>NC_054469.1:42992406-44229906 GCF_017639515.1 Carcharodon carcharias | reverse complement strand
GTTAACTTCATCTTTCCAAAATTTGCCCACTGGCCCCTTGAGTGAGAAAGAATTGGAAATGTGGACCACCCCCTGCGAAAAGGTTGGACAAGCTGGAGAGCTGGAGTTTATGGCAATAAATGTCCACCTTAAATTGTAATTCAAACAGGAATTGATCAAATTCGCAACCCTACAGGATAAAATGCATTGCATCTCATTTAGAGTATTTCTCAAGCGCTGGCGACACAATCTTTTCAAGGCTTCTAAATATTTCAGCAATATCTTGTTCCTCACGTCAGGTCTGCAAGTTCTCCCACCCCCTCAAACTAAGTCTCCCATTTCAAGCAATGATCAGCCACAGACGTGTCAATGTTCTGTCTCCCCTATTCGTGAAGCTTGACTCAGGGGTATTGTGTGAAGTAACCGATACACAGCATGACCGAGTTCTTCTATGGAAAATAATACAAACACGCACCAGACAACAAACAAAGGCTATGGGATATCTCTCAGTGAATTACATACAGCTTAACGGATACCCTGGAGTGCTTACAAGACCCAAATCCCATCGAGAGGTTCAGATGACATTAATAGTGAGTTGGAAGCTCAAGAGGTTCATGTTCATCATTTGAACCTAACGATCTGATTACCATCTCAAATACATTAAGCAACAGCCAATATCATTTGTACAATATGTGCGTGATTGTTAGTCAATTTTTCTCATGAAGTATATTGTTATATGGAGATTATGATGGGCTCTGTAAAGGGAGTAGTTGTAATTTCAGTGATTAGAGTGATCCACATGAGTTCGGGGATCGAGAAATACTGATTTTGTGACATGGACCTATTGGCCCTGATCTTCCAATCTCTGGATAGTCAATGACTGTGCATATCCCCCAAAATATAATATGGGGCCTCTTGAAAGTTCCAATGCACTGACTCCGTGGGAATTGGTTGGGCAGTTTGAACTTCCAATGGGCAATTCCCCTGCTCCCCGGGACCCTCCGATAAAGTCTCTGGCTCTGAGTCAGAGCCGGAGATATCGGAGAGTTCCAACTTACCTGAATAGTTACCCAGGAAATGTTAGACAGAAGAAACTTGGTCCAACTCCTGGGTAACTATACAACTGACCCTCATTCACTCACACTGATCCCCCAACTCCACAACCCCCCCAACCTTGAGCCTCAACTACCCACTGATTCCTGACTCCACCCCCAACCCCCTGACTACCCCTGACCCAACCTGACTAGCCCCCACAAATTGACTACCACACCTGAACCACCCAGACCCCTCCCTATCAAATCTGACTAGCCTCCACCATCTGATCCCCCCCTCCGACTCGACCTGACCCAACCCCACCACCCAATTATCTCTCTGACCACGCTGACTATCCTCTCAACTGGATCTGACTGGCTCCTGACATGCCTGACTAGCCCCTGACCCACTACCCATACCCACGTGCTATCCTACTCCCTGCCACCCTGCCACTCTACACACCTACCACTCTACCCACCTGCCACCCTACTCACCTACAATATTACCCACCTCACCTACCTGCCACCCTACCACACTACCCACCTGCCACACTATTACCTCACACACCTACCACCTTACAGACCTGGCACCTTACCCACCTGCCACCTTCCCTTCTGCCACCCTATCATCTCACCCACCTTCCACCCTACCCACCTGCCACTCTCCCCACCTGCCACCTTCATACCTATGGCACTACCCACCCACCACCCTACCACCTCACCCATCTGCCACCTTGCCACTCTACATAACTACCACCTCATATATCTGCCACCCTACCTGTAGAGTAAAGAGTTAACTCTAATGATAACTACTGAGCATGTGTCTAAGGAGCCATGTCACAGTGATGTCACTCACTGAGAGGAGATGAGTGTGAAGCATCTCAGATAGTAGCTATGTCTTGAACTCATTTAACCTTTGTAAATAATTAACATGTAAATAAATATTTTTGAAGAAAAAACCATTGCCTCCAGCAAGACCTCTTCTCGAGTAAGAAGTCGATGAACACCCCTGATAAAATAACAGTTGGTGGCAACAGTAACTATACCCAAAGAGGAACAGTAGAAAATGGGAGGAAAAGCCTCAGGTGAAGCCCAGGAACAACGCAGGGCAGCAGGTGAAGGACTTCAAGGCCAACCAGCAACCACACCGGAGGTGACAAAACAATAGGGGCAGCCCAGCAACTGGCAGGACAAGCAGTGTGGCAAAAGCTAGCCTCAAACCAGGGTGAGAAACAGTTCCTATTTTTCACCTACCAGAATCATTCCAAAATATTGAGGGCCCCAGAAAAGTTGAGCAATGCCAAAATTGGCGAAGTTGTTTTTCCAGGTACCATAACACTTGAGGTCTTGCGAGTAAAGAGAACAAGGATCAAGTTAGCACTTTGTTATATGCTGTTGGGAGCATAGCGAAAAATGTACTCGCCAGGCAGTGGGTGAACAAAAGAGACAATATCCTACAAGGATGTCATCGGAGGCTTTGACCCATACTTCAGTCTTTGTAAAAATTGTCATAGGAAGGGCAAATTTTAATGGGTACAGTCAAAAACAGGATGAAGGAATTGACTTATTCATCAACAAATTGTACTGTCTGGCCAAAAATTCTGAAAATGTAACCTGGTGTTTTAGATGAAAATCTCTCAGACTTTCCAGCAGTGGAAGTTTGTAGACCCTCTACAGCTGTATAAATATTCACAGGATTCCTCAGCAGTCCAACCTTTCCCCAAAGTACCAAGAAGGAGGAAAAGAAAAAAGCAAAGAAGAAGAAAATGGCTGTTTATACTGCAGACAAGAAGCAGCAGTTTCTGTCTGAGGATTTTTATGCCTCCCAAGAAGATTCTGGAGAACATATTTCCTATATGTCATCAAAGAGAGCTGAAAACACAGTTAAAGATCGAGACTGTGAGGGGCGAAGTGTTGAATTTGTGTATAATATGGAGGATTCGGACTCGGGCAGATGTAGAGTAAAGGGTTAATTTTAATGATAGCCACTAAACATGTGCATAAGTAGACCTGGCAAAGGGATGTCACTCACTGAGAGTGAGTGCAAAAGGTAAGGCTGAAACATTCTCAACAATCTTCAGCCAGAAGTGCCAAGTGGATGATCCATCTTGGCCTCCTCTGGAGGTTCCCAGCATCACAGATGCCAGTCTTCAGCCAATTTGATTCACCCCACATGATATCAAGAAATGGCTGAAGGCACTGGGTACTGCAAAGGCTATTGGGTCTGACAATATTCCGCAAAAGCACTGAAGACTTGTGCTCCAGAATTTGCCGCGTGCCTAGCCAAGATATTCCAGTACAGCTACAACACTGGCATCTATCCGGCTATGTGGAAAACTGCCCAGGTATGTCCTCTACACAAAAAGCAGGACAAATCTAAACCAGCCAATTATCGCCCCATCAGTCTACTCTCGATAATCAGTAAAGTAATGAAAGGGGTCATCAACAGTGCTATCAAGCGGCACTGGCTTAGCGATAACCTGTTCGCTGAAGCCTATTTGAGTTCCACCGGGGCCACTCAGCTCCTGACCTCATTACAGTTTTGGTTCAAACATGGACAAAAGAGCTGAACCCCCCGAGTTGAGGTGAGAATAACTGCTCTTGACATCAAGGCAGCATTTGACCGAGTCTGGCATCAAGAAGCCTGAGCAAAACTGGAGTCAGTGGGAATCGGGTGAAAAGTCTCTGCTGGTTGGAGTTATACCTAGCACAAAGGAAGATGTTTGTGGTTGTTGGAGGTCAGTCATCTCAGTTCCAGGGCTTTGCTGCAGGAGAAGAACAAAGTAGTGTCCTTGGCCCAACCATCTTCTGCTGCTTCATCAATGACCTTCTTTCCATCATAAGGTCAGAAGTGGGGATGTTGGCTGATGATTGCACAATGTTCAGCACCATTCATGATGCCTCAGATACTGAAGCAGTCCATGTCCAAATGCAGCAAGACCTGGACAACATCCAGGCTTGGGCTGACAAGTAGCAAGTAATATTCGTAAACAAAAACAAAAACAGAATTACCTGGAAAAACTCAGCAGGTCTGGCAGCATCGGCGAAGAAGAAAAGAGTTGACGTTTCGAGTCCTCATGACCCTTCGACAGAACTTGAGTTCGAGTCCAAGAAAGAGTTGAAATATAAGCTGGTTTAAGGTGTGTGTGTGGGGGGGGGCGGAGAGAGAGAAAGAGAGAGAGGTGGGGGGGGGTGTGGTTGTAGGGACAAACAAGCAGTGATAGAAGCAGATCATCAAAAGATGTCAACAACAATAGTACAAAAGAACACATAGGTGTTAAAGTTAAAGTTGGTGATATTATCTAAACGAATGTACTAATTAAGAATGGATGGTAGGGCACTCAAGGTATGGATCTAATGGGGGTGTTTTTTTTTAAATAATGGAAATAGGTAGGAAAAGGAAAATCTTTATAATTTATTGGAAAAAAAAAGGGAAGGGGGAAACAGAAAGGGGGTGGGGATGGGGGAGGGAGCTTACGACCTAAAGTTGTTGAATTCAATATTCAGTCCAGAAGGCTGTAAAGTCCCTAGTCGGAAGATGAGGTGTTGTTCCTCCAGTTTGCGTTGGGCTTCACTGGAACAATGCAGCAAGCCAAGGACAGACATGTGGGCAAGAGAGCAGGGTGGAGTGTTGAAATGGCAAGCGACAGGGAGGTTTGGGTCATTCTTGCGGACAGACCGCAGGTGTTCTGCAAAGCGGTCGCCCAGTTTACGTTTGGTCTCTCCAATGTAGAGGAGGCCACATTGGGAGCAACGGATGCAGTAGACTAAGTTGGGGGAAATGCAAGTGAAATGCTGCTTCACTTGGAAGGAGTGTTTGGGTCCTTGGACGGTGAGGAGAGAGGAAGTGAAGGGGCAGGTATTGCATTTTTTGTGTGGGCATGGGGTGGTGCCATAGGAGGGGGTTGAGGAGTAGGGGTTGATGGAGGAGTGGACCAGGGTGTCCCGGAGGGAGCGATCCCTACGGAATGCCGATAAGGGGGGTGAAGGGAAGATGTGTTTGGTGGTGGCATCATGCTGGAGTTGGCGGAAATGGCGGAGGATTATCCTTTGAATGCGGAGGCTGGTGGAGTGATAAGTGAGGACAAGGGGGACCCTATCATGTTTCTGGGAGGGAGGAGAAGGCGTGAGGGCGGATGCGCGGGAGATGGGCCGGACACGGTTGAGGGCCCTGTCAACGACCGTGGGTGGAAAACCTCGGTTAAGGAAGAAGGAGGACATGTCAGAGGAACTGTTTTTGAATGTAGCATCATCGGAACAGATGCGACGGAGGCGAAGGAACTGAGAGAATGGGATGGAGTCCTTACAGGAAGCGGGGTGTGAGGAGCTGTAGTCGAGATAGCTGTGGGAGTCGGTGGGTTTGTATTGGATATTGGTGGACAGTCTATCACCAGAGATTGAGACAGAGAGGTCAAGGAAGGGAAGGGAAGTGTCAGAGATGGACCACGTGAAAATGATGGAGGGGTGGAGATTGGAAGCAAAATTAATAAATTTTTCCAAGTCCCGACGAGAGCATGAAGCGGCACCGAAGCAGTCATCGGTGTACCGGAGAAAGAGTTGTGGAAGGGGGCCGGAGTAGGACTGCAACAAGGAATGTTCCACATACCCCATAAAGAGACAGGCATAGCTGGGGCCCATGCGGGTACCCATAGCCATACCTTTTATTTGGAGGAAGTGAGAGGAGTTGAAGGAGAAATTGTTCAGCGTGAGAACAAGTTCAGCCAGACGGAGGAGAGTAGTGGTGGATGGGGATTGTTCGGGCCTCTGTTCAAGGAAGAAGCTAAAGGCCCTCAAACCATCCTGGTGGGGGATGGAGGTGCCACACAAGTGTCAGGCAATGACCATCTCCAATAAGAGAGAATCCAGCCATCGCCCCTTGATGTTCAATGACATTACCATCACTGAATCCCCCACTATCAACATCCTGGGGGTTACCATTGACCAGAAACTGAACTGAAACTGAATTTATATTGCCATATAAACACTGGCTACAAGAGCAGATCAGACACTAGGAATCCTGTGACAAGTAACTCACCTCCTGACTCACCAAAGCCTGTCCACCATCTACAAGGCACAAGTCAGGAGTGTGATAGAATGCTCCCCACTCCCTGGAGGAGTGCAGCTCCCACACCATTGAAGAAGCTTGACACCATCGAGGGCAAAGCAGCTCACTTGATTGGCACCACATGCACAAACATTCACTCTCTCCACCACCGGTGCACAGTGGCAGCAGTGTGTACCATCTACAGAAGCACTGCAGGAATTCACCAAGGCTCCTTCAACTCCTTCCAAACCCACAACCTCTACCACTTATAAGGGCAAAGGCAGCAGATAGATGGGAACACCACCACCTGAAAGTTCCCCTCCAAGTCACTCACCATCCTGTCATGGAAATATATCACCGTTCCTTCACTGCCGCTGGGTCAAAATCCGGAACTAATAGCACTGTGGGTGTACCTACACCGCATGGACTGCAGCAGTTCAAGAAGGTAGCTCATCACCACCTTCCCAAGGGCAACTAGGGATGGACAATAAATGCTGGCCTAGCCAGCGAAGCCCACATCCCATGAGTAGTTAAAGAAATGAGTGTGAAGCATCTCAGAGAGCAGCTGTAGCTATGCCTTGGTCTTAGTGAACCTTTGTAAGTAGTTAGCATGTAAATAAATGTTTTTGAACAAAAGACCATTGCCTACAGCATGATCTCTTCAGTAAGAAACCAACAAATCCTGAGATAATTCCACAATAACAGGCTACCTACCACACTATCCACCTGCCTCCCCATCCACATGCCACCTTACCCCTCAACCTTACGTTTACCTTCTTTCCGTAGCTTTTCAAAGGAGGTTTGGAACACTTAACCTCTTTACTTACAAGCTAGTGCCGTAAAAAGTGGCTTGCCTTTCCCTAACCATCCAATGCTACGAAGAAGCAGTTCCTTTTCAGGTAAGCTCCTCATTTCTGGAGAAGCTGGGTCGGAAATTCCAGCCATAAATGCGGAGCACTGGCTTGGCACATAAAAGTGGGAGCGGAGTGACAGCGATTGCCACTCTGCAGAAGATTCAGGCCACAGCATCAAAGGGAGGTAAGAGTTCAAACTCATCAGAAGAAAGTTATGGAAAGAATTCAGGAAGTTCTCCTTCACTTAATAGTTATTAACATGTGGAATGCCCTTGCTGATTTTGTGGAACCATTTCAAAAATGATGCCATAATGTGACTGTACACTTGTTTGGACGAATGAGATCAGAGACACTAAATAGTCTTCCTCTCTATTTATTTAGTGATCTTGTGACCAGTTTATTGTTTGATAAAGAATAAGCATTTTTTCATAAGAAACTCTAAATGTGGACATCTTCACTGCCAAATACATTTTTTCTTTTGCAAACAAGGTATGCAACTTTACACTTAGTGCATTTTAAACCCTGATAAAACTCAGGGCACACCCCATGATCAGGATTCTCCTCTGGGTATACAGAGGTGGTCCCAATACCTATCAATGAGAAACCAGTAGCAGACTGCCGCTACTCCCTCATTATCGAAAGAGCATAGTTTAGAGAAAATAGACCTTCACTGCCTTACCAACACTGGGAGGGTGAGAAATACTGTTCTGGTGCAGTATTTAAAACTATAGAATTCTCCTGATAACAAGACAATAGTAATTCAACCAGAAGTTGAGAAACGCAGATGCTGGAATATAAGCAGAAAGGCAGGGGAAGGGGGGGTTGGTGGGGAGTGCAGAGAAGGGAGGGAGTGCAGGGGAGGAAAAGTATGGAGAGCGGAGGGGTTCCAGGGTGGGAGGAAGGACTGTGGAGAGGGAGGGAGTCCAGGGGGAGGAAGGAGAGTGGAGGAGGGGGAGTAAGGCTGGAGGAAGAGGAAGGAGTTGTGAAGGGGGTAGGACTAAGGGTAGGGAAGAACTAAGGCTGGAGAAAGAAGTAAGTGTGTCTGAAGGAGTCAGGAAGGGGGAAGGACTAAGTGGGGGTGGAGTCCGGGGGAGGACCAAGTGGGGGGGCGGGGAAGGAGTCCGGAGTGGGGGGAAGGGGTTCCAAAGGGGGAAGGGTTTCCAAGGTGGGGAGGAGTTCGGAGGTGGGGGGGATGTCCAGGTGAATGTGCAAGGAGGGGCTCTGATAAGTCCATGACTGCCTCCTGGGGAACAAACTGAGGGTGGGAGTGGAATGGGGGCAATGGTGAGAATGACTGAGGGCGGAGTGAGGTGGTAGGGTGGGAGGGTGAGGGTGTTTGATTGGTACTTGGATGCAGACACGGACCCTGGGGGTAGGAAGGAGGAGGTCAGGGAGGCTAATGTGGATGGGGTGGGATTACTGGGAAGGAAAGGGACGTACATGTTTACCTGGACATCCCCGAAGGAAAAGGGTTGTGGCTGGTAGGTTACAGAGGGGATGTGGAAAGTGGTGCCAGGGGGGTCAACAGTGGTGGGGGAAAGGAAATGCATGACTGGGGGAGGGGAAAAGATGGAGGAGCGCATGAAAAACTGAATCAAGACCATGCTGTCCAAATCGAAAGTGAAATGACAATCATGGTGGGCAAGATCAGCTGCTGTATGGCAGTGTGATCATTGGGTGGGCGGAGATGCAGGTCAGCTCAGATGGACAACTGAAAGAGAACCCCAGCAGGCAGCATTGAAAATGCTCAGGACATTGAGGTGAATGTGATATGTGAAGGATCCGTGTGCGTGGGAGAGTGCTTGCGTGAGGCTCTGAAAGGCCCTGACTCACACACTCTTCTCCCTCCAGAATTACTCGTTGACCAGCTGCTCCCTCTGTGGTGACAGAGGATAAGGTTGTGGGGCTCACAGGCAAAGGGGACTCAGCGGGAGAGAACAGCCTCTGAGATTCCTGAGTGGATGTCCTAGGGATGTCCAGCTGCCACTCCTCCTCTTGTTGGGTGCCCATGGACTGCAGCCTGACTCCTTGAGGAGAAGGAATACCTGGAGGGCTGTTTCCCTCTCGTTTTGCCACTGCAGTAAGTCACCCATGGCAACTGCAACAGAGTGCAGGTCTGCACACATCTCCACGTTCTGCTGGACCAGGGTTTCCATGGTGTTCACCATCCTCCCCACGGAGAGCTCCATACAAGTGCATGTGGGCACCGCTTCATCAGAGGCCAGGCGGACAAACTCCTCCAACTCGTGTGCCACTTTGTTGAAGGCTTCCAACAGCTCTGTGTGAAGTTCCCACGCCTTCTTCTGACTCTTCAGGATGAGTTGGAAGGCCAGAGGCTCTTCATCTGACTCAGACCTCACAGATGCCTGATACCCATCAGTCGTCCGAATGCCAAGGAGCTCGGCTGAACCTGCCTCTTCCTGTTGCGGACATGTGTCCATGCAGTGACCACCAGATTATGAACCCGAGCCTGCTCTAGATCGAGGTCCCACTGAGGTTGTGTTTCTGCACTGGTGGAGGGTGTGGGTAAGCGCTGTGATGGGTTTTTCAGGCTGCTTATTTCCAGCTCTTCAATGGAGAAGATATCACGTTGGCTGAAGGTAAGGACATGGTTGGAGCTGAAGGACCGTCTGGCTAAGGGTTTTAGTAACTTGGCAGAGCTCCCTGTGAACCAAAGTAGAAATAATTAGTGCAGGGCAGCTAAGTCAAAAGCAGGAGAGAGAGCACTCACATTGCATTGAGAGAAGGATGATGTGGCGCATCATCCTCACGAGGGTGTTTGCCGCCAACCTCATTGTCGCTGCAGGCATGGTTCATGCCCTCATCAGTCAGCGCGATGGCGCACTCTTCAATGTGGGCCACTCGACACCCAGTCTGGGACCTCTCCCTACTGATGTGAACAGGCTTCTCCTGCATGGAAACAGATGGAGTGTGAGAAGTACACATGGCACTGCGTGGAATGTTTGTGTGATGAGCAGAGACATGGACAGGATGAGGATGTGGGCTCGGGAGGGCATGAGCCTGATGGAGATGTGAGAGAGTTAGTGATATTGTCCCTTGAGGTGTGAGATCCCTGTGGGTATGTGATGGGTTTGTGAGTGTGTGAGTTGAGAGTGATGAGAAGAATGAGTTACCCTGGTGGAACAGATGAGACCATTCACCGTTTAGTGGCACTGGGTGGCTGTCCTCTTTTGCAGGGCGTTGGCACGGACCACCGCTGCCACCGCCTCCCATGCTGGATTGGTGATGCACCTGCCCCTCCATGGCCAGAATGGGGGGTAGAGGACATCATGGCAGGCCTCCACGACATTCAAAAGGCACTCGAGGGACATGTCACTGAAGTGGGGGGCTGCAGTATTTTTGCCTTTCAGGACCATCCTGTCTCCTGTGCAGCAGTCCTGGACTGGAAGCACTGAGAGTTGTGGCACCTGGCAAGGTGATGGCATGGCAGGCAAATGAGAGCCCACTTGCCATGGAAATGGTGTGTTTCCCAGGAATGCATAATTAATGCTATGGGTTTGGGATGATACGGGGTGAGAAGCTGCCATTGCAGCTAGTGGGTAAAATGTTGTTTTATCCACCCTTTACCGCACTTAGTGCAAATCTGGGATGATTCTGTCCCTGCTCAGCTTCCCAAAGGCTCCTTTACACCATAATTATTAATTAACCCTTTCTCATTACACAACACTAAATGCAAAATAGCCCAATCCTTAGTTGGCTCCTCAACATACTGCTCCAGAAACCCATCTCACATACACTCCAGGAATCCCTCCTCCAGAGCATTTGTGCTGATTTAGTTAACCCGGTCTATGTATAAATTGAAGTCACCCATTATCACTGTATTACCCATATTACACGCATCTTTAATTTCCTGATTTATACTGTGCCCAACATTAGCACTACAATTTGGTGGCCTATAAATAAATAACTCCCACCAATATTTGCTGTTCCTTGCTGTTTCTTAGTTGCACCCAAACTAATTCTACATCTTGTTCCTTCAATCTAGGATCCTCTCTTAATAATGTACTGATCTCATCCATTATTCAGAGTGCTACCCCACCTCCTTTTCCTTTCCCTTTTCCTAGAGGCTCATTACTTTAGATTATTCATTGTCAAAACTCTTTGTTTATTATTTTGAAGACTGATGGTTTCAAATCTGTTTTTGGTAGCCCCTCAAAGCAAGGATGACACTTGCTGTGGAGTACAGCCTGTGTGTGGAATATTTTTACATGGGAAGGCTGTTGAACTGCAGCTACCACACGGTTCTAGCTGACCAAGAGACTCTTATGACCTACCATAGACACATTTGAAGTACTTGCAGGTTGATAATCAACTTGTTTGGCCACGTTATTGTTCTGTTATGTGGTTGAGGTCCAGATCGGGGTTTCAGGGATTGTCTATTCTACCAAATCCTGCTGCTTGAGCCTGTAGTTCCTCAAAGCCATTACTCTTTATTTACAGTGAGTTTTTACATATTTGGAGATCTCCATGAAGGTGGAGCTTCTCCTCCTTCCAGATCTCTCTTCCTTCTCAATCATGGGATCTGACATCATTATTACATCAGCATCATGTCTGCTTTTGATGTTAACTGTTTACTCTACAGTTATGAATGCACATTCGCGTTGGCAAGTAGCATTCGCATCAAAACAAATGAACTGATAGCTGTGAAGATGGATGTTAATTTTAAAATATTTTTGGGAACATGGTGGTACCCCGTAAAGAAAGTTGTGAAGCTGTGTGTGTGTGTGTGTGTGTGTATCTGTGTTTGTCTGTGTGTGTGTGTGTGTGTGTGTGTGTGTGTCTGTGTTTGTCTGTGTGTGTGTGTGTGTGTGTGTGTGTGTGTGTGTATCTGTGTTTGTCTGTGTGTGTGTGTGTGTGTGTGTGTGTGTGTTTGTCTGTGTGTGTGTGTGTCCGTGTGTGTGTGTGTGTCTGTCTGTCTGTCAGTGTGTGTGTATCTGTGTGTGTCTGTCTGTGTGTGTGTGTGTGTGTGTGTGTGTGTGTGTGTGTCTGTCTGTCTGTGTGCGTCTGTGTGTGCGTGTGTGTATGTATGTTTGTGTGTGTTTGTGTATGTGTGCGTGTGTCTGTGTGTGTGTCATTAAACTGGGAGAAGGTTATTAAAGACAGTTTATCTGTGGGAGCAGAGAGATGAAAGGTAAAGGTCCTAAATGCATGCATTTGTAATGAGAAGCTATGGTGAAGTTGAATGTACCAGTAAATAGGTTGGTTTGAAATTTGCATTATACAATAAGTAGAAACTTGACTTTTCAGCTATTAAATTTCAAAGGGAGTTTAGAAGTGACATGGGACTTTTACAACTTATAAAGGTTTCACAGGTAAACAAGGAAAAGGTATTAAATTTTATTTTACCCTAAAGTGGAGGCAAGACATGAAAGGTTTTTATATTTTGGAAAAATTGAGTTCAAAGAGATGATTAGAAAAATGGAGTCTCAGATCAAAGGGGAAAAGGATATTTAAGGAAAGGTGTTTAGTTGAGTTCCGTTGGGTATGTAGAGGAGATGTCCTGAGACCAACTCTGTGCTGAGAAAGGTTGTGAATTTGAAGAGCCATCCAGTTTCAAGCCAGAGAAGTCTTTGTTTTCAGAAAGCAGTCTGTTTCTGAGCTTTCTTTGGTTTTCAACAGCAGAGTGGAAGAGAGTGAGAAGTCATGTGGCATACTTTATTAAAGTAGCAGCAGTTTTTGCCTTTAGTACTATAATTGGATTTTTATAGTTCAATCTATAATGGAGCTGTTGCCAATTAGTTTACTTGTGTATTTTGACCAAATGGGTGTTTTGGGGCGGAATGTTTTGTGAGGCTGTTTAACTGTATAATTTTAATCTTGTGTACTTAAGTTTTTTTTCCTTCTTGTTAATAAGTCTTTTAATTTTAAAACATTAAAAGTGTTACTGGGATTCTATGCTCTGGGATTAGTAGTTTTCCCCTTCTTTTCAAAATGCAGTATAAAAGTTATGATATGTAAGATAAGTTTTCCTTTGGGATTTGGCTTGCTCAGTGAATAGCATCAGCTGTAGCCGTAACATAGTGCAAATAGAAATAAATAAGTATGATCGGATAGACATTACAGAGACATGGCTGCAGGATGACATAGATTGGGACCCAAATATGGAAGGGTGCATGACATTTAGGAAGGATACGAAGCTAGGAAAAATGTGGAGGGGTGGCTCTGTTAATTAAGGATGGTATTAGCATAATAGAGAATGATGACCTAAGTTCAGGAAACCAGGATGTAGAAGCAGTTTTGGGTAAAGATGAGAAATGATAAAGGCAAGAAGTCACCTGTGGGAGTGGTTTCCAGTCCCCGTAACACTAACTACATGATAGGACAGAGCATAAAGGAAGGGATATTGGGAGCTTATTAGAAAGGTACAACAATAACGATTGGGGATTTTAGTCTATATATAGACTGGAAAAATCAGATAGTTGAAGGTAGCCTAGATGAGAGGTTCATAGAATATTTTTGGGATAGGTTCTTAGAACAGTATGTTCTGGAGTCAGCCAGAGAGCAGGCTATACCAGACCTGGTATCATGCAATGAGATGTTATTATTTATTGTGAGGGGAATTGATTACAAAAGTAGGGAGGTTATGCTTCAGTTGTACAGGGCATTGGTGAGACCACATGTGGAATATTGTGTACAGTACTGGTCTCCTTATTTAAAAAAAAGATGTAAATACGTTAGAAGCAGTTCAGAGAAGGTTTACTAGACTAATACCGGGAATGGGTGAGTTGTCTTATGTGGAAAGGCTGGACAGATTCGGCATGTATCCTCTGGAGTTTAAAAGAGTAAGAAGCAACTTAATTGAAACCTTTAAGATCTTGAGGAGTCTTGACAGGGTGGGTGTGGAGAGGATGTTTCCTCTTGTGGGAGAATCTAGAACTAAGGGTCACTTTAAAAATAAAGGGTTGGTCGTTTAAGAGAAAGATGAGGAGAAACTTTTTCTCTCAGGGGGTTGTGAGCCTTTGGAACTCTCTTCCTCAAAAGGCAGTGGAAATAGAGTCTTTGAATATTTTTAAGGCAGATCTTAATAGATTCTTGATTAACAAGGGGGTGAAAGGTTGCCGGAGGTAGGCAGGAATGTGGGTCTGAGGTTACGTTCAGATCAGCCATGATCTTATTGAATGGTGGAGCAGGCTTGAGGGGCCAAGTGGCCTACTCCTGCTCCTAATTCATATGTTCGTATGTATGTATGTTCAAGATAGGATTAATTGATGACCTCATAGTGAAGGTGTCCCTAGGTAGCAGTGATCATAATATGATTGAATTTTACATTCAGTTCGAGGGAGAGAAGAGTGGATACAAGACAGTATTTTAAAATTAAATAAGGGCAATTATGGGGGCATGAAAGCAGACCTAGCTAAAGTGAAATTAGGTTAAGGGATAGGTCAATAGAGCTGCAGTGGCAGACATTTAAGGGAATATTTCAGAATACACATAATAGTTACGTTCCAACAAGGAAGAAAAATTCCAAGGGGAGGACCCATCATCTGTGGTTAACTAAAAAAGTTAGAGATAGTATCAAACTTAAAGGAAATGCAAAGATGGATGGCAGGTCAGAAGATTGGACAGAATAGAAAAAAGAACAAAGAATGACTAAAAGATTGTTAAGGAAGGAAAAAATGTAAGTACCAGAGAAAGCTAGCTAGAAATACAAAAACTGATGGTAAGAGTTTCTATAGATATTTAAAAAAGAAAAGAATTAACAAAGTGAGCATTGGTCCTACAGAGAGTGGGAATTTATAAGGGAAAATAAGTAGATGGCAGATGAATTGAACAGTTATTTTATATCGGTGCACATTATATAGGATGCAAGTAACATCCCAGAAATATCTGTAAATCAGGAAGTGGAAGGGAGAAAATTGCAATCACCAGGGAAGTGCTCCTGAGCAAGATAATCAGGCAATGTAATTAGGTAATCAACATGGTTTTTGTGAGAGGGAAATTATGTTTAACCAATTTATTGGAGTTCTTTGAAGAAGTAACAGGTGCTGTGGATAAAGGAGAACTGCTGGATGTATTGTACTTAGATTTCTAGAAGGTATTTGATAAGGTGCCACATAAAAGGTTATTGTGGAAATTGCAATTGCACTACAATTGCTTCTTAGACAGCACCTTCCAAACACACAACCACTTGCATCTAGAAGTACAAGTACAGCACCACCTGGAAGTTCCCCTCCAAGTCACTCACCATCTTGACTTGGAAATATATGACCGTTTCTTCACTGTTGCTGAGTCAAAATCCTAGAAATCTCTTCTTAACTGCACTGTGGGTGTACCTACACCACATGGACTGAAACGGTTCAAGAAGACAGCTCACCACCACCTTCTCAAGGGCAACTAGGGATGGGCAATAAATGCTGGCCCAGCAAAGCCCACATCCCATAACTGAATTTAATTTTTTTTTAAAAGCTCATGGTGTAGGGATAACATGTTGGCATGTATAGAAGATTGGTTAGCTAACAGGAAACGGAGAGTATGCATAAATGAGTCATTTCCTGGTTGGCAAGATGTACCGAGTGGAGTGCCACAGGGATCAGTGGTGGGACATCAACTTTTAACAATTTGTATAAATGACTGTGATGAACGGACCGAAGATATGGTTGCTAAATTTGCTGATGACACAAAGATGGTGAAGAAAGTAAGTTGTGAAGAGGACATAAGAAGATTAAACAAGTAGACAAAGATCTGGCAAATGGAGTACAACGTGGGAAAATGTGAAATGGTCCATTTTGTCAGGAAGAATTGAAAAAAGCATATTATTTAAAGGGAGAGAGAGTGCAGAGCTCTGAGGTGCAGGGGGGTTTTGGTGTCCTGGAGCATGAGTCACAAAAGGTTAATATACAGGTACAGCAAGTAATTAGGAAAGCTAATAGAATGTTATCATTTATTGCAAGGGGAACTGAATTCAAAAGTAGTGAGGTTATGCTTCAGTTATACAGAGGTGAGACCACATCTGGAGTACAGTATTGGTCTCCTTATTTAAGGAAGGATGTAAATGCATTGGAAGCAATTTGGAGAAGGTCTACCAGTCTAATACCAGGAATAGGAGAGTTTTCTTATGAGGAAAGATAGGACAGGCTAGGCTTGTACCTGCTGGGGTTTAGAAGGGGAAGAAGCGACATGATTGAAACATATGAAACCCTAAGGGGTCTTGTCAGGGTGGATGTGGAGAGAATGTTTCCCCTTGTGGGACAATCTAGAACTAGGGGTCACTATTTAAAAATAAGGGGTCACCCATTTAAGACAGAGATGAGGAGAATTTTTTTCTTTCAGAAGGTCATGAGTGTTTGGAACTTTTCCTCAAAAAAGGCAGTGGAAGCAGAGTCTTTAAATATTCTTAAGGCAGAGCTAGGACAATTCTTCATAGGCAAGGGGATGAAAGGTTATTGGGGGCAGGCAGGAATGTGGAGCTGAGGTTATAAACAGACTAGCCAAGAGTTTATTGAATGGCAGGGTAGGCTCAAAGGGCCGAGTGGACTACTCCTGCTCTGTATGTTCTATGGCCATTAAGTCGCAGAGTAGAACTTGAATCCAGAGTTTCTGGCTCAGAGGTAGGGACACCTCCACTGCACCACAAAATCTCCCAGGTGTCAATGCAAAGAGTTACGTGGTACTGCTCCGTCTTTGGGCATTTCCATCAGGTTCAGTATTGGGCACATATTTCACTCTTGACTATTGGGGAAACAGCCCAGTCTCCCAGGACACCAGTATGGTTATCAAACAAGAGCCGCTCACATTTTAAATTTGTAAGAGATTCATGTTAACGTTAATTGCTGATAGCTATTGGACATATGCCCCTCCTCTCCAATCACAATGCAATAGAGATAGTTTCATCTGCTGAGATAAGATCATGCTGAATGGTTTAGGAGTCAACGTTTTGAGTCTGTATGACTCTTCTTCAGAGCATGATAAGAGTATTCATTTCTCCAGAATCAGCCTATGTGCATTAGTATTCACAGTTCCTGGTGATTTAGATTAGGGGTAGGATGAGAATGATTCATAGAAGATCAACCACCTGATATACAATGCACATTTTTCCTTTCCTTTCCTCCCTCTGCCTTCCATTTTTAGCACTTGTATGTTGGCAGGATGCAAAGAGTTCCAGACAATTGAAGGGCAAGTGACAGAATAGACAGATGTAAGTTTGGAAAAGCGCAAGAGGGATGAAAATCCATTGACAGCCCTCACTAAGACTGAAGGGCTGCAGGCAATCAGACAGAAATGGGATCTCCCAGTGTAGGCAACTAATGGAGTGACCTGGCCCCAAGATTGATGACTCCTGACATTATAAAGAGGTTTATTTCTGTGTCACTCCATGACAACACTCTCCTAGGCTGGCACTGACTTTATTACAAAACCCTGGCAACCAGCAGGTTTAGCCCCTCAGGGAAAATGGGCACTATCATCCAGCTTATGGTATCCTGCTGGGAATGCAAAGATAACTCCAAGGCTCATTTCCCTTCTGCAAACTATCTTCCTAAACCCCTCTTCCCTGTCCCCTCTATCCTCACCTCCAACACTAAGGACAGGAAGCTCATGGACTTCATCGTCACTAAGGTTGAGACTATCCAATCAGCTGCCTCTGCCATTTCCCTCCCTTTCACAAGCCCACCAGGCCAAAGTTGCTCCAAACTTCCACCCTGCTCTAGCCCTGAACATGTGTCATTCTATAGTTTTTCTCTGATCTCCCCTCATACCCCGCCTCAGCTCATTTTGTGCACGAAACACACCTCCTGCTCCCTCAACCCTATTCCCACTAAACTACTGATCACCCAACTCCCTCTCCAATGCCCATGCTAGCCAATATTATTCACAGTTCTTTCTCTTCAGGGGCTGCATCTCCCATCCTTCAAATCCGCCATCGTCAACTAGTCCCTCAAAAAGACAACCCTTTACCCTACCTTCCTTGTAAATGCTCAGCCTAGCCTTCTTTGCCACTTCAATGTTATTGAATGTTTTGTCACACCCCAAACCCATGTCCATCTTTCCCAGAATTCCATGTTTGAATCCCTCCAATCAAGTTTCTGTCCTGGCTGCAGTATCGAAATGACTCTCGTCAAAGTCACAAATGACACCCTTTGCATAAAATTTTAATTAATCAAAAATCCATCCACTTAGAGGTAAAATCAGGCCATGTGTGTCTGTGACAAAATTAAACTATCCCTCCTCATCCTTTTTGACCTTTCTACAGCCTTTGAAATGGTTGATTACACATCCCCCTCCATCATCTTTCCACTGTTGTCCAGCTGGGTGGGAGTGCTGTCGCCAGGTTCCATTCTTATCTTTCTAAATGTAGTCAGAGAATCATTTGCAATGGCTTGTCTTCCAGCTCCTGCACCATTACCTTTTCTTTTCTCCAAGGATCTATCCTTGCCTGCCTTCAATTGCTCATCTATATGCTGCCCTTTGGCAACACCATCCAAAAGGACAATGTTAGTTTTCACATGCCCGCTGGTGACACCCAGCTCTACCTGACCATTACATCTTTCAACTCCTTCACTGTCACTAAGGTATCAGACTGCTTATCCAACATACAATACTGAATGAGCAGAAAGTTCCTCCAATTAAATATTGTGAAGACCAAACCCACTGTCTAAGCACCTGTTTGCAACATTGGTGTCAAAATTGACCTGGGATGGACCTCCAAACACATAATCAGACCACCCCAAAACTGTTGTTTCCTACTCACAACTCTGTTACTGCCTCAGAGCATTCACCTGCTGCTGAAAAACTCATCCGTGCCTTTGTTATCTCTAGACTGGATTATGGCAACACACTCCTGGCTGACCTTCACATTCATCCTTCATAAACTTCAGGTTATCCACCACTCACAAAATGTCCAGTTCACCCATCAGCCCTGTGCTTACTGACCTATACTAGCTCTCAGTAAGCAATACCTCGATATTAAAATTCTTTTCCTTGTTTTCATATCCCTCCATGCCCTCAACTCTCTCAATCTTAGTAATCTCCATGAGCTAAATTAACCTCGGTGCTATCTGTGCTACTCCAGTGCTAGCCTCTTAAGTATCCCTGATTTTACTCTCTCCACTACTAGTGGCCATGACGTCAGCTGCCTAGGTCCTATGCTCTGGAATTTCTTTCCTAAATCTCTCTGCTTCTTTCCCTTTTTTTAATATGCTCCTTAAAACCTCTTAAAATCTTAAAAAGCTCTTTGTCAAACTTTTGATCATCTGGCTTAATAATGCCTTATGTGACTCAGTGGGTGGGATTTTCAGCACCCACCCAACTCCCGGATCTTCCAGTCCTTCTGCAAGTCAATGGACTTCTGACTGGGGTGCCGCCTCACCCACGGGTCTCACCCGCAACAGTGGGTGGGGGGGGGGATATCCTGGCCAGTGTCAGGTTTTGGGCAGTAATACTCTTTTGAAGCCCCTTGGGACATTTTATTACATTAAAGCTATAGGCAGAGATGGTGTGTAGTGGTAATGTTACTGTGCTGGTAATGCAAAGATCCAGTTTAATCTTCTGGAGACATGGATTCAAATCCCACCACAACTGCTGCTGGAGTTTAAGCTGAATTAAATTATCTGTATAGCAGATAGGCAGCACTCGGAGGATAAGTCCCTACTCAATAACCTACCTTGTATCTATTGTACATAGTGTAAATAACAGTTTTAAGTAAACGACCAGAGCCAAGCTACAGTCTCTCTTTGTAAGATGCATGTCCATCAATCAGTGACCTGATAACTATCATCAATTGTTGAAAAACCCCTCTGGTTCACTAACATCCTTTAGGGAAGGAAATCTGCCACCCTTACATCTGGCCTACGTGTGACTCCAGACCCAAAGCAATGTTGTTGACTCTTAACTGCCCTCCAAGTCACTTAGTTCAAGGTGATCGGTGGGCCGGGGATTGGCTGGGTGAAGGACCGCTGATTGCACCTGCCTGCCAACCTAAAAATTCTGCCCCAAGCCTTTTTTGCTTCTAATTAAAGAGTGATGGTATATTAGAAGTACTGTATTAACTGTTCAAAATACTCCTCCCATCTATATATGGAAAAGATATAGTCAGGCCTGATAGAAAGTCTCGTAAAATAAGGTAACACAGATGCCAGTTTGAAAACTGGCAACTGTTTGAAACAGTAAGTTGACAGGTGTAATTATACTGCCAACTGTGCAGCATTATCTGGCTAGAGAAAACAGAGTTTTTGTTTGTTATTCCAGGTTTCTCCTACTTAATTAAATCTTGTCAGTTTACACACTGAAGATACCAGAAGTTATATTTTCTCTTACAGATCCTGACTGATCTGTTTTTGTTTAAAATTTCCAGCATTTGAAGTTTTATTTTAAAATTACAAGGTAAAATTTAATATCGACAAACAATGGGAATACCAGCTCTCAGCTAATTTGAAATTGTGTTTTTAATGATGGAATACTCTCCACTTGCCTGGATGAGTGCAGCTCCAACAACAGTCAAGAAGCCACCCAGGACAAAGGGGCCTAGTTGATTGGCACCCCATCCAACGCCTTCAACATTTTCTCCCTCCACCACCGACACACAGTGGCAGCAGTGGGTACCATCTACAACAAAAACAAAAATACCTGGAAAAACTCAGCAGGTCTGGCAGCATCTGCGGAGAGGGACACAGTTAACGTTTCAAGTCCGAATGACCCTTCAATAGAACTAAGTAAAAATAGAAGAGAGGTGAAATATAAGCTGGTTTAAGGGGAGGGTATTTTTACTTAGTCCTATTGAACAGTCATTCAGACTCGAAATGTTAACTGTGTCCCTCTCCGCGGATGCTGCCAGACCTGCTGAGTTTTTCCAGGTATTTTTGTTTTAGTTTTGGATTTCCAGCATCCGTAGTTTTTTGCTTTTAGCTTGTACCATCTACAAGATGCACTGCAGTAACTCACCAAGACTCCTTCAACAACACCTTCCGAATCTACAACCTCTACCACCTAGATAGACAAGGGCAGCAAATGCATGGAAACACCACCACCTGCACCATTCTGACTTGGAAATATAACATTGTTCCTTCACTGTCTCTGGGTTAAAATCTTGGAGCTCCCTTCCTATCAGCATTGTGGGTGCTGGTCACATGGACTGCTGCGGCTCAAGAAGGCAGCTCACCAACACAGGTAATTAGGGATGGACAATAAAATGCTGGCCCAGCCAGCGAAGCTCACATCTCATGAACAAATTTTTAAAAAGCTCGTTTCAGACTAGTTCTGGTCATACCAGTGAGACTTTGACTCGGACGTGGGTTTCCACCACCTACCTAAATTTGTTTCGGGCGACCACATATCAGAGTTATCCTTTAGCTGTGAACTTGCAAGGTTCTGCTCCCGACATGAAGCATAAATCAGAAATGTAGAAGTGGGAGTTGTTGGGTGAATGTCTGAGACGAGGATGGAAATAGTTAAAAATTCACTGCTGTACTTCAAATCTGTCATAAATAAAGATTAACATGATTAAAAAACAATATGTATATACATGTACTCATGTTTAATTTGACTCAACCAAAATTATGTTTAGAGGCATAGTACTTAGTAATTGGCTAACAAGGTCAATGCACCAGACTGGCTGCAATCCCTATTGTCTGGCCATTGATATTGATGCCTGCTGCCGAACCCTCAGTCCCACTCCTGTTAAGTGAAATTACATGCTGAGAGCACGAGTTTCTCAATTTCAAGCCTAATAAATCCGTGTCAACGCAAAGTCAAAACTGTTTAAAATCATTGCAAACTGTAAAGTAAAAATGACCTGTGAGGGTTCAAAAATGCATTAAATTGTTAAAAAAATGTTGTAAGTCAATGCACAATCTATCCATTATGTTGTAGCAAGAGGTGCATTGCAAATTATAGTAATTTAAAATGAAAGCACTGGTTACTTTCCATTCTGTCTTAACCCAGAGTAGCAAACCAATTGTAATGTACGAGGAGTTTATGGACAAAGGGTTTTAGTATTCTACCCTAGTAAGTCAATATAAATCTGTCTACAATACACAGGGAAAACCCATGCAAAACACTGGGGTGATTGTATTATTATTCTGCTCTGGGAAGAGCAGCCTGAGTTTCAGTGTGTCAGCTGAGCATTCACTTTGATAGGCCACAAGAAGGCTGTTCCGGTCCATGGGTTAAGGAAAGGCCTGCAGGCTTTAGCTAAATGCCAAACAAGCGCAAAACCATTTAAAGCTCTGTACCTTTTTCTCCTCCTTCAAGATGCTCATCAAAAACCTACCTTTTCAATCAAGCTTCGAATCACCTGTCCTAAAATCTCCCTCTTTGGCGTGGTGTCAATTTTTCTCTGATTACGCACTTTTGAAGTGGTTTGGGATGCTTTCCTATATTAAAGGCCCTATATAAATGTAAGTTGTCATAGTAATTGTTTAGCAAAGTATTGCCTCCATTTTTTCTCCTGAAATTGCTGATTCAAGGTGTAAAACTGTATCCTTGGTGTCAGCTGGTGCGTTATGCAAATAGCAATTGTTTATGTAGGGACCTCTTAAGAGATGTCGTAGTGAGCCTGATATTAGTCCATATCTAAAATGTCTCACATTAACCATCAGGAGTCACTGGATAATGATCAGGAGCAAGATCCCTGGATGAGTTGTCACTGCTTGGTCTCAACAGGTCTGAAATCACCAAATGGAGCTAAACATGCCAAGCTAAAGGCAGACCAGAGATTGAAAATTGGAATTTAATGGTCCATAGAATTCCATAGTTTCAATGGTCATTAGAAAAGTTCCTCTGCCTTTTCTACATGTTGCTCAAAGTTTATGAGCTTTCTTTTTACCCTCTACCTGTACTTTGAAATTTAGATCATTATTTAGGCAACTATAGAAAGAATTTACTAACAGGATTCAGCGGGATTTCCATATATTTTACACCAAATGTAGACTCAGTACAGTTCAATTTCCTAGTAATAAAATAAAAGCAAATAACTGCAGATGCTGAAACTTTGAAATAAAAACAGAGCATGTTGGAAAAACTCAGCAGCTAGGTCTGGCTCTATCTAGGGTGAGAGAAGCAGAGTTAACATTTCAGAACAATCGATCTTTTTTCAGAGCTAAGAGGAGATGGAAATGTAATAGATCTAGGGGCAGAAGAACAGAAGGAAAGGTCTGTGACAGGGTGGAGGGCAGACGAGATTAACTGACAAGTGATTTCATGAAACGAAAGGCAAAAGTAGTAATGGTTGTAGTAAAGAAACAAAAGATTTACCCAGAGAGGGTGCGAATGGCAGAATAATGAGCAGCTGTCTCCGAAAGAAAAGACATGAAAAACAAGATAGGGGGACAGAGTTTATGGTCTGAAATCGTTGAACTCAATGTTGAATCTAGAAGGCTGCAAAGTGCCTAATTGGAAAATGAGGTGCTGTTGCTCGAATTTGTGTTGAACTTCGCTGGAACAGTGCTGAGGGCGGAGATGCCTGCATCAGAGCAAGGTGGAGAATTAAGACGGCAAGCTACTGGAGGTTTGGAGCCATGCTTGTGGACAAAGCAATGGCCCAGCCTGTTTTTGGTCTCCTCAGTGCAATGGAAACCATATTGTGAACAGCAAATAGAGTATACTAAATTGAAAGGAATACATGTAAACTGCTGCTTCACCTGGGCCCTGGGACAGCGAGGAGAAGGGAGGTAAAAGGACAGTTGTTACATCCCCTGCGTTTGACCATGAGTCCTCTTTATTGGTAGAACCTTGCACGCATCTCTGGTATTGTCCCTCCATCCTGACCCCTCCCTTTGGCCTTTTGCCTGCTCTTGAGGTTTTCATTGAGGACTGTCAGCATGCATCTGCCATCTTAATTTTTCTGCTCCCCTGCCTCACACTAATCTGTCTCGCTCTGAACCTACAGCACTCCATTCACTCAGGTCTAACCTTGACATCATTATCAAACCTGCTGGCAAGGGTGGTGCTATTGTTGTCTGGCGTACCAACTTCTACCTTGCAGAAGCTGAATGTTAATTCTCCGAAACTACTTCCTACCTCCATCTGGACCATGACCCCACCAGCAAATATCAAGCTATTGTTTACAAGACTGATCCCAACTCCTCTGGAGAGCTTCCCTCCACAGATACCACTTCATGGCCCCCAAACCCACTTTTACTTCCTTTCCAAAATCCACAAACAGGACTGTCCACTGTTTCAGCCTGCTCCTGCCCCACAGAACTTATTTCTTCCCATCTGGACTCTAGTTTTTCTCCCCTTCTCCAGTCTCTCCCCTCCTACATTCATGACTCTTCTGATGCCCCGTGTAATTTCAATAATTTCCAGTTTGCCGGTTCTAACTGACTCTCCTTCACTATGGATGTCCAATCCTTCTACACCTCCATCCTCCACAAGAATGGTCTCAAGACTCTCTGCTTATTCCTTGAATTGAGGTCCAACCAATCCCATCCACCATTGCCCTCCCCTGTTTGGCTGAACTTGTTCTCTCATTGAGTAATTTCTTCTTTAACTCACCTCACTTCTACTAAATAAAAAGTGCTGCTTTGGGTACCCGCATGGGTGCTAGCTTTGTCTGTATTTTTGTAAGATACGTGGAACACCTCTTGTTTCAGTCCAACTTGGGTCACCTCTCCCAACTATTTTCCCTGTATGTTGAGGATTGTATTGGTGTCACTTCCTGCTCTCGCCCAGAACTAGCAAACTGCAACTTGCTTCCAATTTCCATCCTTCTTTCACATGGTCCATCTCCAGCTTCCTCTATTTTCTCCGTCTCCGTTCCTGGGTATAGGCTTTCTACTAATATTCATTACAAGCCCATCGATTCCCACAGCTACTGCAGCTACACTTGCTCATATCCAGCTTCCTGTAAGGGCTCCATTTCATTCTCTCAGTTTCCATGGCTGGAATTTTCCGTGCCTGCTGGCATCGGGCATCATGCTGGGCGTGAGCGGATAATATGGCAGCAAGTCCAAAAGTGGGTTTCACGACATCTTGAAACAAATTTGCAGTTGTCCACTGAGCCTGTCAATGGGGGAGCCATGATTCCTGCCGTCAGATGTTGGGAACTTCATTGTAATGCATCTGCATATCACCTTCCCCGTGCTGGATCATCCGAGCATAACTGCATATATGAGGCGTGCACCTGTTGGGCTGTGCTTCGAGTGGAACTCTCAGGCGAGTGCACAGTAATGTTGCTCAGCGCTCATAAGGGTCGCTGTTGGACCTCAAAGTTAAGGCACCATGAGATGTCACGCATTCAGGCGAGGGCACAGGCAAGTCATTTTTTTCCTGGCTGGCTGACAATGAAGTGTTGGGGCAAGGGATGCACTGTGGTTGAGGCGAGTTGGGGGGGTGGGGGGGGCGGCGCGGGGGTGGGGGGGGGGGTGTAGGCGGGGTAAGGTTGGGGGGAAGGGCTGTACTGTGGTTAATAGTAGTGCACAGGCACATGCAGAGAGGGTGGAGGGCTGGAGGGAAGCAGGCATGCATTGGGGAAACCTCGTATAAAGTGACCGATCCTCCGCAACTGAGACGATTTAGGCGCAGCCACATTGACATGTGTGGAATTGGGCCTCGAGTGTATCTGCCCACTTAAGCAATACACAGGCATGAAATTGTCACCAAATGCTCCAGAGCTTTTCACCCCTCGGGCACAGACTGCAAACTAATAAGCATTTTAATGGACTGCAGAGCAATTGGACGACTGGGCAAGTTGTACAATCTCCTTGCTAAAGCTGGCCATGGAGCAGTCACTGGTAGAGGTGCTCACAGTCCCTTGCAATGTCGTCACCATGGTTTGGACCAGTCACCCCCATGGTTTGAGCTAAGAGTATAGCCTTGCAGCGCGGGTGCGGAGAATGCCTGCACCTGGGCTGAAAGCACAGCATACAGTGCAGTAAGCGAAGATGCAGCCAATTAGGCAGGTGGAGTGGAGTGGAATTGGGGCCTTCAGGCTTAAACAAGAGAGGTTCTGAGAACACCCAAGCTAACCCACATGTCTCTCTCTTTCATCCTGTAGGAGAAGTACCTCAGGAGCATGTAGCCTGATGACCTAGCTGTATGCCTCATGACTTAAGAGAGTGGAGATGAAGGAGAAGAGAGTAATGAAGGTGGCTGGCTGGGCAAGCAGCACCCTCAGGAAGAAGGGGCGGCTAGAGCAACTGCGCATGCCGCTGAAGAGCCACAGCAAGCCATCGCTGGACCCAGGGTCTATAGATGGTGTTTGTCATTCTTGCAGATGACTGAGAACCGGTGTCGCTGAAGGCTGCGCATATCCAGGTCACTGGTCAGCTACATCTGCCACCTGCTGCAGGGTTTGGTGCCATGGGGTCATGGAGGGCATCCACTGCCAATGGCTGTGAAAGTGACAGCGGCACTCAATTTCTATGCCAGTGGCTACTTTCAAGGCTCCACAGGTGACCTCTGTGGGATATTGCAAGCCTCCCACAAATGCATGCGTGAGATCACGGATGCCATCTATGCGAGGACACACAACTTTGTGCATTTCACTCGGGACCAGGAAAGCCAGGATGCCAGAGCACTGGGATTTGCCCAGATCTCAGGGTTTCCACAGGTGCAGTGTGCCACTGCCTGCACTCACATGGTGCTCAGATCTCTGTGCAACAAGTGGTCAACTATGTCAACCACAAGGGCTTCCACTCACTAATGTGTAATTGGTGTGGGACCACCACAAACGCTTCCTGCAGATCTGTGCACAGTTCCCAGGGAGTATCCACAATTCCTACATTCTCAGTTGGCCTCAGACCCCTGATGCCTTCCACGGTCCACAAAGGCTGCAGGGATGGCTCCTCAGGAACAAGGGCTACCTGCAGAGGATGTGGCTGATGACACCCCTGTGGTGGCCTCAGACTGCAGCAGAGCCAAAATATAATGAGGCTCATGCTGCAACTCACAACTTGGTGGAGCAGACCATCAGGATGCTGAAGATGAGGTTCTGGTGCCTGAACTGGTCTGGCGAGTTCTGCAATACTGTCCACAGAGGGTGTCATGCATCATTATGGTTTGCTGCGCCCTTTACAACCTGGAGCTGCGATGGGGAGAGGCCTGGCTGAGGAGGAGATAGAGGAGCTGGACGTCTCCTCCAATGAGGAAGATGTCAACAGGGTGAAGGAACCTCTGAACGCAAGGATGATGGAAATGAGGCCATCGCATTGGCCAGACGAGGCAGGTGTGCTTGGGAGGCCCTCATAGCTGCTAGAGGATGATGACGACATGCGGTAAGGTAACACCATAAGATATTCATTTCATCTGCGAGTGTTTGACTCCACCTGGCCTTTGGCAATGCACATACCCTCTGTAATAAGACTCATCGAGACACAGGGGAAGCCCTAATAGTCACTCAACTACAGGAGGATGATGATGACATACAGTGAGGACACTCCATAGTTCTTCACATAGCCTCTGAGAATTGTGACTCCTGTCTAGCTAAGGGCAGCTCGCTTGCACTCTGTGATCAGAGTCATATCATGGAGATACAGCCACGAAACTTTAAAAGCACCTGGTCCTTTATCAGCCTTCAGCACCTGAGCCCTTCAGGAGCACAGCGTCACTGGTCACAGATGCTGATGAGATGGGGGGGCCAGCCCCACCTTAAAGATGCTGAGAGCACACAGAGAGAATGAGAGAACTCCGTGATAACTGCCCACGACATTCTGGCAGAAATAACAATTACCATATTGCCTTTGCAGCTCCAGCAACTGAGGTATGATTGAGTCATCTGACTCGGACTCAACAGATTCCTGGCCTCCAGCCATCCCCTGAGTGCTGGAAACCTGGGAAGCCCTTGCTGTCACCTGCTGTGGATCAGACACTGCAATTGTCATTCTGATTCTACACTGGGACTAGGTCCCGCTTAGGGTGTGATTCTGTACTGGTGGAGGGTGTGGGTGAGCACTGAGAGGGGTCTTCAATTAGGGTGTCATCAGATTCTTTTTCCGAGGTGTCTTCGGGTCTTGATTGGAAGCCCTGAGTCATGGACTCCCTCAGCTGTTTCCCAGATGTGCCTACGAAAGCAAGGAGAGACATCTGGTGCATGGCAGTGGCCTGTGAAACATGGTTGTCTGATGGATGTTGCATTGCTGGATCCTCACTTGGGAGACACTGCTGACTTCACCGTCAGCACATGGTCCAGATCATTGCTGGCCAGCTGGATGGCTCTGTTTTCAAAGTCCATGGGGAAGACCTTGATCTCAGGCATTTCTCCACCAGTCTGCTATCTCTCCCCTTTGTTGTGTGCCAACTTGTCCTGTATGACGTCGATGGAGAGAGGGTAAGCAGGGTGCCTGCCAGGCCAGATAAATATGCCTGGCATGTGTGGGTTGTGAGTGATGCCATGGATGGGATGAGGACAATGAATGTGATGGTGATGTCCCTTGACTTGGCAGTGAGTATGATCCCTGTGGATGTGTGACGGGTTTGTGAGTGTGTGAGTTGAGTGTAATGAGAAGAGTGGCTTACCTTGGCGGAACAGAGAAGATCATTCATCTTCTTTTGGCACTGGGTGGCTGTCCTCTTTTGCAGGATGTTGGTACTGACCACCGCTGCCACAGCCTTCCAAGCCAGATTGGTGATGTTGTTGCCCATCCTGCGGCCAGAGCGGGAATAAGAGATCATCATGGCGAGCCTCCAAAGCATGCAAAAATCATTCCAGGGACACATCACTAAATCGGGAGGCTGCAGTCTTCTTGCCTTTTGGGGCCATGTCTGCAGTGCAGCAGCTGTGGACTGGAAGGATGGAGAGTTGTACATGTGGTTCCACTTTACATATGGCACCCGGCATGAGGAAGCGGCAAGGTAACAGTATGGCGGGTGAATCAGAGATCCGCCTGCCATCGAAATGGCCTGTTTGCCAGGAATGCATGATTAATAAAATGGGATTGGGATGATGGGTCCAGTGATTGTTCTGGGAATGACCCCTAAGCACGTGTAATCCGTCCCCATCAAACACTCCCAGAACCTAATTGTTAAAGGTGAAAGGGCTGTGAGTACCCTGTAGCAAACAGCAGGAATCGGCTGTGTCTACCTGTTATATAATAGAACGTCTGGGATCCAGACCTGGTCTGAATGGAACTGGATATTTTTCACTCTTGGATATTCTGATTCATTCCATCAAAGGTCTTGCCAATTCTGTAACACAAGAGGTCATCTTAGGCTCCCGGTTCTAACAGGCTGTCCACTTCAGCGTGTATTACTCAAATCTTCACAACCTCAATCTTACCACTCTCTGGTATTGGTTTACCCAAAGATGGGAATCAGGGGTAAACTCTCCACTGGTTGGAGTCATACCTAGCAGAAAGGAAGATGGTTGTGGTAGTTGGAGGTCAGTTATCTCAGTTTCACAATGTTCAGCACCATACATGATTCCTCAGATACTGTCTATCACTTTTCTTATTCCCCTTTCTGTCTTTTGTTCTTGTGTTGATTCCCCCTCCTCTGACTCCTTGCAGAGCCATTCAGATAATAATCTGCCTAAACAAAAACAGAATTACCTGGAAAAACTCAGCAGGTCTGGCAGCATCGGCGGAGAAGAAAAGAGTTGACGTTTCGAGTCCTCATGACCCTTCGACAGAACTTGCGTTGGAAAGAGTTGAAATATAAGCTGGTTTAAGGTGTGTGTGTGGGGGGCGGAGAGATAGAGAGACAAAGAGGTGGAGGAGGGGGTGGGGGTGTGTGGTTGTAGGGACAAACAAGCAGTGATAGAAGCAGATCATCAAAAGATGTCAACGACAATAGTACAATAGAACACATAGGTGTTAAAATTAAAGTTGGTGATATTATCTAAACGAATGTGCTAATTAAGAATGGATGGTAGGGCACTCAAGGTATAGCTCTAGTGGGTTTTTTTATATATAATGGAAATAGGTGGGAAAAGGAAAATCTTTATAATTTATTGGAAAAAAAACGGGAAGGGGAAAACAGAAAGGGGGTGGGGATGGGGGAGGGAGCTTACGACCTAAAGTTGTTGAATTCAATATTCAGTCCAGAAGGCTGTAAAGTCCCTAGTCGGAAGATGAGGTGTTGTTCCTCCAGTTTGCGTTGGGCTTCACTGGAACAATGCAGCAAGCCAAGGACAGACATGTGGGCAAGAGAGCAGGGTGGAGTGTTGAAATGGCAAGCGACAGGGAGGTTTGGGTCATTCTTGCGGACAGACCGCAGGTGTTCTGCAAAGCGGTCGCCCAGTTTACGTTTGGTCTCTCCAATGTAGAGGAGGCCACATTGGGAGCAACGGATGCAGTAGACTAAGTTGGGGGAAATGCAAGTGAAATGCTGCTTCACTTGGAAGGAGTGTTTGGGTCCTTGGACGGTGAGGAGAGAGGAAGTGAAGGGGCAGGTATTGCATTTTTTGTGTGGGCATGGGGTGGTGCCATAGGAGGGGGTTGAGGAGTAGGGGTTGATGGAGGAGTAGACCAGGGTGTCCCGGAGGGAGCGATCCCTACGGAATGCCGATAAGGGGGGTGAAGGGAAGATGTGTTTGGTGGTGGCATCATGCTGGAGTTGGCGGAAATGGCGGAGGATGATCCTTTGAATGCGGAGGCTGGTGGAGTGATAAGTGAGGACAAGGGGGACCCTATCATGTTTCTGGGAGGGAGGAGAAGGCGTGAGGGCGGATGCGCGGGAGATGGGCCGGACACGGTTGAGGGCCCTGTCAACGACCGTGGGTGGAAAACCTCGGTTAAGGAAGAAGGAGGACATGTCAGAGGAACTGTTTTTGAATGTAGCATCATCGGAACAGATGCGACGGAGGCGAAGGAATTGAGAGAATGGGATGGAGTCCTTACAGGAAGCAGGGTGTGAGGAGCTGTAGTCGAGATAGCTGTGGGAGTCGGTGGGTTTGTAGTGGATATTGGTGGACAGTCTATCACCAGAGATTGAGACAGAGAGGTCAAGGAAGGGAAGGGAAGTGTCAGAGATGGACCACGTGAAAATGATGGAGGGGTGGAGATTGGAAGCAAAATTAATAAATTTTTCCAAGTCCTGACGAGAGCATGAAGCGGCACCGAAGTAATCATCGATGTACCGGAGAAAGAGTTGTGGAAGGGGGCCGGAGTAGGACTGGAACAAGGAATGTTCCACATACCCCATAAAGAGACAGGCATAGCTGGGGCCCATGCGGGTACCCATAGCCACACCTTTTATTTGGAGGAAGTGAGAGGAGTTGAAGGAGAAATTGTTCAGTGTGAGCAACAAGGAATGTTCCACATACCCCATAAAGAGACAGGCATAGCTGGGGCCCATGCGGGTACCCATAGCCACACCTTTTATTTGGAGGAAGTGAGAGGAGTTGAAGGAGAAATAACCTGCCTCCCTGTTTTTGATACCAAAATGGATAACCTCACATTTATCTACATTATACTGCATCTGCCATGCATTTGCCCACTCACTCAGCTTGTCCAAATCACACTGAAGCATCTCTGCGTCCTCCTCACAGCTCACCCTCCCACCCAGCTTTGTGTCATCTGCAAATTTGAAGATGTCACACTTAGTTCCCTCATCTAAATCATTAATATATATTGTGAATAGCTGGGGTCCCAGCACCGATCCCTGCAGTACCCCACTGGTCACTGCCTGCCATTCGGAAAAAGACCCATTTATTTTTACTCTTTGTTTCCTGTCTGCCAACCAGTTTTCTATCCATCTCAATGCACTACCCCCAATCTCATGTGCTTTAATTTTACATGCTAATCTCTTATGTGGGGCTTTGTCAAAAGCCTTCTGAAAGTCCAAATAAACCACATCCACTGGCTCCCCGTCAACAACTCTACTAGTTACATCCTCAAAAAATTCCAGTAGATTTATCAAGCATGATTTCCCTTTCATAAATCCATGCTGACTCTGCCCGATCCTGCCACTGTTTTCCAAGTGCTCGGCTATTAAGATTTTTATAATGGACTCTAGCATTTTCCCCACTAGCAACGCCAAACTGACTGGTCTATAATTCCCTGTTTTCTCTCTACCTCCCTTTTTAAATAGTGGAGTTACATTAGCTACCCTCCAATCTATAGGAACTATTCCAGAGCCTATAGAATCTTGGAAGATGACCACCTATACATCCACTATTTCTAGGGCCACTTCCTTAAGTACTCTGGGATGTAGATTATCAGACCCTGAGGATTTATCGGCCTTCAATCCCATCAGTTTCCCCAATACTAGTTCCCTACTAATACTGATTTCTTTCAGTTCCTTCCTCTCACTAAACCCTGTGTTCTCCAACATTTCTGGTATGTTATTTGTTTCCTCCATTGTGAAGACAGAACCAAAGTATGTATTTAGTTGGTCAGCCATTTCTTTATTCCCCATTATAAATTCCCCTGTTTCTGACTGTAAGGGACCTCCATTTGTCTTCACTGATCTTTTTCGCTTTACATACCTATAGAAACTTGTACAGTCAGTTTTTATGTTCCCTGCAAATTTATTCTCGTACCCTATTTTCTCCTTCTTAATTAATCCCTTGGTCCTCCTTTGCTGAATTCTAAATTGCTCCCAATCCTCAGGTCTGTTGTTTTTTCTGGCCAATTTGTATGCCTCATCCTTGGATCTAATACTATCTCTAATTTCCCTTGTAAGCCATGGTTTGTCCACCTTTCCTGTTTTATTTTTGCGCCAGACAGGAATAAACAATTGCTGCAGTTCACCCATGCGCTCTTTGAATGTTTGTCATTGCCTATCCATCATCATCCCTTTAAGTAACATTTCCCAATCCATCATAGCCAACTCAAGCCTCATACCAGCGTAGTTTCCTCTATTAAGATTCAGGACCCTAGTCTCAGAATCAACTACGTCACTCTCCACCTTGATGAAGAATTCTATCATATTATGGTCGCTCATCCCCAAGGGGTCTACATACAGCCTCCACTAATGTTTTTTGCCCCTTAGTGCTTCTCAGCTCTACCCATACAGATTCCACATCATCAGGGCTAATATCTTTCCTCACTATTTCATTAATATTTTCTTTAACCAACAATGCAACTCCAAAGCCTACTCCTTTCTGTCTATCCTTCCTAAATACTGGATACCCCTGGATGTTCAGTTCCCATCCCTGGTCACCCTGCAGCCATGTCTCCATAATCCCCACTATATCAATACTGTTTACATCTATTTGCTTAGTTAATCCATCTACTTTATTGTGAATGCTCCTCGCGTTAAGGCACAAAGCCTTAAGGCGTGTCTTTTTAACATTACCTGCTCCGTTCCCACTATTTTTCACTGAGGCCCTGTTTGATTCTTGCCCTTGATTTCTCCGACTATCACTTTTCTTATTCCCCTTTCTGTCTTTTGTTCTTGTCCTTGATTCCCCCTCCTCTGACTCCTTGCATAGGTTCCCATCCCCTTGCCATTTTAGTTTAAATCCTTCCCAACCACTCTAGCAAATATTCCCTCCAGGACATCAGTCCTGGTCCTGCCCAGGTGTAACCTGTCCAGTTTGTACTGGTCCCACCTCCCCCAGAACTGGTCCCAATGTCCCAGGAGTCTGAAACCCTCCCCCTCACACCATCTCTTCAGCCACGTCTTCATCCTGCTATTTCTACTCTGACTAGCACGTGGCACTGGTTGTAATCCTGAGATAATTGCCTTTGAGGTCTTGCTTTTCAACTTATTTCCTAACTCTCTATATTGTCCGTTTAGGAGCTCATCCCCTTTTTTTACCTATGTATTTTGTATCAACGTGTACCAAAACCACTGGCTGTTCACCCACCCCTTTCAGAAAGTCCTGTGAGACATCCTTGACCTTAGCACCAGGGAGGCAACAAATCATCCTGGAGTCTCATTGGCAGCTAGAGAAATGCCCATTTATTCCCCTTACAATTGAATCCCCTATAACTATTGCATTCCCACACTTTTTACTCCTCCCCTGTGCAGCAGAGCCAACCGTGGTGCAACAAATTTGGCTGTTGCTGCTTTTCCCTGAGAGGCCATTCCCCTGAACAATATCCAAAGCGGTATATCTGTTTTGCAGAAGAATAGCCACAGGAGATTCCTGCACTGCATGCCTATCCCTCTTGCTCTGTGGTGGTCACCCATTCACTTCCTGCCTGTGGACTCTTAGCCTGCGGTGCTATCCACGATACTCTCCACCTCACAGATGCTCCACAGTGTCCCCAGCCCCTGCTCCAGCTCCGAAACCCAGGCTTCCAGGAGCTGCAGCTGGAGACACTTCCTGCACACATGCTGGCCCAGGGCATTGGAAATGTTCCCGTCTTCCCACATGGAGCAGGAGGAGCACACCATACCTTTACTCTACTGTCATGACTTACCCCTTTAAATTAAATTAAACCTCTTGGAAGATACTTAATATCAAATAATATCAATTACTCTAGGGCCCTTCTTCCCTGTTCCTCGCTGTTACAGAATATAGCCCTTACAAATTATGAACCACAACATAAGACCTTAAAAACTATATGCAATAAAAGTAGTAAATACTTAACCAACTGTACTCATGGGACTCAAAGGATCACCTCATTCCCTCCTCACCAACCTCCCTCAGACACCATACTCCAACTTAAACTCTCTGTTGCAGCCCAAAGCAGCCCTCCAGTGCAAGCAAAGTCAGCACTGTAAGATGGCCTGTTTTTATACTGTCTGAATCTAGCCTCTGAAAACCTGTTTAAGCCAATTATCTAATTAACTGGTTGTAACTGAAAGCAGAGCCTGTATGAACCATGTTTTAAAGCTGGCCTAAAACTCACCTTCTTCCAACCCAAACAGCAACTTTTAGTTAATTACTAAATTAAAGAAAGACTAAACTTTAGAAAGAAATTAACCCTTAAATTTCATCAGTCACCAAGCTCCAACTTAAACACTCTACTGCAGCCCAAAGCGGCACTCCAATGCAGACCTATCATTTTTGACAGGGCTCTCAGCCATGTCTGCCCCACTTCCCGCTCTTCTGCTCTCACACATCTCCTCCCTCCCAGACTGCAATAGGATTTCCCTTGATCTCACCTTCCACCCCATCAGTCTCCTCATTCAATGGATCATCCTCCACCATTTCCACCACAGCCAGCATGGTGTTGGGGGTTGGTTAGCTCAGTTGGTTGGTTTGTGATGCAGAGTGATGCTCACTGCGCAGGTTCAATTTCTGTCCTGGCTGAGGTCATCCATGAAGGCCTTCTCAACCTCGCCCTTTGTCTGAGATCTGGTGACCCTCAGATTAAATTCACCACCAGTCGTCTCTCTCCAATGAGAGAGCAGCAATATGGTCCTCTGGGGTTATGGCTACCACCACATGCAAATTCCCCTCCCCTTCCCTGTCAGCATTCTGAAGTAACCATTCCCTCCATGACAATTTGTCCACTCCTCAATAGCCCCTGACACCTCATTCCCCTCCCACAGCACCTTCCCAAGCAAATTCAGGAGATTTATGTACAAACATATGAACATACAAATTAGGAGTAGGTCACTCAAGCCCTTGAACCTGCTCCACCATTCAATAAGACCATGGCTGATCTGACTTTAAACCCAACTTCACATTCCTGCCTACCCCGATAACCTTTCACCCCCTTTCTTATCAAGAATCTATCTACCTCTGCCTTAAAGATATTCAAGGACTCTGCCTCAATCACCTTTTGAGGAAGAGAACTCCGAAGTGTCACAACCCTTTAAGAGACAAAACATTTCCTCATCTCTGTCTGAAATGGGCGACAACTTATTTTGAAACAGTGACCCCAAGTTCTAGATTCTCACATGAGAGGAAACATCCTTTCCACATCTGCCCTGTCAAGTCCCCTCAGGATCTTATATATTTCAGTCGTCACCTCTTACTCTTCTAAGCTCCAGCGGATACAAGCCTAGCCTGCCCAACCTTTCCTCATAAGACAACCCACCCATTCCAGGTATTAATCTAGTAAACCTTCTTCAACTGCTTTTAATGCATTTACATCTTTTCATAAAAAAGGAGACCAATGCTGTACACAGTACTCCATGTAACACCTGCCCTTTTACCTCCTCTCTCCTCATCGTTCAAGGCCCCAAATTCTCCTGTCAAGTGAAACAGTGATTTGCATGTACTTCTTTCAGATTAATCTATTGTATTTGTTGCTCTCAATACGGTCTCCTCCATTATAGGGACACCAAACGCAGGTTGGGTTACAGCTCTGCTTGACACCTCTGCTCATCCCACAAGCACGACCCTATGCTTCCAATGGCTTGCCATTTTGATTTTTCATCTTGCTCTCACATGGACAACACTGTCCTCATCTTGCTACACTGTTCCAGTGAAGCTCAACTCGAGCTTGATGAACAGCACCATATCTTACAGTTAGGCACTTTGCAGCATTCTGGATTGAACATTAAGTTCAACAATCTCAGGCTATAAACTCTGCCTCTTCATCCAGTTTTTTCATGTGTTTGCTTCCCGACATAGCTGTTCATTATTTCACCATTCATACCCACTCTCTCCTAAGAAGGCTAATGAAATGCTGTCCTTTATTGTGAGAAGGATTGAACATAAAAGTAAGGATGTTATGCTCAGTTATACGGGGCATTAATGAGACAGCACCTCGAATACTGTATGCAGTTTTGGTCTCCTTATTTAAGGAAGGATGTAAATGCATTGGAGACGATTCAAAGGAGGTTTACTGGATTGATGCATGGAATGAGTGGGTTGTTTTATGAGGGAAGATTGGACAGACTGGGTTTGTTTCTACTGGAGTTTAAAAGAGTGAGGGGTGGTATGTATACAAGATCCTGAACAGCCTTGACAAGATGGAAGATGACAGGATGTTTCCTCTTGTGGGTGAGGCCAGAACTAGGGGGCACTGTTTTAAAATTAGGGGATGCCCTTTTAGGACAGAGATGAGGAGAATTTTTTTCGCTCAGTGGGTTGTGAGACTTTGGAACTCTCTGCCTCAGAAGGCGGTGGAGGTGGGAATCATTGAATATTTTAAAGACAGAGATGGGTAGATTCTTGTTAGGCAAGGGAAACAAAGGTTATTGGAGTTAGATTGGAATGTGGAAATCGAAACACAAGATCAGCCATGATCTTATTGAATGGCGGAGCAGGCTCAAGGTGCCAAATGGTCTACTCCTGTTCCTATTTCTTATGTTCTTTTGTTTCCTTACTACAACCATTACTACTCACTTCGCTTAGTATTCCTTGAAATAATTTGTCAGTTAATCTCTCCTGCCCTCCATCCTATCACAGACCTTCCATTTAGTTCTTTTGACCCCTCTCCCTTCCTTAAATTCTATTAATGTACATTTTTTTCACTCTTCCATTCTGAAGGAAGGGCAATTGACCTTGTTTTTCATTTGTTCATGGGATGTGATCATCATTGGCATTGGCAAGACCAGCATTCATTGCCCATCGCTAATTGCCCTCAAACTTGCTGGGCCATTTTAGATTGCAATTAAGAGTTAACCATATTGCTGTGGATCTAGGCCAGACCAGGAAAGGATGGCAGATTTCCTTCCCTAAAGGGCATTAGTGAACTAGACAGTTTTTTTACAACAATCAATAATGGATTCATGGCCACCATCACTAAGACCAGCTTTTCAATTCCAGATTATTACTTGAATTCAGAATCCACCAGCTGTCATGCTGGGATTTGATCTCTTGCCCCCAGGGCATTAGTCTGGGCTTTTGGATTACTAGCCCAGTGACATTACCACTACACCACTGTCTAAATCTGAAGCATTAACTCTATTTCTCTCTCCACAGGTGCTGTTAAGCTTATAGCTCTGTCCAGGATCCATCTTCCCCATGGAGACCTCCATGCACGCATATGTGCGTACTGGGGAGGGGGCGGCTGCAGTTTTCTTGCCTTTCAGGGCCATGTCTTCCATGCAGCTGTTATGGAATGGAGGACATGGACCTGGAATTTTAGTCCAGTCTGACCAAATATGCACAAAATGAGCCTGAGTGATCACTGCCCTTGTTGTCTCTGCTTCACTTCCTCTTAAACAAATGTTTGATGGGTTGGAGCAAATCTTGGGTAGCAAATGTGTGAATAATGTAAATTTAGGACTTAAATCCTTCTTTGCATATGGTGTAGTAGATGCATTTCAGCAGGGGAAAAAATCAGTTACAATGAACTGGAAAAATCATGGGAAATGCATGCAATAAATGTCAAATGTGAATACATTTTTATGCAATTATCAGCTTCAAAACAACAAAACCCAAAGAGCCATGATATAGAACTCCATTCATCAAGTTCTACAATAAAGGCCAAAGAAAACCACTGGGGGGTGGAAGTTTGAATAAATACCACAAATCCTTCATTAACCCTGCAAAATGAAAGGAATATGAAGACAGCTATTTGAATTTTGGTTCTATTTGTACTGGAAGTGGAGATATACGTTAGTCACAGTATGTGATTTGTGCATAAATACGGTCCAAAGAGTCTTTGAAACTCTCCAAAATACAGAGATATTTCATTACCCAGCCTGAAACATATAAGGAAAGGTAGTGTTTGTTTTTTGAGTGAGACGCTAAACAAAATCTACAATTAACTCTGATGCAAAGCTTGTTGTTTCAACTTACTTAGTCACACAGAAAATTGCTAAAGAAAAAAATGCGTACGGTTGCTGAGGAGTTGATAATGCCATGTCACTGAAATTATATTCGTTTGGAGAGCAGAATGGTATGGAGCTGGAGATGAATACCAATGTCAAATAACATTGTCAAATGCAGGTTGATTTAATTTAAGGGCACATAGGGCATTGATGGGCTGCATAGCAATGACTTTGTTATGCAGCTTGATAAATCCATATGCATTTCTGAAATGTCACATTCACTCACCTATGTTTGATACATGTGGAATAGGGAAATAAAAGAAGATTTTTTTTGTTTTGCAAAGAGCTCAAGGCAACAACAAAGTCTGAGTATATTTTCACACTGTTGGTTGGCTAATTTCATGGCTTGTTCAGGAATCAGCTGGACAAATTGCATTGGTGTCTGCACTGATGGAGCTGCAGCCATCACCAGAAAGCTTTCCAGCATTGCACAATAAACAAAAGACACAGTATCTTCTGCTATTTTGACATATAGAGCAAGAGATTCGTGTCCCTTGGCTTTTGCCCTGTACCCAGGCCATGGGGAAAGGGCAGCGCAGGTGCCAAGTTGGTGCAGGACTCCCCATGCTCCTTGACAGTGATAGCAGGCTTTCAGGCAAGCCTGTCAATGGACCAAGAATTTCCATGTGCAACCCACCAGCCTTTCTCTGTACATTGCCCTATTTAAGCCTTCTGTCCTCTGGAGCAGAACTCGAATCCTCCAAGGAGCTGGACCTTGTGGAGTCCTTTCCTCTAAATTTCGCATGGAACCAACATCTGAACTGGTCGCTGCATAAGATTGAGGGTTGATGTTGCTTCTTCATCAATGTTTTGCTCTTGAGGGCTTCAGCCTCCCATCCCACTGCCTGGCCAGATGATGGTTCTTGGGTATCTGAAAGCATAAAAACAGGATGGTTGGGTTAGGGTGAGAGAAGAAGTGTATGGTGACACCAAGTGTAGCCTATAAATCAGGAGAGCTTGAGGGTTAAGATCCCCGATGGTTTCAACCCTATAATAGACCACAGCCTTCATTCTGGCACAGCCAATAGTTTCTAGCTCCACCTTCTCCATATGGGTGAGGACATGCTCGCCATAACCACTGATGAGGTGCTGCTACCTCCAACTGTGGGTCACCTTGCCTTATCCTGTCTTTCCTTGTCTTGCAAGATAGAGGGAATTGTGTCAGTGAATGTGGTTGAGTGATGTGTCTGCCATAGTTAAACGACTGGAAATGTGTGCAAGCTGTGAGATGTGAGTGTGAAGTTTGTAGTAGTGCAAAGTGTATTAGGTTGTGGTGAGACCATTAATGTAAAACTGCTCTACTTGAGCAATAATTCATTACACATTTGGTAAGGATCACAACTCATTGTTCCTATCCTATTGAAGCCTAGGGTCACAGGATGATACAGCACAAAAGAAGGCCATTCAGTCCATCATTTCTCTGATGATTTTTTGGTAGAGCTATCCAACTAATCCCATTTAACATTTTACACACCTCAATCAGATCACCCCAAAATCTTCTATTTTTCAAAGGAACTCAAGCTAGGTTTACAGAATAAGAAAAGCAAAAAATTCCCGAACTACTCAGCAGGGGAGGCAGCATCTGTACAGAGAGAAACAGAGTTAACATTTCAGGTGAATGAGACTGAATGTGTGGTGAGAGTTGTGGTTGATGATACCTGATGGTAGGTAACTGAAGGGGTGAGTGGACCGGTATGTGAGGCTATTGATGCAGTTGGTAGAAATGGCATTTGAAGATGCTTTCACTGACATGGTCTACTTGAGTGAGGTTATTAAATTTCTTTCTGCACTTCAGCATGTCCTCAGACTAGGTTGCTGGCAATAACCTCAAAGGCTTTCTGCTCCCATCGCCTTTTTAGAGTCTGTCTGCAAGGGCTCCTGAGGAAAAAGAACCTGTCTTCTCCTATGCTGCATCAGGGAACCTTGGTATCCTTGGCCTGTTGTGTCATTTCTCAAGTTTCTCCCCATCTCCAACCCCTCTTTCATGATTACCAGCCACTGTTAAAGTCAGAATACACCTCGCCTTTAAGATGTGCAGTCTGATTTTAAATGGTGCTTTGAGGCACTGGCTTCATGGGTCCCCAGTTGAGGGTACAGCCACCCAATAAAGTATTTAACACTGCTCTACATGCCTCAATCCTAATAAATAGCAGGCAGCACAATGTTTTCCCCCAATTCCCAGTCTCTCTCTTTCTCCTCCACACCCCCTTTCACCAATCTCTCTCTCTCTTCTCATGAGTCAGTTTCCATCTCTCCCCAGAGTCCCCATCCTCCATTTCCCTCTCCCTTGAGCCCCCATTCCCTGGTCTCCATCTCCCTCACTGACTCACAATTCTCCAGTCTCCCACTCTCAGAATTTTAATGGCACAGAAGGAGGCCATTCGACCTGTTGTGTCTGCACCAGCTCTCCAAATGAGCATTATGACCTGGTGCCATTACTCTGCCTTTTCCCTGTTCTCTTGCACATTGTTTCTATTCAAATAATCATCTAATGCCCTCTTCAATGCCTCGATTGAACCCATCTCCACCACACTTCCAGGCACTGAACCACTCATTGTGTGAAAAAGTTTTTCTCATGTCACATATGCTTGTTTTGCAAATCACTTTAAATTTGTGCCCTCTCGTTCTTGATCCTTTTATGAGTTGGAACAGCCTCTCCCTTTCTACTCAGTCCAACCCCCTCATGATTTTGAATATCTCTATCAAATCCTCTCTTGACATTCTCCCCAAGGATAATAGTCCCAACATCTCCAATCTATCCTCATAGCTGAAGTTTCTCATCCCTGGAGCCATTCTTTCTATAATGTGGCACCCAGAATTGTACACAATATTCTAGCTGAGGCCTAATGAGTGTCTTATATAAATTCAGCATAACCTCCCTGCATTTGTACTCTTTGTCCCTATCAATATAGCCCAGGGTACTATAGCTTTATTAATTGCCCTCGCCACCTGTCCTGCCACCTTCAATGATCTATGCACATATACGCCCAAATCTTTCTGCTCCTGCACCCACTTCAGAATTTCACCCATTATTTTATACTGTCTGTTCATGTTCTTCCTACCAAAATGCATCACCTCACATTTCTCCACATTAAACTTCAGCTGCCACCTATCTGCCCATGCCACCAACTTGTCTATGTCCCCTTGAAATGCCACACCATCTTCCTTGCAGTTCACAACATTCCGAAACTTCGTATAATTCACAAGCTTTGAAATTACCAATACCGACCCCTGGGGCACTCCACTACAAACCTTTCTCCAGCCCAAAAAATATCCATTGACCATTACTCTCTGCTTCCTATTTTTCAGCCAATTTTGTATCCACATTGCTACTGTCCCTTTTATTCCATGAGCAATAGTTTTTCTCACAAGTCTGTTGTGTGGCACTGTGTCAAATGCCTTTTCAAAGTCCATGTATACCACATCAACAGCATTTCCCATACTTTTTCAAAAAACTCCAGCAATTTAATTAAACATGATTTCCCCTTTAGTAATCCATGCTGGCTCTTCCTTGTCAACCCATATTTTTCCATGTGACTACTAACTATCCAGAATAATTGTTTCTAGAATCTTGCCCAACACTGAAGTTAAACTGACTGGTCTGTAATTGCTGGGCTTATCCTTACAACCTTTTTTGAATAAGGGCATTATGTTTGCAAGTCTTCAGTCATCTGGCACCACCCCTGCATCTAGGGAAGACTGAAAGATTATGGCCAGAGTCCCTGCAATTTCTACTCTCACTTCCTTCAGTAAGCTTGGATACATCTCATCTGGTCCCGGTGCCTTGTCAACTTTAAGTACCAACAGTCTATTCAACACTTCCTCCTTGTCAATTTTGAACCCTTCTAGTGACAGAGTTTCCTCATCTGTCACCATGGCCTGGGTAGCATCTACCTCCTTGGTAAAGATGGATGCAAAGTGTTCATTTAATAACTCAGCCATGGCCCCTTTGTCCATGTGTAAACTTTAGGTCCCTAATTGGCCCTACTCCTCCTTTTACCACCTTTTTACTATTTATATTCCATAGGAGACTTTGGGATTCCTCTTAATGTTGGCTGCCAGTCTTTTCCCATAATCCCTTTTTGCTTCTCTAATATGCTTTTTCACCTACCCTCTGAACCTTCTGTATTCCTCTTGGTTCTCAATCGTATTTTTTACCTGACCTCTGTCATAAGCACACTTTTTCTTCTTTATCTTAATTTCTATCTCTTTTTTCATCCAGGGAGCTCTGGATTTGTTTGCCCTAACTTTCCCTTTCGATAGAATATACCTTGACTGTGCCTGAACCAATTCTTTTTTGAAGGTAGCCCATTGTTCAGCTACAGATTTTCCCACCCATCTTTCATTCCAGTCTACCTGGTCCAGCTCCATTCTTGCCCCATTGAAGTCGGATCTCGTCCAGTTAATTACTCTTACTCTGGATTACCTATCGTTCTTTTCTATCATCATCCTAAAACATACTATACATTGATCACTGTCTCCTAAATGTCCCCCCACTGACACTTGATCTACTTGGCCCACCTCATTTCCAAGAACCAGGTCCAACAGTACACCTTTTCTTGTTGGATTGGACACATACTGCTGTAGAAAATTCTCCCATACACAATCTAAGAACTTTTGCCCCTCTCCACCCTTTACAGTACCACTCCCAATCTACATTTGGATAATCAAAGTCCCTCATTATAACTACTCTATAACTTGCATCGCTCTGTGATTTCCCTGCAGATTTGTTCTTCTACATCCTCCTCACTATTTGGCAGTCTATAGACTACACTGAGCAATGTAATTGCACCCTTTTTGTTCCTTAGCTCTGGCCAAATTGATTCTGTCCATGAACCCTCTGGAACATCCTTTTTCTCCAGCACTGCAATTCTCTCCTTAACCAATACCACCACCCCTCCTCCTTTCTTTTCTTTCCTATCCCTTCTGAACACCTTGTACCCTGGAATATTTAACACCCAGTTCTGCCCTTTCTCAAGCCGGGTCTCTGTTGTCGCCACAACATCATATTTCCACATGGCAATGTGCACCTGTAACTCCCCAATCTTATTTAATATACTCTGTGCATTCACATACATGCATAGTAACCCTGATATAGATTTTGTAACTTTCTGCCTTGCCTATTAACTTACTGTTCTCTAGACTAGTGCTATCTGTCCCTCCCAGTATTTTGTGCACCCTGGTATTCCTCCCTAGTATTTTTTCTTGGTTGCCATACCAGTGCCGAGTTAGCTTAAAGCTTTTCCTCCTGCACCATCTTTTCAGCCATGCATTCATCTGCCTTATCCTCCTATTTCTGTACACACTGGCACATGGCACTGGGATTAATCCAGAGATTATTACATTAGAGGTCCTGCTTGCAAATTTTCCACCCAGCTCCCTAAATTCAGATTGCAGGATCACATCCCCCTTCCTACCTAAGTCATTGGTACCAATGTGGGCCACAACCTCTGGCTGATCACTTTCCCCCAGAAGAATGTCCTGCAGCTGTTCTGTGACATCCTTGACCCTTGCACCACGGAGGCCACATACCATCCTGGAGTCACGTCTACAGCCACAGAAACAACTGTCTGTTCCCCTAACCAATGAATTCCCTATCACTATTGCTCTTCCTTTTATCTTCCTCCACTCCTGTACAGCTGAGCCACTCGTGATGCCACAAACCTGGTACTGACTGCATTCCACTGAGGGACAAGCACCCTTACAAGCTTCCAAAATGGAAAACCGATTTGTGAGCAGGACCCAGGGGACTCCTGCACTACTTGCCTACTTCTCTTGGACTGCCTGGTGGTCACCCATTGCATCTCTTTCTCCAGGCCCTTAAGCTGCGGTGTGACTATCTCTCTGAAAATGCTGTCCAGTTGGCTCTCAGCCTCGTGGATTTGCCACAATGATTCCAGCCACTGCTTGAGCTCTGAAACCCAGAGCTCAATTTCCTGCAATTGACAGCACTTCCTGAACATGTGGTCATCTAGGACACTGGTAGTGTCCTTGTCTTCGCACATATTACAGCACATGTTTTCCACTCAACTGAGCTGCCCTGCAATATCTTAACTCTATTTCCCTTGCATTAATTTTATTCTACTTTGGATTATTTATGTTACATTATTATATTGGCACTAAATTTCCTTTATTCCTGGAGCTTCTCAGTTAAATCCAAGTATAGCAGCTTGTTTAAAAAATTACACGTTTCTAATTTACTCACCAGTTCCTACTTTCCAAGGCCGCCGTTCTTCTTTCTGAGGAAAGTTAGAAAAAGAAAGGCGCACCTCCTCCCTCCTCACTGAACTCCCTCAGTCACCAAAATCCAACTGCAGCACTTGACCGTAGCCAAAAACAGCACTTCAGGGCAGACAAAGTCAGCACTATAAGATAGCCTACTTTTATACTTTCTGAGCCTAGCCTCTGAAGACCTGATTAAGCCAGTTATCTAATTAACTACACAGAAACAGAAATACCTGGAAAAACTCAACAGGTCTGGCAGCATCGGTGGAGAAGAGTACAGTTGACATTTCGAGTCCTCATGACCCTTCAACTTCTGTTTCTGTTTTGTTTTGCATTTCCAGCATCCGCAGTTTTTTGTTTTTATATCTAATTAACCAATTGAAGCAGCAAGCAGAGCCTGTATGAGCCCTGTTTTAAGGCTGAACTAAAACTCACCTTCCAATCCTAACAGCAACTTTTAGTTAATTGCTAAATTAAAGAAAGACTAGTCTTTAGATTGAATTTAATCCTTAATTTAACCCTTAAACTCTCTGTCACCAAACTTCAACTGAAGCACTCGACTGTAGCCAAAAACAGCACTCCTGTGCAGGCCCCTCTCTCTTCCTCTCCAAGCCCCCAATCCCCAGTCTTGCACAACCTATGCCCCACCATTCCCATATTTCCCTCTCCCCTCCTCCAAGCCCCCATTTCTCAGTCTCTGTCTTCCAAGCCCCCATTCCTGAGAGTCCCTCCTGCCCCACCAACCCCATTCCCCATTTCCTGTCCTTCCAGTGGTCCCTGACCCTGTTACTCTTGAGCTAATCTGATTGCTGAGGTTCCCTGACAATTGCTGAGAGGACTCTTGATTTCTCGGAGTCCACAGTTGCTGAGAGTGCTCTCCTTCCCCACCCTCCTCCCGACTCTGTATTGCTGATGTAGAGGCATCCTGATACAACCCCCCCCACCCCACCCTACCCCAGTTGTTGCGACTCCCTTAATACTGAGAGTTCCGAATTGCTGAGCACCCTGCAATTATTGAGCATCCTCTCCCAACTTGCCCCTCCCCTCAATTGACGATTTTCTACCCTCCTCATGACAGCACTCCACACTCCACGCTGTAACAGCTCTCCACAGCTGAAGTCAGGAAGCCAGAGATTTATTTTACTGCTGCTGCAGATGTCACAGGGCAGAGTGGAGAGTGGGAAAACTGTAGCAATAAATTTAAATCACTGATCTAAGCTGTTGGGGGCAGTGCTCAGGGGTGGAGCTCCTAATCCTAAGGATCGTTGGTTACCCCAGGTTCTTTGTCTGCAAACATAGGTGCAGGCCATCCCACTGTTAAATGGGTCTGTTTCATGCCTATTTTACCTATGGAAAGGTTAGGTGCAAAACAAACTAGTTTCTCCCCCATTACTAAGTTGTCAAAATTGTACTGAAATAAATAATGATTGTCTTCTGTGCTACCCTTGTGGATGGTACACTGCCTCTTTACATGAGGTATAATAAATATTTCTTTTTTTAATTCTAATTGCTTAGTGCCCAAGATGAATCATCTCAATCAAAGTTAAATCTTCCAAGATTAATTTTGCTGTTTATTAATCCTGCTGCCTGTGCTTTGCTGGAACAAACAGACATGATTTATCCTATTAAAATACCACAGTGACACATTGGGCCAGCAATAGACATTGAAAAGGAGCAATCCAGGGTAGAAGTAATTAACTAGGGTAGGGCTAACTTCCATAGGAAGAGAATGGACCTAGCCCAGGTAAATTGGTATCAAAGATTAGCAGGCAAAACTGCAACTGTAACTGTATCTCCTGCTTTTAAAGAAGAGATAGCTAAGCAATAGTCAAGGTACATTCCCACAAGGGGAAAGGTAAGGCAAACCAATCCAGAGCCTCTGGCAAACAAAACAGATAGAGAGTAAGATGAAGCAGAAAGAGAATGCCTATGACAGATGTCATGTGGATAATAAATTGAGAATCACGTTGATAAGAGAAGGTTTAGAGGGGAATTGAAAAAAAAAACAAATAAGAGAGAAATAGACTGTATGAGAAGAGTCTGGCAGCTAACATTAAAGGGAATCCCAAAGTCTTCTATAGGCATATAAATAGCAAAAGGATGGTAAAAGCAGGAGTGAAGATGATTCAGAACCTGAAATGGAATTTAAGCATGTTGACAAGGGCCATGTTTGAGGTATTAAATGTGGTATTAAAAGAACATGTGCCTAAGTTATAATGAAAGAAGGGCTAAAGTTAATAAGTTACCTGGATTAGATGAGATGTATTCAATGATAATGAGGGAAGTAAGGGTAGAAATCACAGAGGCACTGGTCATAATCTTCCAATTCTCCTGAGATAAGGGAGTAATGTCAGGCGACTAGAGAATTGCAAATGTTACACTTTTGTTCAAGAAAGGGAAGAAGGATAAAGGCAGGAACCACCGCCAGTCAGTGTAACATCGATTGTGGGAAAAATTTTAGAAGCGATACTTCAGGACAAAATTGTCAGACAGTTGGAAAAAGTGGATTCATTAAGGAAAGCCAGCCCAGACTTGTTAAGGGCAAGTCATGTTTAAGTGAATTGCTTGAATTTTTAAAATGTCTTCATTCATGGGATGTGGAAGTTGCTGACTTGGACAGAATTTATTGACCGTCCTTAGTTGCCCTTGAGAAGGTGGTGGTGAGCTGCTTTCCTGAACCACTGCAGTCCATGTGCTGTAGGTGCACCCACAGTGCTGGTAGGAAAGGAGTTCCAGGATTTTGACCCAGCGACATTGAAGGAATGTATAGTTCTAAGTCAGGATGTTGTGTACCTTGGAGGGGAATTTGAAGGTGGTGGTGTTCCCAAGTATCTGCTGCTCATATCTTTCTAGGTGGTATAAGGGGAGGAGATGTTTATCTCCACAGATGCTGTCAGGCCTGCTGAGTTTTTCCAGAAATTTTTGTTTTTATTTCAGATTTCCAGCATCCGCAGTATTTTCCTTTTATCTTAATGCTCTGGGGATCCAGCTCGAATCCACCATGGCTGATGGTGGAATTTGAATTCAATAAAAATCTGGAATTGAAAGTCTACTGATGACCAGGAAACCATTGTCAATTGTTATAAAAACCCACCTGGTTCACTAATGTCCTTCAGGGACGGAAATCAGTCATCCTTCCCGGTCTGGCCTAGCAACAAACTGCAACAAAGTCATAAAAACGTAGTGAAACTGGACAGAAGGCATCGACCTAGGCACCGGAAAGGACAACGGCAATCTCAGCCCTGTCAATCCTGCAAAATCTTCCTTACTAACATATGGGGGATAATGCCAAAATTGGGAGAGCTATCTCACAAAACTAGTCAAGCCACAGCCTGACATAATCATCCTCACGGAATCGTACCTTACAGATAATATCCCACCATCATCATACCTGGATATATCCTGTGCCACCAGCTGGACAGACCCAGCAGGTGTGGTGGCACAGTTGTATACAGTCGGGAGGGAGTTGCCCTAGGAGTCCTCAACATCGGCTCCAGACCCCTGAAGACCCCATGGCATCAGGTCAAACATGGGCAAGGAAACCTCCTGTTGATTACCACGTACTGCCCTCCTTCAGCTGATGAATCAGTGCTCCTCCATGTTGAACACCACTTGGAGGGAGCACTGAGTGTGGCAAGGGCACAGAATATACTCTGGGTGGGGCACTTCAATGTCCATCACCAAGAGTGGCTCGATAGGATCAGCAGGCCGAGTCTGAAATGACATAGCTGCTAGACTGGGTCTGCAGCAGGTGGTGAGGGAACCAACAAGGGTGAAGACCTACTTGACCTCATCCTCACGAACCTGCCTGGCACAGATGCATCTGTCTATGACAGTATCGGTAGGCGTGACCACCACACAGTCACTGTGGAGACAAAGTCCCGCTTTCACGTTGAGGATACCCTCCATCATGTTGTGTGGCACTACCACCATGCTAAATGGGATAGATTTCGAACAGATCTAGCAACTAAAGACTGGGCATCCATGAGGTGCTGTGGGCCAAAAGCAACAATAGAATTGTACTCGAACACAATCTGTAACCTCATGGCCCGGCATATCCCCCACTCTACCATTACCATCAAGCCAGGGGATCAACCCTGGTTCAATGAAGAGTGCAGGAAGACATGCCAGGAGCAGCACCAAGCAAACCTAAAAATATGGTGTCAACCTGGTGAAGCTATAACACAGGACCACTGATGTGCCAAACAGCATGAGCAGCAAGTGATAGACAGAGCTAAGTGATCGCACAACCAATGGATCAGATCTAAGCTCTGCAGTTCTGTCATATCAAGTTGTGAATGGTGGTGGACAATTAAACAACTCACTGGAGGAGGAGGCTCCACAAATATCCCCATCCTCAATGATGGAGGAGCCCAGCACATCAGTGCAAAAGATAAGGCTGAAGCATTTGCCACAATCTTCAATCAGAAGTGCTGAGTGGATGATCCATCTCGGCCTCCTCCGGAGGTCTCAAGCATTACAGATGCCAGTCTTCAACCAATTAAATTCACTCCACAAGAAACTAAAACATTGTTAAACTAATTAAACCAGATAAATTAATCACTTAATTAATAAGTAGAGGGTATCTAGACCAGAAGCAGGGGATTATGGTTCTTAGAATTTAGGATTTATAGTAGAAATTTAGTCCTAGGGAACATATAGTTAATAAGGATTCATAAGCAGTAATTAGATTTAAATTAATTTATTAAATAGTTCTAGAAATGGCAGTTGCTGGGGTGAAGTGCTTCACCTGTGGGATGTGGGAAATCCGTGATGCTTCAAGTGTCCCGGACAACCACATCTGCAGGAAGTGCACCCAATTGCAGCTCCTCAAAGACCGCAAGGATCAGTTGGAGCAGCAGTTGGATGCACTTAGGAGCATTCAGGTGGCAGAAAGTACCATAGACAGGAGTTTTACAGATGTGGTCACACCCATGATACAGACAGATAGATAGATGACCAGTAGAAGGGGCAGGCGGTCAGTGCAGAAATCCCCTGTGGCTGTCCCCCTCCCTAACAGGTATACCATTTTGGAAACTGTTAGGGGGATGGTCTATCGGGGAAAACAACAGCAGCAGCCAGAGCAATGGCATCATGGCTGGCTCTGTTGTTCAGCGGTGTGTGTGTGTGTGTGTGTGTGTGTGTGGGGCGGGGGGGAGGGGGTGTCAAAGCACAGATGAGCAATTGTCATAGGGGACTCTATAGTCAGGGGCTCAGATAGGCACTTCTGTGGGGTGCCAGGGTCCAGGATGTCTCTGATCAGGTACAGGACATTCTGAAGGGGGAGGGAGAACAGCCAGAGGTCATGGTACACATTGGTACTAACGACATAGGCAGGAAGAGTGACGAAGTCCTGCAGCGGGAGTTCGGGGAGTTACTCAGAAAGTTAAAAAACAGGACCTCTAGGTTTGTAATCTCAGGATTATTCCCTGTGCCACCTACCAGTGAGGTTAGAAATAGGAAGATAGTGCAGCTAAATACGTGGCTGACAGATGGTGTAGGAGGGAGGGAGGGTTTCCGATATCTGGATCATCGGGATCTCTTCCGGGGCAGGTGGGACCTGTACAAGAAGGACGGGTTGCATCTAAACTGGAGGGGCACCAATATCCTGGTTGTGAGGTTTGCTAGTGTCACTTGGTTGGGATTAAATTAGTATGGCAGGCGGGGTGGGGACCAGAGCAATAGGTCAGCAGGTGAAATAAATGACTGGGAACCAATATGGCCAGTAGGACTAAGAGGAAGAGCAGGCAGGGAGAAATTAGTGAACACAGTGGGACTGGGGGTCTGAAATGCATTTGTTTCAATGTGAGAAATATAACAGGCAAGGCAGATGAGCTTAGAACTTGGATTAGTACTTGGGACTATGATGTTATTGCTATTAGAGACTTGGTTAAAGGGTGGACAGGATTGGCAGATAAACGTTCCAGGATCTAGATGTTTCAGGCAGGATAAAGAGGGATGTAGAAGAGGTGGGGGAGTTGCACTACTGGTTAAGGGGAATATCACAGCTGTACGACAGGAGGACACCTCGGTGGGCTCATGCAGCGAGGCAAAGTGGGTAGAGCTCCGGAATAGGAAGGGTGCAGTCACAAAGTTGAGGGTTTACTATAAGCCTCCCAATTGCCGGTGGGAGATTGAGGAACAGTTATGTATGCAGATTTTGGAAAGATGTAAAAGCAATAGAGTTGTTGTGGTGGGTGATTTTAACTTTCCCTATATTGACTGGGTATCACTTAGTGCTAGGGGTTTGGATGGTGCAAAATTTGTAAGGTGCATCCAGGAGGGCTTCCTGAGACAATATGTAGATAGTCCAACTAGGGAAGGGGCAATACTGGACCTGGTACTAGGGAATGAACCCAGCCAGATGGTCGAAGTTTCAGTAGGGGAGTGTTTCGGGAAAAGTGACCATAATTCAGTAAGTTTCAAGGTACTGGTGGATAAGGATAACAGGAGTCCTCGGGTTAAGGTGCTTAATTGGGGGAAGGCTAATTATAACAATATTAGGCAGGAACTGAGGAATCTAGACTGGAGGCGGATATTTGAGGGCAAATCAACAACTGACATGTAGGGGGCTTTCAAACATCAGTTGGTAAGAATTCAGGACTGGCATGTTCCTGCTAGGATGAAGGGTAAGTATGGCAAGTTTCAGGAACCTTGGATAACGAAGGATATTGTGAGATTAGTCAAAAAGAAAAGGGAAGCATTTGTAAGGGCTAGAAGGCTGGGAACAGATGAAGCCCATGGAGAGTATAAGGAAAGTAGGAAGAAACTTAAGCAAGGAGTCAGGATGGCTCAAAAGGGGTCATGAAAAGTCACTGGCAAACAGGATTAAGGAAAATCCCAAGGCCCTTCATACATATGTAAAAAGCAAGAGGGTAGCCAGGGAAAGGGTAGGCCCACTCAGGGACAGAGGTGGGAATCTGTGTGTGGAGCCAGAAGAAATGGGAGAGATACTAAATGAGTACTTCTCAACAGTATTCATCAAAGAGAAGGACTTAGCGGTCGATTTGTCTAGGGAAGAGTGTGTAGATAGCCTGGATCATGTTGAGATCAAAAAAGAGGAGGTGTTAGGTGTCTTGAAGAATATTAAGGTGAATAAGTCCCCAGGACCAGATGGGATCTACCCCAGAGTACTGAGGGAGGCAAGGGAGGAGATTGTTGGGGCCTTGACAGAAATCTTTGCATCCTCACTGGCTACAGGTGTGGTCCCAGCGGACTGGAAAATGACCAATGTTGTTCCATTGTTTAAGAAGGGTAGCAGGGATAATCCAGGAAATCACAGGCTGGTGAGACTTACGTCAGTGGTAGGGAAATTACTGGAGAAGATTCTTCGTGACAGGATATACTACCATTTGGAAGCATTTGGGCATATTAGTGAGGGTCAGCATGGTTTTGTGAAGGGGAGGTTGTGTCTCAATAACTTGATCGAGTTTTTCAAGGAAGTGACAAAGATTATCGACGATGGAAGGGCAGTGGATGTTATCTACATGGATTTCAGTAAGGCCTTTGACAAGGTCCCTCATGGCAGACTGGTACAGAAGGTAAAGTCGCACGGGATCAGAGGTGAGCTGGCAAGATGGATACAGAATTGGCTTGATCATAGAAGACAGAGGGTAGCAGTGGAAGGGTGCTTTTCTGAATGGAGAGCTGTGACTAGTGGAGTTCCACAGGGATCAGTGCTGGGACCTTTGCTGCTTGTAGTATATGTAAATAATTTGGAGGAAAATGTAACAGGGCTAATTAGTAAGTTTGCAGACGACACTAAGATTGGAGGAGTCGCAGATAGTGAAGAGGATTGTCAAAGGATACAACAGGATATAGATCGGTTGGAGATTGGGCGGAGAAATGGCAGATGGAGTTTAATCCGGACAAATGTTAGGTAATGTATTTTGGAAGGTCTAATACAGCTAGGAATTGTACAGTAAATGGCAGAACCCTTAAGTGCATCGGCGGGCAGAGGGATCTAGGTGTATGAGTCCACAAGGTCACTGAAAGTGGCAACGCAGGTGGATAAGGTAGTCAGGAATGCATATGGCATGCTTGCCTTCATCGGCAGGGGTATTGAGTATAAAAGCTGGGAAGTCATGCTGCAGCTGTATAGAACCTTGGTTAGGCCACACTTGGAATATTGCGTGCAGTTGTGGTTGCCGCATTACCAGACAGATATGGAGGCGTTGGAGAGGGTGCAGAGGAGGTTTGCCAGGATGCTGCCTGGAATGGAGCTTATTAGCTATGAGGAGAGGTTGGAGAAACTTGGATTATTCTTACTAGAGTGAAGGAGATTGAGGGGTGACTTGATAGAAGTTTACAAAATCATGAGTGGCATGGACAGAGTAGATAGTCAGAAGCTTTTTCCCAGGGTGGAAGAGTCAATTACTAGGGAACATAGATTTAAGGTGAGAGGAGAAAACTATAGAGAAGATGTGTGGGGCAAGTTTTTTACACAGAGGGTAGTGAGTGTCTGGAATTCGCTGTCAGAGGAGGTGGTGGAAGCAGGTGCGATAGTGGTGTTTAAGAGGCAGCTTGACAAATACATGAATAGGATGGGAATAGAGGGATACGGACCCCGGAAGTGCAAAATGTTTTAGTTTGACAGGCAATATGATCAGTGTAGACGTGGAGGGCTAAAGGGCCTGTTCCTGTGCTGTATTTTTCTTTGTTCTTTGTTCTTTATCTCAAGAAACGGCTGAAGGCACTGGATACTACAAAGGCTCTGAGCCCTGACAATATTCCGGCAATAGTACTGAAGACTTGTGCTCCAGATCTTGTTGCGCCCATAGCCAAGCTGTTTCAGTTACAACAATGGGATCAACCCTATACGGAAAATTGCCCAGGTACGTCCTGCACGCCAAAAACAGGACAAATTCAACTGGGCCAATTACTGCCCAGCACCAAAGTAATGGAAGGGGTTGTTGACAGTGCTATCCCTAATCAGTAATAAACTGCTCACTGACACTCTGTTTGGGTTCTGCCAGGGCCAGTCAGCTCCTGACCTCATCAAAGCCTTGGTCTAAACTTGGACAACAGAGCTGAGGTGAGGTGAGAGTGACCGTCCTTAACATCAAAGCCACGTTTGATTGAATGTGGCATCAAGGAGCCCTAGCAAAACTGGAGTCAATGGGAATCAGGGGGAAAACTCTCTGCTGATTTGAATCACACCAAGCACGAAGGAAGATGGTTGTGGTTGTTGGAGGTCAATCATCTCAGCTCCAGGACATCATTACAGTTGTTCTTTGGGGTAGTGTCCTTGGCCCAACCATCTTCAGCTGCTTCATCAATGACCTTCCTTCCATCATAAGGTCAGAAGTGGGGATGTTCGCTGATGATTGCACAATGTTCAGCACCATTCGTGACTGCTCAGATACTGAAGCAGTCCATGTCCAAATGCAGCAAGACCTGGACAATATCCAGGCTTGGGTTGATAAGTGGCAAGTGACATTCGTGCCACATAAGTGTCATGCAATGACCATCTCCAACAGGAGAGAATCTCACCATTGCCCCTTGATATTCAATGGCATTGCCATTGCTGAATCCCTTTCTATCAACATTGACCAGAAACTAAACTGGACTAGTCATATAATTACTGTGGCTACAAGAGCAGGTCAGAGGCTAGGAGCCATACAACGAGTAACTCACCTCCTGACTCCCCAAAGCCAGACCACCATCTACAAAGCACAGGTCAGGAGTGTGATGGAATACTCCCCATTGGCCTGGATGAGTGCAGCTCCCACAGCATTCAAGAAGCTTGATACCATCCAGTACAAAGCAGCCCGCTTGATTGGTACCACATCCATTAATAATTCACTCCCTCCACCACCGATGCACAGTAGCAGCAGTGCACACCATCTACAAGATGCACTGCAGGAATTCACCAACAATTCAACAGCACCTTCCAAACCCATGGCCACTACTGTCTAGAAGGAGACGGGCAGCAGAAGGGAACACCACCACCTGGAAGTTCCCCTCCAAATCACTCACCATCCTGACTTGGAAATATATTGCCGTTCCTTCACTGATGCTGGGTCAAAATCCTGGAACTCACTCCCTAACAGCACTGTGGGTGTACCGACACCACATGGACTTCAGCGGTTCAAGAAGGTAGCTCACCACTACCATCTTAAGAGCAACTAGAAATGGACAATAAAGGCTGGCCCAGCCAGAAAAGCCCACATCCCGTGAATGAATAAAAAAAATGTTGTGGGTTTGGAATGTGCTGGCAAAATAACCTTAATGAGTTGCTGCACTGCATCTTGTAGGTGATACACACTGCTGCCCCTGTGCATCAGTGGTAGAGGGAGTGAATGTTGAAGGTAGTGGATGGTTGCCAATCAAGTGGGCTGCTTTGTCCTGGATAGTGTTGATCTTCTTGAATGTTGGTGGACCTGCACTCATCCAGACAAGTGGAGATTATTCCATCACACTCCTGGCTTGTGCCTTGTAGATAGTGGACAGGCTTTGGAGAGTCAGGAGGTAAGTTACTCACTGCAGAATTCTCAGTCTCTGATCTCCTCTTGTAGCCACAGTATTTATGTGGATAGTCCAGTTCAGTTTCTGGTCAAATGGTAACCCCCAGGATGCTGGTAGCGGGGAATTCAGTGATGGTAATGCCATTGAATGTCAAGGGGCAATGGCTAGATTCTCCCTTGTTGGAGTTGGGCATGGCACTTGTGTGGCATGAATGTTACTTGCCACTTATCAGCCCAAACCTAGATATTGTCCAGGTTTTGCTGCATTTGTACATGGACTTCTTCAGTATCTCAGGAGTCACAATTTTTGTTGAACATTGTGTAATCTTCAGCTAACATCCCTACTTCTGACCTTGTGATGGAAGTAAGGTCATTGATGAAGCAGCTGAAGATGGTTAGTCCTTGGATGCTTCCCTAAGGGACTCCTACAGTGATGTCCTGGAACGGAGATGATTGACCTCCAACAATCACAGCCATCCTCCTTTGTGCTAAGTATGGCTCTACTAGTGGAGAATTTTTCTACTGATTCCCATTGACTCCAGTTTTGCTCGGTCTCTTTGATGCCACACATGATCAAATGCAGCCTTGGTGTCAAGGACAGTCACTCTCACCTCACTTCAGCTCTTTTGTCCAAGTTTGGTCCAAGGCTTCAATGAGGTCAGGAGCTGAGTGGCCCTGGCAGTATTCAAATAGAGTTAGCAGGTTATTACTGACTAGGTGTCATTTCATAACACTGTCGACAACCCCTTCCATTACTTTGCTGGTGGGCAGTAATTGGCCCTGCTTTTTGTGGACAGGCCATACCTGGCCAATGATACACATTGCTGGGTTGAAGCCAGTCATAGAGTCATTGAGTCATACAGGTCTACAACACAGAAAAAGGCCCTTCTGCCCATCGAGTCTGCACTGGTCAAACAAGTACCTAACTATTCTAATCCCATTTTCCAGCACTAGGCCCATGGCCTTGTATGCCATGGCATTGCAAGTGCACATCGAAATACTTCTTAAATGTTATGAGGGTATCTGCCTCTACCACCCTTTCAGGCAGGGAGTTCCAGATTCCCACAACCCTCTGGGTGAAAAAATTCTTGCTCACATACCCTCTAAATCTCCTGCCTCTCATCTTAAATCTGTGGCCCCTGGTTATTGAACCCTCCACCAAGGGGTAAAGTTCCTTCATGTCTATCCTATCTATACCCCTCATAATTTTATACACCTCAATCATGTCTCCCCTCAATCTCCTCTGCTCCAAGGAAAATAAACCCCAGTCTATCCAATCTCTCCTCATATATAAAACTCTCCAGCCCAGGCAACATCCTGGTAAATCTCCTCTGCACTCTCTCTAGTGCAATCACATCCTTCCTATAATACGGATTCCAGAACTGCACATAATACTCTAGCTGTGGCCTAACCAGCGTTTTATACAGTTCTAGCATAACCTCCCTGCTCTTATATTCTATGCCTCAACTAATAAAGGCAAGTATCCCATATGCCCTCTTAACCACCTTATCAACCTGTCCCACTACCTTAAGAGACCGGTGGATATGCACACCAAGGTCCCTCTGATCCTCGGTACTTTCCAGGGTCCTACCATTCATTGTGTATTCCTGTGCCTTATTTGTCTTGTCCAAGAGCATCACCTCACGCTTATCCAGATTAAATTCCATTTACCACTGATCTGCCCATCTGACCAGCATGTCTATATCTTCCTGTAATCTAAGGCTATCCTCCTCACTGTTTACCGCCCCACCAATTTTTGTGTCGTCTAAAAACTTACTGATCAACCCTCCTACATTCCAGTCTAAGTCATTTATATATACCACAAACAGCTAAGGACCCAACGCCTGTGGAACCCCACTGGACACAGGCATCCAGTCACAAAAACACCCCACGATCATCAGCCTCTGCTTCCTGCCACTCAGCCAGTTCAGGATCCAATTTGCCAAATTGCCTTGGATCCCATGCAGGACCTTATCAAAAGCCTTGCTGAAGCCCAAGTAGGCTATGACAAATGTATTGCCCTCATCTACACACCTTGGCACCTCTTCAAAAAATTAGATGAAATTGGTAACACATGACCTCCCCTTAACAAAACAATGCTGACTGCCCTTGATTAATCCCTGCGGCTCCAAGTGTAGATTAATTCTGTCCCTCAGCATTGCTTCCAATAGTTTCTCCACCACTGAGGTTAGACTGGCTGGCCTGTGGTTCCCTGGTTTATCCCTTCCCCCTTTCTTTAATGACGGTTCCATATTGGCTGTCCTCCAGTCCTCTGGCACCTCTCCTGTGGCCAGAGAGGGATAGAAAATTATTGCCAGCGCCCCTGCTATTTCCTTCCTTACCTCACTCAACAGCCTGAGATACATTTCATCCAGGCCTCAAGATTTATCTAGTTTTAAGCCTGCCAGACCTCCAACTGCCTCCCTTTCTATGCCAATTTCTTTAATTATATCATAGTCCTTCTGCCTGATTTCCATACCCACATCGTCCCTCTCACTTGTGAATGCCGATGCAAAGTATTCATTTAGAACCCTACCCACATCTTCCAGCTCCACACACAGATTACCACTATGGTCTTTAATGGGCCCTAATCTTTTCCTAGTTATCCTCTTACTCTTTAATGTACTTGTAAAATAACTTTTAATTTTCCATTATTTTACCTGCCAATTTGTTTTCCCCTTTTTGCTCCTTAATTTCCATCTTAAGTTCCCACCAACACATTCTCTACTCCTCTAGGGCTTCCGCTGTTTTGAGCCCTCGGTATCAGCCATAAGCCTCCCTTTTTCTCTTTATCCAATCCTGTATATCCCTCGACATCCAGGGTTCCCTGGATTTGCTGGTCCCATTCTTTGACTTTACTGGAATATGTTGGCCCTGTACTCTCCCTATTTCCTTCTTGAATGAGTCCCACTGCTCTGATGCAGATTTACCTAAAAGTAGTTGCTCTCAGTCCACTCTGGCCAAATCATATCTGATCTTATTAAAAACAGCCTCCCCCAGTTAAGAACTCTGATTTCTGGCCCATCCTTGTCCTTTTCCATAACAACCTTGAATCTATTGGAGTTATGGTCACTATCTGCAAAATGCTCCCCCACTGATACCTTTACCACTTGCCCGGCTTCATTCCTTAAAATTAAGTCCAGGACCTCCTCCTCTCTTGTTGGACTTTCTATGTACTGGCTTAAAAAGCTCTCATCCTGGATGCATTTTAAGAATTCCACTCCCGCTAACCCTATCACACTATGACTAACCCAGTTAATGTTGGGGGAGTTGAAATCCTCCACTATTACTGCCCTTTTATTTTACACTGCTCTGAAATTTGCCTACATATATGCTCTTCTATCTCTCTCTGACTGTTTGGGGGCCTATAATACATTCCCAGCAATGTGATTGCTCCTTTTTTATTTTTAGGTACTACTCATTTGGCTTCATTTGAGGAGCCTTCTAAGATGTCATCCCTCCTTACTGCTGTAATTGATTCCTTGATCAATATTGCAATACCCTCTCCTCTTCTACCTCCTTCCCTATCTCGCCTGAAGACCCTATGTCCTGGAATATTGAGCTGCCAATCCTGCCCCTCACTCAACCATGTCTCTGTGACAGCAATGACACCATACTTCCATGTGTTAATTTGTGCCCTCAATTCATCTTCCTTATTTGTCAGACTCCTTGCATTGAAATAAATACCATCCAACCGTGCCAAAATCCCTTGGGCCTTAACTGGCCTATAATTTCTATGCCTTCCAAACTCACTTGCTCTTTCTTCTAATTTTGGCTATGCATCTCCCCTTGCTGAAACTTCTCTCAGGATCCCATTCCCTTGCCAAGTTAGCTTAAACTCTCTCCAAAAGTACTAGCAAACCTCCCCACAAGGATGTTGGTCCCATTCCGATTCAGGTGCAGCCCGTCTGCCTTGTACAGGCCCCACTGCCCCCAGAAATGGTCCCAATGTCCAAGAAATATAAAGTCTTCCCTCCTGTACCATCTCTCCAGCCACGCATTCATCTGGGCTAACGTCTTGTTTCTACAATCACTAGCGCGTGGCACCGGAAGTTATCCAGAGATTACAACCTTTGAGTTTTTTAACCTGTTTCCTAGCTCCATAAATTCTGCTTGCAGGACCTCATCCCTCTTTTTACCTATGTCGTTTGTACCAACATGTACCATGATCTCTGTCTGTTTGCCTTCCCCATTTAGAATGCTCTGCAGCCGTTCAGTGACATCCTTGATCCTGTCACCAGGGAGGCAACATACCATCCTGGAGTCACATCCATGGCCACAGAAATGCCTGTCTGTTTCCCATAATATCGAGTCTCCTACCACTATTGTTCTTCCCCTCTTTTTCCTTCCCCCTGTGCGGTTGAGCCACTCAGAGTGCCATGAGTGTGGCTGCACTCCCCAGAGGAACTGTCACTCTCATCGTTTTCCAACACGGAAAAATGGTTCTCAAGCGAGATGCACCCTAGGGATTTCCTGACTACCTGCTTGACACCTTTCTTCTGACTGATGGTCACCCATTCCCTCTCTGTCTGCACTTTGTAAGCTATGGGGTGACCATGTCCAAAAACGTGCTATCCACAAAACCCTCAGCCTCGCGGATGCACCTCAGCGCCTCCAACATCTGCTCAAGCTCCAAAACTCGGAGCTTAAGTAACTACAGCTGGTGGCACTTCCTGTACACGTGGTCGGTCAGAGAGCAAGGAGCATCTAAGATTTCCCATGTGTTGCAGGCAGTACATAACACGAGACTGAGCTGCCCTGCCATGCCTCTAGTTGAAAAAAAACCCTTACTTTAAGTTAAATACAGTAAAAAAAACATTAAATTAAAACTACAACCCTTACCTTTCCTTAGCTTAATCTATTTTAAACTGAAGGAAAAACTGGAGGAAAAAACTGGAGAAAAACACTTACACACTACTCACCAATCAGCTCTCACCTTTGTGCTGATGTCACTTTTTAAAGCTTCCTCATACTCGTGCTGGTTCTGATCTCTTCGCTGCTCTCTTATTCTGTCTTGTGGTGTCACTCTTGTTATTTTCAACAAGAACTGACCGCAGGACACTCTTCCCAGACTGCTTCACCACGATGCTGACTGCGGGACACTCTTCCCAGTGTTGTAGCTGTACTGGAACAGCTTGGCTACAGATGTGGCTAATTCTGGAGCACAAGTCTTTAGTGCTATTGCTGGAATGATCATAGACTTAGGACTTTGAATAGGCCATTTGGCCCTTCAAGTCTGTTCCACCATTTGTTAAGATCATGGCTGATCTGGTTGTGGTCTCAATATTTTCCTGTCTGCCCCCCATGACCCTTGACTCATTTGTCTATCAAAAATCTAACCAAATCAGCCTTGAATAAATTCAATGATCCTGCCTCCACTGCTTTCTGGGGAAGGAAATTCCACAGACTAATGACCCTCTGAAGGAAAGAAAAGCTCCCACCTCTGTCTTGAAAGAGAGACCTTTTGTTCATGAACTGTGGGTCCTAGTTCCAGTCTCCCCTGCAAGAGGAAACATCATCCCGGTATCCACCCTATCTAGTTCCCTCAGGATCTTACTTGTTTCAATACGATCAGCTCTCATTCTTCTAAAGTCCAATGGATACAGGCCCAACCTGTTCAACCTTTCCTCATAAGATAAGCCCTTCATCCCAGGAATGAGCTGAATTATTTTTTTCTACACTGCTTCTAACGCAGTTATAATTAAGGAGAACAATACAGTACACAGTACTCCAGATGTGGTCTCACCAAGGCCTTGTACAGCTGCAGTAAAACTTCCCTGCATTTATATTACATTCCCCGTGCAATAAATGCCAGCATTCCATTTGCCTTCCGAATCACCTGCTCTACCTGCATGTTGTAAGGGCCCATAGCCTTTGCAGTACCCAGTCCTTCAGCCCTTTCTTGACATCAGGTAGAGGGAATCAAATTGTCTGAAGACTGGCATGTGCAATGCTGGGGACCTCAGGAGGAGACCGAGATGGAACATCCACTCGGCACTTCTGGCTGAAGCTGGTTGCATATGCTTCAGCCTTCTCCTTTGCAATCATTGAGGATGGGGATATTTGTGGAGACTCCTCCTCCAGTGAGTTGTTTAATTGTCCACCACCAATCATGACAAATGTGGCAGGACTGCAGAGCTTAGATCTAATCTGTTGGTTTCGAGAACTCTTAGCTCTGTCTATCACTTGCTGCTTCCACTGTTTGGATTGTAAGTAGTCCTACGTTGTAGCTTCACCAGTGTAGTATTGAAATCCCCTCTGTCTGGGAAATTTATGGAACATAATTTCAAACCCACCGACATGTTTTGACCTCATGACTGGAACTATAAACTACAAAAAGATAAGCTACAGTCAGCAGTACAGGGCTGGGCAGCAAGGGGTTAATTCGGACATTTAGTGAAAAGACAGTGACTCAGCAAAAGGGTTTGGACATTGACTGACTGCTATCAGGGAACAATGGTGCCAGGGAAATGCCATTGCCTGACACCAACTGATGCAATTAAGAAGTCTGATTACCCAATACAGTGGCACAATGGTTTTGAGTCAATGTGGTATACATGGGGTTCAAAAAGGCATTTGATAAAGGGCTTGTTGGCAAAGTAAGTGCCCATAGGATAAACGGGACAATGGCAGCATGGATATGAAGTTAACTGAGGGGCACGAAATAGAAGGTAATTGTTTTTTCAGGCTGGAGGAAAGTGTAGAGTGGGGTTCCCCCATTCTAATATTAGGGCTCCTGCTTTTTCTTGCATGTACATGGCACAATTTCCAGGCTTGCGGATGACACGAGATTTTGAGGTATTGTGAACTGTGAGGACGATGGTGTTAAACTTCAAAAGGACATAGACAGGCTAATGGAATGGGTCGACAAGTGGCAGATGAAATTTAATGTCCTCATTTTGGCAGAAATAATGAAAAGTGATGATTGAAAATAAATAGTGCAATCCTAAAGGGGATGCAGAAGTGGAAGCACTGCTGGCCCAATGTATACAAATCACTGAAGGTGGCAGGGCAGGTTGAGAAAATGGTTAATTAAGCATTTGGGGTCCTGGGCTTAAGCAGGGGCTTAAAGTACAAAAGCAAGGAAGTTATGATAATCCTGTATAAAACACTGGTTGGCTTCAATTGGAGTATTGCATCCAGTTCTGTGCACCATGCAGATTCAAGAGAACGTTCCAGAGATGTGAAGCTTCAATTATGTGAAAAGATTGGAGAAGCTGGGGCTTTTCCCTTTGGAGGAGATGAGCTGATGCCAAAATTTTCCAGCCCATCGGCATCAGGTGTCATGGTGGGTGCAGGGAATTGGGGGAGGGGGGAAATATGGTGAGAAGGCCAAAAATTGGTTTTCACGCCGCTGTAAAAGGACAGCAGGATCATCCAATGGTGTCTGTCATGGCAGAATGCCAATCCCGCTGGAGGCCAGCGTGAGCCTGCTTTGCACCCCGCTAATAGGGTGCAAAGTAAGACCCCCCCCACGCCAGATTTTCCTTGATTTCAATGGAAAAACACACAGGCCAAGAACACATCTAGACAAATGGGGCGTGCAGAAGTTGGGACTTACCTTAAGGGCCTTGCTCCAAGGAGCAGAAGATGTTGGAGCCATACAACTACCGGACCCTGGAGGAACACATGCATCACATGCTGGATGGATTCTCATGGACATGGCTCTGCCGTGAAGCAGCTTATGGAGGGTGGGAGGTCTCCATTGATGTCTTGGGGTTGCTTCGGTACATCGCGGTCTTGGCCATGGGCTGCCACAGATGATCGGTGAGGAGTGAGGAGAGGAGGGTCTAGCTGTGAGAGGGAGAGGAAGGTGCACTGGAGTGGGGCTGATGGGGGTGGTGAGATTGGGAGAGCAAGGATGAATGTGTCAAGGGGGGGATGAGGTTGGGAGCGGAGTGGGGGGTGCGATGAAGGTGTCACGGGGATGAGGTTGGGAGGGGGAGGGAGTCCAGTGGGAGGAGGGTGTGACGGAGAGAATGCAGCAAGTGGGGAGGTAGGTGTAAGGGGCGAGGAAGGTGTACATGAAGGAGTTCAAAGGGGTTTAGGAGTTTGGAGGGGGGGTGGAGTCCGGGGGAGGAAGGAATCGGGGGTGGGTAGGGGCAGGAAGTGCAGGGAGTGTGGGAATGAGTCCGGGAGAGAGGGAGGAGTTTGGAGGAGGGAAGGAATCTGGGGGAGGAGGCTGTAAGGGTGGAGGATGGAGTAAGGGTGGAGGAGGAAGTTAGAGGGGGCATGTTCAGAGGAATGTGCAAGGGAATGGTCTGTGGAATCCAGGACTGCCTCCTGAGGGTCAAACTGAGGGTGAATGTGGTAGGAGGTAAAGGTGAGAATGAGAGAGGGCAGAGGGAGCTGGTAGGGGGGAGCGTGAGGATACAATGGTAGCAGTGGAAGAGACTGCGAGGGTGGTTGGTGAGGACTCAGAGGCAGTCACGGTCCCTGGGGTTGGGAAGGAAGAGACCGGGGAGTTCAATGTGGATGGGGGTGGGATTCTCAAAAGTTAGGGAATGTTCACCTGGACATCCTGGAAAGAAAATGGTTTGGTTTGGTAGGTGATGTTGGGGAGGTGGAAGGTGATGCCAGGGGGGTTGAAAGTGAAGGGGAAAAGGACATGGGTGACTGGGGGAGGGGATAGGATGGGGGAGCTTATGATCAACTTGACCACGACCATGTTATTCAAATCAAAAGTGAGCTGAGTCTCATGTTGGATGGGCACAGGTGCTGCATGGGACTGTGGTCAGTGTGTGGGTGGAGATGCAGGTGGGCTCAGATGGACACGTGAAAGAGAACCCCAGCAGGCAGCAGTGAAAATGCTCAGGACAGTGAGATGATCGTAATGGAGGACGGCTCAGCGTGCATGGAAGACTGCTTGCATGAGGCCTTGAAAGGCCCTTTGTTATGACTGATGCAATTGATAAAGCGGAGTTATTTAAAAATCCCAGAGGGAAACTTCAAACAACTGTCATAACCAATAATTTTAAGTATTATGTTTGAGATGCGACTCTAAATTCAGGAATCAGACCACCAGTTCTCGAGGTTTTACATTAAACTGAAGGAAATATTTTATTAAGTTACTCATGGCTACAAATTACTACCATAACTTCTAACAAATTTCCAAACTAATCTCCATTAAAGCAACAGCAACCTATACGCTTAACCAAACACCAGGAAAAGCATTTCCACCTTACAAATTCAAAGTGTGGAGCCTGTTGGAAGCTTGCAGCTGCCTTTTGATCTTACATTGCCTCTGCTCTGCACACCTGAAAACTACTGAAGTTATACCTACCAGCCCATTGAATGCTAATTCCCATTGAAACAACAACCTCTGGACTGTTCCTCTCTAACAATAAAACCCCTATCATAGTACCAACTTTATTGGTAACATAAACATAATGCTTGGTAGCTGCTAAAAAGGAATCAGTTTTCACCTCACTTCTTGAATGCTCTATTCAAAATATGCAAATGCACACCATCTCTCTTACATATCAAAACTAGTACCATCAATGTACCCAGACTAGTTGGCTTTAATCCAATTTTTTAAAAATTCATTCACAAGCTGTGGGCTTCACTGGCTGGGCCAGCATTTATTGCCCATTCCTAATTACCCTTGAGAAGGTGATGGTGAGCTGTCTTCTTGAACTGCTGCAGTCCATGTGGTGTAGGTACACCCACAGTGCTGTTAGGAAAAGAGTTGCAGGATTTTGACCCAGCAACAGTGAAGGAACTGCGATATATTTCCAAGTCAGGATGGTGAGTGACTTGGAGGGGAACTTCCAGATGGTGGTGTTCCCATCTATCTGCTGTCCTTATCCTTCTAGGCGGCAGTGGTCATGGGTTTGGAAGGTGCTGTCTAAAGAACCTTGGTGAATTCCTACAGTGCATCTTGTAGATGGTATACACTGCTGCCACAGTGCGTTGGTGGTGGAGGAAGTGAATGTTTGTGGATGTGGCACCAATCAAGCGGATTGCTTTGTCCTGGACGGTGTCCAGCTTCTTGAGTGTTGTGGGAGCTGCATTCATCCAGGCAACTGGGAAGTATTCCATCACACTCTTGATTTGTGCCTTGCAGATGGTGGGCAGGCTTTGGAGAGTCAGGAGGTGAGTTAATCATCGCATTTCTAGTGCCTGACCTGCTCTTGTAGCCATGGTATTTATATGGCTAGTCTATTCAGTTTCTGATCAGTGGTAACCCCAGGATGCTGATAGTGAGGGATTCAGTGACAGTAATGCCATTGAACATCAGGGGGCGATGGTTGGATTCTCTCTTGTTGGAGATGGTCATTGCCTTATATTTGTGTGGCACGAATGTTACTTGCCACTTGTCAACTCAAGCCTGGATATTGTCCAGGTCTTGCTGCATTTGGACATAGGCTACTTCAGTATCTGAGGAATCACGAATGGTGATGAACATTGTGCAATTAAGACACACCCGCAGACTAAACCTCTATTTTAAAAGAAATATGTTTCCCAAAATATTATGTACATTAATAGCTTCATGACACCTGCCACACACATCTCCCTCCAGAATCATTTGTGCTCCAGCTGCGTGCAGCTGAACTGCTAGTGGTGGGTGGATGCAGCGGGAGGTCTCACAAAGCCTGTAAATAAAGCTGAAAGACAACATTATATATTATTTTGTGAAAGTGAACATATTTCCAGATTATAAATGGCAAAATGTGTTCACCCGTGCAACCACTTATGATCAGAATTTCTTAACTTTTCTAGCCTACCGCTTCTTCTAGGTTCTGCCCTGACATCCACAGCAGGGGTGGAGACAGCCTGAGCAATGGTTGGCCCTGTTTCGTCTGATGACTTTGGCGTGCATCCTCTGGACAGCCGAGGCCTTGAGGGCCCCGGCTTACTTTGGCTGTCTTCCTATGGGCCAGCTGCTCTCTCTGCAGTTACAGCAGATGAGGTTGAGGGGGTCACAGGTAAAGGAGCCTTGGAGGGAGAAGATAGCCTCTGAGATTCCTGAGCGGATGACCCAGGAATGTCCAGCTGCTGCTCCTCTTCACTTTGTCTGCCTGAGGGCCCCGGCCTGACTCCTTGAGGGGAAGGGGGACCTGGAGGGACGTTGAGGTGCCCTGTTTCCCTCTTGCTGTGCCACCGCGATGGAGTGCAGATGTGTACGCATCTCTGCATTCTGCTTGACTAGGGTCTCCATGGTGTCCGCAATCCTCCCCGTGGAGACCTCCACATGTGCACATTTGAGCATGACTTCATCATAGAGCAGGCAGATGCACTCATCTGGCTCACATGTCACTCTGTTGAGGGCTTCCAACAGCTCTGTGTTATGTTTCCTGCCTTCTGCTGACTCCCACGATGGAAGGTCGAATCCAAAGGCTTGTCAACTGCCTCGTGCCTCACAGATGCCTCTTCCCCAGCTGTCCTCCGAGTGCTGGGGAGCTTGGCTGAACCTGCCTCCTCTCGTTGTGGACGCGTGTCCATGTGGTGACCACCAGATTGGGAACCCGAGCCTGCTATAGATCTAGGTCCCACCGAGGTGTGTGTCTCTGAGCTGGTGGGGGTTTTGGGTAAGCGCTGTGACAAGTCTTCCAGGCTGCTTATTTCTAGCTCTTCAATGGAGAAGGTGTTATCTTGGCTGGAAGTGAGGACCTGGATGGAGCTGAGGGACCGGCTTGCTGAGGGTGTCGGCTTCTTGGCAGAGTTCCCTGTGAACCAAAGCAGAGATAAGTAGTGCATGATGGCAGAGTCAAAAGCAGGAGAGGGAGCACTCACAGTTGTGATGAGAGAGAGATGATGTGCTGTAGGGTCCTCACAAGGGGGTTCGGTGCCGACCTCACTGTCGCTGCAGGCACAGTCCATGTTCTCACTAATCAGTGCGATGGCACGTTCCTCAAAGTTTGTGGGAGGCCTAATGTGGGTCACTCCACCCCAAGTCTGGGACCTCTCCCTGCTGCTGTGAGCCAGCTTCTCCTGCATTTAAACAGGTGGACAGAGTGTGAGCAGGACGCATGGCACTGTGTGGAATGTTTGTGTGGTGAGCGGAGCCATGGACAGGATGAGGACACGAGCTCTCAGAGGGTAGGAACCTGACGGAGATGTGAGGGTGTGTGTGAGAGTTAGTAATGTTGTCCCTTGAGGTGTGAGAACCCTGTAGATGTATGATGGATTTGTGAGTGTGTGAGTTGAGGGTGCTGAGGTGGTTGACTTACCCTGGCAAAATGGGTGAGAGCATTCACCCTCTTCCTGCACTGGATGGCTGAACTCCTCTGTGTTCTGGTGGTGCTGACTACCACTGCCATCGTCTCCTAGGCCAGATTGGTGACTCTGGTGGACCTACTGCGGCCAGAGTGGGGGTAGAGGACATCATGGCAGCCTTCCACTGCATCCAGCATGCAGCCCAGAGAGGGGTCACTAAAATTGGGGACCGCTGTCTTCTTTCCTTTCAGGGCCATCTGTTGCCTGGAGCAGTCCTGGTCTGTAGACATGAAGTAGACTGCACTCTGGTGCGCTTTAAATATGGCAATATATGGAGCAAGAAATTGCTGATGTCATGGCGTGGTGGGCAAATCCGAGCCCACCCACCAGCGATCCAATGTGTTTCCCTGAATGTATTATTAATGAGGCGGGACATGCCGGGAATGGGACAAGACAGCATGAAAAGCCACCAATGCGGCTGATGGATAAAATGCCCTTTTTCCTGCCCACTACCACACTGAGTGCAAATCTGGGATGATTCCGTCCAGTATGTGTTTATTTGTCAAGTGCATTTTGTTGATACTTATTCTATTTGATTATAGTTTAATTCTTAGTATTTTACTTACATCGATAGAGGTGTTCAAAATCAGGAGGGGTCTAAGCAGAGTAGACACGGAGAAACTGCCCCATTGGTGGAAGGTTTGAGAACCAGAGAGGACTGATTTATGGTGATTGGCAAAAGAAGCAAAGGTGACATGAGGAAAAACATTCTTGCCCAACAAATGTTTAGGATCTGAAACGTACTGCCTAAGAGCGTGGTGGAGGCAGATTCAATTGTGGTTTTCAAAAGAGAATTGGATAATTATCAGAAGTGAAAAAGATTGCAGGACTATGGGAAATGGCGGGAGGAGTGGCAGGATGTGAGTTGCTCTTGCAGAGAGCTGGCATGAACACAAGCGGCCAAATGACCTCCCTCTGAGCTGTAACCATTCTGTGATTCTATGAATTACTGGAAAGTTGCATCATTGACCTTGCGCACCATTATTGGCTCAGGAAGACTCCAGAAATTTGCAGGAAGTTAAAGAGATAAGGCATGTGATCTCATCCTTTGCAAATTGATGGACAATTTGAGCCTCTCTGCCGCTTGGCTGGCCAAGGCTGATTAAAGCTTCTTCACAATGTGGGCTCCCCAGTGAACTTTACAGAGAATTTTCAGCACCAAAACAGGTTATTCAGCCCAACTGCTCTCTGCTGGTGTTCATTCTTTATACATGCCTTTTCCCTCCCTTCTTTCATTTAACCCTAGTTGCATAACCCTCCATGCCTTTCTGCCTCCTAGTTATCTAGTTTCCTTTAAAGTCATCTATGCAAACTTAATGGCGAGCGTGAAATCAGGAGTTGAAATGACTAGACTGAGCTATCGAACCACTGGTGTTATTAACAGAGATGCTCACATATTGACTGGGCGGAAAGACATGGAAATGGGATGCCCAGATTAAGAAGAGAATGAGAGAGCTGTATAATACTAGGAATTAAACTCTAATCAGATACAGTAAGTATCTACAAAATATACTTGACAAAATAAACAGACATATTGGCCTTATTTCAAATTTGTAAGAGCAAAATGTGCTTTGAATGCATCTGGCCTTTAGCTCCCTGATACTCAGTAATGCAATTTAACATTATTAAGGTATCTTAATAGCTGTTGTTAACATATAAAATCCTTGTTCTGCTTTATACATAGCAGCAAAATGGTCCCAATGGGTCTATCAAACTAGATTAAAACCACATTGATGTGACATACAGTTAGCTACAATCTATTTTGACAAGCATCGAATTTTATATTTCCTGGAAAACATGCGTCATTTTGTGAATGAAATATAACATATTAAATTTTCTCAGTATTTATTATTGACATAAAGCAGCAACATCAAACCCTTTACATCTGCCTGGCTTTAATGAAACTAAGGACTCATGTGGCATTGGTGGGTCCTGTTATTGTTTAATGCATCTGTCAGAGGCAAACAGATATGATTTATGGATTATTTTTGTCTCTAAAAAAAATTGAAGTTAATTATGAACACGTCTGTCTCTGAGGAAAATGCTTTGGTTTTGAAGAATTTTCAGCTGACACTTAAGGTTTTCTTTCCCAATAGAACATCTTCCATTAAAGAGCTCCTTTACCAAAGATAAACCACTATCTTTACAATATTTTAGAAAAAATTCAATTGTCATTTAACATGCTGAACATATATTTATTATTTGTTGTTATGGACAGGAGCGAGGCTTAAGTTAAATAGCACTAATTTCTCCTCTCACCCGGTCCGTAAACAGAAAGGTGTTTTGATTTATTTCCCTCTTTATAAGTGGTGGCATATTTCCCAACCCCTTGGTTTTAGTGCAATCCAATTTTCTATTAATAATCCCACAACAAGCTCGAAATAAGATGAACTCAAAGGGTTAGTTTATTTGCACACTCTCAAAATGCAAAAGACGGTTTGCAACATCCCCCTTGTATTCAGATAGTAAAGAAAGGGATAGCGAAAAGAAAGATTTACAGTACAGAGACCATAGAGAAATGAATATGTTTTTCACATGGGTTCCATAGCCCAGAATCAAAGTTCAGTGAGGTATTCCTTCGCAGGGGTTGGTGGGTTGAAAACTGATGCTGGATAATTCACTTTTTCTGGTGGTGTTGACTTCACATGCTGAGACAGGCACGCAGAGATGAATCAGTCGTCTGGTGATAGTACGGAATTTCCAGCAGAAGCAGTATAGATGGTGGCGAAGTATTCCACCTGGGCAGATCTCCTTGCTGTAAGGCTGCTAGTTAGACAGGAAACAACAGAAAGACATATGCGGTTCAGCAATGCAATATTGTTTGTTCCAAAAGCCAGAGGCCCATGCCACATGACCTCCTACCTCTCCACCCGGACTTTGACAAAGGATGTGCATCCATCATTTAGGTTCCGAAGACTGCTAATTTTCTCCACCATTAGGAATTGAAAGGAATTTTGCAAGATGAGCGGCGATCCAGCTCCTTCTGGCCAGCTTGGGTGATTAAATGCAGATGGCCTTCATATAGCTCTTTGTAGTTAGGCTGTATAGTCCACAGGGAATTGTTAGTGGCTACTCTGTGATAATGAGGTATGGGTTTTCCAAAAACTGTCAGGTGGTTGCTTTTGTTCAGGGGTCTCAGACAGACATGGACAGAATTATCCCAGATTTGCACTATGGTAGCGGGCGTGAAAAAAGTCATTTTACCTGCCAGCTGCAATGGTAGGTTTTTTACTTCATATTGTCCCCTTCCTAGAGTGTCCCGTCTCAAGAATAAGGCATTAGTGGGAAACGGTCCGGATCGCTGTTGGGGCGGCCTCTGATTCTTACCCGCTGTCACCTCAGTAACCTGGGCGTCATAGTTAAAGGGCAGCCCTGCACGGAGATAGCACTCTCTAAGGGTTTGAAAGCTGCTGGAAAGTCATGGCTGTCAAAGGGAGGAAACATGTTGCCCCCAAAATTTAGTGACATCTCCCTCGAGCACCTACTGGATGCAGTGGAGGCCCCCCATGAAGTCCTTTAGCCCTGCTCTGGACAAAGACTAGCAAACATGGTGACATCCAGCATGGATGGTGGTGGCAGTGGTGGTCAGCACCAACGCCCTGCAAAAGAAGACAGCCGCCCAGTGCCAAAAGAGGGTGATCTCTTCCGTTCACCAGTGTTCCCCTCACTCTCAACTTGCATGTTCACAAACCCATCACACATCCACAGGGATCTCACTCACTGCCAATTCAAGGGACATCACCATTCTCATTCTCACACATACCTTCATCTGCCCTGTGGATCATGTCCTAATCCTGTCCATAGCACCACTTACCACCCACACATGCCAGGCATCCTTCTCATCTGGCCTGGCGGGTGTCAAGCTTACTCTCTCTCCATGTGTCTTCATGCAGGGCAAGCTAGCAGGCAACAAAAAGGAGGTGTCAGAGACTGGTGGAGGAATGCCTGACATCAAGGTCCTTACAGACTTTGAAAATAGAGTCATCCAGATGGCCGGCGACAATCTGTTGCTAACCATGGGGTCGGCGGTTCTCAACAAAGTGAGGATTCAGTAGTGTAACATTCATCAGACAACCATTCTGTGAGTGAGTTCTCCTGTACCGCAGTCCCCAGCTCTGCATTAATTATCTCTCCTTGCTTTTGCAGGAACATCTGGGAAGCAGACAAGGGGGTCCACAAGCCAGGACCTCAACTCAAGCCCCAAAGACACCTCGGAAGAAGAATCTGATGACACCTGAATTGAAGACTCACCCACACCAGCGCAGACAGACACACCTTGGTGGGACCTAGCTCTAGTGTAGCCTCAGGATCACGATCTGGGCAGCACATCAAAGTCTGATCCACAGCAGGTGGAGGCAGGGACTTGCCAGGTTTATGGCATTTGGAGGACTACTGGAGACCCGAAACCTGATGTGTCCGAGTCAGATGAGGAGCCTCTGGACTTGGTCGTGTCACAGTTGCTGGAGATGCAGAGGCAAGCCCAGGAACATCAGGGAAGGATGTCCACTGCACACCCCAGAGTGCAAGGCACAATGGAGGAATCTGTCCACCTTCAGTCCGAAGTAGTAGCGTTGGCATGCCAACGCATCGAGCTCAACACTGGCAGGAAGGCAGCCGCCATGGAGACCTTGATCCAGGATATCAGTCCTCCACAATTGCAGGAGCTGCACTCCATCACTGAGCCACTTGCAGGCGTCTATCAGCATCAACACTAGAGGGGCGCATGGCATCTCGAGATCACTCCAGCTGTCCCTTCTCCTCAAGGAGTCAGCCAGGGCCCTCGGGCACACAAAGGGAGGAGGATCAGCAGATGCACGCCCCGTGGTGATCCACCCAGGTGACTTGGCGAGTGTCCGGCCCATCCAAATCCCCACTTCCCGTAACTCCAGCAGCTTCGGCTTCACAGGCTGAGGAGGGTGCCACTGCCTCACAGCAGGACCCAAAAGCAGGCCTCACCCTCCAGAGCAACCTCAACCCCTCCCCACAATCCCACAACTCCACAAGGTCTTCACAATCAATAGGGCTTAACAGTCAACAGGCCACCTCCACCTCCGCTGTGGATGTCAGGGGAGCACCAAGATATAGCAGCAGGGCTAGGAAGGTTAAGAAGATTTAGCTGCAAAATGTGGGCAATAATCATGTGTACATAATGTTGACTATTATAAATACACTCCCAAGAATGTCTCCTTGTCTGTGGATCCTTGTTATGTTGAGCAGTGTTCAAGTCAATCAGATTGGTTCCTGCACAAGATAAGGACAGGTGTCTCACACCAGGACCTCTTCCCTGTGCAGTGTATAACCTTCAGACCAAAGTTATGGTCCGGCTTCATACTTCACACTTCACACTGGACACATTAGTGATGCCTGTATCTCGATGGTGCTTGTCATTGCTGCCAGAATGTCGTGGGCAGGCGTCACAGAGTTCTGCCATTCTCTCTGTATGCTCTCAGCACCTTTAATGTGGGGCTAGCCCCCTGATCTATTTAGCATCTGTGAACAGTGATGCTGTACTCCTGAAGGGGTCAGGTGCTGAAAGTTGACAAAGGATCAGGTGCATTTAAAGTTTTACAGTGTGTCTCCATGATATGACCCTGATCACAGAGCGCAGATAAGCTGCCCTCAGCTAGACAGGAGTCAGACATTCTCAGAGGCAATGTGAAGATCTATGAAGTGTCCTCACTCCATGTCGTCATCCTCCACCTGCAGTCTAGTGACTATTAGGGCTTCCACTGCATTTCCATGACATGAACCTGAGCACTGAGGGTATGTGCGTTGCCATCAGCCACACAGGAACCAAATGTTCACAGATGCAAGGTGAGGATGTCAGCACTGTCCTCACTGCATCTTGTCATCATCCTCCACTAGTCTTGCAGCGATGAAGGCCTCCCCAGTGCACCTGCCTTGTCCGACCACTGCAATGGTTTCATTGCCGACATCTTCGGCTTTGAGGACCTCATCACCATCATCCACTTCAACATCCTGCTCATTAGAGGAGATGTGCAGCTCTTCCATCTCCTCCTCTGCAAGGACTTCTTCCATTGCAGTGCCAAGTTGTGTAGCACACAGCAAGCGACGATGATGTGCGACACCCTCTGGGTGCTCCACCGGAATTGTTGAGGCACCGGAACCTCTTTTTCAAAATACCAATCGTTTGCTCCACTAAAGTTTGGGTTGCGGCGTGTGCCTCATTATACTGTTGTTCTGCTGCAGTCTGAGGCTGCCACACGTGTGTCATTAGCCATGTCCTCTCTAGGAGCCCGTTGTCCTCATGGATCCAACCCTGCAGCTTCTGTGGACCCTGGAAGGTGCCAGGGATGAGACCTGCTAAGGATGTGGGAATTGTGGATGCTCCCTGAGAATCGTGCGCAGACCTGCTAGATGCGTTTGTGGTGGTTGCACACCAGCCAAGCATTCAGCGAGTGGAAGCCCTTGCAGTTGACGTAGTTGACTGCTTGTTGCTATGGAGCTCTGAGCACCACATGAGTGCAATCGATGGCATCCGGCACCTGTGGAAAACCAGAGGACTATGCAAATCCCAGCGTTCTTGCTTCCTGGCTTTCCTGATCCCTGTTGAAATGCACAAATTTCTGTGTCTTCGCACAGGTGGCGTCCCTGATACACTTGTGTGTGGAGGCTTGCAAGATCCCACACTGGTCACTTGTGGATGCCTGGAAGGAGCCACTGGCATAAAAATTGAGTTCCGTCCATGTCCCCGGCAGAAGGATATGTGAGTGACCAGTTCCCTAGAAGTGCGCAGTTTTCAGCGACACTGGTTCTCAGTCATCTGCAGGAATGACAGGTTCCATCCATAGACCCTGGATCTAACAAGGCACCTATGAGTGATGACTCGCTGTGGATTTTCAGTTGCGTGTGCAAAAGGCCCTGCCACGCTTTTATCTTGAGGGAGGAGCTCCTCCCTTTGCCTAGCCAAGCACACCGGCTGCTCTCTCCTTCTTCTTCTCTGTTTTCTGTAAGCCATGAGACATGTCACTAAATTGCTAGGTTCCATGATCCTGATGTTCTCTTCCTGCAGGATGAACAATGTAGGACCCTGGGAAGTAACGAGGATCAGAGGGACCTTGATGTGCGTGTCCACCGGTCTCTTAAGGTAGCAGGACAGGTAGATAAGGTGGTTAAGAAGGCATATGGGATTCTTGCCTTTATTAGCCGAGGCATAGAATATAAGAGCAGGGAGATTATGCTGGAACTGTACAAAATGCTGGTTAGGCCACAGCTTGGGTATTGCAGTGATTCTGGAATCCGCATTATAGGAAGGATGTGATTGCACTGGAGAGAGTGCAGAGGAGATTTACCAGGATGTTGCCTGGGCTGGAGAGTTTTAGTTATGAGGAGAGGTTGGATAGGCTGGGTTTTTTTCCCTGGAGTAGAGGAGATTGAGGGGGGACGTGATTGAGGTGTATAAAATTATGAGGGGCATAGACAGGGTAGACAGGAAGGAACTTTTCCCCTTGGTGGAGGGATCAATAACCAGGGGCATAGATTTAAGATAAGGGGTAGGAGGTTTAGAGGAGATGTGAGGGGGGAATTGTTTCACCCAAAGGGTGATGGGAGTCTGGAGCTCACTGCCTGATAGAGTGGGAGAAGCAGAGACCCTCATAACATTTAAGAAGTATTTGGATATGCACTTGCAATGTCATGGCATACAAGGCTATGGGCCTGGTGCTGGAAAATGGGATTAGAATAGTTAGGCACTTGTTTGACTGGCACAGACTCGATGGGCCAAAGGGCCTTTTTCTGTGCTGTAGACCTCTATGACTCTATAATGAGAGAGACGCGTGGGTTAGCATATGTGTACTAAGAACCTCTCTTGGTTAAGTCTGAAGGCCCTTTCATACATGCAGGTGAGTGCTGGCCACCACCTGGATGGCCAGTGTGTAGTGCGCTTCATGGCTGTCCGAATCCCCACCCACCTCCGTCCAACTACACTCTTTGCTGCAGCTTCTGCCACTGGACTGCATGCTGCGCTCTCAGCGCGGGTGCAGGCATTCTCCTAACCCGCGCTGCAATGCTGCACTGTTAGCCTGACCCATGAGGGATAGTGGTCCGATCCTTAATAAAGACATTGCAAGGGATCTGAGTGCCTTCACCAGTGACTGTGCCAAGGCCACCTTTCGCAAGGGAATTGTACAACTTGCCCAGTTGGCCAATTGTTTGGCTGCTCCCTAAAACACAGTCTGTGCCTGAGGGGCGAAAAGTTCTGGAGCATTCGGTGGCACTTTCATGCTCTTGCGTTGCTTGAGTGGGCAGAAAAGCTTCAGGGGCCCGACTCCAAGCATGTCAGTCAAGCTGCTGCTGAACGGTCTTAGCTGTGGAAAAATGCTCACTTTTGAAAAGTTTTTCCAAATGCGTGGTCACTCCCTTCACCTACCCACCCCCTCACCCCCCCACCCCCAGCAAGTGCTTGAGTACTAACCTTTAGTCTGTGCTGCCTTTCCCCCCGGCCTCACCTGCAATGGAGCCCTTGCCCCAGCGCCACAATATGGCCTTCCCTCCCACCGCCAACTGGACTGGGTGATTTTGCCCATAGTTTCAGTCAGTTTGAGGATCTTTGCTCAGTTTTAAAATTTTAGAAATAGCAATGAGAATATCTATATCTATATATTAAGCAAATATATAATGTGGGGTCTTAGTTCTTCACATTGTGCAGAGTATTTATCCATTTGACTTAAGTGGTTCAAGTTATATGATATTGGCAAGTGGAACTTAATCGTAGCAAACTCCCATAATATGATCACGTATGATGGACAGGTCAGATTATTGAATTCCCTTGACTTTCTCTGAAAACATGGGAAGAGATTATCTAACAACACAGATCAAAGATACCTGAGATAATTCCCTGTGCAAAATATAGTCTGCAAGACCAAACATCAGCTATCAGTGAAGTCAGCAAGGCATGTGATGTGGGAGGCAACAGCATTTTTCAGCACCCCTCCTCTCCCTTACATATTTAAACTGTACTACAATAGATTATTAGTGTGCATTAAAAACCTATTTCTTCCCCTACACATTGCAGAAGGTGATTAGAGTAGTTTATATGCTGTAGTGCATTGAAAATTGTATTGTGCTTTTTGTTCACTTAAAGCTACTGTATACGTATACCAACAGAGGGAGTCTTGAAGGAAAATAGTGGAATCCATGTTTTAACAGCATATGCAGCAGTTCTGCTTCCTATTGGATCTTACTGTTTCTTCCCAAGAACTTAACAATGACGACAAGGATGGTGAGAAATAGGAAATGTTGCTTTCAGGTATTGGAAGGTTTTTGTCTATTTTCTGCAGACAGCATTTTAAGTTGGGGATTTAAGGAACACATTGAGACTGTAGCCTGTTGTTAGACACACAAGATCTGGTTTGGGATTAGCAAGAAGAAGGTATGTATGGTGTACACTCATGCTGATCTCAGAAAAATAGCCATTGAATCAAAAAAAAACTTGGATCACTACAAAGAAGTTTTACTTAGGAGGGGGTGCGATATCGGATCCATGATCATAACATTGCTGATCAAAATGGTATTGTCTATGCTGAATCTAACACTTCCCGATGAGCATTTTCAGCTATCACCTGCATTGGTAAAAGTGACTGTGCATTTCGAAGGTGCGATGGCATGTTTGCAATCACAGATAAGAAAAGGAAAAAAATATTTTACTTCTCCACTATGGAGATGAAGATTTGGAAGATATATTTGAGGCAATTATGCCTAAGCAAAGTTGATGAGCACTCTGCAAAAATGCACTATCTACCTATTTCATGCCCAAGAAAAATACAACATATGGAACGATTGTCCTCTGACATACCAAGCAAGGAGCAAACTAGACAATTGACCAACATTGCATGCAATTGAGGAAACTAGCAACCAAATGGAACTTTGGAAATATTGAACACACTGAACTGGAAATCGAAGCACAAATAATCAAAGGTTGCCTGCCTAGTCAGCTGTGCCCCAAAAGCACTTGCGAAAGACAGAAAGTTGTTAGAACTGCTGGAATTGGCAAGATCACTAATGCTTTCAAAGTCTAGAGCTACGGAAATTGAGACTGCCAACAGTAACTACCATACTGCAAGTTTAATTCCTGTGAACACTTTTCATCACTCATTTACTAGGAAACCACCCGAAAAGCAACAACATTAATCTCACTAACATCATGACTTGTCCAAATGATGTTTCCTCTGTGGCAGTGCTTACCCACACTTGTCAGTGCTTACTCACACCGGCAGAGCATTCTGCTACTGGCAAACAGTGCAAAGTTTGTGGAAAAGTCAATCACTTTGCTTGTGTTTGTTGATCATCATCAAAATCAACTACTAAGCCCATTCTACCAGAAGGTTGCCACTATATGTACCACAACAAAAGGGTGAAAGAATATTGCCAAGGTAGAGGCAGATGACACTGAGATACTTTTATGCTCTCTTATGGACACAACAACCAGCCACATCTGACAGTCAACTGCTTGGAAGTAAATGCTCTCATAAGCGCAGGAACGTTGGTCAATGTCATGGAAGACAGAATGTTCAACAAACTTCGGGACTGCCCCATTCTCTGCACACCAGGGAATACAAAACCTTCCCTTAAAACAGTGACAATCTTACTCAGGACTTTTGAAATGTCAGTCTCATTCAAAGACACTAGGATGAATGCTGTATTCTATGTCACATCTGCATAATGTGACACACTTATTAGTTTCCACACAACAACAGATCTAAACATGATTGCAGTCACATATGCAGTTCCGACACATACCAACTAGATTCTTGAATTGTATGCTGACTGCTTCATTGTTGTCAGCAAAATGAAAGGTATTACATGCAAGCTGCATGCTAACCCATTATGATAGGCGGAAACAGATACAAAAAATAACATGGATGATGTTAAAAACCAGCAAATGTATGAAATGTGACAGTAATCTGCTGTGCAGGTACCCATTGTTATTTATCTGGTGATGGATATTATGGTGTCCCACAGTGCTGTTAGGAGCCTTATTTAAAATTCATTGCTGCTCCTCATTCTTCTCATCAGTCGGGAAGCCTTATTTTTTATTCATTCATGGAATGTGGGATTCGCCGGCTGGGCCAGCATTTATTGCCCATCCCTAATTGCCCTTGAGAAGGTGGTGGTGAGCTGCCTTCCTGAACCGATGCAGTCCCTGTGGTGTAGGTACAATAACAGTGCTGTTAGGAAGGGAGTTCCAGGATTTTGACCCAGTGGCAGTGAAGGAACGGTGATATACTTCCAAGTCAGGATGGTGAGTGACTTGGAGAGGAACGTCCAGGTGGTGGTGTTCCCATCTATCTGCTGCCCTTGTCCTTCCAGATGGCTGTGGTCATGGGTTTGGAAGGTGCTGTTGAATTCCTGTAGTGCGTCTTGTAGATGGTACACACTGCTGCCACTGTGCGTCAGTGGTGGAGGGAGTGAATGTTTGTGGATGTGGTGCCAATCAAGTGGGCTGCTTTGTCCTGAATGGTGTCAAGCTTCTTGAGTGTTGTGGGAGCTGCACTCATCCAGGCAAGTGGAGAGTATTCCATCACACTCCTGACTTGTGTCTTGTAATTAGTGGACAGACTTTGGGGAGTCAGAGGTGGGTTACTCACCACACGATTCCTAACCTCTGACCTGCTCTTGTAGCCACAGTATTTATATGGCTAGTCCAGTTCAGTTCCTGGTCAATGGTAACCCCCAGGATGTTGATATTGGGGGATTCAGTGATGGTAATGCCATTGAACATCAAGAGGCTATGGTTGGATTCTCTCTTGTTGGCAATTGTCATTGCCTGACACTTGGATGGTGCAACTGTTACTTACCACTTGTCAGCCCAAGTCTGGATATTGTCCAGTCTTGCTGCATTTGGACATGGACTGCTTCAGTATCTGAGGAGTCATGAATGATGCTAAACATTGTGCAATCATCAGCGAACATCCTCACTTCTGACCTTATGATGGAAGAAAGGTCATTGATGAAGCAGCTGAAGATGGTTGGGCTGAGGACACAACCCTGAAGAACTCCTGCAGTGAAATGACTGACCTCCAAAAATCACAACCATTCCTTTGTGCTAGATATGACTCCAACTAGTGGAGTGTTTCCCCCTGATTCCTGTTGACTCCAGTTTTGCTAGGGCTCCTTGATGCCACACTCTATCAAATGCAGCCTTGATGTCAAGGACAGTCACTCTCACCTCACCTTGGGAGTTCAGCTCTTTTGTCCATGTTTGAACCAAGGCTGTAATGAAGTCAGGAGCTGAGTGGCCCTGGCAGAACCCAAACTGGGTGTCAGTGAGTTGGTTATTAAGCAAGTGCCACTTGATAGCACTGTTGATGACCACTTCCATTACTTTACTGATGATGGAGAGGAGACTGATGGGGTGGTAATTGGACGGGTTGAATTTGTTCTGCTTTTTGTGTACAGGATATAGCTGGGAAATTTTCCACATAGCTGGGTTGATGCCAGTGTTGTAGCTATACTGGAACAGCTTGGCTAGGGGCACGGAAAATTCTGGAGCACAAGTCTTCAGTTCTTTTGCCGGAATATTGTCAGAGCCCATGGACTTTGCAGAATCCAATGCCCTCACCTGTTTATTGATATCGCATGGAGTGAATCGAATTGGCTGAAGGCTGGCATCTGTGATGTTGGGGACCTCCAGAGGAGGCCAAGATGGATCATTCACTCAGCACTTCTGCCTGAAGATTGTAGCGAATGCTTCAGCCTTTTCTTTTGCACTGATCTCCTCCATCATTAAGATGGGGATATTTGTGGAGCCTCCTTCTTCAATGAATTGTTTAATTGTCCACTACCATTCACAGCTGGATGTGACAGGACTGCAGAGCTTAGATCTCATTCATTGATTGTGGGGTCACTTAGCTCTGTCTATCACTTGTTGCTTATGCTGTTTGGCACACAAGTTGTAATGTGTTATAGCTTCACCAGGTTGATCATTTTTAGGTATGCCTGGTGCTGTTTCTGTTATGCCCTCCTGCACTCTTCATTGAACCAGGTTGATCCCCTGGTAATGGTAATGGTACAGTGGGGGATATGCTGGGTCAAGAGGTTACAGGTTATATTCAAGTAGAATTCTGCTGCTGCTGATGGTCCACAGCACCTCATGGATGCCCACTCTTGAGTTGCTAGATCTGTTTGAAATCTATTCCATTTAGCACGGTGGTAGTGCCACACAACACAGTGGAGGGTATCTTCAATGTGAAGGTGGGACTTTGACTCCACAATGACTGTGTGATGGTCACTCCTACCGATACTGTCATGTACAGATGCATCTGTGGCAGGCAGGTTGGTGAGGATGAGGTCAAGTATATTTTTCCCTCTTGTTGGTTCCCTCACCACCTGCCGCAGACCCGGTCTAGCAGCTATGTCATTTAGGACTCGGCCAGCCGGGTCAGTAGTGGTGCTATCGAGCCACTCTTGGTGATGGACATTGAAGTCCCCCATCCAGAGTAAATTCTGTGCCCTTGCCACCCTCAGTGCGACCTCCAAATGGTGTTCAACATGGAGGACCACTGACTCATCAGCTGCGGTATGTGATTCATTTTTATTGCCCATCCCTAATTGCCCTTGAGAAGGTGGTGGTGAGCCACCTTTTTGAACCGTTGGTGTAGGTACACCCACAGCATTGTTAGAAAGGGAGTTCCAAGATGTTGACCAGGCGACAGTGAAGAAATGGTGCTTTGGTCCAAAGTCAAGTTGGCGTGTTGGCACAGTTGGCAAAGCCCATTGCAAACATCAGTTAGAAGGTGGGGAGCTGATCTCACACATCACCTACTGATGAAAACTATAAGACCATAAGACTTAGGAGCAGAAATTAGGTCATTCGGCCCATCAAGTCTACTCCGCCATTCAATCATGGCTGATAAGTTTCTCAACCCCCTTCTCCCGCCTTCTCCCTCTAACCTTTGATCCCCTTACCAATCAAGAACATATCTATCTCGGTCTTAAATACACTCAATGACCTGGCCTCCACAGCCTTCTGTGGCAATGAATTCCATAGATTCATCACTCTCTGGCTAAAGAAGTTTCTCCTCATCTCTGTTCTAAAAGCTCTTCCCTTTAATCTGAGGCTGTGCCCTCGGGTCCTAGTCTCTCCTACTAATGGAAACATCTTTCCCACTTCCACTCTATCCAGGCCTTTCAATATTCTGTAAGTTTCAATCAGATCCCCCGGCATCCTTGTAAACTCCATCGAGTATAGACCCAGAGTCCTCAAACGTTCCTCATATGTTAAGCCTTTCATTCCTGGGATCGTTCTCGTGAACCTCCTCTGGACCCTCTCCAGGGCTAGCACATCTTTCCTGAGATAGGGGGCCCAAAATTGCTCACAATATTCTAAATGTGGTCTGACCAGAGCCTTATAAAGCCTCAGTAGCATAGCCCTGCTTTTATATTCTAGTCCTCTCGAAATAACTGCCAACATTGCATTTGCCTTCCTAACTACTGACTCAACCTGCAAGTTAACCTTAAGAGAATCTTGGACTAGGACTTCCAAGTCCCTTTGCACTCCAGATTTCTGAATGCTCTCCCCATTTAGAAAATAGTCTATACCTCTATTCTTCCTACCAAAGTGCATGACCTCACACTTCCCCATGTTGTATTCTATCTGTCACTTCTTTGCCCGTTCTCCTAACCTGTCTAAATCCTACAGCAGCCTCCCCGCTTCCTCAATACTACCTGTCCCTCTACCTTTCTTTGTATCATCTGCAAACTTAGCCAGAATGCCCTCAGTTCCTTCATCTAGATCATTAATGTATAAAGTGAAAAGTTATGATCCCAACACTGACCCCTGCAGCACTCCACTAGTCACCAGCCGCCATCCTGAGAAGGACCCCCTTATCCCCACTCTCTGCCTCCTGCCAGACAGCCAATCTTCTATCCATGCTAATACCTTGCCTCTAACACCATGGGCTCTTATCTTACTGAGCAGCCTCCTGGGCGGCACCTTGTCAAAGGCCTTCTGGAAGTCCAAGTAGATAACATCCATTGGCTATCCTTTGTCTAACCTGCTCATTACCTCCTCAAATAATTCTAACAGAGTTGTTAGACATGACATCCCCTTGATGGAACCATGCTGACTTTGCCCTATTTTACCATGCGCTTCTAAGTATTTGAAATCTCATCCTCAATAATGGACTTTAAAATCTTACCAACGACCGAGGTCCGGCTAATCGGCCTGTAATTTCCCGTCTTTTGCCTCACTCCCTTCTTAAACATGGGGGTTACATTAGTGATTTTGCAGTCCTCTGGGATCCTCCCTGACTCCAGTGATTCCTGACAGATCACCACTAATGCCTCCACTATCTCTTCAGCTATCTCCTTTAGAACTCCGGGGTGTAATCCATCTGGTCCAGGTGATTTATCCATCTTCAGACCTTTCAGTTTTCCTAGCATCTTCTCCTTGGTAATGGCTACCATACTCACCTCTGTCCCCCGACTCTCTTGAACTTTGGGGATGTTACTCGTGTCTTCCACTGTGAAGACTGACACAAAGTACCTATTCAGTTCCTCCGCCATTTCTTTGTTCCCCACTACTACTTCTCCAGCGTAATTTTCCAATGGCCCAATGTTCACTTTTGCCTCTCTCTTACCCTTTATGCATCTAAAAAAACTCTTTTAATCTTCTTTTATATTACTGGCTAGTTTACCCTCATATTTAATCTTCACCCTCATATTTAATCTTCTCCCTCCTTATTTCTTTTTTAGTTGTCCTCTGTTGGTCTTTGTAGGCTTCCCAATCTCCTTTCTTCCCACTGCTCTTTGCTGCATTGTATGCTTTCTCTTTAGCTTTTATGCTGTCCCTGACTTCCCTTGTCAGCCATGGTTGCCTCGTCCTCCCTTTAGTATGCTTCTTCTTCCTAGGGTTGAAGTTTTGCTGTGTCTCCCAAAATTACTCCCAGGAACACCTGCCATTGCTGTTCCACTGTCTTTCCTGCTAGGCTCATCTCCCAGTCAATTCTGGCCAGCTCCTCCCTCATGCCTCTGTATTTGCCTTTATTCAACTGTAATACCGTTACATCTGATTCCAGCTTTATCCTCTCAAATTGCAGGGTAAATTCTATCATATTATGGTATTATGGTCCTCCTAAACACTTTCTCAGTCCCCTGGAACTGGAGTGCCCCATAAACCATGGTCATGTGACCAGCTGCCAAACTCCTGTTGAACAGTGGGTTCATGGGTGGGGGCAGGCAATTTTCTTTAGGTCTAATTGGTATCTTCTGACTGCTGATTTCCACCAAGAATCAGAAGGCCCTGATCTCAAAGGTCTAAACTGTTGATGCTGGACTGTGCCCTGAGTTTATATTAATTTCCCAACCCAACTCCCAGCACTAGGCCCTGCTAGGATGCGTCCCTGTACTGAGAATATCTCTGAGCTATTAAAATAGCCGAGGACAAGAATTTCCAGCTCACCAGGGCATGGCCACGTGAGATAAATTTAGTCTCTTGTTCTGAGTTGAGCACAATACATCTACCCAATGACGTAGAAGACCATGTAGGTCCTAGCTGTGCTCTCTTCAGATAACCTGAGAGGTACCAGATCACTGTTATAATGCTGTCTCCAAACCCTAGCCATTGTAGTTCCAGCTGTAGGTTCATAATGGTGGATTTGTAAAACCCCACTGGCTTCAGGAATTAGCTATGGTTAGCTGTCTTCTTGAACTGCTGCACTCACAGTGCTGTTAGGGAGGGAGTTCAGGATTCTGACCTAGCGACAGTGAAGGAACGGCAATATATTTCCAAGTCAGGATATGAGCAGCTTGGAAGGGAACTTGGTTGGTGTTCCCATGTGTATGCTTCCCTTGTCCTTCTAGATGGTAGCGTTTGTGTGTTCGGAAGGTGCTGGTGAGTTTCTGCAGAGCTTCTTGTAGATGGTACACACTGCTGCCACTGTTCACCGGTGGTGGAGGGAGTGAATGTTTGTAGATGGGGTGCCAATTAAGTGGGCTGCTTTGCCTGGATGGTGTCAAGCTCCTTGAGTGTTATTGGAGCTGCATTCCTCCAGGCAAGTAGGGAGTATTCCATCATACTGACTTGTGCCTCGTGGATGGTGCACAGGGTTTGGGGAGTCAGGAGGTGAGTTACTCACCACAGGACTCCTCGCCTCTGACCTGCTCTTGTAGCCACAGTATTGATATGGCTGGTTCAGTTCAGTTTCTGGTCAATGGTAACCTCCAGGATGTTGATAGCAGGGGATTCAGTGATGATAATGCCATTGAATGTCAAGGGTGATAGTTATTTCTCTCTTGTTTGATATGGTCATTGCCTGACACTTGTGTGATATGTTACTTGCCACTTGTCAGCCCAAGCCTCGATATTGTTCAGGTCTTGTTGCATTTGGACGTTGACTACTTCAGTACCTGAGGAGTCATGAATGGTGCTAAACATTGTGCAATCATCAGCCAACATCCCTACTTCTGACCTTATAATAGAAGGAAGGTCATTGATGAAGCAGCTGAAGATGATTGGGCCTAGGATACTACCATGAGGAACTCCTGCAGTGAAGTCCTAGGACTGAGATGATTGACCTCTATCAACCACAAACACCTTCCTTTATGCTAGGTATGACTCCAACCAGTGGAGAATTTTTCCCCTGATTCCCATTGACTCCAGTTTTGCTAGGGCTCCTTGATGCCACACTTGGTCAAACACTACCTTGATATCAAGGGTAGTCACTCTCCCCTCACCTCTGGAGTTTAGCTCTTTTGTCCATGTTTGAACCAAGGCTGTAATGAGGACAAAGTCTGAGTGACCCTAGCAGAACCCCAACTGAGCGTCAGTGAGCAGATTATTGCTAAGCAAGTGTCACTTGATGGCACTGTTGATGACTCTTTCCATTACTTTACTGATGATGGAGAGTAGAATGATGGGGCAGTAATTGGCCGGGTTTGATTTGTCGGCATTTTTGTGTACAGGTCATACCTGGGAGATTTTCCACATAGCCAGGTAGATGCCCGTGTAGTAGATGTACTGGAACAGCTTGGCTAGGGGTGCGACAAATTCTGGAGCACAAGTCTTCAGTACTATTGCTGGAATATTGTCAGGGCCCATAGCCTTTGCAGTTTCCAGAACATTCAGCCGTTTTTTGATATCACGTGGAGTGAATCGTTTTGGCTGAACACTGGTACCTATGGTGCTGGGAACCTTGGGAGGAGGCCGAGATGAATCATCCACTCAGCACTTTTGGCTGAAAATTGTAGCGAATTCTTCAGCTGTATCTTTTGCACTGACATGCTGGGCTCCTCCATCATTGAGGATGGGGATATTTTTGGAACCTCCTCCTCCAGTGAGTTAGTTAATTGTCCACCACCGTTCACGACTGAATGTGACAGGACTGCAGAGCTTAGACCGGATCCTCTTAGATCTGTCTATCACTTGCTGCTTATGTTGTTTGTCCGACAAGTAGTCCTGTGTTGTAACTTCACCAGGTTGACACCTCAGTTTTAAGTATGCCTTTGTCCCTATAGAATCTTAGGGCAGAATTTTAATTGAAAAAAAACAGTGCGTGGGGTTGAGTGTATGGAGTTAAAATCTCAGAAATCTGTTTCCTGACCGAAGGCGCCACACACCCCCACTCCCCTACTACCTCCCCACTCCCCGCCAGGCTCGATCTGCTCCCCCACTGAGGCCCCACCATGTGGCTTTCGATCTTCCCTCAGGACCTGACCGCCCCCTCAAGATTTTTTTTTCATTCATTCTTGAGTTGTAGGCAAGGATAGCATTTATTGTTCATCTCTAATTGTTCTTGAGAAGGTGGTGGTGAGCCACCTTCTTGAATCGCTGCAGTCCATGTGGTGTAGATACCCCAACAGTGCTGTTAGGGAGGGAGTTCCAGGATTGTGGCCAAGTGACAGTGAAAGAACATGACATAATCTGCCCTCCATTGGCCCCTGCATTGACATCCACAGTCCTGCTTTGGTCAACCTGCCTCCTGGTCAGCCCAGCCCCTCCTGTCAACCCCCCTCCAGTCAGCCCCTCAGTTCGAGCATGGAATTGCCTGTGGTTGTTAGTGGCCTGCTCTCTGCTTTACTGACAGACCCTTCTGTTAAACAGGCTGGGGCCTCTGTGGGGTGAATCTATCACTGACATCACTAACACATGGGCTGCGTCAATGAATTCTTTCCCCTATACTGTCATAAAATAACACAGCATGGAAGGAAGCTACTCGGACCATTGTGCCTATGCTATGTCTTTGAAAGATTTACTCAATTAGCCCCACTCCCCTGCCCTTTCCTCATAGTCCTGCAAATTTTTCCCTTTTGATTTTTTTACCCAATTCCCCTTTGAAAGTAATTATTGAATTTTCTTCCAGCACTCTTTCAGGCCATACGTTCCAGATCGTAACAAACCGCTTTGTTAGAGTAAGTTCTTCTATGTCTTGTTCTTTTGCCAGTTACCTTAAATCTGTAACCTCCAGTTGCTGACTCTTCTGCCTTTGGATAGACTTTCTTCCTATTCACTCTATCAAAGGTGTTCATGACTTTGAACTCCTCTAATAAATCCTCACTTAATCTTATCTGCTGTAAGGAGAACAGCTATCCATAGCTTCTTTCATTGTATTGTGCAATAATAGCAGTCGTTCAATAATATACTGTAATAATCACCTGAAATATGCTTGAAATCTTACAGGATTTCAAAAATAAACTCTGGCATAGAACTGGGCCTAAAAATGAGATGCCTCCTCTTTCAATTAATCGAAACTAAAGCTGCTCAGGTCAGTTTAGATTTCTGGCCCAAATCCAGTTTCATCCCTTAACATCTGTGTCTTTTGAATCAGTGATTTGTGCAGGAAAGTCGCTGGAGAATTAGCAATTAGCTAGAGAAAATTACCTGCCACCTTTCCATTTTGTCTTGTTTTAGAAACAATGCAGCTATTTACTGGCAATGAAAGCACTGTTAATGAGTAATCCTTCCTGATCTCTTTATATGTTACTTGGCAAGTCAGTAAGTGGCCACATATTGCCATATTTGTTAAAACATTCATAACACTTCAGTTAGTCAGCCTTGCTAAAATACTGTGCACTGCACAATATGCTCATTGTCACTTCCTGATATGGTTGTGAAGGGATATGATAAAACAGTTAAAAATGCACTGACATTAAGAAATGTAGTTTGGAGAAAGGAAAACTGCCTTGTGCTAGACACCATTTCCTTTCATGTGGGTTTCAACCAACTGATTTGGAATTATGAATGGAATCTTTCTAATTATTCTGCTTGAAAACTGCAAAGAAACTCCTCTGAGAATCTTCTGATAGGTTTTGTGCAATCACAAACACAATAACTTTTAATCATCTTAAATAAGTGTCATTTTAGTAAGTGTCATTTGTATTGCCTTATGTTTTTGAGGACGTAGTGCTAAATTATACACTCTGAAAAGCAGCATGGCACTGTAGATTTAATGAGAGGCTGCCTGAAGGTATATTTGTTTTTTATTCATTGGATGTGGGTGTCACTGGTTAGGCTAGCATTTATTGCCCATCCCTAATTGCCCTTGTTCAGAGGGCATTTAAGAGTCAAGCACATTGCTATGGGTCTGGAGTCAAATGTAGGCCAGACCAGGTAAGGTAAGGACAGTAGATTTCCTTCCCTAAAGGACATTAGTGAACCAGATGGGTTATGACAATGGTTTCATGGTCATCATTAGACTTTTAATTCCAGATTTTTTATTGAATTCAAATTCCACCATCTGCTGTGGCAGGAATCGAACCCAGGTCTCTCAGAGCATTACCCTAGGTCGCAGGATTAACTAGTCCAGTGATAATACCACTACACCATCACCCCCACTGAATCTTAAAGCCTGAGACCAGTGAAAAACAATTTTTTAATTTAAGTTCTTTTAAGCTAAGTGTCCTAATCGTCTTAAGGTTAAAAAACTTAAACCATTCTCTGTAAACAGACCAAAGCAAACTCTCATGTGAAGTTGAATTCAAACTCTATTGCTGGCTTCACAATATGTCTAGAACAATGGGAAATTGTAGTTTTCATTGATTTGTTCACAGCTGGCCTATTCATGGCTGGTAAGTAAAGTGCTGCTCATGTGGTTATTTGAGATCACAGTGCCCTCTTCTCCCATTATAAAGTAGAGAGTCTTACATTAAGAGACTCTAACCCAGAGGGCTTTCATATTGAAACTACTCTTAACAGTTTGATAAACCAAGCATTCTGATTCAAAACAAACAGAGAAATGCAAATGCTAGATTTTCTATTTTTACTTTTGATGGCATACTGACAATGGGAAGCTGGAACAACTGCAGCTAAGAAAGTTTGGTAATGATTTTGGCACATACAAGGGGCGCACAGCGGGAAGTTCCAAATGCCCAGCCAATTGATTTTCCAGCCATTCATTTTAATGTTCGGAAAGTCAAGGGCTGAGCTTGCAGATTTTCTCAAGCACCAAGAATGCTGCAGTGCGTATTCCTACCAATGAATCTGCTTCTGTTCACTTCTGGGAGTGCCAATGGACAACAACCTTAGTAATAAATTTTGCAAGTCCAGCGATACTTTCTCTGGATGCAACAGTTGTGTTTTTTAGATTTTGACTTGTTCGAGACGTGATCCTGGCTAGAGACATTAAGGCCTGAATTTTCAACTCGGCAAGTGGGTGTGATTAGCGGGCCAATTAACAGTCAGCCAGCGCGAAGCACACACTGAAAAACTCAGCGCTGCAGGGATAGGGGTAGGAGGAGGGTGGGTGATGGCGTCAATGTGGGCACAGACGAGAGCTGACAGAAAGCTCCCTGAAGGCAGAGAGCTGCCTCAGGGAGCTGAAGACCCAAAGCCCAGGAAATAAAGTTTTTAAATCAGGAATTGATGTCCAAGCATCAATCAGGCACTTGAACATATAGATTATAAAAATGCTGTCCACAGGTTTCTATTATTATTGTATTTAATAACAGAACCTCATCCCTCCCTTGGATGAGGTTTAATGAAAAGCATAAAGGCTGCCTGGCCGATGCGCCCATCCACCAACCATAAGGTTGGACGGCCTGTGTAAAATGACAGACAATTTCGCCATTGATGGGATTAATTGCCCTTTTAATTGTTGGTGGGTGTGCTTCCAACGTTTGCACACGCCTGTTGACTGAAATGTCACACGAGCGTGTGATGATGTCGGGATGCTTGCCCGATGTCATCTTGCGCGATTTCACATCCAATCGGGTCGGGCACATGCCCGTCCAATCAGTGTAAAATTCTGCCCTAAGTCCTAGTATTTGCTTCCCTAGGTACAACAGGCCTAAATATGCCCCTTAACGCTTTTCTATCATTATTAAATCTTGAGACTGTGCTGTATATTATTCTCAGCGGAGAGGTTTTGGAGGAGGAAGGTGTGGTCTACTGTGTTAAAGGTTGCAGAATGGTCGAGAAGGCTGAGGAGGGAAAGTTATCTTTGCCACAGTCACATAGGATCTCATTTGTGACTTTGATAAGATCCATTTTGGTACTGTGAGAGGGATGGGAACCTCATTGGACGGATTCAAACATAGAGGTGACAACACATTCAAGGACTTTGAAGAGGGAAAGGCACTTGGAGTCGGGATGGTATTTTCCAAGAATAATAGTGTCAAGGGTTGATTTCTTGAGGAGAGGGGTGAAAGAATGATGCAACCATAGAAAAGTTACGGTTCATAAAGAGGCCATTCAGCCCATCATGCCTGCACCAGCCAAAAAGAGATAAAAGAAAATAGTTCATTCTAATCCCGGCAGACAGCAGATCTAAAGGAAAGAAGGGCAACAAGTAAAGAGAGAGACCAGTTTACAATATCAGCTAACACAAGGGCCAGGAGGGAACTTGGATGATTAATAATTTAGCGGCAATAGGAATGAGGGAGCAACTTGTGAGTCTTATAGACAAAATGAGCTCAGAGAAGACATGAGGGAAGATGGAGAGAAACTAGAGAAAGATATGAGTTCAGTGCTAGGGCAGGAGGAGCATTAAATGAAGTTTAGCCAGATGGGCTTGCAGAAGGGAAGAATGCCACATGGGCAGCTGATCAAATTGTCTCAGTTTTAGTGCCAAAGAGTTCATGAGCTCCTCGATTCTGTTGAAGGTGCGGGTGGATGAGACCGGGGAGAAGATGTTTTCAGTAAAGAAAAGAAAACAGGGATTATCTTTGTATTCCTGGATAATCCTGGAATATTGAGCAGTTTTAGAAGATGTGAACAGGACCCAAAAGCATTTTAAGTGATCTGGCCAGATCTGGCAGTGAATTGTTAAACCAATTACCCTCTATATCTTTTTTCAGTCTGCATCATAAGGGAGTGGAGATGAGATGATGGTCAGAGTGAGAGTAATAGTTTTATGGGAACCAGGGCATTAAAGGTAGAGGTAAGGGTTGAGTAAATCAGTAGTTGAAGAAATGTTGTGGTGAACAGAGGGCCACTGAAATCTGAGTGATAACATTTTTACCATGCTTGGGAACGCGACACAGAATGATAGTTTTTAAAAGAAAGGTGAGGAATGGACCAAGGTGAGATGCCGTTGGAAGTGAATTGGGAAATTTTGTTTCCCAGGGCCAGGTGCAAAAGAAGGAAGGGAATGTGGGTGGTGAGAACAAAGTGACCAGAGTTGTCCTTATTTTACATTGATAAGATGGGACTAACAAGACCATATGAGGTGGCAAGATCAAGGGGTTGGCCATCAATATGGGTTGGAGAGGCTGTGATCTTGCTTGACATCCTTCAACCAGCTCATTGAGGCACTCTGCGCTAGCTCATTACAGGCAGCAACCCCACTAGCCCCATCCCACATTCTCATTGACCTTCCTACCCGGTGCACCTGCTGCAGGATAACCTTGCCAATCATCTTCCTGTCCAACTCAGCCCTCCCATTCTTGACCCTATGGATTCTGCTAGCAAATCAGCTCTCACCATCCATGTACAGATCCTCCTCCAGAATGCCTGTTCACTTGTGAACAAAGCCCTTGACATCCGTGAACTTATTGTGGATGATTGTGTCTACATCACGGCTTTAACAGAAACCTGGCTGAGGGCAGTGATCTCAAGGGAGAAAGAACACGATGAGTTGAGATGGAGTTTGAAATCGCTGAGGCTGAGAAATCATCTGGTGCAGAGGCTGAGGGAGGAAAGCAATGAAGAAATCTCAGTGATAACATTTTTACCATACTTAGGAGTGCGGCACAGAATGATAGTTTTTGAAAGAGAGGTGAGGAATGGAACAAGGTGAGATGGTCAAAGGAGGTGAAAGTGTCAGAGGAATAGGGGGTCAAGCCAAGGTGAGGTTTGGTGATAGGCACCACACAACCACCACGCTGGTTAGGACAGGACGAAAAGATTTAACCAGGCGGGGAGCTCTCATTAAGAGGGAAGGTATCACCCCTCAGCCAGGTTTCTGTTAAAGCCGTGATGTAGACGCAATCATCCACAATAAGTTCACGGATGTCAAGCGCTTTGTTCACAAGTGAACAGGCATTCTGGAGGGGGATCTGTACACGGATGGTGAGAGCTGATTTGCTAGCAGAATCCATAGGGTCAAGAATGGGAGGGCTGAGTTGGACAGGAAGATGATTGGTGAGGTTATCCCACAACAGGTGCACTGGGTAGGAAGGTCGATGAGAATGTGGGATGGGGCTATTGGGGTTGCTGCTTGTAATGAGCCAGCACGGAGTGCCTCCATGAGCTTGTTCGCTCATTGACATCAGGATGTCAAGCAAGATACAGGGGGAGGCTGTAAGCTTTTCTAACAGGGAGTCAAACCTGGGATGGCAGGAAGGTGGAGGAGTACCGAAAGGTAGGGGTATGGCATCAGTAGGGCAGAGACCCTGAGAGGAGAAGTGAAAGGAGGCATGACAATGATGAGAGTCTCAAAGGATTAAAAGAGAAAAGAAGTTAAAAAGAAAGAGCAAACTTGGAAATAGAGTGAGGGGTCCAGAGTAGCGACCGAAATGCGCATGTGAAATAACGTAGGGAAAGAATAAGTTACATAGACAATGGGCATGAACATTTCAAGCCCTTGACCAACAGTGATTTCAGAATACTTTCTAGCCTCTTTATCCCAATGCTACTGTATATGATTATAACAATGCATAATAATTAAAGCAATATGTTACAGCATTAATTGCGGGATGAACGTTTAAACTCTCATTACTTGTTATGATTTTAACTGCTAGACTAGGTCTACGGGGTGTAGCTCTGGCATTTCTCATTCAGACCAAGCCTGTTCATGTATCTGGAAGCTCATTCCTTTGCTTATTGTGGTTCAGGACTGCAAAGATCTGCAGACAACCACGACTCAACTATTTTAAAAAACCTGCAATTATGTTGTCTTGTTTCACAAACTTTGTAACCATTTTAAAGGCAATTAAAAAGAGCTGATGACTGGTGTTTTGCCCTGATCTCTTGCATTATTTCACATATTGATAAGCAGTCGTGCATTACCATATTTGTTAATACATTCATAACACTTCAGTTAGTCAGCCTTGTTAAAATAATGTGCCTACTGCAACTTCCTGATATGGTTGTGAAGGGATCCAGCATACCAGCTAAAAATGTACTGAAACAAGCAATGGTAAAAGGAAATGGTTTGGTACCAAACACAATTTGTGACAGCTTGGTTTCTACCCAGCTGGCTTCTAAACTGAATGTAAAATATTGCATTCTCTATAAATTGACTTTTTTTGGTTGATTTCTGTGCAAAAAAACGGATTCACATAATTGAGAAAAAAGAACTATCAGCAGATGGTGTTGAGCGAGGAGACATGATTTTAAACAAAGGAACATTTTAACACTCCACATTGTGTGTTAGCTTACATGGACTGATTTTCCAAACATGGACATATTTGGAATTTTAATAGATAGAAAATCGTAGGACTCCTGCCCACTAGTTCCTGACAAGCATTGGTGGCAAATTGCAACCCCCATGGAATAACCTTATTCCTACAACTTTAAAGAGAAACCATTTCACATTTGCCATTAACTTATGAGATAGCATAACAAGCTAGCATACTGGATATGACTCAGCTGAAGCATTGAAAAGGACAGAAGACATCCCGACTAAGCAGGGAAGAAAGGCTCAAGTTCGAGCAATGTAAAATGGTCTTAGTGACTGGTTGTTTAGATGTTTGAATCACAACTTCTTAGCCTAAAGCTGGCCAGCAAGATCCATATGTTAACACCTTCCCTCAGTCCTTCCCCCATTTCTCATGGGTCAGTCTAAAAGCCAGATCTGATATTGGAACAGTAACAGATAATGTTGGAAGTACATAGCAAGCCAGTCAACATTGGAAGGGAAAAAGGCAGGTTTAACATTCCACTTAAGATTCTTCATAAAGAATAACTTGTTAATGGTCTCTTTTAAGCGTGGACTGCCAGAAACATATGAAGACTATACGGCTATCCGGTGTGTTTCCAGCATTTGCATTAAGGTTCTTAAAGAAAAGAAAGATTTGTACATTCTCAAAATGTTCCAAGGTCCTTTGCAGCCAATGAATTATTTCTAAAGTGCAGTCAGGACTCTGCGTACTACTCTGATTACTCTATTAGAGTAACCAATTTACACACAGAAGGATAGAAGAGACAGCAAAGAGTCAAATGAATTGTTTTGGTGTTGTTGGTTGAAGGGTTAATGTTGGTCAGGACACTGGGAAAATTAGATGTGTTTCTTCAAATAGTGCAAAAGGATCTTTTGCATTAACAATAAAAACTTGTATTAAACATATAGCATCTTTAAGATAGTAAAATGTCCAAGCCATTTCATGAGAGCATAATCAGATAAAAGTTGACACTGAATCAAAGGAGACATAAGGCTATGTGGCCAAATGCTTGGTCCATGAGGTAGCTTTTAAGCCATTTCTTAAAGTAGAGAGGTAGATTGGGAAAGAGCTTTGGGGCGTCCAGGAGTTAGGGCCTAGTCAGCTGAAGGCACAGCCACTAAATATTGATTAAAGTAAGTAGGGATACACAAGAAGCCAGAATTGGAGGGATTCTGAGAGTTGTAGGGCTGGAGGACAATAACTGAGTGGGGGGAGGCCATGGAATTCTTTGAACACAGGAGAATTTTACAATCAACATGTTAATGTACTGGGGCCTGTTAGGTCTGTGAAATTAGGGGTGATGGGTAACTAGAACTTATACAATAAGATAAAAGCAAAAAACTGCGGATGCTGGAAATCCAAAACAAAAATAAAAATACCTGGAAAAACTCAGCAGGTCTGGCAGCTTCTGTGGAGAGGAACACAGTTAATGTTTCGAGTCCATATGACTCTTCAACAGAACTAAGTAAAAATAGAAAAGAGGCGAAATATAAGCTGGTTTGGGGGGGTGGGGGTGGGGTGGGGGTGTGGGGGGACAGATAGAGCTAGATAGAGGGCCAGTGATAGGTGGAGATAGCCAAAATATGTCATAGACAAAAGGACAAAGAGGTGTTGAAGGTGGTGATATTATCTAAGGAATGTGCTAATTAAGGGTAGAAAGCAGGACAAACAAGGTACAGATAGCCCTAGTGGGGGTGGGGTGGGGTCTTCTTATCGTGTCCACAGACAGCCTATACATGGCCCAGCCAGAACTGGACACATTTTTGCGCCTTGTTGTTGAATTTGGCAAGATCTGCAACAGTGCAGGGTTCCTCTTGCGATAGACATTGCAGGAGATGTTGCATAGTCTGTGGCTCAGTTCCACATTCACAAGTTGTCCGGCAGGTTGTATGTCCCCATTTGCTTAGTGACACCTTTGAATGACCTACAGCAGTCCTAAGTCTGTTAAGGCACTTCCAGGTTGCCCAGTTGCAATTAGCTCCTGGGGGAAGGCTTTCATCCGGTAGAATTTCCATCGCTGGGGGTTGTTAGACACTGGAGAGCTGGTCTTTCCACAAGGCGATGTGGGCTTCAGATGGGGTTGATTGTAATGGAACAACACTGTTCATGAAGCTCTTCCTTGACTTTAGGCGGCTGGGTGTAGGTGTATGACCATGTAGAGGGTGCCTCTCATCTGATGTTTGACGGAGTCGCTTTTCCTTGCTGACTACCGTTCTTCTTATATCAGGGGGAGCGATACCTGCCAGGATATATAGGCTGTTGGTGTTTGTTTGTTTTAAACAACCTGTGATAAGTTGTCAGCTTGCATTCAGAATGGCATCCATCTTCTTAGCATGAGTAGATCTTTCCCATGCAGGGCAGGCATATTCAGCAGTGGAATAGCAAAGAGCAAGTGCACCGGTTCGCAAAGTTTTCAAGCTTGCTCCCCATTTTGTGATAGTGAGTTTATTCAGGATGTTGTTTCGTGCACTCACTTTTGCCTTTGTCCTTTCGATGTGTTTCTTGAAGGTGAGGCATCTGTCAAGGATGACTCCTAAGTAGATAGGGTGCTCGCAATGCGTGGGGTGAAGGGAAGGAATCGAAATAGGCTAAAAGGTAGAGATAAAACAATGGATGGAAATACATTTAAAAATAATGGAAATAGGTGGGAAAAGAAAAATCTATATAAATTATTGGAAAAAAAGGGGGGGGATTGGAAAGTGGGTGGGGTTGGAGGAGAAAGTTTATTTCCTTTGTTATAAGTGTTTTTTTTAATTCTTTCATGGGATCAGAGCTTTGCCGGCTAGTCCAGCCCAATTGACTGTGAGAAGGTGGTGGTGAAATGCTTCTTGATCCAAGGCAGTTCATGTAGTGTAGGTACCCCATAGTGCTATTTGGGAAGGGAGTTCAAGATTTTTGAACCAGTGAGGGGAAAGTGAGCGAACAGTGATATAGCGCTTGATTTTCTTGGAGTTGGGGAGGCTTTCTGGAGATGTGAAAGTGGCAGCTGCTACACAATTCTGGGATCCTCGACCCCATTCCCAAAGTTCCCAATTTTCACCAGTGCAGTTAAAGGCTTCTTCGGGTTGTGAACCAGCACCCTGCACTCCCGATCTGGCCAGCTCCATTGCTGGAACAGCATATCCTAATCCTCCATAATTTTCAGGGAGTTGGGCCAGTTTTTCAAGTGCTTGTGGTTCATGGTACCTCAGGGTGTCACAAACAATAGCCTGGATGAGGGAAACTTTTGAAAGGTAAGTTCAAATATTCTTACCCATACCCCTCAACCCAAGGTATGCCCCACCCACCACACAATGGCCCCTCATACCCTCTAATCCAAGCTGTTCCCCTTTGCCAACACTCCCCTTGGCCCCTCACACCCTCTGTGATAAATTATGGCACTTCCATGCTCATTCATCTGCCATACACTCTATATACAATCAATGAACTGATAGTGTCAATAACATGTGCTTAAAAAGCATTAAAACAAACTGTCATTGATTCATAGAAATTGCTTTTATTACAGCCTAATAAAAGTGTCAATCATCCAGATCTTTTAAGATATCAATGGCAGAAACTGCAAGCACGTGAAACCCCTTTATCTTGTGTAAGTAAACATTGTGAAATTGACAGAGAACCGAAACGTCAATCAAGAAATGATTTCCCTGAGGTGCAGCTGTCTCAGAACACTAATGGCTGTCTGGAGCCTCAGCCAGGAATTCTGCCTTGAAGTCAATAACAGTCACTCTCATACAAACAAAAACAAAAATTGCTGGAAAAGCTCAGCAGGTCTGACAGCATCTGTGGAGAGAAAGCTCATCTTACCCCTGGAACTCAGCTCTTTTCTCCATGTTTGGACCCAGGCTGTAAGAAGTTCTGGATCTGAATGGCCCTGTCAGAATATAAATGGAGGATTCATGAGAAGGTTATCGCAATGAGGGCACTATCAACAGCATATGCAATTACTTGCTGATGATTGAGAATAGACTAATGGGGTGGTAATTGGCCAGACAGAATTTGCCCTGCTTTTGTAGCCAATTAATGGTCACTTAATGGCCTCATCATGCCACCATCAGTATTTTACCCAGGTTGGGAGAGTCAAGTGCTCTGCGGTCTGCCCAGGTACATCCCCAACCTTTTCATCCTGCTCCCTGGTCTCTTGAACCTGACCTTGCGCCGCAACCCCCCCCCCCCCCCCCCCCCCCCCCCCCCCACTCCGCCCCCCCCCCCCCCCCCCCAGACTTACCTGGGCTCTTTGGCATGGTGAAACTGCCTGTACATATGAGCATACATACGAACAAAGGTATTGGGAGCAGGAGTGGGCCACTCTGTCCTTCATGCCTGCTCTGCCATTCAATAAGATCATGGCTGATCTGATTGTACCTCAACACGATATTCCCGCTAACCTTTCACTCCCTTGTTTGTCAAGAATCTACCTGACTCTGCCTTAAAAATATTCAAAACTTTCATTGCCTTTTGAGGGAGAGTTCCAAAGACTCACAACCCTTTGGGAGAAAAAAATTCTCCTCATCTCTGTCCTAAATGGGTGACCCTTTATTTTTATACAGTGGCCCCAAGCACTAGATTCTCCCACAAGAAGAAACATCCTTTCCACATCGACCCTGTCAAGGCCCTTCAAGATATTACATGTTTCAATCAAGCTGCCTCTTACTCTTCTAAACTTCAGCAGATACAAGCCTAACCTGTCCAGCCTTTCCCCATAAGACAACCCACCCAATCCAGGTTTAAGTTTAGCAAACCTTCTCTGAACTGCTCCCAAGGCATTTACATCCTTCCTTAAATAAGGAGACCATGACTCCCAGTTGATGCTACTGGGATCTAGAGAGCTGCCAGTCATCGGGTTGATTGACAGCTTTCTAAGGCTGGATGTCCTCCTGAGAAAGGAGTGGAAGTCTCACCTTTTAAAAAAAAGTGTTTTTTCATGGGATGTGGGCTTCGCTGGCTGGGCCAACATTTATTGCCCATCCCTAGTTGCCCTTGAGAAGGTAGTGGTGAGCTGCCTTCTTGAACCGCTGCAGTCCATGTGGTGTAGGTACACCCACAGTGCTGTTAGGGAGGGAGTTCCAGGATTTTGACCCAGCGACAGTGAAGGAACAGTGATATATTTCCAAGTCAGAATGGTGAGTGACTTGAAGGGGGATTTCCAGGTGATGGTGTTCCGATGTATCTGCTGCCCTTGCCTTCCAGATGGTAATTTCATGGGTTTGGAAGATGCTGTTGAAGGAGCTTTGGTGACTTCCTGCAGTGCATCTTGTAGATGGTACACACTGCTGACACTATGCGTCGGTGGTGGAGGGAGTGAATGTTTGTGGATGCGGTGCCAATCAAGCAGGTTGCTTTGTCCTGGATGGTATCCAGCTTCTTGAGTGTTGTGGGAGCTGCACTCATCCAGACAAGTGGGGAGTATTCCATCACACTCCTGATTTGTACCTTGTAGATGGTGGACAGACTTTGGGGAGTCAGGAGGTGAGTTACCCGTCACATGATTCCTAGTCTGACCTGTTCTTGTAGCCACAGTATTTATATGACTAGTCCAGTTCGGTTTCTGGTCAATGGATGTTGATAGTGGGGTTCCAGGGATGGTAATGCCATTGAACACCAAGGGGCGACGGTTAGATTCTCTCTTGTCGGAGATGGTCATTGCCTGACATTTGTGTGGCACAAATGTTACTTGCCACTTGTCAGCCCAAGCCTGGATATTGTCCAGGTCTGGCTGCATTTGGACATGGACTGCTTCAGTATCTGAGGAGTTGCGAATGGTGCTGAACATTGTGCAATCATCAGCGAACATCCCCACTTCTGACCTTATGGTGGAAGGAAGGTCATTGATGAAGCAGCTGAAGATGGTTGGGCCGAGGACACTACTCTGATCCGCAGTGATATCCTGGAGCTGAGATGACTGACCCCCAACAGCCACAACCATCTTCCTTTGTGCTAGGTATGACTCCAACCACTGGAGAGTTTTCCCCCTGATTTCCATTGACTCCAGTTTTGCCAGGGCCCCTTGATGCCACATTCTGTCAAATGCTACCTTGATGTCAAGGGCTGTCACTCTCACATTATCTCTGGTGTTCAGCTCTTTCGTCCATGTTTGAACCAAGGCTGTAATGAGGTCAGGAGCTGAATGGCCCTGGTGGAACCCAAACTGGCTGCCAGTGAGCAGGTTATTGCTAAGCAAGTACCACTTGATGGCACTGTTGATGACCCCTTCCATTACTTTACTAATGATCGAGAGTAGACTGATGGGGTGGTAATTGACAGGGTTGGATTTGTCCTGCTTTTTGTGTACATACCTGGGCAATTTTCCATATATCTGGATAGATGCCAGTGTTGTAGCTGTAATGGAACAGCTTGGCTAGGGTCATGAAACCTAGACCATTTCACAGAGCGGTTAAGAGTCAACCACATTGCTGTGGGTCTGGAGCCACACGTAGGCCAAACCAGGGCCAGGGGGAGAAATCAGAGGTCCTGGTGCTTGTCCTGTTTCTGGGCCCTCAGGTGCTTCTGGGCAATCGAACTTTTTAGAGACTAGAGGATAAAGATCGAATGGTTCATAATTGTATCTGTTTTGTGGTCAGCAAGTCTGAAGACCGCTGATTCTCAGTATAATATATTTTCAACATCTACTGTGCAACACAACTTTAGCACAGTCTTTCAAAACCTCAAAAAAATTAATAAAAAGCACCAAGATAGAGGAATAATAGGTAGGTAGACAAAAGGACAAGATTGAAGACAATGGAAAAGACTCTTGAGAGTCATGTGCAGGGTAAAACACGTTAATGATTCACTATGAGCCCATTATGCACTCTTGTCCTGGCAATCTCACCCCACAAGGCCTGCTCACAGGAAACTTTCATTAGCAACAAAATAAACAGAACTCCAGCCATGATTCTTCTGTTCGCAAGATAAATATGGATGTTAACGGCCATTGAGCCCAGTTCATCTCATCCATCTCAGAATGACATACAATCATAATATAATTGGAGCTGGAGTAGGCCAATCGGCCCCTCGAGCCTGCTCTGCCATTTGGTAACATTGCTTACATTACACCAGCGAGCACAACTCGAAAGTACTTAATTAGCTGTAAAATGATTTGGGACATCATGAAAAGTGTTGCATAAATGTAGGTTTTGTCTTTCTTTCATTACACCTGCATGCAGTAGGCAGAGTGACTGTAAAAATGGTGGAATTGGAGGCCCGATGTTGATTCTGTAATTCGCCACAGAGCAATCAACTGATGTTAGAAAGGTGGCAACAAAGAAATCACTGGGTTTACAATAACAATTCAAATCTGTAGCTAATCTCTCTCCAATGCCACCCCCCCCCACCAACCTCCCCCAATACCAGGGGCACAATTTTTCTCTCATCAGGTGGGCGTGTGCCCATCCTGAATGGCAGAAAAATAGTGTGGGCTGACGTTGTGTGAGCGTCCAAACATCATCGCGCTCTCGTGCGATATTTTGGTTAGTGGGCACGCGCGGGACTCGACAGTGCGCCCACTGACAATTGAGAGGGCTGTTAAGCCCATTGATTAATTCATTTAATCGAGTTTTTCCCTGCCCGTCCCACCTTAAGGTTGGCGAGCAGGTGAATAGGTCAATTTGCATTTTTTATGAAACCTCCTCCACGGGCGGGATGAGGTTTGGACCAGTGATTTTAAAGAAAAACTTTTAAAAACTCATTTTTAACCTATCCCTGCTCATGCGACTCTGTCACATTTGGGGACATGTTTTTTTTATTTTCCATTCTTTACTTGTAATGTTGAAAATCTCCAGCTCCCTGAGGCAGCTCTGTGCCTTCAGAGAGCTTTCACTGAGCGCACTCACGCTCAGGCGCTGACTTCCACACTCGCCCTCCTCCTCCCCCCGCGACCCCTCCTCACCCAGGCCGCGCTGAGCATTTCACGTTGGCTGGTCGTTAATTGACCAGCTGGCTTGAACCCAGGGTCGGGGTCAGATCGCGGGCAACAGTCGGTTTCTCCCGCCGACAAGCTAAAAGTGCTGCCCCAGGGCCCAATGTTTGGCACCATCCACACACCCTGTCCTATACCCTGGTGCCGGACCAGGTAAGAAAGGCAGATTTCCTTCCCTAAAGGACATTATTGAGCCAGATGGATTTTTTTTACAACAATCAATTGTAGTTTCATGGTCACCGTCACTGAGGCTAACTTTCAATTGCAGATTTTTTTAATTGGCTTTAAATTCCACCAGCTGCCACAGTGGGGTTTGTACCCATGCCCCCCTGAGGATTAGCCTGGGCCTCTGAATTACTAGTTCAGTGATATGACTACTATGACGCCATTGCTGCTACCTTAAAGCAATTCAAGCTGCTCCCAGTGTTAAATTGCTGTGTGGCAGCTGTCAGGAAGGTGGGTGGGCTTTTTAGCCAGTGGCGGGGGGGGGGGGGGTGGTAGTAGAGTTGGGGGTGGGGGGGTTGGGGGGAGTGTGAGAGGAAACACTTTTGGGTATTCAATTTTTCTGAGATCCAATAAAAATGAAGACCTAGAGACATCTATAGATATAATGTGTCTATTGGCAGGTTTCCTGATAATCATTTGTAAATTTTTACCTCAATAAATTTACAGTATTAAGTGACACTCAGTAATTATTCAGTGTAAAGTCACCGTGCATCAACCAACATAAGACATGGCAGCCTGCTCCTGCACAAAACAAGCCTCAAACTAATTAAACTCATGGCATTAGATTAGCACTAATAAAAACACAGTTATCCTGAAGGGATTTCAAGACGCTAATTAAAACTAAAGTTTCAATGACGGTTCTAAACAGTTTGCATTTCTGTTCTCATGGATTATGACATTGTCTGAGCTCTGAGAATTCAATTATTTCCTTACGTTCACTGCCAGGGGACCATTTTTTTTTTGTTGCCAATTTCCTCTACTTTTCTATCTTTTTCAGAAGTACTAAGGTTTTCTAGGATTGCAGTGCTTTAGCCGGCTAGTTATCTTTTGAGTGCCCCCTCGCTATTTTGTCATGCAGTTTACCACAAACAACCCAAATCCTGTCATCATCTAATGTCTGAAGAGGCACATCTTCCAACAGGTGGCACTGGAGAGTGGTGGGAGCCTTGGTCGGTTGTTCCTCATTCATAGCCCAAGGGTGGTGAGATCAACTGGCACTCAGGCTGGAGGTCAGATATCTCAATAAAGGTTGGTGTGAGAAAAAGAAAGCCTTTCTGTGACTTTTTAGCTCTTTTAATTCAAGCAGGATACATAAGGAGCTAGGAGCCAGCTGCCCTCACAAAAATAGTTGGCAGGATTTTCCATGTGGGCTTCAAGATGCTGTGGTCAGAGTCAAATGGAGGTCAGAAGCCCTCACCATGAGGGGAACAGTCATCCAGCCCAGATTTTCCCTGAATTGGCTAATTAACATTGGCGGGCTGTCTTTGCAGTTCAGTGAGATAGATGGGTGTCTCAGGATGGAGGCGCCCTTCCTCCATATTTTTCAACTTTAAAATAAAATGTCCTTAGCAGCTGGGCCACCATTGTGGAGGAAGAGCATTGTGAAGCCTACCTGCAAGATTCCCCTCCAAGTCAGTCCCCATCTTGACTTTAGTCACCATTCTTTAGTGTCATTGGGTCAAAATCCTGGAACCCTATTCCTATCAGCACTATGGGTGTACCTACACCACATGGACAAAAGTGACTCAAGAAGGTGGCTCATAACCACATTCTCAGGGGTGATTAAGGATGGGCAATAAATGCTGGCCTTGTCAATGATTTCACGCCCAATGAAGGATTATGAAAGAATCTCATCTCACTTTTAATTAATTCAGAATCTACACCCTCTGCCTTATATTCACGTTTTGTAAACACTGCTGCTGAATGCTTGTGAAATGCCCCCACCGGTGAGGTAACCCAGGGTTAACTGAATGGACAGTGTAAATTATGGTGTTTAATTTTCGAATTAAAGAGATTACCGAGACAGTGTGGCATGAGACTGAACAGGGATTGGAAAATTAGAATGAGTGTCTTCAAGTAAAAACAGAAAATGCTGAACATGAGATTCAGACGAAAGGTCATCGACCCGAAACGTTCACTCTATTTCTCTGTCCACAGATGTTGCCAGCCTAACGCTTCCAGCTTTTATTTCAAATTTCCAGCATCCGGAACATTTTGCTTTGAGTTCAATGAGAATCTTGAAATTGATTTACCGAAGCGCAGAAAGCCAATGTATCTTGGTGAACTTGAGGAGAGTGATGGATGGGAGAGATGTCAGGCTCTTATATCCCATTTCAGGAGGATGAAGGTGGGAATGAGAGTGAAATTAGCATTTCAAAAATCTGTGCTGAAGAGGTTGGATGCCTGCATATGGTTTACAGCAGTGGAGAGACTAAGAAAGGAAAGAACACCAGGAAGATTTGTATAACGTTTCTCTCTGAAACATATTTCACATACAATGAATTCTTTGTGGATGTTGTGATAGTTAGGCAACTATCAGGTGAGGTGATAGGGTAAGCGAGCACTGTGATGGACAAGATGTGGGCTTAAAGCTCAGCTCCAATGACATTTGTAAATGTAAAACAAGAGTTGCACAAAAATAAGTTCCACGTACATACAAGCCATCTGGAAATCAATATTTATGAAACAGGAAAGGAAGCCATTCATAAGAGAGGCAAAGAGGCAAACAGGAGAAATTAAGCCCTAGAGACTATCTAAAAACAAGATAGCTGAGGAAACATTGGCCTCATTTAAACGGTGTGGAAGGCATCTGTAAGCAAAGTTTCTGAAGCCAATGCTGAGGTTAGTTAAAGGACAGCAGTGATAAATGTCCAGTGGTCTGCCTTCTGCAAATAGTAGGCAATCTCTGGTGTGCTTACTCACCTCTCAGAAGATAATGCACAAGATAAACTCTAAGTTAATGCAAGCCCACAACAAGAGATAGCTGTGGTCCAGCTCCAATGATTTAGATCCCTGCAAAGCTGTGAAGATCTTGAAAACAAAACTAAATGGAAAGGTTCCAACAGTGTCAAGGAGAATGCTTTTGAAAAGTTCACAGAACCACAGAATGGTTACTGCGCAGAAGAAGGCCCATTGTGTCTTTGCTGGCTCTCTGGAGAAGCAATTTGCCTAGAACCATCCCCCTGCCTTCTCCTTGTAGCTCTACACATTTATCCTTTCCAGGCAATAATTCAATTTGCTCTTCGATGCCTCAATTGACCCTGCCTCCGCCACACTCTTAGGCAATGCATTCCAGATCCGAACCACTCGCTGTGTGAAAAAGCTTTTCCTCATGTCGCCATTACTTCTTTTGCCAATCACCTTAAATCTTTGTCCTCTGGTTCTCAACCCTTCCACTAATGAAAACAATTCCTCCCTATCTACTCTGCCCAGGTCTCTCGTAATTTTGAATGCCTCTATCAAATCTCCTCTCAATCTTCTCTTCTCCAAGGAAAATTCTCCAAACTATCTATGTAATTGAAGTTCCTCATCCCTGGAACCATTCTTGTGAATCTTTTCTGCAGTCTCTCTAATGCCTTCATATCCCTTCTGAAGTATGGCAACCAGAGTTGGATACAATACTCCAGTTAAGGCTGAAACACAGTTTAACTTTATGCCCCTATTAATAAAGCCTAGGGTGCTGTATGCTTTATTAACCACACCCTCAGCCTGTCCTGCCACCTTCAATGACTTATGCACATATAACCCAGGTCCCTATACCCGTGCACCCCTCTAGAATTTTACCTATTACGTTATCTCTCTGCATTCTTTCTCACAATGAACCATTTCACACTTCTCTGCATTAAATTTCATCTGCCATTTATCTGCCCATTCCACCAACTTGTTCTTTTGAAGTTCTATGCTATCCTCTTCACAGTTCATAATACTTTCAAGTTTTTTATCGTTATCAAATTTTGAAATTGTTCCCTTTACACCAAAGGGTTTGGTTTTAAGAATAACCTTAAATAAGTAGAGAAAGGAGATAAAAGCAGAGGAGGCTTAAACAGGGAATTCCAGAGTGTGGGACCCCGGCAGATGAAGGCACAGCCAGAGGTAAGGGTGCAAGGTGAAGGAGAAAATGCAAAAGTGGAATGAAGAGTTCAGGACTATGGAGTGAGTGGGGGATAGGGGTATGCGTGAGGGTTAAATATCAGGAGGAGCAAGAGCCTGTCACGATAATAGTTGATTGTGGTAGTGGACTCCGGTATTAGATACTATACAGTACTCTGTACTAGATAGGGGGGGTCACCTGACCTGGGGACTGAAGATCAGAGAGCACATGTTGGAAATTATCATGATAGAATTCAGTTAGTAAAGTCATGAGTTCATGTTAGGGAAATTTGTTATCAATAAAGTTAGCTCAGCTACAATGTCGATGACCTGTGTGCATTGAACTAGGCACCAAAAACGACAATGGCAACACTGCAAAGGCCTCCTTACTAATATCTGGGGGCCGGTGCCAAAATTGGGAGAGCTGTCTCACAAACTAGTCAAGCAACAGCCTGGCACAGTCACCCTCATGGAATCATACCTTACAGATATGGTATTACTGGGACCAGTGGCTGGACAGACCCAGCAGAGATAGCGGCACAGTGATATACAGTTGGGAGGGAGTTGCCCTGGGAGTCCTCAACATTGACTCCAGACCCCATAAAGTCTCATGGCATCAGATCAAACATGGGCAAGAAAACCTCCTGCTGATTACCATGTACCACCCTCCCTCAGCTGATGAATCAGTGCTCCTCCATGTTAAACATCACTTGGAGGAAGTACTGAGGATGGCAAGGATGCAGAATGTACTCTGGGTGGGGGAGTTCAACGTTGACAACCAAGAGTGTCTCGGTAGCACCACTACTGACCGAGCTGGCCGAGTCCTAAAGGACATAGCTGCTAGACTGGGTCTGTGGCTGGTGGTGAGGGAACCAACAAGAGGGAAAACATACTTGGCCTCATCCTCACCAACTTGCCTGCTGCGTATGCATCTGCCCATGACAGTATCAGTAGGAGTGACCACCGCACAGTCGTTGTTAAGACGAAGTTCCGTCTTCACATTGAGGATAACTTCCATCCTGTTGTGTGGCACTATCACCGTGCAAAATGGGATATATTTCGAACAGATCCAGCAACTCAAGACTGGGCATCCATGAGGCACTGTGGGCCATCAGCAGCAGAAAAATTGTACTCAAACACAATCTGTAACCTCATGGTCCGGCATATCCCCCACTCTACCATTACCATTAAGCCAGGAGATCAACCCTGGTTCAATGTTGAGTGCAGGAGGGCATGCCAGGAGCAGCACCAAGCACACCTAAAAATGAGGTGTCAACCTGGTGAAGCTCAAACACAGGAGTACTTGGGTGCCAAACAGCATAAGCAGCAAGTGATAGACAGAGCTAAGCGATCCGACAACCAATAGATCAGATCTAAGATCTGCAGTCCTGCCACATCCAGTTGTGAATGGTGGTGGACAATTAAACAACTCACTGGAGGAGGAGACTTCGCAAATATCCCATCCTCAGTGATGGAGGAGCCAAGCACATCAGTGCAAAAGATAAGGCTGAAGCATTCGCAACAATCTTCAACCAGAAGTGCCGAATGGATGACCCATCTTGGCCTCTTCTAGAGGTCCCCAGCATCACAGATGCCAGCCTTCATCAAATTCAATTCATTCCACGTGACCTCAAGAAATGGCTGAAGGCACTGGATACTTCAAAGGCTATTGGCTCTGACAATCTTCCGGTATTAGTACTGAAGGCTTGTGCTCCAGAACTTGCCATGCCCCTAGCTAAGCTGTTCCAGTACAGCTACAACACTGGCATCTACCCAGCTGTGTGGAAAATTGCCCAGGTATGTCCTGTACACAAAAAACAGGACAAATCGAACCCAACCAATTACTGCCCCATCAGTCTACTCTCGATCAGCAGTAAGGTAATGGAAGGGGTCATCAACAGTGCTATCAAGCAGCATTTGCTTAGCAATAACCTGCTCACTGACATCCAGTTTAGGTTCTGCCTGGGCCACTTAGCTCCTTTGCTCATTATAGCCTTGGTTCAAACATGGACAAAAGAGCTGAACTCCTGAGGTGAGATGAGAGTGACTGCCCTTGACATCAGTGTGGCACCAAGGAGCCCTGGCAAAACTGGAGTCAATGGGAATCAGGGGGACAAGTTTCTGCTGGTTGGAGTCACACCTAGCACAAAGGAAGATGGTTGTGGTTGTTGAAAGTCAGTCATCTCAGCTCCAAGACATCACTGCAGGAGTTCCTCAGGGTAGTGTCGTTGGCCCAGCCATCTTCAGTTGCTTCATCAATGACCTTCCTTCCATCATAAGGTCAGGAGTGGGGATGTTCGCTGATGATTGCACAATGTTCAGCACCATTCATGACTCCTCAGATACTGAAGCAGTCCACGTCCGAATGCAGCCAGACCTGGACTGTCTTGGGCTGACAAATGGCAAGTAACATTCCTGCCACACAGGTCTCAGACAATGGCCATCTCCAGCAAGAGAGAATCCAATCATCGTCCCTTGATGTTCAATGGCATTACTGTCACTGAATCTCCCACTGTCAACATCCTGGGGGTTGCCATTGACCAGGAGCTGAACTGGACTTGCAATATAAACATTGAGGCTACAAGAGCAGTTCAGAGGCTAAGAATTGTGCAACAAGTAACTCACCTCATGAGTCCCCAAAGCTTGTCCACCATCTACAAGGCACAAGTCAGGAGTGTGATGGAATACTCCCCACTTGCCTGGATGAGTACAGCTCCGTCCAGGACAAAGCAGCCCCGTTGATTGGCACCCCATCTACAAACATTCACTCCTCCACCACCGACACACAGTAGCAGCAGTGTGTACCATCTACAAGATTCACTGTACAAATTCACTAAGGCTCTTGCGACAAAACCTTGCAAACCCATGACCACTACCATCTAGGAGGATAAGGGCAGCAGATAGATGGGAACACTAACCCCCCAAGTTCCCCTCCAAGCCACTCACCATCCTGACTTGGAAATATATCGTCGTTCCTTCACTGTGGCTGGTTCAAAATTCTGGAACTCCCTCCCTAACAGCACTGTGGGTGTACCTACACCACAAGGACTGCAGCAGTTCAAGAAGGCAGCTCACCACCACCTTCTCAAGGGCAACTAAGAATTGGCAATAAATGCCAGTCCAGCCAGCGAAGCTCATATCCCGTGAATGAATAAAAACAATGCCAATTGAAGACTTTTGAATTCCCTTTTCTGTAGCTGCCAGTCTCTTTTCATCCTCCCTTTTTGCTTCTCTCATTTGCTTTTTGACTTCCCCTCTAAACCTTCTATATTTGGGCTGGTTCTCAGTTGTATTATTCACCTGACATCTGTCATGTGTGCATTTTTTCTTCTTTATCTCTTTTTCTTCTGTCAGCCAGGGAGCTCTAGATTTGTTTCTACTACCTTCTCCCTTTTTGGGAATAATCCCTTTAAAGCTATCTCTCCTTTAAAGGCAGCCCATTATTCAGTTACAGTTTTGTCTGCCAACCTTTGATGCTTGTTTATCTGGGTCAGGTCTGTTCTTACCCCATTGAAGTTAGTTTCTCCCAAGTTAATTATTCTTATCTGGATTGCTCCCTGTCCTTTTCCAAAGTCTCCCTAAACCTTCTGATACAGTGACCGCTATCCCCTAAATGTTCCCTTAGTGACACGTGATCCCACTTGTCCCAACTCATTTCCAAGAACCAGGTCCAGCAGTGCCTCCTTTCTCTTTGGATTGAAAACATACAGCTGTAGAAAGTTCTCCTGAATGCATTCTATGAACTATTTCCCCTCTCTGTCCTTTATACTACCACTATTCCAATCTATATTTGGATAATTAAAGTTCCCTATTATAACTACGCTTTAATACTTGCACTTCTCTGTAATATCCTTACAAGTTTGTTCCTCTACACCTTCCACACTAGTTGGTGACCAAGCATTGTAATCGCACCTTTTTTGTTCCTTAGCTCTAGTTGTTTTCATAACAATTGTCTAAAATAGGTAGCCACAAAATATGAATACCCCATGAATTTCAATATTCATGTCACATCGTTTGGTTGCGTTTGAACAGCGTGAGTTCCAAAGTGGGGAGCCTAATTCTTGACCAGTCAGACCCTGTTATTGCTAAAATGGATAGATCAGAATGTGAAGGCAGCAGGAGATAATTGTCTGGTGAAAGAATTAAATCGATGACTACAGGCCCAAGTCAAAAATGTACCTTGGCAGGGGAAGCAAAATGAGAAAAGATTTTTTTTTTGAAACAGTAAATCATTAACAACTTAACACGTGGGTCAACCCATTTGGCTGTGAGGGGAATATTGGTTGTCTAGCAGTTTTTGAAGGAACTCAGGAGTGAAACCTATTCTAACACAAAATCAGCCACGCTATTAAAATCTCCACGTGTTTTATGCAGCCATCTTTGTGAATGTTTTCTAAACAAAATGTATAATGAAGAGCTTATTTTAAGATAAACTTTGAGAGGAGAAGCCTTTACAAAATATGTTAGGCTCTATTCTGAGCTCCTGATCCCATATGCTCTCCATCACAAAGACTATCAACTTCTACTTCCATAACATCATCCATCACCACCATAACATTAGCTCATCTGAAATCTTCATCCATGTCTTTTTCACCTCCAGACTCAACTATTTCAATGTTCCACTGACCAGTCTCCCATCCTCCACCTTCCATAAACCGTTTCTAATCTCTGCCGCCTGTATCTTATTCCATGACCCCCTGTTCTCACTGTTCGACATTGGCCCTGAATCCTCCAATATCTCAAATTTTAAATTATCACCTTTTACTTTAAGTCCTTCTCTAGCTCTGTAACCTCCTCTAGCCCTACAACCCTCCCTCCCTCTGTAACATGCTCCAGCCCACTCACTCTATGGTCCTGAACTCTTCATTCCACTTTTGCATCTTCTCTCTCCCCTTGCCTCCCCACTCCTGCCTCTGCCTTCAGCCACCAAGGTCCCACACTCTGGAATTCCCTATCTAAGCCTCCTCTGCTATTATCTCCACCCACTCCTTATTGAAAGCTCTTCTTAAAACCCAATTCACACTTTGTGAAATGGCTCGGGATGCTTTTCTATGTTAAGGGTAACTTAGTAATGAAAATTGTTGTTGCTGGTTTAATATTTTATTCCTCAACAGGGCAGCCCTCCCTCAGTAGTACACTGAAGAGACAGCCTGGACTGTGCACTCCCATCCTGGAGTGGGCTTTAAACACACAACTTTCAACTTCAGAGGTGGTAGTGGCATATTATGCACCTTGAACACCTTGTCTCAATTAGTTCACCTTGATTTCTAATTTTTGTCGGTGCTTCAACATCCTGATAATTGAATCACTTGTGAGGTTTCTTTCAGCTCCTCTCTGCTTTGTGCAATGCTTTCAGACTGACTCCCTTGTGGAGACAAGGCCAGAGTCTGGCTGTATAAATTATTCAACAATAATGGATCAATGAACCAAATGCCTGAAGTGGAAAACAGGCAGCCTGCCAGGTTTGAATCAAACCACACTTAACTAATGGTTCCTTCCTGCTTTTCTCTGCTCCTGAAATTTTTAATTGCAAGCATAAACTTTAAGTTTATTACTTCATTTTAAAAGAAAAAATCATATTGGAACCTGGGGGGTTCTGATGTTCTTACTTCTATATTCTTTACGCAGGCCAGTTTATTTATGTTTATTACCTGTTTTGAAGCTTTTAAGCACATCAATAGTAAAAGGCTGGTGAAAGGAGGTTTGGGCTGATTAGGGTCCAAAAAGGGGATTTACACTTAGAGACAAGGGGCATGGCTGAGGTGTTAAGTGAATACTTTGCCTTTACCTACGAGGTAGATGCTGCCCAGGCCATGGTGATTGACAGAGGAGGAATCTCAGTCACTAGAAGGGTTTAAAATTGATAAGGAAAAGGTATTGGATAAGCTGTCGGTACTTAAAGTTGATAATGCACCAGGACAGGATGGGATGCATCCAAGAACATTGAAGGAAATGAGAGTGGAAATTGCAAAGGTGCTGACAATAATCTTTCAATGTTCCCTGGATTCAGGGGAGGTGCCGGAGGACTGGAGAATTGCAAACATTATGCCCTTGTTCAAAAAAGGGTTGTAAAGTCTGTCCTGCAATTACAGACCAGTCAGTTTAGCTTCAGTGGTGGGGAAACTTCTAAAGACATTTATTCAGGGCAGAATTAATAGTCACATGGAAAAATGTGGATTGTTTCAGAAGAGTCAGCATGGATTTGTTAAAGGAAAATCATGTCTAACTAACTTGCTGGGGTTTTTTGAAGAGGTAACAGCAATGGTTGATGAGGGCAAGGCAGTTGATGTGGTGTATATGGACTTCCAAAAGGCATTTGATACAGTGCCACACAACAGACTTGTGAGGAAAGTTATAGGTCATGGAATAAAAGGGACAGTAGCAACGTGGATACAAAATCAGCTGAGGGATAAGAAACAGAGAGTAATGGTTAATAGGTATTTTCGGGCAGGAAGGAGGTTTGTAGTGGAGTTCTCCAGGGGTTGGTATTGGGACTCTTGCTTTTCCTGATTATATATAAATGATATAGATCTTGGTGTGCAGGGGACAATTTTGAAGTTTGCGGATGACACAAAACTTGGGAGATTTGTAAGCTGTGAGGAGGACAGTGCAGAACTTCACAAGGACATTGACACACTGGTGGAGAGGGAAGATTGGTGACAGATGAAGTTCAATGTGGAGAAGTGTGAGGTGATACACTTTGGTACAAAGAACATGGAGAGACAGTATAAAATAAAGGACACTATTCTAAAAGGTGTGCAGGAGCAGAAAGACCTGGATGTAAGTATTGTGTACAGTTCTGGATGCCATGTTATATGGAGGATGTGAATGCATTGGAAAGAGTGCAGAAGAGGTTTATGAGAATGGTTCCAGGGATGAGACACTTCAGTTATGAGGAAAGATTGGAGAAGTTAGGACTGTTTTCCTTGGAGTGGAGAAGGCTAAGAGGGGACTTGATAGAAGTTTTCAAAATCAAGAGGGGTCTGGACAGAATAGATAGGGAAAAACTGTTCCTGCTCATAAACGATTGAGAACCAGAGGGCACAGTTTTAAAATGTTTTGCAAAAGAAGCAAATGCAAGGTGGGAAAAAACTTTTTCACACAGCAAGTAGTTAGTGTTTGGAATGCATTGCCTGGAAGTGTGGTGGAGGCAGGTTCAACTGAGGCATTCAAGGGGGCATTGGATGGTTATTTAAATAGAAACAATGTGCAGAGTTATGGGGAAAAGACAGAAGATTGCCACCAAGTCGAATTGTTTAGCGAGCTGGTGCAGACACAATGGACTGAATGGCCTCCTTCTACAACAATTCTGCGAAACTGGTAAGAAAACAATGAGTATGGTTTCTATTTTAACAGCATCAGAATACAGTCACATTTTAAATAGCCCATTGCTGGTAATTTGCTGGGTTTAGTGAAGGAATGTTGCAAACTGCCTCAGTGCTAAGGAAGGCCATTTCTACCCCTCACATTCCCCCCACCCCTTATTAAAAGTTTGTTTTAGGTTGGCACTGCTGCAAAACTGAGATGTAGAACCTCTTGCCCCATTCGTTCCTGTTCCTATTTGTTTCTTGGTGGCTAAATATAGCATGGTGCCATATTCTTTGTCACCTCAAGGATGCCATTGTCAGCATGCAACTCTGCACAAAATGTAAAATAGGAACCGCTTGCCATTTACTTTCAGCATCCAGTTTTGGCCTGTCCTTTACTGAATGCACTGATTCACATCTGGGTGCAGTTATGTGGATGCTGATAACCCTCTAATACCTCACTCAAATGGCCATGCTTCATGTATGTGCCTGCAGCATGAGCGTGGACTGTAGGGAGCACTAGAACTGAGCTCAGTATTATCTGCACTATACATATCCACTTCCCAGTGGAGTGATTGGGGTTCCAGTCAGGACTCAGGACTGATGTTTTTCTCATCTTGCTATGGCCCAGAGTGCTGAGAAAATTTGCAGCTCCTGTATTAATGACCCTGACAGATTTCAGATAACTCACCACAGAGTAAGGACCAAGCTGAGTTCATTCTGGCTTGTGTGGTTCAGTACAAGTCTAGGCAGTGCACTCAGCCAAAAAACTGGTCAGAAGAAATGACGTGCTGTATTTGTGTTTACTTGTTGCTGCCCCTTCCTCGGCAGTGAATTAAAGATAGCAGACAACAGTTGCTATTGGTCAGGGGCATAAAATACATCCCTGTTACCACATGGTGTTGAATAATCCTGGCATGAAATGGCAGAGTATCTGTAATACCCTTTTCCCTATGCTTGACCCTCCCAGTTCTGGTGTGAATCTGAGCGGCATGGCTATTGCCTTACAGTTCATCAGGACAATTATATTTATGGGAACTTGCTGTGCGCATCAATTGATTGCCTTACGTAAGCACTTAACAGCAACAATTATCGCTTACTCTTTGCAAACTGCTTTGGGACGCTTCTAAGAGACTTGCAATTGTACTCTACAGATAACAGTTCTTCCTCCCTGTATTGAACAGTTTTGACAAATGACTGTGTTAGTATGGAATCTACAATAACAATCAGCAGATGTTTAAGGAATATTTAATTTAATATTTAAATACCTGAAGAGGAAAAAAAGTGCTGGGCAATGGGGAAAGAGCAAAGCAGTGAAACAAATGAGATAGTTCAAGCCACGAGAGGTTGCATGGTCTTCTATGATAACACTGTTATTGACATTTCTCTTCTGGTTCAAGATGGTTGTGACAGTGGTGTTGGTTGTTGTAGGTTGATGCTTTCATGGCTACATGTCCCCAGGAGTTAGTACAGGGACAATATTGGGGTATAATATATTGGATAGGATAAAAAGGGGTGTAAACTCAGTTAAACAGATTGGAAATCAATGGGGACAACTCGGCCTCATTCCTTCCCTTCCCAGTGGCTGGCCCTGTGCCTGTCCCTGTCAACAAAACGTGGACGCCACCTATGGATTCGAAAGGATGTTTTGAATGGAAATTAACATGTAAAATTTACCTGAGGAAGATGACATTCAGAGCTGAGCTGCAGTCAGCAGCAAAAGCACTTTCCAAATGAAGAAAGCAATTTGGGCAGACTAACCAAAATCATTGTCATTCATTAACATTATGATTCTAATCCCTATCAGTGTCAATGCGGCATGAATGGGGTAAAAATGGAATTGATGTTTTATGCACTGCTGGAAAATGATTGAGAAGAGTTCACATTTTCAGCAGAACAAGTTTGTTTTAAAATAGCATTAATCTGCTATTGGTTATTAGCTATTAAGGCCACAAGGTGGCAGCATTTCACCAAGATGAGCATGAATAAATGAAAGTCCAAAAGCAATCAATGTCAGCCAGTAATGTAATAGGTGCCTGTTCAAAGCTACAAAGGAGATAACAGAAGCAACAATAAAAAGCTGAGTCAAAGAGGTAGGTTTTAATGAAGGCCTTAAGGGAGGAGAATATAAAAACAGGGACGTGCTGCTGAGGCTTTATAAGGCTCTGGTCAGACCACATTTAGAATATTGTGAGCAATTTTGGGCCCTGTATTTCAGGATGTTCTGGCCTTGGAGAGGGTCCAGAGGAGGTTCACGAGAACGATCCCAGGAATGAAAGGCTTAACATATGAGGAACGTTTGAGGACTCTGTGTCTCTACTCGATGGAGTTTAGAAGGAAGAGGGTGGGATCTGATTGAAACTTACAGAATACTGAAAGGCCTGGATAGAGTGGACATGGGGAAGATGTTTCCATTAGTAGGAGAGACTAGGACCAGAGGGCACAGCCTCAGAGTAAAGGGAAGACCTTTTAGAACAGAGATGTGGAGAAACTTCTTTAGCCAGAGAGTGGTGAATCTATGGAACTCATTGCCACAGAAGGCTGTGGAGGCCAGGTCATTGAGTGTGTTTAAGACCGAGATAGATAGGTTCTTGATTGGTAAGGGGATCAAAGGTTATGGGGAGAAGGCGGGAGAATGGGGTTGAGAAACTTATCAGCCATGATTGAATGGCAGAGCAGACTCGATGGGCCGAATAGCCTAATTTCTGCTAGTATGTCTTATGGTCTTATGGAGATGGCTGGAGGGTGTGGGGCGTTATACTATCAAATCCTGCTGTTATCTGCTAAAATTGGTCACTATTCCAGATTCATCCTCGAATGCAAAGATAACTTCTGGCATCCTTTTTCCATTACAAGCCGTCTACTTAAACCTCTTTCCCCTGTCTCCTGTTATGAAATGGCAGATGATGTGTGACATGTGGATCAAATCCACGAGGGAAACTTGATCCTGCAATCTCAACTGTTCTGCAATTTATATTTATTTTGAGATGCTTGCCCTGAATTCAGTAGTTATAAGTCCACCAAGACTTTAGAGACTTTTTAGAAAACTAAATTAAACACATATTAACAAAAGAAAAGATTTCAAGCACATATATAGGTCTACAAACTACTACAATAACTCCTAAAACACCCTAATTAATCTGGCTTCCAGTTATACCCCTATTAAGGCAATGGTAAAAACAAATAGATTTAAACAGATCCAGGCAAGTCAGAACAATACCCTGGACAGGAGAGTTCAAAGTAGCTTTTCCTAGCTTCAGCTTCTGTAGACAGCAGCTTAAATCACAAATACTGGATGTTTTTCACACTTCTGGTAGACCTTACAATGCCTTCCCTGACACATAGACACAATCCTTTATACATGTTTCTCCCTTTTAATGTAAATTCCATTGTTCCCATATGTCTTTGGAACTTCATTTTTCTCATAATATAAATCTTTTCATGGTACTAATGTTGTCAGTAACTTTTGGGAAAAATAAACATGCTGCTTGGCCTAGCTTCTCTAGCTAGGTGTAACATTCTACCATCTCTTTGAAATTCAAACTATCCCGCTTTATCTAAAAATGCAAATTCTCCCCACCTCACATTCTAAGACTTCAGCCATGTTTACGTATTTAGCATTTCAAACCTAGCTTCTTTTTATGAGTCAAAACCTCCAAACCAGCTGCCTCCAATTCAATTAGTTGCCCCTCCCCCCTCACCCACAGACACACACAGAAACTATCCAAACCACACTGTTGAACTATTTTTACAATAAATCACAATAATTATTATACTTTTGTGACATTCCTCAGCCCTGAACTTAAGTGCAGGGAAATCATGGGCGACTCTGTCACAAAGGTTGAGGCCAGTCGATTAGGTCATTTTTCTCCCTTCCATTAGCCCATGGGTCAAACTGGCTGTAAAGTCCTTCCCTGCTGTAGCCCTGAACTCACATTTCTCTCGACTTTCTCTCCCATCTCCCCTCTCGCTCTTTCAAAACTCACCTTGTCCATAAGACCCATCTCCTGCTCCCACACCCCTATTCCCTCTAAACCACTGACCATTCAAATTTCCCTCTTGCCACCCATGTTGGCCAATATTGTGAATGGTTGTCTCTCTTTAGCTGTTGTCCCTATCTCCTTTAAATCTGCTGTCATCACCCCTTTCGTCAAAATATGACCCCCTATGCTTGCAAACTTCCCATCTCCAACTTCCCTTTCCTCTCCGAAGTCCATGAACATGTTGTCATCTCATAAATCCATTCCCATCTTTCATGGAACTCCATGTTCTTCGTGACAGGATTTACTACCATTTGGAAGCAATTGGGCATATTAGTGAGAGGCAGCATGATTTTGTGAAGGGGAGGTCATGTCTCACTAACTTGATCAAGTTTTTCGAGCAAGTGACAAAGATGATTGACAATGGAAGGGCAGTGGATGTTATCTACATGGATTTCAGTAAGGCCTTGGACAAGGTCCCTCATGGCAGCCTGGTACAGAAGGTAAAGTTGCACAGGATCAGAAGTGAGCTGGTAAGATGGATACAGAATTGGCTTGGTCATAGAAGACAGAGGGTAGCAGTGGAAGGGTGCTTTTCTGAATGGAGAGCTGTGACTAGTGGTGTTCCGCAGGGATCAGTGCTGGGACCTTTGCTGTTTGCAGTATACATAAATGATTTGGAGGAAAATGTAATTGGGCTAATTAGTAAGTTTGCAGATGACACTAAGGTTGGAGGAGTTGCAGATGGTGAAGAGGATTATCAAAGGATACAGGGGATATAGATCAGTTGGAGACTTGGGCGGAGAAATAGCAGATGGTGTTTAATCCAGACAAATGCGAGGTAATGCATTTTGGAAGGTCTAATACAGGTAGGAATTATACAATAAATGGCAGAACCCTTAAGTGCATCGACGGGCAGAGGGATCTGGGCGTATAGGTCCACAAGGTCACTGAAAGTGGCAACGCAGGTGGATAAGGTAGTCAGGAAGGCATATGGCATGCTTGCCTTCATTGGCAGGGGTATTGAGTATAAAAGCCGGGAGGTCATGCTGCAGCTGTATAGAACCTTGGTTAGGCCACACTTGGAATATTGCATGCAATTCTGGTCGCCACATTACCAGAAGGATATGGAGGCATTGGAGAGGGTGCAGAGGAGGTTTACCAGGATGCTGCCTGGCCTGGAGGTTTATTAGCTTTGAGGAGAGGTTGGAGAAATTCGGATTGTTCTCACTAGAGCGATGGAGATTGAGGGGTGATTTGATAGAAATTTACAAAATTATGAATGGCATGGACAGAGTAGATAGTCAGAAGCTTTTTCCCAGGATGGAAGAGTCAATTAATAGGGGACATAGATTTAAGGTGAGAAGAGAAAACTATAGAGGAGATGTGTGGGGCAAGTTTTTTACACAGAGGGTAGTGAGTGTCTGGAATTCGCTGCCAGAGGAGGTGGTGGAAGCAGTTACGATAGTGGTGTTTAAGAGGCAGCTTGACAAATACATGAATAGGATGGGAATAGAGGGACTCCGGAAGTGCAAAATGTTTTAGTTGACGGGCAATATGATCGGCGCAGGCTTGGAGGGCTGAAGGGCCTGTTCCTGTGCTGTACTTTTCTTTGTTCTTTGAATCCCTCCAATCGGGTTCCCACTCTTGCCATATTACTGAAATGGCTCTTAAAGTCACAAATGATATCCTCTGTGGTTGTGACAGAGGTTAACTTTCCCTCCTTGTCTCTCAGCCTGCCCCCCAGTCTTTCACATAGTTGACCACACCATTCTCCTCCAACACCTCCCCACTGTTATCCAACTGGGTGGCACTGCATTTACCCTTTATCCATCTGATCACAGGCAGTGAATCACCACAATGGCCTCTGTTCTCACTCCTGCACTGTTACCTCTGGTGCACCTTAAGGATCTATTCTTGGCACCATCACCCCCGCAATTTCTCATCCACATGCTGCCCCTCAACAACATCATCCAAAAGTACAGTGTTAGTTATCACATGTACACTGACACTACTTCACTGTCACCTCTCTCGACTCCTCCGCTGTTGCAAAACTATCAGGCTGCTTATCCGACATCCTGTCCTGGATGAGCAGGAATTTCTTCCAATTAAACATTGGAAAGATTGAAGCCATTGTTTTCAGTTCCCACTTCAAACTCCATTTCCTAGCTACCGACTTCATCCCTCTCCCTGGCAACAGTCCGAGAATAAACCAGGCTGTTGACAAACTTTGTGTCGCCTTTGACCTCAAGATGTGTTTCTGAACTCATACTGCCCCATCAGGAAAAACACTTATTTCCACCTCTATAACATTGCCTGACTCTGTCCCTGTCTCAGCTCATCTGCTGCTGAAACCATCATCCTCGCCCTTGATACCTCTAGACGTGACTATTCCAACACACTCCAGTCCGGCCCTCAACATTCTGACCTCCATAAACCGGAAGTCATGCAAGATTCTGCTGTCCCTGTCCTTACCGAGACCAAGTCCAGTTCTCTTATCATCCCTGTGCTCACTGACCTACACCAGCTCTGGACCAAAGCAAAGTTTTGAGTTTAGAATTCTCAAGCTTGTTTTTAAACCTCTCCACGGCCCTGCCCTTCTCTATGTCTGTAATCCCCTCCAGCCTTACAACCACAATTGATAGATTTCTACATGGTAAAAACATCAAGGACAGAATATTGCCATTGCTGTGTGGGGGCGGGACCGACACGCTGACGCTTAAAGTGATGCGAGATGACGCTGGGTGTGTGTCCTGATGTCATTGTGCGTCGGTTCGATATTGTGTTCAGCGGGTGTGTGCCGGAGATGACTGTCCACCTGGCGAACTGTCAAAGGCCTATTAAGGCCATTAGGAGAGTAATTTACCTGATTAACAGGGCTGCCCGTCCTACCTTAAGGTTGAAGTGCAGGCGAAGAGCCCAGGCGGCCTTCGTGTTTTCCAGGAAACCTCATCCACAGGCGGGATGAGGTTTTCTGAAGGTTTAATAAAATAATGAAATAAAATTTGTGTGAAATGCACAAACATGTCCCAGCTCATGTGACACTGTCACATGAGGGGACATGTTTAAATAATATTTTAGATCCATTTATTCAAAGTTTTCATTACCTATTTAATCTCCCTCAGGTGCCTCAGGGAGATTGCTGCGCTCTTTCACTCGCATGCGCATGCGCGGAACAGCGCAGGCCCTGACTCTCCCTCCTCCCCTACCCGCACAGGTAGCACTGCTGGCTGCTGGGGGGGCCTTAATTAGCCTGCCCATGTAAAATGGCGGTGCGCAGCTGATTGCAGGTGGCGATTAGCTCTGTGCCCGCCCCTGCCTGCTCCTGCCCAGCCCGCCCGACATGGGTAAGATGCAGCCCCAAGGGTGAAGGTGATAGTGCAGGGAGATGGCGTTGAAGCGGAAGGTCAGCCAGGTTCTCATTGAATGGTGGAGGTAGATCGAAGGGCTGAATGCGGGCCTACTCCTGCTCCTATTTCTTAGGTTTTAAGTCCTAACCCTCTGAGTGTCTGTATTCTTCCAATTCTGGTTCTAGAGCATCCCTGATGTTAATTGCTTCACCCCAGGTGACTGTGAGTTCACCTGCCTCGCTCCTAAACTCTGGAATTCTCTCCCTAAACATCTCCACTTCTCTCCCTCTCTCTCTTCCTTTAAGATGCTCCTTAAAACCTACCTCTGATTAAACTTTTAATCATCAGCACGCATACCACCTTATGTGGCGGTGCACCAAATTTAACTTTTTAATGTTCCTTTGAAGCACCTTGGGTGGTTTATTGCATTTAAGGCACTATATAAATACAAGTTGTTGTTGCTTAGGGTGGAAATTGCCATGTGGGTGGTTGTTACAGTTTTGAGGTTAGAATATTACTCTAGCTTGGGACTGTAGCTTCAAATTTAGGATAAATGAAGGAGGTCATGTGATTGTTCTGCAGTCTGCCTGATAGTAAGCCTGGGTGGTTTGATTGTTCAAGATCAAACAAAGGCTTAGATTATTTTACTGAGAAGGTGCAAGGCATTTATGTTTGGAGACAATGACAGCAGTCACTGAGTATATCATGAGTGGACCTAGAGTCTCTCAAGGTCCCAGAAAGCTGTCATAGGTATTGGGCTGTAATCAGTTGTGCTGTTGACTGTCCATTTACTTTTAAATTGAAAGGGATTTGGGATCAAAAGTAGTTAATTAGCATTTCTTCCTAGTTACAAGGCTAATGTTTTTCATGTTGCCATGGGGAAGAGGACAGAAGAAGCCATTTTTGAGATCAGGTTACAGGCTTCCCTACAGATCAATGAATATCACAGACAGACACCAGTTCCTGGTCAGCAGAGAGAAAAGTCTTTGTGAGCTACCGCAGTCTGGTATGGGAGAGAGATGGTCTCTAATCGAAGAGACGTATCCTGCAACTTTCTAAGGATTTTAGGAGATTTGTTTTGGCATGGCCAACGGGAAAAATCATCATTAGAAAATGTTTTACTGCTGGTGGTGGATTTAACAGACTCTCTGAAAACTGAGGAAAGCACCTGGAGTTAGTCACTCAAAGTTACTACTCGGTAAAATGGGGATATGAGGATCCATTGGAAACTGAGAGCAACTGTGGACTGTTTGCTAAAAGGACTGTAATTCCACGCAGAGTGTAAAGGGTGATAAGTTTAAAAGGGGAATGTCATTTTTTGTAGCTAAAAGCATAAGTTTCCCACAAAAAGAAACTAAGGCAAAATTTTACAGTCCCATTGTGGCCGGGGTGGGGCTGTAAGTGCAGTGAGCCATTCAAAAGTCCATTGACTTCAGCGGGACTGTAAAATCCTGCTGGTATAAATTTCCGCCCATGGTCTTTGGTTAGTTTGGGGTTTATTTTTTCGTTATTTGTTACAGTAAAAGCTTTAAAATGTGAAATCTTGTCAGGTCATTCTTTCAGCTAATCACTAGAGGTTCGAATCCCTTTTTAAAAGTTATCGATCTCTACGGAGATCATGGCAGCTGAAGGCAGGACTGCCATTGGTGGGCTGAGAGGAAGAAAAGTTCAAGAGATTGGAGTTGGAGGAATGGAGAGCTCTGTGGGGATGGGGGAGGTGGGCAGGGTTAGAGAAGGTTACAGAGATAGGCAGGGCTGAGGCCCTGAAGGGATTTAAACATTTGGATGAAAATTTCAATTGGATGCATTTGGAAACCAGTAGAAACTGTAGGTCAGCAAAGACGGGGAATGGTTGGACTGAATTTTGGTGAATGATAGGTTAGGGGCAGCAGAGTTTTGAATGAACAGATATGAAGGTAGAGGGCCCAACCAGCAGATAATGAAGACAATGCTGCGGGCCTCAGCAGCAGATAGGCTGAGGCAAGGTGCAGACAGGCAGTGTTATGGAGATGGATGTAAGAGGTGAATGTGATGCAAACAAACATACCAAGTGATGGTGCAGTGGTATTGTCGCTAGTAATCCAGAGGCCCAGGGTAATGGTTTTGGGGCCCAGGTTTGAATCCTGCCATGGTGGAATTTGAATTCAATAAAACAATCTGGAATTAAAAGTCCAATGGTGGCCATGAAACTGTTGTAAAAACCCATCTGGTTCAATAATGCCCTTTATTATTAACAAACCGCTACAAAGATACAAAAAAGGAATGAAACCGGATAGACCACCAGGCATCAACCTAGGCACTGGAAACGACAACAGCAATCTCAGCCCTGTTGACCCAGCAAAGTCCTCCTCACTAACATCTGAGGGCTAGTGCCAATATTGGGAGAGCTGTCTCACAGACTAGTCAAGCAACAACCTAACATAGTCATCCTCACGGAATCATATCTTACAGATAATATCCCAGACACCACCATCACCATCCCTGGGTATGTCCTGTCCCACCAGCAGGACAGGCCCAGCAGAGGTGAAGGCACAGTGGTATACAGTCAGGGGGGAATTGGCCTGGGAATCCTCAACATCGACTCCGGACCCCATGAAGTCTCATGGCATCAGGTCAAACATGGGCAAGGAAACCTCCTGCTGATTACCACGTACCACCCTCCCTCAGCTGATGAATCAGTGCCCCTCCATGTTGAACATCACTTGGAGGGAACACTGAGGGTGACAAGGATGCAGGATGTACTCTGGGTGGGGGACTTCAATGTCCATCAGCAGTGGCTCGGTAGCACCACTACTGACCGAGCTGGCTGAGTCCTAAATGACATAGCTGCTAGACTGGGTCTGCGGCAGGTGGTGAGGGAACCAACAAGAGGGAAAATCATACTTGACCTCATCCTCACCAACGTGCCTGCCACAGATGCATCTGTCCATGACAGTATCGGTAAGATTGACCACCGCACAGTCATTGGGGAGACAAAATCCTGCCTTCACATTGAGGATGCCCTCCATCGTGTTGTGTGGCACTACCACTGTGCTAAATGAGATAGATTTCGAACTGATCTAGCAATTCAAGATTGGGCGTCCATGAGGCACTGTGGGCCATCAGCGGCAGCAGGATTGTACTCGAACACAATCTGTAACCCCCATGGCCTGGCATATCCCCCACTCTACCATTACCATCAAGCCAGGAGATCAACCCTGGTTCAATGAAGAGTGCAGGAGGGCATGCCAGGAGCAGCACCAGGCAAAACTAAAAATGAGGTGTCAACCTGGTGAAGCTATAACGCATGACCATTTGTGTGCCAAACAGCATAAGCAGCAAGTGATAGACAGAGCTAAGCGATCCCACAATCAAAAGATCTAATCTAAGCTCGGCGTCCTGCCATATCCAGTCATGAATGGTGTTGGACAATCAAACAACTCACTGGAGGAGGAGGCTCCACAAATATCCCCATCTTTAATGAAGGAGGAGCCCAGCACAGCAGCACAAAAGATAAGGCTGAAGCATTTGCAACAATCTTGAGCCAGAAGTTCTGAGTGGATGGTACATCTCGGCCTCCTCCAGAGGTCCCCAGCATCACAGATGCCAGTCTTCAGCCAATTCAATTCACTCCACGTGATACCAAGAAATGGCTGAAGGCACTAGATAGTGCAAAGGCAATTGGCCCTGACAATATTCCAGCAATAGTACTGAAGACTTGTGCTCCAGAACTTGCCGCGCTGCTAGCCAAGCTGTTCCAGTACAGCTACAACACTGGCATCTACCTGGCTATGTGGAAAATTGCCCAGGTGTGTCCTATATACAAAAAGCAGGACAAATTCAACCCGGCCAATTACTACCCCTTCAGTCTACTCTCCATTATCAGTAAAGTAATGGAAGGGGTCATCAACAGCGCTATCAAGTGTCACTTGCTTAACAATAACCTGCTCATTGCTGCCCAGTTTGAGTTCCGCCAGGGTCACTCATCTCATGACCTCATTACAGCTTTGGTTCAAACATGGGCAGAAGAGCTGAACTCCTGAGGTGAGGTGAGAGTGACTGCCCCTGACATCAAGGCAGCATTTGACCGAGTGTGGGATCAAGGAGCCCTAGCAAAACTGAAGTCAATGGGAATCGGGGGGGAAAATCTCCCCTGACTGGAGTCATATCTAGCACAAAGGAAGGTGATTGTGGTTGTTGGAGGTCAGTCATCTCAGCTCCAAGACATCACTGCAGGAGTTCCTCAGGGTAGTGTCCTCGGCCCAGCCATCTTCAGCTGCTTCAACAATTACCTTCCTTCCATCATAAGGTCAGAAGTGGGGATGTTCCCTGATGATTGCACAATGTTCAACACCACTTACGACTCTTCAGATACTGAAGCAGTCTATGTCCAAAGGCAGCAAGACCTGGACAATATCCGGGTTTGGGCTGACAAGTGGAAAGTAACATTCGCGCCACACAAGTGTCAGGCAATGACCATCTCCAACAAGAAAGAATCCAACCATTGCCCATTGATGTTCAATGGCATTACCATCACTGAATCCTCTGCTACCAGCATCCTGGCGGCTACCATTGACCAGAAACTGGACTAGCCATATAAATCCTGTGGCTACAAGGGCAGGGCAGATGCTAAGAATTTTGTGACGAGTAACTCACCTCCTGACTCCTGACTCCAAACCTGTCCACCATCTACAAAGCACAAGTCAGGAATGTGATGGATGAGTGCAGCTCCTACAACACTGAAGAAGCTGGACACCATCCAGGACAAAGCAGTCCACTTGATTGGCACCACATCCATAAACATTCACTCCCTCCACCACCGACACACAGTAGCAGTAGTGTGTACCATCTACAGGATGCACTGCAGGAATTCACCAAGGCTCCTTAGACAGCACCTTCCAAGCCCACGACTACCACTGCCTAGAAGGACAAGGGCTGCAGATAAATGGGAATACCACCACCTGGAAGTTCCCCTCCAAGTCACCCACCATCCTGGCTTGGAAATATATCTCCGTTCCTTCACTGTTGCTGGGTCAAAATCCTGGAACTCCCTTCCTAACAGCACTGTGGGTGTATCTATGCCACATGGACAGCAGCAGTTCAAGAAGGCAGCTCACCACCACCTTCTCAAGGGCAAATAGGGATGGGAAAAATAGGTGCTGGCCCAGTCAGCGAAGCCCACATCCCATGAATGAAAAAGAAACCAACATAAAAGCCATGATCTTATTGAATAGCAGAGCAGAAGTAGGCCCCTCGAGCCTGCTCTGCTATTCAATAAGATCATGGCTGATCTGTTGTTTTGAATTCCACATTCTCATCTACGTTTGATTCCCTCGCCTAACAAGAATATATCTACCTCCGACTTACAAATATTCAATGACTCCACCTCCACTGGCTTCTGAGGTAGACAGTTCCAAAGTCGTACAACCCTCGGACAGAGGATATGAGATCCAAAGCTCAGCTCAAAGTCGGGTAGAGCACTGAGATAGGGAATAGTCATGAATGGTCTGGTTCAGCCTAAGACAGTAATTGGGAAAGGGGCTGGAATTAATAGCAAATGTATGGAGTTGCTCACTGAAAGAGATGCCACTCCCTCTGAGGCAAAACATAACTATCAATATGATCTTTCTGTGTCTGGCAAGATTGACTCGTTGTATAGCATAGCACTGAACATGTGATGGCACCCCAAGGGCTATTGATACCCCAAACCTCCCCAGAATATCGAGTGAGGACTCCAGCAATTTGACCGAGACGTATATGAGGGGACGCACTGCTACAGAAATATGGACACCGATCTGCTGCATTGACCATCCTTTTGGAACAAGTTGAGTAAGTTAGCACTCACATTAAAACTCAGCACAACTCATTCGTAAAACGCTGAAAATGGACATTTACCCAGTGCCAGTCTGTACTCCTGAACATGACTGGGTCACTGTTGTACATTGACCCTGGCAGCAAACACCCAAAGGAAACAGTGATTTCTAGCTTTATATTTAACACTGAATGGATCAGTCCACAACACTGTCACATCTTAGTTTTCTTTTCTTGGGCAGGGCAAGAATCAGGGCAGGTGTAAAGGAGCCTCCAAGTAATCGGAGCGAGGACTTGGGGCAGGTGGTTAGATTGCAGTTGGAACAACTGAAAAGGAACAAGATCTCCAACATCACGTATTAAATATCACGGGCAGTTTAATGCAGCTGAAAAGCATCATTATTTGCCGACATGGTGGGTTGAAACCTGTCTTTCTCCCGAGTTTGTTCTATTTTTTGAGGTGAGATGAACACGATTCCCTGAGGATAGATCAGCTGTTTCACAGATGGTGATAATTGCACTGAATTTGTCAGGATTCAGCACTAAGCGAGCGTGGTGATTTTTCTCTCACCTTTGTTTCTATAGAAACTTAAAAGTGTCGCCTCATTTTGCAGAATATTCTTTTGAGGTGATTAATTATTGAACAGCGCAATTTTGAGCTCCCACGTTTCCCACCTCTAGGTCTATATGTAAGGAAGTAACATTGATGGAAATCAAAGTGCTAAAGCACGGTGCTTTGATGGCTGGCATTCTGGGATGGTGAGCACACACCATAATCTTTCAAAGATCCCGCCATATGAAAAGTGTGCAGCGGACTGGATGGCTTCCAGTGTTATTCTTCTATTCACACAGGCAGAACAAGATAAACTGTGTACCCATAGGTTAGGCAGCCTAACGTCAGTAGTGGGTCAACCTTTAAGATGGGGTGAAATAAATGCACGTTTAGAAAGACATTGGGTTAGTAAAGACCAGCCTGAAACGCCAGTCATATTGATAAACATAAACTTCTTTGAGGAAATGATGGAATGTTTTGATAAAGAAAGTCATGAGGTTTGTATTTATGGGCTTAGGAAAGGCGCAATACTTATTGAGACGCTTAAGGTGCTGTGCTTTGTATTAACAGCATGGATTCAACTGGGAGTGTCAGACAAAATCAGCTCAGTTAGTGTCAGTGGAGGGGAGCGAAATACTGCTGGAAGTCTGAAATTTTAAAAAATCTAGCCTGAAAAATTAATATGAAGCGTGGGTTAGCTGTGAAGACATCTGTGAACAGTTGCAGAAGTGCAGAGAGAGATTAGTAGAAAAAGACAGATGTAAAATGTCAATTTGATTGATGGAATCTGACCCATTTAACCCCAAGTTACAGCTGGATCCCCTCTGACCCCCAATATTCTCCACCCAGCAGTCATCATGTAATCTCCTAAGACAGACCCATTCTCCATTCCACACAACACTCTGACTGTAAACCGTCTGACAACCAACTTTCCATTCAAGCTGCTATGTTTCCAACTATACCTAGTATGTTTTTAAAAAAACCTCTTGTGGGCCTCCCTATTAAATATCTTTTGACAAAAACTATATCTACTGCTTTCTCATTTTCTATCCAATTAGTCACTTCCTGAATAAATTTGACAAATGCAGCATGTTGGCTATCCCATAATTAACCCATGTATTGATAAATATTCACTGGTCTCTTTGAAACTCTCTTCCTCAAAAGGCAGTGCAAGCAGTGCCTTTGAATATTTTTAAGGCAGAGGTAGATGGATTCTTGATAAGCAAGGGGGTGAAAGGTTATCTGGCGTGGGCGGGAATGTGGAGTTGAGGTAACAGTCAGATTAGCCATGATCTTATTGAATGGCGAAGCAGGCTTGAGAGGCTGAGTGGCCTATTCCTGATCCTAATTCATATGTTCATACGTATGTTTGTATGCTTCATCTAGAATTGTGTTTTTCCGTGCTGTAACATTCTTTGATTCAAGCAGAGGCGGGGGGATGGGGTCAAAGGAAAATGCAGCTGAACCTACTCTGGTCCTCAGCTGATTTCCAGACATGTACACTTCTCCAGTGTACATGATCTCCAGAACTCCTGCCAAAGTTTGCTCTCCTTAAATCATTGAGTAATTCCAGTACTCCTTACTGCCACCTAGGGTTGGCCAAATGCCACATACCAGGGATCAAACCTGGTATCCTGCTAATTTCTATGGTTCAACTGTTCAGTGAATGCATCGTTAGTTCTGATGACAGGTTATTGGCCTGAAATGTTAGGCTGGATTTTTGCAGCCCTCTGGGGATAGGCTGGGAGGAAGGGGGGCCTGTAAAATGGCAAGGGAAGGTAGGGGTGGCATGCCTGTCAACTTCCCACTGGCTGCCAGCTTGGCAGCGGCAGAGAAGGAGGAGGATGGCCCTCCCACCCAGAGGCCAAATGAGGCACTTAAGGGCCTCTTGCTGCCACCCCTGGCATCTTGCCATGAGCTGGTGGCACCCCCGCCCTGTGAGGAGATGGCCGGGTGAACTCTGGCAGGCTCCCTGCGGACTAGGAGTGCGGGGAGGCCCTCCTAATAGAGCACACTTTGGCCCAGGAGGAGTTCCCTAACATCAATAGCTGACTCCACGGTAACGGCCCTCACCCCAACAGCAATGAATTAGAATTAGTGACCACAGCCCCCTGCATCCCCCTCCCCCCAAACACCTGGGAAAATACAGCCGTGAACTCAATTCTAGATGAAACCAATGAATATTAACAATACGTGGGTAATCATGGGATAGCCAGAATGTTGCAAATGTCCGAGACGGAGTTGCTCCTGACTTTCCAGCTCATTGTCGGAACTCCCAGCCGCCAGAATAAAACTCTATTTCTCTCCACAGATGCTGCCGAGGGTTTGCAAGCATTTTCTGTTTCTATACTTGATTTATAAACTTTCTGAGTCACAAGGGAGCTCAGTGCATATTCTCTTAACTGTTGTTCCATTCGTACATGAAGATGCATGTGACACTTCCCTGGACAGTTCCACGGTTCAATTAAACTTTTACTTTTCCTGGCTTCAGGGTATTTACGGTGCTGCACAGTCTTGTTTAAGTCAAAGTTTTGAAGGAACATTAGTGTCAGAGGAACCCATCAAGAGGACCAGGGGACTGAGTAACAGAAAACACATTGTACCCTGTGTTCGTTTGACATTTCAGGATGTATTTGGTCTATTAGTGAGGAAGCTGTTAAACTATATATGTGCTGGATTTTGTTCAGGAATAGTTTATAATCTAATGATATTTTAAGTACAGATAATGCATTTAGTTGGGTGCAAGCGAATGAAAGCAAAAATCTTAGAGCTTGGCCAATTTGGCAACATTTGAAAACATAACAAATGTTTGACAATTCTATCATGTAGGCTTGTCATGGAATTATAGGAGTCAAATGTCTGTGACCCAAGCCCTGGATACAAGATTTACAACAAAGAATGTTAAGTAGTTCATGAAATAGATGCCAGAGATGCGTGGGTATACATATCAGGAAAGGATGAACAGACTAAATCTTTTTTATCTTAAAAAAAAATGAAGGGTGAGGGTGATCTAATAGAAATCTTTAAAATGATGAAAGGCTTTGACAGAGTGGATACAGAGAAGATATTTCCTGTTGTGGGGAAGAGAAAGTAACTAGATGCTATCAATATAGTCACCAAGAAATCCAAGAGGGAATTCAGAAGAAACTTTTTTACCCAGTAAGTGTTAAGGATGTGGAACTCACTACCATGGGGAGTGGTTAAAGTGAATAGTATAGATGTGTTTAAGGGACAAGCATATGAGGGAGAAGGGAACAGAGGGTAATACTGATAGGTTTAGATAAGGAAAGATGAGGAGTCTCAAGTAGATTATCACTTCCAGTTTGCCTTGTTGGGCCAAATGGCCTGTTTCTGTACCTGATATCCTTTGTAATCCAATATGGTGACCAACAATTCTGTCTTTTCCAAAGCTGGAGGTTGCCAATTTTTCTTTGTCTAGCTGATCTAGCACATGGACATTGTGGGATACCAAACTACTTGGCTGATTTCCACATGCATCGCAAGTGTCTGGTAGCATTTGTGATGCCTCAAGCCCAACCCAGACATACATATCTGTAAACCCGACAAAGGGACTGGAATGCTAATTCTTAACAAGTTTAGCTATATCAACAAAATGCACGTCATTCTTAATGATGGGAACAACTTTGCATCCATTGGACTTGCCGCTAAGCTTGATCGGACAGCCCTGCTCACAAGCAAGTTACAAAACTGCTTGTTGGATTTGTGTAAGGGTAATGAGCTGCCAGGTGATATATCTGGTAGGATTTGCCTTCATGGTTCACTATGTCTATGCATGTACAGACTGCCAAGGCACACATAAGTGATGTCTCTTTATGCCCCATCATATGACTGGTTCTGCACAACAATTGGCCAAATGGTTGGGCACGTTCCTACAACCAGTCCTGAGCAGGTTTTCCACATACACGCTGAAGGATTCCTTCACATTTACAAAGACCACACAGGACTTGCATATTAAAAGCAATGCTGTGTCCATGTGCTTGTTCAACATTGCTAGCCTAATCACTAATGTATTGCTCAAGGAAGACATAGACGTTTGCGCCATGGCACGATATAATTGCGATCCAGACGTGCTGTTATTGTCTAAATATGCATTCATTGAACTTATGCAAGTTGTGCAGTTGAGTTCAGATTTAGTTGTGTTAGTGGTGTAGACACGAAATCCCCTCTAGGCCCAGCTTTTACAAACATTGTTGTCGGTTTCCACGAGAAACATGTCTTCAATGGAATGACAGCTACCCTTCTACCTCTTGCATATTTCTGATTCGTAGATGATACATTACCATATTTGAATCCACAGCTGCAGGTAAGAATTTCCTTACACATTTTAATGCGCTCCATCTGAAAGGGAGCAGTCAAATGAGCTCCTTTTCCTTAACATGCTAGTTGAGAAATCTGCCAGGGGATTCTCTACTCCTGTCTACCGCAAACCTACCTTCACTGATCAATATATGTGTTGGGATTTCTACAGTTCTATGTGGCTGGGCAAGCCTGAGGATCCCCTTGGGAGAAGTGGGCATTGAACACTCGCTGAGGGCAGCGCTCCGAACCTCAAGCATTGTTGTTATGTAGGCAGTGAATATTCACCCTTATGGTCCAATGTCACTGTGCAGCTTCGGAATGCAGGTTAGGATAGTGTTGGCCCCTGAGAAGAGAGCTCAGGATACAGTCAAGTGGCCGAAACTGTTGTCATTCAGTCATGTGGTTTGGAGTGGAGGTGGGTGGGGCTGTGATGAACCTTCATGTGCACTAAACACTGGGCATCTATTTGGTGGCCAGGGCTCTCTGGCATGCGTAAAGGGGCCCTGAGTTGCAGCCACAGGTGATGACTTGACCAAGAGTGGCCCTTTGGAGACAATTGCTGACCCTTGCATCTCGCTCTTTGATTCTGCAGCGAAGAAACCTTTGGGAAGATGGAGCCTGGTGATCTCACTGTCTGTATCGCTGTTTACAAGCAGGAGAGAAGAAAGAGAAGAATGCGACAGAGGTGCCTGGCTCGGCAAAAGGGAGGCGAAGAACCCTCAGGACCAAGGGGTGGCAGGGCCTCCTCCGTACACAGAGGATGATCCCCAGAGAGCCATGATTTGTAGGCACCTCACTAGTCCCAGGGTCTATAGACAGCACATGTGCTACTGCAGATGAGTGAGAACCAGTGTCACCGTCGCCTGCACACGTCAAGGAAACTGGTCGCTCACATATGTCACCTTCTCCAGGATTTGGCGCCACGGGGATTTGGAGGGCATCCTCTGCCAGTGGCGGTGAAAGTAACCACTGTGCTCAATTTCGACAGCGGTGTCTCCTTCCAGGGCTCCAGTGGGGACCTGTACTGGATCTTGCAAGCCTCCACACACAAATGCATCCAGGAGATCATAGACGCCATTTTTGCCAAGGCACACACCTTTGTCAACTTCAACAGAGATCAGACGAGCCAAGAAGCAAGAGCACTGGGATTTGCTGAGGTTTCCAGATTCAGACAGGTGCAGGATACCATCGGCTCCTCATCTGACTCGAACTCAGCAGATTTCTGGCTTCCAGTTGTCCTCTGAGTTCTGGCACCCTCGGATGTCCCTGCTGTGGATCAGGCAGTGTGCTGATTGTGATCTTGAGACTACTCTAGAACTAGGTCCCACCGAGGTGTGTGTCCCTGTGCTGGTGGAGGGTATGGGTGAGCGCTGTGACGGAACATCAGTGAGGGTGCCTTCAAATTCCTCTTCTGAGATGTCTTCAGGGCTTGAGTTGAGGGCCTTGCTCGTGGACCCCCTCGGCTGCTTCCCAAAAGTGCCTGCGAAAGAAAGGAGAGATAATTAGTGCATGGCAGGGGACTGCAAAACAGGAGACATCACTCACAGTATGGTTGTCTGACGAATGCTGCAGTGCAGGATCCTCACTTGATGGGGCTCCGCTCACCTCACTGTCAACACAGGCATAGTCCAGATCCTTGCTAGCCAGGTCGATGGCTCTATTCTCAAAGTCAGTCAGGCTCTTCAGCTTGGGCATTCTACACCCCGGTCTAGGTCGACTCCCTTTTGTTATGAGCCAGCTTCTCCTGCATGAAGACAGATGGAGAGAGTGTAAGCAGGTCGCCTGCCAGGCCAGATGAGAAGGATGCCTAGCATATGTTGGTGGCGAGTGGTGCCATGGATGGGATAAGGGCATGATCCACAGAGGAGGTGAAGGTGTGTGTGAGAGAGTAAAGGTAACGTCCCTTGAGCTGGCAGTGAGTGAGATCCCCGTACATGTGTGATGGGCTTGTGAGTGTGTGAGTTGAGAGTGATGAGAAGGGTGACTTACCCTGGTTGAACGGTGGAGATCATTCATCCTCTTCCTACATTGTATGGTTGTCCTCTTTTGCAGGGGATTGGTGCTGCCACTGCGTCCCATTTTGGATTTGTCACCTTTGACCCCTGACTCTTTTTTCAGCAATATTTTCTTCTTCTTAATTTTCTTTTAACATACCCGGGTGTCACACTATGGGAAGGATGTGAGCACATTGAAGACAGTGCAGCAGAGGTTTACAAGAATAGTTCCAGGGATGAGAAACTTCAGTTATGAAGATAGATTGGAGAGGCTGGGACTGTTCTCCTTGGAGAGAAGAAGGCTAAGAGGAGATTTGATAGAGATGTTCAAAATCATGAGGGGGCTGGACAGGGTTGATAGGGAGAAGCTGTTCCAACTTGTAAATATTCCAGCTCATAAAAGGATCAAGAACGAGAGGGCACAGATTTAACGTGATTTGCAAAAGAAGCAAATGTGATGTGAGAAAAAACTTTTCACACAACAAGTGGTTTGGGTCTGGAATGCACTGCCTGGAAGTGTGGTGGAGGCTGGTTCAATCAAGGCATTCAAAAGGGCATGAGATGATTATTTGAATAGAAACAATGTGCAATGGTATGGGGAAAAGGCAGGGAAATGGTACTAGGACATAATGCTCATTTGGAAAGCCGGTGCAGACATGATGAGCCGAATAGACTCCTTCTGTTCTGTTAAAATTATGTGATTCTGATTCTGTGATATCAGTTACACTAGATTTCCTTCTCAGCTTTCCCTTGTGCTCCCTTACTTGGCAGAGTCAAAGAGCTGGAGGCCTGCCTTTAGGCCTCTGATGCCCTGCTGCCACTCACTGCCCAATCTGGCACAGGGAGAATGGCTACTTGCGAGAGCTGCCATCTTTGGAAAGCCCTCCTGTGAGCCTGGCATAATCACATAATGTGTACTAGGATGCCAGCATCACATCTTGGTAGAGTGGGGCTTACAAGTGTCTCAAATGCTTGTTTTACAATGGCAATCAATTACAGGGTAATCAATCACGTTGGCAAAGTGACAACTTTGAATTTATAAAACAAGTTCACAATCCCTGGCCTCTTATGCTGGCACAGCTAGGACGCTCAACATTGTGGCACATTGTTGCTCCAATATGTCATTGTTTACAATTTGCAGTACAGTTAGGCATGGCAGGCTGCTGGCAGAACTGCTGCCCCATTGCCTGTCTCTGGGCAAGTTGGGCATTTCTTGGTGACTTTAAAGTTAAGTCACAGCCATTTGGAGAGAAAGAAACTCTGTGAAAGAGGGAACAAGGACAACAACAACGAGAGGGATTGAACATAAAAGTAAGGATGTTATGCATCAGTTATACAGGGCATTGGTGAGTATTCATCTCAAATACTTTGTGCAGTTTTGGTCTCCTTATTTAAGGAAGGATGTAAATGCATTGGAGGCGGTTCAAAGGAGGTTTACTAGATTGATACCGAGAATGAGTGAGTTGTCTTATGAGGAAAGACTGGGCTTGTTTCCACTTTAAAAAAAAAACATTCACTAGATGTGGGCTGTGCTGGCTGGGCCAGCGTTTATTGCCCATCCTTAGTTGCCCTCAAGAAGGTGGTGGTGAGCTGCCTTCTTGAACCACTGCAGTCCATGTGGAGTAGGTACTTCCACAGTGCTGTTAGGGAGGGAGTTGCAGGATTTTGACACAGCAATTCCACTGGAGTTTAAAAGACTGAGGGGTGATTTAATTGAAGTGATTTGATCTGATTGGCCTTGACAAGGTAGACATCGAAAGGATGTTTCCGCTTGTGAGCGAGTCCAGAACTAGGGGGCACTGTTTTAAAATTAGAGGTCGCCCTTTTAGGACAGAGATGAGGAGAAATTGTTTTCTCTCAGAGGGTTGTGCGACTTTGGATCTCCTGCCTCAGAAGGCGGTGGAGGTGGGGTCACTGATTATTTTTAAGGCAGAGGTAGATAGATTCTTGTTAGGCAAGGGAATCAAAGGTTATTGGGGTTAGATGGGAATGTGGAAATTGAAACACAAGCAGATCAGCCATGATCTTGATGAATGGCAGAGCAGGCTCGAGGGGGGATGGGGGTGGGGATTGCAAATGGTCCACTCCTGTCCCTATTTCTTATGTTCTTATGTTCTTAACAGCAACAAAAATAATAACAACTAATATTTCTGTAGTGCCTTTAATGGAATAAAATGTCCCTCGGCGTTTCACAGGTGTATTATAAAATAAAGTATGATACTGAGCCACATAAGGAGATATTAGGTCACATATCCAAAAATCTTGGTCAAAGGGGTAGATTGTAAGGCATGGCTTAAAGGAGGAAAGCGAGATAGAAAGGAGGAGAGGTATAGAGAGGGAATTCCAGGACATAGGGCCAAGCTAACTGAAAAGCAGCTGAAAGGATTAAACCAATGGAATGAAAGTGTTAACAATTAAGTAAAAGCTTTAACCAATGGTGCGACAGGTCCAATCAATGACATGAAAATATTAACATATGTAGGGAAATAATTAAATGATGGAGTGAAAGGGTCGTGCTGTGTTGAGCATGATAGACAGTTTAATGCAGGTGTAACATATAATTATTTCTCAAAGTAAACTGCAATCTTCCACTTGACAGGTTTTATTCTATTTCTGAAGTGATGTTAGTGTGACTCCCTGAGGTTAGATCAGCTACATCACAGTACCTGATAATCACACCACATTTCTCTGAAATGAGCACTAGACTTGGAATATGAAATAGATATGAATGTGAGCGCCATTGAATTCTGCAAATTTAAAATGAATGATAAAAAGCACTGAATAACAAACAGAAAAAACCTAGCAATCTCTGTGTTGAAAATTTCAATTAACCCAGCACCCATATCTTGCTCAGTGTGGAGAAAGCATTTTTTTAAAAAAATGTCATCAGGGTTGCAGCCACGAGCCAGGCTCCTTAATATGATATTTTAGTTCACTCGCCTGCTTATACTACAATCTTGTTTCATGTTAAACCTCCCACACCACTTTTAATAGTCCCTTAGAAAAGCCGAAAAGGAAAGGATTGGAGGCTATCATAGATCATTTAAACTTTTCCCTCTTCATGCAGGGCAAGTTTGCTGTATCAAACCATGACAGGCAGCAGATGGACAATTACCAGCCAACAGGGTTTTAACAGCTTACTGAAGAGGCTGTGGGGATCCCGAGGAGTAACTTCTCAAATACAGTAGGAGATGGAGGAATTGAAGCCTTGCAGTCCCATTGGGTTTGTGTAGAGCAGCTGGAGAAGTGAAAAAAGAATTCCAATGTATTATTCTCTAAGATAAACTCAGGCTGAATGAAGCAGAAAAGGGCTAACACTCATTTCATCTATCTAAAAACCTTTGTAATTATTTTTATCACTATAAAGTAAGAACACAGATTTCATCGGAAGATACCCCAGAAGAGGAGATTCCAGGGCTATTATCACTGGGAGGTGCCACTGGAAATTTCTCCACTCCTGTCTTATTCATTCACCCCATTGCTAACAGTTACCAACCCAGAAAGAGAACCTGATGGGAGAGTGACAGCCTTTGTCAACAAGGCAAGATATGAATGAGTACTGTATGGCATTAAGGAGCCCTAGCAAAATTGAAATCAATGGAAATCAGGCGAAAAACATTCCACTGGCTGGAGTCATACTTAGCACACAGGAAAATGTTTGTAGATGTTGGAGGTCAGTCATCCCAGCCCCAAGACATCACAGCAGGATTTTCTCAGCACAATGTCCTAGGCCCAACCATTTTCAGCAGCTTCATCAATGAGATTCCCTCCATCATAACGTCAGAAGCTGGATGTTGATTGATGATTGCACAATGTTCAGCACCATTGACAACTCCTCAGATACTGAAGCAGTCCATGTCCATATGCAGCAAGACCTGGACAACATTCAGGCTTGGACTGATAAGTGCCTAGTAACATTTACACCACACAAATGTCAGACAATGACCATCTCCAACAAGAAAGAATCCAACTATCTCCCTTTGACATTCAATGGCATTACTATCGCTGAATATCATTACCATGAACCAGAAACTGAACATATAAATATTGTGGCTACGAGGGCAGGTCAGAGATGGGAATCCTGCGGTGAGTAACTCACATCCTAACTCCCTAAAGCTTGTCCACCATCTACAAGGCATAAGTCAGGAGTGTGATGGAATACTCTCCACTTGTCTCGATGAGTACAGCTCCAACAACACTCAAAAAGCTCAACACCATTTAGGACAAAGCAGCCTGCTTGATTGGCACTGCATCCACTACTTAAACAGTCATTCCCTCCACCCCCCTGATGCATAGTGGCAGCAACGTGTACCATCCAAAAGATGTGCTGCATCAACTCACCAAGGCCCCTTTGACAGCACCTTCCAAACCCACGCTTCCTACCAGCTAGAAAGACAAGGGCAGCAGGCACAGAGGAACTCCACCATCTGCAAGTTCCCCTCCAAGCCACACATGATCCTGACGTGGAAATATATCGCCGTCCCTTCACCTTCACTGGACCAAAATCCTGGAACTCCCTTCCTGGCAGCACTGTGGATATACCCGCGCCATATGGACTGCAGCAGTTCAAGAAGACGATTCATCACCACCTTCTCAATGCAATTAGGAATGGGCAACAGATACTCACCTTGCCAGCGACGTCCACATCCTGTGAAAGAATGAATTTTTTTCAAAAAGGAGGTCAAAGGAAACATTGCTAACTGCCCCTAGAATAGCTGCATGATAATTTAATGGGTGTTGCCTTGAAGAGTGGGATGATCGTGGAGCATCACATATGAAGACTCTGATGACTATCTCATATGATGTGTGGCACATAGCTCTGACTCTGACAGAGTGACAGAGTCCTTTGGAATCAACCTGGAGTGAGTGGCCATTGCAGGAACATTTGCATACAACCCTCCACACCCCACAGGGATGTTTTGAGGCCACCAACATGCAGGCTTTGAGGAACCAATTAGACAGAGTAATGACTGCTGATTCAGATGTCTACAGAGTAGCAGCTCAGAGGACTTGGGGGCTATCAGGTTCTCAGGGGCTTAGTCTTATTAGTGATTTGAATTAGGTCATGTTTCCTGCAGACCACCAACTGCAGAGCAAGGCAGTGCTTGGTGCAACCTGCTCACCCACATGACAGTAAGGAGAACTCTCAGAAGTGGCCCCTTGGATGCCTTTACAAGTGGAGTTTAGCCCATGGATGCAGGCTGCTGAGTATTCCAGTCCAGAGAAGCAGTCATCCATGATAATCTATTCCAAAACTTAATGGACCTTAGAGGGGGATCACCTCTCTCCCAAGAGGTTCATGCTAAAAGCACTCAGTCTGAATGAGAAACTCTAGCCTGTCAAGCAGTGTTAGAAGCAATTTAAGAATAAAGCAAGAGAAGTTATAAAGTTACGATGGTAAACAGGACAATGATATTTATTATGTTGGTTATGAAATTTCTTCAAAATGCAAGGATATTATGGTTGATTGCATTTGATTATATTTCTTCATTTCACTGTAAACTGGACCAAAGTTTAATAATTTTATTATTGTAGTGAATCTTGGGGATTGATCTACAGACTATTCCATTCTCCCCACTGGTAGTGTGCTCTTTAGGCTTATTATCATGCCTTAGATTACAGATTCTTACCTCATAATTACAAGATGGTTCTTCTCAAAGCAGTGATCATTGAGGAGTATTACCTCCCGATTCTCCGCGTAGGGCGGACTTTTCTGTACCTGTGGGCGACGGGCACCATGGCGGGTGTGAGCGGACAATCTGGTGACAAGGCCAAAAATCAGTTTCCCGCCATTGTGAAACCGGTTTGCAATCACCCGCTCCGCCCGTCAATGGCAGGCCATGTTTCCCACCGCCGCACATCAGGAAATTCATTTCAATACATCGACATATCATTATAAGCCCAGCTGGCCGGAATCATCCCCCCGTGTCAAATTTACCACCCACGTCGGCTGGAAAACACGCTGCTGCAGGACACGTCTTGACAACTGTGACAGGCAGAAGCCAGAGCTTACTGTCAGGGCCTTGCTCACACTGCAGACATCTGAGGAGCAGAAGGTGCTGGAGCCCAACAGCAACCAGACCCTGGAGGAACCTGCATCGTACGCTGGGTGAGTTCTCATGGATATGGCGAAACAGCTCAGGGAGGGGTGGAATGTCACCGTTGAGGGTCTGCTTTGGAACATCAGTGTTTTGGCCATGGTCTGCTATGGGTGATCATCTAGGTGGTGGAGAGGAAGGTGGTGGTTTGACTGGGAGAGGAAGGTGTACCAAGGGCACCCACTTGGTGAGGTTGGGAGTGGGGTACAATGGTGTTGGGGGGGGGTGGTGAGGTTGGGAGGGGAGAAATGATGGTGTCATGGGGTTGAGGTTGGGAAGGGGTGGGAATACAGGAGGAGGAGGGTGTTACGGGGGAGGAATACGGCAACTGGGGAGCTAGGTGTAAGGGGGGGGGGGTGGTGAAGGTGTAAGGAAAAGAGTTTGGAGGGAGGGAGGAGTCCAGGGTGAGGAAAGAGTCCGGGGGGAGGAAAGAGTAAGGGTGGAGGAAGGAAAGAGCAAGGGAGGTCGAAGGTGATGCTAGGCAGGTCGACAGTGATGGGGGAAAGGACATGGGTGACTGGGAGAGGAGAAAGGATGGGGGACCTGAAGACAAACTTTAACAATACCATGCTTAAATCAAAAGTGAGCAGAGCCTTGCGTTGGGTGGGAACAGATGTACATGGGAGTATGATCAGTGGGTGGGCAGAGACGCAGGTCAGCTCAGATGGATAACTGAAAGAGAACCCCAGCAGGCAGCACTGAAAATGCTGAGGACATTGAGATGAGTGTGATGGAGGAAGAATCTGCGTGTGTGGGAGAGTGCTTGCACAAGGTTCCACAAGATTCTGTCACACACTCACACTTCTCCCTCCAAAATAACTCGTGGGCCAGCTGCGTGCAGCTGAACTGCTAGTGGCGGGGATGCAGGGGGAGGACTCCTGAAACCTGTAAATGAAGCTGAAAGGCACCATTACACATCATTGAGTGAAAGTGAATATATTTTCAGATTATGAAGTGACAAAAAGTGCAATCATTTCTGATCAGAAATTTGTAGCTTTTCTAGGCCTAACACTTGTAGGTGCTGCCCTGACATCTGCAGCAGGAATGGAGACAGCCTGTGCATTGGTTAGCCCTGTTGCCTCTGATGACTTTGGCACTCTTCCTCTGGACAGCCAAGGCTTTGAGGGCCCCGGCTTGCTTTGGCTGTCCTCCTGTGGGCCAGCTGCTCCTCTGTGGTGACAGAGAACGGGGTTGAGGGGGTCACAGGCAAAGGGGCCTCAGAGGAAAAGGACAGCCTCTAAGGTTCCTGAGTGGGTGTCCAGCTGCTGCTTCTCCTCCCTTTAAGTACCTGAGGGCCCTGGCCTGGCTCCTTGAGGGGAAGGGGCGCCTGGGGATTGTTGAGGTGCCCTGTTTCTCTCTTGCATTGCCACTGCAGGAACTCATATAAGGCTATTGCGATGGAGTGCAGGTTTGCGCGCATCTCCACATTCTGCTGGACCAGGGTCTCCATGGCATCCGCCATCTTCCCATGGAGACTTCCATATGCACACAGGTGGGCAACACTTCATCAGAGAGCAGGCGGATGCACTACCCAAACTCACATGCCACTCTGTTGGGGGATTTCAGCGTGATGTTCCCCTGCCTTCTGCTGACTCTCCACAATGAGTTAGTAAGATGAATCCAGAGGCTCACCACCTGACTCAGACCTCATGGATGCCTCTTCCTCAGCAGTCCTCTGAGTCCCAGGGAGCTCGGCTGAAGTTGCCTCCTTCTGCTGTGGATACCTGTCCGTGCGGTGACCACCAGATTGTGAACCTGAGCTTGCTCTAGATCTAAGTCCCATCAAGGTGTGTGTCTCTGCACTATGACGGGTCTTCCAGGCTGCTTATTTCCAGCTCTTCAATGGAGAGGTGTTCTCTTGGCTGGAGATGAGGACCTGGATGAAGCTGAGGGACCGGTTGGCTGAGGGCATCAGTTGCTTGGCAGAGCTCCCTGTGAACCAAAGTAGAGATGATTAGTGCATGGCAGCAGAGTCAAAATCAGAAGAGAGAGCACTCACGTTTGAGAGAGGGATGATGTGGTGCAGGATCCTCATATGAGTGTTCACCTCCCACATCACTTCGCCACAGCCAAGGTGCATGTCCTCCCCAGTCAGCGTGAGTGAAGGGCTCAATGCAGGCCACTCTACTCCTGGTCTGGCACACCTCTCTGCTGTTGTGAACCAGCTTCTCTTGCATGAAAACAGATGGAGAGAGTGTGAGTAGGGCGCATGACACTTCATGGACTGTTTGTGTGTTGAGCGGAGCAATGGACAGGATGAGGATGCAATCTCCATAGACCATGAGCCTGATGGAGATGTGAGGGTGTGTGTGAGAGTTAGTGGTGTTGTCCCTTGAGGTGTGAGATCCTGGTGGATGTGTGATGGGTTTGTGAGTGTGTAAATTGTAAGTGATAAAAAGAGCGACTTACCCTGGCAGAATGGATGAGATCATTCAGGCTTTTTAGGCACTGGGTGGCTGCCCTTTTTTGCACGGCTTTGGCCCTGACCACCATTCCCACTTCCTCGCATGCTAGATTGGTGACCTTGCTTGCTGGCCTTTGCCTAGAGCAGGGGTTGAGGACTTCATGGAGGACCTCCATTGAGCTCCATTGATACAATGGAGGTGTCACTAAATCTGGGGCAGCTTGTTTCCTCCCTTTGGCAACCATCGTTTTTCAGTAGCTTCCTATCCCTTGAAGAGTGCTAGCTCTTTGCAGGGGTGGCCTTTAAATATGAAGCCCTGTTTACTGAAGGCCTGATGTGTTGGCAGGGCGGATGAATGAGAGGGCACCCTGCCAGCGACCTGGCGTGTTCCTTGGGGGTGCATGATTTATGAGGCAGAATTGGGATGATACAGTGTGAAAAATCGCCATTGCGGCCAGCAGGTAAAACGTCCTTCCTCCCGCTACCGCACTTAGTACAAATCTGGAATAATTCCGCCTATATACGCTGTTCCATTTTGTCCCATCCTTGATCATTTATTCGAACCTAAGCAGAATCAAGTGATCTTTTGATGTTGTCATTTGTGACACCGATGTGACTTCAAAGTTTGTCATTCAAAGTTTGAGAATTCCAGCCAGAGACACTGTTTAAATGAAACAAAGATGTTCAAAGTAAGACGCCTAATCCACACATGACCCTGATTTATTAGCCTGCTTTGTCAGGCGAAATTACTTCAGGTTATCAGGAAATTATATTACTAACTTGGCTTTGCCTTGGCTATGTTGAATTAACCTTACTGGCAGCAAAACTCTGATTTTTATTTTGGATTATGTTAATTTGTTAAATAAAAAGAATTTTGACTCATTTTTCCAGGAACTTTCTTTCTGCTAATGGAATGAAGTGTACCACTCGCAAGTGCTCTGTTGCCTTGTGCACTGCTGTTGGAGGAGTAAAGAGAAATGAATGCCAATTGAACAAGCTGTAATGCTTGATAATGCACAACCAATTAAATAATTAAGCATAATGTGATAAGGAGGCAAAAGGTCCACTTACAATACTAAATGCTTAACCAATCAAGCAATTTATATGAAGAATAACTGGTGGCTGAAAGTCTATAACTCTTTTGAGTATAAACACATTTCCATCTGTTTTTTCAGATGAAGTTACATTGTTTCATAGCTTGCCATTGTGAGATTTGAACTTTTGATTACAAGCCCAGTACCATAACCACTTGGCTATTTAGGCCAAGCCTGAAAGTCTGTAGTGAGGCTGCATTGACCATCAGCATCATAATGCTATGAGTGATGACCACAAGATTACCAGGAACAAAATTCTTCTTGGAAAGATTTTGAGTGATTCAGTCATTCTACTGCCAGAGACCTGGAGGCTGTGAATAATGTGATTTTAATGAAATTAAGTACAGAGTGGAATCATCAGTGAACGAGTAAGTGTGTTTCATAATTACACAGAAGTTGCACTTGTTTGGCCCAAAAGATCAACACTGGAGTGTGTGCTTCACATGAGCCTCCTCCCATCTTATTCCATCTCACTTTATCAATATATCCTTCTGTTTGTTTCTCCTCCATGCACTTACTTAGCTTTCCTTTGCCTTGATCACTTGATGTTTAGCGGATTTCACACTGTCGCCACTTTCTAAGTAAAGAGTTTCTCCTGAATTCTTTATTGAATTTATTAGTGACTATCTCTGTGAATGACCCCTGGGGTAGAATTTTCCCCTGTTGGGGGAGTTGTGCAGGGGCAGGCGCCCCCAATCGGGTCTGCACTGCCATTTTACGTGGGCAGGCCAATTAAGGCCAATTAAGCCCTGCCCAGTGTGATGCGCAGCCGGAAGTGCCGAGCGCTTCCTATGCGGGCAGGGAGGTGTTCCCTGAGCTGGGAGTGCGCTCTTTCGTGTATGCGTGTGAAAGAGTGCAGAAATCTCCCTGAGACACAGAGGTGCCTAAGGGAGATTAGTTTTAAGCTTTAACAGTTCAATGAAGTGTTGAAAAACTTTTTATGACATGTCCCCTCATGTGAAACTGTCACATGAGCTGGGACGTGTGCATTAATTTCAACAAAAATTTATGACAAAATTTAAAATCATTCATGAAACTTCATCCCGCCCGTGGATGAGGTTCCATGAAAAACGTGAAGGCCGCCTGGACTCTTCGCCTGCCTGCCAACCTTAAGGTTGGACAGGCAGCTCCATTAATTATTTTAATTGTTAGTTAAATGGCCTTAATAGGCCTTTAACGGTTCGGCGGGCACAGAACTGAAAATCTAAATGACGCATGGTGACGTCGGGATGCATGTCCAACATCACACTGCATCATTTTATGCCTTGGCGAGTGGGCCCCACCCCCGCTCACAGAGATGAAGATTCTCCTCCTAGTTTTGGACGCCCCCATAGATGCAAACATCCTCTTTACACCTATCCTATCAAGCCCTTTATTAATTTTAAAGAAAATCAAGTCACCTCACGCCTCTCTTTTTGAGAGGAAGGAGCCCCAGCCTGTTCAGCTTTTCATGGTATTTAATGATTAGAGGAGCTCAAACTGGTATCATAAAGAACAAAGCCTGGGAAAGGAGGACATTCAAGTGTACACTTGAGTTAATGGAGAAAGGGTCAAAGGATGAGCCTCCAGTTACATTGAATCTCGAGGCATTTGGGAGGAAGTGAGGTAACCATCAACATCATTCTGCTTCAAGGTCTCGTGATAATACATTGTAACCCCTCTCGGCTGGAAATCTATTGTTCGAAAACACCAGTTGTCCAGAGGTTTTTGAGCAGACCCAAGATACTCACAGCATTATTTTCATACAGAACTTTGGGAGCAGAGACATGGAAGATGCAGTATTTGGATAAGTAAACAATTTTAATTACTGCTTCATAACATTTTATCACTGTTTTAAGCTTCAGGTAAATGTATATATCCATGGTGTTTTCCTTTTCACACACTTGTGGTTGGGCATTCTACTGCCATTCTATAATCCAGAAAATTCCTAGATCCAAAGTGATTTGGTACCAAGCATTCTGGGCCGGAGATGTTATATTGTACTTCATTGGTTGGGACATAGTACCAGGATTAGAATCTATCAAAAGTTTTGGAGATATCCAAGGGGAATAACAAATTAAGCATGCACTGAATTTTCATGGTGCACAACAAAAGCAAAATACTTGCATTTAGATAGCAATATTCATGACCACTGGATGTCTCAAAGCACTTTACAGCCAATGAAGTACTTTTGAAATGTAGCCACTGTTGAACTGTAAGGAACAATTCGGTCAGATCTTTGTTGACTGGTGCGGACAGGATGGGCCGAATAGCCTCTTTCTGTGCTGTGGACGTCTATGATTCTATGGGTCTATAAACATGGCAGCCATGGCTTACAGCAAGCTCCCATAATAGTAATGTGATAATGGCCAGGTAATCTGTTTCTTTGATATTGATTGAGGGATAAATGTTGGCCAGGACATTGGGGATGACTCCCCTGCTTTTCTTTGAAATAGTGGCCATATTGGAATATTTTGCATTCACCCAAACAGGCAGATGGGCCCTTGATGGGGTCTCATTCAAAGGACTGCACCTGTGACAGTACAGCATTCCCTCAACCCATGCTGACAATCATGGAATGGACCAAAACTTTCATGTTGTTGAATAGTTTAAAAACCAATGGCTTCCTAACTAGAAAATATTGATATGACAATTTGGAACATCATTTAATGCTACAGTTAATGCTAGGTGCCAGATTGTTTGTCTAACTTCTAGTGTGGAGTTGTCTATTAAAAGTTTTGGTGCAGTCAGCATGCCACAGGAGTGATTTTGACAGTGCAGTAGTGTAAAATGGGTGATAACTAAATCAGTGGTGCATTTTACATCTCTCATGACTTTTATTCTTAACTTTTTAACTTCAACAGAAATAAAAGTTGGGTGAGGTACAAAGCAGACCATAGGTTCACTATTGATTATTACACAAAGTCAAAATCACCCCCATGGTGACGTGACCTCTTTAGACTGATGGTGACCGCAAATTCAACACAATCTCGCTAAAAGCTACTGTTAGCATTTTGAGAATCTAGCTGTGTCCCGAATGACCAAGAGAGAGTCCCTGTGAAGGTGGGCTATAAGTTGCTCTAGCTGTTTGATGGCTTCAAGCCTATGTTCATGTTTACTTTGCATTCAGAAACAATAGATTTACATGCCAGGAGCAGGGAACGTGACTTTATGGGTCTTACCAAGAGTTTAGTGTTGATCCCTTCCACCACATCACAGATGCCAGTCTTCAGACAATTCGATTCACTCCACAAGATATCAAGAGACGCTGAAAGCTCTGGACACTGCAAAGGCTGTGGGCCCTGACAATACTCTGGAAATAGTACTGAAGACTTGTGCGCCAGAACTTGCCGCACCCCTAGCCAAGCTGTTCCAGTACAGCTACAACACTGGCATCTACCCTGCTATTTGGAAAATTGCCCAGGTATGTCCCTGTACACAAAAAAACAGGGCAAATCCAACTCGGCCAACTACTGCCCCATCAGTCCACTCTCGATCATCAGTAAAGTGATGGAAGGGGTCGTCAACAGTGCCACCAAACAGCATTTGTTTAACAATAGCCTGCTCACTGACACTCAGTTTGTGTTCTGTCAGGGGCCCCTCAGCTCTTGACCTCATTACAGCCTCAGTTCAAACATGGACAAAAGAAGTGAGGTGAGAGTGACTGGCCTTGACATCAAAGAAGCATTTGACCGAGTGTGGCATCAAGGAGCCCTAGCAAAACTGAAGTCAATGGGAATCAGGGACAAAGAACTCCACAGGTTGGAGTCATACCTAGCACAAAGGTAGATGGTTGTGGTTATTGGATGTCAGTCACCTCAACTCCAGGACATCACTACAGGAGTTCCTCAGGGCAGTGTCCTGGGCCCAACCATCTTTAGCTGCTTCATCAATGACCTCCCTGCTATCATAAGGCCAGAAGTGAGGATAAAAAACAAAACAAAAACAGAATTACCTGGAAAAACTCAGCAGGTCTGGCAGCATCGGCGGAGAAGAAAAGAGTTGACGTTTCGAGTCCTCATGACCCTTCGACAGAACTGGTTCTGTCGAAGGGTCATGAGGACTCGAAACGTCAACTCTTTTCTTCTCCGCCGATGCTGCCAGACCTGCTGAGTTTTTCCAGGTAATTCTGTTTTTGTTTTGGATTTCCAGCATCCGCAGTTTTTTTGTTTTTACCAGAAGTGAGGATGTTCGTTGATGATTGCACAATGTTTAGCACCATTTGCGATTCTGCAATGCAGCAAGGCTTGGACAATATCAAAGCTTGGGCTGACAAGCGGCAAATAACATTTGTGCCACATCATGACTTTAAAAAAAATTCTTTCATGGGATGTGGATGTCACTGGATAAGGCCAGCATTTTTTGCCCATCCATAACTGCCCTTGAACTGAGTGGTTAAGCTGCTTCAGAGGGCAGTTAAGATTCAACCATATTACTGTGGATCTGGAGTCACATATAGGCTAGCTGGAGAGGATGGCAGATTTCTTTCCCTAAACAATGTTAGTGAACCAGATTAATGACAATCAAGTACTAAGGCTATCAATTCGAGTTTATTTTTATTCATTGAACTTATACTCCACCAGTTGTGGATTTGAACCCCTGTCCCAGAACATTAGTCCAAATCTCTGGATTACTAGTCCAATGGCATGAGCGCCACAACAGCATCTGTCCCCAAATGATCGGGAATGCTCAAAACCACCAGCAGCCGTACAATCGCTAGCGAAAGTATCTCCTTAGGGAAGAGAAGGGAACTTCTTCCAAATTTATTTAGCACTTCAGGGTGTCTCAAAGAATTCCATAGCCAATTGAGTACTTGTGCATTGAAAGAAACAAATTCTTGCATTTATATAGCACCTTTCATGATCTCAGGACCTCAAACCACTTTACAGACAATGAAGTAATTTTGTGGTCACTGTTGTGATGTAGGGAAATGTGGCCCCAAAAGACATGATGACAAAATGGGAAGAATAACTGTATGGAATATTCCAGCCCAGGAATTTATTTTCTCTTTTTTTTGTAACTTCTTGTTTTTTCCCCCCTTTTATTGGAAGCAACAGGAATATTGATAAAATTGAAAGCAGGTGTGGAAGGAGTGAATCTACAGTTTGAACAATAGCACAATGGTTAGAAGCATGAACTGAACAAGCACAATGCTTGCTCAGTTAGGGTATATGGAAATGATTGGGTAAAAATTGTGCCTATAATGAGGTAATGAGGTGTTATGAAACCTTTGCTTGTAACCTGCTACTCCTGCAAGGGCTTCCTTAGCCATTGAAAATCCAGTAAATGAAGACATTGCGATTGAAGTTCTTAACCTCCAATGTCTTGTGCAGAATTCCCAGCCTTAAGTGGGTTTTAAATATCAGTCATGTTCATACAGTCAATGAGGGCCCTCTTAAATAAGAACAGAAAATGCTGGGAATACTCAGCAGGACTGGCAGCATCTGCGGAGAAAGAAACTGAGTTAACATTTCAGATTGTTGATCTTTCATCAACTCTCTGACAAGGACACCATTTTTCTTTCCAACTTTAATTATTTTTGGCCTGAGATTTGGGGACATCTTCGAGAGTTGCTCTTCTTGGGATTTCATCAAACAAAGCATGTAAAGGAGATATGGACTGCTCAAATCCTGCATATTACCAGCAGCTTACCTGCAGCTGTGAGTTGAATGAGCCCTCATATAGCCGCAAAATCCTGCAAATTCAGTGGCAGGATAGGTGCTCCAATATCAGTGCCCTTTCTCAGGCCAACATCCCCAGTATCGAGGCACTGGTTATGGTTAATTAGCTATGTTGGGCAGGCTACATCGTCCACATGCCTGACACAAGGTTCCCAAAACAAGCTCTCTACTCTGTGCTTTATCACAGCAAGTGGTTACCAGGAGGGCAGAGGAAATGTTTCAGGGACGTCCTCAATGCCTCCCTGAAAAAATGCAACATCCCACCGATACATGGGAATCTCTTGCTGGAGCTACCCATACTGGAGAAGAAGCATCCTCAAAGGCAACTACCATTTCGAATGTCTCCGACAGGCCGAGTTGGAGCAAACAATGGAAGGAGCGTGCCAAAATCCGAGCATCCCACCCACCCGCCTCATCAAACACTACCTGCCCCATCTGTGGCAGAATGTGCGGATCCAGCATTGGACTTTTTGGTCACCTCAGGACCCACAACCCCAGGGTGCAAGAAATCCATCCTCAGTCCCAAGGGAGTAACTCAGAGGAAGGTGACTAGGAAGTAAGCATCGCTTTGAGAGTCAGAAGCTTGTGACCTCATGCCTCAACCGAGGGCTGCTGTGCTGTCTCTTTTGGATGACATATCAAACCAAAGCCCCGTTTGCTTGTTCAGGTATATACACAAGATCCCATGGAAGCTGCTAAAGATGAGCAGAGAGTTGTCCTATTGTCTTGACCAACAGCTCTCTTTCAACCAATGCTGCCAAAAGGCATAAAAATAGAAAATGTTAGCAATACTCAGCAGGTCTGGCAGCATCTGTGGAGGGAGAAACACAATTCAGGCCAAAGAGCTTTCTTCAATTCTGAAGGAAGGTAGACCTGAAATGTTAACTCTGTTTCTCTCTCCACAGATGCTGCCAGACCTGCTGAGTATTTCCAGCATTTTCTGTTTGATTTATTTCAGATTTCCAGCATCTGCATTGTTTTGCTTTTGTACTACTAAAAGAGAGACTTCTTAAAGGCAATCAGGAATGGGCAATAAATGCTAGTCTTGCCAGTGACACCCAAATCCCACAACTGAATAAAAGAGAAGACTCGAAGTTTGTGGGACATTGCTGTTATGTCTTGTGATTCCCAGCAACATGAAATAATCACACATTTAGGCATCATACTGGAGCTTTCATTGACTGTATTTCTCGTAGCTCTCCATAAGGGTGCGAGAATGATACATTATTAGTTTGATGCACAGACTGTCGTGCAGAGTGACTGATGTGGCTTCCTAGATACTTATGTATATGTGCACATAGCAATGTAGTTCCTAAATTGTCTCAAACAATATAGCATCCGTTCTTCTTTAAATAAAATGCCTCATTATGTCAATATAACTTTTCCCAAACATTAATATTTTTGTGTCTGAACTACAGAAACATAACAATCAACTTTTAAAATTAAACTGAATACCTTAAGAGTCCTTTATAACTTGAGTTATTTTTTCAAAAACCATTATTCACAGTATTGCTTAGGTGGTGGTAGGATGTTGTGCCTTCATCTCATGGATTTTGTATTCATTGTTATCAGTGGTTAGTTGGTATATCTGGTCTCAGCTTAGAGCTTTGGTTATGACTGCTATTGGTTTTCCGTCTTGTACCAGGGCTGTTCCCAGGCATTTTGTAGAAGCTTCTTATTTTTAGGCAGTGCTTCAGGATAGAGGATGATTTGCTTCCACTCAGGTTCTGAGGTGGCTGATAAACCCAATGTGCAATCTGCAGACTTTGCCACATGCGGGGTGCTTGAAAGTTTGGGTAGATGGGTTGTTTGGAGGTTTGTTTGTTCCCTCCAATGCCTCAATCTCATCGTTACACGTTCCTGACAAAGTCTCTCAATGTGTTCGGTGCCTTCCTGAAGGAAACTTCTCCATTTTGAATGGTCACAAGCCAGCATCTTCCATGAGTCAACAGGTATGGTTGACCTCTTCAGGGATGTTCTGAGGACATCCCTGAAATGTTTTCGCTAACCTCCTGGGCATCTCCTGCTGCAACCAAGTTCCCACTACTTGCAAAGTGACAGGTTTCTTTCTGCTGTAATACTTGCCTCTTTGCATTGTCTCTTTGAGTTTGCTGAAGATCCTCTGATGTGGCACTCACCATTGATACTCACTCAACATCTTCTCTCATCAGCTCTAGTAGGTTTGCTGTGTGTCCTTATGTGTGAATGAAAGAACTCATGTACCAGGTCAAGGCAAGGAAGCTTCTCAGCTTTTTCTTGTCTCTTGGAGTTTCGATTTCAGAAATAGCTGTGACTCTTTCAGGACTCGGCATGACTTCATACCATTCTGAAGAACTTCACAATGCATTTGTCTGCATTTAGCTTGATCCCAGCTTTCTTGGTTCTCTTCATGGCTTCATGTAGATGGTAGTCATAATTATTTTCATCTACACCATAGATCTGGAAGTCATCGGTTATGCTGACTGCTCCTTCACTCGGTATATCTCTCATCCACTTTCTGCTGGAACACATCCTGGCTCATTTTAAAGCTAAAAGGCAGACACAGGAATCTGTACCTTCAAAAGGGTGTATTGAATGTTGTCAACAGTGGAGATTCCTCAATAACATTCACATCCCAGTGGCCATTTCTGGCATCAAGCTTGCTGAAAACCTTTGGTGCTGCCAGTGCTAATGTTATCTCATCCAGTGTTGGAATTGGGTGCTGATCCCTTGATTCAGATCTTTGGAATCGAGGCAAATTCTTAGCCGTCCAATTGGCTTCTCTCTCACTACGCTGGAATTTACCCAATCTGTAGGCTCTGTGAGTGTCACAATCATCTTCTTTTCTTCCACCTCTTGGAGCTCTCTTTCAAACTTTTCTTCTAGTTCTATTGGTACTTTATGGAGGAATTGGATTACGAGTTTCATTGCTGGGTTACTAGTGATGTGATACTCAAAATCTTCAAAGCAACCAACCGCCTCATCAAAACACTCCAGATACATTCGTACCAGATCTTTCTTGCTTCTGATTGGATGGTGCTTTTCAATGGGTGTCCTCAGTGTGACACCCTTCATCTCTTGGTTTACTGAGATCAACTGCAGCCCTTCACAACTGTTCAACCCCTGGATAGCAGGAGCATCTGTTTCAGTGATGTAGAAAATACGGTTAAAGTCTTTTCCTTTGTGTCTCTCCGATTTGGGTTGTTCCCAGCTGCTGAATCCCTGGCTGGAATTGTCCGCTCCCATTGGCAGCGGGCATCATGAGGGTGGGGGGAGAATTCAATGGGAGGGGCATAAATCGGTTTCATGCCGGTGTGAAATCACAGCGGGACTGTCTGATGGTGTTCTTCATGGTGGGTCGCGAATCCTGCTGGAGACCGGCATGAACCCGATTTGCATTCCGTTAATGGGATGCAAAGGAAGGCCTGACTGGAATTTTCCCTCAAAGCCCGATTTGCCGTTACAGTGGCGGGAAAACACACCGGCCCAGAACACGTCTGGAAAAGCGTGATTTGCAGAAGTCCGGACTCACCATTACAGCTTTTCTCAGATTGCAGATATCTGAGGAGAAGAAGATGCTGGAGACCTACAGCCACTGGATCCTGGGGGAACACATGCATCTCATGGGCATGGCTTCACCATAAGTTAGCTCATGGGAGGTGGGAAGTCTCCATGCAGCAGCTTCAATGTCTGAGACTTTGGACCTTCATGGGTTTCACCATGGGCTTGCATCATCTTCCATGGGCTCCGTTCATGCTTAGTGACTGCCTTGGAACTGTACGGCCATGCGCTGGTATGGATGATCAGTGAAGGAGGAGGGGTGTGGGGAAAGAGGAAGGTGTAGGTGTTCATCCTCTTCCTGCACTGGATGGCTGACCTCCTCTATGCTCCGATGGCACTGACTGCTGCTGCCACCGCCTCTCAGGCCAGATTGGTGACTCTGGTAAACTTCCTGCAGACAGTTGAGGACATCATGGCGTCCTTCCACTGCGTCCAGCAGGCACTTCAAAGAGGCGTCACTAAATTTTGGGGGCTGCAGTCACCTTTGCTTTCGGGGCCATCTGGGGCCTGGAACAGTCCTGGTCTGTAGACATGAAATAGGCTGTGCTCTGGAGCGCTTTAAATATGGCGCCTGGAGTGAGGAAGCACTGAGGTCACGGTGTGGGGTAGGCAAATATGAGCCCACCCACCAGCAATCCGGTGTGTTTCCCATGAAGGCATTATTAATGAGGTGGGAAGGGGAAGATATGGAGTGAAAATACATCATTGCAGCTGGTGGGTAAAACATCTTTTCTCGCACCCACGACTGCACTTAGTGCAAATCGGGGAACAACTCAGCCCTCAGTACCATGACGTTGCTTGGTTTCACAGCATCTCCCTTTGGGTGTTCATTTTCTTTCAAATCGTCAGGATAGATCATCTGGTGTAGTCTGATGGATTATATTACACTGTGCTCCAGTATCAAGCTTTAGCTTCAGATTCATGGTCGTGGGCAAGTTGACTGCTGTATTTGCCGATATAACAGCACTTCAGCAGATATTCATTGTGAGGTGATTTGGAACAACCTAGGGATGTGAAAGGTGCTATAAACAAGCAACTTCATTCTTAATGAGGTACGGCAGCAGCTTAACATAACACTGGTATCCAAGTAAGCTTAAAAATATTTGAAACACTGTTTAGCTCTTGTGAGTTCACTAATGATACACTGCTGACAGTATTACACAATATTAACTGTGCAATTAAGGAGGACAGTTTCTCACATGTATAAATATGTCTTAGCCAATGAAGCTAGTGATGACTCATTTTTATTACGAATTTAGGGGACAATGATTCTCTGTATGATTGCTAGCAGGTACCTGCACTGGCCATTAATCCCATTTTTGTGTAATTTAGCTGGTCTAATGTGCAATTCCCAGTAAAATTGTGAAATTGAAGTATAAGTTATATGAACCACTGGAGGAAACTATTAAAATGTGTGAATCGAGACAAGCTTGAGATGTGTAAAACCAACCAATACCAGGTTTGACGTTTAGTGCATTGGGAAACTGAATCCTACATATTTCTCAGCATTAATACAAATGTTCAGTTACTAAAAGCATCATTACTCTTTTTATAGTTAGACTTTAATTGCACAAATCAAATTGCTTATTTAATCAAGTCATGCTGATTTCCAACTAAAAGACAGTGAGGGAGAAAGTAGCTGACTGCCAAAAACAAATGTGGGGATCACGGTTCTACAAATAACTCATGCCTGTTTATGGCGTCGCAAGTAGCATGCTCTGAAGTGAGCATGCCCTTCAATGGCTGACTGCATCAGCAAAGGGTTTCCATATCATAAGTGGTTCATGCCAATTAAAGGCAGCCTGTACTTCTTAAAATGGGAGGGGGTGTATTGTGGCTCCAAGAAATGGTGGGAGTATTTTTTTTGTGAAAAGCAAACTGGGATGTGATACTTTGGCTGAACATGCAAGAAAGCAAGCAGCAAGGTTTACAGACAATGCATGGAGGTCTTGGTGGAAGAGATAAAAAGAAGGGGAGATGTCCTAATAGCTCCAGGGGTCAGAAGACACACGCACAGGAGGCATTGGAAAGAAATAATGAGGAGGGTCAATGCCAGGAGTGTTACTCAAAGAACATACATGTAGTGCAGGAAGAAGTTTAACAATCTGACATGAGTTGTTAAGGTGAGTGAGTTCATACTGAAGTGGCATATCCTACTAACTGGACCAATAGCCTCATCCACTGCTCAGTATCTCTATACCTCCACAGAAATGTCATGAAAATATAATAATTTTCATAATATTATTGTGATTTATTGTAAAGGTAGGTTAATAGTGGGGTTTGGATTAGTTTCTCTGTGTGGCTAGTCTGGAGCTTTTGAGTTATCAAAAGAGAAGCTAGGTTTGAAATGCTAAATACACAAACTCGGCTAAAGCTTTAGGATGTGAGGTGTGAGGAACATTTGCATTTTTAGATAAACCAGAGTAGTTTGAATTTCAAAGAGATGATGGGATGTTACACCTAGCCATAAGAAGTTAAGTCAGTGTGTTTATTTTTCCCAAAGATTACTTATAATATGAGTACTATGAAAGATTTATTTTATGGAGAAAGTAAAGTTGCAAAGACATATTGGGACAATGGAATTTACATTAAAAAGAGAGAAACATGTAAAAAGGAGATGAGGTTATGTGTAAGTAGGAAGGATCTAAGATCTAACAAGTGTGAAAAGCCTTCAGCTTCTAGGCATCAAGCTGCTGTCTACAGGAACTGAAGCTAAGAAAACTCATTGTGAATATCCCTGCCCAGGGTATTGTGTGCTTTGCCTGGGTCTGTTGAAATCAGTTCTGTTGAAGGGTCATGAGGACTCGAAACGTCAACTCTTTTCTTCTCCGCCGATGCTGCCAGACCTGCTGAGTTTTTCCAGGTAATTCTGTTTTTGTTTCTGTTGAAATCTATCTTGTTTTACTGTTGCCTTAACAGAGATGTAACTGGAAGTCAAATTAATTAGGGGAGTTAGGAATTATTATAGTAGTGATTTGTAGGCCTATGTATACACTTAAAATCTTTTCTTCTATCAATAAATGTTTAATTTAGTTTTGTAAAAAACATCTAAGACTCGGTGGTCTTATTACTAGTGAATTCAAGGTATGTGTCTTGAAATAAAACTACAAATTGCAAAACAGTTGTGGCAGCTATTTCAAGTTTCCCTCCAGCATTTACATCTGCTGTGCCTTAACAATCAAACTGCCAGCAATCTGGCCTTTTAATCTCACACTCATAGCCCTGGCTCAGAGACTGACACTGTGTGTATTGCAGAGGTGAGGATAGAGGAGGGACCTGCATGTGATGAGATGTCAGGCATATGTACACGAGAACCAAGGTAGGGGGAAAGGATAGAGCAAGTGTCAGTTCGCAGTGAGACAAGATCATACACTAGTTCAGAGGACTTAAAAGGGTTTTGATGGGCCAGCCTTCAGAAGAAAATGGAACTGGTGATCACCTCCATCAGGGGTCACCATGGTACTGTGTCTAATGGCTGATGTTTAGCTTCCATTGCAGAATGAACAGCTTCTATCAAAGGACTGAATGCTCCAGTGGAAGCCCAGATCATTTCCTTGCAGGTTCAAAATGCTGTCATTTATGGCTCTAGGTATCAGTGTTCAAAGAGGAAATCACAATGTCCATCAATCTGTTCTTCAACACAGCACCAGAACACATATCTGTTCTTCTCTGTCAGGATGACAGAATTCTGCTCCCACCCCTGAGAAATTAGAAGGAACATTGATGTGGACTCCCTCTTTGTTCATGAAAATGGTCAAGATGACATGAGATGTATGCAAGATAATGTTTGTGTTGTCAGTGGCACCTTGCACCAAGGAGAATCATCCCCTTGTGGTCACTCTGGTGCTTGCCTCTGGCAACAGGGGGAAAAGTGCCCCAAATCATTGGATTTTCATTCTTTTTCATCTATTTACAGGATCTGCTGACCCTGTAAAGAGTATTGAGGCAGCCACTAAGACTGCCGGGTGCCAACTGGGTTGGTTAAAAAGCCCAATTATAATAAAAACAATTAAACAAAAAGCAGCCCTCGCCTCTCACATCCCCTCACCACCCCCCCACATATTCCACATGACCCATTTATGCCAACATGCCACCTCATGCCTCCCACCTACCCCATGAACCCTCATACCATCCATAGCAACCTACAACTCCCCACCCAGCCCCCTTCATCAATCAAACTGTGAACTTTCAGTCCCCCACACCACCCCCCGCACTGTGATAATGTTTTTAATGCGCAGCTGCCTCTGTGAACCATGGATATGCACAGCATCACCCGCCTCTGCTTTCCATCCCCCTCCGCCCTCCTCCCCACCCGCCCCCCCCCACCCCCCCACACCCTCCCCCGACCCTGTCCCCAGCAAAAATGGTAGGTGCTGGCATTCAGGGGTGAGAGTTCCAGGATCGGGGCTCCAGTGCCATTTTGGCTAAGGCACGGAGCTCTTCAGGCTTTATGAAAATTCAGGCTATAGTCTCAGTGACTTCCCTCATAAGGCTTAAAAAGCAGAAGCTACACAACCTCAATAGTTCATGCAACTGTCGCTCTGAATAGCAGGCATATTCAACATTAGGAGCCATCACAGCTGATCATGAAATACTCACTTTACAGCACTGCTCAAAATAACAGTTAAGAGTGGGAATACTGGCCATTTTTTTTCTCCTTCTTTAGCCCAGGCAGAATAGAGCCATCAAGAAAATATGTCCCATATATGTCCTTCCTGATATCAACTAATGAAGCAGAAATTAAATCTGGGACCTGTAACCTTGATGGCGTGGTGCCACCAGCAATTATATCCTGTGGGGAGGTACCTACATCATATAGGTGTGCAATTTGCAAATTTGAATTTAAGGCGACTTGAAAAAATAGAACTTAGATTGCAGCTCTCCCTAGTTGTGATTAACAATGAGCGTTCAACACTTAGGTTCATTGTTAAATCATGATGAATAAATAAGATCACCATTTGCCTCATCACACTAACTTTAAAACCTGTCTGGCTGACATACAGAAGAAATCAAAATCAACTGCAAACAATCTTGGGCTGGTCCTGCTGGCTTCAGTGTCAGACTGTTCCTAATCCCTTCACTAATGATATTCACCCTAATTGCTGTAAGACTTCCCGAATAACAGGGCCACGAGCTTAACGAGCAAAGCAATTTTCTGTTCCAGGATCCAATTTGTATCTGTTGCTGATGTTAGCATTTAAACTCTGAAGGCATTCAGCCTGTCCTTTAAACTGTGCTCTGCTGCGAGGGGAGGTGGGGCAGACACAGAGCAAGCTGAGAAATAGGCTGGAAGGCCAATGCATTAGTTTGCCCCAGGATGAGGGGGCCTCGTTGAATGAACAGTGCTTTATTTTTCTCTTTAACCTGCCGCACCATCGCGCAGATCATCCCCACAGTCCTGTTCTGCTCCATGATCATTAATTAAATGGTAGAAAGCTGGCTTCATTGAGTAGATCTGTGAGGCATTGTTGAGAAGGTTCAATCCACCGGCACCTCATTTAACTTTTAGTCATTGCATATTGCAGTCTGTGCTTTGAACTCTGAACTGTTTCTGCTTGACTGCCTTTCTGCTGACAATGATCATGGTAGCAGTTCGGATAATGTCATAAATCATACCCTGACTACTGTAATGCACTAGCAATGAAACATTACATTCTAAAGAAAGAACGTGTCTTTCTATGGGGATTTTCACATCCCAGAATGTCCCAAAATGCTTTGTGGTCAGTGAAGACTTTTGTAGTGTAGTGGGGAATGGGAGTGGTGTTTTAGCCTGCGTGGGGTCGAGGGTGGGGGGAAGGCACAGGTGTTAGTGTGTGCAGGGAGCGGAGGGGTCAAAAATGGAAAAAACATCAGCACGTCAGAAGTCCGACATGACCCTGCTCACCTCTAGATTTAACCTTTGCTCATTTTTACGTGTGTGCACTGCTACAGCATAAATTTCTCAAGATCTCAGCAACTTGCCATATTCAACCAGGTGAGAACACAATGGGGATTGATGGGACTGTGAAGTTGGCAGGCTGGAAAACCTTCAAATACAGAACTAGGACAGTCATCTCCTAAGTGAAAGGCTTTTACTCACAGCACTTGTTCGGAGAATGTGCTTTCACTGATTTGGAGGTGATTTCCAACACTGCAGAGTTCCTTTCTGATCCCTGGCCTATTCTGACTTTGATCTGCACTTCCTAGCTGTCAGCCTTCACTGTGGCATGGGAGCCACTTCTGTAGCTCTACCTTGGACCTCATGATGAGGAACAAGAGGAGCAGCACTAGCAACACCAGAAGCACCAGCAGGATCAGCAGTTGCTCAGCCACATGTTACTCCACCTGACAGGGGATGAAGACAGAGGTCGAGGTCAAAGGAAACAATACCCACCCCGACACCCCCATATAAAACAGGACATGCATACAGAGGATCAGCTCTCTGGACATGATGAAGCAACAATGTCAGTAATGGACTCATACAGGCAGAATTCATCTGACACATCACACAGTGTCACCCAGCACCCAGCACCCACCTGCCTCACCACCAACCCCCACCATGCAGTCAATCCTCCAATCTCAATGAAGCCTTTTGCTTATCTTCAACTTTGTTTATATTATTTTCCTCAAAGCTGATGGCCACTCTGAAGGTGAGAGGCAAAAATGGAGATGACTGGACATGGGAGACTTGAAATAAAATTTATAGTTCGTAATCCTCAATAAAATTGTCACCATGACAGAATTGTAAACATGCAAATGATTCCCATTGTGAAAGTACTTCCGCTTCCTATCACCATGCTTTTAGCAGGGCTAGGGGCAGGCTGTTCATTTCCCTGCTTTGATAACTGAGATATGCCCATGTGATAAAAGGGGCAGTAGCAGCATGAATACACATTGATTAAGGGATGGGAAACAAAAAGGTGTGATGAGTGGTTGTTATTTGGACTGGAGGGGAGTATAAGTGGGGTCATAGTCATAGAGTCATGGAGGTCTACAGCACAGAAAAAAGCCCTTTGGCCCTTTGAGAATGCACCAGTCAAACAAGTGCCTAACTATTCTAATTTCAATTTTCCAGCACTCAGCCCAGGGCCTTGTATGCCATGGCACCATAAGTTCACACCCAAATTCTTATTAAATGTTATGAGGGTTTCTGCCTCTACCACTCTATCAGGCAGTGAGTTCCAGATTCCCATCATCCTCTGGGTGAAAAAATTCTTCCTCATATCCCCTGTAAATCTCCTTCCCCTTACCTTAAATCTATACCCCCTGGTAATTGATCCCTCCACCAAGGGGAAAAGTTCCTTCCTGTCTACCCTATCTATGCCCCTCATAATTTTATACACCTCATTAATGCCCCACCTCAATCTCCTCTGCTCCAGGTAAAATAAACCCCAGTCTATCCAATCTCTCCTCATAACTAAAACTTCTCCAGCCCAGGCAACATCCTGGTAAATCTCCTCTGCACTCTCTCTAGTGCAATCACATCCTTCCTATAATGCGGATTCCAGAACTGCACGCAATGCTCTAGCTGTGGCCTAACCAACATTTTATACAGTTCCAGCATAACCTCCCTGCTCTGATATTCTATGCCTCGACTAATAAAGGCAAGTTTCTCATATGCCCTCTTAACCACCTTATCTACCTGTTCCGCTACCTTAAGGGACCAGTAGACATGCACCCCAAGGTCACTCTGATCCTCGGTACTTCCCAGGTTCTACCATTCATTGTGTATTCCCATGCCTTGTTTGTCCTGCCCAAGTGCATCGCCCCACACTTATCCGGATTAAATTCCATTTGCCACTGATCAGTCCACCTGACCAGCCCGTCTATATCCTCCTATAATCTAAGGCTACCCTCCTCACTATTTACCACCCCATCAATTTGCGTGTCATCCGCGAACTTACTGATCAACCCTCCTACATTCAAGCCTAAATTGTTATATATACCACAAATAGCAAGGGACCCAACACTGATCTCTGTGGAACCCAACTGGACACAGCCATCCAGTCACAAAAACACCCCTCGACCATCACCCTCTGCTTCCTGCCACTCAGCCAATTCTGGATCCAATTTGCCAAATTGCCTTGGATCCTATGGGCTCTTAGCTTCATTATCAGTCTCCCATACGGGACCTTATCAAAAGACTTGCTGAAGTCTAAGTAGACTATGTAAAATGCATTGCCCTCATCTATACACCTGGTCACCTCTTCGAAAAATTCAATCAAATTGGTCAGACATGACCTCCCCTTAACAAATCCACGCTGACTGTCCTTGATTAATCCTTGCCTCTCCAAGTGTAAATTAATTCTGTTCTTCAGAATTGCTTCAATTAGTTTCCCTACCACTGAGGTTAGACTGACTGGCCTGTAGTTCCCTGGTTTATCCCTTCTCCCCTTCTTGAATAACAGTACCACATTGGCTCTCCTCCAGTCCTCTGGCACCTCTCCTGTGGCCAGAGAAGCATTGAAAATTATTCCCAGTGCCCCTGCTACCTCCTTCCTTGCCTCACTCAACAGCCTGAGATACATTTCATCTGGGCCTGGAGATTTATCTACTTTTAGGCCTGCCAGACCACTAAGAACCTCCTCTCTTTCTATGCTAATTTCTTTAATTATATCACAGCCTTTCTGCCTGATTTCCATAACCACATTGTCCCTCTCACTTGTGAACACCGACACAAAATATTCATTTAGAACTCTACCTTTGTCTTCAGGCTCCACACACAAATCACCACCATGGCCCTTAATGGGCCCTACTCTTTCCCTAGTTATCCTCTTATTCTTAATGTACTTGTAAAATAACTTTGAATTTTCCTTTATTTTACCTGTCAATGTATTTTCACGTCCCCTTTTTGCCCTCCTAATTTCCATTTTAACTTCCCCCACCAACACATTCTCTACTCCTCTAGGGCTTCCGCTATGTTGAACCCTTGGTATTTGCCATAAGCCTCCCTTTTTCTCTTTATCCAATCCTGTATATCCTTCGACGTCCAGGATTCCCTGGATTTGTTGGTCCCACCCTTTATCTTTACTGGAATATGTTGGCCCTGTACTCTCCCTATTTCCTTCTTGAATGAATCCCACTGCTCTGATGCAGATTTACCTAAAACTAGCTGCTCCCAGTCCACCCTGGCCAAATCATATCTGATCTTATTAAAATCGGCTTCCCCCAATTAAGAACTCTGATTTCTGTCTCATCTTTGTCCTTTTCCATAACAACCTTGAATCAATGGAATTTTGATTGCAATCTGCAAAATGTCCCTCCACTGATATCTTTACCATTTGCCCAGCTTCATTCCCTAAAATTTAGTCCAGGAGCCCCTCACTTGTAGGACCTTCTATGTACTGGCTTAAAAATTTCTCCTGGATGCATCTTAAGAATTCCGCTCCCTCTAAGCCTATCACACTGTGACTAACCCACTACTAGTACCACTGCTATGTTTGATATGTATTGATGACTTGGCCTTGGAGATATGGGGCACAATTTTGAAATTTGCAAATGATACAGAACTTGGAAGTGTAGTAAGCACTGAGGAAGACAGTAATAGACTTGAAAAGACTGGTGGAATGGGTGCAAACATGGCAGATGAAATTCAATGCAGAGAAGTGTGAGCTGTTTTTTCATTCATTTATGGGATGTGGGCGCCCCTGCCCAGGCTGGCATTTAGTGCCCATCCGTAACTGTCTAGAAAATGGTGGTGAGCTGCCTTCTTTAGCTGCTGCAGTCCATTTGGTGTAGGTACACCCACGGTGCTGTTAGGGAGGGAGTTCCAGGATCTTGACGCAATGACAGGGAAAGGAAAGGTAATATATTTCCAAGTCAGGATGGTACGTGGCTTGGAGGGGAACTTCCAGGTGGTTCTGTTCCCATCTATCGGCTGCCCTTGTCCTTCTAGATGGCAGTGGCCTGCGTTTGAAAGGTGCTGTCTAAGGAGTCTTGGTGAATTCTTGCAGTGCATTTTGTAGATGGTGCTCACTGCTGCAACAATGCGTCAATGGAAGGAGTGAATTTTTGTGGATGGGGTGCCAATCAAGCGGGCTGCTTGTCCTCGATGGTGCCTTGAGTGCTGTTGGAACTGCAATCAGCCAGGCAAGTGGAGAGTATTCCATCACACTCCTGAATTGTGCCTTGTAGATGGTGGACAAGCTTTGGGAGTAAGGAGGTGAGTTCCTTATTGCAGGATTCCAAGCCTCTGACCTGCTCTTGTAGGCACAGTACTTATATGGCTAGTCCAATTTAGTTTCTGGTCAATGGTAACCCCCAGGATGTTGATAGTGGGGGATTTAGTGATGGCAATGCCATTGAACATTAAGGGGTGATGGTTAGATTCACTCTTGTTGGAGATGGTCATTGCCTGGCACTGGTCTGGTGTGAATGTTACTTACCACTTGTCAACCCAAGCCTGCGTATTGTCCAGGTCTTGCTGCATTTGGACATGGACTGCTTCAGTATCTGAGGAGTCACGAATGGTGCTGAACATTGTGCTACAGATCCATTGACTATAGAATTGCTTAGCTCTGCCAATCGCTTGCTGTTTATTCTGTTTGGCACATAAGCAGTCCCGTGTTATAGCTTCAGCATGTAGACACCTAATTTTTAGGTATGCTTGGTGCTGCTCCTGGCATGCCCTCCTGCACTCTTCATTGAACCAGGGATGATCCCCTGGCTTGATGGTAATGGTAGAGTGGGGGATATGCTGGGCCATGAGGTTACAGGTTGTGTTCAAATACAATTCCGCTGCTGATGGCCCACAGCGCCTCATGAATGCCTAGTCTTGAGTTGCTAGATCTGTTTGAAATCTATCCCATTTAGCACAGTGGTAGTGCCACACAACATGATGGAGGGTATCCCACACAAGGAGTTTAGGCTGGTCGCTCCTACCCATACTTTCATCTGCTGCGTTTGTGGGATGCAGGTTGGTGAGGCTAAAATCAAGTGTGTTTTTCCCTCTAGTTGGTTCCCTCACCACCTGCTGCACACCCAGTCTGGCAGCTATGTCCTTTAGGACTTGGCCAGCTTGGTCTGCATTGGAGCTACTGAGCCACTCTTAGTGATGAGCATTGAAGTCTCTCACCCTCTGTGCCCCTACCAGTCAGTGCTTCCTCCAGGTGATTTTCAACATGGAGGAGTACTGATTCATCAGCTGAAGGGGAGGGTGGGGGCTGGTGGTGGTGGTGGTGGGAGAAGGGTGGTACATGGTAATCAGCAGGAGATTTCCTTACACATGTTTGACCTGATGTCATGAGACTTCATGTGTTCTGGAGTCCAGTGATACATATTGGTAGGAAGAATGAAGAGAGACCATACATACCAAGTGGCACAATTTTCAATGTGGTGTAAAAACAGGGAGACCTTGGGGTGTTAGTGCACAAATCCTTGAAGGTGGCAAGACAGGCTAATAAAGCAGTTAATAAAGCATTGGGAGCCCTGGACTTTATAAATAGAAGTACAAATAAAAAAAAATAAGAAATTATCTAAACCTAAACAAAACATTAGTTCGGGTCCGACTGGACTTACGTGTCCAATTCTGGGCTCCACAATTTAGGAAGGACATTGGAGGCTTTGGCGAGAACAGAGATTTACTGGAATGTTCCAGGCATGAGGGATTACAATTACTTGGAAAGACGAGAGAAGCTGAGGCTGGTCTCCTTAGAGTGAAGGAGGTTAAGAGGAGATTTGATACAGGTGTTTAAAATGATGAAGAGTTTAGAGAGTCAGCAGGGAAATTGTTTTCAGTGGCTGAAAGTTTGCTAATGAGATGGAATAGATTTAAGATGATTCGCAAAAGAACGGGATGCACATCATGAAGAAAAATATTTTTATGCACCAAGTTGTTAGGATTTGGAATACACTGTTTGATACAGATTCATAACATTGGTGGTGGGCCAAATGACCCCCTTCTGTATTGTGTGATTTTATGATTTATATAACATTTTATCACAACTGTTAGAAATATCTATAAGTGCATCACAGAGGCACGTTTCTTACTCTTTGAAGACGAGCAGTGAGGTTTGCAGGTGTGTTGGATAACACTGGTCCCTCAAGCACCACAAAAAACCAGATTAATCACATTCACTTTCTGGAGGATTTTGCTGTGTAATAAATGGCTGACATGTTTGTCTAAAGTGAATGCGTTTCAAAATGTCAGTAACTGGTTATGAAATACTTTGGTACATCCCAAGAATGCAATAGGACGTTTGGTGAAGGCAGGCTCATTCTTTCTGTACAGTGATGTAGACAGACAGATCCCACAGACTGCAATAAGATAATTAACCGGTGAACCAATTTTTGGCCGAGGGAGGACTGCTGGCTGATATATCCAGAGAGCTCCATGCTTTTTTTTAATTAGGATCTTTAACATCCAACTGTTAAAAGACCTCAGTTTAATATCTGACCCAAAGAGTAGCCATTCTAACACACCAGCACTCCCTCAACACTGAATTAAAAGTGTCAGCCTACATAACGTTCTTAATTCCTGGAATGATGCTTGAAACTTCTGATTCAGGGGCAAGAGTGCTGCCAATGAAATCTAGCTGCTACTTGATTTATTTTTGAAGCCAAAATGTGTGTGGTTCTTAAAAATGTAATGTGTCCTTGTGATGGGGCATGATGTAGAAGATACTGCAGCTGCTGTGCAGCAATGCTGACATGGCCCGTATCTGGGCCTACACAGCAGAACTTCCAAACTCATCCTGCTTTTTAAATTGATCCTTTTGCTTGACTTTGATCAAGTTTCATATTGGACTATACAGCACAATGGGGGTTAATGCTGTTGACATAGAAATTAATGCAGGCCATGCCTGCACAGTTCAACAGGAGCCCTTGGCTCAAGTCATATAAGTATCAGCGCTCCAGTAATCACACTTCTACAAGCTTTGGTGCCACATCTTTTAAGTCAAGTCCATAACTTAAAGAAACAACTCATCTTTTGCACCTTTTGTGACTGCAAGATGCCCCAATGCACTTTGCAGGCAGTTAAGTAGTTTTGAAGTGTAGTCACTGTTTTAAATATGGAGAAGTACAGGAAATGCAATGATGTGACCTCTGAATTAATGACCTCTGTTGAAGAGTCATACGGACTCGAAACGTTAACTGTCTCCCTCTCTGCAGATGCTGTCAGACCTGCTGAGTTTTTCCAGGTATTTTTATTTTTGTTTTGGATTTCCAGCATCTGCAGTTTTTTGCTTTTATCTAAATAATACTGACTACCTGGAGATGAAGGGGATTTTTTTTTTGCTTTTTATAAAGTTAATATATTAAATTCCTGGTCTTTACTTTTAGAAAACTTACAAGCTGACACATTCTTAATTATGACTCGTCTCACCTACTTCCAGTTTGCCTGAATGGTCCCCACATGGTGTGTAGCCTGGGGAATGGGCTCAATTTACAGAGAGCTGGGAACATTTAAAATAACAGCTCTGGGTGTACCTGGAGATGCTCAACACAAAATCAACTCATTAACAAAATTCACCTTTATCTCAGCTGACAAATTGATGGGAATGGAATCATGCCATTGGGCGAACAAACAAAATTAAGACAAACTGTTCCATTAAAAGCTGGTGACATGCAACACGCAAAAGCAGAAAAAAATGCAGCATGTGTGTGACTGGCCTTTGCCGGTTCTTAATTTCGCCACCAGGTGGAGCATCCCACCCGAGACAAGTAATGTGGCTTCCCGTGGGAACATGCTTCTCATTCTGGACGAGCCCCAGAGGGACATAAGTACCAGCCAAGAGGAAGCACTGTACAGTTGTTTGCCAGTGAAAGCCATGGAGAGGGCGACAGATGATAGATAAGGAGAAAAAGGAGAGAGGAAAAGAATTAAAAACATGAAAAATGTGTGCCAGTTGTAAGATTATGGTGATATTACATCTGATTGGCAGAGTTCACACAACACGTTCCAGTCTGTGTTATTTTTATGGCAAGTTAATGTCTGTGTAAAAATAGTGCGTACAGGAATGTAGCACGAACAGATTAAATATTTGTTTGGCAATTTGGCTGGTGTCAGATTCAACTCTGTGTTGTTTAATATGGAATTGTTCACATTTTAGTTTAGAAATTCCTCTGTTCACTATTGTAAGTAAATTTTTTACCCAGTCATCCCATCTTAAATTATTTAAATTGGAGTTTTATGCCATTGTGTTAACCAATGTGTAATCAGCATTCGGAAAGCAACTTTCAGCCCTTTTTGTGTCTAATCCCATGACCCTCATATAATACCAACATTTCCATTGCAATTGAGTGGATATTATAATGCTCACCCACTGCTTAGTGAGGAAATGTTTGGTATGTTGTGGTAATGAGCCAGCGAAACCACAAGTTTTCATGTTCCATCACCAGTCAGTCCTTCTGTGAGTTGATTCAGAGGGTAGCACTGCATGGCATTAAAGCACTGTGGTTTAGAAATTTGATAACAGACACCAGTTTTTTGGGCACTAAATGGGCATCAAAGCCTCTACGATGATTGGCAGCAAGTGTATACTCAACACAAGCCTGAGGTTCTGCCACCCACCATATATATATATATATATATATATATAGGCGATATATTAGGCATTCAGGGCCCATGCCTGAAAAAGGCATTCAGCCTTTCATATATGCACTTAAGGGGCCCAATTGAGGGCCCCTGTGCAATATTGCATTGCCATGAGCACAGCAAGCTGCCACCTAAAAAGGTAAGATTTTAAAATATATTTGCCTAAAGCAGGAGTGTTTCTCACAGCGTAACATTCAAAGAACACACATTGTTGGCCATCGCTCATCTCTACTACCCCCCAACCCAATCCATCAAGCTCTCTTTCCCATCCCTGATCACCATGGCTGCCATCTTTCTCAATCCTAGCCACAGCTCTCTATTGCCAAGACTTTTTGCTGTCCCTCTTCTCAGTTCCTGCCCTCGCCCCATCTCCCACTGCCAGCCCCGTTATACTATGCCCCATTTCTGTGAGATGCTAGGAGGTGCCCATTTAGCTTGCCAGTTTGATGGGGATGAGGCCTGAAGCCCTAAGTGCATCTTAGGGTTATTTATTCAGGAGGTTGAAATGATCCCTGTGCACCCGTTGCTGAGCACAATCAAATTTCTCCCCCATGGCACTTAACAGAGTGTGATAAAAAGAGTAGGAAGCTGACTAAAGGATAAATCTGAGATATATGGATATTTATATATTGATAGATAGATATATATATATAAAATATATACTTTATATAATATATTTATATTAGATATGTATTTATATTTATGGATATTTTTCTGACTGGAAGAGATGTAAACAATTATGTCAGAGCTTGTGCAATGTTCCTATTAATGCAGATAAATAACCCGACTTGGTTATAGGAGGCACAATATCAATATTTGCAACCAACACAATAAAGAGCTTGGTCAACCACGAAGAGGATTGTAAATGACTACAGTAGGATATGGTGGGTGGTAGATTAAAAAAAACCTTTCATTTCGATCACCAGACGTTTCAAAGCACTTTACAACCAATGAAGTACTTTTGAAGCGTAGGCCCAATTGTAATGTAGAAAATGCAGAAGTCAATTTGCACCAAGGTGTCTGGTGTTGTACTGGACAGTCTGGATTTCACGACATCAGTGCCAGAATCAGTGCTGGATGGCCTCTTTGGTATTTTAAAAGCTCTTATTTTAGCTCATATTTTGCACAATGCTCCAAGGTACATTGTTGGAAACCTTAATGTTGATGCAGAAAACATCATTCTCAATGTATGCGCACACTTAAGTATTTCCACAAACAAAGCACAGCAAGTGTTAGAGTTCTGTGACTTTGTTCAGGTGGAGGAGTGCAATCTATTGAGGTACATTGTGACCAGGTGACTTTTTCTACTGCCTGGTATTGACGGATTGCTGAAATAATGTGACAAGCTACTTTCGGAATGAGTGCCCCAAAATGTTATATAGATGCTTCGGGGATGAGGGAATTGTCAATGAAGTGGTTGAGTTTTATTTTTTGCCTTCTCAGCAATACTATCCATGGTCTGCATTGAAGCATTAGAGGCCAAAACACAGTGTTTTCTTAAACAAAAACAGAATTACCTGGAAAAACTCAGCAGGTCTGGCAGCATCGGCGGAGAAGAAAAGAGTTGACGTTTCGAGTTCTCATGACCCTTCAACAGAACTAGGTGAATCCAAGGAAGGGGTGAAATATAAGCTGGTTTACGGTGTGTGTGTGTGTTTGTGTGTGTGTGTGGGGGGGGGGGTGTTGGGGGAGAGAAGTGGAGGGGGTGGTGTGGTTGTATGGACAAACAAGCAGTGATAGAAGGAGATCATCAAAAGATGTCACAGAAAACAGAACAAAAGAACACATAGATGTTGAAGTTGGTGATATTATCTAAGCGAATGTGCTAAGTAAGAATGGATGGTAGGGCACTCAAGGTATAGCTTTAGTGGGGGTGGGGGGAGCATAAAAGATTTAAAAATATTTTAAAATAATGGAAATAGGTGGGAAAAGAACCCCCCCCCCCACCCCCGACACCTTAAACCAGCTTATATTTCACCCCTTCCTTGGATTCACCTAGTTCTGTTGAAGGGTCATGAGGACTCGAAACGTCAACTCTTTTCTTCTCTGCCAATGCTGCCAGACCTGCTGAGTTTTTCCAGGTAATTCTGTTTTTGTTTTGGATTTCCAGCATCCGCAGTTTTTTTGTTTTTATCACAGTGTTCTCTTGGTGTATGAACTGATGTGTGACATGAACAGGATCCTGGAGAGAAGGATTGGGGACAAGGCTTTTTTTACGATGGCGTTTAAAAGTGCAATCTTTGAAATTGACATGGATGCGCTGTACGAATAATTCAACATTGTGGAAAGTGTTATGTTCAGACAAGTGAGGAAAGGTACCTGATACTTTTCAGCGAAGCCCAGGGAGAAAAATTCACAAACATGAAGAATATCAGCTCCTATATATTTTCCATACTGTGCAGCAATGCTCAGACAGAATATGTTTTCTCCATGGTAACCACTGCTTGGAAAACCAGCTGGAAGAAGACAGCATAAAAGCAGAGCTCCAGATCTTCATCAATTTTTCGGAAGAATGCAAAGACATGTACTCTGAGGTTCTTGGTGGACAAAACAAAACATGTGTATTGCTGAAAAAGGAGACCTTTTTTGTCAAAGCTTTTCATCTTGCACTCATCCTGACATTTTGTAAGATCACAAAACCAAGGGAGACAACAAAGTCATACTGTTTGAGAAGAGAGTTCTGATTGGTTGGCAAATGGACTCTGATTAGTAGAAGCGTTGCCATGCCATACGTCATAAATATGTTGTCTCCCTTGGATTTGTATTCTTGCAAAATGTCCTAATGAGTGCAAATATCTTCGACAAAAATGTCTCTTTTTTCAGCAATACTCAAGTTCTGTGCTACCAAACGACTATAAAACAAAGCATCTGAATTCCAGCAGGAATGGACAAAAGTATAAACACTCGTTGTTTCCATGGTGGACATTTGGCTTTAAATTATTGATTTATACTAGTTACTATACTACACATTAGTTTAATAACGTATAACATTTTTTAAATTACATCAGCAAGCCAGCTATGCCTTAGCTTGCCTCAAAGCCATTTTTGCATGTGCACATGTGCACAAGTCTGGCAGGCCAGGGACTTGGCTTGTGTCCAGTATTCCTGGCCTCCACCAGTGACCATCGAATTTGCAAACAGCTAGCTCCCACAAGCAGCAATCAGATAATGACCAGATAATCTGCTTTGATTGTGGCTTAGATATTGGTCATGACACTGGGGATAACTCCCCTGCTCTTTTTTGAATAATTGCTTGAGAGCTTTTACATTCCCCTGAGCGAAAAGGTCGGATCTCGTGTTGACATCTTATCTGAAAGGCAGCACCTCCAAGTGTGTAGCATTCCCTCAGTAATGCACTGGAGCGTCAGCCCTGAATTTTTCTTGTGTACTTAAGTCCTGGGGCGGAATCGTCCCAGATTTGCACTAAGTGCGATAGCAGGTGGGAAAATAGGCGTTTGATCCACTGGCTGAATTGGTGGGATTTCGGGACGTATCACCCCCTTCCTGTCTCATTAAATTATGCGGTCACAAGAAACACGCCAGATCGCTGGCAGCCAGCCTCCAATTGGCCCACCACTTCTTCACCTCGCTACTTCCTCACGCCAGGCACCATATTTAAATTGCAGCAGCATGCACACTTCTCAATGCTTGCAGCCCAGGACTGCTCCAGTGAAGACATGGCCCCAAAAGCCAAGAAGAGTTCAGCCCCCTCTGATTCACTTACGCATCCCTGGGATGCATTTTGGATAGTCCCCTACTCCCAGCTCTGGCTGCACGACGCCCATCAGTCTCACCACTTTGGCTTGGGAGATGGTGGCAGAGGTGGTCAGTGCCAACACTGCACACAAGAGGGCAGCTTTCCAGTGTGGAAAATGGATGAATGATCGCATCCGTGCCACCATGCCATAAGATTGCAAGGCATGATGAAGGAGTCCATCCATCTTAAGTCCGAGGTGGCAGCACCGGCATACCAAAGCACCAAGGTCAACGCTGGCAGGATGGGGGTTGCCATGGAGACCTTGGTCCAGGTCATCAGTCCTGCACTGATGCATGGGCTGAGCTCCATACTTGGCCTCCAGTACATTGTCAACATGAGAGGGGTGCAGAGCAGCTCAATCTCACTCCAGCTTCCCCTTCTCCTCAAGGAGTCAGCCTACTTGCCATATTGTTCCCCCCTGTGCCTGCCGTGATGCCCACCACCACCAGGACAGACGATTCTGCCACTAGAGAGGGACTTAAATCCAAAATCTTGTCACTCAGAGGCAATGTTCTGCTAACTGGCCCACAGCTGGCACAGAAAATCCCCAAAAAATAGATCAGTTGAAAATGAACAAGAGGAAATATGTGGTAATCAATTTTGGGGGGAAATAAGGAGAGAATGTATATCCATTAAATGGCAAAACTTTAAGAAGTGTAGAGAGGCTTTAGGGTTCAGGTACACAAAGTTGTAGTGGGAGGGCAACTTGACAAAAAAACATTTGGAAGCCTAGTCTATTAAACTGGCATATAGTGTGCAAATGCTGATAGAGAATGTCAAACCTACTTATATTATTGGTTTGGCCACAGTTATTGGTTTGGCCATAGGTAGAATATTGCATCTAATTTGGTCGCCTTAGGAAAGATGACAAAGCCACAGAAGAAGGTACAGCTGATATCAGGGAGGCAATGTTTTTGCGATGAGGAAAAGGTAGAGAAATTTCTTGCATCCTGGTTGGGATAGATACATTTTTTGGTTTCTCAGGGAATCAAGGGATATGGGCACAGAAGTGGAGTTAAAGCCCTGGATCAGCCAGGATCGTATTGAATGGCGGAGAATGTTTGATGGGCCATATGGTCTACTCCTGCTCCTATTTCTCATGTTCTTGCATTCTTGTTGAGAAATTGCGGCTTGTTTAAGACCATAAGACATAGGAGCAAAAATTAGGCCATTCGGCTGTCGAGTCTGCTCCGTCATTCAATCATGGCTGATAAGTTTCTCAACCCCATTCTTCCGCCTTCTCCCTGTAACCTTTGATCCCCTTACCAATTAAGATGGTAATGATTAAATGGAGAAAGTAAGAAGAGATCTGACAGAAATTAGCAAAATTATAGGGTCTTCTGTTAAGATAAATTGGGGAAAGTTCTTTTCACTGGTCAGTGAGTCAGAAACTACACAACATAAAATTAAGATCATCCCCAAAACAGTGAAGGAGGATATTAAAAGTTTTAATATATTTATTTCTGTACATGGACGTGGCTTGGCATCCAAGAGCAAGAAACAGGAGTTTTTAAATGGGAAGAGTTAAGATATTTGAAAGGGAAACATGTAAAAGGGAATGGGGATTGCCGGAAATTTGTTTCATTGGCATATAGGGCTGAAAGATCTCTCTGTGCTGGAAATCTCCATGGATGTATTTGGACTTAACCGGCACTCTAAAATAGATGTAAAAAAAAGTCCCATGACACTATTTCGAAGAGAAGGGGCATTCTCCCAAGTGCCCTGTGCAATATTTATCCCTCAACAAACATCACTAAAACAGACCACATTGCTGTTCATGGGACCTTGATGTGTACAGATTGATGTGTTTCCAACATTACAACAGTGACTACACTTTAAAAGTCCTTCATTGGCTGTAAAGTATTTTGGAACCTCCTGAGATCACGAAAGGCACTATTAAAATACACGTCCTTTGTTTCTTCTGATCCCACATTGTGCTTTTGAGGGGAAAGTCCCTTGGGAGCAAAGCTCAATGCCGATTGGTATTCAGTGGCCCCATGCTGGAAAATATCCATGTGTAGATACTGAATCAGGACAGGACTAGGTGCAGCTACAATGGACTCTGAAGTCAAATAAAAAAAAACTGCGGATGCTGGAAATCCAAAACAAAAACAGAATTATCTGGAAAAACTCAGCGGGTCTGGCAGTTCTACTTAGTTCTGTCGAAGGGTCATGAGGACTCGAAACGTCAACTCTTTTCTTCTCTGCTGATGCTGCCAGACCTGCTGAGTTTTTCCAGGTAATTCTGAAGTCAAATAGCCTGGAAGACAGGAGAGAACTGGGATTTTTCAAGATGCCATCATTCTATATCCTACCTTGCAGGAATTGACAAATAACCTCAGCAGCATTTATTTGAATAGTTCTGGTCATTTGACTGAGCAGAATGATATCATTTATTTTAAAATGCATAGCAAACAACCACTCCCTATGAGTCATGCAGACTTGTTGCACATCATTCCCAAAGTGATTGACCAGCACTTCTCTTGGTTAATGTATAAACAAATTAATGGATGACTACACTGTGAGTCATGAAATCCTTGACACTTGCAAGATCAGCTGTGGTGCTCATCAGTATATACTGGGCCAAAACTGTAACCTCTAGTTAATGTTACAACTTACTGCTCTTGGCTAACTCATGATAGACTGAGGGTGAGGAATTAATCAGGAAGATACAGAAAATGATCATAATTCAGAGATAAAAGCAAAGAACTGCAGAGCTGGAAATCCAAAACAAAAACAGAAACAGAAATACCTGGAAAAACTCAGCAGGTCTGGCAGCATCAGCGGAGAGGAGCACAGTTGACGTTTCGAGTCCTCATGACCCTTCAACAGAACTAAGTAAAAATAGGAAAAGGGTGAAATATAAGCTGGTTTAAGGGTGGGGGTGGTGGGGTGGGGGGGGGGGGTTGTTGTGACAAGAAGCCAGTAATAGGTGGAGATAATCAAAATATGTCACAGACAAAAGGACAAAGAGGTGTTGAAGGTGGTGATAATATCTAAAGGAATGTGCTAATTCAGAGTAGAAAGCAAGACAAACAAGGTACAGATAGACATAGTGAGTGTGGGGTGGGGGGAAGGAATACTGAAAAGGCTAAAAGGTAGGGATAAACAATGGGTGGAAATACATTTAAAAATAATGGAAATAGGTGGGAAAAGAAAAATCTATATAAATTATTGGAACAAACAAAAAGGAGGGGGAAGAAACGGAAAGGGGGTGGGAATGGAGGAGAGCGTTCATGATCTAAAATTGTTGAAATCAATATTCAGTCTGAAAGGCTGTAAAGTGCCTAGTCGGGAGATGAGGTGCTGTTCCACCAGTTTGCGTTGAGCTTCACTGGAACAATGCAGCAAGCCAACGACAGACATGTGGGCATGAGAGCAGGTTGGAGTGTTGAAATGGCATGTGACAGGGCAGTCAGGGTCATGCTTGCGGACAGACCGCAGGTGTTCTGCAAAGGAGTCACCCAGTCTGTGTTTGGTCTATCCAAAGTAGAGGAAACCGCATTGGGAGCAACGAGTGCAGTAGACTAAGTTGAGGGAAGTGCAAGTGAAATGCTGCTTCACTTGAAAGGAGTGTTTGGGCCCTTGGACGGTGAGGAGAGAGGAAGTAAAAGGGCAGGTGTTGCATCTTCTGTGGTTGCATGGGAAGGTGCCGTGGGAGGGGGTTGAGGAGTAGGGGGTGATGGAGGAGTGGACCAGTGTGTCACGGAGGGAACGATCCCTACAGAATGCCGCCAGGCGGGGGTGAAGGGAAGGTGTGTTTGGTGGTGGCATCATGTTGGAGTTGGCGGAAATGGCGGAGGATGATCCTTTGAATGCGGAGGCTGGTAGGGTGATAAGTGAGGACAAGGGGGACCCTATCATGTTTCTGGGAGGGAGGAGAAGGCATGAGGGCGGATGCGCGGGAGATGGGCCGGACACGGTTGAGGGCCCTGTTAACGACCGTGGGTGGAAAACCTCGGTTAAGGAAAAAGGAGGACATGTCAGAGGAACTGTTTTTGAAAATGGCATCATCAGAACAGATGCGATGGAGGCAAAGGAACTGAGAGAATGGGATGGAGTCCTTACAGAAAGCGGGGTGTGAGGAGCTGTAGTCAAGGTAGCTGTGGGATTCAGTAGGCTTGTAATGGATATTAGTGGACAGTCTATTACCAGAAATTGAGACAGAGAGGTCAAGGAAAGGAAGGGAAGTGTCAGAGATGGACCATGTGAAAATGATGGAGGGGTGGAGATTGGAAGCAAAATTAATACATTTTTCCAGGTCCTGATGAGAGCATGAAGCAGCACCGAAATAATCATTGATGTACCGGAGAAAGAGTTGTGGGAGGGGGCCGGAATAGGACTGGAACAAGGAATGTTCCACATACCTCATAAAGAGACAGGCAAAGCTGGGGCCCATGCGGGTACCCATAGCCACACCTTTTATTTGGAGGAAGTGAGAGGAGTTTAAGGAGAAATTGTTCAGTGTGAGAACAAGTTCAGCCAGGCGGAGGAGAGTAGTGGTGGATGGGGATTGTTCAGGCCTCTGTTCGAGGAAGAAACGGAGAGCCCTCAGTCCATCCCCATGGAGGATGGAGGTGTAGAGGGATTGGACGTCCATGGTGAAGAGGAGACGGTTGGGGCTAAGGAACTGGAAATTGTTGATGTGACGTAAGGTTTCAGAGGAATCATGGCCGCCTCCTCATCACCATGGACGTCCAATCCCTCTACACCTCCATCCCCCACCGGGATGGTCTGATGGCTCTCTGCTTCTTCCTCGAACAGAGGCCCGAACAAAGGATGGAATTCCAGAGCTTGGAGCGGAGCCAACTGAAGGCACAGCTGCCAATGGTGGAGAAATTAACATCAGTTGCATTGTTACAATCAATGGGTGGGAATCAGAAAGCTTTCTGATCAAATCTGGAGCTGGCAGGGCTGTCCTCCCCCGATCATGTTTGTATGTTATTATCGAACCTTTTCCTGATTCCATCAGGAAGGACATGAGGAGTGGCAACACCAGGCAGCGGAGGCCCTCAGGTCAAAGTCTTCCCGTGCATGGAGGACATCACTGTCTTCTGTTTGGATCTGCTGTCACTGTGCAGATCGATGAGCATTTGTGACCAGCTGGAACTTGCCTCAGGAGTCAAAGTAAATCATGGAAAGAGTGATGACATGTTCTTTGGGAACTGGGACAACTGATCCTTAGTACCCTTCACTGTCAGATCAGACCACCTGAAGGTGCCTGGATTATGATTCAAAGGAGCTGGGGCCTTTTCCAAAAACTGGAAGGAATGTGTAGCCATGGTAACACAAAAACTGGACACATAGGAGCGACAGCCTGTCTCCATTGTGAGCAAGAACCTGATCATCAGGTGTTGCTTTGTGTGTCGCCAGTCTGGCCCCTAGATCACTCCTATGCCATGGCGATCAGAGGAGCCATCTTTCGCTGTGTCTAGAGATTGAAAATGGACTGTATCCACAGGGGCATGACATGCAAATCTCTAGACAAAGGAGGAAAAAACATCCAAAGTCACCCTAGCCCTAAAAGCCAACTTTGCATTTTATTCATTCTTTCATGGGATGTGGGCATCACTGGCACGGCCAGCATTTGCTGTCCATCCCTAATTGCCCTTGAATTGAGGGACTTGCTAGGCCATTCCAGAGGGCATTTAAAAGTCAACACTTTGCTGTGCGTCTGGAGTCACATGTACGCCAGGCAGGTGAGGAGGAAGATTTCCTTCCCTAAAGGACTTCAGTGAACCAGATGGGTTTTTTACAACAATAAGTTTCAAGATCACCATTACTATGACTAGCTTTAAAATACAGATTTAATTCTTGAATTTAAATTCCACCAGCTGCCACAGTGGGATTTGAACCCACATCCCCAGAGCATTAGCCTGGGCCTCAGATTAACATTACCACGATGCCATCATCTGCCCACAGTGTGCTGCTGCATCAAGTTGTGTGTAGACCACCTGTATGCAAACACCAAGCATCAATACATGCTAAACTTCTACCTGGCCCTCGTGGAGAAGTTTATGCAGAAAAACACCTTTGACTTCAAGTCCATCAGACAGTGGTCTGCACGTAACGCTCTCAAGGGCATGAGGGAAAAGGAGATAGTGGATCCTGTCAGATGGTTCCTCATGAGTAGACTGTCAAGATTATTTGGCAGAACGCCTCACCAACAGAACTTTCAAACAAGCACCAAGACATAGCCTGGCTAGAGGTGAGAAAGTTCTTCCCCATCAGATCCTTTCCGCACAATCAGAGGCTTAGCCCCTCTATGTGCTTTTTTAAAAATTCATTCATGGGATATGGGCTTCTCTGACTGGGCCAGCCTTTATCGTCCATCCTTAGTTGCACTTGAGAAGGCGGTGGTGAGCTGCCTTCTTGAACCGCTGCAGTCCATGTGGTGTAGGTACACCCACAGTGCTGTTAGGGAGGGAGTTTCAGGATTTTAACCCAGCGACAGTGAAGAAACTGTGATATTTTTCCAAGCCAGGATGGTGGGTGACTTGGAGGGGAACTTCCAGGTGGCAGAGTTTCTATCTATCTGCTGCCCTTGTCCTTCAAGATGTAGTGATTGCAGATTTGGAAGGTGCTGTCGAAGGAAGCTTGGTGAATTCCTGCAGTGCACCTTGTAGGTGGTACATACTGCTATGCTCCTGTGATTCGGTAGTGGAGGGAGTGAAAGTTTGTGGATGTGGTGCCAATAAAACAGGCTGATTTGTCCTGGACGGTGTCAAGCTTCTTGAGTGTTTTTGGAGCTGTACTCATCCAGGCAAGTGGGGAGTATTCCATCATACTCCTGACTTGTGCCTTGTAGATGGTGGACAGGCTTTGGGGAGTCAGGAGGTGGGTTACCTGTTGTACGATCCCTAGCTTCTGACTTGTACTTGTAGCCATAGTATTTACATGTCTAGTTCAGCTCAGTTTCCGGTCAACAGTAACCCCCAGGTTGTTAATAGTGGGGAATTCAGTGATGGTAATGCCATTGAACATCAAGGGGTGATGGTTAGGTTCTCTCTTGTTAGAAATGATCATTGCCTGACACTTGTGTGGCGCGAACTGAGAGCAAGAGAAATTTCTTCACCCAGACAGTGGTGAGCCTGTGGAATTCGCTACCACAGAAAGTGGTAGAGGCCAGAACATTGTGTGTTTTCAAGAAGGAGTTGGATATAGTTCTTCGAGCGAAAGGGATCAAAGGATATGGGGAGAAAGTAGGAGCAGGCTATTGAGTTGGATGATCAGCAATGATCATGATGAATGGTGGAGCAGGCTCGATGGGCTGAATGGCCTACACCTGCTCCTATTTTCTATGTTTCTATGCTTCTATGAATGTTACTTGCCGCTTGTCAGCCCAAGCCTGGATGTTGTCCCGGTCATGCTACATATGGACATGGACTGCTTCAATATCTGAGGAAATGTGAATGGTGCTGAACATTATGCAATCATCAGCGAACATCTCAACTTCTGACCTTATGATGGAAGGAAGGTCATTGATGAAACAGCTGAAGATGGGTTGGGCCTAGGGTCATTCCCCTTTTTCCCACCTCTAGACTACTGAAGACAGATGTATTTTAAAAGGAACAAGTGTTTTAACCCCATGGGTGCTATAACTGTCAAGAACAAATAAATGAATGCTCTTCTCATTGAGTTCTGAAAATTGAAAGATAAATATTTATTATTCAACACCCGAATGTATTAGCAACCATACACTCACATATAGGCACACACTCATAGAGACACATACACACACACACACACACACTCACATACGTGCATACGAAATGATTGAGATTACCAAAGGTAGCATGCACTTAGATCTTAAAAGTTCAAAGTTTCACTGCCACATTTGCATTTCTCTGAGATGAAGGCTGGAATTTTCCACTACTGTTGGTATTTTTAAAAAATTTATTCAAGGGTTGTTTGCTTCGCTGGCTAGACCAGAATTTATTGCCCATCCCTAATTGCCCTTGTGAAGGTGATAGTGAGCTGCCTTCTTGAACTGCTACTGTCTGTGTGGTGTAGGTACACCCACAGTGCTGTTAGGAGGGAGTGCCAGAATTTTGACCCAGCGACAGTGAAGGAACAGCGATATATTTCTAAGTCAAGATGTTGAATGACTTGGAGGGGAACTTCCAGCTGGTGGTGTTCCCAGGTATCTGCTGCCCTTGTCCTTTTAGATGGTTGCGGTCGTGGGTTTGAAAGGTGCTGCCTAAGGAGCCTTGGTGAGTCGGCAGGGGGCATGTTCGGCGGGGTGAGTGGACAATATGGCGAGAAGGCCAAAAATTGGTTTTATGCCATTGTTAAACCAGTTTACGATCGTCTGTTCCATCCATTGATGGCTGGCCATGTTTCCCTCAGCTGCACGTCAGGAACCTAATTTCAATACTTTAGCATCTCATTATAAGCCGTACTCACTGGAATCATCCCTCCACGCTGGATCATCTGAGCCACGCTGACATGTTCACAACTGCTCATAAGCGACGTGCACATGGCGAGCTGCACTTCCCTCGGGACTTCATGGTTTGTTAACCTAAACTGTTTCAGGCAGCACTGGCAGTCATCAGCGTCAGGCATCGCAGGAGGCATCAAATCAATTTTAAGGAGGCTCACAAATAGGCCTGTACCAACCAGACCAGACATAAGGCAGGGATGGATTTTCAATGGCTGCAGGGCTAGGGTTTGCTAGGGGGAAATAAGAGAAGTGGCCTCAGGCAAGGGAAGAGGCTGCAGGGTGAGGGCTGTACTGAGGAAGGAGGGTACCCCAGGGTGTGTGTGGAGGGGTGGGGGGGGGTGCACATGTTGATCTGTGCAAGTGGTTCTCAGGACAATGAGGGCTGAGGAGGCAGTCTCCAGAGGAGATAAGGTCAAATGGAGATGTGAGAGTGTGCGTGAGAGAGTGAGTGGTGATGTCCCTTGAGCTGGCAGTGAGTGAGATGCCAGTGAATGAGTGATGTTAATATGTTAGTTTAGAGTGATGAGATGGTTGCCTTAACCTGGCAGCAGGGATGAGATCATTTACCCGCTTTCTGCACTGGGTGGCCAACCCCTTCTGTGGAGCTTTCACACTGACCACCACTGCCACCGCCTCCCAAGCTGGAGTGGTGAGATTGCTGGACATCCTGCGGCCAGAGTGGGAGTGGAGGACATCACGATGGGCCTCCAAGTGACATTCCAGTGACAGGTCACTGAATCCTTCTTGGCTTCCAGGGCCATTTCTGCACTGGAGCAGTTCTGGGCTGCAAGTATTGAGAACTGTGTGCGTGGCTGCAGTTTGGGTATGGCACCCAGAGTGAGGAAATGGTGATGAAGGCCGCCCACCAGCGAGAGGGTGTGTTTCCTGTGGCTGCATGCTTAATGAGGTGGGAAGTGGATGAAACGGCGCAAAAATCCGCCATTGTGGCTGACGGATAAAACATCATTTTTTACGCCCCCTACCGCACTTAGTGCCAATCTGTCCGAAGTCTTGAAATGTTGCAGGGCTGTAGTTCCTTTTTTGGTCCATTGAAAATCTGGAGGTTTGGGAAGATGAAATCGCAGTGGTTTATTGTTTGCGCTATCGTATTTCCCTTGTTCCAATCCAGCTGATGCAATCGAAGCCCTGTAGTGAAACCCTAGTTCCATTTCTCAAACAGAGAGGTGAAGGCCAACCAGAGTTCTCTGCCTTCAGATGGTTCTTAGGCAGGTTTTTGTTCCTTCGCTGGTCTCTTTCTCCCTTTCTGCTCCAAAAATGTGCCTCATTAAATGTTCTTACAGAAACCTTGTTTCTGTCATGTGACCGAAGTGTTTCTGTCCGTTCCCCTCACAAATGGTTTCTGATGGCTAGGCCATGGTTCACCCTTTAAGAGTCTCTGGTTAGGCCCCAGGTAGACCTGGGCCAGGAATTTATGGCCCCTCCCACCTGGCGGGATACTACGGTCCCGCTGAACTGAAAGGAGATTTAAATGGCTCACCACATCCACCAGGGGGAGACACACCATGGCGGGACCATAACATCCTGGCCCTGGTTTTCTTGAATGCTGGTTCTGCTTGAGGCAAGCCAATTCTGTAAATGAGCAAGATGCTCCTTATTATCATTTGTTTCAGGGTTTTGGATGCTACTTCTGATGCTTGTGCCAGTATGGTGAGAAAGGACATTCCTGATTCATAATGTGAACATGCGTTCTCTGTATTGGTTCCTTTGTTGACAATGTTATGCCTGTAAAATTGGGGCACATCATTGCATTTATTGGCCATTTGAGTATGTACTTTTGTGAGCCATTCACCGACTATCTTAAAAGGCAAGGAACCTCATCCTAAGATTGGCTCAGGCTCAAATATAATTAGATAATTCTGCCTCTATCATTTAAAAGTTAAATGTTTTGAAAAAAATTTTCCCCCCTCCCTTTTCCCCTGATGCCCTATAGGTTACCCAGGCATTAACAACACGCTCATGCCTTACTCAAGTGACCTGTCTTTGTGTATGAATCTAGATGGAGATATTGATCAGGAATAGGAAACTATGCTGGAGCATTTCTCTTCTTTTCTCCTAGGAAGACTGAGGTTCTTTGTCATCTGCCGTTCCTGCTATTAATTGTGACTAGACGCTGCTGAAACATGTCAGATGAGAACAGGTTTAAGTTGATTGGTGATGACGTCAGTAAGAGGTTCAAGCTCCCATTTCCCCTTACTGATGGTCCTTGACTTTAGGATTTTATAAACGACAAAATTACACAGACACGGGGGTTTGACTCAACCAGAAACATGTTTATTAAAATGTTCCTGACGCTCTGATACAAGAGCTTTAAACTAGTGTTAGTGACACTACACAACACTTAATTGGTTACAAAAACAAAAATACCTGGAAAAACTCAGCAGGTCTGACAGCATCTGCGAGAGGGATACAGTTGACGTTTCGAGTCCGTATGACTCTTCATCAGAACTAAGACATATAGAAATGAGATGAAATATATGCTTGTTGAGGGGGGTGGAACAGGTAGAACTGGATAGGGGGCCAGTGATAGGTGGAGGCCAAGAAGAGACTGCCAATGATGCCATAGACAAAAGGACAAAGGGGTGTTGACGGTGGTGATATTATCTAAAGGATGTGCTATTGGGGACATTAAGGGTAGAAAGCAGGATGAGCAAGTGGCAGATGGCCCTAGTGGGGGTGGGGTGGGGAAAGGGATCGAAGTGGGCTAAAAGGTGGAGATGAAACAAAAGATCAAAATACATTTTAAAATAGGTGGGAAAAGAAAAATATTTGGGAGTTTTTTTTAAAAAATTGGTTAGCCCAATTTAAATCCCCCCATGATTTAACTTTGGCTCCCTGTAAACACACAAAAAACCTTCAACTTATTAAAAAGCCTCTGCAGAAAAATTACAGACAAAACCCTATGTTTCTGCCCGAAACCTTCCTCAATTCACCCCAACCCCCTCAGGATTTGGTTGTTACCCTTAAATTACCTTTTCGACCTCACCCCCAATACCCCTCGGATTTGGCTGATAACTTACAACTCCCCACACGGCTGGTCCTTCTGGCGAAAGTTGTAGGTCCACGAGTCAGGCTGACCATTCCTGATCCTCCTCCTTGACTGCAGTCCAAAACCTTCAAGCCAATATCACCATGATATCACTTACAATCCCCAACATGGCGGGTCTGTCCAGTGTTGAAAGTAGGCCTGAGTCAAGGCGACCAGCCCTGACCCCCCTTCTGACTGCAGTGCCAGACCCTTCGATCTTGGCCTTTTACGATGATCCTTATCGAAAATGTCAAGACACATTTCCTGAAGAGATTCTGCTGAATGAAGAACATATTTCCTGAAATTCATCCTGCCAGATGGTCAGTGCTTAATACCCTTTAATCTCTTTAGTCTGTTACATGAATTGGTCCAGACAGACCCATTTGTCGCTGATGTTGTTTGCACAACCAAAACAATGGGTCCCGTTCAGGTGAAGTATCACTGACTCCCAGACTGATGTACGTTCTGGTGAAGAGTCATATGGACTTGAGACGTTAACTGTATCCGTCTCTGCATATGCTGTCAGACCTGCTGAGTTTATCCAGCTATTTTTGTTTTTGTTCCGGATTTCCAGCATCCGGAGTTTTTTGCTTTTATCTTATGTATGTGACAGGTTCCTTTCCTTCTTGGCTGTTGTTGATGTTGTTTGTATGATGGCTGTTGCCTGGGTCCATTTGTTACAATGGCCTTCCCAGCTTCTTTACTGAGTTACCTGATGGCAGCTATTTTGTGTCACTGCTGTGATAATGTCCTAATGTCCTTTCATAGTATCAGTTTCGCTTCAATATTGGACTGTTTTGAAAATTAACCCCTGACAGCATAGCCTGCCTCTGTGTTTTTCGTGTTGAGGTTTGACCTATTTATTTGCAGTACTTATGTCCGTGGGTTTTAATTTTCATGATGTCCATTTGGAGCAGATTCCAATCTTACACTTCTGTGATTGAATTGCCTGCTGTTCTTTTGGTCTCAATTTTAAATTCACCAGCCCCTACCCACACACCATAAGTATGCGAAGGCGAGGGGTACTAAAATGGCAAGCAGGTGTTGTATCCATTTCTTTACTGTCCCAATCCGACTGACTGCAAGCCAACAAAATCCTCTCTAAACATGCTTATCGGGCATTGGTGACTTGGGGCGGAATTTTACGCCAGGAGGATTTTACAGTCCCGCCAAAGTCAATGGAATTTTGAACGCTACATTTTATGGCCCTGCCCCCGCTGCAATGGGGCCATAAATCCCATCCATGTAATTATATTTGAGCCTGAGCCACTTTTAGGATGAAAGTCCTTACCTTCTAAGATAGTCGGTGAATGGCCAATAACTTCAATGATGTGCCCCCATTTTATGGGCATAAAATTGTCAACAAAGGAATCAGTACCGAGAACACATGTTCACATTATGAACCAGGAATGTCTTTTCTCACCATACTGGCACAGACATCTGAAGTAGCATCCAAAATCCTGAAACAGATGCAAATAAGGAGCCTGTTGCTCATTTACAAAATTGGCTTGCCTTGAACCAGCATTCAAGAAAACCAAGGTCAGGGCTTTATGGCCCCACGGCGGTGTGTCTCCCACTGGCAAATGCAGTGAGCCATTTAAATCTCCTTTCAGTTCGGCAGGATCGTAATATCCCGCTGGACGGGAGGGGCAGTAAAATGCTGGCCCAGGTCTACATGAGGCCGAACCAGTGGTTCTAAAAGGGGTACTCTCTTCCAGCTAGTCTTACCCACACCCACAACCAACATCGAGGGTCACTGCTGGCGAAGCAACGAACTCAAGTGCTCTTTGGTCAGCAGGCATCAACAGCTGACATAAATAAGCCCGAGACCCAGTGTCGGACGAGCAGGATTCGATCCCCGGCCTCAGTCTGTGCTGGCCTGCCAATAAATGGACTAATGTCTTTATTAGTCTACAAGGACTTATGTTCATTTGTAGTAAAAATGGTGGAATTACTTTTCACGGCACGAATGCAATCTCATCATGGCGTATTGAAAAACAACGCAGCCTTGGCTCATTCCACCTCATATAAAGTCAAATGTTGGAAATTTTAGAGGTGAAGATGATTTATTCCAGTTCCTGGGAGCAAACGCAGGAACTTCTGGTTCATATTTCAGATTAGATCGTAAAGATACATAAGGTTTTGCAATGTGTACTTATTCTGGGCACTTGTGATACGCTATTTACATGTTAATGTTCTTTAGGGAAGGAAACATGCCGTCCTTGCCAGGTCTAATGCGGTTGATGCTTAAGTGCCTTCTGAAGTGAACAAGGCAGTCAACTGAATGAAACCTGCTGCGGCTCATGAAGGTGGCTCACCAGCATCTATGCAGAGCGACTAAGAATGGGCAATAAATGCCGGCCTTGCCAACGCTGCCCATATCCTGAGGTTAATTAAATAATTTGCTGCTTAGAACAGGTACAATTGTATTGCACTAATACAAGCTGGCATTCTGACAAATCACTGGCTGGGGAAAAGATGCACAGAAAATAAACTAAATTATGATCAATTGCTAGCACAGGATCGCCATCTGGTCCAACTCAATTGAAAATGCTGGAAATACACAGCAGGTCAGTTAGAAATAGTAAAGAGGAGTTTGAGTATGATGTTTCATCAGGTCCGATTTGCCGTAAAAGCAAGATAAAAAAGATAAAGGTAAAAAGCAGATGGTGGAAATTTTCCAGTTCTGATGAAAGGTTATTGATTCGGAGGCGGAGAGGGAGCAGAGAGCTGGCTGCTTTGAGGTTAATTGGGAAACCCAGAAGGGCAGGTTTCCTGAAATCCTGCCGAACTTATCATGTTTTATGTCTGTTTTCCAGCCGCAGCCAGCCATGTCAATAGGCTGGCTGGTTGTCAGGTGGCCATAGGCCCTTGCACCCGGCTGCAGTCAAGGAGAAAGGGATTGGAAGGCTGGGAGGGATGCAAAGTCTAGGCCAGGAGGCAGATCAGAGGCCGTGGCAAGGTCGGAGGCTGGGGCAGTGTAGGGGCGTGGGGGGGGTCAGAGGGTAAAAGGAAGATTGAAGGCCAGTGGAAAGATCAGGGACTGGCATTGGGGGAGATCAAAGGCCAGAGGCTCAAGCAGACACCAGAGTTGTGGGAAATCAGAGGCATTATGGAGGAGATGGGAAGGATCAAGAGCGGGGATCAGAAGAGTCGCAAGAGATTGGAAGAGTCGGGATGTGGTGTCTGATCACGGAATGGAGGGGGGGTGCGCGGATGGGGGTGGTGTGATTGGTGGATTGGATAAACCAGATCCATCAAGATCTCTTGATTTTTGACACAATGGGGTTGCCATTATGCCATCAAGTCTCCTTTAAAATCAGAAGTGGGCGGGTTGAAGTAGGGGTTCAGATTTTCCCTGCATTTTATTTTCAATTAAAATCCACCCTAGCATTCCCTGGCTTTTCCAATGGAGGTGTGAAGAGGTTTGTCTAGAGTGACTTGTTTTTAATAAGGGACCTGAACTCTCTTATTCCAGTGACATTGAAGACCCATTATTTTTTATAATAGATCATGTGACCTGCCTTCAGTCACTGTTCAAAAGTAAAAATATGGCACTAGATTCCTTTGCTTGTGACATTGGGAATTACCAACCCTTATAATTTCTTACAGGCTTCCTAGGAGAGGATACACTGGATAAAATAAACAGTGGACAGTGGTGACTAGAGCTTATGGACAAGATTTTAATTCATTCAAAACCTAGTCACTTGCACAGAGTTAAAATCGGGCCATATTGATCTGTTTTCAAATGAGCACCACTCCCCCAGAAGCACTTGGCAAATAGAGAAAGAAACTTGTAGAGAATTTTTTTATTCCACAACAGAAAGACTTTGATGATCTATAAATCTTTAATGTGCTCTCACATAACAAATGAAACTGGGATGTTTAAACTAATTTTTATTTGTTAAGATATTGCCTTAGGGCAGTAGCATTGACACACTACGCAGGTTGACTTTGCTTCGAATGGTACGGAGGGTGACCTGGGTCATTTTATGTTTCTTCTACTTGCAGAGAAGAAAAAGTCCCCTCATGTTTTTGAAGGAAAAGAAGAATACCGCCCATGTGCAAGTTCAGTTCAAAAGCAAATTCGAACTAAATGTGGCAGTAGAAAGCCTCACTTGAAGGAGCTGTCTTATCTTGCTGTCCCACGTGACCCCTGAAAACGTATAGGTGATTGTCATGAATGATTTTGTCTTATCACAACACAGAGGGACACCACAATTTGTCCCCACTGTTTACTGTAAAGAGCATTGGCTGAGAGCAAGTGACATTCAATCTCTTCATGGATGAGTATAACAACCATTTTATCTTTCCAATTTTCTCCCTGTTTTTATTTCTGAAGACAGTGGGTCATGATGCTATGGCTGCCATCCTCTGCTCTAATATATCCATGCAAGCAATCTTTCTAGTAGAAATTATTAGATGTCAGATGTGGCAGAATTTCCTCTCTGGGATCCTAGTATGTCTTCTTGGGCAATCTCTTGGGATCAAGGATGATTTGCTTCCATTTGGGTGTGATGGGTCCTGAGATGCCTGGTAAATCCAATGCACTATCTGCAGACTCTGCTACAAGGTGGTGCTTGAAGAGTTGGGTTGTTTGAAGGTTTACGTGTTCTCTCCCATGCCTCGGCTTTGTCTTTGCATGTTCCTGACAAAATCTCTCAATGTGTTTGGTGCCTTTCCGAATGAGCCTTCTCCATTTTGGTTGGTCACAAGCCAGGGATTTACCGCCCACTGATTTGGGGGATCTTGTGAAGGCACCGCTGGTGGTACTTTTCCAGTGCTTTGAGATGTATGCTGTAAGTAGTCCAAGTCTCCGATGCATATAGGAATGCAGGGAGCACTGCTGCCCTGTAAACCATGACCTCGGTCTTGGGTTTGAGATCCTGGTCCTCAAATACTCCTTTCCTCAGTAGGTCGAAGATGAGCTGGCACATTGATGGCAATGATGACATTTGTCTTTCATGTCAGCCTTCGTTGAAAGGAGGATCCCAAGGTACAGAAAATGGACCACATTTCATAGGATCTCGCCATCGATCTTAATTGACGGGGAAAGGTGTTTTGCTGAGGGAGCTGGTTGGAAGACCATCCTTGTTTTCCAGGTGTTTAGTGAAGGGAGACAAGTCTGATTGTGTGGCGATTACAGAGGAGTCTCCCTGCTATCTGCCATAGATCCTCAACTGTCTCTTCCCAGAGACTGAGGAACTCCTTCCAGAGTCACAGTGTGGTTTTTGCCCATTAATAGGCACCACATATGTGATCTTCAGTGTGTGGCAAATCCAACCAATATACATGACCTTTTCAACCTCATGAAAGCCTTTGAACCTGTCAACTGTGAAGGCTTAGGAGTATCCTCCTCAAATTTGTCTGCCTTCAGAAATTTGTCACCATCCTCTGCCTACTCCATGATGACATGCAAGCTGCGATCATCACCAAGGGAAATACCACAAACCTTATCTCAATAAAAACAGGGCTCAAATAAGGCTATGTCATTGCACCAACTCTCTCTACTCCATTTTCCTTGCTGCAATACTGCACATCACCTCCAGCAATCTATCCACAGGCATGGGGATAATTTTCAGAACATACAGGAAATTGTTCAACCTACGCCTCCTTCAATCCAAAATCAAAATCCCTCCGACTTCAGTCATTGAGATCCAGTGTGCCAGATGATGCCTGTGTGTGCGCTCACTCAGAGAATGCGCTCCACGTCATTGTCAAATCCTTCTTCAAAGTGTACGACAAAAAGGGCCTTTCACCAAACACTCAGAAAACGAAGGTGCTCTTCCAGCTAAGGTGCACTAATGTCAATTGTTGTGTGCTTTCATCTCTCCTCATATCCAACTGATTGACTAATTCAGTACAGAACATTCCAGACCTGTACTTGTCATTATGTGATGCACTCAGCACATGGACATTGCCTTGATAAACAGATTTTAACAATTTTTAGTTTTTTCACCCTGCTAGATTTGTTTAAAATAGCCTTATTTGAACAAGTGCCCCTGACTTTATTGGCATTTTAGTTTACAATAGTTAACAAGTCTGACACTGTGAAGGAACTGAATTTAGATGCATGATGAATGGTTGTATCAACTGACATCAATTTATTTGGCTTCTTCTCACTCGTTGAACTCAGTGTGATAAAATTTATTTTATGCATGAAGATACAACAATAGAACAGCAAAAGAACAGCTGGCCCATTGAGCCCATTCTATACTGTTATGGTGCAATTTAATAGCATGCAAATCCTTAGATAAGATAATTTTCATAATGGGCTTTTGTGGGGCCGACGAGAGTTCTCGCCCACCGATCAGAGAACTGTCAGGAAACCCCGGTCAGTTCTGTGGGGGAGGGGCTCAATGGAACCAAGTGACATTCAAGCACTTAACTGTAAGCCAGTATCGGGGCTTCCCTGCGATTGAGGCCCACAGCGGTGGAAGTTCCACCTGTCAACAGCTGCCAGCCAAGCAGAGGCTGGCAGCCCCCTCAAGCCGCCAGCACCAATGGGAGTGATGGCTGCTGGTGGTAATTCACTGACCAAATTCCCAGGATCATCATGAGGCCGCAGGCCAAAGTTGAGTGAAGGTGGGTTGGGGGCCCTGGGATGGAGAGTCGCAGAGTTGGAGGCAAGGGCATGACGTTGGCTCTCAAGCTGATGGCGGGCCCCTCGATTGTGCACAAAGTGCCTGACCTGAACTCTCTTCTGGGAGGCTGTGAGGAAGCCATGCAGCCTACATTTAACCTCTGAGCCACCACTAAATTGTGGCGGCCTCAAGGATAATGGGTGTTCATTGGGTCATTAATGAGCCTAACTGACATCCCGCTACTGGTATCCAGGAATCACACGTCAGTCCATTCCACCCTCCGACTTATTCAGGGGAGGTTTTGCCACCACTGAGACACTGACATTGGGCCCACCCCCCATGATTAAGGCTGGGTGCCATGGTTCCCACTCCTACAGGCGGCATTAAATTCCACCCATCGTGTTTTTCATGAAAGCTGCAAGAGTCCAAGTAGAGCCCTGCTCATTGCTTGTTTTATCTGAATTTGTATCCGACACTCCTGAAACTCTTTCATCACTTTAAAGTGTTGCAGTTAATCAATGTCAGGCAAGGCTCTACAAAACGTCAGCTTGTCCAAATTGTGGTTGACTTTTAACATTTTAATCAGCCACGATTTTTTTTCAATGGGTCGAATTCAGAAAAACTTTGGGATTACAGAGGTTCCATTATTTCAGTGAGGTCTGTGTCAGCCATTTACTTGACTTTTCACTGCATTTTCAAATCAGCATTTTGCCATAAGCACTTTTACGTTTTGCCAGAGCTCCAGTCTGCATTGAGGTCTCTGATGCTGCTGGGGACTTTAATTCTGCTACTGGAAAGGGAATGATAATACTAAAGGGCCACTTAGGTTAAGGAAATTCCATTTTAATTTACTTGCAAAAGCAAGATTATTCTTTCAGGCCTCATGATCAGGGAGACTTCTCATTGACGTGATGGTGTAAAGTGGGGCCCTGAATGATTGGACTTCTTAATGTATTGCTGATTCCATTTAATTTAGATGTTCCCCGCCTCTTCAAATGTACTTTTCAAATGTGCTCCTCTGGTTGAAGTACGATGAATAAGTAGCTTTACCTTATTTTTATATATATATTCTAGATTTTTTTAAGGAAAAGAAATCAACTCCCAGCACCAAGATGAACAGATGAGCTATTTACAGGCTCATAGAGAAGTTATTTTGTAACCCACTAGCCAAGGTAAGGGCCAACAATGGCTCAATATCTACGCAATGTCTGACAACGGGCGGGATTTTCCGCAGCCGCCCGCTGCTGGGATCTTCCGGTCCCGCCGCAAGTCAATGGATTTCTGGCTGGGGTGCCGCCTCACCCGCGGTGGGTCCCAACCACAAACGGGCCGGAAAATCCCGGCCAAAGTGTTCAGCAATAGTGTTCAGTTGTGTTTCACCAAATGACATAGGCCTCAGATATTATTGCTGCACTGAGTCAATAAGGAGTGTTCTCTTTACAATTTAAAATGCTTCCAACATTGATTTATTTTTAAAAAAAGGAGTATTTACTCAGCTGAACAGTGGTGCAGTAATGTATATCCCTCAATGACTCACAGGAAATTGTGTATGCTACTATATGCAGTGGTTAGCTTTAGTTGTGCTGTACAAAAAGGATGTGCGTTGCCTTGGTTACTTATTTCAAAAATACATCTGGCTTAGTGAGCAGATTAAGGTGTTATAGCAACATTATCAGTGCATCTTGGATGATGTAACACATTTTTATCTATGAAGGCCCTGGGTTACCAGTATGAGGAAAGTATGAGCTCAGATGTTTCCTTTAAAAGTCCTAATTCCACAGAAAGGGGAAGCACTAAGTGGCGTTGCTATGGAAATATCTCCACAGCAGTTCAACATCGGGAACATTGCTGCTATCTTGATAACTGGTTACTTTACAGCTACTTACAAAATGGACCCATGAATACGGTAATGTTCAGCTGGCCAACAAAGTAGCACTTCGTGGAGACATTGAAATTTTTTTCATTTGGTCACAAGCATTTGACCAACAGGAACAAGATCTGGCTAGCTAATAGGTTTTGCAGTTTCCTAGCTTTCTCAAAGGAACTGAACTTTACCTCCTACGTCTCATGCCAGTGAGGATATCCTAGTGGAGGGGCTAAATTTAGGCCTGCTATGTGACTTACTATAAATACACAAGCAGCCATGAGACAGCTGATTTCTATTAGTGATGCAGAAATAGCTGGCTGCCGGAGGTTTTAGGAGCTGTGTGATATATGGAACTGAAACTGTAATGCTTCTGTGGAGCGAATCAATTTTAGAATGTGATGTAATTAAAAAATCTTCCCCACCACCCGCCCCATCATTCATATTTCTCAACACTGTGACTATTGTGGTGAGTTATTAGGTAATTAAGACCAAGGTACTTAATCAATCCAAAGTCATTTGACTAACTTAACATTTTAATAGGGCCCAATTTTCCTTTAAGTTCCTTGCATCGCCCAAATGCAAAGAGCTTGGATTTCTTAAAAATGTATTTCTCAACCTAGCGACTGCACACCTTTTAAGGAAGACACTGAGCATTCTCAATCAGTTAACCTGCTCCAAGTTAAACAAGGAAGGAAGGAGTTGAGGGAACAGAGGAAAGGCCAAAGTACAATTGTAATATTATTGATTAAATAAGTATGCTGATTCACTACGCTGGAATTGTACAGTGTCTCACCGTTAACACATTCCCTTGCAGGATCTTAAAACCCTGGAACTCTTTACATCTTTTTGTCTTCCCCTTCCTCAACCCAAGCATACTCTCACTGCCCGACTACTCTTTGGCTTATTTTATCTCCTCTTTTCAGCCATGGTGACAAGTGTGCAATGGGCCTTGCCCTTTTACCAGGGTTTATCAATTAAAAACAAACTTCTGCCTTCCACAATAAGATGAACTGGCATGCAGCATATTACTCTGCTGTGATCTTTACAATATTGTTATTATCAAAGATTATAAACCATGTGATCATTATCTAGCAGCTTCTGTATGGAACTCTGCACTGTTTCAGCTCTTCAAAAAGCGTGTTGATAAGATTGTAATCAGCTTGCAATTCAAAGTGATGAGCACTAAATCAGCCTCACAGCCTCGCAGATGGGATTCAGAATCAGACCACCCAAAAACCCAGATATCTAAATGTCATTTGTCTTTAATGTTAAAAGAGGACTTGTACTGATATAGCACCTTGCAGGACCTCAAGATGTCCAAGAACACCTTAAAGCCAATGATGTACTTTCAAAGCATAGTCACTGCTGTAACCTAGGGAATGATGGTGGAGGAACTTAAACCAACAAATTGTCACACTTCCCCTGCAATATATCCCCTCCATTATTTCGCCCGTCCTCTGCTCCATAGATTGCAGATGCCTGGCATTCCTCACTCAAGTTGCTGTATTTTTTGTGTGAGCAAAGTATTGACAACAGGCTATTTAACCAGAGAGGGCTTCACGGCCGAGCGTGAATCTGGTTCTCAACTGGTACTCATGCACTCGCACAGAACTTCCAGTAGGTGTCACCCAGATATCAACCTGCAACAGCTCAAGGTAAATCCTCCCCAGATACCTAGCCCATGGAAACTAAGTTACAAGCCAGCTTAGGCCAACTAGCTCAGCACAGCCCAGAAATGGAACCTGGTACTTTTGACCTATAACACAATACCAGCCAGAAAAAGAGGGAAGGACTTAAAATCAGATTTGAATAAGATGCATATAGGAGCAGTATTTACACTGATGGACTGAAGTACTGTTGCACTGCAGGACCAAGTGCTTTATTTATGTTTCCAATCCTTAACCTACCAGCATGCGGACCTGCCTCGATCCAGGGCAGCAATGGCACAGGCATTGGGAGCCACCTAATCACCCTTTGCAATTGATTACATCTGACTAACGGGTATAAAGTGCGTGTAACTGACTGGGACCAGAGATTTCTTCACATTCAGCATTCCCATTTAGTGTTCTGGTGCACTGATGCCATTAGTTTCCTAGCTAATTATATTAAAATGAGGCCGCAGTGATATCATTCAAACATACTGGCAATTCTCTGACACTGGTGGAGTGCTTCAATAATCTGCTGCATATTTGAAATGATTGAAAGGGTTCTTGCTATGTGTTCTGTGTTATAGGTGAAGTTGCATTGAAAGGGCCCTTTCCAATGATATGTGGCAGCAATTTGAAGGTGTTTCTGTTGCTTTACTGCTTCCACATTGATGTTTTTTTATATATTCGTTCATGGGGTGTGGGCGTTGCTAGCTAGGCCAACATTTATTGCACATCCTGAATTGGCCTTGAGAAGGTGGTGGTGAGCTGCCTTCTTGAACCGCCGCAGTCCAAAGTTGTGGAACTCCCTCCCTAACAGCACTGTGAGTATACCTACACCACATGTACTGCAGCAGTTCAAGAAGGCAGCTCACCACCACCTTCTCAAGGGCAATTAGGGATGGGCAATAAATGCTGGCCTAGCCATCCCATAAATGAATTTTAAAAATTGACCCAGTGACAGTGAAGGAACAGCAATATATTTCCAAGTCAGGATGGTGAGTGGCTTGCAGAACTTGCAGATGGTGATGTTGCCATGAACCTGCTGCCTTAGTCCTTTTAGTTGGTTGCAATCATGGGTTTGGAAGATGCTGAATAAGGAAGCTTGGTGAGTTTCTACAGTGCATCTTTTATTTGGTACACACTGCTGCCACTATGTGCCACTGGTGGAGGGAGTGACTGTGGGTGGGCTACTAATCAAGCGGGCTGCTTTGCCCTGGAAGGTGTCAAACTTCTTGAGTGTTCTCATTTATCGAATTCCTTTTGGAAACCCAAATATACCAAACTGGTTCTCCTTCATCTACCTTACTAGTTACATTATCAAAAGTTCTGATAAAGTTGACGTTTCGAGTCCATATGACCCTTCATCAGAACTAAGACATATAGAAATGAGATGAAATATAAGCTGGTAGAGGGGTTTGGTTGGACAGGTAGAGCTCGATAGGGGGCCAGTGATAGGTGGAGGCCAAGAAGAGATTGCCAAAGATGTCAGAGACAAAAGGACAAAGGGGTGTTGACAGTGGTGATATTATTTAAAGGATTTGCTAACGGGGACATTAAGGGTAGCAAGCAGGACAAGCTAGTGGCAGATGGCCCTGGGGGGGGTGGGGTGGGGAGAAGGGATCTTAACCTCCACTTTGTGTCCTAACCTCCATGCTCCTGTACTTTGCCTTTGCTGAAATATGGAAGGAGTTTACCTGCATCCTAGGTCAGGCAGCAAGCTCTACAATATGTCCAGACTGATAGCAAAGATAAAAATACAATATGTCCTGATCAATGGACTCCTATAGACTATGGCACTTCTTTGACTAGCACTGCCCGGGCGTCACATCTCCTTTTATCACTCTTGGAAGTGGTTAGCAAATTCTGTTGCCTTGGGTCCACAGTGACAGACAACCTCTGTCCCTTAATGCAGAGCTTGACACATGCATATGGAAAGCAGCTACCATGTTGATTCTGTGAGGCTGTAATATGATTTTCTAAACCTCCTGCTACAACTTCCTTAACAATGCATTTCAGCACCTTTTTCCAATGACAGATGTCAGGCTAACTGGCCTATAGTTTCCTGCTGCCTGTCTCCCTCTTTCTTTGAATGGGGCATTACATTTGCAGTTTTCCAACCCACCAGGACCCTCCAGAAATTTGGCAAGATTAAAAAGATTACAACCAATCCATCCACTACCTCTGCAGCTATTTCTTTGAAGACCCTAGGACGCAGCCATCAGGTCCAGGGGAATTCCTCACCCTTTAGTCCCATAGTCCCATTAGTTTTCCCAGTACTTTCTGCAGTCATTTAATTTTGGCCTCTTGTGCATCCCTGGTTTTAATTACTGTATCATGCCTTCAGCTGCTTATAAGCTCTGGAATCACCACCCTCCCCACCGCACCCCCCCACCCCCCCCACCCCCCCCTCCACCCCCACTTAATCCTCTTGTGCTCTTCTTCTTTAGATGCACCATAAAACCTATTTCTTTGATCTGTTGGAATATCTTCTTTTGTGTCTTGCCAAATTGTTTTTTGATAATGATCCTTTGAGGCACCTTGGGACATTTCACGACATTAAAGCTGCTATTTAAATGCAAGTTGTTGTTGTAACAACCCTAAATTGGTCCACATGGGACACAGATGTTATTTCCTATTGTTATGATCCCCATTGAGACTAATAACTTCTAAAAAGAGATACAAAATTCCCAGTGACCGACACAAAGGAATTGCTTGACAGAATTCCATGTTTTAAAACGTTCGTTGTCACAAACTAAAATCAACATGACTTAGTAGGCAACTAGTGCTAAGTTACAGAAAAGGTATTCTTCATTAACTTATCAACACAATCAAAAACCCCATGCCACATTTATATATTACACTGCACTCTCAGCCTGTAATGTAGTCTTACATGTAAAGTCCCAAGTTGCTCCCAGCTTTAGCAGGATCTCTTCTCCCTGCCCCACCAGCTTTCAGTATTCTTTTAAACAAATCAAAAACAGAAATACCTGGAAAAACTCAGCAGGTCTGGCAGCATCGGCAGAGAAGAGCAAAGTTGACGTTTCGAGTCCTCGTGACCCTTCAACAGAACTAAGTAGAAATAGGAAAGGGGTGAAAGATAAACTGGTTTAAGGTGGGGGAGGGGTGGGGGGGTGGTTGTTGGGACAAGCAAGCAGTGATAGGTGGAGATAACCAAAAGATGTCACGGACAAAAGAACAAAGAGGTGTTGAAGGTGGTGATATTATCTAAAAGAATGTGCTAATTAAGAATGGATAGTAGGACAAGCAAGGCAGCTCTAGTGGGGGTGGGGTAAAATAAACCATGGGTGGAATACATTTAAAAATAATGGAAATAAGTAGGAAAAGAAAAATCTATATAAATTATTGGAAAAAACAAAAGGGAGGGGGAAGAAACGGAAAGGGGTTAGGGTATGGAGGAGAGAGTTCAAGATCTAAAGTTGTTGAATTCAATATTCAGTCCGGAAGGCTGTAAAGTGCCTAGTCGGAAGATGAGGTGCCCACTTCACTCAGGCTTCTGAGAATAATCAAATGGACTTCCAATAACAAGGCACCCAAGTGGTGACTCCTTTGCCTTTAACTCTCCACAAGCATAATTTCTTTGAACAGAGGATCCATCCTCACCAGCACTCCGCTTGGCGAGTAACCCAAAACAGTCCCTTTTCCTTGTCTGGATAGCAGCACCTTCTGTGGGTCTTCTTCCTCAAATCTCTCTGGCAGACTGGGGTGCAGGATTTTGCTCTCATCGGGCAGGCTCGGCAGGGCAGACGGGAGCGGCCGGGAAGCCGACCAACTCCCGTGATTGGGGCCGAACTGCGATTTCACGCTGGTGGGCGAATTAAGGCCTGCCCAGTGTGAACGCCAGCTGGAGAACTTCCAGGGCGGGGGCACAGGTGTGGGTGCCTGTTGTACACTGGGTCCAATGGTCACCTGGCGGCCGGTTCAAAATCGGTCCAGGCAGCCCCAGGGAGGCTGCCCGCAATGGAGTTGCAGCAGCAACATGGCTGCAGAGACCAGGCAGGAGGTGAGGTAGGCTGAGCACCCGGCCCCCCCCTCGTTTTTCCTACAAATACCTTGGGGTCATCCTGGAGGAGGTGGCTGCCAGAAGGGACAAGGGTGCAGTGCTGGAAGTGCTTCAATGACCTGCTGCGTTCCAGAAGGGTGAGTACTGTGTTGGCATTGTGTTGAATTGTTTTGGTCTGGCCATCACCCCATGGAGCTCAGGGGTGTTAGAGCCTGAGTGCCAACTGTCAAACACGCTGGAGCTGGCCAAGGGGCTGAGCCCTGGCTGCTTTGACTGAGTACCATGTACATCGAGGGCCACGACTCAGATCTGCCCTGCAAGATGTATCTCATCTGGGATTGGCCAGGCTGCAATGACACTGCAGTTAGAGAGTGGACTAATCAATGCTCCTCTATCCTTTCAGGAGAAGACATCCCATAGCAGAATTGAGAGGTCGCGGACTGGCAAAGGACCCTCACACCTCCTCATCCTCTCTTGGTACAAATAGGAGGCCTTGGAGCTCGAGAGGTGCCATGCACCTCGGTCAACCGGCCGCGGTGAGGCTGGGGTGTCAGACGAAGGTAGGAGTGCTGTGCATTGAGGTAAGAATTTCGGCTTGTGCAACCATTCTAGTGCAGCCTCTTCATTGATGTGAGCCTCAAACCTGGAGTCCCCATTGATCATTGAAAGGTGATGGCACCATGATCCAGATCTCCATTGTCTCATTAGGGTGCCCGGCATACACAGTGACAGTGTGATGAGTTTAACTAATGACATGTCCTTCTTCTCCCTTTTAGATTCACCAGCAGGTGTTCACACTCTGGACCCTGAAAGGTCACCCCTGACCCCGGAGGACCACCATACTCCCTAAGCACCTGCATCACACCCACTCTCTGAACCAGGCACCAGCGCAGATACCAGCTCCTTGCTGGGCATTTGTTTGACGGCTAGTACCTCGGTGCACATTGGTGAGGGCACTTCACACTCGCTTGAGGTGCAGGTGGAGGCAGACAGTGCCCAGGGCTGGAATACTGCTGGAGACTAGGATGATGCTCAGTCGAAGGCTGATGATGGGTGGCAGATGCTGGATGTCCAGCGGGATATGCAGGAGGATCTGGCAGAGATACAAGAGGGTGTGCATGCCATGGAGGAGCGTGAGCACCGCATTGACACACATAACCGAGCGAAATGCCTCCTCCATGGAGAGAGTGGCGACTCTCATGGAGAGGCTTCTCCAGGAAGAGAATCAGGGGTTCCTGGGATTGCATTTGGACCTGCAAGTCCTCATTCAGACACTGACCTCAGCTGGTCAATGTCTGTGTATGAGATGGATGGGGCACCCAGTTAGGTGTCCCAGCTAGGTGTCCATCCATCAATAGCCCGCAAGGAGATCCACAGTGACCTCACGTTTGCACACGAGCTGCCTGTCGTCTCTGTGGGCTCCTCTCAGGGTGCTCTGGATGATGGCAGCTGCTCCTCCTCCCCTCTGCCAGTGACCGTTGCATCTGATGAGGCTGCGGTGACTGGGGAGATGGAAGCTGTGGCACTGGCTGCTCCCTCCCAGGCAGGGCCAGCACAGGTTCCACTGGCCAGAGGACAGCTGCCAAGCTCACCAAGGCCAACAGGACAGCAGAGTCAGCAAGTTGTCCCCAATGCCAGCGAGGGGGAAGCACCGAGACCTAGCACCCGTAAACGTAAGTTTAAAGCACTTTAAGCACAAGAGGCACTGGTGACGGGTGATCTTTTGCTCCCCCATTTTGTATTTCTTTTTTTAATAGTGTGACTACCAACACTGGATGTTGTTCCGTTCAATACAATGTGAGTTCCAACATTAAATTATATTTGCTTTTGTGTAATTGGCCTGAGTACGCTTCATTTGTTTTTTAGGTGCAGGGTAGCCCAGTATGTGATGCTGGACATGGGTGGCTCACAGCTTTATTGCACAGACACTGGGCGTATCTTGGGGGGCCAAGGAAAGGGTCATTTCCGCGATCCAGGATGGAGGCGGCAGCCCTGGCATGAGGTGGTAGTTTTTATTTGGCAGCCTAGATGAAGGAGTGTTGGATCAAGGCGTCATTGGTGTCTCTGCCTCCCTGAAGGCTATTGAGGTCTGGCTCCATGCCCTCAGCATTCTCCTCACCATGTTCCTCTTCTGACTCACTACTGGACTCATCCTCTGTGGCCTGTGCAGCTGCCTCAAGAATCTCCAGTGGGTCCCCCTTGCCAGTGCTAGATTGTGGAGAGCGCAGCATGCAACCACTATCAGTGACACTAACTCTGGGGGGTATTGCAGTGCGCCCCCTGAATGGTCCAGGCAACAGAAGCGCATTCTGAGAAGACCTATTGTTCTTATTACCACTGCCCTTGTGAAAGCATGGTTCCTGTTGTACCTCTGCTCCGCCTGTGTTCTTGGATGGCAGAGAGGCATCATAAGCCACCTATTCAATGGATAGACCTTGTCACCCAGCAGCCATCCATCCAATCGAGCTGGAGCACTGAAGAGCCTCAGCACCTGGAAGTGTCTCAGGATGTAAGCATCATGGGAGCTGCCAGGGTACCTTGCACAGACTTGCAGAATCTGCATCCTGTGGTCATACACTATCTGCCCGTTCACGGAGTGGAAGCCTTTCCTGTTGATGAAGGCGCCTGTCTGACCCGCTGGCGCCTTAATGGTCACATGTGCGTAGTCGATGGCATCCTGGACTGCCTGGGAGGTTAGTGGAGGTGGGTTGCCTCACATCCTTTAAAAAGTACCTGGATGAGCACTTGGCACGTCATAACATTCAAGGCTATGGGCCAAGTGCTGGTAAATGGGATGAGGTAGATAGGTCAGGTGTTTCTCACGTGTTGGTGTAGGCTCGATGGGCCAAAGGGCCTCTTCTGCACTGTGTGATTCTGTGATTCTGTGATTCTGGAAGCAGGGGATCCCAGCAAAGTCTCTGGCTCACTCAGCCTGGCTGGCCTCGTCCATATGGAAATGAATGAAAGTCAATACTTGCCCGAACAGAGCTTCTGTCACCAGCTTGACGCAACTGTGGACAACTGATTGGGAGACTCCACACAGATCCCCCATTGACCCCTGGAAAGGGCCGGAGGCATAGAGGCTGAGGGCCACTGTGACCTTCAGAGCCATTGGCATGGAGTGTCCACACACACAGTCGGAGCTGATCTCAGGCCCAATCATCTGACAATGGAGGTCACTGTCTCCCTTGAGAGGCGGGGCCTCCTTTGGCATTGCACGTCAGGCATATTGAGGTAGCTGCATCGCTGCCTATAAACACTGGCAGCAGGATAGTGGCATCTTCTGCGGCCCCTTCCGCCTTGGACTTCCTGCTGGCCCTGCACCCCTTTTGCCCGCACCTCTCCTCCTACAGCTCCCTCTCCCCTGGAAGCTGCATTGGGATACCTGGCCTCCTCTCCCTTCTGCCCCTCTCTTCCTCCTCAAAGGAGGTGCCACCAGCGGAGACCACAATCCCCGTTATCATGGTAAGGGAAGGTTGTCTGGAAGGGTCCACAGGGTCCAACTCCTAAGGGGGCCTGGATGACACCAATGAGCCCAAAATGAAGCCTGGAAATGCTAAGAATGAAGCCCCAATCAGAGTCGAAGCTGCCAAGTATCAATAGGTCACCAGCAGCAAGTTATCTCCTAAACTCCTCACTGCTCACATTGACAATGCTGCTGACCCTTCTTCTTCCACCCGTGGATGAGCTTTTGCAAACTGTGGGCTGCCTGCCTGCCCGTTTTGCCCATGAGATGAGGGAAAGATCACACGGGCAACATTAAATTGCCATCAATTTGGTTGTCAAGGACCTTAACTGCCCTCTTAATTAATGGCGGATGTGGCTCCAACTCCCACGCGCGCCCGCCTTTCGAAATATTGCGTGAGTGCACGATGATGTCGGGATGCTCACCTGACGTCATCTTGCGTCATTTTACACTCGTTCGGGTCGGGCGCGTGCCTGCCCGACAAGCAAAAAATTCTGCCCTGGAAGTCTGAGGCTCTGTGCATAGCAAGACTAGCTGCCTCATTCTTTGTGTCAAGGTGTTTGCACTTTATTTTCAATAATTTTTGATTTGAATTTTCATCTCCATTGCAAACAGGCTTACATGGGTTTATCTCTAGGCAGGTCTCGTAGGCATGTCCTTCTCTCCCCAAATCATTCCATTTACCTTGAATTAAAGGGGACAATTTGAAACATAACCTTATTATAAAGTCCAGCCTTTAGACCAACCTCCTTTACTTTCCTTTGCTGTATTTATCCCATAACTTTGTGAGCTTAGTACACAACATAAACAATTGCCTTAGAAGATAAGCCTCTGCCCTGATACTTGGCCTACAGCTATACAGACCCACTAGAAATGGAAGTTATGAATGCCTCTTCACTCTTGTAAATTGAACAGATTGTTTGGTAAAGCATATTAATGCCAAGCATATTGATAAAAAGTCAAATAGATGATAAAGAGAAAAAGAAAGTAATCAATTATTTGGCTTTTAGTGGTTTCCAGAACATCTATGGCAAACATGTAAAAAATGAAAGTCACTGTAGTCCCATAGGCTGCTGACTCATCAGGGACAGACAACTGGTGGTGAAGGGTCATGAGGACTCGAAACGTCAACTTTTTCTTCTCTGCCGATGCTGCCAGACCTGCTGAGTTTTTCCAGGTAATTCTGTTTTTGTTTTGGATTTCCAGCATCCGCAGTTTTTTTGTTTTTATCTTTATTAACTGGTGGTGAGTTTAACCTGAGAGTTACCACACCTCAGGTAAGAGGCAAGGTTGAGAAAGTGGGGCTTCATGGATGACTTCAGCCAGTACAGGAATTGAAGGTGTCATTCTGTATCTCAAACAAGACAAGCAGCCAGCTCAGCTAACCAATCCCCAGGCAAATGTATAAATAATGTGGCCTTATACTCACCAAATGACTGAGAGAAGGGACCTAAAAGATCATATTGATTCACTGTAGATACACATTTGGATTCAGCACATCCAAATCTCATCAAAATTCAGAATGTGCCAAAATACTGCTGAATCTGCCCAAATAGAGTGATCACATTTGTAAAGTTCATTTTGAGGCCAATTTTGCCAGTATTTTTTGATGTTCTTAAATGTTTTATTAAACGCCAGATCAGATTGAAATCATGTAAGTTTCTACTGCTGCAAGTTTTGGTCACCAATTTCCTTGAAACAATAATCCCTTTTGCATGAGTGACAGCAGCCTTATTTACATAGAGTAACCAGGGTGAACTAAAATCATTAAAATGTACATTCGCCATCACAGCTTTGAGTTGCATATCAAGTGAGTGAACAAGGTCAGAAGCTTGATTCCTGCAGTGTCCGCAAACTTCATGTCACATTTAAAATGTTATCGCATATGTCAATGCACACAGTCTCAGCAGCAGCATATGCAATACACTGCAGGGCTTCATCTGGATCATTCATAAGTATTGGGTAGGAATGAGACAAGGCATACCTTTACACAGTAAAAGGGATGTCTTTAATTGAGCTTGACTCCGGACTCAGTCTATAGAGTTTAAACAGTTTTATGCAGATTGCTCGTTAATTTGCACCTTTGTCAATAGTAATGTGATTCCAATTCTAAGAATCTGCAAGTTAAAAATACCTGCAATTAAAAACAGGACAGTATGTGCACATTTTACAGATGTATAATATGGCCAAAGTTTGAGACCAATATCCAGCCTCTGGAGAACTTGGAAGACATCTGGCTTGATATTGGGTTGAGCCATTTTCAAGCACCTCTGCCAGCTATCTGATGCAGGTGTTAAGCCACTTACATATGTACATGAGGGGGTCTAACACGCTAACTTAAGACTCGGGATATGATAGCACAAATTGGCTTCTTCAACCACCACTCCTGTCTATAAACCCTCAAATGAAATTAATGACTAGATAATCTGTTTCTCACTTCATAGTACAGAACTTGAGTTTTGCTGAAAACGTGACATACTATCAAAAACTTTCATCTTTCACTCATCAGAACAGATGCAAGATTACCAAATTTCAAAGAGAACAGCAATTTATACTGCAGGAGAAAAGGGATGTTGATTAGTTGGCAAGTGCACTCTGACTGGTCAAGATATTGTCATGGTGAATGCATCAGGGAGCTATTGCCTCCTAATCCTTTGTTTATTCAAAAAGGGTCCAAATGTCTGGACTAATTCCTTTTGCTTGCGGAAGACATGAACCTGTACACGAATATACGTAATTTCTTGCAAGTGTAAGTAAGATACGTTTTAAGCCTGACTAATAATTTTAAATTGGTTATTAATGTAGTTATTAGCACACTCAGGATTGCTCAGCAGATGCTGACCAATCACGGAATCAGAGATAATGTTAGACATTATATTATCAGTTTTGTAAGCATGAGTTGGATGAGTACACCATTGCGTGGAAGTTCCCCTCTAAGCTACTCACCATCCTGACTTGAAAATATATCGCCATTCCTTCACTGTCACTGGGTCAAAACCCTGAAACTCCCTCCCTAACAGCACTGTTGGTGTACTTATACCACATGGACTGCAATGGTTCAAGAATCCAGCTCACCACCACCTTCTCAATGGCAAGTAAGGATAGACAATAAATGCTAGCTCAGCCAGCAATGCCAGCATCCCATGAATGGAGAAAAAACTTTACCTATTCCAAACAGCTGATGGTACAGGCTCTTTGATACTATCTGCCAGTCATTGGAGCATATAGCCTATGTACTTAGTATCACACTGGCAGTGAAATTCATATGCAACATTTCTTGTTCTTGTGGTAGCTAGAGCATCTTTTTGGTTTGATGGCAGTATCCTGTTAGAGGAAAATACCACTCGTGTTGACACTGCAAAGTAGCAATGTGAAATGGCAAGCTTCACCAATTGCTCAATTGTTTGGAATTCTTCACCCTTTCAGGGTAATTTGAGGTAGACTGGGCACTTTTCAGGTCTGGAAGTGGCAGCCTTAGGCCCACTTATGAGTATGTGCAACAGACTGTAAGCAATGTTCTGATCAGGATAACTATTGTCCCAAAGGAGAGCTTTGATGTACTCTACTTTGGCATCAAGCTTGCATGGTTTTGGAAGAGCAAATGGCTTGGCCAATTTACATGGTTGTTGATAAGGCCAATAATGTAGTGCATGGAACATTTTATACTGCATAAGAAGGTAGGCTTGCAGTAGGCGTAGTAGAGAACCCATTAATGGATTTCTCAACTAGCGCGCTGAAGAAAGGAAGATCATTTGACTGCTCCATTTCAAAGAGCATTTGAGTGTGGGATGGAGCCAATTAAGGTGTGTAAGGAGATTTTTCATGCAGAAGCAGATTCAAATATAGCAAACATAACATCTGTGTACCAGAAATATGCAAGGGATAGATGATAAGGGGTCATTCCTTTCAAAATGTGTTTCTCATGGAAACCGATGAAAATGTTGGTGAGAGTTGGCTTTAGAAGGGAACCCTCTATGTATGCACTATGGGCATACATAGCGTCACTGTACAGTTGAACTCAGCTTTAATAACTTATACATCTTAATGCGCTGCTCGCAATAGGCAGAGTATGGACCATAATCAACTAACCCATGCTTACAAAACTCAGTATATAATGCCTAACATTAGATATGATTCTGCAATTGGATAGTATTTACTGAACAATCCTGAGTGTGCTCAGAATGACACTAACAATTAGTTTAGGATTATTAGCTGGGCTCACAATATAGCTCACTCATGCTTGCTTGAACCTACAAATGTTCGTATGCAGGGACCTGTCCTCTGCAGGCATAAGGAATATGTCCAGTCATTGCACCTTTTGAATAAACAAAAGCATGGGGACAATACCTCTTTGGTGCATTTGCCATGGAAACATCTTGACAAATCACAGCCAACTTGCCTCTTTTCTTATGCAGTATAAAATGTTGTCATCTTTGAGATTTGGCATCCTTGTATTTGGCGGTTGAGTACAAGACAAAATGTTTTGACAGTATGTCTCTTTTGCAGCAATAATCTGTTTTGGTAGTGTTAGTTTGAAGAAGAATTTTGGTCAAGACACTTCTTTGCATTGCTATTAGATCCTTTATATTCAGCGGATGAAACTGCATTTTAACATCTATTCCAAAAGACAGGACCTCTGCAATGTGGCACTGCCTGAGTATTGCATTGAAGTGTCAGCCAGGAATAGTTATAAAAAGCTCTGCTGATATTCTGACCTTTTGGTCGCAGCATAGGTTCATGCTGCTGTAGTATTTCTCTCAGCTTGGTCAAATTTAAAGATGCTGTGCCTTCCTCGACAGAGCGTTTTGAAAATCTTTTTAAATAACAAGCACTTTGCACAATGATTTAAATCAACAACCTGCAGCACCTGGAATGGAGAAGAGTGTCCCCAAGGTGCTTGACAAAAGAAGGGAGTTAGCCTTTGTTGGGGAGCTAAGAAGTGATTAAGGTTTCACAAAAGAATAGGTTTATCAGGGAGCTTTTAAAAATGGGGAGAAAAATGGAGACAAAGAGGACTTTAGGATAAGATTTATAATGGATATAACCAAGGATGCTGAAGGCTCTGCTAGAAATGACAACTCAACTTCCCTTTCTAGCTCATGTTAACTTATTTTGCTCAAGGTTCTCTATCCTCAGGATTGACCCTCAATCCATCAAATTTGCTGTCATCACCCTTCTCCTCAAAAAAAAATCAAATCTTGATCATTGCTTTGGCCCATTTCCAACTTATCTCGCTTCTTCAAGTGACTTTCCAAATCCAAGCTCATCTTCTCTAGAACTCTATGCTTGAATCCCTCCAGTCAGGTTTCCACCCCTGCCACAGAACTGAAACAGTTCTTATCAAGGTCACAAATGATGTCCTATCTGACTGTGTCAAAGGTAAACTATTCTTCCTCGTCCTTCTCAGACTGCTGGCTGCAGCTTTTGACATGATTGATGACTTCATCCTCCTTCAACATCCCTCCACCATCATCCAGCTGCATGGGACTGCACTCACCTGATTCCATTCATATCCTAAACTTCTCCACCTTTCTACCTTTCTTTACTTTTTTAAAATATTGATTTACAGGATATGGTTGTTGCTGGCTAGGCTAGCATTTATTGCCCATCCCTAATTGCCCTTTATTGAGAAGGTGGTGGTGAGCTACCTTCTTGACCTGCTGCAATGTGGTATAGGTACACCTACATTACTGTTAGGAAGGGAGTTCCAGGATTTTGACCCAGCGACAGTGAAGGAACGGCGATATATTTCCAAATCAGGATAGTGTGTGGCTTGGAGGGGAATTTGCAAGTGGTGGTGTTCTCAGGAATCTACTGCCCTTATCCTTCTAGGTGGCAGAGGTTGTGGGTTTGGAAGGTGCTGCTGAAAGAGCCTTGATGAGTTGCTGCAGTGCATCTTGTGGATGGTACACACTGCTGCTACTGTGTGTTGGTGGTGGAGGAAGTGATTGTTAAAGGTTGGTTGATAGGGTGCCAATGTTTTCCCCCAATTTCCAGTGACTCCAGTTTTGCTAGGGCTGCTTGATGTTACACTCGGTCAAATTCAGCCTTGATGTCAAAGGCTATCACTCTCACCTCACCTCCTGGAGTTCAGCTCTTTTGTCCATGTTTGAACCAAGGCTGTAATGAGGATAGAAGCTGAATGGCCCTGGCAGAACCCAAAACTGAGCATCAGTGAGTAGGTCATTGCTGAGTAAGTGCTGTTTGATGGCACTGTTGATGACGCCTTCCATCACTTTACGGATGATCTGCGTCAAGTGGTGAGGGAACTAACAAGAGAGAAAAGCCCACTTGGCCTCGTGCAAGCCAATCTGCCTGTTGCAGATTCATCTGTCCATGATACTATTGGTAGGAGTGACAACCTGGGATCACTTAGCTCTGTCTCCTCTGATAAGAGGAGACTGATGGGGCAGTAATTAGTCAGGTTATTTGTCCTGCTTCTTGTGTACTGGACATACCTGGGCAATTTTCCACATTGCCAGGTAGGTGCCAGTGTTGCAGTTGCACTGGAGCAGCTTGGCTAAGAGCACAGCTAGCTCTGGAGCACATGTCTTCAGTACTATTGCTAGAACGTTGTCAGGGCCCATAGCCTTGCAGTATCCAGTGCCTTCAGCCACCTTTTGCTGTTACATTGACTGAATCGATTTGGCTGAAGACTGGCATCTATGATGCTGGGGACCTCAGGACAAGGCCGAGATGAATCATCCACTTGGCACTGCTGGCTGAAGATTGTAGCAAATGCTTCAGTCTTGGCTTTTGAACTGATGTGCTGGGCTCCTCCATCTTAGAGGACGGGGACATTTGTGGAGCCTCCTCCTCCAGTTAGTTGATTTTTTTGTCCACCACCATTCATGACTGGATGTGACAGGACTGCAGAGCTTAGATCTGATTCATTGATTGTTGGATCACTTAGCTCTATCACTTGTTGCTTTCGCTGCAGTTTGGCGTGCAAGTGCTCCTGCATTGTAGCTTCAGCAGGTTGACATTTCATTTTTAGGTAAGCCTGGTGCTGCTCCCGGCATGCCCTCCTGCACTATTCATGGAACTAGAGTTGATCCTCTGATTTGATGGTAATGGTAGAGTGGGGGAATATACCGGGCCAGATTGTGGTTGAATATAATTCTGCTGGTGCTGATGCCTCACAGCGCCTCATGGATGCCCAGTATAGAGTTGCTAGCTCTGTTTGAAATCTATCCCATTTAGTATGGTGACAGTACCACACAACACGATGCAGGGTATCCTCTCTGTGAAGGTAGGACTTAGTCTCCACAAGGACTGTGTGGTGGTCACTCCAACCAACAGTATCATGGACAGATGCATCTGCGACAGGTGGATTGGTGTGGACGAGGTCAAATAAGTTTTTCCCTCTTGTTGGTTCCCTCACCACTTGCCGCAGACCCAATCTAGCAGCTATTTGCTGTCCAAGAAGCACCCAGTGTGGTCAATGATAGTTTCCTTGAGCTGGAAGTCTAGTCAGAACTCAGTGTAGCCACGCAGCGGCCAATAAATTATTTGAGTGGCACATGATTCAGTGTCACAACAGAGGCTTTGAAGTGAACCATGTCACCAAGATATATCATGAGCTGACAGAGACACAGATATGAGTTTTAGAGCTGAGGTATGGATGAAGATGGTGGGCAATGTTTCAAATTTTGGATCATAGCAGTTTTAATAATGTATATATGGGATTTGAAGCTCACTTCTGGGCCGAACAAAATATTGAAATCCCATAGTCTGGTTCAGCCTCAGTAAGGAACCAGACGAGATGAAAGCTAATGACAGTTTCAAAGCTGATGAAGGTGGAAGATTAACCTTGCTGGGAGTCGGAGCAGAGCGGACCTGCAGGAGATATGCGAGAGCTGAGGAGCACCTACAAATACAGACTGGGGATTGCAGAACGGCCTATCTTGCTGGGAGGACAACTGTGATGTCACAGGAAACTCGTAAATTAATTGGCCGGTGAGTGGTCAGACTAAGGGACAGTGTGTGAAAAACCAGCTCAGGACAGGTGAGTTAAGGTAGGTCTATAAATAAAAATAGCTAACATTTTAAAATAATAAACCAAAATTTGAAAACTTTAAAATTAAAGTAAAACAATAAAGATTAAAAAAGCAATAAAAATAAAGTCATTTAAACAAACACTAAAACACATACCTTGTGGTTAAGAAGCATATAACCTTTAGTTGTCAGTGGTACTAGCATTCAATAAACACAGTAAATTGTAGCATACATAGGAAGAAAGTAATTAAAGTAAATTAATTAAGTAACATAAGTTAGAATGGCAGGACAGGTGCTATGTTGCAGCTGTGAGATGTGGGATCTTTTGGACATCAAGCTGATCCATGACAAACACGTCTGTAGGAAATGTAAGCAGCTTGAGGAATTCGGATCAGGATTATTGATCTGGAAGCCAAAATGCAGGCACCGCGCAACATAAGGTGGGGGGGGTGGGGGGGGGGAGCGGTGGTGGAAATACCTGGATACTTTGTTCCAGAAGACAGTCTTAGAAAAGGGTAATCTGTTTTGGTCAGCAGTGAGGGACATGGGGAGTGTGACTGTCAGAGGCAGGTAGTGGGACTGAGCAGACGGTAGTGGAGGAGTCTCAGGCTTTGCAGTTGTCAAACAGGTTTAAGGTGCTCACAACCTGTGTGGATGAAAGCAAGGTCTGCAAGATGGATGAGCTGGCTGGCCATGGCACTGTAGTACAGGAATCTGTTCAAGCCGGGGGAAGCAAAAAGGAATGTAGTGGTAGTAGGGGATAGTGAGGGGGATATTCACTGTTCTCTGCAGCAAAGAGTGAGAGTCCAGACGGCTATGTTGCCTGCCCGGTGCCAGGGTTCCGGACATCTGTTCAGGGCTGGAGAGGAACTTGCAGTGGGAAAGGGAGGATCCAGTTGTATGGTCCATGTAGGTACCAATGACATAGGTAGAACTAGGAAAGAGGTTCTGCAAAGTCTGAGGAGCTAGGTACCAAATTAAGAAGCAGGACCTCAAAGGTAATAATCTCTGGATTATTACAAGAGCCATGTGCAAATTGACATAGGACAAATAAGATTAGAGAGATGAATGCATGGCTGAAAGACTGGTGTGTGAGAAATGGGTTCCAGTTTGTGGGGCACTGACATCAGTACTGGGGAAAGTGGGGGCTGTACCGTTGGGACAGTTTACACTTGAACCGTGCTAGAACGAGTGTCCTCATAAATCGCATAACCAGGGAAGTAGAGATGGCTTTCAACTAAACAAGAGGGGTGAGGGATCAAGCTTTGGTAGAGGTAGCACTTCAAGGTGTAGAGTCAATACAGGAGAACAGAAGAATAATATGAGAAATGAGGATCAGAGAATGGCAGGAAGGGACAGAGAGAAAAACAACCTAAGAATGCATCAACAATCAAGACTAAATGTTACAAAGTTAACAAAATGACAAAACTAAAGACTCTCTATCTGAATGCACATGGCATTCATAACAAAGTAAATGAATTGATGGCTCACATTGAAGTAAATAAATATGATCTGATAGCAATTATGGAGAAGTGGTTGCAGGATGACAAAGATTGTGTCCTTAATATTGAGGGGTACATAACATTCAAGAATAATAGGAAGGTAGGTAAAGGTGGAGGGGTAGCACTGTTAATCAAAGAAGGCATTGGTGCAATAGTTAGAGATGACATTGGTTCAGGAGATTAGGATGTAGAATCGGTTTGGGTGGAAATGAGCAATAGTAGGAGAAATGTCATTAGTGGGAGTGGTCCACAGGCCCCCTAATAGTAGCCACAGTTTAGGACAAAGTATTCAAGAGAAAATATTGTGTGCCTGTGATAGAGGGATGGCAATAATCATGGGTGATTTTAATCTGCATATAAACTGGAAAAATTAGATTGGCAGTACTAACCTGGATGGGGAGTTCTTAGAATGCTTTTGAGATAGTTTCTTAGAGCAGCAGGTTCTGGAACAAACCAGAGAGCAGGTTATATTAGACTTGGTATTGTGTAACGTGACCGGATTAATTAATGACTTCAGAATAAAGGCACCGCTAGGTAGCAGTGACCACAATATGATTGAATTTATAACCAGTTTGAAAGGGAGAAGAGTGGATCTAAGATTAGTAACTTAAACATAAATAAGGGCAACCATGTGGGGATGAAAGCTGAGCTAGCTGAAGTGAATTGAGAAATTAGACCAGAGAATAGATCAATAGAGAAGCAGTGGCAAACATTTAAGGGGATATTTCAGATCATTCAGAATAAATACATTCCTATTATAAAGAAAAATTCTAAGGGGAGGACCCACCATCCGTGGTTAACTAAAGAAGTTAAGGAAAGCATCAAATTTAAGGAAAAAGCATACAACTCCGCAAAGATGAGTGGCAGAACAGATGATTGGATGGAATATAAAGATTAGCAGAGAATGACTAAAAGGTTAATCAGGAGAAATAATTTAGAGTATGAGTTAGCTGGAAATGTAAAAATGGTTAGCAAGAGTTTCTACAGGTATTTAAAAAGTAAAAGAGTAAGTAGGGTGTTGGTTCTCCAGAGAGTGACAGTGGGGAATTAACAGTAGAAAATCAGGAAATGGCGGAAGAAATGAACAAATAATTTGCTTCTGTGTTCACCACAGAGGATACAAGAAGAATCCTAGTAATAGCTGCAAATCAGGAAGTGAAAGGGAGAAAGGAACTTGGTGAAATTGAAATCACTAGAGAAATGGTACTGAGCAAATTGGTGGAGCTGAGTGTTGGCAAGTCTCTGGGTCTTGATGGATTACATCCTAGGATCTTAAAAGAGGTGGCTAATGAGGTAGTTGAAGCGCTGGTGTTAATTTTCCAAAATTCACTAGATTCTGGAAAGGTTCCAACAGATTGGAAAGTAGAAAATATAACTCCTTTATTCGAGAAAGGAGGGGGGCATAAAACAGAAAAAAACAGTTAGCTTGATGTCAGTCATATGGAAGTTGATGGATTCAGTCATTAAGGGAAGTTATAGCTGGGCATTCAGAAGAGCTCAAGGCAATCGGAAGAGTCAGCATGGTGTTGTGAAAGGAAAATCATGTTTAACTAATTTATTGGAGTTTTTTGAAGGAGTAGCATGTGCAGTGGATAAAGTGGAGCCAGTAGATGTACTGTACTTGGATTTCCAGAAGGCTATCGATAAGGTGTCACATCAAAGATTATTACAGAAAATAAAAGCGCATGTTGTAGGGGTAACATGTTAGCATGGATAGAAAATTGGCTAGCTGGCAGAAAGCAGAGAGTATACATAAATGGGTCTTTTTCAGATTGACAGGATGGGATGAGTGGAGTCCCCCAGAGATCTGTGCTGGGGCCTCAGCTTTTTACGATTTACATCAATGATTTGGATGAGGGGAGTGAGGACATGGTAGCTAAATTTTCAGATGACACAAAGATAGGTAGACAAGTATGTTGTGAAGAGGACATGAGGATGTTGCAGATGGATATAGATAGGTTGATTGGGTGGGTAAAGATCTGGCAAATGGAGTTTAATGTGGGAAAATTTGAAGTTGTTCACAGGTAGAACAAAAAAGGGAGAGTATTACTTAAATGGAGAACAGCTGCATAATTCTGATGTGCAGGGGGATCTAGGTGTTCTAGTACATGAGTCACAAAAAGTTAGAATGCAGGCACAGCAAGTAATTAAAAGATTAATGGAATGTTATCCTTCATTACGAGAGGGATTGAACAGAAGAGAAAAGATGTTATGTTTCAGTTATACACGGCATTGGTAAGACCGCACCTCGAATACTGTGTGCAGTTTTGGTCTCCTTATTTAAGGAAGGATGTAAATGCATTGGAGTCGGTTCAAAGGAGGTTTACTAGATTGACACCTGGAATGAGTGAGTTGTCTCATGGGGAAAGGTTGGACAGGCTGGGCTTGTTTCCCCTGGAGTTTAGAAGAGTGAGGGGTGATTTGATTGAAGAATACAAGTCCATGACTGGCCTTGACAAGGTGCACGTTGAAAGAATGTTTCCTCTTGTGGGTGACTCCAGAGCAAGGGGGCACTGTTTTGAAATGAGGGGTCGCCCTTTTAGGATAGAGATTCGGAGAAACTTTTTCTCTCAGAGGATTGTGCAACTTTGAAACTCTCTGCCTCAGAAGGTGGTGGAGGCGGAGTCATTGAATATTTTTAAGGTAGAGGTAGATAGATTCTTGTTGGGCAAGGTAATCAAAGGTTGGCAGGGTTAAATGGGAATGTGGAAATCGAAACACAAGAAGATCAGTCGTGACCTCATTGAATGGCGGGGCAGGTTCAAAGGGCCAAATGGCCTACTCCTGTTCCTATTTCTTAGGTTCTTAATAGGATAAGGAGAATTTGAATATATTAGGGAATTGGGCAATCAGGTGGCAGATGAAATTTGATGTAGAATTTTGTCCCACCAGGGGCTGGGATGGGGGAGTGGGGTGTGGGAGGTTGGTGTTAGGGGGTTGGTGGGGAGGAGTACCAGATGCCACAAAACCCTCCTCTGTAAAAGCACCAATAGATGTGTGTACAGCATGTTATGGTCAAGTTTTGTGCCTTTCATAACTTAACACTGTGCCAAACTTCTCCTCATGTCATGGGAGGGTTAAATTGATACAATTAATTAAATAGACAATTAATAAAGTTATGGAACAGATTCCCAGGGAGGCAGAGTAAGCATATGGTCTTGTTTCATTCAAAAGCAAATTGGATAGATTTTGTTCCACAGATAATATTTTAGGAAAGTATGTGAGTAATTTGACACACAACATCTGGTAAGCAAAGCATATAGTGAGGAACAGGTGACTTTAAACCTCTGGTTCCAAAAACTCTTCAACATGAGCCGTTTTCCTTACTCCATGACTGAGTCTGCTACCATCCAAAGATATCATCATAATTCAACAACTCACTGTTTCATGTGACTACCAGAGAGACAACGAGGTGCACCTTGGATATATTTTGTGGACAATTACTGTACTCTAATGGCAAAAGGGTTGGATTTTTTAGAATTTGTTCTTGGGATATGAGCACCACTGACATTGTCTTTGCAATGCTCAATAGGAGCAAATTCTGGCACATCCACAACACTGATGAACTTCAACTGTTATCCTGGCTAGACATTTAACTCAGCAGTTAAACCTAAGACCTTCTAAAGTGTGTGACAGGGTATTACTCTTAGCAGTATTCTTTGGTCTGATGATTTTTTTAACCAAATAAATGTTGGATAAATTTTGGGAACATACGAACAAGGAGCAGGAGTGGCCATTTGGCCCCTCAAGCCTGCTCCACCATTTAATAAGATCATGGCTGATCTGATAGTAACCTGAAATCTGCATCCTGCCTACTCCTGATGACCTATCACCCCCTTGCTTAGCAAGAATCTATCCACATCTGCCTTAAAAGTATGCAAAGACTCTGCTTGCATCACCTTTTCAGGAAGAGAGTTCCAAAGACTCATGACCCCACTGAGAGAATTTTTTTTGCCTCATCTCCATTTTATATGGGCAAATATTTTGATCCTCAGTTCTAGATTCTCCCACAGGAGGACATATTATTTTCCCATCTCCCTATCAAGACCCCTCAGGATCTTATATGTTTCAATCAAGTCGCCTCTTACTCTTCTAAACTCCAGTGGATACAAGCCTAGTCTGTCCAGCCTTTTCTCGTTACTCAACCCACACATTCCAGGTATTAGTCTGGTAAACCTTCTCTGAACTGCTTCCAGTATATTTACAGCCTTCCTTAAATAAGGTGACCAATACTCGACACAGTATTCCAGATGTGGTCTTACTAGTGTTCTGTATAACTGAAGCATAACCTTCCTACTTTTGTATTCAATTCCTCTCGCAATAAATGATAATATTCTATTAGCTTTCCTAATTACTTGCTGTACCTGCATGCGATTCATGCACTAAGACACCCAGATCCCTCTGCATTTCAGAGCTCTGCAAGGGTTGTGCAGGACAGCATTTTACAGCCAGTGTGGAAATATTGAATGTAAACAGTAAATGCTGGGAACACTCAGCAGGTTAGCATCCGTGAAGAGGGAAACAAAGTTAAATTTCTTGGTCAATGACCCTTCACCAGAACTGGAAATGTTAGGGATGAAGCAGGTTTTGAGCAAGTATAAAAAGTGGGGAGAGGAGGAAAGAATGAAAGGGACATTCTGTGATAGGGTCAAAGGCAGGAAAGATTTAAATGATAAAAGGGATGATGGTGAAAGGCAAAAGTGGGTGGAAATGGGACAGGTAAAGAAACAAAATGGGATAAAAGAAACAAGAGGAGGATTCAATCTTCTGCTGCTGTTATTTTGCCTTATGTCTGCAGAAAAGATTCAATTCATCTACTTCAATTTACCAGACAGGGAAGTAGGCCTTAGGTTTCTTTGCTGCATGTGTTTATGTCAGTTTTGCTGTGTGCAAGTCAGATGCTCCCATTGGCTTTGTAAGCATGGCCACAACTGGAAAATAATTCATTGGTGATGGAGTACACTGTAATGTTCTGGGGTTTTTAATAGGCTGTATGGGAGTTCAAGTTCCTTCTTTCTTTCAAGCAGCCAATATGGGGTGAATTTACACACATGGTTCTCCCTTTTGACTGCTGTAACTTCAGAGGAAGACTTGTGGAAGCCTTGGAGAAATGCCATCATCATTGACTATGATGATCAAGAAGTTTGCAGACAACTCAAAACTTGGCCGCCTGGTTGATAGCAAAGAGGATAGCTCTAGTTTGCAGGAAGATATCAATGCACTGGTCAGGTAGGCAGAAAAATGACAAATGGAATTCAACTCAGAGAAGTGTGAGATAATGAATTTGTGGAAGTCAGACCAGGCAAGGGAATACAGAATAAATGGGAGAATACCAAGAGGCGTAGAGGTAGTGAGGGACTTTGGAGTGAAAGTCCACGGATCCCTGAAGGTAGTAGGACAGGCCGATAAGGGTGTTATGAAGGCATATGGAGTCCTTTCATTTGTTAGTCAAGGCATAGAAATAAGAGCAGGGAGGTTATGCTGGGACTATGGGCGGAATTTTCTGTGCCCCCTGGTGTTGGGCATGCTCAGCGGCATGAGCAGACAATATGGCGAGAAGACTAGAAATCGTTTCACGACGTTGTGAAACCAGTTTGCGATCATCTGCTCAGCCTGTCGATGGTGGGCCACATTCCCTGCCACATTGTAATACATCTGCATATCATTATAAGGCCACTAGAATCATGCCCCCCCCTCCTGGATCATCCGCCCACACCGATGTGTTTCACAACAGCATATATACAGTGTACTCGGCGGGCTGCACTTTGAGGAGAACTCGGAGGTGAGTGCACAGTAACTTCGCGCAGTGCTCGCCCTGGTCACCTGCTGGGTTTCAAGGTTGAGGTGCATTATGTGGGGTTGGGGGAGGGCTGCCCTGTGATTGAGGCGCATTGTGGGGTGGGGGTGGGCAAGGTTGAAGCAAGTGCATAAGTATGTGCGGGGTTAGGGGGAGGGAAGCGGCCACGTATTAGGGAAACCTTGTATGAAGTGACCATTCCTCTGCAGCTGAGACAGTTCAGGCGCAGCCATGTTAACATGCTTGGAGTCGGGCCTCTAGTTTATCTGCCCACTCGAGCAATGCAGATGCATGAAAGTGCCACCAAGTGCTCCAGAGCTTCTCACACCTTGGGCACAGACTACAAATGAATGGGAATTTTAGTTGACTGCAGAACTGTTTGATGAGTAGACATGTTGTACAATCTCCTTGCTAAAGCTGGTTGTGGACCAGTCACTGGTGGAGGTGCCCACAGTCCTTGCAATGTCATCATCCCGGTTTGGACCAGCCTCCTCCATGGTTCAAGTTAACAGTGCAGCCTTGCAGTGCGGGTTAGGAGAATGCCTGCGCCTGAGTTGAGGGCACAGCATGCAGTTCAATGGGCAAAGCTGCTGGCAATTGGTCAGGCAGAGTGGGGCGGAGGCGGGTGGGATTTCGGTCAGTCATGCAGCGCACTAAACTCCGCCCATCCAAGTGGTGACCAGCACTCTCCGGGATGCGTTAAGGGGCCTTCAGACTTAACCAAAAGAGGTTCTTAGAACACCCAAGCTAACCCACACGTCTCTGCAGGAGGAATACATCAGGAATATGGAGCCTGGTGAACAAGCTGCAAGCCTGTTGAATGAGCTTCATGCCTTGTGGCTTACAGAGAGCAGAGACGATGGAGAAGAGAGCGACAGAGGTGCCTGGCTTCGCAGAGGGAGTAGCAGCACCTTCAGGAAGAAGGGGCAGCTGGGGCTCTGCACCTGCCACTGAAGAGCCACATTGAACCATTGTTAGTCTGTGCCTAGCTAGGCCCAGGATCTATAGACGTTGCCTTTCATTCCTGCAGATGCCCAAGGACCAGTGTTGCCAAAGACTGCGTACAACTAGGGAAATGGTTGGTCACATTTGCCGGCTACTGCAGGATTTGGCACCACAGGGACATGGAGGGCATCCACTACCAATGATCATGAAAGTGATCACGGCGCTCAATTTTTACGCCAATGGCTCATTTCAGGCTATGCAATATCACAAGTTTCCACCTACAAATGCATCCATGAGCTCACAGATGCCACCTTCGCAAGGGCACACAACTTTGTGCATTTCATCCAGAACCAAAAGAGCCAGGATGCAAGAGAGATTGGATTTTCCCAGGTCTTGGGTTTCCCACAGGTGCATGGTGCCATTGACTGCACTCACGTGGTGCTCAGATCTCCATCGATGTCAACTGCAAGGGCCTCCACTTGCTGAATGTGCAGCTGGTGTGTGACCACCATAAATGCACCATGCAGGCCAGCATGTGGTTTCCAGGGAGTGTCCATGACTCCTACATTCTCAGTTGGTCTCAAACCTCCGACGTCTTTCAGGGTCCACAGGAGCTACAGGGTTGTCTCCTAGTGGACAAGGGCTACTTGCAGAGGATGTGGCTCATGACACCTCTGCAGCAGACTCAGACTGCAGCAGAGCGAAGGAATAACAAGGTTCATGCTGGAACTTGCAAGCTGGTGAAGCAAACCATCGGGCTGATGAAAATGAGGTTCTGGTGTCTGGGCCAGTCTGGTGGAGCCTTACAATATATTCCACAGAGGGTGTCACATACCTGCTGTGCCCTTTACAACCAGGCACTGCAACGGGGAGAGGAGTTGGCTGAGGAGGAGACGCAGGAGCTGGAGGTCGCCTCTGATGAAGAGGACGTTGATGGTGATGAGGTTGAGGAGATCCTCAGAGGCAATGATGATGGCGATGAGGCCCTTGCACTGGCCAGAAGAGGCAGGTGTGCTCGGGAGGCCATTATAGCTGCTAGATTTGTGGAGGATGATGAGATTTACAGTGAGGAAATACCATAGATCCTCACATTGCACCTATGAACTTTTGACTCCAGTCTGTCTTATGGGAGCACACATACCCTCTGTGATAACGTTCCTGTCATTGAGACACAGTGGAGGCCCTAATAGTTGTGTGATTGCAGGAGGATGATGACGACATGCAGTGAGGACACTCCATAGATCTTCACATAACGTCTGAGGATGTCTGATTCCTGTCTCTCCAGGGGCAGCTCACTTGCACCCTGTGATCAGGGTCATATCATGGAGGCGCAGCCATGAAACTTTAAACGCACTTGATCCTTTGTCAGCCTTCATCACTTGTCCCCTTCAGGAGCACAGCATCACTAGTCACAGATGCTGAAGAGATGGGGGGCCAGCCCCACCTTCAAGGTGCTGAGAGCACATAAAGAATGTATGATGAAACTCTATGATGCCTGCCCATTACATCTTGACAGCAATGACAAGCACCATTGAGGTGTAGGCATCACCAATATGTCCAGGAAGAGTGAGCAACCCGAAAGCAGGCCAGGGCCCTCCAGGTCTCAGCCCTCCAGAGGACGCCTTTCAAGGTCAATACTCATCACTTTGGTTTGAATGTTGCACAAAGCACAGGGAAGAGGCCCTGGACTGAGACATCTGCCTTCATCTTGTGTAGAAAGGTTTCACATCTGAGTGACACAAACACTGCTCATCAGAACAAGGAACCATAGGCAGGGTGACATTCTTAGGAGTTTATTGACAACAGTGAACAGTGTGTACAACTGATTAACACCCATGCCCAAGCTGTGCAACTGCAACTTCTTGACTTTACTAACTCTGTCACTATTTCTTTGTGTTCCCCAGACATCCACAGCAGAGGCGGAGGCAGCCTGCTGACTGTCCGTGATGACCATGATGGACGTCCTCTGGAGGGCTGAGACCTGGAGGGCCCCAGTCTGCTTTTGGGATCCTGCTGTGTGGCAGTGGCATCCTCGTCAACCCGTGGGGCGCGAGCTACTGATGTCGCAGGAAGAGGGGATTTGGATAGGCCAGACACTCCCGGAATCATCTGGATGGATGGCCCAAGGGGATACACCTGCTGATCCTCCTCCCTATGGGTGCTTGAGGGTCCCTGGTTGACTCCTTGGGGAGAAGGGGAAGTTGGAGTGAGATCGAGCTGCTTCGCACCCCTCTCATGTACGCACTGTTGGAGGCCAACCATGGCGTCATGATGGAGTTCAGCCCACGCAGCAGTGCAGTAGCAACGTCCTAGACTAAGGTCTCCATCCTACCAGTGGTGACCTCAATGCACTGGCAGGCTGGTGCTATCACCTCAGCCTGAAGGCAGATGGACTCCTCCATCGTGCCTTGCAATCTGAGGAGTGCAGCGGACATCCCTTTCTGATGTTCCCGAGCTTGCCTTTGCAGCTCCAGCAACTGTGACATGACTGAGTTCAGCGGCTCGTCATCTGACTTGGATTCAGCAAATTTCTAGCCTCCAGCAGTCCTCCGAATGTCAGGGAACTGGCAAGTCCCTGCCTCTGCCTGCTGTGGATCAGACAGTGTGATGTACTCACCAGATTGTGACCCTGAGGCTATTCTAAAGCTAGGTCCCACCGAGGTGTGTGTCTCTGTGCTGGTGAAGGGTGAGGGCTGTGATGGGACTTCAGGGAGGGTTTCAGCGGATTCCTCTTCTGGGCTTCCCTCAGGGCTTAACTTCTCAGCTGTTTCCCAGATGTCCCTCTGGAAGCAAGGAAAGATAATCAGTGCCTGGCAGTGGCCTGTGAAACATCAGATGCATCACTCACAGCATGGTTATCTGATGGATGTTGCACTGCTGGATCCTCACTTGGTAGAGCACCACCGAACTCACTGTCAGCACAGGACCGGTCAAGACACCCGCTGGCCAGCTGGATGGCTCTGTTTCCAATGTCCATGAGGACCTTGATTTCAGGCATTCCTCCACCAGTCTGTGACTGGTGTGACCCTCTTGTTGTGTGCCAGCGTGTTGTGTATGAATAGAGATGGAGAGAGTGTAAGCAGGATGCCTGCCAGGTCAGATGATAGGTATGCCTGGCATGTGTGGGTGGTGAGTGGTCCCATGGATGGGATGAGGACAATGACGATGAGTGTGAAAGAGTGAATGGTGATGTCCCTTGCACTGGCAGTGAGTGAGGGCCCTGTGGACATGTGATGGGTTTGTGAGTGTGTGAGTTGAGAGTGATGAGAAGAGTGACTTACCCTGGTGGAACGGAGGAGATCATTCATCCTCTTTTGGTACTGGGTGGCTGTCCTCTTTTGATTGGCACTGGCCACTGCTGCTGCCGTCTCCCAAGCCAGATTGGTGATGTTGCTGCCCATCCCAGAGACAGAGCAGGGTAGAGGATACCACGCTGGATCTCCACTGCATCCAAAAGGCGCTGGAGGGACACATCACAGAACCTGGGGCTGCAGTCTTCTTGCCTTTCGGGGTCATGTCTTCTATGCAGCAGTTCTAGGCTGGAAGCACTGAGAGGTGTGCACGCGGCTGCACTTCAAATATGGCGTCTGGCATGATGAAGTGGTGAGGTGATGGCAAATGAGAGCCCTTCACCATGGAAACAGCGTGTTTCCCGGGAAAGCATAATCAAAGCGGCGGGTTTGGGGCGATACAGCTTGAGAAGCCATCATTGCGGCCGGCGGGTAAAACATAGTTTTAACTCGCTTACTTCCGCACTTAGTGCAAATCTTGGATAATTCCGTCCTACATAAAACATTAGTTAGGCCGCGACTTGAGTACTATGTGCAGTTCTCGTCACCTCATTACAGACAGGGTGTAATTGCACCAGAAAGAGTTCAGAGGAGGTTTACGAGGATGTTGCCAGGACTGGAAAACTGGAACTGAGGAAAGGTTGGATCGGCTGGGGTTGTTCTTCTTGGATCAGTGTAGACTGAGGGAAGATTAAATTGAGGTGTACAAAATTATGAGGGGCCTGGTTAGAGTGGGTGGGAAGGGTCCATTAACTTTAGCAGAGAGGCCAGTGACTCGGGGGCATAGATTTAAAGAGATTGGTGGAAGGATTAGAGGGGAGATGAGGAAAAGAAAATTTCACCCAGAGGGTTGTAGGAGACTGGAACTCACTGCCTGAAAGGGCAGTGGAGGCGGAAACCCTCAACTCCTTTAAAAGGTGCCTGCATATGCACTTGAAGTGCTGTAAGCAGCTGGGCTACAGATCAAATGCTGGAAAGCGAGGTAAGGCTAAGTGGCTCATTTTTCAGCCAGCGCAGACACAATGGGTCAACTGACCTCTCTCTGTGCCATAAACATTCTATGATTCTATTCTATTACTTCAGTGTTTCCAATGCTCTTTTGCCAAAGCAATGGTAGAGAGCCAAATTTAACTCTGCCTTCACAAACCTTGGGGATGATAACACCAGTGCATCGTTTATATTGGATATTGTGTAGGAAGAGTCCTTTTATCGCACCACACATTCGCATTGTTGTATCATGCTATCATTGTCCCTCTGGCCTCTTTTCCTTTGGCCTTTGAGCACTGCATTCTGGGAAATGTCAGCCAAATTTTAATCCTGTCCAATGCTCTGGCAGATAAGCTTCCAGTAAGACCCATGAGATAGCAATAGTAGAAAAACAGAAACCCTGAATAATTTCCCCCCTTCCTAGGCAACACTGAGGTGCAAGACTAGCTAACTCAGCACTTTCCTGCTTTGTATGGCTGTTTTTCATGCAATTCGCCCCCACCTCCAATTTAATTTTATATTGAGGGAAACATCTTAGATGCAATCAGTTATTTATCAACTAGATCATTGAATTTATATTTATGGCAGCCTGGTTATTTGAATTACTGCAAGGGATGCTAACAGGCATAACGGAGTAAATAATGTCAATCTTATATTTTGTGTGTGGAAATTTGGTTCTTTCGTGTCTTGAAAGAAAGTTGAAAAGACATAACTAGTGGATTACCACAAGGATCTGTTTTAGGGCCTCAATTATTTACTATCAATATGAATGACTTGGAGGAGCGGTCAGAATGTAATGTATCCAAATTTGCTGATGATACAAAAATAGGTGGGAAGGCATGTTGTGATGAGGACATAAGGAATCTGCAAAGGGGTATAGACAGGTTGAGTGAGTGGACAAAATCTTGGCAGATGGAGTTTAATGTAGGAAAGTGTGAGGTCATGCATGGAAAAATCAAAAGGCAGACTATTATTTAAATTGAGAGAGGCTCCAAAAAAGTGCAGCACGGAGGGATCTTGTTCTTGTGCATGAAACACAAAAAGTTAGCATGCAGGTGCAGCAAGTAATTAAGAAGGCTAATGGAATTTTGGCCTGTATTGCTAGGGGGTTGGAGTTTAAAAATAGGGAAGTCTTGTTACAACTGTACAGGGTGTTGGTGAGGCCGCACCTGGAGTACTGTGTACAGTTTTGGTTCCTGTATTTAAGAAAGGATATACTGGCATTGGAGGCAGTTCAAAAGAGATTCACGAGGCTGATTCCTGGGATGAAGGGGCGGACTTATCAAGAACAGCTAAACAGGTTAGGCCTTTATTCATTTGAGTTTAGAAGAATGAGAGATGATCTTATTGAAACTTACAAGATTCTGAGGGGGATTGACAGGGTAGATGTTGAGAACAAAAACAAAAACAGAATTACCTGGAAAAACTCAGCAGGTTTGGCAGCATCGGCGGAGAAGAAAAGAGTTGACGTTTCGAGTCCTCATGACCCTTCGACAGAACTTGAGTTCGAATCCAAGAAAGAGTTGAAATATAAGCTGGTTTAAGGTGTGTGTGTGGGGGGGCAGAGAGAGAGAGAGAGAGAGAGAGAGGTGGAGTGGAGGTGTGGTTGTAGGGACCAACAAGCAGTGATAGAAGCAGATCATCAAAAGATGTCAACAACAATAATACAAAAGAACACATAGGTGTTAAAGTTAAAGTTGGTGATATTATCTAAACAAATGTGCTAATAAAGAATGGATGGTAGGGCACTCAAGGTATAGCTCTAGTGGGGGTGGGGAGAGCATAAAAGATGTAAAAAATAAATAAATAAATAAGTATTTTTTTTTTCTTTTTTTTTCTCTTTTTATAATGGAAATAGGTGGGAAAAGGAAAATCTATGTAATTTATTGGAAAGAAAAGAAAATGAAGGGGGAAACAGAAAGGGGGTGGGGATGGGGGAGGGAGCTCATGACCTAAAGTTGTTGAATTCAATATTCAGTCCGGAAGGCTGTAAAGTCCCTAGTCGGAAGATGAGGTGTTGTTCCTCCAGTTTGCGTTGGGCTTCACTGGAACAATGCAGCAAGCCAAGGACAGACATGTGGGCAAGAGAGCAGGGTGGAGTGTTAAAATGGCAAGCGACAGGGAGGTTTGGGTCATTCTTGCGGACAGACCGCAGGTGTTCTGCAAAGCGGTCGCCCAATTTACGTTTGGTCTCTCCAATGTAGAGGAGACCACATTGGGAGCAACGAATGCAGTAGACTAAGTTGGGGGAAATGCAAGTGAAATGCTGCTTCACTTGAAATGAGTGTTTGGGTCCTTGGACGGTGAGGAGAGAGGAAGTGAAGGGGCAGGTATTGCATCTTTTGCGTGGGCATGGGGTGGTGCCATAGGAGGGCGTTGAGGAGTAGGGAGTGATGGAGGAGTGGACCAGGGTGTCCCGGAGGGAGCGATCCCTACGGAATGCCAATAGGGGGGGTGAAGGGAAGATGTGTTTGGTGGTGGCATCATGCTGGAGTTGGCACCCCGCTTCCTGTAAGGACTCCATCCCATTCTCTCAGTTCCTTCGCGCGTCGCATCTGTTCCGATGATGCTACCTTCAAAAACAGTTCCTCTGACATGTCCTCCTTCTTCCTTAACCGAGGTTTTCCACCCACAGTCGTTGACAGGGCCCTCAACCGTGTCCGGCCCATCTCCCGCGCATCCGCCCTCACGCCTTCTCCTCCCTCCCAGAAACATGATAGGGTCCCCCTTGTCCTCACTTATCACCCCACCAGCCTCAGCATTCAAAGGATCATCCTCCGCCATTTCCGCCAACTCCAGCATGATGCCACCACAAAACACATCGTCCCTTCACCCCCCCATCGGCATTCCGTAGTGATCGCTCCCTCCGGGACACCCTGGTCCACTCCTCCATCACCCCCTACTCCTCAACGCCCTCCTATGGCACCACCCCATGCCCACGCAAAAGATGCAATACCTGCCCCTTCACTTCCTCTCTCCTCACCGTCCAAGGACCCAAACACTCATTTCAAGTGAAGCAGCATTTCACTTGCATTTCCCCCAACTTAGTCTACTGCATTCGTTGCTCCCAATGTGGTCTCCTCTACATTGGAGAGACCAAACGTAAATTGGGCGACCGCTTTGCAGAACACCTGCGGTCTGTCTGCAAGAATGACCCAAACCTCCCTGTCGCTTGCCATTTTAACACTCCACCCTGCTCTCTTGCCCACATGTCTGTCCTTGGCTTGCTGCATTGTTCCAGTGAAGCCCAACGCAAACTGGAGGAACAACACCTCATCTTCCGACTAGGCACTTTACAGCCATCCGGACTGAATATTGAATTCAACAACTTTAGGTCGTGAGCTCCCTCCCCCATCCCCACCCCCTTTCTGTTTCCCCCTTCATTTTCTTTCCTTTCCAATAAATTATATAGATTTTCCTTTTCCCACCTATTTCCATTATAAAAAGAGAAAAAAGAAGAAAAAAAAAATATATTTATTTATTTATTTATTTATTACATCTTTTATGCTCTCCCCACCCCCACCAGAGCTATACCTTGAGTGCCCTACCATCCATTCTTTATTAGCACATTTGTTTAGATAATATCACCAACTTTAACTTTAACACCTATGTGTTCTTTTGTATTATTGTTGTTGACATCTTTTGATGATCTGCTTCTATCACTGCTTGTTGGTCCCTACAACCACACCCCCACTCCACCTCTCTCTCTCTCTCTCCGCCCCCCACACACACACCTTAAACCAGCTTATATTTCAACTCTTTCTTGGACTCAAACTCAAGTTCTGTTGAAGGGTCATGAGGACTCGAAACGTCAACTCTTTTCTTCTCCGCCGATGCTGCCAGACTTGCTGAGTTTTTCCAGGTAATTCTGTTTTTGTTTTTGTTTTGGATTTCCAGCATCCGCAGTTTTTTTGTTTTTATTTAGATGTTGAGAAGATATTTCCACTAGTGGAGGAATCTCGAACTAGGGGACATAGTTACAGAATAAGGAGACACTCATTTAAACTGAGATGCGAAGGAATTCCTTCTCTCAGGGGGTAGTAAATGTCTGGAGTTTTCTACCCCAGAATGTTCTGCAGGCGAGATCACTGAAAGTATTTAAAGAGGAGGTAAGGTAGATCTTTGAAATACTGGGGACTTCAGGCCTATGAGGAGCTGGCACGACAGAAGAGTTGAGGCCTGGGCAGATCAACCATGATCTTATTGAATGGCAGGGCAGGTTTGAGAGGCCAAATGGCCTACTCCTGCTCTGATTCTTTTGTTCTTATGTTCCTCATATTTCACTCATCGTCATTATTTTCTGGTTTCCTGTTTTATAGGAACAATAGGTTTGTTTCCTTAGGTAATAGCGGACAGCTAGAAATCTGTGTCTTTATTCCTTGGCTTTCTTTTCATTCCTGCCTCAGCTCTTAATTCTATGAATGTTATCCTCTGACTCCAGCTGCTATTGGAGAGACCTGCTTACAATTAAGTGAATCTGCAGGAAATTCTGGCCAAAGCCTCTCAGTAAAGGAACAAATAAGAAAAGGATCAAGCATCTAATGTGAAACAATGGAAAACACGTTTCTTTTCCCTGGTAAGGTCTATAAGGACACAATTCCATATTTCAAATGCTTTTTTACCCTGACAGCAACCTGCAAATTCTGCTGGCTTGACCCCTTGCACTGTTATAACTTAAAATAGCAGGTAGCTTAGAGGGTAGTTTATTTTCTGTAACATTACATATTTGTTCTTAAAATAGGTAGGTGTTTATGTCAATTGAATATAGGACTTGGAATATGATTATAGCAGAAGAAATGAAAAGAGCAAGTAAGCAGGTGATAAATAGAAGATTTGGATGACTTTATTTAGGACCCATGATTACAAACCGATGATAATTATACCCAGAACAAAAATAACTAAGTAGAAATGGGCTAGCTACTTATACTGGAAGTTCTACATGTCCATTGAGATTCCAAGTTTGTATTTATTGGTGGTATCTTAAAACTTGCTTCTTTCTGATGTAAAACGATTAATCATCATTCCTCTCTCAATGGATGTTCTGGTATTCATTTTGGTATTCACAGGTCACCTGTCTCCACCCACCTTATTGGCCTCAAGTGATATAGTTGCTGGAAAGGGCCAGCTTCAGATACTGGAAATGGATCACTTTTATTTATAAAGGCTACAAAAATAATTCCTAAAACATGACCATGCTCCCTCTCTCTTTTTCCCAGTTACACCCACGTAACTTTGGGCTGGATAGCTGCCCATGTGTTTTCCATTTGTACATAAAGTTTTGTTCTGAGAAACTGAGTACAGCTGTTACTGATCATGTGCCCACGCCTAGGCTGATGGAAATACCTGTTAAAGACAAAACTGTGCAGGAAGAATTTCATCATTGCACTGTGGCAGCTAAAGCCGATTATGGAAACTGCTATTATTAACCCTTAGCTACATTCACAAACATAAGAATTTTTAGGATAGGAAAGCTATTTGGTCCAATAATTCTGTCTCTTTTGATTTGTAACCTGTCTAGCAAGCCTACTCGCCATAGCTTCCTCCTGACTCCGTGTTTGCTGTCTGCTTCAATGCCTTTCCTCGGTTACTCATTTTGAAGGTTTTTTGCCCACGTTGGGGAAAATGTTTTGCCTGGCTTGTCTTCATGTTCTAACTTCTACATTTTAACTTGCCTTTGCACCCATCCCTCACAGTGAAGTATTTGCCTGGATCAATGCTTTCCAATCCTCATGCTAATCTTAAAAATGTCAAGGAGTTCAAGCCAAAGGAAGCAGTTTACGTTGACATACGTCTCATGCTGATTAGCCTTTAACCACATGAAACAAATGTAGCCAACTTGATGCACTACAGACATCAAGTAAACTGTCTACACATGCTAATGTGTACCAATATCCACTTCTGTCATTTGGCTTCTCATCAATTTGAAGTGGGTCATAACAGGTTTGATACACCAGAATAATTTGTTTATTTCAAAGTGGCCTTGACGTATTGTTTCCATGTAAACAGACGACATGACCCCATTTTTATCAGAATTATAGCATCATAGATGCCCAAATTCTTTTTCTTTGGTTCATTCGAAAATAGTGAATGTAGGATTGCAGCTCAATTAAACTGCTGTATCAAAGTACAAACTAATCCCCCATCAGGTATCAACTGTGACTTAGTGGTAGCAACTCTCAGTTCTGCACCGGAAAGTTGTGGGTTCTTGGCACAGAATCTAGGCTGACTTCAGTGATGTACAGAGGGAGTGCTGCACTGTCAGAGGTGCCACCTCTTGGAAAAGGCATATGATTGAGTTAGGCCCCATCTGCCCTCTCAGATAGGCGTAAAATATAAATATTCCATGGCACTATTTCAAAGAAGAGCAGGGGAATCTCCCTGAAGTTCTGGTAAATATTTTTCTCCCTGTCATCTTTGTGTAAATGGATTAACTGGTCATTATCTCATCGCTATTTGTGGGAATTTACGTATGCAAATTGGCTGCTGCATTTCCCTATATTACAAAGATGATTATATTGCAAAAATGTTTAATTGGTTTGGAACAGCCTCACATCATGAAAGGGGCTATAAAAATGCAAGATATATTTTTCCCAAAACAGAAGCATCTGTTCAGAGAGGACCATGACTGGCATCAGAAAGGCTGTTTGTAACTCAATCCTATCCGAAGAATTGTTGTGTTATATAATACCAATTCCATATTCATTGAGCTTTTGCCTAAAGAGCTGAATTTGGGAAACCATACAAACAATGTATAACTAACTACCTGTCGTAGAATTTAATACAAAATCAACATTTAAATAAGCTTAAAAGATATTCAAAATTAGATTATATTACTCCAGCAACCCCAATAAAGCAACTAATTAATGAAAATTATTTTGACAGTGAGGTACAAAACATTGCTATATTCTGGTACTTTTTGCATTTTGACTTTGGTGTGCTTCCAGCAGTACTTAAATGGAAATACGCTTTTACCAGTCCTTTAGTTGGATTCATTTTCCATTCCTCCTCGTTGATGAAAAAACAAAGTCAAATTAAACAGAGACTGGGATTTGGATGCTATGGCTAGAATTTGGATCATTCTCCTCAACACTGAGGAAGCTGGGCAACATCCAGGGTGAAGCAGCCCGCTTGATTGTCACCACATCCACAAACATTCATTCCTTCCACCACTGATGCACAGTAGCAGCAGTGTGTACCATCTACAAGATGCACTGTAGGAATTCATCAAGGCTCCTTAGACAGCATATTCCAAACCCACGACTACTACCACCTAGAAGGAAAAGGGCAGCAGATAAATGGGAACAATACCACCTGCAAGTTCCCCTCCAAGTGACTCGTCATCCTGACTTGGAAATATATCGCTGTTCCTTCACTGTCGCGGGGTGAAAATCCTGAAACTCCCTTCCAAACAGCACTGTGGGTGTACCTGCACCACATGGACTGCAGCGGTTCAAGAAGGCAGTTCCTTCTCAGGGGCAACTCAGGATGGCCAATAAATGCTTGCCCAGCCAGCGAAGTCCATATCTCGTGAATGAATTAAAAAAAAAAATTCTGATTAAAGAAGAACTGATGAAAGTTCATCTCAACCCTGTTACATTAGCTTTGTTTCTCTCCACAGATGCTGCCTGACCTGCTGAGTGTTTCTGGCATTTTTTGTTTATATTGCGGGTTCTGATGAAAGGTCATCTCAGTCAGAAACTTCAGGTGGTATTTTCTGGTCCCCACATCAGCAGGCATCACTGCAGGCGATTCAGAAAATTTTGGAGAACCATTAAAAGTCAATGGCTCTCCAAATTTTCCTGTGATGATGCCCGCCGATGCCATGGTCAGAAAATCCCACCCTTTAACTCTGTTTCTCTCCACAAGTGCCGCCTGACCTACTGAGTATTTCCAGCATTTTCTGCTTTTATTTCAGATTTACAGCATCTGCAGGATTTTGACTTTTGTTTAAGGTTAGAATTACTTGCCATTACCTGATACAATTAGCTGCCTGAAGTATACCTGGCAGCTAAGGAGTATATTTTCCAACCTCACACTGCCAGTGGGGAACATTGCTTGCTTGCCTTTTGGAGTTTCTGGCACCATGGGCGCATTACTTTCTGATCATTACGTTGAGATGGTCCCTTGATGTCAGTGGACAAAGCTGGAAAATTACTCCCACAATGCTTCCGTCACTCACAGTAGCTGGCAATACTTTGAACAACTGCCACGTATAGCCATTATGTAGGAGGATACATTTTCCATGAATAATGTACACCTGTAAGTGTTCCTTCAGTCACACCCTTAAAGTGATTCACTCAAAACTACTATTAACTGAACATAGCTGCATGATTCCGACACAGATAATCATATCCACTGTGGAGCACATGGAAGCACTGGGGTCCTCCTGGCAATTACAGGCTCCTCCCCTCCGCTTTTCTGTTTGAAACAGTAGGCTGCCCAAAAGAGGAGGGAACAAACCTAGGAAGATAGGCTCTGTAATTTGTCGTCATTGAGTGACTTTAAATCAGATAATTGCCCAGGATGGTGGGAGTTGAGGTTAAAATTGGAGGCCTATCTGCAGTTCAGTGTTCGTACCTTTCTTCTCATTCTCTTCCTTTTCATCATAATCACTCCCTCACCTACTGACAATAAAGTTTATGCAGAGGTACAGTATGACATGGGAAGGATTTCATCACATCCTCACAGGATTATAGGCTCTCACAGGGTGACTCCACATATAAAGCAGCCTCCACTGGTTGGAGATGCCATTTGTAGCACCACTCACAAATTCTCAGGCGCTGTCATGGCTTTGAGCTTCATCAAGGAATGGGCACGCTCTTCTAGTATCCAGTGCTTGCGGATTGCATTGAGAGGACCATTAGCCAGGTCTCTTAGATCTCATTGATGCTAGCAGTAATCAATAATCTGGCATAGGGAGACAATTCTGGCTCAAGGAATGTGGTAGAACTTAACCCTGCGTGACAATCTTTTTGCTGAAGAGGACAATCTGCCTGCATCTTCATGCCAATCAGCACAAGTTTTTTTTAATTTGTTCATGGGACGCGGGACCCGCTGGCTAGACAAACATTTATTGCCCATCCCTAATTGCCCTTGACTGTTTTTAGATGCAGTGGAAAGTGTGTAGAACTAGGGAGCACACAGTTACAGACGTGCTTGAATCAGTAGCAGGACCATCTTGTGACTCAGCTAAAACAGACAGAGAACCACCTCACCCCCAAGAAGCTTTCATTGAGAGGCAGCACCCGGTCTGCCCTATGAATCCAGCCAAAACACCTAGAAGGAGCAGTAGGTTAGAATCTAGAACACACATGCCCTGCACTGTCACCAAAAGAAAGACTGTGGTGGAAAACTAGAAACACACAAATAACACCTCTGGCAGCATAAAACATTTGGCTCCACTGAAGTTCAAATGTTTTTAGAGGGCGTTCTAGACATGATATTGGACGCTTATGAGCAATTGACAGGATTGGGAATCTTAGTATTTGAATTGGAGCTAAAAGAAATGTAGGTGACAACGTAATTGGTTGCAGGGTGAAGATGGATATAAATCTATTGAGTTACTGGGTGAAGTAAGGGAAGATGTCATCAAAGAAAGCCTGCTGTAAGGTTGTTGGAGTCTGCAATGGTGCTTTAGCAGCAAGATCTTCTGTTTTCCCTTCTATATTGCTTGTTGCAATTAGTCCCTCTCCTCAATGTGCTTCATTGGAATGAAAAAATGTCACCCAAAAAAGACAGTGATGGCTCTGGAGACTTTGGTCAGGTTTTATTCTGGAACACTCCTACTATATTGAGGCTTCAGATACACTGGCTGGGATTTGCAAATCGGGACTGTGAATACATAAAATCCAGAGTGATGATGCTGGGTCATGAACCCAATGTTAAAACACTGGTTTCCCATAAAAGAGTAGGCAGGTGGGTGCTGAAGTCAGTTGCCCGCCTTCCATTTTAAAAACAAATCCTTAACTTGCACTTGAGATTGTTAACAAGCCAATTGATCTGAATATTATGCTGCAGTTGGCGTGGGAAGATGGGTGATAGTGGGAAGTCTGCTTTTTCGCCATCTGAGGTGAAAAGTGGGAAGGATGGGGAGCTGCATCCTTTGTGTGGGGGGTGCCCTATGCACACTGGGGTCACAACCACCAAAATAACATACCCACTTTGTGCATCCCCACCTAGCCTTCAATACCCACACCCAACCTCCTCGCACCGCACACCCCCCCCCCCCCCCCCCCACCCCCCCCCACCCCCCCCCCCCCCCCCCCCCCCCACCCCCCCACCTCCCTAGGGTGTCTGATCCCTCCCTACCTAAAAGTCCGGTCTTACCCAAGTCTGGGATCCATTGCTTTCCACATCGTGGGTCTGCTTGCACTATTACTAATGAGTTCTTGTGCTGCTGGAACTGCTATACTTGCTCACCAATCAGATTAGCCAGCAGTTCTCGAGGGTGGAATTCCCTATCACTGAGGGGCGGAAGTCCCACTCTGTGCTTGTTTAGGCCACTGGCAAAGTATTATGGTTGCGGGAAGGCCTTTTTTAAAGTCAGTTGGTTTGCGATCGAGTTTTGTAATGTGTGGGGATGGGGCTGTCGGCGGGGGTGCTGGTGGGGGTGTGTGAGCAATATGTTCACCCCACCAGCCCTGGTGAAGTCCAGCCCACTGCTTCAATAATCATCTTATTTCTGCCTCAATCTATCGGTGCTTGGCAGCTGTTTGTGGCTACATTACAGAGTGTCAGATGTATGGTTCAAGTAATGAGAATAGAGAATTGTCTTAAAATAAGGGTGTCACGATTCCCTAATAATTCCAGGCCAGGGGTCTGGGCCAAGGATTCCATTGTTTAAATATTTGAGTTTTAGGGCAATGGTTGGTATAAGCTGTCTGCTTCAATTGCAACCTCATCATCTTGGTGTCAACAAACCATCACTTCCTGATTGACCTAACTTTCTCCCCTCCTTCTAATTTCAGTGCTTCTCTATACTCCGTGCCTTGGACCATCTCTTGGTAATGATCTATAACTTGGACCTCACCCCTACCCTGACTCTGTCCTTTCTTTTAACTTTTTCTCAGGATGTAATTTTAATATGCATATAGACTGGACTAATCAAATTGGCAAGGGTAACCTCGAAGGAGAGTTCATAGAGTGTACCAGAGATTGTTTCTTGGAGCAATATGTTGTGGAACCAACCAGGGAGCAGGCTATTCTGGATTTGGTTTTGTGTATTGAGATGAGATTAGTTCATGATCTCAGAGTAAAGGATCTTCTAGGGAAGAGTGATCAAAGCATTCTAGAATTTCAAGTTTAGTTTGAGAGCAAGAAACTTGAGTCCCACAGTAGTGTTCTGGAGTTAAACAAAGGTAACTACATAGGCATGAGGGCAGATTTGGCCCTAGAGGACTGGGCAGGAAGACTACAAGATAGGACAGTTGATGAACAGTGGCAGATATTAAAGGAGATATTCAATTCCTCCCAAGTAAAATATATTCCAAAGAGAAAGAAAGATGGTATGAGGGGGAAAAAGCGTCCATGGCTAAGCAAAGAAGTTAAAGATAATATAAAGGCAAAAACTAAGGCATGCCAAATTTCAAAGGCAGGCTGGAAGATTGGGAAACTTTTAACGGTCAACAAAGGGAGACTAAAAAAAATAATAAAAAGAGCAAAGGTAAATTATGAAAGAAAATTAGCGCACAATGTAAAAACTGATAGCAAAAGTTTCTACAAGTAAATAAAAGGAAAGAGAGTAGCTAAAGTGAATGTTGGTCTCTTGGAGGATGAGACTGGGGAGTTAATAGTGGGGAACACAGAAATGGCAGCGATGCTTAATCAATATTTTGCCTCAGTTTTCATGGTGGAGGACACTAGTACCACCCCAATAGTAACAGGTAGTGCAAAGGGTATAGAGAAAGAGGGACTTAGAACAATCACCATCATTAGAGAAATATTGCTGAGCAAAAAATTGGGATTAAAGAGTGACAAGTCCCCAGGACCTAATGGCCTACATCCCAGGATCTTAAAGGAAGAGGCAGCAGAAATAATGGATGCTTTGGCTATAATATTCCAAAATTCCCAGGATTCTGGAAAGATTCTAGTGGATTAGAAAAATGCTAATATTATTCAAAAAATGGGGGAGGCAAAAAATAGGAAACTATACACCAGTTAGTTTAATGTCTGTCGTTGGGAAATTGTTGAAATCCATTATTAAAGAAATAGTAATGGGGCATTTGGAAAATCAAAATGCAATCCATCAGAGTCAGCATGGTTTTATGAAAAGTAAATCGTGTTTGACTAATTTGCTAGAGTTCTTTGAAGATGTTACAAGCGAAGTGGATAATGGGGAGCCTGTATGTGTAGTATATCTAGATTTCCAGAAGGCCTTCGATAAGGTGCCGCACAAAAGATTAATACACAAGATGAGATCACACAGAATTAGGGGTAATATATTAGCTTGGATAGAGGATTGGCTAACCAACAGAAAGCAGAAATTCGGGATAAATGGTTTTTTTTCTGGATGGCAAGCTGAAACTAGTGGGCTGCCACAGGGTTCGGTCTTTGGACCCCAATTATTTACAATCTATATCAATGACTTGGATTCAGGGATAGAAGATACTATAGCTCAATTTGCAGATGACATCAAAATAGGTGGGAAAGTAAGTTGCAATGAAGAAAAAAGAAATTTATAAATGGATAGGGACAGGTTAGGTGAATGGGCCAAAATTTGGCAGATGGAGTCTAATGTGGATAAGTGTGAGGTTATCCATTTTGGTTGGAAGGATAAAAAGGCAACTTATTATTTAAATGGAGAGAAACTTCAGAATGCTTCAGTGCAGAGGGATCTGGATGTCCTCGTGCATGAATCGCTGAAAGCTAGCATGCAGGTACAGCAGGTAATAAGGAAGGCAAATGGAATTTTGGCATTTATTGCAAAAGGGATGGAGTATAAAAATAGGGAAGTGTTGTTGAAACTGTACAAGGCATTGGTGAGACGGCACCTGGAGTATTGTGCATAGTTTTGGTCCCCTTACTTGAGGAAGGATGTAGTTGCATCGGAGGCGGTTCAGAGGAGGTTCACTAGATTGATTCCAGAGATGTGGGACTTGTCATATGAGGAGAGATGAGCAGTTTAGGCCGATACTCACTAGAGTTTAGAAGGATGAAAGGAGGTCTAATTGAGGTATATAAGATGCTAAAGGGGATAGACAAAGTAGACGTGGAGTGGATGTTTTCCCCTTGGTGGTGCATTCTAGAATGAGAGGCCATAGTTTTAGGCTAAGGGGTGGTAGATTTAAATCAGAGATGAGGAGGAATTACTTTTCTCAAAGGGTCATGAATCTGTGGAATTCACTACCTCAGAGTGCAGTAGATGCCGGGACACTGAATAAATTTAAGGAGGAAACAGACAGATTTTTAATTAGTTACGGGTTGACAGGTTATGGGGAGAGGGTGGGAAATTGGAGTTGATGCCGAAATGAGATCAGCTCTGAGGCTGGCTCGAGGGGCTGAATTGCCTACTCCTGCTCTTAGTTCTTATGTTCTTCTGTAAAAGACATGGGCAAGGCCAAATTTGTGGACCATCCCTCATTACTTTAATAAGGTTTTAGCAATCTTTCTCTGCCAATCATTTTTGCTGAGCCATACGCTGAATGGCTTTTTAGGTCGTGTCAGAGGGCATGAGCCCTCTCATGCACAGGCCAGACTGGGTATGGGTGGTTACTGGTAAACAAGTTGGGTTTATAACAGTTCTGTGGCTTTCATGCTCATTTGTTTTCTGGTGCCAGCTCATAAATAACCAGATTTAAGTAATTTAATTTCACAATTTGTCATGGTGGAGTTATGGACACGCAACCTTGCGGTTACTCGTCCAGTATCACAATCACTACGCTACCATACTTAACATTATTTCTGCTCCTTTTCCTCCAAATTATGTAAATTGAAGATATTGGCATAGAAATACACATTATTTAAATTCTAACTGCATCTGCTGAAAATGATAATGCCAAATGCTTTACACAAACACTTTGACGGTATAAGTCCTCTTAGCTGCTCCCATTTCACCTCATAATGAAATCCAGGCTATGGTTTTCGATGCACTTCCAGTGAAGTTGTGGCAACGTTGAGGGGGAGCAGCTCCTGACCCATGAAAAGCAAGCACGAACAAAAGAAACAACAAAAAAAAACACAACTAAAATATTGTTCTTCTGCAAGTCAAGATGGGAAAAAGGTCAACTCCTATTTAAGCACTGACTTGCAGTCAGTAGACAGCCAAACAACCTTCAGCACTTGTTATATAGTGGTGAAGGAAGTCCAGATTGCATTCTTGATTGAATCACAGGAAAAGTTGTGTGCTCATCTAAATGGACTTCTATTCGTCACAGTATTGCAATGAATTTTAAGTAAGAGCTTCCTAGAATCGTTAGATTCTGGAAAAGTCCCAGAGGATTGGAAAACTGCCAATGTAACATCCTTATTCAAAAAGGGAGGGAGAGAAAAAAACAGGTAACTATAGACCAGTTAGCTTAACATCCGTCATTGGGAAAATATTAGAGTCTATTATAAAGGATGTAATAGCAGAGTATTTAGAAATGAATAATATAATCAAGCAGAGTCAGTATGGCTTCATGAAGGGGAAATCATGCCTGACAGATTTATTAGAATTCCCTGAGGAGGTAACAACAGGATAGATAAAGGGGAACCAGTATATTGTGGTATATTTGGATTTCCAAAAGGTGTTTGATAAGTTACACGTAAGGCTACTTAATAAGATAAGAGCCCATGGTGTTCAGGTAGTATATTAGCATGTATAGAGGATTGGCTGACTAATAGAAGACAGAGAGTTGGGATAAGGAGGGCATTCTCAGGATGGCAACCTGTAACTAGTGGACTGCCACAGGGATCAGTGCTGTGGTCACAATTATTTACAATATATATTAATGGCTTGGATGAGGGGAATGAATGTACTATTGCCAAGGTTGCGGATGACACAAAAATAGGTGGGAAGGCAAGTGGTGAGGATGAAACAAAGAGTCTACAGAGGGATATAGACAAGTTAAGTGAGTGGGCAAAAACTTGGCAGATGGAATATAATGTGGGAAAATGTGAGGTTATGCACTTTGGCAGGAAGGATAGAAGAACTGAATATTATTTAAATGAAGAAAGACTGCAGAAAGCTGCAGCACTGAAGGATTTAGGGGTCCTTCCTGCTAGGTCAGCATTCTGCTCCTCAAATGTGGGAAGACATATGGCAGGTCCTACTCCAAACCGGAATCATATTAACCGCTCCTACGTGTATACATTCAGACAAAGGATACTGTGCTGGGGTGCATGTTGTCTCTGGCAGGGTGGGAAATGTCAGAAGCCATAGTTGATTTTTTTTGTTTTGCTTCTGCGTGTTGGGCCCAAAAGCTTCCCACCATCTAAATGGAATAGATTTTGCAGTTGGAATTAACATGAATTTGAGCCAAAATACCATTCAAACAATTAACAGAACACTCTAACGTTTACTCATTGGCCAAAAGCAATAATTTATTTTGCTGTCTCTTGCCCTGAAAGCTCCTAGATTACAGCTTTGTGGTTGAAGTAACCCTGTTGTGCCTCATTGAAGTGGGTACTGTTTATGTGTGAACCTAGACTCTGATTACTATTGGGTGACTTGACTATCAGGCTTGGAGGAGGGGGAAAAGGACTGATCCTATTCTCACCCGACACTCGCACATATATTTTCCATCAGCGGTCACTGGTTTATAATCAAAGCTAGGAACTGTGCCTTTTTATAGTGTAATTCAGCAATTCATGTGGGTTTTGCTTTTCACTGAAAATCTTCCAGTTGTTTGGTGCTGGTCTTGATGCTGTGTAATTTTGTCCCCTCTACCATGTTGACCGAGTTCAACTTCCCCACCGTTCATCTATTTCGACAGACCTTTATTTTTTTTTCACAAAATAAACTGTAAATTCCACGTCCTGAGAATAGACAGCTGTCAAATCCTCTGGTTTCTTGATTCATTCTTCCAAATTTTCAGTTTCCACTGAAACATCTTTTGACATTCTTGGCGCATTTTGAATGTGGTTCACTGAAGTCTCGGCTAAAAGCCACAATGATGTCATTTAATATAAACTTTGGCGAAACCCACTTCCTTGTGCCTTCTTTTAAATCTGCTTTGCAGATAAACACTTAACTGGTTGCTTTATGACCAGCCAATGTCCAAAAAAATGTTTAGTGGAACATCAGGTTTACCTTGAGATTATTATCTGATGTTGTTGGCACAACCAGGAAGTTCAGTAAAACCTGAAATGAAATAGATAGTGTTGCTGAGCAAACCAGGTTTATAAATGATGGGAGCGTGCTATGGCATGTTGCCAAACATTATGGAAAACTCATGACTATTAAGGAAAGTACACACATTACAGCAAATACAGGTAGCACTGCAGCATGACTTCAGGCGAAAAGGAGAATTGAAGCAGAGGCCGGGATTTTCCGGCCCCATTGCAGACCAGGACCCGCTGCAGGCGAGGCGGCACCCCAGCCAGAAGCCCACTGATTTGCGGTGGTACCGGAAGATCCCGGCAGTGCCAGGTGTGGAAAATCCCGCCCAGAGCGTTTGAACCTGGTTGTTCCAACTACGTGCCCTCTTGTGAAAATCCACAAAAGCTTCTTTAATTTGGCACCTATGAGCTATAACAACAATAATATGCAATTATATAGCACCTTTCATGTTGTAAAACATCCCAAAGGCTTCACAAAGGTGCTATCGCACAGAATTTGACTCCAAGCCACATAAGGAGACATTAAGGCAGATGACCAAAAGTTTGGTCAAAGAATATCTTACAGGAGGCAAGAGAGGTGGGGGCATGGAGAGGTTTGAGGAGGGAATTCCAAAGTTTAGGGCCTTGGCAGCCAAAGGCTGAAAGAATCAGGGAACAGGCAGAGGAGTTATGAAATGGATCCTTCATTGCGCAGGTACCAAAACAATTGATTTTAGCTGATAACCATGATTATTTATATAGCACTTTTAATGGCAGCCCAAAGCACTTCACAGTCAATTAAGCGCTTTGAAGTGTAGTCACTATTGTAATGTAGGAAAATGCAGCAGCCAATTTGTACAGAGAAAGGACTGACAAATAACAATGTGATAAATGACCAGGTAATCTGCTTCAATGAAAAATGTTGCTCAGGGCACTTGCCCTCCTTTGAATGGTGCATGGGATCTTTTATATTGATCTGAGTTTACAGACAGAGGACAAAGTTTAGTTCCTGTGACAGGGGTTTCACCACCGCACCCAACCACCCCCCACCCCCCCACCTCCCCCGCCCCCCCCCCCCCCCCCCCCGCCCCCACCACCCAACACCTTCCACCGCTTGGAGGACTGGTGGGAGTCCCATGTCACTTCTGTGGGGAAGGCCCTATGCAATTTAAGTTCACTCAGGCACTTCGCTGCCAGCGAAGGGTTGAGGGTTGAGGACCTCAGAGAGTGGCAACCCTACCCCGGAGGGCTGCCAGCCAATTAAAGGCTGGCAGCTTTCCATTGCTGGCAATGCCACTAGAAGCAGTGTCTGCTATTGCTAATACTCTGATGTTTACCCAGAGAATCCCTGCTGCATCTCTGGAGCCAAATGAGTGGGACAGGTGCGGGGCTGTGGGGAAGCGGTTACCAGAGAGTGGGGTGGGTGGTGCACTAGGAATGGAGGCAAGGCAGGGACGTGGTTATCTGCAGTCCTCCACCATCCCAATGCTGGGTCCCTCAATCAGGCACTGAGTGCCGGTGAATGAGGCAACGCCCTATAAGGCCACAGGCAAACCCAATAGGTTTTGTTAGGCAGCCTTTGGGAACCATGGGAGATCTATGACTCTATGACTCTATGACCATTGTGAGTTCTATTAAATCCCTGAGCCATGACTGAATTCTGGTGGACTCAGAGATACTTGGCATCAAGTGACTCATTAATGAGTCTAATTGGCATCCCGCCACCAGTGGGTGGGACTCCTGTGTCGAGTTCTTCCTGCCCCCAAATTAATTAGGTAGCTTTCCCGATACAGGGAATCACCCAATTCTCTCCAGCTCCATCGCCATCATATCTGCTCTGGAGGACTCCACGAAATTCCCTCGGAGTCTTAGCTTAACTTTTCACTTATTTTTCTCGTTCTTTCCTGGGATATGAGCATCACTGGCAAGGTCAGCACTTGTTGCCCATCCCTAATTGCCCAAGAGAAGGAGAGTGGCTTTCTTGAACTGCTGCAGTCCATCTGGTGTAGGTACATCCACATTGCTGCTAGGAAGGAAATTCCAGGGCTTTTGACCCAGCGACAGGGAAGGGACGGCAATATAGTTCCAAGTCAGGATGGTGTGTGGCTTGGAGGGGAACTTGCAGGTGGTGGTGTTGCCTTGTCCTTCTAGCTGGTAGAAGTTGTGGGTTTGGAAGGTGCTGTTGAAGGAGGTTTGGCGAGTTGCAGCAATACATCTTAAGGATGGTACACATTGCTGTCATTGTGTGTCGGTGTTGGAGGGAGTAAATAATTAATGGGGTGAATGGGGTACCAATAAGCAGCCTGTCTGAAAGAAGGCATCACTGACAGTACAAAGTCACATAAAGGTCAGGCTGTGAATGGATGGCAAGCTTTATTCCATCTAGGGCTTTAATAAACTAGTAGGAATTTTACAACACTCTGACAGCTTTATAGTCACATGTATTTCCAGATTTTTAGAAATGAATTCAAACTCTCAAACTGCCCAAATGGGATTCAAACTCATGTCCTGTGGATTATTAGTCCATAACTCTGGATTACCATTCTGGTAACATAACCAGTGCACAGCCTGGAACACCCTCCCAAACAGCACTGTGCGTGTACTTACACCATATGAGCTGCAGCGACTCAAGAAGACAGCTCACCACTCAAGGGTAATTAGGGATGGACAATAAATTCTGGCCTAGCCAACAGTGCCCACATCCCATAGATGAATTTAAAAAGAAGAAACTATGAAAGGAAACAGTGTTATCTTTGGGGTCACATTGCTTTAGCGGATAGCACACAGTGACATTGACAAAGTTCCAGGTCAGCCACAATGTAGGGTGTGCATTGTTCAGCGGTGATCAGGAATAAATGGCCCATGAGTATATTTGAGTACTTTGACTGTAGTTAGTAAATACACTGGGGTCAAGACTGGGGAGGAGGTGGCAAAAGGAGAGAAGTTATGGGATTTATGGATAGAATCACCCTATATTTGCACTAATTGCGGTAGCGGGCATGGAAAAGACCTTTTACCCACTGCCTGCAATGGTGGGTTTTTGCGCCAGGGAGCTTCATTAATAATGCATTCATGGGAAATACTCCGGATCGCTGGTGGGTGGGCTTGGATTTGCCCACCACACCGTGACCTCAGTGCCTCCTGGCTCCGGGCACCATCCTTAGAGCGCACCAGAGCGCAGCCTACTTCATGTCTACAGACCAGGGCTGCTCCAGGCGACAGATGAAAGCAAAGGTGACGGCAGCCCCCAAATTTAGTGACGCCTCTCTGGGTCGCCTGTTAGACGCAGTGGAATCCTACCTACCTACGACAGCCACTACCCCGGCCCTGGCTGCAGGAGGTTCACCAGAGTCTCCAATCCAGCCCGGGTAGCAGTGGCAGCGGTGGTCAGCACCACCAGAGCACAGAGGAGGTCAACCATCCAGTGCAGGAGAGGATGAATGCTCCCATCTGTTCCACAAGGGTAAGTCAACCACATCATCACTCTCAACTCACACACTCACAAACCCATCACACAGCCACAGGGATCTCACACCTCACAATCTGGTGGTTACTGCACGGACATGTCTGCAGCAGGGAGAGGCGGCTTCAGCTGAGCTCCCCGGCACTCAGAGGACTGCTGGGGAAGAGGCATGAGTGAGGCCTAAGTCAGATGTTGAGCCTCTGGATTCCGCCTTCCAACTCATTGTGGAGAGTCAGCAGAAGCTGGGAGAACATCACGCAGAGCTGTTGGAAGCCCTCAACATTGTGGCATGTGAGTCAGAGGGGTGTGTCCCCCTGCTCCTTGATGAAGTGGTGCCCACATGTATGCACACAGAGGTCTCCATGGGAAGGATGGCAGATGCCATGGAGACCCTGGTCAAGCAGAAAGTGGAGATGTACTCAGACTGCACCCCATCGCGGTGCCATGGGTGATTTCCTGCATTGGCAACACAAGAGGGAAACAGGGCACCTCGATGTTCCTCCAGGTGCTCCTTCCCCTCGAGGAGTCAGGCTGGGGCCCTCGGGCACCCGAAGGGAGGAGGACTGGCAGCTGGATACCCCTGGGACATCCACTCAGGAATCTTAGAGGCTGTCTGCTCCCTCCGAATCCCCTTTGCCTGTAATCCTCTCAGCCTCGTCCTCTGTCACCACAGAGGAAGCAGCTGGCCCACTGGGAGACAACCAAAGCCAACCAGGGCGCTCAAAGCCTCGGCTCACCAGAGGACTCACACTGGAGTCACCAGAGGCACAGGCTGTCTCCGCCCCTGCTGCGGATGTCAGGGCTAGAAGAAGTGGTAGGCCTAGAAATGTTAAGAAATTCTGATCACAAGTCATTGCAGGGGTGAAAACTCTTTGTCATTTTACAATCCGAAAATATGTTCACTTTCAGTGAATAGTATGTACTTGTACTTAATAACTTCACTTACAGGCTTCGTAAGTCCTCCACTGCATTCCCTACCACACCGCACCCCCCAACCCCCTGCCACCACGACTAGCAGTTCAGCTGCTTGCAGCTGGACCACAAGTGATTCTGGAGAGAGAAGTGTGTATGTGGCAGGGCCTTTAGGAGCCTCGTGCAAACATTCTCCCACACACGCGGAGCCTTCATCCATCACACTCAGCTCACTGTCCTGAGCATTTTCAATGCTGCCTGCTGGAGTTCTCTTTCATTTGTCCATCTGAGCTGACCTACATCTCCGTCCATCCACTGACCACACTCCCATGCAGCACCTGTGCCCAACCAACACGAGGCTCCACTCACTTTCACTTTGACAAACCTGGTCGTGGCAAAACTTTTGATTAGCTCCTCCATCCTTTCCCCTACTCCAATCATCCATGTCCTTTCCCCTATTACTATGGATTCCCAGCATCACCTTCCACCTCCCTACCGTCACCGACCAACCCAAACCATTGTCATTCTCGGCTATCCAGGTGAACGTGCGCATTCCCTACCGTCCTGATATTCCCACCCCCATCCACATTGAACTCCCCGACTTCCTCCTTCCCACCCCCAGGGTCCATGTCTGCCTCCGAGTCCTCATCAACCACCCTCGCCATCCCTTCTACATTTACCGATGCACCCTCAGCCTCCCACCCTACTGGCTCTCTCTGTCCCCTCTCACACTCACCATTCCCTCCCACCATGCCCACCTTCAGTTCACTCCCCAGGAGGCAGCCAGTGACCCCACAGACCCCTCACTTGCATGTTCACCTGGGCATCCCCACACCTTACACCCTCCTCCACCCTTACTCCCTCCTGCCCCCGGCACCTAAACCCTCTGAACCCTCTCCTCCCCTCAGACACCTTCCCCCCTCCAAACTCCCTCTTCCGCCTGGACATCTTCCCCTCCCCAAACTCCCTCCTTGCCACTGACATACTTCACCTCAAAACTCCCTCCCTTATACCTTCCTCCCCGCTTACACCTACCTCCCCAATTGCTGAATTCTCGGTCCACTCTAACTTTATTTCCTTAAGCCAGTTCTGACCTAGTAGACTTGGACTCTCCCCCTGCTACCACTATCTGGCGTAAATTAACTGACTGATTTCCATACTGTACTGGAATCTTGCATATACCTCTTACTCGTGTATCCTCACCAGTAAACGTCTTTAATTTGGTGTCTGAATTTTCCAGATTTAGTGAGTGGTCTGCTCCATTCAGATATTTGAACATATGTTCCCCTATAATTGTCATGGATGTCCCTGTATCCACCTCCATTTGGAAGGGTTTCCCATTGACTTCCACTGTCACATAGACAGGCTCTGTATTACCCATTTTTAAGTTGTGTAGTGGGTAAACATCTGACTGTTTCCTCTGGCTCCCCTTTTGTGTGGATTTCATGATTTCTACCTTTTTCCTTAAAGTTTTGTCTTAATCTGTCTACAATATCGCATAATGTGCCCATTATAATGGCAGTAGAAACACTTGATTCTTTTAAATTGTTGTTCGCTTGCAGGCTACCTGGTTCCATTTCTACCATTATTATTGCGAGTTTTCTCTGTTAAACCATTGCTTTTTGCTGGTCTGTTAATGGTGGCTGCTTCCCGCCTTTCTGCGGAGCCCTGCGCATCTGTGCCATTTCTAGCCGGTGCTTCCCTCCCGATGCGAAGGATGGCACCATTTTGTGCTCGTTTGATTGCTTCTGAATCCCTGACTGCGTTGTCCATTGCAAGCGCCAACTCCAGCACCTTCTTGAAGTCTAAATTTGTTTCTGACAACAGCCTTTTTTGAATGGCGCCTTCGTTAATCCCATATACTAACCGGTCTCGTAATGTGTTGTTGATCGACGTCCTGAGCTCACAGTGCTCAGTCAGTTGTTTTAAGGCTGCTATATAGCAAGCAACTTTCTCCCAGGGGACGCGACACCTCAAATTGAATTTGAAATGCTGCGTTGTTACCGTGGGTTTTGACTGAAAGTGGCTTTTCACAAGACTTACCAACTCATCAAAGCTCTTGGAATTTGGGGCATTGGGTGCTATTAGACTACGAATTAGGCCGTATGTTTTACTGTCACATGTCGATAAGAGGATCGCTCGCTTCTTCTCCTCCCCGATATGTCGTTGGCCAAAAAGAAGATATATAATATGACCATCGGTGGTCTGGTCAAACGGTTCAATGTGGCCAAACTGTGGCATACCGAAGGGAAATAACTTTGATGACTATGATGAAGGCTGTACTTACAATTGCCTTGCAAGGTACAACTGACATACTTATGTTGAATTTCCACGGCCTCCTTTGGTGTCGTCACATGATCGTGTTTTGCCTTGTCGCCAGTTGTTATGTTCCTTATGTCGGGCCACTTTGCTCGCGAACACGGTTACACGCCTATCTATTGGTGAGTGAGTTGGTAAACAATATACTGCAGATGCAGAGACCAATTTAAGGTAAAGTACATGCTGTTTATTAACACAAGTAACCGAGCACTAACACAAGGTGTACTTCTCAAACCAGACCCTATTTTAAACTCCTGATTACACAGCAATTGGCTAATGCAATCTCGTGGTCAATTCGCTCACAATCTCTTAAAGGTGTATTGCAGCTCGGATTACCACAATATCCCGCTGTGATTTCACGCCAGTGTGAAACCGATTTCTGCCCCTCATGCTGATCACAAGTCATTGCAGGGGTGAAAACTCTTTGTCATTTTACAATCCGAAAATATGTTCACTTTCAGTGAATAGTATGTACTTGTACTTAATAACTTCACTTACAGGCTTCGTAAGTCCTCCACTGCATTCCCTACCACACCGCACCCCCCAACCCCCTGCCACCACGACTAGCAGTTCAGCTGCTTGCAGCTGGACCACAAGTGATTCTGGAGAGAGAAGTGTGTATGTGGCAGGGCCTTTAGGAGCCTCGTGCAAACATTCTCCCACACACGCGGAGCCTTCATCCATCACACTCAGCTCACTGTCCTGAGCATTTTCAATGCTGCCTGCTGGAGTTCTCTTTCATTTGTCCATCTGAGCTGACCTACATCTCCGTCCATCCACTGACCACACTCCCATGCAGCACCTGTGCCCAACCAACACGAGGCTCCACTCACTTTCACTTTGACAAACCTGGTCGTGGCAAAACTTTTGATTAGCTCCTCCATCCTTTCCCCTACTCCAATCATCCATGTCCTTTCCCCTATTACTATGGATTCCCAGCATCACCTTCCACCTCCCTACCGTCACCGACCAACCCAAACCATTGTCATTCTCGGCTATCCAGGTGAACGTGCGCATTCCCTACCGTCCTGATATTCCCACCCCCATCCACATTGAACTCCCCGACTTCCTCCTTCCCACCCCCAGGGTCCATGTCTGCCTCCGAGTCCTCATCAACCACCCTCGCCATCCCTTCTACATTTACCGATGCACCCTCAGCCTCCCACCCTACTGGCTCTCTCTGTCCCCTCTCACACTCACCATTCCCTCCCACCATGCCCACCTTCAGTTCACTCCCCAGGAGGCAGCCAGTGACCCCACAGACCCCTCACTTGCATGTTCACCTGGGCATCCCCACACCTTACACCCTCCTCCACCCTTACTCCCTCCTGCCCCCGGCACCTAAACCCTCTGAACCCTCTCCTCCCCTCAGACACCTTCCCCCCTCCAAACTCCCTCTTCCGCCTGGACATCTTCCCCTCCCCAAACTCCCTCCTTGCCACTGACATACTTCACCTCAAAACTCCCTCCCTTATACCTTCCTCCCCGCTTACACCTACCTCCCCAATTGCTGAATTCTCGGTCCACTCTAACTTTATTTCCTTAAGCCAGTTCTGACCTAGTAGACTTGGACTCTCCCCCTGCTACCACTATCTGGCGTAAATTAACTGACTGATTTCCATACTGTACTGGAATCTTGCATATACCTCTTACTCGTGTATCCTCACCAGTAAACGTCTTTAATTTGGTGTCTGAATTTTCCAGATTTAGTGAGTGGTCTGCTCCATTCAGATATTTGAACATATGTTCCCCTATAATTGTCATGGATGTCCCTGTATCCACCTCCATTTGGAAGGGTTTCCCATTGACTTCCACTGTCACATAGACAGGCTCTGTATTACCCATTTTTAAGTTGTGTAGTGGGTAAACATCTGACTGTTTCCTCTGGCTCCCCTTTTGTGTGGATTTCATGATTTCTACCTTTTTCCTTAAAGTTTTGTCTTAATCTGTCTACAATATCGCATAATGTGCCCATTATAATGGCAGTAGAAACACTTGATTCTTTTAAATTGTTGTTCGCTTGCAGGCTACCTGGTTCCATTTCTACCATTATTATTGCGAGTTTTCTCTGTTAAACCATTGCTTTTTGCTGGTCTGTTAATGGTGGCTGCTTCCCGCCTTTCTGCGGAGCCCTGCGCATCTGTGCCATTTCTAGCCGGTGCTTCCCTCCCGATGCGAAGGATGGCACCATTTTGTGCTCGTTTGATTGCTTCTGAATCCCTGACTGCGTTGTCCATTGCAAGCGCCAACTCCAGCACCTTCTTGAAGTCTAAATTTGTTTCTGACAACAGCCTTTTTTGAATGGCGCCTTCGTTAATCCCATATACTAACCGGTCTCGTAATGTGTTGTTGATCGACGTCCTGAGCTCACAGTGCTCAGTCAGTTGTTTTAAGGCTGCTATATAGCAAGCAACTTTCTCCCAGGGGACGCGACACCTCAAATTGAATTTGAAATGCTGCGTTGTTACCGTGGGTTTTGACTGAAAGTGGCTTTTCACAAGACTTACCAACTCATCAAAGCTCTTGGAATTTGGGGCATTGGGTGCTATTAGACTACGAATTAGGCCGTATGTTTTACTGTCACATGTCGATAAGAGGATCGCTCGCTTCTTCTCCTCCCCGATATGTCGTTGGCCAAAAAGAAGATATATAATATGACCATCGGTGGTCTGGTCAAACGGTTCAATGTGGCCAAACTGTGGCATACCGAAGGGAAATAACTTTGATGACTATGATGAAGGCTGTACTTACAATTGCCTTGCAAGGTACAACTGACATACTTATGTTGAATTTCCACGGCCTCCTTTGGTGTCGTCACATGATCGTGTTTTGCCTTGTCGCCAGTTGTTATGTTCCTTATGTCGGGCCACTTTGCTCGCGAACACGGTTACACGCCTATCTATTGGTGAGTGAGTTGGTAAACAATATACTGCAGATGCAGAGACCAATTTAAGGTAAAGTACATGCTGTTTATTAACACAAGTAACCGAGCACTAACACAAGGTGTACTTCTCAAACCAGAGAGACCCTATTTTAAACTCCTGATTACACAGCAATTGGCTAATGCAATCTCGTGGTCAATTCGCTCACAATCTCTTAAAGGTGTATTGCAGCTCGGATTACCACAATATCCCGCTGTGATTTCACGCCAGTGTGAAACCGATTTCTGCCCCTCATGCTGAATCGCTCCCCACCCCCCACCGCATGACAATGATGCCTGCCACCAATAGGACCGGATTCCATCCTTTGGCTCTAAACTCCCATTGAAATGTTCAGAATGTTGATCAGAATTATAGAAACTTACTGATCCAAAGGAGAACACTATAGATAATTCTAACGGCCAATTTATGTGTAAAAATGGTTGCAGACAGAAGTACGTAAATGTCTAGTCCTATTCTTTTGGGTGAGGTAGGTCATTCCTGTGCCTGCTCTGTGAAGGGGCAGTTGGGTTGTTTCCCACATCCCAGCTTCTTATTGTAACCGTGTAAGTTCTTCCTCCGTAAGTACCTGTCCAACTTCCTTTTAAAAATATTTATGGAATCAGCTTCCAACATCTTTTCAGATAGAGCTGATCCCGACAACCCTGAGTGAAAGCAATTTTTCATTTCCGTTCTAGATCTTTTGCCAAGGATTTTAAATCTATGACCCCTGGTTATTGCCCCCACCACCCCAACCCCCCCACCTCACCAGATGGAATTTTTGTTTCCTCCAATCATCATGAAGACCTCTATTAGATCAGCTCATAGCCCCTTCTGCTCCAAGGAGAACAGACCTAAGTTTTCCAATCTCTCCCCTTGTAAAAAAACAAAAATCCTCAGTTTTCGGCATTCTACATTTTTTTTTTAAGTCATATTATTTAACCATTGAGTGTACAAATGATCCCCTTTAGGAGCCCGTTGCTGCATTTAGTTTCTGTAGTACTGAAGGAAAAGTTGATTCATTAGAACACTAACTCAGATCTAGCTGCCCTGCGATTCTATTTCACTGTCAGATAAAAGTAGATCAGTAAACTGGATAGCAAGGTTCTCTCATCACTTTTTTAATTGCTTCTGTTTCTCCTCTTTGATTTTCATCTAGATGTGGTTACAGCTCCATCAGATTGGAGCATGAGGTAATTAAGCTAGGCTGGATACACATTGTTGAATGAGCCGTTCCCTGTCGAGTGTCTGGAACTGGTCCCATGTAGTGCCTGAATTTTTATTTCTGCTGCTTCTATATCAAAGAAAAAAAGCAACAAAGGCTGCAGTGGATTTAATTTAGAAACCAGGGAGTCACATAAATTAGATTGCATGAGCTTTTGACTCTTTAGTGAATGCATTACAGCAGTAACATATCCAACTGAATGTAAATTATGAAAATGACATATCAGTACTGTCTGAACCAGCTAAATGAGATCACTTGTAATTATATCTTTAGTAAAAGAAAGAAATTACATTTATATAGCATCTAATCATGTCCACAGGCCATCTAAAAGCATTTCACATCCAATGAATTTAGCTTGAAGTGTTAGAGATAAATCTAGCAGCCAATTTACATGCAAATATGTCCCACAGATAGAAGTGAGATAAATACCTAGCTCTTTTTTGGGTGATGTCGTTTGCAGTGGGGTTGTTGGCAAGGAAATAGACCGAATTCTTTCACATCCACTTTAATAAGAGACGGGGCTCTTGGTTTAATAACAAATCCAAAAGACAGTCCTTCTGACAACATAGCATGCCTTCTGTGCTGCACTAGGGTGTCATCTTGGATAGTGCACTCAAATCCTGAAGTGGGCCATAACACCTACAGCCCTGAGTTTTTCAGGTAGAAAATGTTATCATAAAAAATTATCATGGGTCTGAAATGAGAGCTGGTGAGTCTGGTGAATGAGGGAGTTTTAAAGGCTAATTTTTTGTCTAACGTCCAGTTTTTTTTCTTCAATTTAGCAATTATCTAAAAATTACTCCTTAAATTAATGGGAGCTAAGTTTATTCCAGCCTTACAACAGGGGTACACAAGTTCTCTGAGAGCAGCTGCAGCTAGTTAATTAGGTAGCTAGCTTAAACTTGCTTTCAGAAGCTTAAATTGGTTGTTTTTCAGAAAGTGTAAGAACAGGCCTTCCTCAGCGCTGTTTGGTCTGCACTGAGTGCTTATTTGAGTGCACAGAGTGTAAAGTGGGAGTTTGATGAGTGAGATAATTCAGTGAGGGAGATGCTGCTTTCTTTTTCTACCATTTTTCGCTTCCAGTGGTTGGCTCTTACTTCGGTACAGGCTAAGACGTTGATTGGTGAGTAACTGTTAAATTATTCTACTTATTCTAATTGTAATAAATACTTTTTAAAGTTACAGTATAGCAGGTCAGCTCAGCTGAGTGGAATGTACATTCTGTGGAATGTGGGAAGTCACGTACACACCATGTGTCCTAGTCAAGCACATCTGCAGGAAGCATTACCAGATGCAGAAGTTAAACTCGAGGTTTTGGAACTGGAGCAGTGGCTGAAGTCACTGTTGTGCATCTGTGAGGCTGAGAATTATGTGGAGAGCATGTTTAGGGAGGTGGTCACGCTGAAGATTAGGAGCATGCAGGCAGTGAGGGAATAGGTGACTGCTAGGCAGTCTAAGAGAACAGACAAGGAGTGCAGGTGTCTTCTGAGTTCATGTTGCATGCTAATTGGTTTTCCAGTTTGGATACTGGTGAAGGCAGTGGTTCCTCAGGGGAGTACAGCAGGAGCCAAGTCCATGGGTAACTCATCTGCATAGAGGCAAGGAAGAAGAGTGGAAGAGCCATAGTGATAGGGAATTCGATAGTCAATGGGTCAGACAGGCATTCCTGTGGCAGTAAGCGTGACTCCAGGATGGTATGTTGCCTCCCTGGTGCCAGGGTCAAGGATGTCACGGAACAGCTGCAGGACATCCTTCTGGGGGAGGATGAACAACTAAAAGTCATGGTCCACATAGGTACCAATGACATAGGTAGGAATGGGGATGAATTTCTGAAAGCAGATTTTAGGGAGCTAGGAAGGAAATTAAAAAACAGGACCTCAAGAGCAATAACCTCAGGATTACTCCAAGTGCCACATGCTAGTGAGCATAGGAATAAGAGGATTGATTGATTAATTGAACACACGGCTGGAGAATTGGTGTAGGAGGGAGGCTATCAGATTTCTGAGGCATTGGATGTGGTTCTGGGGCTGGTGGAATTGTACAAGATGGATGGGTTACATCTTAACAGGACTGGGACTAATATCCTCGCAGGGAGATTTGCTAGTGCTGTTGGGGAGAGTGTCAACTAGCTTGTCAGGGGGATGGGAACCTGAGGGGTAGTTCAGATTGGAAGGAAGTAAAGCTGGTAACATGAAGCAGAAAAGCAGCATGTGAAATTCAAAGGCAGGTGAAACAAAAGCAAACACCAACTAGGCTTAGAATGCGGAATAATATCAAAAAGACAAAGTTAAGGGCACTTTACCTGAATGCACACAGCATTCACAACAAGGTAGATCATTTAAAGGCACAAATAATGGTAAATAGGTATAATCTAATTACCATTATAGAAACGTGGCTTCAGGGTGACCAAGACTAGGAACTGAATATTCAGGGATCCTTGACATTTAGGAAGGACAGGCAAAAAGAAAAGGGAGGTGGTGTTGCGCTGACAATAAGGAATGGGATCAGTACATTTGTAAAGGAGGATCTCAGGTTGGAAGAACAAAATGTGGCATCTGCTTGGGTGGAGCTAAGAAACAGCAAGGGGCAGCAAACATTGGGAGGAGTTGTTTATGGGCCACCAAACAGTGGTGGTAGTGTGTGGCATGGTATTAGTCAGGAGATTAGAGCAGCATGTAGCATGGGTAATACCATAAACATGAGTGACTTCAGTCTGCATGTAGACTGGATAAATCTAATAAGCATTAATGCTGTGGAGGATGAGTTTCTGGAGTGTGTTAGGGGTGGCTTTCTAGGGCAGTATGTTGACTAGAGAACAGGCTATTGTAGATCTAGTTGTAAGTAACAAGAAAGGTCTAATTAATAATCTAGTTAATAATCTAGTTTCTAAGTAAATTATGAAGGTATGAGGTGCAAATTGACCAAGGTGGATTGGGAAAATACATTAAAAGGTATGACAGTACAAAGGCAATGGATAGTCTTTGAAGAATTATCTTCAAGATACTTGAAGATACAAAAAACCCAAAGAGAAAAGTCAGTCAACCAAGGCTAACAAAGGAAGTTGAGGATTTTATAAGATTAAAAGAAAAGGCCTATAAATTGTTTGAAATGGTAGTAAACCCGAGGATTGGGAACATTTTAGAATACAACAAAGGAGGACCAAGAAACCGATAAAGGGAGAATAGATATGAAAGTAATCTAGCAAAAACCAAAAATGGACTGTAAAAGCTTCTATAGGTACGTAAAAAGGAAATGTTTGGCTAAGACCAATGTGGGCCTATTACAGGCAGAGCCAGGAGAATTTATAATGGTGGATAGAGAAATGGCTGAATAATTACTTTGTATCAGTCTCTACTGAGGAAGATACAAGAAATCCCCCACAATTAGAGATCCAAGGGACAAGAGAGAATGAGGAACTGAAGGGACTTGGGGCAGAATTTTCCAAGCCCATTGGCATCAGGCGTGATCAGTAGCTTGAGTGGACAATATGGCACAATCGGTTTTACAACGGCGGGAAACAAGTTCACGATCGAAGGTGGGCTATGTTTCTCGCCATCGGACGCAAGGGACCTCATTGTAATGCATCAGCATATCATTATCAGGCCAGCCCGCCGGAATCGCCACCCTCCAGCTGGATCATCTGTCCACGTCGGCGGGAAAGCACGCTGACGGGTTTCACAACAGCAAATAAAAGGTGTGCACTTGGTGGCCCGCACTTTGAGGGGAACTCAAAGGTGAGTACACAGTAACGTTGTGCCGTGCTCACCTGGGTCTCCTGTTGGACTTCAAGCTTTGGGTTGTCGGGGGGTTGGGGTGGTGGTGGTGGGGAGGTGGGGGGGGCGGGGTGGTGGGGGGCAAGGGCAACCCTGCCATCGAATATAGAGGGGTTGGGGGGGTAGGGTGGGTAAGAGAAGTGGCCACACATTTGGGAAACCTGTATAAAGTGACCATTCCTCTGCAACTCCGACAGTTCAGGTGCAGACACGTTGATATGATTGGGATCAGGCTTCTAGCTTATCTGCCCACTCAAACAGGCAACACAGAGGCATCAAAGTGCCACCAAGTGCTCCAAAGCGTTCCAACTCATCCCCGCCCCCCCCACAGCACAGACTGCAAATTCATGAGCATTTTAGTGGATCGGAGAACAGTTGGACGACTGCACACTTTGTACAATCCCCTTCCTAAAGTGGCCATGGAGCAGTCACTGCTGGAGGCATTTACAGCCCCTTGCAATGTCAGGATCCTGGTTTGGACCAGTGTTCCCCATGGTTCAAGCCAACAGGGCAGCCTTGCAGCGCTAATCTCTGGCCATCCAAGTGGTGACCAGCACTAACCGGGAAGCGTTAAGGGGCCATCATACTTAACCAGGACAGGTTCTTAGTACACCCATGTTAACCACATGTCTCTCTTTCATCCTGTAGGAGGAGTATATCAGGATCATGGAGCCTGGTGAACCAGCTGTATGCCTGATGGGATACTGTGCGTGAAGACGACAGAGGAGAGAGCGACTGAGGCTCCTGGCTGCACAGAGGCAGTGGCAGCAACCTCAGGAAGAAATAGCAGCTGGGGCTCCCACACACGCCGCCCAAGAGCCACAGTGAGCCATCGCAGGTGGGCACCTAGAGACACCCAAGGTCATTCTTGCAGATGACCGAGAACCATTGTCCCTGAAGACTACGCGTGTCCAGGGAACTGGTCAGTCACATCTGCCAGCTACTGCAGGATTTGGCACCACGAGGACATGGAGGGCATCCACTGCCAGTGGCTGTGAAAGTGATCGCGCCGCTCAATTTCTATGCCAGTGGCTCTTTTCAGGGCTCCACAGGTGACCTCTGGGGGATATCACAAGCCGCCACCCACAAATGCACCCATGAGGTCATGGAAGCCATCTTCTCGAGGGCACACAACTTTGTGCATTTCGCCTGGGACCATGATAGCTAGGATGCAAGGGCGATTGGATTCAGCCAGATCTTGGGTTTCCCACAGGTGCAGGGTACAATTGACTGCCCTAATGTGCCGCTCAGATCTCTGTCACAACAGATGGTGGACTGTGTCGACCATAAGGGCTTCTATTCACAGAATGTGCAGCTGGTATGCAACCATCAAAAGTGCATCCTGCAGGTGTGCGCACGGTTTCCAGGGAGTGTGCATGACGCCTACATCCTCAGTTGGTCACAGATTCCTGGAGTCTTCAGGGTCCACAGAAACTGCAGGGATGGCTCCTCAGGGACAAGGGATACCCACAGAGGCTGTGGCTGATGACACCCGTGCGGTGGCCTCAGACTGCAGCAGAGCGATGGTATAATGAGGCTCATGATGCAACTCGCAACTTGGTGGAGCAGACCATCAGGATGCTGAAGATGATGTTCTGGTGCCTAGACCGGTCTGGTGGAGCCCTGCAGTACAGTCCACAGAGGGTGTCATGCATCGTTGTCATCTGCTGTGCCCTTTACAACCTGGCATTGCACCGGGGAGACGAACTGGCTGAGGAGGAGATGGAGGAGCTGCATGTCCCCCCCCCCCCGATGAGCAGGACGTCAACAGGGATGAGGGTGAGGAGGCTTTCTGAGGTGATGATGATGGGGATGAGGCCTTCGTACTGGCTCGACATGGCAAGTGGACTTGGGAGGCCTTCATAGCTACTATTTTTGTGGAGGATAATGACGACACGGATTGAGGTGACCCCATAGCTCCTCACATCGCATTTGTAAATTGTAAACCAGTCTGGCTTATGGCAGCGTGAATACCCTCTGTGAGAATTCTCCGGTTATGGAGGCGCGGTAGAGGCCCTAATAATAACTCAATTGCTGGAGGATAATGATAACATGCAGTGGAGAAACTCCATAAATCTTCACATAGTCTCTGAGAATGTCTGACTCCTGTCTGGCCGAGGGCAGATTGCTTGCGCTCTGTGATCAGGGTCATTTTATAGAGCTGCAGCCATGAAATTTTAGAAGCATCTGATCCTTTGTCCACCTTCAGCACCTGACCCCTTCAGGAGCATAGCATCGGTGGTCACAGATACTGAAGAGAAAGGGGCCAGCCCCTCCCATGTGCCAAGAGCACATTGAGAGAATGAGACAACTCTGTGGTGCCTGCCCATTACATTCTGGCAGCAATGACATCACCGCCGAGGTGCAGGCATCTGTAATGTTTCCAGGGGGTGTGAGGCCAGACCATCACTTTGGTCTGAAGGCTGCACAGAGCACGGGTAGAGGCCCTGGACAGGGACACCTGCCTTTATCTTGTGCAGAAAGGTTTCACATCTGAGTGAAAAGAACACTGCTCATCAGAACAAGGAGCAGGGAGACATTCTTGGGTGTTTATTGACAATAGTGAACAGTAGGTACAAGCGATTAATACTGTTGCCCATCTTTTACCAGTACCTCTGGAACATGGTCACCTCGTGACGCAGCTCTCCCCCGTAAGGAGTAGCAGCTATCGTCAGAGAGCCGGTGCTCAGGAACCCACCCTTCCGTCCTTTTCAGTGGCTGGCAGAGAGGAGGGCTGTGGCTGCCGGGGTGACTAGGATCGGGGACATGCTGGGTGGCGGAGAAGTGGGCTGAATGCTTCCACAGGAGCTGGCGCATCGCGCATCCATGAACGTCCAGCTCGCGGTCAATGCCGTTCAAGACCTCAGGACAGTCGTGCTTGGACCCGACGTCATACTGGGCTTCGAGGTGGCGCAGGCGCGCGGTGGTCTTCCGTCTGAGCATACCCCTGTTCAGACGGAATTCCACATTGGCCCCCAAGCCCTGAACCCTCCCTCGGGAGCCGGGGCCTGCAACCTGAGCTGCCTCGTGAGAATGCCCTCCGTGTCCTTTAACACGGCGCTGAGGGATTTCCTGTCCAGGCTGCTGCTGCTGCACACCTTTCACTTCCTTTCCCTCGCCCGCCGCCCGGACACGCCCTGGTGTGCCTTGTTGCTGTCCGCCGGCAGAGGTCCCAAGAGACCTGCCCTTTTTGCGGTCTTGTGGAGTCCGTGGACCATGTTTACATAGGATGTTGGAGGCTGGACTCCCTTTTCAGTTATTTAAAAAACTTTTATGGATGTTTTGTTTGCACTTAAGCTCCACACTCCTGATCGACAGGCACCCGGTGTGGAGGGGGGTTGGGAGGGAGGAGGACCTCCTCATTAACCTGCTCCTGAGCCTGGCCAAATCGACCATTAACAGGTCCAGGCAGCAGGTCATCTGACCTGACTGTCTGCCCTTCTTCCATGGCTACATTCACGGCCAGGTGTCCCTGGAGAGGGATCACGCGGTGTCTGCCGGCACTGTCAAGGCTTTCCATGCCCGGTGGGAGCCGCAGGACTGGGGTGTTTTATCGACCCCCTTAATCACATTTTGATTTGATGTTTGTAAGTTTCCTTTAAATTTTGTCTTTGGTTTTGTAGTTACCCTAAGTTAGGGGCTGCATTTACTTTGTCCCTCATTTTGTTAATTTAGTTTATTTGGTTGACTCCGAAAGAGTTAATTCTCCTTAACTTTCCTAACCCCACTGCTACGTCTTGGCGCTCCCCGGACATCCATAGTGGAGATGGAGGCAGCCTGCTGTCTATGATGACTTTGGCGGGTGTCTTCTGGTGGGCCAAGACTTGGAGGGCCCCAGCCTACTTTCAGGGTCCTGCTGTGTGGCATTCTGTGGAGCTGGAGCTGCTGAGGCCGCAGGAAGATGGGAGTCAGATGGGCCGGACATTCCTGGAGTCACCTGGGTGGATGGGCCCAGAGTGTGCACCTGCTGATTCTCCTCCCCATGGGTGCCCAGGGGCCCCAGGCTGACTCGAGGGGCATGATTAACTGGAGTGAGATCGATTGCCTGGCACCCCTCTCGCGTATACACTGTTGGAGGCCAACTATGGCTTCTGTGATGGAGGTCCCACTGAGGTGTGTGTCTCTGCGCTAGTGGAGGGTGTGGGTGAGCGCTGTGATGGGACTTCAGGGAGGCTGCCTCCAGATTCCTCTTCAGAGGTTTCTTTGGGACTTGATTGGAGGCCCTGGGTCATGGACTCTGTCGCCTGTTTGGCAGATGTGCCTGCAGAAGCAAGGGGAAATAATTAGTGCATGGCAGTGGCCTATGAAAGAGGACACATCACTCACAGCATGGTTGTCTGATGGATGTTGCACTGCTGGACTCTCACTTGGTAGAGAACCGCCGACCTCACCGTCAGCACAGACCGGTCCAGGTCCTTGCCGGACAACTGTTTGGCTCTGTTTTTAAAGTCCTTGAGGACCTTAATTTCGGGCATTCCACAATCGGTCTACGACCTCTCCTTCTTGATGTGTGCCAGCTTGTCATGCATGAATAGTGATGGAGAAAGTGTAAGCAGGATGCCTGCTAGGTCAGATGACAAGTATGCCTCGCATGTGTGGGTGGTGAGTGGTCCCATGGATGGGACGAGGACAATGACTTTGAGCGTGAGAGAGTGAATAGTGATGTTCATGAACCGGCAGTGAGTCCGGGCCCTGTGTGATAGGTTTGTGAGTGTGTGAGTTGGGAGTGATGAGAAGAGTGACTTACCTTGGTGGAATGGAGGAGATCATTCATCCTTTTGTGGCACTGGATGGCTGTCCTCTTTTGAAGGGCGCTGGCGCTGACCACTGCTTCCACCACCTCGCAAGCCAGGTTAGTGCTGTTGCTGTCCATCCTGCTGCCAGAGCAGGGTGGAGGACATCCTGGCGGGCCTCCGCAGCATCCAAAAGGTGCTCAAAGGACATGCCACTGAACCTGGGGGCTGCAGTCTTCTTCAGTTTCAGGGCCATGTCTTCCGTGCAGCAGTGCTGAGCTGGAAGCACTGAGATGCGTTCTTGTGGCTGGACTTTAAATATGGCACCCGGCATGATGCAGTGGCGGGGTGATGATGAGCAGGTGAATGAGACCCCCGCCTGCCATTGAAATGGTATGTTTCCTGGGAGTGCATAAATAATGTGGCTGGTTTGGGACGACGCAACATGAAAACCCATCATCGTGGCTGGCGGGTTTTACCTACCTGCTACCCGACTTAGTGCAAATCTGGGACGATTCTGCCCTTAGTGGGTTGTATTGGAGAAATTAATGGGACTAAAGGCTGATCAATCCCCAGGACCTGATATTCTACATCTCAGAGTGTTGAAAGAGGTAGATATGGAGATAATGGATGCATTGGTAATCATCATCCAAAATTCTATAGATTTTGGAATAGTCCTACCTTCTTGGAAGGTAGCAAATATCACCCCACTTTTTGAGAAGGAAGGGAGAGGGAAAATAGGGAATTACAGACCTGTTAGCCTTACCTCAGTAGTAGGGAAAATGCTAGAATCTATTCTAAAGGGTAAATGGACACTTGGATAATAATGATCTGATTGAGCATTGTTAACATGGATTAATGACTAGAATTCATGTTTGATGATCTTATTGGAGTATTTTGAGGATGCTACTAACAGAATTAATAAAGGACAGTCTATGGGCATAGTATATTTGGATTTTTGGAAGGCTTTTGATAAAGTCCCCACATGAGTTTGGTTAGCAAAATAAAATCACATGGGACAGGAGGTAACATACTGGCATGGATTAAGGATTGGTTAACAGGCAGAAAACTGAGAGTAGGAATGGATCATTCTCCCATTGGCAGGCTTTGATTAGTGGAGTAATGCAAGGATCAGCACTTGGGGCTCCAGCTGTTCACAGTATATATCGATGATTTGGATGTAGAGACCAAAACGTAATATTTCCAGGTTCGTGGATGATATAAAGCTAGGTAGGAGTGTTTGTTGTTAGAAAGATGCAAAGCGGTTTCAAGGGGATTAGGACAGAGTGTGAGTGGGCAAAAACATGGCGGATGGAATATAATGTGGAAAAATATGAGGTAGGAGGGACAGATGTGCAGAATATTTCATAAATGGTGAGAGATTAGAAAGTGTAGATGTACAAAGGGACCTGGATGGTCTTGTCAATAAGTCACTGAAAGCTAACATGCAGGTGCAGCAGGCAATTAGGAAGGCTGATAGTATGTTAGCCTTTATTACAAGAGGATTTGAGTACAGAAGTAGCAAAGTCATGCTTCAATTGTATAGAACCTTGGTCAGACCACACCTGGGAGTACTATGTGTAATTTTGGTCCCCTTACCTTAAAAAGGATTTAATTGCCATAGAGGGAGTGCAACGAAAGTTCACCAGACTTGTTCCTGGGATGATGGGAATGTCCTATGAAGAGAGATTGGGGAACCTGGGCCTGTATTCCTTAGAGTTTTGAAGAATGAGAGGTATCTCATTGAAAGCTACAAAGTATTTAAAGGGATAGACAAGGTGGGTGCAGGTAAGATGTTTCCCCTAGTTGGGGAGTCTAGAACCAGGGGACACAATTTCAAAATAAATGGGAAGATGAGGAGAATTTAGTTTTACTCAAAGGGTTGTGAATCTTTGGAACCTTTGGTATCAGCTCAGTAATTGAGTATGTTTAAAACAAAGATTGACAAATTTCTAAATACCAATGACATAAAGGGATATGGGAAATCGTTCAGTGAGAATGGGCTTTTGGTCTGTAGGGGTAGTTGGAATGTGGAATCATTTTGATTTGTTTCCCTTGAAAGAAATATTAATTAGATTAGACAAAATTCAAGCAGAGATTTGAAGCAAGCTGTTGAGGGAATAGGACCATAATTGATCTCCGACTGTTACCTCTACTGCTATCAGAAGATTTGAAACCTGAGGCCCGTGGCTTTGCTATTGGCTATAGCTCATATGGCCCTGATACAGGCACCACTAACACCACTAATGAAATGGATTAATCACCTTGACTACATGGTGCATGCTGTAAATCCATGCCATATGATGAAGCTGGAGAAATGTTTAACCCATAATTCAGCCCATGAATAATCAGCGTTTCATCAAAAGTTATATCTGGTAACTCTTCTTCTTCAAATCTTAAATATCTCTCCTAAATATGCTTTTGCTGACATTGCTAAAGTTACCTTATGTCAGTGTGGGTCCGTTTCTAACATTATTTCACCTGACTGATTCAGACAAACAAAAATATTCTTACACAGGAGAGTAAGCCAGGTGATGAAAGACAAATAACTCCAGCTAATTATTCTGCCTGCCCTATAGAATGCTTAACCAAATATTAAAAAAAGTAAAAACAGAATTACCTGGAAAAACCCAGCAGGTCTGGCAGCATCGGCGGAGAAGAAAAGAGTGACGTTTTGAGTCCTCATGACCCTTCGACAGAACTATTAAACAAAGTAATGTCACAATCTTCATTCTAAGAATGCCAGCTTTATCCTACATTAATTTACCTTGACATTTGTTATATTTCAAAAGCTGTTTGGAATATACCATCATAGATTCAAGTGAAAGCAACCTTATGGTACACAGTAACCATTATTAAAGAAAGAAATCGCATCCAAGAGTAAACAGACTAACGTGACATCTGCAGGAAGCACTGCTGTAACAAAATTGATGCCAAATGACCCTTTCTAGGTTTCTAATGCTCCTATTATAATAGAAGTAAAACATTTTCAGTTTATTATTGGGAACGAGTCCAATCCACATAATTTTTACTGAAAGGTTGGGCTTCTTAACAAAGAGCAGCATTCATATCATACAAGAAAGCCTGCGTAACAATGGTTACAGGGATAGGAACTGCAACAAAGAAGTGGGTAACCTCACAATCCATCCTATTGGCTTTGCCACTACTGGTACGGGAAAATGTTTGTGACCTACAACATCCAAAAGGCCTAAATGTTTAATATCAGTTGATAAATTTAGTCTGTATCACTAGATAGGTTTGGAAGAAGAGATACTTCAGGCTGATTAATTTCATCTTTACAGAATACCAACTGTACACCTTCCTATTACAACAACTAGATATTTAAAGAGTTCAGTGTCCTCACTTCAACCACTGTGCCTAGCAACTTTTCCCAAGGAATTGATCATTCTCTGTGGAAAGAAACATCTGCTGATGTTGTCTAATTGTTCTTCACAACCCTGAGCCTATATACTCCTGTCCTTTACCCTGTCATATATAAAAGCATCGTTCACAGTTTCCCATCCCTATATCTCATTGAACATAATGCCTTAGAATTTCCATTCCATTGCGCTGGTATATTTGGTGTAATTGCCTTGATATCGGCCTAATCAGTGCAAATGATTATGGAATTTTAAGCGCTAATTTGTGTATTACAATTCAAGGTTCTGCAATGTTTTGCTTGTTTTAGAAGTATTGAGCTAGAAGCAAGCCCAGCCCATAAAACTGACCACACTGCCAGGGTGAATTGAAGAGTGAATTAATGATAATTGGGGTTATCAGTTAATTGCGTTCATTTATAATGTTTAAAGAGACTCCAAAATTAGACCTAGAACTTCTGGCAGCAAGGACGCTGATATATATGCTTCCAAGGTTTTAAATGTTTTTTAAAATTAGTAAGGAACTGACTACTTTACCATAATATAACTAGAGAATAGTTTTCATATTTTTTTAAAAAGTCATTTTCATTGATTTAAAATTAAATTTCTTACAGGTGTTGCATTGACACTGTGATTTAAAATGCTTATTTTTTGTGCTGAACACATTTTTACCTGAATTAACCATACATACACAAACATAGTTGCATGATAATATAGAACTTGAGTATTGCTGAAAAACGAGACATGGGGCAGAATTTCCCCCTTTTGGGGGGGGTGGTGGGGGGTGGGGGGGAGGGGGTGGTGGTGTGGTGGTGGAAGTTCAGGAGCAGGTCCGTGCAGGCATGCCTCCGATCAGTGCCCCCGATTGGGGGCGTGCCGCCATTTTACATGGACAGGCCAATTAAGGCTTGCCCAGCATGACATCCACCAGGAAGTGCTATGTGCTCCCTGTGCCGGCAGGGGGGGTATTCCGTAAACTCAGAATGCGCTCTTTTGTGCATGCGTGCAAAAGAGTGCACTCATCTCCCTGAGGCTAAATGTTGCCTCAGGGAAATTGGCGCCAAATTCAAAAATGTTAAATATAGAAAAATAAAATTTCCATGACATGTCCCCTTATGTGACACTGTCACATGAGTTGGGATATGTCCATCACTTTTAATCAAACTTCCATTAAATTTTTAAAAATCTACATGAAACTCATGATGAGGTTTCATGCTTTTTCTGAAGCCCGCCAGGGCTCCCGGTCTGCCCGCCAACCTTAAGGTTGGACGGGTAGGGCCTTAAATGAGTTTAATTACTTTTTAAGTGGCCCCAATTGGCCGTTGACAGGTCAATGGGCGCACAGCTGATTTGGCTGCACCCCCGCCGGCTTCAAAATTGAAATGACGCAGGGTGACGTTGGGAGTTCCACCTGATGTCATCGCGTATCATTTTACGCGTTTGCGAGCGGGCCCGCCCACCTCCCTCAATAGCCTGCCCATGCTGTTTGTCTTGCACTCATCAGGATAGATACAAGAATGCAAAATTTCAAAGGGAGCAACAATTTATATTACATGAAAAAAGGGTGCTAGTTGGTTAGCAAGTCGACTCTGATTCATCAAGGTGTTGCCATATAGAATGCACCAGGGAACTATTGTCCCCCCACATTTTTATTTAATTCAAAAAAGGTGCAATACCTGGACATGTTCCTTTTGTCTGCAGAGGACAGGTCCCTGTGCATGAGTATATGTAACTTCTAGCAAGTAGTAAGTGAGTCACTTTGTGAGGCTGACTGATAATATTAAATTAGTTTAGCGTAATTCTTAGCATATTCGGAAATGTCCAGCAAGTGCTGTCCAATCGCAGAATCACATATAATGTGAACATTTATTCTGAGTTTTGTAAGCAAGGGCTGGTTGAGTACAGTCAACTCTTGTGAACAGCTGAAGGGACATTCTGTTTGATGTGATCCACCAGTCATCACAACATACAGCCTACATACCAGGCATCAGGTCTAAATTCATATATCCCATTACTCATCATTATGGTAGGCAGAACATCTTTTTTTGGTTTGATGGTAGCATTTTGTTAGTGGAAAATACCACTCGTGGTATTACTTTTCAAGGCTCTGGAGTGGGACTAGAACCCATAGACTTCTCAATCAGTGGCAAGGGTGCTGTTAATTGAACCAAGGCTTCAATGGCACAATCTGAAGGAAATCTTGGATTCCGGTGTCCTGACTGACCTTCCTGAAATCAACTAACACCATTGAAAATAAATTATCTGGCTGTTGCCACGTGTTTTTTAAAATACATTCATGGGATGTGGGCATCACTGGCAAGCACAGCATTTACTGCCCGCCTCTAATTGCCCTTGAGAACTAATGGTCAGCCCCCATGGTATGGAAAATAGATGCTGGGTTTGCTAACATGGCAACAGTGACTGCCACTTGAAACAAGTCGTTGCATGTGAAATGCTTGATATGTTCTGTGAGACATGGTAAGACATTGGAAAATACTGCAAGCTTTCTTCTTTAGCTTCTCAAGGCATGCCTGAGTAAGCTTCCCTCCAATACCACATCAGCCTTGTGACTCTTCTGTTGTCACAGCAACCAAACTGTACACACTGTTCCAGGGCACTGCAGCATCAGCAAGGCCTCTGGCGATTTGAACTCAATGGATCTGCTGATATACCCGGCATCCTATTTGCTGTGTATTTCATCTCGCATTCATAGACTCAAACAGCCTACAGCACAGAAGGAGGCCATTTGGCCCATTGTCTGTGCGCCAGTCAACAAAGCTCTGACTACACTGATCCCATTTGCCAGTGCTTGGCCCACAGCCCCGGAGGCTATGGCAATGCAAGTGAATATCTAAATACTTCTTAAATGTTGCGAGAGTTTCTAACTTAACCACTCTTTCAGGCAATAAGTCCCAGACTCCCACCACCTCCTGTGTGAAAAAAATTCTCCTCAACTCCCCTCTTAGCCTTCTACCTCTACACTGTTTGAACAAGGTGAGCAACAAGCAGCCAAAACTCCTGTGTCCCTTTCAGCTTCTGTCTTGACAAATTCTATCCCATGCAGATTATGTACAGTGAACAAACACCCGTGCCACCACTCAGCATTCAGAACTTCTTAATTTTCCTAACGCTACTGCTATGTCTAGGTGCAACCCCACGTCTGGAGCAGAGGTGGAGGCAGCCTGCTGATTGCATTGACCTGTTGTCTCTGATGACTTTGGTGGGCGTGCATTGGAGGCCCAAGGCCCGAATGGCCCCAGTCTGCTAAGGGGCTCCTGCTAAAGGGTACCCATCTCGGCCTGACCTGCTGGAGTTGATGGGGTCACAGGCAGTGGAGATTTGGAGTGGCAGGACACCCTTGGAATGTCCTGGTTGGATGCTCCCAGAGAGTCTGGCTGGCATTCCCCATCCCTTTGGGTGCGTGAGGGCCTGTCCCTGACTCCTTGTGGAGAAGCAGCACCTTGGGGGTGGTTGGGGGATGGTTGAGGTGCCCCACCACCCCACTCCCCCCCGCACCCCCCATCCTTCACTCCACTCTGGTGACAGTCTCTGTCAGTCCTGCCTGTCTTTGCATCTACAACATTTCTGTCAGGGCCAATTACAGACGCTTATCATCAAACTCGGACTCTTCAGGGGCCTGGTCTCCAGCAGTCCTCTGAGCATCAGAGATCTCGGCTGTTCCTGCCTTTGTCAGCTGTGGACATGTGCCAGCGAGGTGATCGCCAGATTGTGACTCTGAGCCTGCTCTAGAACTAGGATCCACCAAGAAGCGTGTATCTGAGCTGGTGGAGGGTACAGTTGAACGCAGTGATGGATTTTCCTTGGATGCTTCCTCTGCCTCCTCACCTGAGCTGGTTGGTGGGAAGCTGTGGCTGAGGCTCTTGCTTGGTATCTTCCGCCATCTTTTCTTGCTGGTGGCTGGAATAGAGAGAAGAGATAATTAATTGTTGACTAGACAGGCTTCTACACTATAGGTCACTCACAGTTATTGTTAGCATGCAGCCGATGTATACTGGATGGACCCTCACTGGCTTACTGGGGGAGACCGATCTCATCTTCTGTGCAGGAATGATCTCTGTCCTTGCCAACAAGCTCTGCTGCTTGCTCCTCGTGGCGTCTGGTGTTCACCTCCCCCCCACCCCCCTCCAGTCTTGTACTCTCTCCCATTGGTCGTGGGCGATCTTGTCCTGCAGAAGGACCGATGGATTGACTGTGAACATTATGAATGAAAGAGTAGTTCAGAAGCACAAATGCCTGTTTTGTGTTAAAAACAAAAAAACTGCGGATGCTGGAAATCCAAAACAAAAACAAAAACAGAATTACCTGGAAAAACTCAGCAGGTCTGGCAGCATCGGCGGAGAAGAAAAGAGTTGACGTTTCGAGTCCTCATGACCCTTCGAAGGGTCATGAGGACTCGAAACGTCAACTCTTTTCTTCTCCGCCGATGCTGCCAGACCTGCTGAGTTTTCCAGGTAATTCTGTTTTTGTTTTTGCCTGTTTTGTGTGCTGAGCCCTCCTCAGTAAGGGATTAAGATGTCATTTGTACAGGGTCTTACAGGAGATGGTGATCCGAAAGTAGCTACATTCAGTACTGATGTCCCATCTGCTGGTTGTATGTGACATCCCTGTGGACTCTAACCCTTAGACTGCCTGATGCCCTTCTGAGAGTGTGAATTTGAAATGAGTAGAATTTCACCTACCCTGGTGGAACGCATCAGATCATTAATCTTTATCCTGCACTGCAGGGCGGTCCATTTTAGTTGCCCACAGGCGCTGACCTCCCTGGCGGCCCTCTCCCAGACCAGCGTGGTCAGGTGAAAAGACCACTTGCTCCCATCCTGTGGAAAGAGGACCTCCCTCTTTTCCTGGATGGGCTGGAGCAGAATCCCCAGGAAGGCCTCACTGAACCGTGGAGCCAACAGCCTGTCGCATTTGGTCTCATGGTAATGCAGACATTTGCTACACACCTGGCCTACAGTGAGTGAATATCTGTGCAGGTGCCGTTTAAATATGGTGCCAGGACCTTCAAACCCATGAGGTAATAGCAGGATGGACTAACCCCTGCCTGCCACATCACGAGATTCAATGAGCTCCTTGGCGATGCATAATTAATGAGCTGAAAAGTAGAAGATCAGGCATTCAAATCCACCCTTGCGCCCAGCAGGAACCATGCTGACTTAAAAACAAAAAACTGCGGATGCTGGAAATCCAAAACAAAAACAGAATTACCTGGAAAAACTCAGCAGGTCTGGCAGCATCAGCGGAGAAGAACAAAGTTGACGTTTCGAGTCCTCATGACCCTTCAACAGAACTGAGTAAAATTAGGAGAGGGGTGAAATATAAGCTGGTTTAAGGTGGGGGGTGGGGGGTGGGGGGAGAGAAGTGGGGGGGGTGCCGGCGGGAGTGGTTGTAGGGACAAGCAAGCAGTGATAGGAGCAGATAATCAAAAGATGTCACAGACAAAAGAACAAAGAGGTGTTGAAGGTGGTGATATTATCTAAAAGAATGTGCTAATTAAGAATGGATGGCAGGACACACAAGGTACAGCTCTAGTGGGGGTGGGGTGAAATAAGACTAACAGGGCGTAAAAGGTATAGATTTAAAAATAATGGAAATATGTGGGAAAAGAAAAATCTATATAAATTATTGGAAAAAAACAAAAGGGAGGGGGAAGAAACGGAAAGGGGGTGAGGATGGAAGAGGGAGTTCAAGATCTAAAGTTGTTGAATTCAATATTCAGTCCGGAAGGCTGTAAAGTGCCTAGTCAGAAGATGAGGTACTGTTCCTCCAATTTGCGTAGAGCTTCACTGGAGCAATGCAGCAAGCCAAGGACAGACATGTGGGCAAGAGAGCAGGGTGGAGTGTTAAAATGGCAAGCGACAGGGAGGTTTGGGTCATTCTTGCGGACAGACCGCAGGTGTTCTGCAAAGCGGTCGCCCAGTTTGCGTTTGGTCCAGACCATGCTGACTTACCCGCCCACCACCGCGCTTAGTCTCCAGAATGGAAAATGCCTTCCTGTGATTCCAGGCCATTTATGTGTACCAGGAACAGGTGAAGATACAGCATTCAGTGCGAGGGCCTCCCGCTCAATACTTCCCACCATCGCAACCTAATATCCTTTTTTGACTATTATTTATTCCCTCTCCTTTAACTAATCCATATCCATGTCTTACCCTTGTTACCAACTAAACAAAACTTGTAAAGGTGCCTAATGAACCTTAACAACAATCTTCTGGAATTTAAGTCATAATACATCTTGGAATTCCTCTTACTTTCAATTAATGAGATGCCCCCCTCAGAAAAACCTCCAAAGTTGATTAGATAAGACTTACCTTCAAGATGTCTATTGGCTTCCATTTTTAAATTTTAATACAGGTACTCTTTCATTTGGTTCCTAATTGCTGATTTCACTATTTTTCTTACTATTGAGGTTGGGTTAATGGTCTATATTTGCCAGCTATGACTCTGTGATCCTCCTTGAACAAGCTGCTTCCACTCCGTATTGCCTTAATGACAGCAGGGATTTCGACTCATTACTACTGATGCCTTGGATAATCCCTTCCTTCGCTCATTTTATGCATCATGAAATATTTCTGGCTAAAGAATTGTGAATAAAATACAGTTTTATTCATTCACAATCCTGGAGTTATATCTGTTTCAGATGTTGCCAATGTATTTTGACTAATATAAAACTGCAACTATATCAGTAGGAACTACATCTACCACATCTAAAATTTTAAAAAAGCTCCAAATGCACTATCTTTAAAAAAATTACTAATTCCTCTTCTCCTGAGGGCAAATTGACTCATTGCTATGGTACAGTTCCCACAGGGACCAGTTGCTTACCTAAATATGAACCTAGGCAGCTGAGTTTTGGCATCCAATTTAACCCAGGGGCAAAGGGAGGGTGGTGTCAGGTGGGGGGTGGTGGGCAGGAGCAGAATTACAGTCAAGCCTAATCTTGTCCTTGATGAGAGATGTGTTTTTCCATGATTATTATGATAGCACTGCACTGATGAGGCAAGGATGTTTCAAAGGCTGAAGGTTTTGAAAAACACACACGATCACATATAGTTTAACAGAAACCTTATTTTATGAAAAGGAAATTTTGCTGAAGAATTCTGTATTTAAATATTGTGGTGCTGAACAACAGCCATTGAAGTCTTGGTGTTAAACTACTGCAGCACAGAATGTTTCATAAAGGGAAAGAATCCAGAATACATAAATCTATTAAAAATGAAACTGAAATGGAGGTGTGAACAGATGGCTTTCTGAATGTTCTGCCATGGAACACAAGATGAATGGAGGTGTGAAAAGGTGATAGCAGTAACAGCTGTTCTTATTCAGTGTGAAAGCGTGCTCCACAGTCCAAATGAAGTGACATAAGTACATTATTGAGTTGGGGCTGTTGCTTGAAAATCAAACGGCTGAGGAGATCCCAAGTTACTCACCACTAATGAATTACTTTTTGGATTGCAGTCACTGGGTCCCCAAAATCCATGCCCAGTGGGGGTACTCATTCTGAAGTTATAGTCAGACTCTATTGGAGGGGCTGAATAATTGGTACTAGAGACCCTGATACCTTAGGTTCTGGCTTCATGCCAGAGACTCTAGATGGGTCGGTGCAGGGGGAGGAGAAAACTTCACCCACTTCAACATTGTCAATGATAAAAGTACAAAGTAAGCGAAAGATAACTTTTGAGTATTTGGATTCAGGATCCAAAAGCCATGCAATCAGATCCTACTAAAGCACACCAGAGTCAGGCTGCACAAGGTGATGGTGTAGTAGTATTGTCGCTGGACTAATATTCCAGAGACATAGGGTAATGCTCTGGGGACCTGGGTTTAAATCCTGCCACAGCAGATGGCAGAGTTTAAATTCAATAAAAATCTGGATTTAAAATAAGTAGATTAAAATGTCTAATGATGATCATGAAATCATTGCCGATTTTTGTAAAAACCCATCTGGTTCACTAGTATCCTTTAGGGAAGGAAATGTGCCATCCTTACCTGGTCTGGCCCACATGTGACTCCAGACTCACAACAATATGGTTGACTTTTAAATGCCCACTGAGCAAGGGCAGTTAGGGATTGGCAATAAATGCTGGCCTAGCTAGCAATGCCCACATCCCATGAACGAATAAAAAAAATAACCACCAGCAATGTAATGGGGTATAAGGACCAGGGGCGGAATCAACCCAGATTTGCACTAAGTGCGATAGTGGGCATGAGAGAAGAGGTTTTACCACTCTGGACAGAGTGAAGGCCTTGAGGTCCAGCACTCCACCCCCGGTCTGCCCAAGCCGGAGTGGTGAGACTAATGGGCCTCCAACTGCTAGACCAGGGGTAGAGGACTTTGAGGTGGGCCTCCATGGCATCGGAAAGATGTCCCAGGGATGTGTCACTGAATTGGGGGCTGCACACCTCTTGGTTTTTGCAGCCATGTCTTCACCAGCGCAGTCCTGGGCTGCAAACATTGAGAAATGTGTGCATGGATGCAGTTTGAATATGGTTCCTAGTGTGAGGAAATGGCAAGGTAAAGGAATAGCAGGCAAATAGTAGGCTGGCCGCCAGTGATCCGGCATGTTTTTCATGACTGTACTTAGTTCGAGAGTCACAAATTGGAGCTGGCTGGAGAGGACATGGACCGTTCCTGCGGTGACGGTGAGGTCGGATGTGAACACCCACATGAGGTTCCTGCATCACATTATCCCTCTCTCTACTCTGAGGCCACTTTTCTGTGTTCAACGTGGCTGCCAAGCACTAATAACCTCTCTTTTCTCTCCTAGGCATATCCTAGGCCCTCAGGCAAACTTGCCCCCGACCCCAGAACCGAGAGCACCTGTGATGAGGACCCTGAGGGCAGCAGCATTGAAGAACGTCACAGCGTTCACCCACACCCTCCACCAATGCAGCGACATACACCTCGGAAGGACCTAGATGTAGAGTAGCCTCGGGATAACAATGCAGCACACCACATAACCTGTCCTCCAGCAGGTGGAGGCAGGGACATCCTTGGTTGCCGGCACTCAGAGGAGTGCTCAAGGCAAGGAACCTGTTGAGTCCAAGTCAGATGATGAGCCTCTGGACTGGATCTTCAATCAACAGGTGGAGCTGCAAAGACAGTTAGGAAGAGATGTCTGGTGCACTCCTCAGATTGGAAGGGACGATGGAGGAGTCCGCCTGCCTTCAGTCTGAGGTGATAGCGCCGGCATGCCGATGTACCAAGGTCAACACTGGCAGGATGGTGGCCACCATGGAGACGTTGCTACAGAACATCGGTCCTGCTCGGGATGAACTCCATCGCTGATGTTATAGTTGGCCTCTAAGTAGAGTACAGCTGGCCCACAGCAGGGCACCCAAATCAGGCTGGGGCCCTCCAGGTCTCAGCCCTCCAGAGGACACATGCCAAATTCATCATAGATAGCGCGTCGCAGTCAGCTGGCTGCCTCCACCTCCTCTGTGGATGTCAGGGGAGCACCAAGGTTTGGAAGGTTAAGAAGATGGGTGTTAATCACTTGTACATAATGTTCATTATTGTAAACAAACTTCCAAGAATGTCTTCTTGCCTATGGCTCCTTGTTATGATTAGCAGTGTTCGCATCACTCAGATGTGAAACCTTGGTGCCTGCACAAGATAAAGGCAGGTGTCTAAGTTCAGGGCCTCTTCCCTGTGCATTGAGCAGCCATCAGACCAAAGTGTTGGTCTGGCTTCACACTCGCTGGACAGTTACTGATGCCTGTACCTCGATGGTGCTTGTCATTGCTGCCAGAATTTCGTGAGCAAGCGTCACAGAGTTCTCTCATTCTCTCTGGGTGCCCTGGGTGCTTTGAAGTGGAGCTGGTCCCCCATCTCTTCAGCCTCTGTGACCAGTGACGCTGTGCTCCTGAAGGGGTCAGGTGCTGAAGGCGGACAAAGGATCAGGTGCATTTAAAATTTCACGGCTGCGTCTCTATGATATAAACCTGATCACAGAGCACAAGCAAGCTGCCCTCAGCCAGACATTCACAGAGGCAATGTGAAGTTCTATGGAGTGTCCTGCATGTTGTCATCATCCTCCTGGAATCGTGCGACTATTAGGGCGTCTGCTACGTCTCCATGACATAAACCTGAGCACTGAGGGTATGTGCGCTGCCATCAGCCACTCAGGGGTCAAACATTCATAGATGCAAGGTAAAGATGTCATGACTGTTTTCACTGCATTTTGTCAGCATCCTCCATAAATCTTATGGCTATGAGGTGTTCCCAAACTTGCCTGCCTCGTCTGCCCCATGCGATGGTCTCATCGCCAGCATCCTTGCCTTCGAGGACCTCATCACCATCCTTTTCATTGGAGGAGCTGTCCTCAACCAGGTCCTCCCCCCATTGCAACGCCAGCTTGTGTAGTGTGCAATAAGCTACGATGATGCGCAACACTGTCTGTATTGCAGTGCTCCACCAGACCTGTTGAGGCACAGGAACCTCATTTTCAAGATGCCTATCATTTGCTCCACCAAAGTCCAGGTCGCGGTATGAACCTCCTTATACCAGTGCTTTGCTGCAGCCTGAGGCTGCTGCATCAGCCATGTCCTCTTATAGCCTTTCTCCTCAAGGAGCTAACCCTGCAACCTCTGTGGACCCTGGAGGATGTCAGGGATCTGAGACAGCTAAGGATCTAAGAGATGTGAACATGCATTGGGAATTGTGTAGACAGGATGCATTTGTGGTGGTTGCAGACCAGCTGAACATTTAACGAGTGGAAGCCCTTGCGGTTAGCATAGTAGACTGCCTTTTACCACGGAGATCTAAGTGTCTCATGAGTGCAGTCAATGACACCTTGCACCTGTGGAAAACCAGAGATCTGCACAAATCCCTGCGTTCTTGCTCCCTGGCTTTCCTGATCCAGGGAGAAATGCACAATCATCTGTGCCTTTGTGAAGGTGGCGTCCTGGATACACTTGTGGGTGAAGGCTTGCAAGATCCTACACAGGTCGACTGTGGAGTGCTGGAAGGAGCCACTGGCATAATTATTGAACACCTTAATCTCTTTCACGGCCACTGGCAGTGGATGCCCTCCATGTCCCCATGGTGCAAAATCCTGCAGCAGGTGGCTTATATGACCGATCAATTCCCTAGACATAGGCAATCTTCGTCGACGCTGGTTCTCAGTCATCTACAGGGATGACAGTATTGACCCTGCGTCAAGCGAGGCCCCCAGTAGTGATGGTTCTATGTGGATCTTCAGCTGCGTGTGTAACAGGGCCTGTCGTCCCTTTGCCAAGCCAGGTGCCTCTGCCACACTCTTTTTCTTCTCTGCTCCCTGTAAGCCATGAGGCATACTGCTAAACCAAGCTCCATGATCCTGATGATCTTCTCCTGCAGGATCAAAGAGAAAGACGCATGGGTTAGCATATGTGTACTAAAAACCTCTCTTGGCTGAGTCTGAAGACCCCTTCACACATGCAGGAGAGTGCTGGCCTCCACTTGAATGCCAGTATGTGGAGCACTTTATGGCTGTCTGAAATCCCACCCACCTCCGCCCAACTCCCCCACTTCACTTGATCAATTGATAGCAGCTTTTCCCACTGGACTGCATGCCACTCTCAGCTCAGGTGCAGAGGTTCTCCTAACCCGCATTGCAAGGCTGCACTGTTAGCTTGAACCATGAGGGATTCTGGTCCAAACTTTTATAAAAACTTTGCAGGGGGCTCTGAATGACTCCACCAATGACTGTACCATGGCCAACTTTCGCAAGGGGATTGTACAACTTGACCAGTCGGCCAGTTGTTCTGCTGCCCCCTAAAACGCACATTAATTTGCAGTCTGCAACCCGAGGGGGTGAAAAGTTCTGCAGCAGTTGGTGGCACTTTTGTGCTTTTGTGCTGCTTGAGTGGGCAGAAAAACATCAGAGGCCCAGCTCCAAACATGTCAATGGAGCTGCAGCTGAATGGTCTCAGCTGTGGAAGAATCTCCATTTTTGACAAGCTTTTCCAAGTACGTGTTCTTTCCCTCACCGCACCCCCCCCTCCCCTTCAGAGTATGTGCTTGTGTACTTCAACCCCCCACCCACCCCTGGCCTTACCCCCTCACCCACACTGGAGCCCTTGCTCGGGCACCATACTGAAGGACAGCTGGGAAATAGTGACTTGTCTGTGCACGAGGCCTCTTCCTTGAGGTCCTGTAAGCGATGCTCACGAGCGTTGTACGAGGATGTATACACTCACCTCTGAGTTCCTCTTGAAGTCCAGGTCGCCAGGTGCATGCCTTTTAAAGGTAATCGTGAAGCACACTGACATAGGTGGTAAATCTGACGTGGGGGGGATGATTTCGGCAGGAGCACGCAATAATGAGGTGCAAGTGCATTAAAATTAAACTTCTGACGTTGGACGGCAGGAACCGCAGCCCGCCATTGACGAGTGGAGCGGACGATCGCAAACTGCCTTCATGATGGAGTGAAACCAATTTTGGCCTTCTCGCCATATTGTCTGCTCTCGCTCGCCATGACGACCACTGCCAACGGGACTGGACGATTCTGCCCCATGGGCCCGCGAAGTGGTGTGATCCTTTGGATAGTCAAGGTGGGCAAAGCAGCCCAACATGCAAACACCAAGGGCAGGGTCTTCCGGTCGGCGAGTGGGGGACAGGGCCCGCTCACCAACACGTAAAATGACGCGGGATGACGTCGGGTGGAACCCCTGTGTCATTTCCATTCTCAGGTTGACGGGGGCGCAGCCGAGGCAACTGTGCGCCCGCCGACCTGTCAAAGGCCTATTGAGGCCATTGAGATGCTAATTAAAATCATTAATGGACCGGCCCGTCCAACCTTAAGGTTGATGGGCAGGCCGGGAGCCCTGCTGGGCTTCAGAAAAAGTATAAAACCTCATCCATGGACGGGATGAGGTTTCATGGGGGTATTTACATTTTTATTAAAGGTTTCAATAAAACTTATGGACATGTCCCAACTCATGCAACAGTGCCACATTAGGGGACATGTCAGGGAAATTTTAATTTGGAACCAATCTCGCTGAGGCAGCACTTAGCCTCAGGGAGATCAGTGCGCTCTTTTGCGTGGATGCACAAAAGTGCGCACTCCCAGCTGAGGGAATTCCCTCCCCACCGCACAGGGAGTGCACAGCTCTTCCTGTCAGACATCACGCTTGGCCCACCTACGTAAAATGGCGGCACGCCCCCAATTGGGGGCGCCGATCGGAGGCTCTCCCAACTCGTGCCTGCTCCTGCACTCCCCCCCCCCCCGGCCCCCGACAGGGGGAAAATTTTTCCCCAAGTTTGGGGCGATACCTTACAACATTGATGAAGGAGGGAAGATCCCAATAAGAAGTGCATATTTTGAAACTGTAAGCTCCAAATGGACACAGTGAAGTACTTTCTGAAGATGATTAATTTCCTTTGTGACTTGAACCTCCACGGGAAGAATGTCCGTTTTCAGCCACAGGGCACTGGATGGGTGGAATTCCCAGGGTAGTCGAGGAACACCCCTAGACATGACATTGACATGTATTGTTTAATATCCCTTCATGGGCCATGGCACATCGATGGCTAGGCCAGCATTTTTTTTCCCATCCCTAATTGCCCTTGAGAAGGTGATTGGGAGCTGCCTTCTTGAACTGCTGAAGTCCATGTGGTGTAGGTACACAGTGCTGTTAGGGAGGGAGTTCCAGGATTTTGACCCAGCGACAGTGAAGGAACAGATACATTTCCAAGTCAGGATGGTGAGTGGCATGGAGGGGCACTTCCAAGTGCTGGTGTTCTCATCTATCTGCTGCCCTTGTCTTTCTAGATGGTAGTGATTGTGGGTTTGGAAGATACTGCCTAAAGAGGCTTGGTGACTTGCTGCAGTGCATTTTGTAGATGGTACACACTGCTGCTACTGTGCATTGGTGGTGGTGGTGGAAGTGAATGTTTGAGGATGGGGTGCCAATCAAGTGGGCTGCTTTGTCCTGGATGGTGTCAACCTTCTTGAGTGTCGTTGGAGCTGCACTCATCCAGGCAAGTGGGGAGCATTGCATCACACTCTTGACTTGTGCCTTGTCAATGGTGTACAGGCTTTGGGGAGTCAGGAGGTGTGAGTTGGGGGAGGGAGGGTGGGGTGCAGGTGGTTTGATGAACGGGCAGAAGATTGGATTTTCTTAGGCAGAATAACAGGGACTAAGTTATGCCTGATTTTCAGTCCCCTGACTGAAGATTCAGTCATTTACGCCTTGGCCAAAATCAGATTTTCAAGGTTAATGGTTTAATGCTAAGGCAATGGATCTCCTTTGCGCAATCTGGTCATTATTAAAAAGCAACAAAGATTTAATATTGAATGTGGAGGGACTTTTACAGAGAATCATTTTTAATTTGATCTTAATTAGTATTAGCAGCAATTACTAAACTGATTTAAGACATTAATAAAACAAAGTTGCTATACAAAACATAGTCACTACTACAGCATGTGTCTAAGCATTGCAGATATTTAAGTTACAGTTGTAATATGTGTACATCGTATCTTCACCCGATACAGCATTAACTTCCCAGTCTCTGCCAGGTAGCTAGGGTTAAAATTTCCCTTGACAGCTTTGAAAGCCAATAAATGTGCAGAGCTCAGCTCCAACACAAGCTGTGTGCCATTGAGTCACCCCATGACCAGGAATAATGCCACATCACATGGATTGAGTACAAAATAGTCTTGACTCAATATGATTGCAGTAGAGATTTCATATGGCCACTTTAGTGTGTTATCACCAGTTTTTCCAACATGAGTAAGGAGGTGCTCGCTGGACACCATGTGATTTATATTTCATGCTGAATTAATCTTAGCCAAGCCATACAGAACTCAGATTTATGCTAATGAATTAAGTGTCACAAAATCAATGTCAGTGGCATTTCAATTCTTTTGATTCTCCTGTATGATTCAGTGTGGTTTCTTACCAAGAGTAAGTTGTGTTTTAATTGAACATGCCTTACATGCTGAAGCTTGAATTAAATTCATGGAAAACCTCTGTAGCTTCTTAGTGAATTTGTCAGAATGGCGAGGCCGTTTTTATATTGGGAACCCAATCACCAAGGATCTTTCCTAGTGCAATGGCATTAGCACCCTGCCTTGGGGGTTCCCTGACCAATTATGAAGGATGGGCAGGATTAAGCGTCCATTTGATTAAAGGGAGGATTTCTGATTGAAGATACTATTGAATGAGTTACAAGGGCTCACCAGTTTTAAGATTTTTAAAGCTGCAGCAACCACAGAGATGATGTTGAAACCTGAAAGACTGCTCCGTGGATCTCCTGCTCTTACTTGGAGGTCCTGCTGAGGTATCTAAGGGGCTGCCATGAGGTGAGCAGGAAAGAGAGAAAAACCTTTCCAACCAGGTAGTGGATGGAAGTGGAAAGGGAAAGTTAGCAGTAGACATGTGCTCCCTCTGACCGGGAGACAGTGCACCAAGAGGATCATGTACATCAGGAGGGTGGGAAAAGTGAGCGGCAAAACACTTTCAGGTGCCAGGCCCATTATCCTAACTTCACACCTTGAAGGGCCACTCATTCCTCTCTTCTAGGCACTGGATATCCGCATCTGAACCGCCAATACTCACTCTCATCCTATTGGCCCCTTGCACCCACGCCTCACAGTCATCCTCCACAAATGATCTCCTTGCCCCCCTCTCCACAGAAGCCATTGTGAACATCCATACTTCTCTGTGTTCTCTATTTGCAGGAGAAGAGAGCACAATGTTTGGTGAGAGGCAGATACCCTGGTGTGGACAGGCGGGCCTCTTGTGATGGGCACTTTGTTGGCTATTGTCAATTCATGCTCACCTGCTTCTACTAGACCTACAGTGAGGTCCTGAACTTCCAAGGCCCTGACACTCAGGCATGTTGAGAGAGCTGATCCTCTGCCTGTAGACCCTGTATCGGGGTGTGGGAATGGAGAGGTCTCTCCGCTTTCCACCTGGATCTTGGTGTGCATCCCCTCTGCCCTCTGCAGGGGCATGCAACTGACAAAAAGGCAGCTGGTGATGCTGCTGGTGTTGTTCCTGTTGCTGCTGGGGCCATTAACGTGGTGTAGCTTCTGCCCTTGACCCTCATCAGAGGTGGAAGGTGGAGCAGTATAAGCTGCTCCCATGCTGTGATGAAAGCTGGCAACAAGGAAATACAGCTGAAGGTGAGTGAAGTGCTAGACAGGTGAAGTGACTTCCAAGAAATCTAGGAGAGAATATGTGCTTTGATGGTCAGTCTCTCAATGGCCAAGGCTGGAACTCTTCAGTGTAACTGATCAAAGACTTCACAGCTTGTCATTTCCGCTGAGGAAGCTCCTCTCACTGTGCACTCACCTCGGTGGCCCTGACGAAATGCAGGCACAGCCTTTTTAATTGACTCGACCAAGCAGCAATTTCGGGGGCATGACCATCCTCCATCTACCCCCACCTTGGGTGGGAAATTCCTGTCCAATATCTCCGACCTGTGGAGACTCGAGCCAGGCAATTAATTAAACTAGAACTTAATGGTGATTGGCCATTTGCCTCTTCCCTGCCCCCGAAGTTTCTCTAACTTGGTTTGTAGAAATGAGTACAGAATATTAAAGGGAAATTCAAATGAGTTAACCAGTCAATCTTCACAGTGCTAAAGCCTGAGTATTATTATATATATTTAAAATCTTCTGTACACAGGTTTGACCAAATAGGAGTCTCCACAAGCCATCCAGTGAGATGAAGCTTTCAACAGGATTTAAAAAGGAAACATTTGCTGGGTAATGGGGAAAGAGCAGGCCAGCGCAGTTAATTAGAAAAACTCTGTCAAAAAAGCTGAATGGGTTCCCTCTGTGCCACATGCTTCTATCACTCCCAGGGATTCTAAGTTAAAAGCTTTTCAAACTGGCTTCCCTGGACCCAAGCAAGCCTGTGAGATAATCACATTTCTGTCTGACACAGACTCCTGCATTTTTCTTTTTGCTGGTGAACTAGTTTGCTGTTACTATTTTACTGTTTTTTTTTAAATGTATAGTGTTACAGTTATCTTCCTTGTGTTAGCTGCCACCAAATTTTGGAACTTAGGACGGGTTGTACCCAGCAGTGTGTTTAAGGGGTTTTCCCATGTAGAAATGTTTGAGGCACAGGAGAAAAAAACAAGAAAGTTATTAAACATTTATAAACCACTGTTTGGGCCTTAACTGGTGCATTATGTCCATTCTGGGCACCATGTCTAAGGAAGGATGTTGAGCTCTTGGAGAGGGTACAGAAGAGATCTACTAGAAATATAACAACAATGAGACACTTCAGTTACATGGTGAGACAAGAGAAGCTGGGATTGTACTCCTTATAGAGCATAGAAAGCTAAAGGGAGATTTAATAGAGGGTTTTGAACGTATGAAGGGTTTTGATGGAGTAAATGAGAGAAATAGTTTCTGTTGGTGGGAGGGTAGGGGGTGGGAGGGTCGTTGGGGATGGAGGGGTGTCGGTAAACAGAAGAGGCAGAATTAGAGTAACTGGCACACGAGAGAGAGAGAAGGAGAAATGTTTTTCTGTTTTCACACAGCAAGCTGTTATGCGTGAAAGGATGGTAGGAGCATACAGTAAAGTACTGCCGTTCGCAGAGGATACCTTCCTGCAAAATCACGAAGGAGGACTTTTGCATGGGACCCAATTAAATAGGTTCCAGCCACACAAGGGCAGCATTGGTTTGGGCAGTTACTCTCCAATAACCTGTGTTTCTCTTCACTGAAGCTGTTATTCCTGCTGTGTATATACCCCATATTTTTGCTTTTTGTTTCCGATTTTCAGTACTTGCAGTTCAATTCACACCCTGTTTAAAAATCGCGGTCAATGAGAAAGGGAAAAAGCCAGGACCAACAAGGGATAAAATGTATCCTGGAAAGTTCCTCTCCGAAGTCCCCTCTCATGTCACTGAAACCAGCCAAGGAGGTCACATGAACCAAGGATTACAAAGATTCATAAATACACTTGCATTCTGGATTATGTGATTTCTGTCCTTAGCAGGAGCTTGCCCAGGGGGAGGTGATAGTGTAGTGATATTGTTGCTGGACTAGTAATCCAGAGACCCAGGGTAATGCTCAAGGGACCCGGGTTTGAGTCCCACCATGGCAGATGGTGGAATTTGAATTCAATAAAAATCTTGAATTATAAGTCTAATGATGACCACAAAACCATTGCTGATTGTGGTAAAAACCCACCTGATTCACTTTAGTGAGGGAAATCTGCTGTCCTTATCTGGTCTGGCCTACATGTGACTGCAGACCCACAGCAATGTGGTTGACTCTAAAATGCCCTCTGAACAAGGGCAATGGGGGATGGGCAATAAATACCGACCTAGCCAGCGAAGCCCACAATCCATGAATGAATTTTTAAAAAAAGTTCTCTCTGAAAGTATTTGGAGCGTTAACACCTACTACACCAGCCTGTATTATATTCCAAAGCCTCACTACTCTCTGAGAAAAGTTAAAACTCGTGTTCCCTGGGGATTCTTTGATTTCCTGGGGCTCGGTGCCACAGGTACCTAAATAGTCAGTTGACTAGTCATAAGTAATTTTACGATGGTTTATTATTAAGAAACAACAGTTTAGATATGATAATTTAACTAATTAGACAGAAAAAAAGTAGACAACCCTTAACACTTCAGGGCAGTTTACTGGTCCCATGGATGGTGAACAAATGGTTGGCACAGAGTGTGTTGATCTCATCTTCCTCCAACTCCTTGTCCATTCTGAGGAAGGCAGCTGCAGATGGGCACTGCAACCTCACCATGACACCTTCACCAGGACCTCAACAGTATATGACCCCACCAGGACTTGGCCCCTGTGCATGAATACTTATTAATATACCCTTTTTCTGGGGGCTGGTAGCTTATCCAGTGTCAATCATATATTCAAACTATTCTGACCAATGGACACAAGACAGGTACTCAAGACGTCAGTATGGTTACCACACCCCTTGTCATCACCCTGCTCGAGGTCAGCATTTTAGTTTAAAATATGTTGAGGGTCATATTCTTGTCCTTTCTAAACACTTGCATTGATGATAAGGGGGTGCACAAGACACCATCCTAACAGTTTAGGAATGTCAACATGGCAGCCTGAACTAAGACTGTTTAGTGGTCAAAGTGTTTAGAAATCCTCTTTCCGGAGAAAGTATCAATGCTGCTTAGAAAATCCTTTAAAGCTTCTAAATTATGCAGCAATTATCTATTTATTCAAGGCCCAAATTTCTTCAATTCTTCCAAAGCCGTTAACCTGGAATAAGCTATAAAAATTACATTGTAAGACAAATCTGATTTGTGCATTTGCAAACAGCTATTATAAAATAAAAGATCTTTTGCAAAATTCGGACATTTCAAACGGATAAGCGAACACTGCTCACGCGATGGGTGATGCAGTGCACAAAGTATAAAGTGCAGGTAAGCGAAAACATGAACAAGGAAATCGCAAAAGGAGGACTATACTGTATTCAATCGTGGCTTTCAAAAGAGAATTGCATGTATACTTGAAACAGGAACATTTAGCAGGGCTTTAGAGATAGGAGCAGAGTTGTGGGACCGATGGAACAATCTTACAAAGAGCTAACAGAGGTGTGAATGGCCTCTTCCTGTGCTGCATGATTCTATGGAGTATTGGTTTCAAAGGGAAGAGCGTTCATCTGAATTGCCACTTAAACCTAAATACAATAAAAAGTGTCCTTTCTTTTCATAGTGTCTCTTTGTTCTCATATTTTTGGATTTAAACTTGTTGCATGTGGTTTCCCCTTCTCCCCACCCACCACACATCCCCCCCCCATAGTTATATTTACTCTATGACATGACACTGAACCCTAAAATTTAGAAAGGTCCCAGATTCTTTTAATCCATCAGTTCACTGATTTAGTTAAATCTAATTTGAGTAATTGTGGAGGCAGCAGAATTGAGCTCAGCGTTCCCAATCTAATGATGGTGGAAAATAAATCGGCTCAAGTTCTTGCTCCAGATTGCTAATCTGTGCTGGCAAGCGCATGTGAATGATTATCAGATGAGGGCAGGATTGGGTGCAGTTATCCTTAGGCAAACACTCACCTGATAATTGACCTTCTGGGTCCAGATATAAGGGATTGCTGCTGACTAATGTGCCGCCGCTTCATTAGCCAACATGAATGAAACTTTCAGCACTATATGTTAGGCAGTGGAGCATGAATCACACCATCAGTGGAAGAAGACAGATTTTTTTTATAGCCCACTCTTTGGAAACAACTTGCAATCAGACATACGTGGGACTGTCTCTTCAATGGCATCCTGGATTCTGTTCCACTCCACTGCAAGTTGAAATGTGACAGAGGGTTGTGGTCGGCACTCCCACGTCCTGCTAATACAGGTGACTGTACATCAATGTCTGTTTCCAGGCTTTGTCTGAAAACACTGGAACAAGAAAGAAATGAGAGAAAACAGGAAGGATGCAGGGATCTACTTTTGCTGGATATATGATTATGTGATGACTCGGATGAATTCAGCTCCTTTTCAACCCAGTACAATGACCAATCAGTTCCACACAACCTTGGGGAACTCTGTGCTTGTCTGTAAATACTCCATTATATGAGCAATGGAAACTTGTTCCCCACATAAAGGCGAAGCAATTCAAACAAAGGGTGTGTTTAATTCATTATAACATGGTCTGTAAGTCCTTTTAGGACCAACTAGACTAATATAGGATGTTTAAATACACGCCAAATTGTTTTCTTACTCTTATATTTATGGTTCATCTTTACAGTGCTGTGTGATCTATGACTCTAATCATGTTCTTTAGTCTCCCTCAGTAGATTTGTGACAGATTTTACAAAGTAGGTAATTATGTATGTCTCTCCTTGTTGTGTCTTCCAGGCAATATGCAAGATTGTTTGTGACAACTGGAAGGCAATTGTTCCTGTCATCTTGGATGGCTGCACCTTTTGCATGGCTAACCCCACTATCACTCATTTCACACCTAGGCTTCTAATGCGCCACTTTGCAAGTGCCACTGACAGTCCTCAACACCTCTTGGCAGTGGCGTAAGGTAAATGAGTTGATATTGCTGCCACTGCCTTTAGGGGATCCAAGACTCCATTTGGTGAAGTGCTTTCACCAGGATGCTCCGTAGTCCATGATACAGGACAAAAAGAAAGAGCTTGCATTTACCTAGCACCTTACATGACCTCAGGATGTCCCAAAGTGCTTTACGGCCAAGAGTTATAAGGTAGGAAAGGCTAAATTCCAGACAGCAAGTTTGCTCAAAAAGCACGGTGATAATGACCAGATAAAAAGGTTTAAATGATGTTAGCTGAGGGCAGGGAAGGAGGTAGGGTCACGAGCAATGTTCCCTCCAATCTGCGTAGCCGCACAGCAATCCAGAGGTTCCTGCACAGGTAGAATGCAAGTTGTCCCTTTAAGATACTGTGCATGAAATGGCTTTGAAAGAACCAAACCTGGCCCAGAAACTCTTCACTTGGAAACTGGTCTGCAGTATGAATAAGTCAAGGTAATTGTATATGGGGCGCATTTTGTAGCGAACAGTATGAGCAAACTGTTCAGAATTTCTAAAATATAACTTTTGTGATAGTTTAATGTTTTTACAATACTTTTTCAGTGTGAAGCTTGTAGCCCCATATGCAATGCGACCTCATTCTTTGCTCTTATCCCTTTCTACATCCTGTTGCAGAATAGCAATATCTTGAACTTTCAATACTCCACCTGCTTGCATTGAATCATGTATTTGAAAATGCAATATTTCAGAATTGTCCGTTGATTCATTATTTTTAAAAGTATTTATTTTCAATCCTAGTTTCTCTGCAACATGTCCCAAGAGGTCAGGTGACCTGTTCCAGGTGTTGGTCTGAATCTCACCACCAGCAGCTGTTAATGAACAGCTGACTGCAATCTCCCTTTCTTGTGGGGAGCAGCTAGCCTCCGCTTGCCATTGCTTCATTCTGATCCCATTTGATTCAGGATACCACTGCATGGTGAACTGCAAGGCAGGAGATGCAACTCTCCTTTTTTGGGCACTGTGTGTAACAGTCCCTGGGTTTTGAAAATTTACATGTAAATATAGGTTAGCCACATCAACATTTTCAGATGTTAAAGAAAAGAGTGAACTTCCATTCATAGAGCACCTTTCGCAACCTCAGGACATCACAAAGCATTTGACAGCCAATGAAGTACTTTGGAAGTGTGCTCCCTGTTTTACTATAAGGGAATGTGGTACTTTAAAGTACTTGAACCACATTTTAAGATCATGTTCTTTTGAGGCTTAGCTTATCAAATGCAGCATTGCTGTAATTCATCCTACATTGGTCATCCAAAACTTTGCTGCTTATACCCTAACTTGAACTAAGTCTCATTCACCCATCATCCCTGTGTTCACTGACCTACACTGGCTCCCAATACAGCAACAGCTCAATTTTAAGATTCTCATCCTTGAGTTCAAATCGCCTCATGGCCTAGTTCCTCATTAACTTCAGACTCCAACCCTATGACACTGCAGGATTTCTGAGCTCCTCCAATTCTGGCCTATTGTGCAGCCCACATTTTAAATGCTGCCCCTAATGGTGGGATTGTCTTCAGCTGCCTGGGCCCTAAGCTCTGTCATTTCCCCCTAAACCTCTCCACTGCTCTGCCTCTCTCTCCTCCTTTAAGACACGCCTTCAAGCCTCCCTCTTTGAACAAATTTTTGATCACCTTTCTTAATGTTCCCTTATGTGTCTTGGTGTAAAATTTTGGTTGATAATGCTACTGTGAAGCTTCCTGGAACTTTTTTGCATGTTAAATGTGTCATTTAGATGAAAGTTGTTGTTGTTTCATACACAGATACTTCCGATATTGCACGTGTCAACTTTCATGAAAGCGGAAGGAAGTAAATAGAAAAGATTATTTCATTTTATCATATATCAAAGACTTTTTTTGATGCAGTCAGGTGCTGAGAGCGGGGGATGGAGGTGGGTGGTGGGGTGACGGGATGCTGCAGATTGGCTGTAGAAAATTACCGAAAAAAATGCACACCAGTATTTTCTTTCATGCACACAGACAAGTATATATACAGGTCTTTGTTAAGAAAATGCATTATTGCCCTAGCCCAGCTGGACGCCATTAGAAGCAGCAATTCCATTTTGGTGCCTCAAATGGACCGCCAATCATAGAAGGCCCAGTGGTTAGAGATGAAACACTCTGCGGCAAGACAACTTTGCAATCTCCACAGGGAAAGAAAATCAGCTCCTGAGATGGTTGTTTCCGCCACTGGAGGCAGTAACACTGTTGTTGAAGTTCGGGCTGCCACTGTTGGAAGTGCTGTATGGTAAACGCAGCATCAGTCTGTTGTTGGATCACAAACAGCCTTTGACAACAGTCGCCAAGTGACTCATGTTGGCTGATTCCCATGCCATTTCCTTGACAGAAATACGGTGCCAACTTATCGATATTGTTGAGGTAATCTATCAAGCACAATTGAAAATCTTGTTAGAGACATCGGGCAGGATTTTCCCTTCATCGGACAGGGATGGCGGGGAGGCATGGGGCGACTGCGAAACGGACCACCGCCCGCGATTGGACCCCCACCACGATTTTACCTTGGCCAGCCAGCATGAAAGGCGAGCTGAAAGGCTCAGCGCTGCCGGGGTGGGTGCAGGAGGAGGGCGAGCACAGAAGCCTGTGCACTGACCATCCCCTGAAGGCACAGAGCTGCCTCAGGGAGCTGAAGATTTGGACAAAGGAAAATAAAGATTTAATAAATGGTATAAACATGTCCCCACATGCGACTCAGTCACATGAAGAGGGACATGTTTAAAATGATGTGGAAAACTATTTTTGTGTTTTTTAACTCACCATTAGAAACCTCATCCAGCCCACGGATGAGGTTTTGTAAAAAATGCAAAGGCTGCTTGGCCTATTTGTCCGCCCGCCCACCAACTGAACATTTGAGCGGACAGCAAAAAATGCAACTTAATTCATCGCTTAAGGGCGTTAATAGGCCTCTTAATTGTTGGCGGGCATGTGCTGCCAACTCTCGTGTGCACCTGTCAACCAAAAGATTGCGAGAGTACGTGATGATGTCGGGAAGCTCGCCGACATCATCGCGATTGATTTTACGCCAGATCGGGCTGGATGCACGCCTGCCTGATGAATATAAAATCCTGCCCATCATTTTTGGATTAATTAACTGAAGTCCAATGTTGCAGATTGATTTGTTAGGCTAGAATTGCTCATTTAAAGCAAAGCATCAATGTTGGCTTTGTCTAACCAGCTTATAACAATTTCAAAGAACTAAGAGCTGAGGTAACGTTAGCAGGAACAAAATATCCAGAAGAATGACTCATACACAGAAACTGTACATGACCTGTTCCATGATTTCAATGTGATAAGGATCTTTGCCAAGTGAATGCCTTAGTAAAAGAAAATGTTACTAAAAGAAAATGTTTGCATAAACAAAAACAATGTCAGCAATGTAAATAAGACTGTGTCATTGTATAATTCTCTTCTCCATTTTCCTCACTGCAACACAGTGCCTCATCTCCAGCAAACTGCCCACAGGCATGGAGATAATCATCAGAACAGATGAGAAACTGTTCAATCTACGCTGCCTTTATACCCTAAACCAAAACCACTCCAACCTCAGTCAAGAGCTTCTTTGTGCAGATGACACTTGTATGCACGTTCACTCAGAAACTGAGCTCCAGGTATTGTCAACTCCTTCTCCAACGCATATGAGAAAATGGGCCTTTCACTAAACCAGAAAATTAAAGTCCTCTTCTAACCAACTCCCGCAACCCAATACCTCCCTCTATTGATTAAGATCAATGGTGAGATCTTGGAAAATGTGGACCATTTTCTGCATCTTGGGAGCTTCCTCTCGACAAAGGCAGAAAAGGACAATGAAATTCATCATCACCTCCAATGTGCCAACTTAGCCTTCAGCCGACTGAAGGAAAGAGTATTTGAGGATCAGATCTTAAACTTGAAATTAAGACCATGGTTTACCGAGCAGCACTGATCCTCATGCTCATGTGGTCCCTGGCTTGTGACCAACCAAACTGGAGAAGGTTCATCCGGTAAAGCACTGAACACATCGAGCGACTTCATTGGAAGTGTGCAGAGGTGAAGTCGAGGCATTGGAGGGAGTGCACAAACCTTCAAACAACCCATCTACTCAACCTTTAAAACACCGTCTTCCCCACAAGTGGTAGTGTCTACAAATTGCACATTGGGCTTATCAACCATCTCAGAAAGCTTCGAACCAGAGTGGAAGCAAGTCATCTTCGATCCCCAGGGATTGCCTAATCGAAGAAGTCTTGTACAGATGAAAGTGTGAGCATAGATCTGCCGCCAGGGAGAGCAAATTTAACGAGAGAGCACAAGTTCTTAATCCTCTTCATCACAAGTGAAGAATCACTCATTTGTTTCCTGTAACATTCTATGCAATTATTTTTTGAAGGCTTACTAAATGAGGGTAAAAAAAAACTACAATCAAATGTATCAGTTATTGGAGGTATGGCATTGGAATTTGCAGATGATACCAAATTGGGAGAACAAGCTGGAGGGAATGCCTAGCTAATAATACAGAGCACCACATCAAAATATAGGAAACATAAACAGGCCTGCAGAATGAGCTGGTGAATGGCAAATGAACTTCAATATAATGCTTCATTTCTGTTTGAGGAGCAATGATGACACTTGTTATTTGGAAGGCAAGAAAATAAATGGAATGAAGGAGCTAAGAGATATAGAGACACAAATACATGAATTATTTAAAGTAGCAACAGAAGTTGGTAAGATGCAAAACAAGTATTGAGGGTCATATTCAGATGAATTGAAACAAAATCAGGGAGATAATATATATAGAACCTTGGTCGGACCACTTTTGGGGTATTACATGCAGCTCTGGTCTCTATATTCTGAAAAAAACATCAAAGTACGAGATAAAGTGCAGAAAACATTTACAAAGGCGTTATTAGAATTAAGAGCAAACAACTATGAGGAAAAATTACGGGAGTGCTTTCTCTGGCAAGAGAATATTAAGAGGAGACATGATGGAGTTTTTTTCAAATTATGAAAGGGCTCAATAGATGGAACTTTATTCTCCCCCAGAGAGGCAGGGGGAAATTAATTGGGTGGGAATATTCAGGGTGGACACCCCGTTGCCTTCCCACTCCCCCACCCCATCCCCAATTAAGTCCAAGGAGGAGGGAAGAGTCAATGACATCCTTTCCCCTGGACGTCATTGGAGTCCAATTAAGTGGCCACTTAAAGGTCTCATCCCACTGCCGTTGGTTGAATAACAGTGGCGGGTGGGGGTCATGCTATGTGGGCAACCCACCAGGGTTTCCTGTGGCCTGGTGGGTTGAGGGGAGATGCCTTCGACTTGGGAAGCCCATGTCCAACTGAGATACCAACCAGACGCTTAGGCATAGGCCCCCGCATGCGCTAAATACTAACCTCCCTTCCCCAGTCACCAGGGGCCTCCCTGCTTGGCCCAGAAATGCCGCCCCCCCTTACATTATTCTTGAGGATTCATCACCAATCCTCTGCCTGGGCCTTCTGCAGTACCAGCCGCAACCTCTGCTTTGACTGTCAGGACTGAAGAGATGCCATCCTCTGATTGGCCAGTTGCTCTTGGGGACAGGAAGCTCCCCCTGAGGGCGATGAAGACCCTAAATCCGACTGCATAAGTGCCTGAGTAGCACTAAATTGGGTCGGGTTGGGGAAATGTATTGGGGTGGGGCGGGTGCCTGGAATGACTGTAGTGGGGTTGCCACCGGTCTTCCAGCCATGACCATTAAATTCCACCCAATATGTTTTCTTTGGAGAAACTATTTCAACTTGTGGGTGAAACCAGAACAAGGGGTCAAGATAGCCACTAGCCGAGCAAGTAAAAAATTTAGGAGGAATTTTTTCACATAGGGAGCGATGAGAATGGTGAACTCATTGTCACCTGGAGTGCATGTTTGAAGCGTTATTATTGAAGCATTTATGGGCAGGCCCAATGTATACCTGAGGAAGATAGAAATAGAGTGATATGGTGCAGGGTAGGATGAGGTAAATAGAATGAGAGGAGCCGCGTGTGCATTGTAAACACTGATCAGTTGGTTTGTTTCTATGCTGTAGGTTCCATGTAAGTTTGTATTATTAACAGCAATAGCAGCAAAATGGGAACAATAGCCCAGCACCATGATCAGTTTTGTCCCAAACCATGGCACAAGGGATTCCTTGCTGTGTCAAATTAAATTTTCACAACTGAGATGGATAAATTATTGTTGAGTAAGTACATTAAGGGATATGGAACTATGGTGGGTAAATGGAGTTGCAGTAAAAATCAGCCATGATCTAATTGATGGGTGGAACAGGCTCGAGGGGCTGAATGGCCTGCTGCTGTTCCAATGACGATGGACACACTCTTCCTTTAACTGACATTCTGGACAATCCATCCCCTTTTTCTTTCTGAACCGTGTCTTAAAAAAAGTAGCTACAATTGATTATAATTGATGCAATATGTCATCAGCGTGTAGCTGTGAATTACACTTGATGTTTATTTCTCCACTTTTTCTCAAGCAAAGAGGACAGGAATGGTTTGTGTTTAATATATGCCACAAGTTCTAACATGTGCTCTGTTTAATTTGTGTCAGCTAGATGATCTTTCTCCAGTGTTTAAATTAGCTTTCGCCTTCAAGTATGCCAAATTCAGGTTGTTTCACATGACATCACACTGTGTTCCCTCAGCAGTCTCTAACTCAATCCCCAGCAGTGATTCCGTCCCAAAAATTGAAATATAATTTGAACTGACTGAAAAGGATTCTTTTCAAACCCAGTTGTGTTCTCACTAAGCCGGAAGGGAAATATTTATGAGGCATTAGTCTTTGATGCTGTTATTTCTGTCTCAGTTTTGTCAACACTTGGGGAACACAACCCCCTTGGTTTTGCAATGCTCACGATTCTCAGAGGAAACTTCCTGCATGGATTGTGAGCATTAAAGAAATAACTTATAATTATACAGTTCTTGATTCTGACCTCAGGATGACCCAAACACTGCAAATGCAATGAATTGTTAATGAACTGTGGTCAGTATCTGTTTTGTGGATTATAGTAGTAACCAATTTGCACACAGGAAACCCCACAAACATCAGATGAGATGAATAATCAGTTAAATGGGTTGATGTTGGTTTAGGGACCTGGACACCAAGAGAAGTTCCTGTTCTTTTTCAAATAGTACAACGGGATCCTTTATATCCATCAGAACATATAAGGAGGGGTTCGTTTAACAGCTCATCCAAAAGACAATTGGGGCAAAATTGGCCTTTCCCAGAACAGGTAACCCGAAACACATTCATCGTGACTGGGTAGCTGATTTTTCGCATTGCCTTATCTTCTTTGCACTGGTGTTTACAGATCAATACTTCAAAGTTTTTCTACACACAAATTTCCTATGGAGGAATCATCCCAGATTTTCACTAAGTGCAGTAGCGGGCGCAAAAAAAAGTCATTTAACCCACTGGCCGCAATGGCGGGTTTTCACGCCGTATTGTCCTATTCCTGACACGTCTCGGCTCATTAATAATGTATTCACGGGAAACACACTGGTTTGCTAGTGGGCGGGCTTGGGTTTGCCCACCATGCCGTGACCTCAGCGCTTCCTCGCTCTGGGCACCATATTTAAAGAGCACCAGAGCGCAGCCTACTTCATATCTTCAAACCAGGCCTGCTCCAGGCGACGGATGACCCCGAAAGCAAAGAGGATGGCAGCCCAAAATTTAGTGACATCTCTCTGAGGTGCCTGCTGGATGCAGTGGAAGGCTGCCGCAATATCCTCTTCCCCTGCTCTGGCTGCAGGAGATCCACCAGAGTAACCAATCCGGCCTGGGAGTGGCAGTGGCAGTCCGCACCAACGGAGCACAAAATAGGTCAGCCATCCAGTGCAGGAAGAGGATGAATAACCGCCAGGTCACCTCCTCGATCTTAACTCACACACTCACAAACCCATCACACGCCCACAGGGATCTCACACCTCAAGGGACAGCACCAATAACTCTCACACACACTCTCACACATCTCCATCAGGCTCATATCCTCTGGAGCTCGTGTCCTCATCCTGTCCATGGTTCTGCTCAGCAAACAAACATTCCATGCAGTACCACGTGTACTGTTCATCTGTTTGCATGCAGGTGGAGCTGGCTTACAACAGCAGGGAGGGGTCCCAGACTGGGGTTGGAGTGGCCCACATTAGATCCCTCACTCACTTGGAGAATTGTGCCACCGTGCTGACTGGTGAGGATGTAGACCCTGCCTGTGGCGATGGTGAGGTCGGTAGCAAACAGCCACTCAAGGATGCTGCAAAACATCATTCCTCTCTCAACACAACTGTGAGTGCTCTCTCTCTGGCTTTTGACTCTGCTGCCATGCACTAATTATCTCTACTTTGGTTCACAGGGAGCTCTGCCAAGCAGCTGACACCCTCACCCAGACAATCCCTCAGCTCCAACCAGGTCCTCACTTCCAGCCAAGAGGACACCTCCTCCATTGAAGATCTGGAAGTAATTAGCCTGGAAGATCCATCACGGCGCTTATTCATGCTCCCACCAGAGCAGAGATACACACCTTGGTGGGACCTAGATCAAGAGCAGGCTTGAGTTCACAATCTACAGGTCACTGCACTGATGTGTGTCCACAGCAGGAAGTGACAGGTTCAGCCGAGCTCCCCGGCACTCGAAGGACTGCTGTGGAAGAGGAATCTGTCAGGTCCAAGCCGGATGATAAGCCTCTGGATTCGGCCTTCCAACTCAACATGGAGAGTCAGCAGAAGGCAGGGGAACATTACGCAGAGCTGTTGGAAGTCCTCAACATGGTGGCATGGGAGTTGGAGGAGTGTGTTCATCTGCTATCTGATGAAGTGGTGCCCACATGTGTGCGTATGGAGGTCTCCATGGGAATGATGGTGGGTGCCATGGAGACCCTAGTCCAGCAGAATGTGGAGATGTGCTACCTGCACACCATAGTGGTAGCCATAGATAAGACTCTGCAGTGGAAACAGGAGTGGGAAACAGGGCACCTCAATGTCCCTCCAAGTGCTCCTACCCCTCAAGGAGTGAGGCTGGGACCCTCAAACATCCAAAGGGAGGAGAAGTGGGACCTGGACTTTCCTGGATCATCCACTCAGGAATCTCAGGAGCTGTATGCTCCCTCCAAGTCCCCTTTGCCTGTGACACCCTCAACCTCACCCACTGTCACTGCAGAGGAAGCAGCTGGTCCACAGGAGGACAGCCAAAACACCCCTCCAGCGGACTCGCACCTAAGTCGTTAGAGGCAAAAGGGCCAACCCTTGCACAGGCTGTCTCCACCTCTGCTGCAGATGTCAGGGCAGCACCTAGAAGAAGTGGTAAGCCTAGAAAAGGTAAAAAATTCTGATCACAAGTGATTGCGTGGGTGAATTCATTTTGTTACTTTATAATCTGAAAATATATTCACTTTCATTGAATAATGTGTAATGGTGTCTCTCAGCTTCATTTACAGGCTTTATGAGTCTTCCCGTTACCCTTCACCACCACCGTCCGTTCAGTTGCATACAGCTGGACCACAAGTGATTCTAGAGGGAGAAGTGTGATAGTGACAGGGCCTTTCAGAGCCTCATGCAAACACTCTCCCCTGCATGCGGAGCCTTCATCCATCACACTCATTCTATTGTCACGAGCATTTTCAAAGCTGCCTGCTGGGGTTCTCTTTCATTTGTCCATCTGAGCTAACCTGCAACTCCGCCCAACCACTGATCATGCAGCACCTGTGCTGGTCCAATACGAGGCTCCGCTCACTTTCGGATTCGACAAGCATTGTCATGGTCAAGTATATACATATATCTTTTTATTATTCATTCACGGGATGCTGCCTTCTTGAACTGCTGTGTTCCATGTCCAGTCAATGTCCATATTGTCACCTCCCCGAACCTTTCCCCTCCCCCAGTCAGCCATATCTTTTTCCCCATCACTCTCAATCACCTTCCACCTCCGCACCATCACCTACAAACCCAAACCCTTGTCTTTCCAGGATACAAACATACAAACAAGGAGCAGATCTAGGCCATTTGGCCCCACGAGCCTGTCCGCTGATGGCTGATGTGATAGTAACCTCAAACCCGTATCCCACCTACCGCTGATAACCTATCATCCCCTTGCTTACCAAGAATCTATCCACCTCTGCCTTAAAAGTATTCAAAGAATCTGTTTCCACTGTGTTTTCAGTAAGAGAGATCCAAAGACTCATGACTGTCTGAGAGAAAAAAATTAGCCTCATCTTTGTTTTAAATGGACAACCCCTTATTTTTAAACCATGAACCCTAGATCTAGATTCTCCCATAAGAGGAAACAAACTCTCCACATCCACCCTGTCAATACCCTTCAGGATTGTATATGTTTCAATCAAGTTGCCTCTTACTTTTCTAAGCTCCAGCAGATACAAGCCTAACCTGTCTAACCTTTCCTCATAAGACAACCGGCACATTGCAGTTATTAGTCTGGTAAACCTTCCCTGAACTGCTTCCAATGCATTTACATCCTTCCTTAAATAAGATGACCAATACTGTACATACTATTCCAGATGTGGTCTCACTAGAGCTCTGTATAACTGAAGCATAACCTCTCTACTTTTGTATTCAATTCCACTCACAATAAGGTGATATCATTCTATTAGCTTTCCCAATTACTTGCTGTACTTGCATACTAGCCTTTTGCAATTCATGCATTAAGACACCCATATTTCTCTGCACCTCAGAGCTCTGCAATCTCTCACCATTTAGATAATATGCTTCTCTTTTATTCTTCCTGCCAAAATGGATAATTTCACATTTTCCCACATTGTAGTCTATTTGCCAGCTCTTTTCCCACTCACTTAACCTATCTATATCTTTTTGTAACCTCCTTATGTCTTCTTCACAAATTATTTTCCTACTTATCTTTGTGTCATCAACAAATTTTTGAACCATTCCATCCACCCCTTCATCCAAGTCATTTATATAAATTGTAAATAGTTTAAATCCCAGCACTGATCCCTGTGGCACACCACTTGTTACATCTTGCTAACCTGAAAAAAACCCATTTATGCCTACTCTCTGCTTCCTGCTAGCCAGCCAACCTTCTATCCATGCCAATGTGTTACCCTTTATACCATGAGTTTTTATTTTCCACAATAAGCTTTGATTTTGTACTTTATCAAATGCCTTCTGGAAATCTACGTACAGTACATCCACCAGTTCCTCTTTATCCAGAGCACACGTTACTTCCTCAAAGAACTCCAATAAGTTGGTTAAGCATGATTTCCCTTTCACAAAACCATGTTAACTCTGCCTGATGACCTTGAAGTTATCCAAGTACCCTGCTATAATTGCATTTCTATTCACCTATCCCATAACCTAATTTTCCAATTCACTTTAGCCAGCTCTGCTTTCATGCCCTCACAATTGCCCTTAGTTAAGTTTCAAAAATAAATTCTCAGTCCCGCTCCTCTCTCTTGTTTAAACAATTCAGACTGTGGGATTTTGTGGACATTTTGACAATATCCTTTTGACTTTCCTTCTCCTATAATACCTGGGATGAATGTCCCTGTAGCCACTTTCATCAGCAGCACTTTTCTCTCTCTATATATAGGTATATATAAAGTTGTGGAATGGTTGCAGCACAGAAGGAGACCATTTCACCCATCACGTCCATGCTGGCTCTCTGTACAAGCAATTCAGCTTCTCGTAGCCCTGCAAATTCTTTCCAATGCTTATCCAATCCCCTTCTGAAAGCTGCAATTGTTTCTGCCTCCACCACACCCTCAGGCTGTGCATTCCAGGTCCTAACCACTCTCTGCGTAAAAAATATGTCCTTCTGTCACTATTGGTTCTTTTGCCATTCACCTCATACCAGAGTTTTCTGGTTCTCAACCCTTCTGCCAAAGGGAGCAGTTTCTCTCTATCTGCTCCACCTGGATCCCACATGATTGTTGTAATATGCCTTCAAGGGAGAGGGAAATATGTCATGCGAGCCACTTTTAGCTTCACTTTTGCTTTTGAGCAGAGCACAGACACACAACTCTGTTGCTGATGTCTTCAAGCTTTCTACCTATGTACAAATGTTTGCATGTGCCGAGTCTATATAAATTAACCCACAATGTGTTTACACAATCCCTTATGAGCGATTGGTGCCTTTAAATCATTATAACAACATGACATGGTGTTCAGTGGTGGTCAAACAGCGTGGCAGCAAGGTTAAGTACAGGTACAACATGGTGGACAGCTTAAAATTGTGCTACATGTCATTAGACAACTCTTGATGTTCTGGTCAGACCTGAACAAAGTCGCAGCATTAGACAGTGTTGAAATTTCAGCGTGGTGACTGCACAGAAAAGCTTTGAAGATACAGTGCTGGGATAGTGCTCAAATAAAGAGCCAGATGGGTCCCTCGTGATGAGATTGCAATGCATAGTCTCTCAGTTCAATGAGTGGGCTAGCATGCCAAGAGGACCAGCACCAGGTTAGCTCTGTCAGGAATGTTGAGTGACCGGGGTGTAGACCAGATTGATAGCGAGCAAGGGAGAGTCAAACAAAAAAAAACAGAACCATCAAAAAAAGCGGGCCAGAGTAGGTTGCAATTATAACAGGAGGAACTTTGAAAAAGCAGATGAAAGTGGCTACAGGGACATTCATCCCAGGTATTATAGAAGAAGGAAGGTCAAAAGGATATTGTCAAAATGTCCACAAAATCCCACAGTCTGAATTGGGAAGCAGCTGACCCAACATCTGAATGAAAAATGTTTAAACAGCATGGTTACTTGATTCAAGTGTATCTGAATCAGACAAGCAAGCCATAAAAATTCATCTAGCAGTTGGGACTGAAGGGGTACACAAGCTGAAGACTTCAGGATTCACAGTAGAAAAGCTGATGGATCCCCAAAATATATGGACTACTTTGGAAGACTGGTTCAGAATCAGGTTAAACTTCTGTATTCATCGATTAGAGTTCATGCCATTTCGGCAACAGCCGATAGAATACATAGACCACATCATCAGCAGATGCTGAAAAAATTACTAAACTGCAGAAAGTATTGTCATTTTTCAAATAGAGAGCTAGCAGACAGAATTGTTGAGTTAAAAACAAAAAAACTGCGGATGCTGGAAATCCAAAACAAAAACAAAAACAGAATTACCTGGAAAACCTCAGCAGGTCTGGCAGCATCGGCGGAGAAGAAAAGAGTTGACATTTCGAGTCCTCATGACCCTTCGACAGAACTTGAGTTCGAGTTCAAGAAAGAGTTGAAATATAAGCTGGTTTAAGGTGTGTGTGTGGGGGGCGGAGAGAGAGAGAGAGAGAGAGAGAGGTGGAGTGGGGGTGTGGTTGTAGGGACAAACAAGCAGTGATAGAAGCAGATCATCAAAAGATGTCAACAACAATAATACAAAAGAACACATAGGTGTTAAAGTTAAAGTTGGTGATATTATCTAAACGAATGTGCTAATTAAGAATGGATGGTAGGGCACTCAAGGTATAGCTCTAGTGAGGGTGGGGAGAGCATAAAAGATGTAAAAAAAAAAATAAATAATTTTTTTTTTTTCTTTTTCTCTTTTTATAATGGAAATAGGTGGGAAAAGGAAAATCTATATAATTTATTGGGAAAAAAAAAGAAAAGGAAGGGGGAAACAGAAAGGGGGTGGGGATGGGGGAGGGAGCTCACGACCTAAAGTTGTTGAATTCAATATTCAGTCCGGATGGCTGTAAAGTGCCTAGTCGGAAGATGAGGTGTTGTTCCTCCAGTTTGCGTTGGGCTTCACTGGAACAATGCAGCAAGCCAAGGACAGACATGTGGGCAAGAGAGCAGGGTGGAGTGTTAAAATGGCAAGCGACAGGGAGGTTTGGGTCAGACCGCAGGTGTTCTGCAAAGCGGTTGCCCAGTTTACGTTTGGTCTCTCCAATGTAGAGGAGACCACATTGGGAGCAACGAATGCAGTAGACTAAGGTGGGGGAAATACAACTGAAATGCTGCTTCACTTGAAAGGAGTGTTTGGGTCCTTGGACGGTGAGGAGAGAGGAAGTGAAGGGGCAGGTATTGCATCTTTTGCGTGGGCATGGGGTGGTGCCATAGGAGGGGATTGAGGAGTAGGGGGTGATAGAGGAGTGGACCAGGGTGTCCCGGAGGGAGCGATCCCTACGGAATGCCGATAGGGGGGGTGAAGGGAAGATGTGTTTGGTGGTGGCATCATGCTGGAGTTGGCGGAAATGGCGGAGGATGATCCTTTGAATGCGGAGGCTGGTGGGGTGATAAGTGAGGACAAGGGGGACCCTATCATGAATTGTTGAGTTGGTGATTGCGTCCACTCCTATGGAGGCATCCCAGAAAGAGCTGCCAAACAAGCCAAAAACATATAGCATCAAAAAGCTATTCAAGGATGGACGTCAGTAAAAAGGTGTCAGTGTAAGGGTGCAGGTCAATGAAGTTTACAAATCCTAAGTGCAACCCCAATTGTTGATGCACATGCTAGAACACCCAAACCTAGCCAGACATGCAGAAGGTGTGGCCTTCTGCATGCACCAAGGAAATGCCCAGCATTCCAGCAATTTTGCAAAGCATGTGGCAGAAAGGGCCATTGACAGTGGCAATGCACTAGAGCTAAGGCTGATGCAGCTACAAAGAGCCATGCACTGATTCAACCAGACGATGCGTAATGGTACCTTGGAGCAGTAAGGATGACCATCCAGTACCCCATCAGAAATATATAAATGACATGATTGACAAACCAGAAAATGATGATGTGTATGATGAGATTATGATCAGTGAACACATGTTTCACACTGTCAGTCTCGTGAAGAACATCGATCTCATCATACTATGCAAGATTTTTGCCAGGGCTAAAATGATATGCCCCAAGAAAGTTGGTATCTTCAGTATTGGCCAAGATTGACACAGGGGCACGTGCCAACATCCATCCCCTACGAGTTCTAAAAGAAATGTATCCACAGATATGGAAGGTCATGGTGTAACCTACTACTGTACAACTTTCAGTGTAAAATGATACACTTATTCCATGTGCAGGATCCATAGTCCTGGAGTATAAGTACAGTCAATCCTTCTGGGTGCCACAGATGTCCTACACCATGGAGACCAAAGGCCCAGCATTTGTAGGCCTACCGGCATGCCATGACCTCACACAAAGGAAGATGGTTGTTGGAGGTCAATCATCTCAGTTTTAGGACATGACTGCAGGAGTTCCTCAGGATAGTGTTCTAGGTCCAACCCTCTTCAGTTGCTCCATCTATTACCTCCCTTCCATCATAAGGTCAGAAGTAAGGATGTTCGCTGATGATTGCACAATGTTCAGCACCATTCTTGACTCCTCAGATAATGAAGCAGCCCATGTCCAAATACAACAAGACCTGGACAATATCCAGGCTTGGGCTGACAAGTGGCAAGTAACATTTGTGCCACCCAAGTGCCAGGCAATGACGATTTCCATCAAGAGAGAATCCAACCATTGCCCCTTGATATTCAGTGGCATTGCCATCGCTGAATCACCCACTATCAACATCCTAGGGGTTACCATTGACCAGAAGCTGAACTGGACTAGCCATATAAATACTGTGGTTATAAGAGTAGGTCAGGGGTTAGGAATCATTTCGTGAGGAACTCATCTCCTGACTCCCCAAAGCTTGTTCACCATCTACAAGGCGCAGGTCAAGAGTGTGATGGAATACCCTTCACTTGCCTGGATGAGTGCAGCTCCAACAATGCGCAAGGAGCTTAACACTATCCAGGGCAAAGCAGCTCACTTGACTGGCACCCCAACCACAAACGTTCACTCCCTCCACCACCAGTGCAAAATAGCATCTACAAGGTGCAGTGCAGGAACTCACCAAGGCTTCTTGGACAGCACCTTCCAAACACACGACCACTACCATCTAGAAGGACAATGGTGGCAGATACTTGGGAACAACACAAGTTCCCCTCCAAATCACTCACCATCCTGACTTGGAAATATATTGCCATTCCTTCACTATTGCTGGGTCAAAATCCTGGAACTGCCTCCCTAACAGCACTATGGGTGTACCTACACCACATGCCCTGCAGCAGTTCAAGAAGGCAGCTCACCACCACCTTCTCATTGGCAATTAGGGATGGGCAATAAATGTTGGCCTAGCCAGCGACACCCACATCCCATAAATGAATAAAAATAACTAGTCACAATCCATGGGATTAGTCTCACATCACACGCAGATCAAACTCACAAACTCCTATTGCCTCAGTTCAGGACTTTACATCGAACTATGCTGAATGTTTCAACAAAATTGGCAGATTCAAGGGAGCTGCAACATTACACTTGCAGCAGAATGCAAGTCTATCAATTGATTTGGTAAATTTTGCACAATGCAAAAGCCAGCTGCTAATAGAAGAAATGGCAAAAGAATCTGTGGAAAACCATCATTGAAGGATGGCCTGATTCAATTCAGCATGTCCACAAACATATAAGACCATTTTGGCCTTATCAAGACAATCTAGGCATGTCTGAGGGAATCATTTCTAAAGTCAGGCAGGTACCAGAATCTTTGGAACCTGATATTCTTCAACAACTTCATCACATACACATGGGCATAGATCAGATGAGAAAACTCGCGAGAGAGACAGTCTATTGTCCGGGTATGAACAATGATATTGAAGGCTTTGTCCAGAAGTGTGAGGCATGTCAAGAACATATGCCAAGTCTGCACAAAGTACCATTAATTCCACATGAAGTTCCTAACCATCCTTGGTTCAAAATTGCATCTGGTCTTTTTCATGTCCATGGCACTGACTTCACTGTCATCGTCGACTACTTTACCAAATATCCCATTAATTCAACAATTGCATATGTCAAGCACAACTGTCATGGACACTCTAAGTGCTATTTTCAGTTTATTTGGTGTGCCTAGACAGGTCATCATGGATAACAGTCTGCAACTTATTGGCAAGCCATTTCAGAATATGTGTGAGAAGTGGAATATCGCTCAAACAACTTCTTCTCCTCATTACCTTGAACCTAATGGCCTAGCTGAATGAATGATTTCCATGGCAAAACCCATAATTCTCAAATGTAGACCAACCAAACAAGATCTACACATTGCAATGTTAGATCTGAGAGTGACACTTTTAAGCGCAACTATTCTATCACTGGCAGAGCTCATGTTCAGCAGACCAGTGCATGCCAATTTACCTACTCTTACCCATTCTACTCTTTGAGAAACTAGAGAGTAAATTTTAAAAGTGTAAGATAAGATGACTAATGTGCACAATGCAATGCAGGTACAGAATTGCTAAGTTTACAGTTAGGACAGCATGTTCACAACTAGGATCCCACAGATGGTACATGGCAACCAGCTGAGGTGACAAGAGTTTGTTTGGATCTAAGGTCCTATGAAGTCACACAAAAAGGCACAATGGTGAGGTGTAACAGAGGACAAATCGGATCCATTCCAGCTTCCTCAGCCACCGTGCAGTCCTATTGTATCGAGGGCAAGGTCCCAAATCAAACCAGGAACAACATCCAATGATAAAAATCCCACAGATCACTGTGCGAAGTTAAAGAAACCTCCAGACAAGACTACAATTGCAAGGTCTGCGTGTACAAGTAGATTGCCATTACACTTTAAAGACTCATAGATGCACCAGTCCTATACACTATGTAATGGTAACTAAATATGAACATGTATTGTTAATAGTTATACTTCATTGGAAAGGGGGAAAAGTACCTTTAAAAAGAAAGGGGGATGTTGTAATATTCCATCAAGGGATAGCAGCTTGACATCACTAGAAGGGAAGTGTGTCATGTGATCCAGTCTTAGTTTTACTTTTGCTTTTGAGTAGAGCACACACACACAGCTCTGCTGCTGTCTTCAAGCTTTCTACCTCATGTCCTGTCCAGGAGACAGAAGAAAAACATATATATATACCTACATCATCCTAGCTACTTTATAATTTTTTTTTCTGTTTTTCAAAATGGAAAATTGCTGGACTGATAAAAATGGCTGCAGCTGATCACATGCTAGTTTCTGGAAGATTCTAAGCTATTCCAATGAACAAAGGTTACTTCATCATCCTGAATGATTGTATAAACATTCCAGCCAAGCCAACACAAAGAATCCTTAGATGACATGTCTGCACCAGCAAGCTATGGACAAAGGTAGAGCTATTTGTGGCTCTTAATCTCCAATGTTGTGCCAATGACCCCACCGTTACTTGCTCCAAAACACAATGGGTTTCAACCAGGCACCTCGTTAGCTGAATAGCTCGACCTGAAACCATTTTGTCACATGATCAAGACTTGAGCTGTTTGAATTCCTTTAGTTTTATCTTCAGTTCATGTTTGACCTCAGAAGACACACAGGACTCCAGGCAAGCAGCCTGCCTCTGTCTACCATTTTACCATCCAACAGATATCAGCAGAAAGACGTCTATCCAGGTCAATGGCCTGGCCCTCATCTAAACTGTGACCTACTGGAACCTTGGAACGTCTATATCTGTGCCTTCAATTCATCTCTACATGCCTTCTTCCATCGGGGAAGTCCATGCTCCTGGAGAGTCGGATCACCCTGCAACAGTTCAGCCTGCTAACCTCTGAAGGAAGATGCCAGTGCACTTTTGATTCTGGACTCTGGACTCACATAAAACCATAACTCTTATTTTTATTGTGGTCTTGTACCCTGTCCTTTCCCTTATTCCTCTTTCATTGTGTATGTGCAAAAAGGGGTGGATGTTTTTAAAGGGCTGGGGAAAATACACTACTACTTACAAAGGGCTAAATCAAAAATCAAAACACCTTTCTGTTTATAGATGGGTAGTGAGAAGAGAAACCAGGGCCATTTAAATTAACCCCATTGAGGTCAGTAACAGAAACTAGGGGCTCGTCCAGGACTTGATCCAATCTGAATTTGACCAGAGTCCAAGTTGACATATTAGCATGAATTGGAAACTGAAAGAACTGGCCTGGAAGCCAAAGAGGGCAAATTCAATGGCTGGAATTAATGTTTAGGTAAATACATGTACCACAGCAAGCTATTTCAGTTTTACATTAGGGTGTCATGTTAAATTTATACTACAAAAATGGGTATGGATAAGGAAGTACTAATTAGTGAAACCTTAGCCACTCTATGTCGGGGACAATTAAGATTTGTGGCTTGGAAAATACAGGTAACATTTCTTCCTGAGGCCAAAAAGCCTGAAGGACTCTAGATACTTTTGGAGACGTTAGCCCTCAGTCCCTATCCAGAACAGGTAGAAGAATCAGAACCAAACAATAATTTGAGACCTGTATTCAAGATAGCTACCCTAGCCACAAAATGGTTGTTAAAGATGGAGAAGAGGAGACTGGAGAAAGAGTTCCTGAAATGAGAACGAGAGAGAACAGGCTCAACTGTAAAAGATGCTGGAAATTAAATTAACAGCTCAAGAAGCAGAGACCGAATTCCAAAAGGAGATGGAAAGGAGGCAGGGGAGTTAGCTGTATTACAGGGAGATAATCTGGTGAGGTCCCAAGCACTGTGCCCCGACAAGCCAGAACAGTCCAAGGAGGATGGGCAAACTGAATGATTTCAGCAAATCTCTACAGTGTGTCAGGAGGCTGAAAAAGTTCAGAGACCCTGCAGTGGACGAAAGAACTCATCAGGGATAAGGTGGTTCAGGGAAAGCTACCTGGATTTCAAAAGGGCTGAAATTGGGGCGGTAAAAGGTCAGGAAAATGGGTTTCAAAAGAGATGATGGGAGTGGGCCAGAGACCGAATTGGCAAACACCTTCTTTGCTAAATTAAACTGAGAACATTCCCAGGCAGCAAAACTAATAGTGAGGGAGCTGCCCCACACAGTCAAAGAGCCACATGGCAGAGCAGTAGCGCCTAGCCAGTCCTGTGTGAACCAGGGTGTCCCAGAGGACATGGGACCGAATAGGGACCGGCCCATCCCTACAGTAACCACATTGGGGAAGTCATTACCCAGTGAGAAAGTCCACATTTGCTACCACCCAAAAGGCAGAGCAAGTGTTGCAGTTCACTCCCAAGCACCTAAAAAAGGTTGGTAGTGCTCAGCCAACGAGCCAGGCAGAAGCAAAAAGGCTGGGATGGGAGCAGCAAAGGGCGAAGGAGATGCAGCCAAAGAGGGGCTAGTGAAATCCTTTTCCTACGGATAAATTGGGGCACAGAAAATCCCTAGACCCGACCACCCTAGTGGTTGAGCAGGAGGCCTGGCTGCCTGAAACCTTCTTTTCACTTTTTGAAGAGGGATGTCAGGAAAGTCCCCAAATAGATACCAGTTGGTGAGATAAGGACCTTGTCCATATATAAAAATAAAGATGCCTGCACTCCTGCAAACCAGCCTTTCCGAATTTGGAGATTCCTCAAGAATTCCAGAATTAAATAGGGGCCAGGGAATTCCTCGAATAGAGAAAGAAATAGTGAGGCAGGTGACCCACGTAGCCAAAGAGCCTGAAAGAAGACAGGCCATTAAGCTTGGAAAGGAAAAGGATAAGGATATCTGAATTATGGCCAGCAGAAACCTTCTTTCCGACAATAAATAGGGAAAAGGTGAGTTCCTAAACTCATGAGCAGATAGGGAGTGAGATGTCTCACCCAGCTGAAAAGCCATCAGCGAGGGTAGCTGGAGCTGCACCTCCACTCAAGGACAGTGGTTTTCCAGAGGATAAGAAACATGTTAGGAGAGCACACCTTCCAAAGCCAAAAGCCTCATCAAGAAAGGCAATGATTGATTTTTCTGACCAATTTATGGCGAGTTTAAATGTGGAGCAAAAAAGTTCCCAAATTGGCTCAGAAAGCATGAGGGTGATGCTTCACCCAGTTGATAAGCCACTCAGAGGTACAGCAGAAACTGGACAGCCACCTGAGGGCAATATTGTCACAAACCAAATTGGACCGGTTGGGAACCAAACCCTCCCATTTTAGCAGATCAGGGAAAAACAGTAACCCTGAAACTCCAACGCCCTTGAGACTACTGCAAGGGGAGTTCAAGTGCAGTTAGAACCCAATTGAACCCAGAGCCCAGTCAACCGGTGAGTGTGTACCAGGGAATGGACACATTTGAGGGTAGCTGGGGGTTGGGGGAGGGGGGGATCAGGTGAGAAGAAGGCTTCCCCAGTTGAACCCTCGGCTGTCAGTCTGGCAGATCCTGGAGTCTCAAATGCCCAATCAGCAACACTGACCCAAGAGCAGTGGGAGGATATGGCCACCCCTGCTCAGGAAGTTGAAAGAAATTTCACAGGGATGTGCCGGATGGTACCCCACGAGCAATCCATGATGTGGGTGTGGGAGAACACTGAACAGTAAATCAAAAGCCCCCACCAGCTAGCGCACGTCAGATCGGAAACCCAGCACCTGCTGGGAGCCCGGCTATAGCTGAAGCTTCCCCCAGTACCCTGGAAATGGATCTTGCAGCCTTTTAAACAACAAAAGAAATTACTCACATTGGCTGACACCCTGTCCCGTGTGCAATCCTTGAGAATGTAGCAGGGAACTGACCTTTCCCCCGCTGCTAGCTGTGTATGTTTGTTTTTTCCCAGTGTGATGAGAGAATGCATGTATACTTCCTCACTTCCTATCCTTCCTTTTTAAGACCACATATATATCTAAAAATAATGAAATGGAATTCATTTCATTTTTCTCCAGTGTGGGGGGAGGTGTGACCCATCCAAGAGACAGAAGAAAAATAACCCCAGCAAAGCTACTTTCTAAAATTATATTTTTCTGTTTTTCAAAATGGACAATTGCTGGGCTGATAAAAATGGCTGCAGCTGATCACGTGCTGGTTTCTGGAAGACTCTAAGCTGTTCCAATGGACAATGGCCACTTCATCATCCTGGTATGTGACTTGTGTTATATAAACGTTCCAGCCAAGCCAACACAATAGATGAAAAGTCCGCCCCAGTCTGCTATGGACAAAGGTTGAGCAATTGTGACTTCTAGGGACAGAATCATCCTCGATTTGCACTTAATGCGGTAGTGGGCGGGTAAAACGGCATTTTACCTGCTGGCCCCAATGGTGGCTTTTCACACCGTATCATCCCAAACCCGCCACATTAATTATGCATTCCCGGGAAACATGCCGTTTCCATGGTGGGCAGGTTCTCATTCACCTGTCACGCCAGCACCTCACCATTATCATACTGGACGCCATGTTTAAAGTCCAGCCGTGCGCAGACTTCTAAGTGCTTCCAGCCAATGACTGCTGCACAGAAGGCAGGATAGCTCCAAAAGGCAAAAAAGATTGCAGCCCCCAGGGTTAATGACACGTCCTTTGTGCGCCTTTTGGACGCAGTGGAGGTCCGCTGTGATGTCCTCTACCCCAGCTCTGACCACAGGAGGGGCAGCGGCATCATCAATCCAGCATTGGAGGTGGTGGCAGTGGTGGTCAGCGGCAACGTCCTGTAAAACAGGACAGCCACCCTGTGCCGCCATAGGATGAATGGCCTCATCTGTTCCACCAGAGTAACTCACTCATCTCTCTCAACTCACACACTCACAAATCCATCACACATCCACAGGGATCTCACACCTCAAGGGACAACACCACTAACTCTCAAACACGCCCTCACATCTCCATCTGGCTCATATCTCCAGCTCGCTTCCTCACTCAGTCCATGACTCCACCACACAAAAATTCCATGCTCACACTCACGTGTGTCCTGCTCACACTTTCTCCATCTGTTTTCATGCAGGAAAAGCCTGCACACATCAACAGGGAGAGGTCCCAGACCAGGGATTGGGTGGCCCACGTTAGACCCCTCACTCACTTTGAGGAGCTTGCCTTCGTGTTGAATGGTAAGGACATGGACCATGCCTGCAGCGATGGTGTGGTTGGTGGCAAATACCCATGTGATGATTCAGCACCACATTATCCCTCTCTCAAACATGAGCGCTCACTCTCCTGCTTTTGACTCTGCTGTCATGCACTAATTATCTTTACTTTGGTTCACAGGGAGCTCAGCCAAGCGACTGACACCCTCAGACTGCCAGTCCCTCAGCTTCATCCACATCCTCACCTCCAGCCAAAAGGACACCTCCTTCAGTGAAGAGCTGGCAATAAGCAGCCTGGAAGACCCAGCACAGCGCTTACCCACACCCTCCACTAGTGCAGACACACACCTCAATGGGACCTAGATCCAGAGCAGGCTTGGGTTCACAGTCTGGTGATCAATGTATGGACACACACTCGCAGCAAAAGGAGGCAGGTTCTGCTGAACTCCCCGGCACTTGGATTGCTGCTGGTTAAGGGGCATCTGTGAGGCCCAAGCCATATAAAGAGCCTCTGGATTTGACCTTCTAAATCATCCTCGGGAGTCAGCAGAAGGCGTGGGAACATCATGCAGAGCTGTGGATGGAATGGAGTGGCTTGTGATGAAGTACTCTCTGATGAAGTAGTCCCCAAATATATGTGTATGGAGGTCTCATGGGGAGGATTATGGACGCCATGGAGAGCCTGATCCAGCAGAATGTGGAGGTGTGTGCAGACCTGTACTACATGGCGGGAGCCATAGGCGAGTTCCTGCAGTGGCAACGCGAGATGGAAATAGGGCAGCTTGACATCCCTCCAGGTGTTCCTTCTCCTCAAGGAGCCAGACTGGGGCCCCCAAGCACCCAAAGGGAGGAGAATCAGCAGCTGGACATCCCTGGGTCATCCACTCAGGAATCTCAGCGGCTGTTCTCTCTCTCCATGTCCCTTGGCCTGTGAGCCCCTCAACCTCGCCCTCTGTCTCTGCAGATGGAGCAGCTGGCCAAAGAGTGATCCTGGGGGGAGAAGTGTGTGTGGTAGGGCCTTTCGGAGCCTCGTGCAAGCACTTTCCACACACACGGATCCTTCACTGCTCATTTCACTGTCCTGCACATTTTGAATGCTGCCTGCTGGGTTTCACTTTCAGGTGTCCATCTGAGTTGACCTGCATCTCTGCCCACCCACTGACCACACTCCCATGCAGCACCTGATCTGGCCCACCACAACTCTCTTTTTAATTTTGATTTGGACAGCATGGTTGTGATTCCGCTTTTTGTGTGCCACACTAATCTTTTCCTGCCCACAGTCAACCATTTCACTTCCCCCCATCACAGCTGACCCCCTCCCCGACATTACCTTCCACCTCCCCTCTGTGACCTGCCAGCCACAACCCTTTTCCTTCGAGGTCGTCCAGGTGAATGTACGCGTTCCCTTCCTTCCCGAAAACCCCACCCCCATCCACATTCACCTCCCCAACCTCCTCCTTCCTACCCCCAGGATTTGTGTCTGCCTCTGAGTCCCCACCAACCACCCTCACTGGCCCTTGTAGTGCTACCATCATACCCTGACCCTCCCACCCTACTGCCTCACTCCGCCCTCGGTCATTCCCACCATTCCCTTGTTCCAAGCCCACCCTCAGTTTACTCCCCAGTCATAAACTCATCAGATCCCTCCCTTGCACATTCACCTGGACACCCTTCTTCTGGACCACTTCCCACATCAAACCCCTTCCCACCCTCTGGACCCCTTTCCCCCTTAGAACCCTTTCTACCTGTGGACCCCTTAACCCCCTGGAACCCTTTCCCCCTCTGCACCCCTCCCCCCCCAGGAACCTGTTCCCCCCATCCTGGAACCCCTTCCGTCCCCCTTAGTCCTGCCACCCCTTCGGACTCCCCCCTTCCCTCCTGCTTTATCCTTCTTGACTCCCTCAGACACCCTTACTTCTTCCACCACCCTTAGTCCTTCCAACTCCTGACTCCTTTCTCCAGCCTTACCTCTTCCTCCAGCCTCACTTCTTCCTCCAGCTTTACTCCTTCCTCTTTCCTGACTCCCTCAGATACCCTAATTTCTTTCTCCAGCTTTACTGTTTCCCCCTTCCTGTCTCCTTCCTCCTCCTCCACTCTTATTTCTTCCTGCACCTTTAATCCCTCCCCTCTCCACACTCTCCCCCCACCTCCAAACCCCTGGATTCCTTCCCCCCTCCGCACTCCTTCCTACCCCCAGACTTCCTCCCCTCTCTGCACAGCTTCCTCCCCCTGGACTCCCTCCACTCACAGCACTCCTTCCTCCCTCTGAGCTTCTTCCTCTCTCCGTACTCCTTCCCCTCTCTGAACACAGGGCTGAGCAGGCGATCATAAACTGGTTTCATGACATCATGAGGCCGATTTTTGGTCCTCTCGACATATTGTCCACTCGCGCCACCAAACACGCCCGGTGCCAGTGGGCATGGATGGTTCCACCCCTAATCTCTAATGTTGTGCTAATGGCCTCACTGTTAACTGCTCAAAAATACAATGGATTTAAACCAGACACCTTGTTAGCTGAATAGTTCAACCTGAAAGCACCCTGTTGGATCTGTTTGAATTCCTTTAATTATACAGCTCTTTAATTCTATCTTCAATCCCTGTTTGACCTCAGAAGAGAAGCAGGATTCCAAGCAAGCATTCTGCCTCTATCTGCCACTTTACCATCCAACAGGTAGCAGCAGAAAGAGCTCTGTCCAGGTCAATGGCCTGAGCCTCATCTATTAAAACTGACATGTGAAGGAGTTTCTTCTCTCAGAGGGTAGTGAATGTCTGGAATTTTCTACCTCAGAGGTTTGTGGAGGCTAGATCACTGAAAATATTTAAAGACGAGGTCGGTAGATTTTTGAAATATCAGGGAGTTGAGGACTATGAGGAGCTGGCACGAAAGAGGAGTTGAGGCCTGGGGCAGATCAGCCATGGTCTTATTGAATGGCGGGGCAGGGTTGTGGGACTGAATGGCCTACTCCTACTCCTATTTCTTATGTTCGTATGTACACTATGAACTACTGGAACCTTGGAACATCTGTATCTGTGCCTTCAAGACTAGTTCATCTCTACGTTCCTACTTCCATTATGGAAGTCCTCACTTCTGGAAAGTCGGATCACCCTGCAATAGTTTCAGTCTGCTAACCTCTGAAGGAATACGCCACTGGACCTTTGATTCTGGACTCTGGACTGAAGTGAAACCATAACTCTTACTTTTATCATGGTCTTTCCCTGCACCCTTTCTTTCCCTTATCCCTTTTTTATGGTATGAGTGCAAAAAGGGGTGAACATTGCAAAGCTCCTTTCCTGCATTTTGTGTGTGTGTGTAAAATAAACCAACCCTCTTATTTTACCTTATCTTGAGTTTGCTGTGGAGTTATTAATAGAGGATTGGATAACTACAAAGCTGAAGGGTTGGCAAAAATACGTCATCAATTATAAAGGGAGAAATCAAAAACACCTTTCTGTTTACAGACGGGTAGTGAGTGGAGATATCAGGGCTGTTTAAATTAATCCCCCCCGGTCTCTAACACTTGTATAAATGTCTCATGTGCCTAGTTTAAATAAATGAACCACAGCATGTTAAGATAATCCCTTACGAGGGATTGGTGCCTTTATATCAAATAGCAATGATTTTGAACTCTTCTATCAAATCTCCCCCAAATCTTTTCTTCCCCAAGGAGAACAGCCCATCTTCTCCAATCTATTCAGGTAACTGAAGTCCATCATCCCTGAAACTAATCTCATAAATATTTTATGCAACCTTGCTAAAACTTGCATATCTCTTTTAAGGTGCAGTGCCCAGAATTGGACACGATGGCTGAAATCTTCCAAGCTCCAATGGACGGTTCTCCACAGTGAGGCTGCTGAGCCATGGGAACCATGGGAATCTCCATTTACATCAGCGGGACTGGAAGATCCCGGCAGAGGGAGGGGCTGGAAAATTCCGGCCTATACTCCGGAGTCTGAATTTGTGTTTTAAAAAGCTTCATCATAACTTCCTTACTTTTGTACTCAATGTCTCTATTAATAAAGCTCAGAATCCTGTCTTTCTAACCACTTTCTGAACATGTCCTTCCACCCTCAACAATTTGTGCATGTATAATGCCAGGCCTCATTGCTCCATCACCCCATTTAGAATTACGCCCTTTATTTTATATTGCCTCTCCTCGTTTTTCTACAAATATGAACCATTTCACACCTCTGCATTAAATTTCATCTGCCACATGTCCACCCATTCCATCAACCTGCCTACGTTCTCTTGATTTTTATCACTATCGCTAAATGTTCCTGTACTGCCACTTGATCTACTTGACGCACCTCATGCCCAAGAACCAGATCCAGCAATGCCTCCTTCCTCATTTTGCTAGAGTTGTACTGATCAAGAAAATTCACTTGAACACACTCCAGAAGCCCTCCCCACATTCTGTCCTTTACACTATGACTGCCCCAGTCTATATTAAGATGATTAAATGTCCCCATTGTCACAATAGTTTTTGCACTTCTCTGTAATACCTTTGCAAATTTACTCTTCTCAATCTATCCCGGTATTTGGTGACCTATAGAAGTGCATCCAGCAGTGTAATGATACCTCTATTTTATCTAGCTGTAACTGTCCTGGAGGTCTCGGCATCTATGGTCAGAGGTTCATTTGTCATCTTAGAAAAAAAGAGCAAAGGATTATTTTTCTGCTGCCAGTGAGATACTTATTGTGAACTATTTTATTAGAAAAATCTTTGCACCGCTCTTCTAACCGACCTTTCATACAGGCAGGCAGAGAGCTTGCTGTATGTGACTCAACCACTATGGAGCCTGGCAGGCGGTAAGCCCTACTTAGTCCTGGGGATGCAAATATGAATTTGTTGTAATGTGCTGCTCATTCATAATAATGTTTCTATCATCAATTGTACAGTTGTTTGTTCTGATTTATTTTAAAACCTTCCTGCTGTGATCAGGGCAGATTGGTCTGATCTGTGCAAGCGTGCATTACCAATCTGACATGCATTAAGATTTGTATTGGCTGACATTTTGTTTCAGGGTAAATCATGCACTTAATGAAAATTAAGAGCTCTCTGATTGTCATCTCAGCTGGTGAAGTAATAAAGATGTTACAATTGACTTAAGAGCTACATTTGGAGGGTGGGGTGGGGGGGTTGGGGGGCTGGGGATGTGGTTAAAATAATTAGGGAGGGATCCGAATCCTGTTCAGGATCCTAAGCCTGCTTCACATAGAGTTTGAAATTCCAGGGAGCTGATGAAGGATTAGAGAGGGGATTCTCCATGCTGAATCGATCCATTGTTTTTTTGTAGCATTTTATCTTAAATTCTGGTGGTGGGTGACAGTGGGTCTTCTTCCTCAGGAACTCTGCCAGTTTAATTCACACCAACTCTCACTGATGCCTGTTAAAGGCCCAAAATCATTCTCATAGAAGGCAATAAAGCCCAAAAGGCGACTGTTGCTGTTTTTTCCAGGCCAGTGATTTCAAATTTGTCACTCTTCTTTGACCTTGTCAGTCTCCACCATCAGAGCAGCCACTTGTCCAGACCTGGGATAGGTTTTGTGGCTAATCATGTCTTTCCACTTGCCTTTGATGGCTTTATATATGTATTGCATTTCATAAAGGTTAGGGGAGAATTTCCTCATCGTTTCCGGTGCATTCACTACGGAGGGGCAACACAGGAATTTGATTTCAGGGAGAAAATTCAGGTGGATTCCTTTTCTGGCTGGAAACAGTTTCCCTTAAGTTCTTTCATGCTTCTGGAGCTGTCCCACTGCACCCCACCACCACCCCCCACCCCACCTCCATCTCCACCTCCACCTTTTTCTGTTTCTGCTGAGAAAAGATACTTTTTTATTAAAGCTTTTTGTCTTGCATTCATCAGGACAATTCACAAGAAAATACCAATGTTGGCGGAAACAACATATTTATATTATATGACAAGAGAATGTTGATTGGTTGGCAAGTGGACTCTGATTGGTAGAGGTGTTGCCATGGCGAATGCACCAGTGATTGACCGAATCCACTGTGCATTCTCCATGGCAAGGCCTCTACCAACCAAAATCCACTTGCCAACCAATCAGCACTTTCTTCTCATAAATTATTGTTTCCCCTGATATTGTATTTTCTTGTGAATTGTCCTGATGAGTGCAAGGTCAAAAGCTTTGACAAAAAAGCCTCTTTTGTCAGCAATACTCAAGTTCTAGACTACCAAACGACTATTTTTCCCATACATTCTCCCTGATTTTCAGCAGGTGGTGTATGCAGAAACGATGGAGACATCAAAGCCTAGGCGATATTATTGGTGTATACCAGCATAATTGTTTAACTTAAATTCCCTCGAGTGGTATTTGGAATATGATCCCTAAGGGCTACAGAGGACAATGAGGAGGAAGCTGGGGATAATAGATCCCGAAATGGCAATATTTCATTTCTAACTGCAGGGTAAACAAAATCACTGTGGTTAAAGGCCACGCGAATGGTATATGATGTGTATATAGAGTAGATTCCTGTTATTGTCACTTTTTGTGCCTCAGCCAAGAAAACTGCAAGAAATTGTGTGAAGTGGCAATAACAGGGCCTCATTCCATTGTCTCATCACTTTCCTTAAAGAAATATTTGAGAGGGACCAGTTCATAATAAAAGACCATTTCCATAAATCAAATATTGATTGCAGTTTAATGCAGATTCTTGTTCCATAGTTCACTTAACAGAGAGCTTCCAACATTTTTAGCTGATTACAGTAAGGAAAAAAAAACACTTTATATTTACAGATGGAAGCTTTATGTTAAAACATATAACAATAAGGGCAAATGTTTCTTGTTTTTTTTTGCATGAGAGCTGACTTAAGAAAGCTTAGGTTAACATTCCGGGTGCAGATCCTTTGTTACTGTAGCCCTGATGAAGAATTTACATTTGGAGCAATAACCTGGCCTTTTTTGTGTCAGATGCTTTTGTGTGTTTCTACAATTTTCTGCTCTCGCTTCAGATTTCCTGGTTGCAATTTGTCCTTTTAATCTGAAAATGAGAGAAAATTGACTGTGATTGCACAAGTCATTCAAAGCAAAACTAGAGAGTTACTAACTCTGGAAGAAGAGAAGATAGAGGACAGGACTGAGATCTTAAAATTCCTCATTTTTAGCTTAACAATCGAGGGGAAACAGGAGAGTTCGGTGGCAGGGTTCTATCACAGAGCTAGATTGTAAGGTTATCCTGGGGGTTATATTAGAACAGGATTTATATGGATGGACTTGATTCAAAAGAAAATTGTGCAATCTTTGGGGTGCATTACAGGCCATTAAACAGGAGAGATGAGATGGAGGGGGAAATCTGTAGACAGCCCAAGTGAGAGTTATGAAAACAAAATGGCAATGATATTGGGTGATTCAAACCATTTAAAGTTAGAATGGAATAGTAACGATGCATCTGGTAAGAAAGGGGGAATTCTTAATCAAATGTATCCTGATCTTCCAAGATTAATGCCTCCGATTTTGATTTCCGCCACCATCCCACCACCTATCGTCTGCTGAAAATCAGGAACAGAAAGGATCGCAGCTAATACAAGGACATATCTTGTTGCCTTCCCCACAGCCAAATCCCAATGTTAAAGTGTTCTTTTGAGCAAATGAGCAGAAAGGCAGCAGGATTATTTAAATGGAGAAAGGTTGCAGAAAGCTGTAGCACAGATGGATTTGGGGGATCCTTGTGCATGAATTCCAAAAAGCTACCATACAAGTTCAGCAGGTAATAGGGAAGGCAAATGGAATGTTGGCCTTTATTTCAAAGGGAATGGAGTATACAAATAGGGAAGTCTTGCTAAAACTGTACAAGGCACTTGTTAGGCCACACTTCAAATGCTGTGACATTTTTGGTCCCCTTATCTAAGGAAAGATGGCATTGGAGGCAGTCCAGAGAAGGTTCACTAGGTTGATCCCGGCTATGGTGAGGTTTTCGTATGATGAGAGGTTGGGTGGATTAGGTCTGTACTCATTAAAGGTTAGTAGAATGAGAGCCTATTGAAACACAAAAGACTTTTAGGGGGCTTGACAGGGTAGATACTAAGAGCTTATTTCCCCTTGTGGGGGCGTCTAAGACCAGAGGGTATAATCTAAGGGTAAGATGTTGCCCATTTAAGACAGAGGTGAGGATGAATTTCTTCTCTCAGAGGGCAGTAAGCCTGTGGAATTCTTTATCGCAGAAGGCTGTAGAGGCTGGATTATTAAGTTAAATCAAGGCTGAGATAGACAGATTTTTAATCAGTAAGGGAATCAAAGGTTATGGGGAAAAGGCAGAAAAGTGGAGCTGAGGATTATCAGATCAGCTACGATCTCATTGAATGGTGGTGCAGGCTCGATGGGCCAAATGGCCTACTTCTACTCTTACGTCTTTTGGTCTTATGCTGCTTTAAATATGTGGATCGGGACCAAGTGATGTTGGCAATTAGCGAGGTCTGAGCTGGTAAGCAGAACAAACCTGCTAGGAGCTGAACTGTGGGCTCAAGGTTAAACATTTATGCTGTTACACCCTAAAAGATCAAGTATTTTTCTTAGTCACAACAGTTGTGGAAATGTTTCACCTTGTGGCCGTGTGTTTAAAAAGGTAATATTTGTGATAAAAATAGAATTATGTCTTTCACACAGCATTGTAAATTTTATGAATGTTAGTATTGAAAGCAATGATTGTACTTATAGCAGCCACGGTGCTCTGAATTGTAGGGACTGTAAACACTGGCAATGCCTTGACAACTGATATCCAAAACATTTGTTTGGTATCTGAGAAGACCCACTTCTAGATTACTCACAAGGAAGACCTTGACCGTGCCCTCGTAAATTAATTGCTTATAAATAAAACTAACAGTCAAAAATGTGAGTTATGAAGGACCTGGAATGTAAGTTATGAAGAAATGTTAAAGACCAGATACCTAGGATACAAGCTATGTTGAAATGTTAAGAACCAGGAGGCAGAAATTCCGTTCTTTCATGCAGTGGCATCCTGATAGAGGCTTGCTAGAGGGAACTGAAACCAGAGCAGCTAAAGCCTGCATGGATCTGTTGGGTTTCATGTGAATCAGCAGCAAGTTCGGATCTTGGGGCGAAATTTTCCATCCCCGGACTAAGTCCCATGGCAGGGGCGGGAACTGAGACTGTTTCCTACCAGGGAGGCCGATGGGAATTTGTACCATCTTGCTCAATGCCTGCCTAATTAATTATGCAGTTGGCGGTTTCCTGACATTTTGCGAGGTGGGGCGGGCTGAATGGCGCACACCCTGCCTTCATATCTGGACACCATATTTAAAAGGCACCCAGACTTCAACTTACCCATTATTGGAGGAGGAGATGGCCTATCAATCCCAGAGAGCTCCGGTCCCCAGATTCAGTGACGCATCCCTTGATGTTGTGCTCAATGAATGAGGGCCAGGAGGGGCGTCCTCTACCCCGAGGATGGAAAGAGGAGGCTGAGCCATGTGACCAACCCTGCATGGGAGGAGGTTTCCAGGGTGGTCAGTGCCCAGGCCCTCGACCAGAGGACTGTCGTGCAGTGTAGGGAATGGATGAGTGACCTCATCCACACCACCAGGGGAAGTGAATCCTCAACTGCTCACATTCACCTCACTGGATGGTAGAGGGGACATGAGCTTCTGTGGCAAGGGCACCATCCATGCAGCCCATGCACAAAAGAGCTACTCAATGTGATAAGGTGATGGACCCACTGTAGTCCACCTAGTCTGCAGGCGGAGAGGCAGCAACAGGTCCTTGACCCTTCCACAGTGGGGATTGGTGGGGAGGGGGGGTTAGGCGTTGAGGGCAGCAGCAGACATCGCTAATGACATGCCTCTGTGAGTCTTATTCATCTATATGCTTGGGCTCATGGCCGTGGAGGGTGCTGCCCAGAACCCTTATGGACAACCTGCAGCACATCAATCCGATGGCACACAATCCAGTGCAATATTTGTAAGAGTGGAAGCATGAGAAAGATACATGAAACCCAATTGCTCTCAACCCCATCTCTCTTTGAGCAGGAAAAGTTGAGACACAACAGGAGAGAGAGAGAGAGATGACAAGAGGGGGGCAGCCTGACCTCAAGAGCCTCACTGACCTTGAGGGGCCCAGCTGATAGGGGAGGAACTGGGCCAAGTCTGCAAAGATGGAGAGGTGGGTGGGTGGCCTCCGTCCTGGAAGGAACCAAGCATAATGTAGTCACGTAGAAATCTAAGGGTCATGTGTTCCTCCATGTTGGAGGCAGCTCATGCAGTCCCTCGCTTTCTTCTCTCTCACTTACAGGTGCCAGCAGGAAGAGGAGAAGGCCAGAAGAAGAAGCCCTGTCCAACAGCACCAAGGAGGACCGAGGACATTGGGAAGGAGGAAGAAAGTGTACATTTCGAGTCTGTAATGACTCTTCTCCAGAGCTAAAGAGAAGTAGAAATATGATGCAATTTATACTGCTTATGTGGGGGGAGGGATGAGCAGTGGAGCAGGTAAAGCAGGATAGAAGTTCAGTGATAGGTGGGGGCTAAGGAGAGATTGACAAAGATGTTAGGACACAAGATAAAGGGAATGTTAATGGTAGTGGTGAAGACTGAAGAAGGTGCTGATAGTGGCATAAAGGTAAGAAAACAGAATGTGTTAATAGCAGAACAAGGGTAAGCACTCTGTGAAAGAGCAACATAGATGGTCCTTTTGTGGGTTGGGGGGAGGGTGCAGTGGTTTGGGAAAAAGGATAAAAAGAGGGGATAAAAGGTGCTGCCATTTCCACCAACTCCATGATGATGGCACCACCAAACACATCTTCCCCTCACGCCAACCCACCTTCAGCATTCCATAGGGACTGTTCCCTCTGTGACACACTGGTCCACTCCTTCATCACTCCCAACACCTCAACCCTTCCCACGGCACCTTCCCATGCAATCAGAAGCTAGGAATCCTGAGAATGGGTAACTCAACTCCTGACTCCCCAAAGCCTGTCCACCAACTACAAGGCACAAGTCAGGAGTGTGATGGAATACTTCCCACTTGCTTGGATGAGTGCAGCTCCCACAATACTGAAGAAGCTTGACACCATCCAGGACAAAGCAGCCCACTTGATTGGCATCACATTCACAAACGTTCACTCCCTCCACCACCGACGTACAGTAGCAGCATTGCTTCCAAACTCTACCATCTAGAAGGAAAAGGGCAGCAGATAGATGGGAATATCACCACCCAGAAGTTCCTGTCCAAGTCACTCACCATCCTGACTTGGAAATATATCGCCATCCCTTCACTGTCACTGGGTCAAATTCCTGGAACTCCCTTCCTAACAGCACTGTGGGTGTACCTACACCACATGAACTGCAGCGGTTCAAGAAGGCAGCTCACCATCTCCTTCTCAAGGGTGACTAGAGATGGGCAATAAATGCTGGCCCAGCCAGCGAAGCTCACATCCCGTAAATGAATTTTTAAAAATCGCAGAAGGTGCATTGCCTGCCCCTTTACCTCCTCCCTCCTCGCTGTCCAAGGGCCCAAATGCTCCTTTAGGTGAAGCAGCGCTTCACTTGCATCTCCTTCAATTTGGTCTACAGCATTCGCTGTTCCAATTTAGTCTCCTCTACACTGGGGAGACCAAACACAGACTAGGTGACTGCTTTGCGGGACAACTTTGGTCTGACAGCAAACATAACCCAGGCCTTCCTGTTGCTTGCCATTTCAACACACCACTCTGCTCACAAACCCACAATCCATTCTTGGCCTGCTGCAATGTTCCATTGAAGCCTAACGCAAACTGGAGAAACGGCACCTCACCATCTGATTAGGCACTTTACTGCCTTCAGACTTAACATTGAATTATGAACATACGGACAAACGAACAAGGGGCAGGAGTAGGCCATTCAGCCCCTCGAACCTGCCCCACCATTTAATAAGATCATGGCTGACCTGATAGTGACCTGAAATCTGCTCCCCACCTACTGCCGGTAACTTATTACCCCCTTGCTTACCAAGAATCGATCCACCTCTGCCTTAAAAATATTCAAAGACTCTGCTTCCATCACCTTTTCAGGAAGAGAGTTCCAAAGACTCACGACCCCCTGAGTGAAAAAATTTTGCTTCATCCCTGTTTTAAATGGGCGATCCCTTATTTTTCAACAGTGACCCCTAGTTCTAGATTCTCCCATAAGAGGAAACAACCTCTCCACATCCACCCTGTCAAGATCCCTCAGGATCTTACATGTTTCAGTCAAGTCGCCTATACTCTTCTAAACCCCAACGGGGTCTGTCCAACTCTTCCTCATAAGACAGCCCATCCATTCCAGATATTAGTCTGGTAAACCTTGTCTGAACTGCATCCAACACATCTACATCCTTCCTTAAATTCAGTGATCAATGCTATACACAGTACTCCACATGTGGTCTCACAAGTACCCTGTACAACTGAAGCATAACCTCCTTACTTTTGTATTCAATTCCACTCACAATAAATGATAACATTCTATGAGCTTTCCTAATTACTTGCTGCACTTGCATACTAGCCTTTTGTGATTTATGTACTCCCTGCACCTCAAAGCTCTGTAATCTCTCAACATTTAGATAATACGTTTCTCTTTTATTCTTCCTGCCAAAATTGACAATTTCACATTTTCCAACATTATGCTCCATTTGCTAGATATTTGCCCACTCACTTAACATATCTATATCTTTTTGTAGCCTCCTTATGTCCTCTTCAAAACTTATTTTCCTACCTATCTGTGCATCATTCACAAATTTGGCAACCATCCCTTCAATCTCTTCATCCAAGTTATTTATATAAATTGTAAACAGTTGAGGTCTCAGCACTGATCCCTGTGGCACACCAGTTGTTAAATCTTGCCAACCTGAAAAAGACCCATTTATGGCTACTCTCTGCTTCTTGTTAGCCAGCCAACCTTCTATCCATGACAATACCCACTATACCATGCGCTTTTATTTTCTGCAATAACATTTGATGTGGCACTTCATCTAATGCCTTCTAGAAATCTAAGCACAATACATTCACCAGTTTCCCTTTATCCACAGCACATGTTACTTCCTTAAGGGGTTAAACATGATTGGGGAGGCAGTGGCATAGTTATATTGGCCACTTGGACTGGTAATCCAGTGATCCAGGATAATGCTCTGGGGACCCAGGTTCAAATCCCATCATGGATGGTGGAATTTAAACTCAATAAAATTTTGGAATTAAAAGTCTAATGATGACTGAAATAATTGTTGTAAAAACCCATCTATTTAAGTAATGCCCTTTAGGGAAGGAAGGCCTACATGTGACTCCCGATCCACAATAATGTGGTTGACTCTTGCCCTAGCCAGCAATGCCCATGTCCTATGAACAAATTTTTAAAAAACCTGTTGAGGCGTCACAGTAGTCACCTGCACCCTCCACCAGCGCAGAGACACACATCTCAGCGGGTACTAGATGTATTTCAGGCAGCTGCATGGACACACGTCCGCAGCAGGAGGAGACAGCACCAGCCAAGCTCACCAACACCAGAAGAGGCATCTGATTTGGATGATGAGCCTCCGAGATGGGTCCTGCATGAGATACTGGGGGAGCTGCAAGAAGCAGGGGAACATCGGGCAGAGGCAGCGAAGGCCTTCAACTGAGTGGCAAGTGAGGTGAAGAAGTCCGTCTGCCTGCTCTCTGATGAAGTGGTGCCATCATGTGCATGCATGTGGAGGATGGCGGACATTATGGAGAGACCTGCAATCCATCGTTATAGCCATTGTGCAAGAAGTCTCCCACACACACTGAGCCTTTGCCCTTCACATGCTCATGTGTTCCAAGGCCCTAGCACTGTAAGTGCTACATACTTGGATTCCCCTTCAGTTGTCCAACTGAACTGACCTGCACCTCCACCCAGCACCGCTGACCCAACTCCCATGCAACATGTCAAGATCTCCACCTCGAGGCTCTGCATAGTTGTGAGCAGCCATGGTTGTTGTTACCTTCAACTTTCAGTCCATTACCTTTACCTCTCCCCCGGTGACCCATTCCACCAGGTGTATAAAGAACAAAGAACAAAGAAAAGTACAGTACAGGAACAGGCTTTTCGGCCCTCCAAGCTTGCACCGATCATATTGCCCGTCAACTAAAACATTTTGTACTTCCGGGGTCCGTATCCCTCTATTCCCATCCTATTCATGTATTTGTCAAGCTGCCTCTTAACCACCACTATCGTACCTGCTTCCACCACCTCCTCTGGCAGCGAATTCCAGACCCTCACTACCCTCTGGGTAAAGAACTTGCCCCACACATCTCCTCTATAGTTTTTTCCTCTAACTTTAAATCTATGTCCCCTAGTAATTGACTCTTCCAACCTGGGAAAAAGCTTCTGACTATCTACTCTGTCCATGCCACTCATAATTTTGTAAACTTCTATCAAGTCGCCCCTCAAATCTCCGTCACTCTAGTGAGAACAATCTGAGTTTCTCCAACCTCTCCTCATAGCTAATAACCTCCAGACCAGGCAACCTCCTCTGCACCCTCTCCAATGCCTCCATATCCTTTTGGTAATGCGGCAACCACAATTGCACGCAATATTCCAAGTGTGGCCTAACCAAGGTTCTATACAGCTGCAGCATGACTTCCCAGCTTTTATACTCATTATCCCTGCCAATGAAGGCAAGAATGCTATATGCCTTCCTAACTACCTTATCCACCTGCGTTGCCACTTTCAGTGACCTGTGGACCTGTACAGCCAGATCCCTCTGCTGATCAATGCACTTAAGGGTTCTGCCATTTACTGTATAATTCCTGCCTGTATTAGGCCTTCCAAAATGCATTACCTCGCATTTGTCTGGATTAAACTCCATCTGCCATTTCTCAAATATGTAACATTTGACCTTACCACAGTTACCCTTCAACCCGCCCCCATCACCCTCCATCCCCTGCACATCCCCTGCCTTTCTGAGGTGCCCACCCCTGTGACAATTGACATACCACTGCCACCACCACCCCCATCCTGCCAATCCCCAAAACCAATTTTACTTCCCTGTCCTCTCCAACTAACCTCAGCTTCCTTTCACCCAACATTGCAGGACCCTTATTCTCCCTCCCTACTGGCTCCCACTGCTCACTTTAACTCTCACCATCCCTTCCTATTAACAACTCCCTCAGTTTGCTCCCCCTCAGGATTCATCAGTTGACACCATGGACTCCTCCCTCTGAACCCCTTTCCCCTCAACTCCCTATGCCTGTTCACAGCTGCACACGCATACTCCTCCCAACCGCAGTCCATCACGGCCCTTCCCACCCTCCTGCACCATACCAGCTCACCCATTCCAAGAGCCCCGCTGCATTTTTCTCTTTCCCCTACCACCCTCAACCACCGCCACCCCTCCTCTAGGCCTCCACATCTGCCCACCTTTTCATTCCTCCCCTACCCATCTAAACATCCCCCACCACAGCACAGACGATTGCTGCCCAACAGTACCTCATGCAACCGTCCATCTCCTGGAAGCACCTGCAGCTTGAAGATCCACATCCTGGATGTGGCTTGAAGATTCACATGGTACATGCTCCAACCGCCCACTGCTGCGCGCTGGAGGCTTCCATCTTCCGATCTCTGCAGGCTGTCCCAGGCCTTCTTCCAGGTGAGTACCAACATTTAAGTGCCACCTTGGCCCGGACATGGGACGCAAAATGGTTTCACGCCAGCCTCTGGTGGGAATGGTGACCCTCCATGACGGGCAGAGGCACACGTTCCTGCTGTCAGAGAAACTGAATTCCTCCCAACCCATTGTACCTCCCCCGTCCAGCATTAAACCTGCCGCGGGGTGGGGGGGAGGCTGGAAAACTCCGCTCTTGGAGACGGTGAGCAGAATTTTCCCCTCCAGCCCGCGGTGGGTTTTGTGTATGGCAGGGCTGGCAAATTTGGAGAGAGGCCAAAAATCGTACACCTACCGGCTGGAAGAGAGTTTGGAATTTTCCCCTCACCACTTTAATGATGGGCTGATGGCGGGTCAGCTTTACTGCTGATCCAAGGCAGCAATCCCAGTTAGATGCATTAGCATTTCATGAATGCTCATTAAAAACGCTGCTCATCGGAATCACGTAGCCCCACCCAATCAAGCGCCGTGTCAGTGTGAAATTGGACTGTTCTGAAACACGTTTGGATATAAATGGCATGCAGCTGTCGGCCCTCACTTCGCTCCTGACTTCGAGTTGGATGCAACACTCAAAGCCTACCTGCAGCAGCGCTGCTCCGGCTTTTCACCAAAGCCGGTGAGACGGCGCACTGGTGGGGGCGTAGGCTTCCACTCTTCACTGCCTACCTCCATTGTCCAGGATGGTGTTACCTGGGGGTTCAGTCAGAGCAGCAACCCAGACAGACATTGTGACCGGAGGGGGTTTGTGGGGGTTGGAGGGAAGGAGACTTGGGGGACAATGGGCAGAGGTGGGGTTGAGGGAGTAGGGCAGGGCTAAACGATGGCAGGCAGAGGGGACACTAAGAGTGTGGATGCTGGAGCCCAACAACAAAGACAGGAAAACAGACAAAATAGGGGGGTGGAATGCGAACAGAATTGCACGAATTGGAGGGGAAACACACAGTCTCAGGAATACAAGGGGTGGGGGGGCATTGTTAATTTGGCACAAGAGGGTAAGGCTTGCACAAAGACTCATGAAGGTGGCAGACAGGAAGGGGTTGCACACAGCATTGTGGGTAGTGGTGGGGGGAGGAGAGATAATGTGTTGTCAGCAGTCAGGAAGGAATGGGAGAGCAAAGAGAAAGATAGTCATAGTCCTTGGTCCGGGGCCAAGTAGTCAAGGTGCCAGAGTGAAGTCAGTCCTGGGGCTTTGCAGGCCATGCTACAGGGCCATGCATGGCTCACACATCATAATCCCACTCCAGGGAGGGGCAATGTCTGTGTGTTCAATTGGGAAAAAGGCACAGCTTGGTGTGCAGGGCGTGGTCATGGTTTCAATGTAGCTGGCCATGGCTGTGTCTGTTTTGCACTGTGCTGCAGATGGGATGGTCAGGGTTAGAAAAGGCATCTGCAGCCTGAAAAGGGGGAAAACGTAATACAGATGGGGGTATGTGAAACTTTCCTTTGGTGGGGGGGGTGTGTCTTCTCCGTACTTGTCTGTGCACACAGCCTCACAAAGGGGAGGATTGAGGTCCACAGAGGGCACTGGGACATCACGCTTATGGGTTCAGGTGGGAGGATTGGAATAGCAACCACAATGACTATGAGATCCAGGATTACTGAGAATGATGGCAGGGGGTGTGGGGGGGCATCTCTACCTGTACACTGTGGAGTTCCAGGAAGGTTGGAGGGACAGTAACACTCATGGAGGGTGGGGGGGAGACGGGTGGGTACTGAAGCTGGTCGCCTAAAACAATCCGATCACCGCCATCTTGTCAAGTCAAGATCTCCTTGAGAAAGTTCTATTGGAGACATTGCCATTTTTGCTTCATTGATCTGCTATAATTGATTCATTGATCTGATATAATTCCACGGAGAAAGAATAATGAATGCTGGGCTCAATTTTGCCTTCTTGATGGTACCCATGGAATGGAGAAGAAGGTGGTCCTGGTACCACTGAGCACACCTTCAGGCGGTGGCCTCACCTGAGGGTCAGGGTCCAAGGGAGGCCCAGCAACAACCAGAGGATGAGGAGTTAGACCCATCCCATGGGGGTGATTTGCCTGACTAAGGGTCTACTGAAGATGACTCTCCTATCTGCAGATGAGCACGGGACAATCTGCAGATGGGCAAGAGACTTGTGGGAGGTGGTGGCATAGTGGTATTGTCACTGGGCTGGTATTCCAGAGACCCAGAGGGTAATGGTCTGGCTTTGCATTCAATCCTACCATGGCAGATGGTGAAATCTGAATTCAATAACTATCTGGTATTAAAAAACTCTGATGATGACCATGAAACCATTGTTGATTGTTGTAAAAGCCGATCTGGTTCACATGCCCTTTAGGTTAGGGAAGGAAATCTGCTGTCCTTATCTGGTCTGCCCTACATGTGACTCCAGACCCACAGGTACTCTTAACTGCCCTCTGAACAAGGGAAATTAGGGATGGGCAATAAATGCTGGCCTAGCCAGAGACATCCACACCTCATGAACAAATAAAAAAAAATGCCACGCATGTCCAGAGATCTGGTGGATCATATCTGATACTTTCTGTGAGGGGATCTAACACCCCATGGAGTGGGAGGACATCCTCTGCATGTGGCCTTAAAGGTCACCGCAGCGCTCAATTTCTTTGTCTGCGGATCATTCCAAGGATTTACAGGGGACCTGTGTGGCATTTCACAGGTGACAGATGCCCTCTACAGTAAGTCTCATCATTATTTGAGGTTCATGGTTGGTGAAGATAGCCAGGCTGCTAGATTTAATGGTTTTGCTTCTATCTCAGGCTTCTCTACAGGATGTGGTCAATGGCACACACGTAGCTTTGAGGGCTCCATGCATCAGCCTCTGATGTTCATCAACCGGAAAAGGTTCGATTCCATCAATGTTCAACTGGTGTGCAGTCATCGGGGTCACATAATACACATCTGTGCCAGGTACCCTGGGAGTTCACATGACTCCTACATCCTGAGTCACTCCCATATTCCTCAGTGATTAAAGGGCTGGTTGCTTGGGTATAAGGTGTACCCACTCTAAAGCTGGCCCATGCGTCATCCTTTGTGCCTCAGAGGAGAGATACAATGCGGTACAAAGCTCAATATCATCTGGCCATTGGCATCTCAAAGATGCGCTTCCGATATTTGGACTGCTCAGGTGGGGCTCTGCAGTACTCTCCTGAGACGGTGTCCCACATGGTCCTAGGCTGCTGTGTTCTTTACAACCTGATACTTCAAAGGGGGCTCCTTTGCCAGAGGGAGACATGAATGTGGCTGAGCGCTCCTCGGACAATAAAGAGCAGGAGGGCCAGGAACCTGAAGAGGGATATAAGGGTCAGCTTCCATATGTGATGATGCCATCGAAGGAGCACAATGTGGAAGATGTGCATGTGTCACATTGATAGCTACAAGATTCCAGGAGAAGTGAGGCACAGGGAACGGGACATGGCCTTGTTCCTCCTGTCCCTTAGTGCCATGTCATTGCACTGAAAAGGATTTACATCCAGTCACATCAACAGCAAGTTCTGCAATCGCACTTGTATTTTCAACCCTCATGATTCACCAAGTCATGGTCTCTGGAAACGTCAGGGGTTAGCCCTGTATCCGGATACTCTGGGAAGTGAAAGCTGACACAACAATGCAAATGCTGCGTCAAAAAACTTGATGCAGTTGTGGCCTCCTTAATGAGAAACTACAGCGAACAGTGAGATGAGTGCATGGTTGGAAATATTATCTTGTCAGGTCTTATGCTTTGACACTAGTACATAGGAGACACAACTGCAGCTATCCCTTCAGGCCGCTGAGCAGCCCTCACACAATGTTGTCTCACAAGCAATAAGGGTTACAAGTCCATTCAGCACTCATGTCCAATAAAGATCTTGACACATCTCCCTGGCATTACACAAGGGTCTGGTATCTTGAGTGAGGTTAACATCACATGAATGTGAGGCTCACAAAGGGAGGTGATGACTGAGTAGGAGGATGGCTCACTATTGCAAAATGAGGGCACATATATGAATGTGGACAGTGCCTTCAAATGACCAAAACATTCTCAGTGACATCAAATGCATTTACTGAAGTGCATGATTTATACAGTTATTGTTACAGTTACCTGTGACCCAGAAGTGATGTCAATATTTTTAAATTTTCCTAATCCAACACTACACCTGGGTGCAGCCCTGACCTCCACAGCAGAGGTGGAGGCAGCCTGCTGACTGCTCCACACCATTGTCTGTGATGACCTTGGCAGAGGTCCTCTGGTGTTCCGAGGCCTGGAAGGCCCCAACATAATAAGAGGGGCAGATGCACCCTCCTCAGCCTGAGCAACTGGAGTTGATGGGATCACAGGCAGAGAGGACTCTGAGCATCTGGACACCCTTGGAGTGTCCTATGTGGAGGCATCCAGGGTACCCTGTGCATGCCTGAGGGCCCCTCCCTGACTCCTTGAAGAGAAGGGGGACTTGGAGGGAGGTTATGGTACCCCATTCCCCTCTCGTCTAGTCGCTGATGGATCCCACCAATGGCTAAGTGATGGAGGTCTGAATGCCATCATAACCTGCTGGACCAAGGTCTCCAAGGTGGTTACCAACATTCCCATGGTGACCTCGGGGAGCTCGCATATCAGAGCCACAACATCCTTCATTCTAGCCTGCTGAGTGACTCTTGTATCTCTGCCAGATTTTCCTTCAGCTGTCGTTGCATCTCCAGCATCGTCTCAGCGGCTGCTATCGGAGGCTCATCATCAGGCTTGGACCCAGTGGATCTCTTCCATTTCAACAGGGCAAGTCTCACTTCTCATTACTCTCAACTCACACACTCACAAACCCATCACACATCCATAGGGCCCTCACTGACTGTCAGTGCAAGGGACATCACCATTCACTCTCTTACACACATCTTCATTGTCTTCATCCCATCCATGGGGCCACTCGACACCCACACATGCCAGGCATACTTATCATCTCGCTTGGCAGGCATGCTGCTTACGCTCTCTCCATCTCTGTTCATGCAGAACAATCAGGCACACAACAAGAAGGAGAGATCGCAGTCTGGTGGAGGAATGCCTGAAATCAAGGTCCTCACAGACTTTGAAAACAGAGCCATCCAGCTGGCCGGCAATGGTCTAGACCATTCCTGTGCTGAAGATGAGGTTGGTGGTGCTCTACCAAGTGAGGATCCAGCAGTGCAACATTCCTCATACAACCATGTTGTAAGTGATGTGTCCTGTTTCACAGGCCACTGCCATGGACTAATTATCTCCCCTTGCTTCTGCAGGAACATTGGGGAAACAGCTGATGGAGACCCCAACCTAGGGCCTCCAATCAAGCCCCGAATAAACCTCTGAAGAGGATTCCTTAGAGTCCCATACAGTGCTCACCCACACCCTCCACCAGCTCAGAGACACACACCTCAGTTGGACCTAGCTTTACAGCAGCCCCAGGATGACAATATGGTGAGCACATCACACTTTCTGATCTGCAGCCGGCGGCGGCAGGGACCCAGGTCCCCGGCACTCAGAGGACCGCCGGAGGCCAGAAATGTGCTGAGTCCGAGTCAGAATCCGGACCTCTGGACTCGGTCATGTCACAGTTGCTGGAGCAGCAAAGGCAAGCTCAGGAACATCAGGAAGGGATGTCTGCTGCAATCCTCAGATTGCAAGGCATAATGAAGGGGTCCGTCTGTCTTCAGGCTGAGGTGATAGCGCCGGCATGCCAATGCACCAAAGTCAACACTGATCAGATTGCGGTCGCCATGGAGACCTTGATCCAGGACATCGCTTCTGCACTGCTGCGCGGGCTCAACTCCATTGCTGATGCCATAGTTGGCCTCCAACAGTGTGTATGCAAGAGGGCTGTGGCACAGCTCGATCTCACTCCAACTACACCTTCTCCTCAAGGCGTCAGCCAGGGGCCCTTGACACCCATAGGGAGGAGAATCAACAGGCATACACCCAGTGGCCATCCATCCAGGTGACTCCAGGAATATCTGGCCCATCTGAATCCCCTCTTCCTGTGACCTCAGCAGCTCCAGCTCCACAGGCTGAAGTGGATGCCACTGCCACACAGCAGGACCCCAAAACCAGGCCTCCAGGTCTCACCCCTCCAGAGGATGCCCACTAAGGTCATCACAGACAGGGCATCAGAGTCAGCAGGCTGCCTCCACCTCCGCTGAGAATGTCCGGGGAGCACCAAGACGTAGCGACAGGGTTAGGAAAGTTAAGATGATGTAGTTGCATAGCCTGGGCACAGTTGTAAATCACTTGTACATAATGTTCACTATTGTAAAGAATGTCTCCCTGCCTGTGGCTCCTTGTTCTGATGAGCAGTGTTCTTGTCACTCAGATGTGAAACCTTTCTGCACAAGATAAAGGCAGGTGTCTCAGCCCAAGGCATCCTTCCTGTGCTTTGTGCAGCCTTCAGACCAAAGTGATGGTCCGGCCTCATGCTCCCTGGAACCATTCCTGATCCCCATACCTCGATGGTGCTTATCATTGCTGCCAGAATGTCAAGGGCAGGCATCACAGAGTTCCATCATTCTCTCTGTGTGCTCTCAGCACCTTTCAGGTGGGGCTGGCCCTCATCTCTTCAGCATCTGTGACCAGTGACGCTGTGTTCCTGAATGTCTCAGGTGCTGAAGGCGGACTAAGGATCAGATACTTTTAAAGTTTCATGGCTGCGTCTCTATGATATAACCCTGATCACAAAGCGCAAGCAAGCTGCCCTCAGCCAGACAGGAGTCAGACGTTCTTAGAGGCTATGTGAAGATCTATGGAGTGCCCTCACTGCATGTCATCATCATTCTCCTGCAATCGAACGACTATTAGGGTGAGCTGCCTTCTTGAACCTCTGCAGTCCATGTGGTGTAGGTACACCCACAGTGCTGTTAGGAAAGGAGTTCCAGGATTTTGACCCAGCGACAGTGAAAGGGCAGCGATATATTTCCATGTCCAGATGGTGAGCAACTTGGAGGGGAACTTCCAGGTGCTGGTGTTCCCATCTATCTGCTGTCCTTGTCCTTCAAGACAGTAGTGGTCTTTGTTTCAGAAGATGATGTTGAAGGAGCCTGGGTCAATTCCTGCAGTGCATATTGTAGATGGTACACACTGCTGCTACTGTGCTTTGCTGGTGGAGGGAGTGAATGTTTGTGGATGCGGTGCCAATCGTGACAGGAGCATTATCATAGAGGGTACGTGCGCTGCCATAAGCCAGATTGAAGTCAAACTTTCATAGATAGTGTGAGGAACTATGGTGTCTCCTCACTGCATGTCATCATCATCCTCCACAAATCTAGCAACTATGAGGGCCTCCCAAGCGAACCTGCCTTGTCTGGCTGGTGCGAGGGCCTCATCGTTGTCATCGTTGCCTTCGAGGTGCTCTTCACCCTCATCCCTGTCAGCAACATCCTCAGCGAAGGACAGCTCCAGCTCCTTCATCTCCTCCTCAGCCAGCTTCTCTCCCTGTTTTAGCATCAGGTTGTAAAGGGCACAGCAGACGACGATGATGTGTGACACCTTCTGTGGCATTGCAGGGCTCCACCAGGCCGATCCAGGCACAGGAACCTCATTTTCAGCATCCTGATGGTTTGCTCCATCAAGTTGCGAGTTGTAGCACGAGCCTCGTTATACCTTTGCTCTGCTGCAGTCTGAGGCTGCCACGTGGGTGTCATTAGCTACATCCTCTGCGGGTAGCCCTTGTCCCGGAGGAACCAACCCTGTGGTTTCTGTGGACCCTGGAAGACTCTGAGAATGTAGGAGTTGTGCACATTCCCTGGAAACTGTACCTACCTGTAGCATGCATTTCTGGTGGTCGCACATCAACTGCATTCAACGAATGGAAGTGTTTGCCGTTGACATAGTTGACCTCATGTTGTGACGGAGATCTGAGCACCACGAGAGTGCAGTTGATTGCACCCGAGTTCTGGGCAAATCCAATTGCTCTTGCATCCTGGCTATCCAAGTTCCAGGTGGAATGCACAAAGTTGTGTGCCCTCGCAAAGGTGGCATCTGTGATCTCATGGATGCATTTGTGGGTGAAGGCTTGTGATACCCCACAGAGGTCACCTGTGGAACCCTTAAAGGAGCAACTGGCGTAAAAATTGTGCACCCCGGTCACTTCCACGGCAACTGGCAGTGGATGGCCTCCATGTTCCCATGGCACCAAATCCTGCAGTAGCTGATGTGACTGGCCAGTTCCCTAGACATGTGCAGTCTTCGGTGACACGAGCTCTCAGCTATCTGCAGGAATGAAAGATGGCATCTATTGACCCTGAGTCTAGCTAAGCCCCAACCAGCAACGGTTCGCTGTGGCTCTTCCACGATCTGTGCAGAAGGCCTGGGCGCCCCTTCTTCCTGAGGATGCTGCCTCTCCCTCTGCATAGCCAGGCACCCCTCAGTCACTCTATTCTCAGCCATCTTCACTCTCTGTAAGCCATGAGGCATACAGATAAATCACCAGGCTCCATGATCCTGTTGCACTCCTCCTGCAGGATGAAAGAGAGTAGCTTAACATGTGTGTACTAAGAACCTGTTTTGGTTACGTCTGAAGGGTCCTCAATACTTTCCAGAGAGTGCTGGCCACCACTTGGATGACTAGAAATTAGTATGCTGCATGGCTGCCCAAAACTCCACCCACCTCTGCCCTACTCCACCTGACCGATTGGTGGCAGTTTGCCCATTGGGCTGCCTGCTGTGCTCTCAGCTCAGGCACGGGCATTCTCCTAAGCTGTGCTGCAAGACTGCACTTTTAGCTCGAACTATGGGGGAGACTGGTCCATATTGGGATGATGACATTGCAAGGGATTGTGAGCACCTCCATCAGTGACTGCTCCACGGCTTGCTTTAGCGAGGAGATTGTGCAATGTGCCCTATGTGCCCAGTCGTCCCCCCTCATACCCACAAGCCAACTCAATGTCAACTCATCCAGTATTCATCATGTGCAAACCTCAGGAGCTATGTGGAGATGAAAAAAACTTCACAAAATTGAATACAGATCACACTATACAGATATTATAATGAAAAAACCTCATATTCATGAACGCATTAACGTGGTTAATCCTTTATAAAAACAAACATAATTCTGTTCATACCCTTAATCCTTTAACAGCCTCTTCAAACCATCAACCAAATTGTGAACTCAGAACTCTCAACGAGATTATTGTAGCTTTTGAAACTCAGCCAAACATTAATAATGGACAGCCCTCAGGGAAATGTCAACAAATAACTCTATTGGAACTGCTCAAACAGCTGGCCTGTCAATCAAATCCATCCAGCAAAGGTCTTTTCCAAAGAGCACTGACAGCGACAGCCAATTTCTTTTTATAGTTTAAAGAGCAGGGGATTTAAAAAACTTCGGATCATGACAGTTAAACAGGCCTCATCCACCCTTCAAGCGTAGTTATGCCCATTCTATTAATTTGTGACTCCTACAATAGGAGTTAAGGCCCTTGCAACAGCCAAGATGGAGTCTGTTTGAACTCAGCACTAAGTTCACATGGCCCTTGAAGTTTGGGTTTCACTCCTGTGTGATTCACACCCAGCTCCCTTTGCCCTACTGGCAAAAATGGTATCTGTCAGAGTTGGGAGCAGGACCTCCTCATCCCAGTTCCGCCTACCATTTTTAAAGGTCAAAAATGGCCCATAATGTTTAGCTGGCAAAAATTATGTAAAAATTATATAGGGCAGAGGGTGAGGTGTTCAAATACCAGGGATAGAAGTTAAAAAGTAGGAATTGAAAGTAAGAATGAAAGCACGGGGAAATTATTTTAGAGAAAAGCAATGGAATGGAATAAGTTATCAGTGGTGATCATTGAAAGAGACAGTATAAATGCGGTGACGAAGTTGCATTTCTAGAGATAACAGATCAAAGGTGAGTGAAGATGGTTATGCAGGTTTGAGATCTATCAAAAGGAATGTGTTTGTTTTGCTCTTTTCCTATTCCTAAAAGCTCTTCCCTTTTACTGTCTTCTGCATTCATAAGAATAAATTGACACAGGTGCATCAAACTGAGCAGCTAATACAAATGATTGAAGTAATAAAAACACTGGAACATGTTTGAAGCTAGTAATTTAATCCGCTGGAACCTTCTTCATAAACTGACTTGGGTCAGAGGTGATTATAATGCTGTGCAAGTGTGTTAAACCTGGGAGATCCTGATCTGAACCAAATGATCACATTGCTAACAGACTCTCAGTGACGCACAGGCAGGCTTTCAGCTCTTTGTACCCTAACTCATTTCAACTTTCTGCAGGGGATCTGCTCCAGGTTAGTTATTGATTAAAAGCAGTCTCCAAATTCAATAATGGGTCACGCTGAGGTCAAACTCAGCCAGACTCTGTCACAGGTGGGTGCGACTTTTACTGGCATAGAATCCTTTAAAAATATGAGGAAAGGTTAGAGTCTGCTTTAACCTTTTGAAACATTTTCCAAAAACATAAATATCTGAGGTTTTGAATAAAGCCAGTAATAACAATCTGCTCTGGGTTTTCAGGATGATAAATCTGGATGTGAAAACAACTGAGAGGACTTAAAGAATTTCAATAGATGTGTGTGGTATATCAGTAGAGAAATCCAAGTTAAGTTCAGAATCCAAAGTGTCCCAACATGGGCCATCTAGATTCATATGAAGCTCAGTAAACTGTATCCCATTTGAGTTATTTCAGCTTTAGCTTGACCTCTGAACTTCAAACCTGGCTATGCCAATACCAGGATGTAAGGTCACCGAGAGGCAGTTTCAAAGTCAACTTCGCAATAAGATGTAATTCTTACCATTTTGATTACATTTGCCAGAGGCCCAATTCTGATAGTCTAATATGCGTTCAATTACATTGTAGATACAAGCATGCATTGCTTCAGATGCATTAATGCTATTACATGAGGACTACAGAGCCAATGCACTGACTTAATTGTACAAGCAGTTTTTGGGTAAGAAAAAAGAAATGTTTCTACAGCATCCTATTACATCTTCAAGGCGGTTCTCTGTGTCCAATTCCTTTTGGCATAATAACTGTTGTTATCTAGGAATATGTTGCACCAGACAATATGATCTCACAAAATTAAATGAGATAAATAAATTGAACTGTTCTGTGGTGGTCTTGCTTGCGGAGTTATATTAGTCACATGTTCTTTTTACTCTGTCCAGGATGTAGGCATTGCTGGCAAGGCTAACATTTGTTGCCCATTCCTAATTGCCCTAGAGCAGGGGATGGTGAGCTACCATCTTAAACAGCTGAAGTCCATCTGGTGTCGGTACGTCCAAAGTGCTGTTAGGATGGAAGTTCCCGGATTTTGACCTAGCCACATTGGGGAAAGGTGATGTAATTCCCAAGTCATGATGGTATGTGACTTGGAGAGGAACTTGCAGTTGGTGGAGTTCACACCCATCCGCTACTCTTGTCCTTCTGGAGGTCGCAGGTTTGCAAGGTGCTGCCGAAAATGGCTTGACCAGATGCTGCAGTGCATCTTGTATATGGTACAAACTGCTGCCACCATGTGTCGGTGGTGGTGGGAGTGAATGTTTAAGGTGGTGAATAGGATGCCAATCAAGCAGGTTGTCGGGCTTCTTGAGCGTTGTGGGAGCTGCATTCATCCAGGCAAGTGGAGAGTATTCTATCACACTCCTGACTTGTGCCTTATAGTTTGTGGATAGGCTTTGGGAAGTCAGGAGGTGAGCTACTTGTCGCAGAATTCCTAGCTTCTTAATTGTTATTCTAGCAACAATATTTATATGTAATGGTCCAGTTAAGTCTCTGGTCAATGGTAACCCCCAAGCTGTTGAAGTTGGGGGATTCAGCAATGGTAATGCTATTTAACTTGTGGAAGAATTGTTTGCTGTTATCTGAATCTGAGCAGGTGGCAGAACCTCAGAGTCATAGCTTGTTCAAAAGACCTCAGTTTAATGGCCTTGCTTTAATGACTCATCCAAAAGACAAGACTCAGTGCTCAAGTCTTAAAGTAGGATGTGACCCCACAAACTTCTGACACAGCAAGGGTGGTACCAAATGAGCAAAGGTGTTCTTCACTCCGAGATTTGTTAGAATATACAACTTGCTACTATGTGGAGTAGTTGAGCCAAAGAGCCATGATTAATTTAAGGGGAAGGTAGAAAAGTACATGAGGAAGGAAGAAATAGAATGTTGCATTGATGAGATTAGATAAAGTAGGGTGGAAAAAAAGCCTGCATGCAGCACTGGCACAGACCAGTTAGGCCAATTATTTCTGTGCTGTAAATTCTGTGTAATTTCAGGTGAGACATTGAGGTGAGGCCCCATCCTATGGGAGGTAAAGGATCCCATGGCACTATATTGAAGAATGTGTTTTATATCTCAGAAATTAGCAGAGATGACACTCACCAGGTTGTAGGTGTGAACAGGAGCATATCCCTGTTGACCTCTGTAGTAGTAGGGCCTGGTACCTAAAGGGTTAATGTGAGACTGAGTACAGTACTGCCCTCACAGAGATCTAAGAAGGCACATGACCCAGAGCCAGGGTCAGTCTACAGATGGACAGAGTTGGGTAAAGAGCTAGACTGGAGTCTGCTCCATACCTATACCCTCTACCGTAAATATGTACAGAGTTATGAGTTGTTAATAAAGACTTGCAGTTAATATACCCAAGACTAGGAAGCCTATTTCATGGTTTCCGAAGCAGGATTCTTCAAACTAGTAAATAATTTATCCCTTAATCAACATCATTAAAGTAGATTATCTTCTCACTAGCACATTACTCTTTGTGGTAGCTTGCTGTGCATAAATTGGCTGCTGTAGCTTCTATATTGCAACAGTGACTACACTTCAAAAATACTCCATCAGCTGTAAAGCACTTTGGGATATCCTGAGCTCATGAAAGTCACTGTATAAATGTAAGCCTTCCTTTTACTTCCATGTAGAGCTGAGACCATACTCTATTGCTATTTCACAATGGACTGTACTGTGCACAGTGGTAAGATTTGGATTGCTCCTGCATCATCTCCACACATATTGAACTCATGCCATACCATCGAGGAGTGCCAAGCAAAGGCTAAATATTTTCCCACTGGGACATGGGAAATTCTGGTGGGCTGTTGCAACACAGATCCTCCAAGGTTGTAATTCTGATCTTTATAAGAAACTGTCCTATCCTTCAAACTCCCCACCCACTGGACTCACTGCAATCGTAGGGAAATGACAGCACTTCTCTCCGGATAACTACATGTGCCAAGGAAAACAGTCACCTACCCACAAGGAAAATACCTTCCTGCAAAGAAACTGTCAGAAACAGAAGGATCAATAAACAATGTATTTAATGAAAAAAAAAACTAAAACTAAAACATTGGAAAAAAAAGCACTTTTGATGCTTGGCTTCGACGGCAGATGGCAACCACTGTAGGACCACCCACCCTGACACTGGGGTATGAACGTCTCAGGATGTACATCAATCATTGCACCGTGGAAGGAGAATATTTATGCAAACATTCACGAGTAGATTTTTTTAAAAAAATTGACAGCTGAAAATGAAAACAAAATGATCTGAAATGAGCAAAGTTTGGCTGGTTGTAACATTGTGGCTGAGGGCCCATTTCATTTCTTGGCTAATTACAAATTCAACTTATCACTTGATCTAGGAGCTGCTCCTCAAATGAGAAGAAATACGTCAAAGGGGCATTAGGGGCAGATTTTCATCCCACTGCCCGGGGACATGAATCTGACATTCCAGATCGACTGGCTATTATAGAAACCACCCGAATCTCATTCCCACTGATTTCAGTACAAGCACAGAATCCTTGCTTTTACACCAAGGCAATAAGTTAACGTGAAAAAGCGCTTGCAAACACTTTTCTCTCCTCTTCCCCTGAAGTGGCTGACTCTTGCTAGTTTTTTTGTCCCAGAGGCACTGACCAGATGTTCTCTAAAATGTACAAAATGTGATTTTCTTCACATCAGAAATTCTCGTCAACTTTTTTTTCAACACCTTGGTGGGGAGCAGGCTTGGGGTGGAGTGGGGGAGGGTTGAGGTGGTTTGCGGATGGCAGGCAGTAGATGGGGACTGTACAGCACCCAAACCCTATTCTGTCCTCATTCAAAGTTCAAGCAAATATACATGGATCAGCTCTGGCATAGAGCATTGATAAATGGGGTGGGTGTCAGCTATATCTGGTAGGATCATCGGTAGGAGGCCCAATCCATTCACCTGCCAGTACTAATGACGTTGCTCATTGATTGGGTACATGAGGAGGAGCACTGTTTAATGCTGGTTAATGACAACTGATTTTGTCACTCTGGTTGCAAAACGATTTTGCCCAGGGACTCCAGATCCCTTGATGGTGTCATTGATGTAATCATAGAGCAAGTGAGCAGCAGGAAGGATATCCTCTTCCCCTCTGATGAGCTCCGGGAGTCCAGACAAACCTGTCAACAACAGTGGAAAGTGGCAACAGGGCACCAAATGCCAGCAACATTGTACCTGGCAGCAGTGCTGGAAATATTTAATGGCCCCCGATCAGTACTAACACATCCGTTAATCACCACACAGTCAAGCACCGACCTATTTTATTTCCAGCAGTTGCAATCTGTCCATCTGTGTTTTCCATGCCTCTTATTCATGGGAATCTAAGAACAGGAGGAGATCCTATAGCCCCTCGAACCTGTTCTGCCATTCAGTGAGATCATGGCTGATCCGTGACCCAACCTCAGACCCACCTCAAGTTCCATATCCTTTAATAACTTTAATTAACAAAAATGTATCATCTCAGATTTAAATGTAACAATTGACCTAAAATCAACTGCCATTTGCAGGAGTAAGTTCCAAACTTCTATCGTCCCTTTGTGTGCAAGGTTGTCACCTGGCTTCACTCCTGAAAGATCAGGCTTTTATTTTTAGACTATTCCTCTAGTTCTGGACTCCTCAACAAGTTGAAATAATTTCTCTCTCTTTCAGTTTCAGTAATAGCTTGAAAACTATGATCAAATCAGCCAAATTTCAGGGACACAACCGGAGCTTGATGGGATGCTTCCTTCCACTTCCTTCTGCTTGTGCTTTCACACTCAGGACCTGCTATAGCCCTTACAACTATTTCCCCCTCTTGCCCACATTTGCAGCTTCTGCCTTTCTTCATACAACGCTAAGCTTCCAAAACTCTCCAACCAGGTAGACACTAAACCATTTCTACTCTTCCTATAGGAGAAGCTCACATCCAACTGAAGGGACAGTGTGAGAACAGTAGGAGGCCATTCCTCATTGAGTATACTTGTACTAACGAAGGAGGGTGCATCAATTTAACTAGCAGGGAGAGGGCACACAGCAGTGCAGATGGTCAGGCTGGCAACACTTGAACTTATTATAAAAGGGGGAGTCCAGAATCAAAGCAGATAGGTCTCACAAGAATGATCAACCCCAACCTCTGCCAAGTTAGTTGATGTAAATCGGGAAAGCAGGAGGAGGAATTATACCCACTTGGGCTAGGGCAAGGAAAATCAACAGGTTCTTGTTCCAGGTCTCTACCTACTTCATACTTTAGACAAGAGCAGGATTGTACTCAACTCTGTTTCTCTTGAATACCATATCCTGCTAACACTAACTGTTGAATTTTAGAAATGGAGAACGTGCTCAGGCAGACACTGAATATTTATGTTCCTTTCAAACATTTTCTCTCTTTGTTTTCTGAAAGACGGATTGGGGTGGGGGATCATTTTTTGCCCAAAAAGAGCTCAAATTCGGCAGAGCAGCCATACCATGGCCTGGTGCAGGCCTCAGCAGGTCATTTTCAGTCTTGGCCTCATTTGGATGTGGCCAAAAGCCAAATGGTGCTCCACTCGCTGGTTGTTGAAGGGTTGGTAAATGTACATGTTATGGTTGAAAGAGAAAAGCTTACTGGTACATTTATATAGCATCTTTCACAATGTCCCAAAGCACTCTACAGCCAATGAAATACTTTTTGAAGTGTAGTCACTGTTGTAATACAGGGCATACAGCAGCCAATTGGAATGCAGCAAGGTCCAACAGGCAATAATGTGCTAATGATGTTGATTGGGGGACTAATATGGGCCAGGACACCGGGGATAACACCTCTGCTCTTCTTCAAAACAGTGCCAGGAATCTTTTATGCCCATCTGAGTGAGCAGGTAGAGTCTTGGATTTCTTGCACCTCTGCCAGTTCACCACTCCCTCAGTACTGAACTGGAGTCCTAAATTCTATGGAGCGGGACTTGAACCATATCTTCTGATACTGAGGCAAGAGTGCTAAGAACTGAACCACAGCTGACAACAGAAAACAGTGGAACATGTGGAAAAGTTCATATGGGAGCCCATTCACAGATAAGAGAAGTTTGCAGTCAGCTTAAAGCTGCACCAAATTAAGAAAGCCGAGAACTTGGTTCATCTGACCTGGGCACTGTTCAGGCCAACATTCAGGTCTAATTCAAAATATAAACTGGTAAGCATTGAATGGAAACCTTTGGGATGCATGCAGATTTTCATCTCTCATCACATCATCAGAGCCACTCCACGTGAGAGAAAATATTTCACTGAATTTATGTTTCTTTCCTTAATTTATTGTAATTATTTCCTGAATCAAATTCTAGGATGAAGTCAGTGTGCTGAATAACTCTTTAAGTTCTTGATTTAAAATATGGCTTGTTTTTCGTTTATCTCAGTAGCATTTGGGTTTTATTTCCCTTTTGTTTAGCTAATCTTATTTGTCCAACTTTCATCTTCTATCTATTTGATCTTGATGACAAGGAGCCGAGACCTTGTAATGAGGAACAGTATCCCCGTGTTTGATGGTGTTATCTGATCTGTTAATGTGTCTTTTTGTTTTTGATGTTGGCTGCAAAAGGAATGTTGCACTTGTAGAATTCTCTGCTTTTCTTTGAATTGCTCTGCTAAAAGCAAGCAGATAAGACTTCTGTTCAATATTCCATCAGAAGGAGGCAATTCCAACAGTACTGCACTCACTTAATAATAACCTATAGTAGTTTAGATTATGCACTTAAGTATAAAAATCACAGCCTGCTCGTCCAGAGGTGAATGTTTGCCAATTGAAAAAAGCTGTCATTTTAAGAATCTGCTACAATCCCAATTAAACTGATTCGAGTTGAATGGGTAATTCTGGGTGTTATTTCTGAACTAGGCCATGTGCCGGATAGCACTCTTGTCTTCGAGTCAAAAAGTATATGGGTTCAAGTCCTACTCCAGAGGCTTGAGCACATCATTCAGGCTGACATACAGTGAAGCACTGAAGGCAGACTGCACTGTACACAAGGCAGAGGGGGCAACTGACGTGCAAAACACCGGGACCCATGCCCATGAGGGCCTGAGACTCCAGGTTCAACTAGCAGATTTTGTTTTACCGGCAGCTCTGCTCCTCTATACAGGCAGCAGATGGCCACAGGACACACTTAATGTATGCTCGGACTCTGAAACGCGGCCGCTGTTCCTAATTCGACAGAGATCTTGGATATAACATTCTAATTGGCCGCCTCCAGGGAGATCTACCCAAAAGGTGCACAATTGGCAAGTCACACCCACCCCTCTCCTGAGCCTTGGCCAGCCACAACCACTGCCACCCCCACACACCCCGCCCCGACTTGACCACCACCTGCTGTGTGCAGAGCCCACAATCAGCTCAGACAAAGAGGATGCAGTGCTGGAACTGTTATGGACCATTGTTACAATGGTGCAGATAGAGCGGGCACACAAAAATTGCACGGCCTCCATCTTGATCTGTATGAGTGCAGGTAGGTCATGAACAGCGACCACCCTGACACTGCTGCCCCCACCCCCACCCTCACCACCCCCACCACCTCTCACCCCAGAAAACCCCAAAACCCCATTTTTAGTTCAATTTGTTGGAGGAACAAAATTAAAAACAATTTTTTAAACTGCTAAAAGGGAGAGAAATCAGTTTGAATTTCCAAAAAAAAGTGTAGCTTATTTAGGCTCTAATAATGGGAAGAAATGGGAAGGAAAAAATTGCTTCATCATTTAGAAGCTATTTACAAAGACTTAGCTCAGTTCTTAAAGTGGAAGTTTTAAAAATAATATTGTATGATATAATAATAACATTATTATATCATAAGGCTGTAAAATGCTGATGGATGACAATTAGTACTAACAAAATACTGGAGAAAGTGAGAGAGGAGATATCTTGAGATTGGAAAACAAAAAAAGAAAAATCTTAAGCAGGTTCCTGTACAAACCACAGGAGTGGGCAGAAAGAACAGCCACATTCTTCTCAAAACTTGTTGTTCGATGTTGCGGCTCAGGAAGAATAGTTTCCAAGTCATTAGTGATTTGAGCAGACTCAGGACCAGAAATGGTCCCAGCTCACAATTAGTTTCTAAGTTTGGGAGAGGAGGAGAACCAGGCTGAAAGGCAATCCACTTCCGACCCTCCCTTTTGTATGAATTCTTCCAAAGCCAGCTCGGAGTGTGTGCCACCAGAGGTGAACACAAGGTCAGTGTTAATTAAACCCAATTCCTTAGCTTGGCCCCAGTCCCCTCCTGGTTCCCTGGTGACCAAGGCTTGGGGCCTAGTCTGTCTTTCTTTAGCTCTGCTTCTTAAGCAAAAAGGCAAAAGAGGTTTTATTCATTAGCTCTGCTGCTTGGCACTTTTTAATAGCCATTTTTATTAATCACTTACTTTTTAAAAAATATATCAATTTAGTGCTTGGACATTGATTTTTTTGTTGTTGAGCAAGTTGTTTATGTTTTCTTCATGCCTTAACATTTCTTTTGAAGTTCATGGTTAATGTGCCAAACAAGATCTCAGGCAGTTGCTGCTGGGCTTCTTGCTGAAGGGAAATGAGAAGCTTATAAGGAGTCTGATTGCTTTATGGAGGGCTTGCAAAAGGGGTTATTTTTTTCTCCAATAGAAACAGAAAGCGTTGAAAATTCTCAGCACGTCTGGCAGCATCTGGGCAGAGACCAACAGAGTTTAGTGACCCTTCATCAGAACTAGTGCAGATCATGGACCTGAAGCATTGATTTGGTTTCTCTCTCCACAGATGCTGTCTGGCCTGCTGAATATTTCCAGCATCTCTGTTTGCTTTGTAGATTTCCAGCATCTGCCGTCCTTTTCTCTCCAACTGTATGCTTTATGTTGGGTATTTGTAAGCGTGGTTAGTTTCAATTTAAAATGAGAAAATATTCATCATTCAGCACAGAGTATAATTTTTTTGTTAACAAAACATACATATGTGGATAGAATAAGCACATTATTGCAGGTGAATTGGTTGGTGCTAATTTATTGGAAGGTGTTGCCATTTTTAAACTTGGAAGTGAAGCCAGGAGTTATGTGCCAACTGAATGTGTTAGTTTAAGATATTCTCATTTATACATGGGATTGTTGTTTTCATGCTTGTGAGGTTCAAGTACTTTGGATGTGGCTGTCAGGATATTGCATGGGGCCACGTTCAAAGAAGTGGAGCTGGTTGTAATAATATGAATGACCAAGTTGTGTGTAATTGTCTAACAAAGCTGTGGTTGCAAAGTCTATCATATTAAAACCTGTACTTTTGAAGGGCTTTATAAATAGAGGCATAGGGCAGAATTTTGCCTTTGGCGGGTGTGCTCGGTGGGGGTGGTCGGGCAGCTGACTGTCATCCACGATCGGCTCCGCTCAGTGATTTCAAGCAGGCGGCCAATTAAGGCCTGCCCTCCGTGGATTATGAGCTGCAGTGCTCAGCGCTGCCTGTGCAGGCAGGGGGAGGAGGGAGAGCCAGGCCTAGCGTGCAGTTCGCACATGCGCGCAAAAGAGCGCTTCAATCTCCCTGAGGCATGGTATGGTAAAGGAAGTAAAAATTTAATAAAACATGTCACCTCATGTGACTCTGTCATGTTTTTAATTCCAAAATAAAGTTTTTATTTAATGTTTATTTGCTTTAGGAAACCTCATCCCACTCGTGGATGAGGTTTCCTAAAAAATTTAAAGGCCGCTTGACCTTTTCGCCTGCCCACCAACCATAGGGTTGGACGGGGAGCCTAAATTTGAATTTAATTAGCTTGTTAATGGCCTTAATAGGCCTTTTAGCCATCGGTGGGCCCGCAGACAGCTCTGGCGGCAACCGCCAAACGAAATATCGTGCGATGGCTTCAGGACGCATGCCCATCATCATGCATTATTTTACTCTCGGGCGTGTTGGATGCACGCCCGCACACTGAGTGTAAAATTCTGCCCATAAAGTAGAAAAGCAAAGAAATTTTGCTAAACCTATTTAAAACAGTTTGACCCCACTCTGATTATGGTTCCCAATTCAGGGCACTTGATGGATGTGAACCCTTTGTAAAAAATTCAGAATAGATATACTACAATGGCTTCAGGGATGAGGGATTTCAGAGAGCTAGGTTTGTTCTCCTTCTAGCCAAGACACCTGGGGGTATTTGATGGAGTGTATACAGTTATGAAGGGTTTAGATAGAATAAATAGAAACTACTTCCAATGTGGAGGCTCGATAATTAGATAGCCCAGAGTTAACTCCATTTAAATTGATAGGGAAAAGGATCCGAGGTGACATGAGGAAAAGTTTTTCTACAAAGAGTAGCTAGGATTTGGAATGTACAACCTACCTGATATTGGTGGATACAGGTTCAAATTAGTGTTCAAAAGGAAATTGGATAAATACTTGGAGAAAAAACTATAGGGAAAGAGCGGGTGATGGGGTCGGAGGGATATGTTTCGCTTCAAAAGAATTGGGGAAGATTTGATGGGCTGAATGGCCTCATTCTGTGCTGCACTATTCTATTCTATACGACCCAAGGCACATCATGAACACATCTGATGGAAGCTTCTAACAGGTTAACAGGGGTGGGTGGGGTGGGGAGAAAAGGGACTCGGTAAAAGGAGAAGTACCAGGGCCCATAATCTCTCTCCCTGACCCTGACTGAGATGACATTTTTCAATGGCAACCACAACTTACATTTAAAGAGCTCCTGTAATGTAATAAGACATTCCAAGGTGCTTCACAGGTGCATTATAAAGCAAAATTTTGAACCACATCAGGAGATAATAGGGCAGATTACCAAAAACTTGGTCAAAAAGGTAAGTTATACCAACTGTCTTAAAAGGGGAAAGCCAGGTTGTGAAGTGGAGAGGTTTTGGGGGGGGGGGGCATCCAGAGCTTGAGTCTTGGCAGTTGAAGGCGTGGTCAGTAACAACTAAAATTTATGGATGCACATGAGGCCAGAAGTCAAGGAGTGCTGAGGTCTTCGAGTGCTTAACGAGATTCCAAGAATAGGGAGGGGTGAGGTCATGGATAGATTTGAAAATAAGGATGAGAAGTTTAAAATGGTGGTGTTGCTTAACTGGGAGCCAATAAGTCAGTGAACACATGGGTGATAGGTGAACATGACTTGGTGTGAGTAAAGATGTGGGCAGCAGAGTTTTGGATGACCTCACGTCTACAGAGAGTAGGAAGTGGGAGGCTGGTCAGGAGTGCATTTGAACTGAAATGTTTAAAGGTAACAGGGGCACAGATGAGGGTTTCAATGGCAGGTGAGTTGGGACAGGGGCATGATCAAATGATGGTAAAGAGATGGAGATAGGCAGTCCTAGTGATGGATAAGAAGCTGCCCTCTCAAGTTCATGTAAAAGACTCAATGGCACTACCTTGAAGAAAAGCAGGGAAGTTCCCCCAGTTGCTCTGCCACTATCTATTCCTAACCCAACATTCTTAAAATAGATTATCTGGCCCGATCTGACTACTATTTGTGGGAGTTTCCTGTGTGCAAATTGGCTATGTATTTCCAATATTACAACCACCACCACACTTCAAAAGTACTTAATTGCCTGTAAAGCGCTTTGAGCCATCCTAAGTTGTGAAGGGCACTATATAAATGCAAATTATTTCTTGATTTTCTTTCTAGTCCCATGTTACATTCCATGATAAAGTATTATGGACTGGGGAGGGCTGATATGTACATCAGTCCAATTCCAATCTATTGAATTATAAATCAGTTTTTAATAAGGAGGGATTGAGTATTCAGTTTAAACTGACATTGCAGCAAATTGATTCATTTATTACTTGTTAACCCTCTAGGATTGTACTAGAAAACGAATAATTTATTCCATCTATATATTTTGCAATCTTCCCAAAAGAAAATTTATAGCACTATTGTAGAAAGATAAATACAAAGGGAAACGTGTTAATGAATGTTATATATGTTAGATTAACTATTTATGCTGGTGTAGATGGACCACTAATTCTAAATGAACATTCATGGGATTGAGGCCAAAAATATGGCTACGTAGCGCCACTGGAGTGAACACTACGGGAGCTAAAGTTGTTGAAATGGCAACCGCACAACTTCTGTGTCACTCCCAGTGTAATAATTATCGTTTTAAGAATAATCTTTTGTTGTACGATCACATGATCTGTGTAAAGCTATCAGTTTGTAGCACAGGGAACCCTCTAGGAGGGAGTTGTTTTTAAGTATAGGGCTTGATGTATACATGTAGTTGCTGCTGATGTCTTGTAAATAAAGTTCAATGTTTCCACCAAAACATGATGCCTGGAAAATCAACTCTCTAACAAGCTGGTGATAAGGATAAATCAGGTTCAGTAGTGTTCCTCGCCCAGAGGTTGTGAGTATCTAAGATAGTTAAAAAGAAAGGAAGATATCTTCATTCAAGATGCCATAGTTTGGCAGAATTGATCTATAGAGTATCTTGGAATCTACTCTCAAGCCAATGAAATCACAGGGAGGAAAAGAGGAGAGCGATTCTCCCGAATATTTGTGGGAGAAAGACCTACAGTTTAGTTTGAAGCTTGATGGCCCCTGTGCCCCAGATTCGAAGACCTTCAGTGAATTAATAGACCTTGTTAAGGGACATTTTCAACCCAAGCCCTCAGTCACAATGCAGAGGTTCAGATTCAATTCATGGATTAGAGACCTAGGGGAGACCATTGCTACCTACGTGGGGAAATTAAAACAATTAACGGAATATTGTGATTTCGGTGAAACCCTGAGTGATATGCTCAGGGTTCGTTTGGTCCGTGGTGTTCAAAACGATGCTATTCAGCGAAGATTATTGGCTGAAGTGGCTCTTGATTTTAAGAAGGCGTTAGAAATAGCGCTTGCGATGGAATGCACTATAAGGGATTCACAAGCGATTCAAGGTGCACAAAATGGCACAACTTTCCTAGTTGGGTGGGAACAGTCAGCCAAAAGTGGTGCAAAAAGCCGGGACTCCACTGTGAAGTGGGAAACAGCCCCGCTACCCAAAATTTTAGAGGAAACAATTCAGCAGCAAATTTGGAAACTAATTGTTATTGACGAGGAAATATACTCCTAACGATTGAAGAGGTGGAGTGCTATTTGTGTCACAAAAGAGGGCACATATTGAAACAATACAAAGTGAGATTAAAACAGGCTTCCAAGCAACAAAGAAAGTCAAAAGAAGTACATAATGTGGAAAAACCAGAAACAACCAATTCTGACATTTATTCCTTATTCAACATGAAAGTAGGGGAGACAGAGCCAATCACTGTCACTTTACAGGTGAATGGGGAACCCTTAAAATGGAAGTAGACACTGGTGCTTGTAGCACTGTAGTAGGAGAACATACTTTCAGATACTTAAATAAAGGTGCTCAACAATTAAATTTGGAACAGACTTCTGCCAAGTTGAAAACATACACAGGTGAAGAAATCCAGGTAAAGGGTATTACCAGTGTACCTGTTTATTATGGGCCCCAAACAGCACAACTAGCAGTGCTGGTGGTAGAAAGCGAAGCAACAGGCCTTCTAGGTTGTGATTGGTTGAAAGAGATTAAATTAAACTGATCTGAAATATTCCAGTTGCAAGTAGGAGGACTGCCAGTGCTGCTAAAGAAATATAACACAGTCTTCCGCGATGACCTTGGGAAAGTCAAAGGCCTACAGGCCCAGATTTATGTGGACTCAGTAGCAAATCCTAGCTTCTTGAAAGCAAGACTGTGCCATATGCTCTGAGAGAGAATGTTGACACTAAGTTGAACCAGCTGGAGTGGCTGGGTGTCATAAAAGTGGCTTGGTTGTCAGAGGGGGCAGCACTTATAGTCCCTGTCCTAAAACTGGATCAGACCATCCGGTTCTATGGGGGCTATAAGCTAATGGTCAACAAAGCAACCAAATTGGACAGGTACCCTATTCCCAAGATTGAAGACCTCTATGCCAATCTACCAGGAGGGACAACATATACAAAACTTGATATGAGTCATGCACATAGGAAACTGGAACTGGATGTTGCCTTCAGAGAACTTGTGAACATAAATACCCACAAAGGGTTATATCAATTCATACGTCTGCCCTTCAGTGTTTCTTCGGCCTGTGCCATTTTCCAGAGGACAATGGAGAGCTTGCTACAAGGACTACCTCAATTTGTGGTCTACTTGGACGATATACTAATAACTGGGTTGGAGTCCTGAAACGATTTTTAGAAGCAGGAGTGTGCCTAAAGAAGGAAAAATGTATTTTCAGGCAAATTAAGCCATTTATTTGGGCCACCAGGTAGATGCCCAGGGTTACACCCTGTTAAAGAGAAGGTTAAAGCAATCAGAGAGGCGCCTGCACCTAAGAATGTCTCTGAATTAAAATCATTTTTTGGGATGATAAATTATTATGGCTGATTCTACCAAATTTATCAATGGTTCTAGCCCCTCTATATTCACTGTTAAAGAAAAACTAGTGCTGGGTTTGGAAGTCACCCTAGGAAGAAACCTTCATGAAAGTCAAACAGCTCTTGCTCTTGCACTCTTCAAATTTGTTGCTACACTATGACCTGACATAGGAATTGGTGCTAACCTGTGATGCTTCCCCCTATGGAGTAGGAGCGGTGCTATCTCATAAGCTGGATGACACTGGAGAGAGGCAGATTGGCTATGTATCCAGGACACTCACCATAGCCGTAAAAGGATATTCTCAAATCTAAAAGGAAGGTCTGTCGATTATTTTTGGTGTAAAAAAAATGCCACCAAAACATGCATGGGCGACACTTCACGATAGTATCAGACCACAAACCACTTTTGGGTCTGTTTAGTGAGGAAAAGGCCATGCCTCTCATAGCTTCTGCACAACTTCAAAGATGGGCCCTAATTTTAGCGGCATATGAATACACTTCTGTGCATAGACCAGGGATTCATATAGCCCCATTACACCCATGGGAATGTCCTGGTAGGCCCTGCGTGAGATTGCATATAGATTACATTGGTTCTTTCTTTGGAACCTTGGCCAGAAACTTACCTATGTCGGGTGGGCTGGGCGGGAATGAGCAGGGGTGGGCACGGAGCCGATCGCCGCCCACAATCGGCTGCATGCCGCCATTTTATGTGGGCGGGCCAATTAAGGCCTGCCCAGCGTAAAACGCGTTCCGCAGCTCTCAGCTCTACCTGTGTAGGTGGGGGGAGGAGGGAGAGTTGGAGCCTGCACTTTTTCGCGCATGCGGGTGAAAGAGTGCAGCAATCTCCCTGATGCATGGAGCTGCCTCAAGGAGATTAAGTAAATATTTACATTTTTTAATAAAGAAACAGAAAAATTATTTAGACATGTCCCCTCATGTGCCAGTGTCACATGAACTGGGACATGTTTTTCAATTTAGCAAAATGTATTTATTGATTTTATTAAACCTTCAGGAAAACTCATCCCGCCCGTGGATGAGGTTTCCTGAAAAACGCGAAGGCCACTTCAGCTTTTCGCCTGCCCGCCAACCTTAAGGCTGGACGGGCAGAGCTGTTAATTAGCTTAATTAGTTTCCTAATGGCCTTAATAGGTCTTTGACAGTTCGGTGTGTGCACACCCGCCGAATGAGATATCTAAATGACGCGCGATGACGACAGGACACATGCCAGACATCACGCATTATTTTGCAGTCAGTGTGTCGGGCCCGCCCCTGCATGCTGACTGCAATATTCAGGCCCATGTTTTTCTTGATTATAGGTGCTCATTCCATGTGGTTGGACTTTTATGAGGTCAGGTCACCAACATCAGGCGCTACTTTAGAAAAGTTACACCAAAGCTTTTCTACCCCTGGAATGCCAGAAGTAACCATCTCAGATAATAGTCCTGCATTTGCTAGTGCTGAATTTTAAAGATTTGTCAGCCTCAATGGTATTAACCACGTGAAGTCTGCACCTTGCCATCCATCATCTAGCGGACTGGTGGAAAGAACAGCACAAACTTTTAAGGCAGGAATGAAAAAAATTAACAAGTGAATTGTTGGAAACTAAACTTGCTCATTTCCTAGTTCACGATAGAACAACGTTCCCCCCCCACCTCACACACCACACTACTACAGGTTCAACACCTGCAGAGTTACTGATGAGGTGTCATCTTCGAAGAAGATTAAGCCTGATACTTCCCAGTTTGGAGGGGAAGGTAGAGAAAAGTCGAGGGAACCAGAAAGCAACTCATGATTTGCATAGTCGTGAGTGAGATTTACCTGGTAAAGTAAGCTATGTGACTGGGCCATTATCGTACCACGTAAAAGTGGAGGACTAGATCACCTGTAAACAGGTGGGTCATTTAAGAAGAAGGGAGTTACCCCAACAAAATGATGTTCCACCTGTAACCATTGTTGAACCTGTGATTCCTGCTGAAATTGTTCAACCAAGGATAGACATGCCCAATGTCTCTGTCAAAGTGGATTACACTGGACTGCCTGTGCTTAACAAAGTACTTGATGTTATTGCAGTTCCAGAGACTATGGTTCCTGTCAAAGATTCGGAAGTCGTGGAGTTACGATGTTCCACACGGATCAGGAAGCCATCTGAAAGACTGAAATTATAATTTCATGAACTGTATCAATATTGACATGTCATGATGTAAGTATCCTCGTATATACAAAATGTACAGAAAAGTTAAGGGGGGGGGATGTAGCAATTACAGTTCTGATAAACGTAGGACTGTAGCTTTAAGAATAACATTGTGTTGTAAGATCACATGACGTGTGTGTATCACAATCGGTTTGTAGCACGAGAAACCTCTGGGGGGAATTCCTCTTTAGTTATAGAGTTAGATACACACATGTAGTTGCTGCTGCTGTCTTGTAAATAAAGCTCAATGTTTCCACCAAGAAAAGTTACCTGGAAAATCAACTCTATAACACACGGTGTGGCCCACGTAGCATGCCTTGCTAATAAGGGCAATAGAGTGGGTGAGCCATGTGTGCACTGGAAGCTTTGACAGTGAACAGGCTCTCAGGCTAATTATGACACAGGTTGTGCCAGTTTGTACCATGCAGGTCCAGTTACTGCTACATGTCCTAAATAATCGAGCAACTCCCGCCAACTAGTGCCACTTAAAGGGCAATCCATCCATTCATCTTGAAGTTGAAACGTTTTTGACTTATTTTGCTTTTGCAGTTTGAGGAAGTGCTGTGGTATGTTCCTAAAGGAGTTTCAGTGATTTGTTGGGCATTGGAGTGCATGTCATTGATCCTGACAGAGAGGTCTGAGAAGTTTCTGCCCTGTCTGCATTAAGCCTGCTGGAGTTATGGACATGTGGTTGCTTGGCCTATAACACAACGAGGAATTTGAGCTGAGGCTGCAGAAAGAGGGGGCTCTGTGTAAGGGAGGAGCACAAGGGTTCTCCGCAGAGGGCCCACCCCACGAAGATCCTATAGGGAGAACTTCTACCTCCAGCCCAGCCGGGAGCAATTCCTGAGGTAACTGAAATTCACCAAGGAGGTGGTCACAATATGGTGCCATCAGCTTCAACAGGGGCCTGCAGCCTCACAACAGAGTGAGGAAGCTGCTGCCAATGGCTGTTAAAGCCATTAGCCTCTATGTAATTGGATCCTTCCAGGGGTTAGCAGGTGACGTTGCCAACATTTCCCAATTCGCCATCCTTCACTGCATCTGAGAGTTGACAGAGGCCCTGTACATCAGAAGAGGGGAACTCTCAGTAACCAGAGAAAAGCAGGAAAATTGAGCATGTCGCCTTGCGAAGTTAGTGGGATTCCTAACAGCACAGGGGCCCATTAGCTGAAAACACATGGCTCGATGGGCCTCAAATGTAATATGTTTATTGTAACTCCATTAGCATGCAGATGGGGTGTTACCATGCTTGGATGATTAAGTTGGTGAATGCCCGCCAACTGACAGCAGCCACAATAACTGAAGCCTGAAGCAGTCTACCTTCCCAGCCACATTCCAACGGCTGGCTGCTTGGAGACAAGGAATATCACCTATACACATAGGTGATGACTTCCCTCTGCCACCCAACAATCCAAGGACAAGACACCCACAATAAGAGCCATGCTGACCCAGGAATGTCCTACAGACCTGGTGCCTGTGAGCTCTCACTGAGACTGGCTCCCATAGGACCAGCAGTATTCCCAACATTACCACTGCTCAATTCCCTTGCTTTCAATCCTTCTGCCAGACCCCTTCACAACATCCTCTTGGTCAAAATCCTGCAATGAAAGCTGTTGACAAAACACCATTCCAGAACAACTTCATCCAAAAACACTTCCAATTATGCACAGTACTGAACTATTCACTCTTGTGCATCCCATTAGTGCCTGTCTTATGGGTGCCCTTGACTTGCCCAGTGACTTGACTATGCAGTGCTAACCTAATAGCTGCTTGCATGGCTGGTGGTGTGTTGGGTAGGAGATGTCATTTGAAGATGTGTTCACTGACCTTGACCACGCACCTAATGTCATTACTCAGTCTGTAGTGCAGTTAGGTCCTTGGGACCAGATTCTGGGCATTGACCTCCCTTGTTATCTGCTTCTATTCCCTTCTGTGGGTGTTCCTGGAGGGCCTCCTGGCATCCTGAAGAAACATGGCATCTCATCTCCTGTCGGTTAAGGCCTCCAGCGCTGCATCGGAAAAACTGGAAGCTCTCCATATTGGCTCCTGCTCCACTTGTTGTCCTCCTTACAGCCACTTGCATTACAGGCAGTCAGCAGTAGCTTCTGTGAAATAAGTGCAGCTCCCTTTTAAGAGGGACAGACTGCCTTTAAGAGGTGCAGGCTAGCTGAAACATATTCTAGCTATGCATGCTGGTAGCATCCTGTGGAGCATTCAGCTAATGAGTACCATGAGTCACACTCGGTTGAATGCTACGATCATTTAAATGAGCAGGCGGCACAAGGTTTTCGTGCCACCTGCCTCAACGGGATGGGGGATGGGGAAATAGGGAATAGGGAGTCCCATGCCCAAAGATAGGAGCAGTTCAATTTTTAACCCTAAGGGTTCAAAGGTGTTGTAAATTGACATCCTAATTTTAAAATCTTCTAATTGATGGTAACACAGACTGTGCGATCATCAGTGCTTTACTTAAGGAGAAGTTGGAAGGTGGAGAGCCTGCACATTTAGACCTGATATGCTTGAATTGCTGAACAGTTGGTGATTTGGATCAGGCCTTGGTTTATGAGCCACAGTGTCATCAGGGCTCAAAGTGAAATCATTTACAGCCTGCAGCAGGTGCATTCCAAAGCATTCTTGCCATCTCCAATTGATGTTAATGGTAAGTGGAGCCTTGTGAATTATAACTTTCAGGAAGCACCATGATGTCACCAGTGATACTGAGGGGGAGAGAGAATTCCTAATAGAGGCCTCCCTGGGAACATCTCTGAGAACATCCTGAATCACGTAAAATGTTTCTATCATTTATCTGCACTGATTCTTGATAACAAACCTCTAAAAAAAAATCAAAATAATTAGAAAAGGCAAAGAAAGCCTTGCAGAGCTATAGTGCTGTTCACAACCTCAGATCATCCAAAACACTTTAGAGCCTATAAAGTACTTTTGAAGTGCTGTCACAGTTGTAATGTAGAAAGTATGGCAGCCAATTTGTGCAATGCAAGGCCCCAAAATACAGCAATGTGATAATGACCAGATGATCTATTCCAGGAATTTGTAAAGAACTACTTCCCAAATTTAAACTGAGTCAGTATGAGCAACATTATCAAATTATACCCAATTCAGGTACTAGATTCATTTGTTTTTGTTTTATAATAGTTGCACCCAAAATGCAGAGGGATAGTTTTTCAGATGATTAGCACTAATCAGTATGATGAAATTTTTGGATCAAAGTTGCAAGTGGAAGAATGCTAAAGGGTGTTGCATTTACTTGGCACCCAAACATATTTGTCAGAAATGTGGCAAAGCAAATTCCTTTCGTTTTTGTGAATTTCATTAGCCAATGTGATGTAAATAGTTGTTTGAAAGTACAGAACTTGAGTATTGCTGCAAAAAAAAAAGACATACTGTCAGCTGGGCTTGCAGTGTGGCTCACTTACACATGCTAGAAGCCACATACATTCACAATCAGGGTCCTGTCCTTTCCAGACAGAAGGAGCATGTCCATGCATTGCACCTCTTTCAAATAAACAAAAGCTTGGAAGACAGCCATCCCTGGTTCATTCCCCATGACAATGCCTTGACCAATCAGAGACAACCTGTCTGGTTTGAATTTAAACAAAAGCTTGGCAGTTAATTGTTCCGTGGTGCATTCTTCATGGCAACACCTCGAATAATCAGAATCCACTTCTCAACCAATCAGCACTCTCTTTTCATGCAGTATAAATTGTTGTTCCTTTTACAATTGGTATTCTTGCAAATCTGCCTTGATCAGCGCAAGACAAAAAGCTTCAACAGCATGTCTCTTTTTCAGCAATGTGATATAAAGATTCGCAGAATCACATAATCACAGAATTGTTATGGGGTTGAGCGAGGCCATTTGGCCCATCGTATCTGCACCGGCGGTCTGGGTATTTTAACTTTGTGCCAATCTCCTGCCTTTTCCCCGTAACCTTGCACATTGTTTGTATTTAAGTAATCATCCAATGTCCTCTTGAATGCCTCAGTTGAGTACTACCACACAGAATTGATCGTGTATCCATTGCACCCATTGGCAGAAAAGTGGCTAAATTGAGATATAAGAGCTGCTGGGGTAGGGGTAATGTCACTGGACTAGTAAACCAGAGATCCAGGCTAATGCCTTGTGGACACAAGTTCAAAAACTCCACCACTGCAACTGATGGGGTTTAAATTCGATTAATTAATAAAACTCTGGTATTGAAAGTTTGAGTCAGTGATGATTGTTGTAAAATACCATCTGGTTCACTAATGCCCCTTTAGGGAAAGAAACCTTAACTGCCAGAAATGCCCACATCCCATGAAGAATTAAACAAAAATAATTAAGTCTCTACAATGTTGAAAAACTGCAGCTCTAAGCAACTCACCGTTTACCTGAAAGGCAGCATGGATACACCTATGAACTCCTCCAGAGAAAGAAAAAGAAAGAGTTTCCTTCTGTAGGGCCTTTCACAAGCTCAGGATATAAATAATTTCCTTGGGCTTTGGATGCATGATGCACTGAAAAAAATCAATGCAAACTAACCACAAACCATTATGGTCAGTCCTTGTGCAATGATCGCTTGGGGCACTTTTGAAAAAAAAATCAAAGGAGAAGAAAAATTTCTCACTAAGGTCTGAGACAATTAAGGCAGGATGCACCCAAAGTTTCCAAAATGAGTCAAAATGCAGCAGTGGTGCATTTGTTCACCACACTGAAGAAAGTCAACTGGAGACCATCTTATGTTAATCAACAGTGGAGAGCTGGTATATTACTAATGGACTAATCACATTTTTTAAAAAAAGATGACTTAAAACATTGCTGACAAAGGTGAAAAAATTTGAAGACAAATTCCAAAGACATTACTTCTTTCGATTAGCACACTAAATGCATTCATGTAAAATTCCTTACTGTGCTATCTTAACTGGTGGCCAAACTGTTTAAAATAAACAGGCCAACAGCTCTATTAAAATAGCACAACAAGGAATGTTACACAAAAGCATTAATCAGTACACCATCAGAGGAAATTATTTAAAAGATTTTAAAAGATTATCAGAGGAGATTATACCCTTAATGCAATCAAAATATTTACCTGCCTGTTAAAATAGGCACGTTGAAGATCAGAGTCTGGTTCTGTAGTGCTCAGCACTGGATAAATGGAATGAAGCAATAAGAAAATAAACTAACCCGTTAATTTGTGATTTTATTTAATGTTGAGACAGAAATCAGCTTTTGTTTATTTTTATATTGTGGTGATTTTCTAATTTGCGGTTAACTAAAATGCCTCTCAAAATTAGAAAATTAAGTTTTTTGCATAGAGTGCCAGCACGAAGCAATTCTAGAGGAGTTGTAGTGTGGGATAGATTCAGAATAAAAATGTAACCATCCTGACTTGGAAATATATTGCCATTCCTTCACTGTCACTGGGTCAAAATCCTGGAACTCCCTTCCTAACAGCACTGCGGGTATATCTACACCACATGGACTGCAGCGATTCAAGAAGGCACTCCCCACACCCTCTTCTCAAGGGCGATTAGGAATGGGCAATAAATGATGCCAAGCCAGTGATGCCTACATTCCGTAAATGATTTTTAATAAAAAACCCCATAATAATCTGCTTTATTTTTAGCTCTTCTTAAAGCCTCTTACAATTGTGTCATTGTACAGCTCATTTTGCTTGGAATACTGTCCTCTTTCCTGACACAAGTCAAGTGCGATTTTGGATGTGACATTCTTCGGACAGAAATAGTTATATATTCAGCCAGAGACATTTAGAATTAGAACAGAATAAGCTATTAAATATTTATACTTTATTACATTATTCACTTCCTGGCAGACTCCCTCTGTTGGTACATGTATGTATGGTAGCCTCAAATGGACAAAATGCACAATGTAATTTTCAATACACTATAATGGAGGAAGGGAAAGGTTAAATGAGGGCATCGAGGCTTCCTTGCCTTGACCTTCATTTTCCTTCCCGTTGTCCTGATCCAGTTGGTCACCCTTTCACCGCCTGTCACCTATTAATGCCAGTGGAGAGGCAGCGTCTGGGCTTTCAACCCACTTCCCTCCAATCTGCCCCGCTTACAATAACTCCCAGCGACCACCACATGAAGACCGCCGGCAATGGCAGGAAGGAATCAGGCTCTCCTCAGTTTCATCCCAATGGTTTTTCCACCAAAGGCGTTGGTCTCAGCTAAGTGAATGATTTGCTGCAATCAGTGGGGCCAATGGGCCCCTTTAAATTTCTGCCATCTCTTCTGATGCTGCAACAATGGGGGGAGGTGTCCATCATGCATAGGGAGTGACCCATGACTGAGGATATAGATTGAGGAAAATCTAGCCGCCTGTGTCACTGTAAAGTAGTATTATTGTTGCAACAATGCAAGGCATGCCAACAGAACAAAACATAACAAAACTAAACCAGACTGAGTTTGGGTTTAAGGATGCAGTCTCCGTACTAGCTACAGGGAAAACCACAGTGCAATATAGAGAACAGTACAGGTCAAAAAAGGCAGTAAATATTTCAGGTGCATTTGGACAGCTATGCTCGAAGGGCACTTTGCATGTATTTAAGTGCCCATTCATAAAGCTCTGCTAGTCCCTGATTGGTACCAGTGTGGAGTCAGCTAAATCTGTGTTTGCTTTGCTCTCATCATCAATATTGTTCTCAAATTGCATTTCAACAGCACTATGAGTGACATTGCTAATTTATGCAGATTATTGATAACTTGTTTAAGCCTTGGACCCATGTGAAAACTAGACTGAGAGCACAAATATACTCAGTTACTAATTTTAATAGCAAACAGTGGTTTTATGGAGGATTTGCACAGTCAGACAGCTGAAAAAAGATAGAGCTCAGCAGGGATGGACATGTGGCAGGTGGGATGTGAGCATTATGCAACCTGAGCTAGGGTATGAGGCAGCAATTCACACAAGAATGAAAGACGGTGGAGGAAGATACAAGCTTGGCATGACCAGGGCCAGGAGTAGTTTGCTTTTATTATGATGACCAGGACCAGCTGTGTATTTCTAAACTGGTTTTACTGAGTTACATTTAAATGACTGTTATCATTTGATTATGCAGATTATCAAATGTGAATGGCACAAGATGGAAAAAAAAATCATAACTGAAGATCTGCGGAGGTCTATGAGTGTCGTGAAACCTCAGCTTTGGGAATTGTATTTATTTACAGTCACCGCCTTCCTTGCTCTTCATTCCTCTCCTGAAGGTGGCAATGCATGCTGGGATATGATTGCACAGGTATCAGCACCTTCAGTACCTTTTCCAATTAACCCTTCATCTTCCATGCATTTCAACAATTCCTGCTGTGTAAATTTGATTAAAACTATCTGGCCTTACCCAGGATCCACAAACATGCATATTCCTGTGAGAACCCTGGCTGATTTTTCTTAATCTGCATCTCTGTCTACCCTGGGTAACTGTAGGGAACAGGGCTAAATCTTATAACTGTAAGCTTTGCAGAAGTCCACACCATTTGACGCCTGCAATGATCCTGAGTAAACTGAGTTTTTATTTATTCATCCTTGGAATGTGAAATCAATGACAAGGACAGCATTTGCTGCCCATCCCTAACTTCCCTAAAGAAAGTGGTGGTGAGCCACCCTCTTCAACCACTGCAGTCCATCTCTTATAGATACATCCACAATGCTGTTAGGGAGTACGTTCCAGGATTTTGACCAGCAATAGTGAAGGAACAATGATATAGTTCCAAGTCAGGATGGTGGTCAGACTTGGAGGGGAACTTGCAAGTGGTGGTGTTCCCTTGCATCTTTTTTATATTCATTCATGGGATGTGGGTGTCACTGGCTAGGCCAGCATTTATTGCTCATCCCAAATTTCCCTTGTTTAGAGGGCATTTAAGAGTCAACTGTTGGTTTGGAGTCACATGTAGGTCAGACCAGGTAAAGACAGCAGATTTCCTTCCCCAAAGGGCATCAGTGAACCAGATGAGTTTTCACAACAATCGACAATGTTTTCATGGTCATCATTAGCTGGGTCAGATTCCCAGCTTCAAGTAACTTGACTCTTTGTCCATTAGTACATGAAAAGCCGAAAGGCCATATTTCATTTTATGTTGCAGTAAAAATGATGCATTTTCATTAATTTGGAGTACTTTAATAATTCATATTTTTAATGCAAAAAAACCAAAAAGCAAAATGGCTCACACTCCCTCTTCTCACTACTTCTAAGTTAATGCTGACATTCACTTCTTGACTCCCCGAAGCCTGTCCACCATTTACAAGGCACAAGTCAGGGGTCTGAGTGAATACTCTCCACTTGCCTGGATGAGTGCAGTTTTAGCGACACTCAATTACACTCTCCAGGATGAAGCAGCCCGCTTGATTAGCACCCCATCCACCATCTTCACAATTCATTCCCTCCACTACCCACGCACAGTGGCAACAGTGTGCACTATCTACAAGATGCATTGCAGCAACTCACCAAGACTCCTTTGACAGCACCTTCCAAACCCGCGACCTCTACTACCACAAGCGCAAGGGCAATGGAAGCATGGGAACACCACCACATGCAAGTTCCCCTCAAAGCCATCCTGACTTGGAAATATCACTGTTCCTTCGCTGTTGCTGGGTCAAAATCCGGGAACTCCCTTCCTAACAGCACTGTGGATGTTCCTGCACCACGTGGACTATAGCGGTTCAAGAAGGCAGCTCACCACCACCTTCTCAAGGGGAATTAGGGATGGGCAACAAATTCGGACATAGCCAATGAGGCCCACATTCTGTGAAAGAATTAAAAAAACTCTTTCCCCCTCACTGAAAAAATTACTCTCTGCTTCCATCCACTTCCCTCGTATTCATTTACTCTTTCAACTGCCATCCAATTTTAATTGCCATTCTTTTCCCCCTTCTCTCTCCTTTACATTTCCCTCTCTCCCTTGTTACCACCCAGTTCTTCCTTTCATTGCTTTCCATTCTCCACTAGATTTTTATCCATTTCCCCTCCATTGAACAATTATGCATTGCCCCACTCCAACTGCTGCTATCTTAATCCAGTTACTGTAACAGGTCCTCACAGTAATGGCCAGGATTTTGGTCTCACATGAGTTCCCAGTCACACTATATAGAGACCATTTAATCCTGATCATTAGCACTGAACGTGATGTTGAATGGAGTCAGGGACCTTTGGCCGGATTTTTGATGCCAAGGAGGGCAGCTCAAGTCAGAAAATTGCCTGACCTGGCAGACCCGCCTCAGTTTAAAGTGCCTGTTAGGCCCAATTTTCACTCTGGGGAGGTGGGATTGGGATTGAGTCCTGCCCGCCAACACCAGAAGCAGTTCCTGCTGAGGAGAGCTGGTCAGAAGGCCCATCTCGGTTCCCTGGAACTTTGTCCCAGTTGTTTTAGAAGCTGTTAGGCCAGCTAACCCCCATCCCTCACACTGCCTCAATTCTCTTAACCCTCCATGGCTCCTCCTACATCCCATGCTGTCTGCATGCCCCAACCCACCCCATGCCCCTGACCCCCATGGCAACCCCATGTCAACTCGTGCCCTCACTTAGCCCACACTCTCTCACATCCTCATGCCCTTCAATATGGCTCTCACTCCTATACACTTGATACTGAAAAAAACTCCCATTCATGAAACCCAAAGCCTTTAAATCTCCTCAAGTGGTTAATCTCTTATAAAAACAAGCAGACTTCTATTCAGATCCCAAATCAAAGACAACCAATCCTTTCATAGCTCTTTAAACTATCAATCAAACTGTGAAGTCAGAAGCCTCTGCACAGATAAATATTGCTCTTGACACTCAGCCAAACATTGATAATGGCATTATAATAGCCCTTGAGGATGTGTGAACAACAATTCTATTGAAACTGAATAACAAGATGGTAATTTTTAATTTAACCTACATTAGATGGCCTGTCAATCAAAGTAGTTTAGCAGAAGGTTTTTTTCTTTAAATCTCACTGACCGTTTCAGCGTGTTTTTTTCATGTTTACTGATTGAGGGATTAAAAGAACTTCAGATCATGACACTTAAACAGACTTTATCCACCTTTCAAAAGAGTTTACACCTACTGCATAAATTTGTGACTCCCATACTGCAGGTTAAGACCAGCTAAAGTGGGGTCTATTTGAGCTCAGCACTATGTTAAAATGGCAGTGCTGAATTCAGGTTTCCCTCCTGTATGAGTCATCTTGCTGGCAAAAACTGGATGACAAAAATGGGGGCAGGACTTCTGCACCTGGGTCCTGCCCGTCATTATAAAAAGCCCGTGGAGTCTTCCCAGCTCCACAAAAATCTGGCTCCTACTGTATTGAAATACCCATCAGAATCAGGAGGATGGGACATTGGAGAACAGAGGACTAGCTTTGCTATTTTCTATTCTATAGTTACATTGGATTTACAGCACAGAAACAGATCTTTAATTCCAACTGCTCCTTGTTCATGCTTATGCTCCACTTGTCAGGGTGAAATGATAAAAGTTGGCATGCAGGATGAACTGACAAATCAATTTAGAGCCTCCATTTTCACCTTAAGAACAGTTTTAACTTTACCCTTTGTCAACATTATTAATTAATGACTTATACAAGTCTAACCAGACAAAGCTTCCTATTCTCATCACATACTGCTACTTCTACATACAAACTGCTTTTTAACTGGTAGTTACCCAATGCCAGTATCAAGATCTCCCAGGGTAGGTACAGCACAGCCAGTTGTCAAATCAAAGTCCCAAGACTCAGCCTACTTCAGAAGAAAACCCTTTAATGCATCAGTGTAACATTTCCATTATCCACACCAGCACTCTTATTACCTCTCTGAGTGAGATTGCCAATTTATTCCAAATTAGGGCAATTTGTTGCCAATTGCAGACTTATTTCATGCAGATTCCTTAGGTGGCTGAGAGGGAAGAATGTCATCTCAACAGTCAGAACCCCTTAACTCCAGACCCTAGTGTGCTAACCCTAGTGCATTACCCTCGGGATACTTTCTAAATGACAGTTCGAGAAAAAGCAAAAACACCACAAATCACAAGATGAATCAGCTTCGCTGTTTTTAGTTGCTCCCATTTCTATTTCATGTTATATTATGTTTTTAGGCTTTGTATTCATCATATTGGTGTCCTTCATTAATCCAGACTTGCAGGGTTATTAATTCTTGGCTCAGGTCTCATACCCAGGTGGGCCTTTGATACGAGTTCCAATACTAGCATTGGAACAATCTGCTGTTTACCATTACTTCCGCAGAGTGACAATCAGAGTCGGATTGCCATTCTGCTCCTATGCTCCTACTTTCAGACCCGAAAATTTTTTCAATCCTATCTCGCACGACTTCTGACACAGGCCAGGCAAGATCTGGGCAGTGCAGTGTGCTCCCGGGGCCTAGCGTCAAGGGCTGTAGAGTCGGAGGTAAGGAAGCCAAGCCCTCTTTTTTACAGCACTAGCTGCTGTAAACCAGGTAAGTTAAAGTTCCAGCCAAGTTTAAAGGTGCTTTACAGACCAGGGACAAGGTAACTGTATAAGGTAAGTGCGTAGGATTTGGGGTGGGGGTGGGGAGGGTTGGGCCGTGCCTCGGGAGGGTGGGGTCAGGTTCCTGTCTCAGGGGTGTAGGGTCAGGTTGTGCCTCGGTAGGGGTTGGTGGGGAGGCGGTGGTGGGATTGGGTCGGGCCTGGCCTCAGATGGGAGAGATCGTGTTGGGCCTCGGGGGGGCGGGGGCTGGAATTGGGTCAGGATTTGGGGAGATAGGGTTGGGTTGCGTTGGACCTCGGAGAAAGGGGGGGGGGGGCGGTGTTGGTGGGGGGGGGTGGGCGGTGTGGTGCATGGGATGCGAGACTCAGATGGTAGTGTTGGACCTCAGCGGGGTGGTGGGGTGGGGGAGCTTCAACCCTCAGGGGGTGGTCAGGTTGGGTCTCCGAAGTGGGGATGGGGGTTCGAGTTGGGTCTCGGGTGGGTCAGGTTGGGTCTCGTGGGGGGAGGGTGAAAGTCGGGATTCGAGCCTTGGTAGCGGGGGGATGACCTGATTGAGGAGAAAAGGGTCTTGGGGGGGAGGTGGTGGTGAGTAATCCAGGGGATGGGAGGCATCCATGGGGGTGGTGGGGATACTGTGGGGCGGGGGGGGGGGGCAGTTTTTGTGGGGGTGGGGAGACCCCATGGCACCCCTGTGCGGGGTTGTAGCGGCAGGGGAGTGCAGTTAGGGGATTCCCATGAGGGTTCAGGAGTGTGAGGGGAGTCCCATGGGGCTTGTGGGTCTGTACAATAATTACCCAGAGGCTAGAAGTGATTTTAATCCTTCTATCTTTTTCTGGGTAATTATCGATGCAACACAGTCGGAACCATCTGAAGTTTGCGACTTTTATTTTCGGATGGTTTCAAGTGCAGGGCAATTGCCAGGGGAAGTTTGCACTTGCCTTGTGCGCCTTGCCTGGGAGCCTCCGGGGGTGGGGTTGGGGGGTGGTGGGTGGTTCCCCAGCACATATTTGGGGTACCCCTTCCAAATACGACACCCTGGAGCGCTGAAGTTACGGCCCAACATTTCTGTTAATTTTAGGAACACATTGTATTGGGATGTGATAAAATGTAAACAATAACCACCTTTAATTGAACCATCCAGCTAAGAGAAAATATTGGAATATATATAAAATACATACACAATAATGCATATACACAGTGAGAATATATTGACCGTAATATTAATCTGAAAGCAGCTTCCAAGTGGCGGTGCAGAGTGGGGTGCAATTTCATAGGTGAAACCAGAAGTCAACTGAGCAGGACAGAATCTGCAATGTCAACTCAATTGAACCAATGCTTTTTTTCACTTCTGCCTTTCGTGTCTCCAAGCTGTGTACCCGCATGATGTAATTTCAGCTCTATTTAATGGGACAGTGGAATTATGAGTTGTTCAGGATGGCCGGTGGGCAAGAGCAGCATCAAGATTTCATGGAATTAGTGCTGGCTGTTATCAGGAACAGGAGGGGTGAAGTGAAGAAACCTGCTGCCTGACCAGGAAAGCACGGAGGTGGGTGAGGAGGTGAGAAACACAAGCATTGGATCCAATTTACGAAGTGAGTGAATGAATGAACCAGGTCAGGAAATGTGAGGACTATATTGTGGGGTTTAATCCACTATTCCCACTGCACCCTCCAGCATGTCACTCTGTCTTACTAAGTGCTCTCCATTATTTCACTCCTCACACTCACTCAACTTTCAGCAGCACCTGCAAGCCTACACTTTCCATGCACTTTATAACTTACCCATTTATTCACCTACCATTGCCATTCACCGCAATCATTACGCAATGTATGTGTCTCATCCATTGGGATGACTACAAGACCTTCACTCACTCTTCTATTTTGCTGCTTGTAGGAGAGGAAAGTGCAAATGCAGAGGTAGGGGAGAATACAGGAGGGGGCTCTGGAGATAAGTGGCATATCTGTGTTCTTCTCAGTTGGAGATAGAGAGACAGGGAGCACACAGCTTGCTGGTGACAGAATTACAAATATACCTGATACACATATATCGGCTTTGTTCACTCGGTGCGAAGGCGCAGGCAGTGAGGAGGACCTCCTCGTAAGCCTGCTCCTGGGCCTTGCCAAGGTGGCCATCAGCAGGTCCAGGCAGCGGATGGTCAAGGAGGCCGTCCAGCCCGACTGTCTGCCCCTCTTCAGCAGCTATGCTCACAGCCATGTGGCCCTGGAGAAGGAGCATGCCATGTCCACCGGTACGATAGAGGCCTTCCGCGGTCAGTGGGCACCATGCGGCTGGGGTGCACCTAACCCTCGGAAATTATTTTTTGGTTTTGTTAGTTAAATTTCCTTTGACATTTTGATTTATGTTACAGTGCTCCACCAGGGGCTGTCATGTCCTCTCATTTATTGATTTTTGTTTAACTGGAAGAGTACATTGACTTTGTTTCATCAGTGACTGAACTGACATGGCTGTCAAGATTGTGACTTTACCAAGACTAAATCATGATCTTTAGTCTTCCAGGCCTTCATGCATGTAAAATGTGTTGCAGGACTTCCATAAGGATGATTCCTCAGATGAGCTCTTTGCTTCTGAGGGTGCATTGTTGCAGGACATGCAGCCATGCAAAAGTACAAGCACAAATACTCACACTTCAGTGGGTCCACTTAGTTAGCTGGGATTTCATCTGGTAATTCAGAACTCACAAGTGGCCAGGAGCAGACACTGGTGGTGGGACATCTGTGGAAAGTCTGCATTTTTAAAAAAATTCTTGTACGGGACATGAGCGCCACTGGCTAGGCCAGCACTTTTATTGTCCATCACTAATTGCTCTCGAGAAAGTGGTGGTGAGGCACTTTCTTGAACCGCTGCCATTCATGTGACTTAAGTACACCCACAGTGCTATTTGGGAAGGAGTTCCAGTATTTTGACCAAACAACACTGAAGGAACAGTGATATAGTTCCAAGTCAGGATGGTGAGTGACTTGGAGGGGAACTTGCAGGCGATGGTGTTCCCATGTGTCTGCTGCCCTTGTCCTTCTAGATGATAGAGGTCGTGGGTTTGGAAGGTGCTGTCTCAGAAGGCTTGGTGAATTCCTGCAGTGCATCTTAGATGGTACACACTGCTGCTAGTGTGTGTCAGTGGTGGAGGGAGTAAATGTTTGTGGATGGGGTGCCAATCAAGCGGGCTGCCTTGTCCTGGATGGTGTCAAGCTTCTTGAGTGTTGTGGGAGCTGCACTCATCCAGGCAAGTGGACAGCATTCTATCACACTCCGGACTTGTGTCTTGTAGATGGTGGACAGGCTTTGGGGAGTCAGGGGGTAAGTTACTCACTGTAGAATTCCCAGTCTCTGGCCTGCTCTTGTAACTACAGCATTTATATGGGGTGGAGGGTGATCCAGTTCAGTTTCTGGTCAATGGTAACCCCCAAGATTTTCAGAGTAGGGGAATCAGTAACAATAATGCCACTGAATATCAAGGGGTGATGGCTGGATTCTCTCTTGCTGGAGATAGTCATTGTCTGGAACTTCTGTGGCATGAATGTTACTTGCCACTTATCAACCCAAGCCTGGCTGTTGTCCAGGTTTGCTGCATATTGGTACAGACTGCTCCAATATCTGAGGAGTTGCAAATGGTGAACATTGTGCCATCATCAGCAAACATCCCCACTTCTGACCTTATGATGGAAGGGAGGTCATTGATGAAACAGCTGAAGATGGTTGGGCCAAGGACACTACCCTGAGGAACTCCTGCAGTGATGTCCTGGAGCTAAGATGATTGATCTCCAACAACCACAACCATTTTCCTTTGTGCTAGGTATGACCCCAACCAATAGAGAGTTTCCCCCTGATTCCAATTGATCCAGTTTTGCTAAGGCTCCTTGATGCCACGCTCGGTCAAATGCTGCCTTGATGTCAAGGGCAGTCACTTTCACTTCACCTCTTGAGTTCAGCTCATTTATCCATGTTTGAACTAAGGCTGTAATGAAGTTGACACCTTATTTTTAGGTATGCCTGGTGCTGCTCCTGGCATGCCCTCCTGCTCTCTCCATTGAACCAGAGTCGATCCCCCCCTCCCCCCCAGTTTCATGGTAATGGTAAAGCTGGGCCATGAACTTACAGATTGTGGTTGTAAACAGTTCACCTGATTCACTCATGTCCTTTAGGGAAAGAAACCTACCATCCTTACCTAGTCTAGTCTGCATGTGACTCGAGACCCACAGCAATGTGGTTAACACTTAAATGCACACTGAAATGGCCAATCAAAATCATTACGACCTAGGAACAAGAAACGACAACAGAAAACCCAGCCCTGTTGACCCTGCAAAGTCCTCCATACTAACATCTGGGGGCTTGTGCCAAAATTGGGAGAGCTGTCCCACAGCAATAGCCTGACGTAGTCATACTCATGGAACGTGTTCCATGAGGATCAGTGTTGGGGCCACCAGCATAAGATAGTTCACAGACAATGTCCTGTCCTTCCAGCAGGAAAGCCCCACCAGAGGAAGTTGCCCTGGGAGTTCTCAACATCAACTTTGGACCCCATGAGGTCTCATGGCATCAGGTCAAATTTTGGCAAGGAAACTTACTGCTGATTACCATCTACTGCTGTCCCTCAGCTGATGAATCAGTGCTCCTCCATGTTGAACACCACTTGGAGGCAGCACTGAGGGTTGCAAGGGCACAAAATGTATTCTGGGTGGGGGACATCAATGTCCATCAGCAAGCGTGTCTTGATAGCCCCACTACTTGGCTGAAGATTAATTTGGAGCTGGTGTATCTGCCTTTGTCCCTTCCAACACAGTGTGCTCAGCCAAGGCCCCCAGGCACGTAACCGTTAGAATCTTTCGAGCTGATAGTTGTCGTGGATCAGAAGGTGAGCCTCACATTTGAGGCATTCAAAAATATCAATCACAAAGCAGTTTGTGATACTCGTGGGCTTGGAGGAGACAAACTTACTTTATCACCTTGTAGACAGAGGTAGAGCCACAGCAAGGAGCAGAGGAGCTAACATTAACAGCTGGTAGGAGAGCCCTGGGTAAAAGGAGAAAGAATAAAAAATAATTATATAATAACAGATGTAGCGAACACAAAGATGAGAATTTTGATGGAAAAGAAAGAGATTGCATTTATATAGTGCCTTTCACAACCTCAGGAGATCCCAGTGCACATCACAGCCAATGAACTAATTGGGAACTGTAGTCATTATAATGTGGTAATGATAGAAACAAAGTAGCCAATTTACACAAAAGATCCCATAAGCAGAAACATGATAATGAACAAATAGTGTTTTAGTGATAGGGATAAATATTTGCCAGGACATGGGTGAAAATGTGCCTTTTCAAAATGGAATGATTTTGTGCAGCTGAGAATAGAAGTTGCAAAAATAAAATTGGCAACAACATTGGCAAACAAAAATGATGTTCAAAAGAGTGCAGGAAAAATATATTCCACTTATAGGAAAGAACAAACTAATCAATAGTGAGACCCCATGAATGAATAAAGACAAAAGGAAATAATTGAAGGTTAGCAAAGAGGCAGACGTTAATTATGAAGGCAGCAGAGAAATGCCTGCTAAGTAAGAATACAAAGAGATTAGAGACAAATTTTAAAAAAATACAGCTAGGAAGACAAAGAGGGATGATGAAATTAAATTATTAAGGAGCTTAAAGCAAAATAGTACAATACTTTACAGGCACATCGATAAAAAAAAGGCTATTGTGGGAGCAGGACCATTAAGGAATAGATAAGATAATACCACAGGTAACAATAAAGAGATGGCAGAAATATTAAATAATCATTTTGTTTCAGTATTAGAACAGATAGCCACGACATTGAATGATGAGATGAATAATGAGATAAGTGCATTTAAAATAAAAACAGAGGGATGCATTGAATTAACTAAACAAACTCAAAGAGGAAAAAACCCCTGGTGTGGATGGATTGCATCCACACATTTTAAAAGAGACAGCAGAGGCATTGCTATGCATAATTAACATACGTAATAATTTGTTAGTAAATGCTGTAGTGCCAGAAGGAATCTATAGTTAAGAAGGGAGACAGAAGATGCCCAGGGACTTGTAGACCAGTCTAACATTGGCCGCTGGAAAAATAATGGAATCCATGTTAAAGGAGAGAATAGAAGAATATCTAGAAATGAAAAATATAATAATAAATAGTCAGCATGGATTTCAAAAGATAATATCTTGTTTGGCCAACCTTATTGAATTTTTTGGGCAGATGACAGAGAGCATAGACAATAGTAATGCAGTATATGTAATTTATCTGGATTTTCAAAGGATCTTCAATAAGATGCTGCATAATAGACATAACAGACAAGGTCAGAGAGTCTGGAGTCAGGGGACAAGTGGCAGAATGGATTACTAGCTGGTTCAAGGCAGAAAACAGAGAGTGGCAGTAAATGGTAAGCGGTGTTCCGTGAGGATCAATGTTGGGGCAACCAGCATAAGATAGTCACCAAGGAATCCAATAGAGAATTGAGAAGAGATGTTTTACCCAAAGGGTGATGAAAATGTGGAACTCGCTACCACAGTGAGTGGTTGGAGTGAATAGCAGATGCATTTAAGGGGAAGCTAGACAAGCATATGAGGGAGAAAAGGGAATCAAGGATTACAATGACAGATTTAGATGAGGAAAGATTGGAGGAAGAATAGAGAATAAACAGCGGCATGGACTGGTTCAGCCAAATGTTCTGTTTCTGTGCTGCATATCCTATGTAATAAAATGTCCCAAGTGCTTCACAGAGAAGTTTAAACAAACATATGACACTGAGGCAGTTAGGGAGATATTCAGGCAGGTGACAAAATGCTTGGTCGAAGACGTAGGTTTTACGTAGTACTTTAAAGGAGGAAAGCGCGGCAGTGATGTGGAGAGGTTTAAGGAAGCGATGAATTCCAGAGTTGGGGCTGAAACAGCTGAAGGCAACAGTACGATTAAAATCAGCATTGCTCAAGTGGCCGGAATTGGAGGAGGATACTCAGAGAGTTGTAGGGCAGGAGGAAATAATAAAGATGGGGAATAAAGAAGCCAAGGAGGGATTTCAAAACAAGGATGTGAATTTTAAAATCGGGGCATTATTTATTCAGGAGCCAATGTACGTCAGTTATCAGAGGGGTGATGCATGAATGGGACTTGGTGCGAGTTAGGACACAGGAAGCAGAATTTTGGATGACCTCAAGTTTACGGACGGTAGTATGTGGGAGACCAGCAGGAGTGTGTTAGAATAACCAAGTCTAGAGGTAACAAAGGCATGGATGAGGGTTTTAGCAGCAGAAAAGCTGAGGCAGGAGCAGAGAGGGGCAATGCTATTGAGGTGGAAATAGGCAGTATTTGCAACTAACAACAGATCCAAGTTCTCCATCCCGTGGTATCTACTCACATTGATTTAGTCTGGCACTGTGCATTCCATGTTGGTGACATGCTATGTTCACTACCTGGAGACTTGAGTGTGCTTTAATAAATTTTCATATAATAAATTTTTATCTCAGCTTAAAACTGCTTTTCAGTTCCTTTGCCTTTTTTCTAACAAGTTTAGTGTATTTTGCTTTCCCACTCAGGATGAGAAGATGTATATTCAACACATAACACCTGATGGCCAGACTGTTACAGCGGATAACTAGGTAACATTTGGATAACTTACTATTCCAATTTTAATCATTTAAAGAAATACTCCATGTACACTTGAGGGAATCCCTGAACTTTGGTATGTAAACAATACTGACTAGTAATAAGCTTCTTACTTTACATATAAAATACATATGGTGGACTGCAGCAGTTCAAGGAGGCGGTTCACCACCACTTTTATGGTTTTGGTTATCAGGTTCACCTTGTCCAGCGAACACGAGCTGCGCCCTTGATATTAATCCATTAGGTGGTACTTGAAAAATATAGGCAGAGACCGATTAATTGAACAAACACTGGTGGTTTCTTGCAACTAAGAACAGAGCACTAACACCACGTGTGCTTCTTCAATCACCTCTAGCTCTAGGCTTCCTGTTACCCAAGTAGCCAACGCTGTGTAGCGATTGGTCAGTACAGTCACGTGGTCAGTTAACTACATTTTCTTAAAGGTACATTGCACTCCACTTTACCACAACCACCTTCCCATCTGGTGCAGGTACACCTACAGTGTTGTTAGAAAGGGAGTTCAGGATTTTGACCCAGTGACAGTGAAGGAATGATGATATCATTCCAGGTGAGGATGGTATGTGTCTTGGAGGGAAGCTTGCAGGTATTGGTGTTCCAATGTGTCTCTCTATCTTGTCCTTCTAGGTGGTAGGGTTCGTGGATTTGGAAGCTGCTGCTGAAGAGTGCATTGCTGCAGAGCATCTTGTATATGGAGGTGATTCAGAGGAGGTTTATAGATTGATACTGGGAATGAGTGGGTTGTCTTATGAGGAAAGGTTAGACAGATTGTGCTTATTTCCACTGGAGTTTAGAAGAGTGAGGGATGACTTGATTGAAGTATACAAGATCCTGAACGGTATTGACAAGGTGAATGTGGAAAAGATGGTTCCTCTTGTGAGTGAGTCCAAAACTAGGGGGCACTGTTTTAAAATTAGGGCTCACCCTTTTAGGACAGAGAAGAGGAGAAATTTTCTCTCAGGGGGTTGTGCGACTTTGGAACTCTGCCTCAGAAGGCGCTGGAGGTGGAGGTAGATAGATTCTTGTTAGGCAAGGGAATCAAAGGTTATTGGGGGTAGATGGGAGTGTGAAATTCGAAACACAAACGGATCAGCCATAATCTTAATGAATGGCGGAGCAGGCTCGAGGGGTCAAATGGACTACTTCTGCTCCTATTTCGTATGTTCATATGTTCGTATGCTCATGAAAAAGTTCTGTTCCAATCAAGCAGTCAGCCATGGATTCATGCTTTTTAAAAAATGAATGAGAAATATTTCGTTTGCAGCCTTGTCAAAAACTTCCTGAAAGTCCAATCACATTATATCATTAAGAATTCCGCTATCTGCTGAAATTAAAACAGAAAATGCTAGAAAACCTCAGCAAATCTGGCAACATCTGTGAAGAGAGAAACAGAGGTAATGTTTTGAGTCCGTATGACTCTTCTTCAGAGCTATCTACTTAATTGGATTAATTACAAATGAAGTAAAGATTCAGTCGAGATTCCTTAATCCAATCTGTCTGGTTTTTATTAGATTATCATTATCCAAATCCTCTTCCAGCCACTCTTTAGAATAAAAAGAAAGACTTGGATTTATATAGCGCCTTTCATTACCACCAGACATCTCAAAGTGCTTTACAGCCAATGAAGTATTTTTGAAATATAATCACTATTGTAATGTTCCCCCTTTTGTGGCCACTATTGAAATTCTATGAATGGGCCTGGGCACTATCAGGTTATTGTGGGTATATTGAATATTTTAAAAGATTTTGAATTTAGTATGGACAAAGTCATCAATATTTTAAGTGGACTGAAGGCCAAAAAGGAAAATCACATAAACTGGATATATAAGCGCCTGGATTAAGGAGATTATAGAGAGGGAATTTGAGGACAATTATCATGGAAAATGTCATTCTGAAAAGAGGCAATGCCTCTCTAGCCAGCAGATGAGACCCCTGATGCCTCAATAAGATTCCGCTGAGCGAGTTAGTATTTCCCTTCTGACTGAATACTTCCGGTAATGCAGAGCCACTGTCTTAGAACAGGAGTTGACCATTTAGGATTGAGATGAGGAGACACTTACTCAAATAATGCGCAATGTTTTGTTTGGCTGGTGCCTTACAGTTGGCAGGCAGGCGAAAAGGCCAAGCGGCCTTCACGTGTTTTTTAGGAAACCTCATCCAGGAGCGGGATGAGGTTTCCTAAAGATTTTACAAATTAAATTTTAAAAGTTTTCTGAAATACTAAATTAAATTTCTATTTATTTATTTCAAAAGTGCTTCAATCTTCCTGAGGCAGCTCCGTGGCCCAGGGAGATTGAAGTGCTCTTTACCGCGCATGCTGGCCCCAACTTTCCATCCTCCCCACCACCCCCCCGACCCCCCACCTGAGCACTACCACTCATGACTTACGCTAGGCGGGGCTTAATTGGCCCACCCATGTAAAATGGCAGTGTGGAGCCGATTGTTGGTGAGGCGGTCAGCTCCGCGACCACCCCCGCCCGCTCCTGCCAAGCCCGCCCAACGCGGGAAGAATTCAGGCCTTCATCTTGTTTTTGGTTTTAATTTACTATTCCTAAATTTGCTTTTTGCTTCACCTTATTTCTCCTTCTTAACTGCTCAAATTCTCCTTACCTGTTGCCACAATCTGATTCTTTCCCTCCTCCCTATTAACAGTTAAAAACTATATGATTTGGTTTCTGGTTTTCATCATAAACCCTGCCAGGCAAAGGAAACTTGATGCACTGTGTCAGTTATTTCACCATTGTTGCCTATTAACTCGGCACGTGTGGACATTGGCTGTGTTCCTCCCTGTTCTTTGCCTGCCAGTACTCACTGTTCGAACACACATATAGGACAGAGTTTTAACTTGCAGACTCCTGCGCAGTGGGGGAGCGCAGTAGCTTGTCAGGAACCCAAAAGTTTCAGCAGTGCATTTTGTCAGTGCCTTTTTAAAACAGCCACTAGATTTCAGGTTTCTGCTGCACTAGCTCTAAACTCGCATCTTTCTTTAGTTTGTCTCTTATCTCCCCTCATGCCCTCTCCATCATGTCTATGAGACCCAGCTCCCATTCCGTTGCCCTAATCCCACCAAGCTGCTGACTACCCAACTTCCTTCCTGGCTCACATGTTAGCTGATACTGTTAATGGTTCTTTCTTGAGGTGTTGTCGCTCTCTCTTTTACATCACCCTTTCCACAGCCCCTGCAAGATACTGCCCCATCTCCAACCTCTCTTTCCTCTCCAAAGTCCTTGAACATGTTGTCACCTCCCAAATCTATGCCCACCTTTCCCTGAACTCCATATTTGAATTCCTCGTCACAAAGGACATCCAATGTGACTGTGACAAAGGTAAACTTTCCCTCTTCATCTTTCTCAACCTGTCTCCAGCCTTTGGTACAATTGAGCACACTAGCCTCCTACAACTTCTCCTCACTGTCGTCCAGCTGGGTGGAGCTGCTCTCACCTAGTTCCATTCTTACCTATTTAATCATAGCCAGATTATCACTTGCAATGCCAGCTCTTCCTGCTCCTGCATTGTTGCCTCTAGTGCCCCTGAGAATCTATTGTTGGCCCCCTCCTTTCTCTCATCTATATGTTGCCCCTTGACAACACCATCCAAGAATCTAGTTTTAGTCCTCACGTGCACACTGACAACACCCAGTTCTACCTCAAGACCACCTCTCTTGGCTCCCCCCGTTTCGCAAACTTATCCGCCCATTTGTCTGTACATCCAATACAAGATGAGCAGTCATTTCTTCCAATTAAATTTTGGGAAATCCACAGCCATTTTCTTTGATCCCTGCTACAACCTCTGTTTCCTAGCTATAGACTCTATTCCTCAGTTTTGAGGTGAAATTCTGATCACATATCCGCCTATTTTCACATCCGTAACCCTGCCTCAACACGTCTGCTGCTGAAATCCTCACTCATGCTTTTTACCTCTGGACTTCACTATTCCAGTGCACTCCTAGCCTGCCTTCCACATTCTAAACCCTGCAAACATAAGGTCATCCAAAACCCAGCTGCTGTGTTCTTGCTGAAGCCAAGCTCCCTTCACCTGTGCTCACTAACTTACATTGGCTCCCATTCAAGCAACACCTTGTTTCTAAAATTCTCATCCTAACTTCAAATCCCTCCATGTTGTGCAATGTTGTGCAAAGTGCCCCTCCCTATCTGTGTAATCTCCTCCAGCCTTACAAGCCTCTGAGCTATCTGCGCTCCTCTAACCCTGATCCCTTGAGCATCCCTGATTTTAATCACTCCACCATTGGTGACTGTGCCTTCAAGTGTTTAGGCCCTAAGCTCCAGAATTCCCTCTCTCAACCTCTCCATCTCTGTATCTCTCTTTCCTCCATTAGGATGCACTTTACAAACCTTTTACTTTACCACTCCATAGTCCATCTTCGCCTGCAGCTCAAGTGACCTTGTGAATTTTGAAGAGCGGTACGGCAAGAGTTCGAGACGAGCGTTGGGTGGCTGTGTGAGGGATAGGTGGTTGATTGTGGGACAACTTGGTGCTTGGAGCTGTTGGGGAAAGAGGTTTTCAGAAGAGGGTGGTTTTCAGAATCGGTGTGCCAAATGGTGCAACTGAAGCTTGCCAGAGCCGGTCTATTCCAGGCATTCCTGGTAGCTATATGTGCGGCTAATGGTGCGCTTACGACATCATGTTCATGCCCTTGATTCTCCTCCTCCAAGGAGGCAGACACTCATCACTTCCTTCCTCTTGGAGCTCCAGTCCTCATTGCTGTGCAATGTTGCAGAGCAGACCACCACCATGCTGCATACTCTGATTAATGCATACTGAAGGTTGCTCCCAGTTCAGTCAAAGCACCTGATTGCTTGCTTTATTGCAACTCTGGTCCTCTTGTGGCTCCTGATGTATCTTTCCTGGGCTCCAATGTTTCGACTTCTCACATGTAACATCTGCCACATCAACAGAGGCTAGGCCTTGCCTTCAAGGAGCCATCTGCTAACTCTGCTTTGAGGTGTGAAAAATCTCAGGGGCCAGCTGACCGGGAAACCTGTAGCCCCCTGAGACACTGGTGCTCAGTCACGTCCAGGGAATGTATCCGCTGCCTATATATCCCTTGATGGCGCCTCCTGTGAGCTGGAGATCTAGCTCAGCTCCTTGTTCCTGGGGAGTGACAGGTGACAAAGGAGGAGGTTGCTGCTGCTCCTGCTGTTGCTGCTGCCCATCTTGTTCCTCGTCTGAGGTAAATGGGTACAGCCACATAAGCGGCTCCCATGTTTGTAGTGTAACTGGTTAGTGGAATTGTTATGGTAATGTGTGATGTACACCATGAGGTAACAATGACATCCAAAGTCATGCACTAGACACTTGGGAGGGAGAGGATGGAACAGTCTGTACTCATGAGAGACATATCTACTCTGTAATTTATCTGATATATTGTGTAAACAAACCAGTTTGAAGCAACTACCATAGTAAAACTAAAGATAAAAACAAAAAAACTGCGGATGCTGGAAATCCAAAACAAAAACAGAATTACCTGGAAAAACTCAGCAGGTCTGGCAGCATCGGCGGAGAAGAAAAGAGTTGACGTTTCGAGTCCTCATGACGGTTCTGTCGAAGGGTCATGAGGACTCGAAACGTCAACTCTTTTCTTCTCCGCCGATGCTGCCAGACCTGCTGAGTTTTTCCAGGTAATTCTGTTTTTGTATAGTAAAACTAAAGCCTTTTGAGATGAGATAGGTCATTCATACCAGAAACCAGCTACCATGCCACCAGTATAGGAGACATGGAGTGGAATTTTCCACGAATTGCACTAAGTGCGGCAGTGTACGGGTAAAATAGAGTCCTACCCACTGATGAAAATGGTAGGTTTTCACGCCGTATCTTCCCAAGCCCGCCTCATTATTTATGCATTCCCGGGAAACACGCCGTTTCCATGGCAGGTGGGGTCTCATTCACCCACTTGCCATCACCCCACTGTTGCATCACGCCGGCCGCCACCTTTAAAAGGTAACCACTAGCAAAGCGCTCATCGCCACCAGCTCACCACCGCTGTCTGGGAGACATGGCCAGCAAAGGCAAAAGGATGCAGCCCCCCCCGCCGTTTCAACAATGGGTCCCTCGAGTGACTGCTGGTGCCATGGAGGCCCGACAGGATTTCCTCTACCTCCACTTTGGACGCAAGTTTGGTAGCAATGTCACCAACCCGGTTTGGGAGGTGGTGGCTGCGGTGGTCAGTGTCTAAGCCCTGCAGAGGAGGACAGCCACCCAGTGCCACAAAAGGATGAATAATCTCCTCCATTCCTCCAGCGAAAGTAGCTCTTTTCATCACTCCCAACTCACAAGCCCATCACATGTCCACAGGGCCCTCACTCACTGCCAGTGCAAGGGACATCACCATTCATTCTTTCACACACACCATCATTGTCCTTATCCAGTCCATGGGACCATTCACCACCCACACAGGCTAGGCATATTTATCATCTGGCCTGGCAGGCATCCTGATACACTCTCCCCATCGCTAACCATGCAGGACAAACTGGCTCACAACATAAGGGAAAGTTTCAGATAGTTGGAAAGATGCCAACTATCCTTTGGAGTGATAGTTGGAAGGAAATCAAAGTTCAGACAGAATTTGAAAATAGCCTTCCAGCTGGCCAGCGATGACTGGGACCAGTCCTGTGCTGATGGTGAGGTTGGTGCTGCTCTACCAAGTGAGGATCCAGCAGTGCAACATCCATCAGACAACCATGCTGTGAGTGATGTGTCCAGCTTCACAGGCCACTGCCATGCACTAATTATCTCCCCTTGCTTTCACAGGCACATCTGCCAAACAGCCGACAGAGTCCATGACCCAGGGCCTCCAATCAAGCTCTGAAGAAACGTCTGAAGAGAAATCTATGGGCATCCTCCCTGAAATCCTATCACAGCGCTCACCCACACCCTTCACCAGTGCAGAGACACACATCTCGGTGGGGCCTAGCTTTAGATTAGCCTCAGTGTCACAATCTGGTGAGCACATCGCACTTTCTGATCCACAGCAGGCAGCGGCAGGGACTTCCCAGGTCCACGGCACTCAGAGGATTGCTGGAGGCCAGAACATTGCTGAGTCTGAGTCAGATGACGAGCCTCTGGACTCGGTCATGTCACAGGTCACAGTTGCTGGAGCTGCAAAGGCAAGCTGGGGAACATCAGGAAGGGATGTCTGCTGCCCTCCTCAGATTGCAAGGCATGATGAAGGAGGTCATCTGCCTTCAGGCTGCGGTGATAGCGCAGGCATTGTAACGCACTGAGGTCAACACTGGCAGGATGATGGATGCCATGGAGACCTTGGTCCAGGATGTCACTCCTGCACTGCTGTGTGAGCGTAACTCCATCACTGATGCCATAGTTGGCCTCCACCAGTGTGTATGCAAGAGGGATGCTGGGCAGCTTGATCTCACTCCAGCTACTCCTTCCACTCACGGAGTCAGCCAGGGGCCCTCTGGCATCCACAGGGAGGAGGATCAGCAGGTGCATGTTCTGGGGCCATCCACCCAGGTGACTCTGGGGAGTGACTGGCCTATCTGAATCGTATCTTCCTGTGACTTCTGCAGCTCCAGCTTCACAGGCTGAGGAGGGTGTCACTGCCACACAGCAGGATCCTGAAAGCAGGCTGGGGCCCGCCAAGCCTCGGCCCTCCAGAGGATGCCCGCCAAAGTCATCACAGACAGGGCATCACAGTCAGCAGGCTGCCTTCACCTCTGCTGTGGATGTCCGGGGAGCACCAAGATGTAGCGGCAGCGTTAGGACAGTTAAGTAAAAGTAATTGCACAGACTGGCCACGGATGTTGAACACTTGTACATACTGTTCACTATTGTCAATAAACTCCTAAGAATGTCATGCTGCCTGTGGCTCCTTGTTCTGATGAGCAGTGTTCTTGTTACTCAGATGTGAAACATTTCTGCACAAGATAAAGGCAGGTGTCTCAGTCCAGGGCCTCTTCCCTGTGCTCTGTGCAGCCTTCAAACCAAAGTGATGGTCTAGCCTCACACTCCCTGGAAACATTACTGATACCTGCACCTCGGCAGTGCTGGTCATTGCTGCTTAGAATGTAGTGGTCAAGCATCACAGAGTTCTCTCATACTCTCTGTGTGCTCTCAGCACCTTTAGGGTGGGGCTGGCCCCCATTACACCAGCATCTGTGACCAGTGATGCTGTGCACCAGCTCCTGAAGGGCTCAGGTGCTGAAGGTGGACACAGTATCAGATGTGTCTAAAGTTTCATGGCCGTGTCTCTGAGATGGCCTGCTCATGGAGCATAAACGAGCTGCCCTTGGCCCCACAGGAGTCAGACATTCTCAGAGGCCATATGAAAATCTATGGAGTGTCCTCACTGCAAGTTGTCATCATCCTTCTGTGACTATTAGGGCCTCCCCTGCATCTCCATGACAGGAGCATTCTCACAGGGGGTATCGGCACTGGGATAAGCCAGACTGGAGTCAAACGTTCACAACTGCGATGTGAGGGTCTACAGGGACACCTCACCACATGTTGTCATCATCTTTCGCAAATCTGGCAGCTATGAGGGCCTCCCACATGTGCCTGCCTCATCCAGCCAGGGCAAGAGCCTCATCCCCATCATTGTCACCACTGGGAAGCCCCTCACCCTCATCCTCATCCTCATCGGTGTCCTGCTCATTGGAGGGGATGTGCAGCTCCTCCATCTCCTCCTGAGCCAGCTCCTCTCCCCGTTGCAGTGCCAGGTTGTAAAGGGCATAGCAGATGATGATGATGCGTGACACCCTCTGCAGACTGTAGTGCAGGGCTCCACCAGACCAGTCCAGGCACCGGAACCACATTTTCAGCATCCCGATGGTTTGCTCCACCAAGCTGTGAGCTGCTGCATGAGCTTCATTATACTGTCGCTCTGCTGCAGGCTGAGGCCGCCACACGAGTGTCATCAGCCACGGCCTCTGCGGGTGGCCCTTGTCCCCGAGGAGCCAACCCTGCAGACTCTGTGGACTCTGTAAGATGGCAGGGATCTGCGAGCGACTCAGGATGTAGGTGTTGTGCACACTCCCTGGAAACTGTGCGCATACCTGCAGGATGTGTTTCTGGTGGTCTCATACCAGCTGCACATTCAGTGAGTGGAAGTCCTTGTGGGTTGATGAAGTCCACCGAGTGTAGCGATGGAGACCTGAGCATTACATGAGTGTAGTCAATCGTACCCTGCACCTGTGGGAATCCCGAGATCAGGGCGAATCCAATGGCCCTTGCATCTTAAAAATGTGGGTACAGAATTGCCAAGTTTACAATTGGTACAATAAATTTACATCCAGGGTCCCACAGAAGATATGTGGCAATCAGCCGAAGTGACAAGGATTTTTTCGAAACCAAGGTCCTATGAAGCCATTACACACAAAAATGCAACAGTAAGGTGTAACAGAGGACACATCAAATGCAGTCCAGATCCTTCGCCACCATACAGTCCGATTGCCCATCAAGGACAAGACCCCTAATGCAACTTGGAACAGCATGCAAGAATAGCAATCCCACAGATTACTGTGAGCAATTGAAACCTCCAGACAAGGCTATCATTACAAGATCTGCGAGTACCAGCAGATTACCTTTATGCTTTAGAGATTCATGGATTCATCAGCTCTATGCATTTATGTAATGCTAAGTAAGCAGGAACGAGTGTTGTAATTAGTTATACTTCATTCAAAGGAAGGAAAGTATCTTTAAAAAGAAAGGATGATGTAATATGCTTTTAAGGGATAGCAGCACGTAATCACTTTAAGGAAAGTGTGTCATGTGATCCAGCCTCAGCTTCACTTCAGCCTGTAATAGAACACAGGCACACAGCTCTGCAGTTCTGATCTCCTCAAGCTTTCTGTCCATGTATCTGTTTACATGTGCCTAGAATTAATAAATGAACCCACAAGATATATACATTGCAATGTTACATCTGAGAGTGACACCTTTAAGTGCAACAATACCATCGTCGGCAGAGCTTAACCTGCCAATAAAAGGTTGGCTAATTGCCCCTCTTTACTACAAGGGAAGACAGGTCATTGACTCGCCTTACGTTGTTCACAATCAATGGATACCCTCTTTGAATGGAGCTTTTGTTTACTACTGGGAATTCTGGAAAAAACGGATCATGACCTACATTTGGACAACTAGATGCCTTTTAGGAAAGAATTTCTGAAGTATTAAGTAGAACCAGTGGATTTTCAGCCTACAGCAGCTGATGAGGTCTATTAATTGAGCAGTGGTTCATTCTCCCTCACAGAGACCCCATCCACTCAACCCTGCGTGGATATTGAGGTTGTGGATCTCTCAGTTCTTTATGAAGCTAGGCCAGAGGAGGCAGATACAGAAGGCACTGGCAGTATTTTGCCTTTACCTTAGTGTTTAATTGACTGCCACTTCTCTTCCAGGAATGCCTACCTTGAAGAAGTACTGCTCTTCGCTCCAACAGGATTTCTGCTTGTTTCTTTTGCCCTGTTCACCTTCATTGCTTTTCATTTCCCTTGTGGTGTTTGACAAGGTGTTTACTAAAACTCGCTTTCGCAGCCATATTTCCTTCCTCAGTGACTGTTTCCATCTCCATCTCCAATGTGGATTCCAACTGAAGTTCCATCCCTCATGTTTCGAATCCACCCAGGATTTCAGGTATCTCTGGAACATTCAGCGCACCTTGGACTGCTGTTCTCGTTGCATCCTGAGACCCACACTCAGTGCCATGCATCTCCATATGAATACACTCGACCTCTCCCTCCAGCACCACTGACTCACCCTATCTCAAAGATGTCATTGTCCCCAGTTTCATTTTATTCTTCGTCTCATCCGACGTCTTAACAAGAAACTTTCTCTTTCTTTCAGGTGCAAAGAAACACAAACTCCAACAACTCATTGCTACCAATGCCAATCCAGGACCCTCCACCCCTTTCTATCCCTTGACCTCAACCCGTCTTCTAATCCCAGCCTTTGCCGTGTATTCACCCATACCCCCCGACTTTCCCCTCTCTGATGCTGAACATTCAATACTGAGCAAAGGACTCAGTTTCATACCCTTACACCTTCACTTCAATGAAATCTGGGTTCGGCATGATGCTGAAATCTTCCTCCATCGCCTGTGTCCCCATGCTCACTTCTTTGGGCAGGAGTCCTCTCCCATTCTGCTGGTCCTTTAACCCACCTCCAGTATTCTCCCTCCACCTGGACCCCTATCTCCGGCCTCTTACCTGCCCTTGATCTTTTCATTGAGAACTGTCGGTGTGACATCGGCCATCTCAATCTCTATGCTCCTCTCACCCATTCTAACCTCTCTCCTTCTAAACTTGCAGCACTCCGTTCTTTCAGGTCCAACTCTGAATTTGTTATCAAACCTGCAGACAAGGGTGGCGCTGTTGTTGTCTGGTGTACTGACCTCTACCTCGCAGAGGCTGAGCGCCAACTCTCAGACACTTGCTCCTACCTCCCATTTACCATGAACCCACCACCAAACATCAAGTCATTGTTTCCAGGATTGTCACTGACCTCACTTCCTCTGGAGATCTTCCCTCCACAGCTTCCAACCTCATAGTCTCCCAACCTTGGACTTCTCCTTCCCAAAATCCACAAACAGGACTGTCCCGGTAGACCAATCGTGTCAGCCTTTTCCTGCCCCATGGAATTCATTTCTTCCTATCTTGACTCCGTTCCCTCTCCCCTTGTCCAGTCTCTTCCCACCTACAACCACGATTCCTCTGGTGCCCTACATCATATCAACAATTTCCAGTTCCCTGGCCCTAATTGCCTCCTCTTCGCCATGGACGTCCAATCCCTCTACACCCCTCATCCCCCACCAAGACAGTTTGAGGGCTCTCTGCTTCTTCCTCGAACAGAGGCCCGAACAATCCCCATCCACCACTACTCTCCTCCGTCTGGCTGAACTTGTTCTCGCACTGAACAACTTCTCCTTTAACTTAAATAAAAACAAAAAAACTGCGGATGCTGGGAATCCAAAACAAAAACAGAATTACCTGGAAAAACTCAGCAGATCTGGCAGCATCGGCGGAGAAGAAAAGAGTTGACGTTTCGAGTCCTCATGACCCTGCGACAGGGTCATGAGGACTCGAAACGTCAACTCTTTTCTTCTCCGCCGATGCTGCCAGACCTGCTAAGTTTTTCCAGGTAATTCTGTTTTTGTTCTCCTTTAACTTGTCTCACTTCCTCCAAATAAAAGGTGTGGATGTGGGTACCCGCAGGGGCCCCAGTTATATCTCTTTATGGGGCATTTGGGACATTCCTTGTTCCAGTTCTCCTCAGGCTCCCTTCCACAACTCTTTCTTCAGTACACCGATGACTGTTTCGGTGCCACTTCATGCTCTCGTCTGGACCTGGAAAATTCTTATCAATTTTGCTTCCAATTTCCACCCCTCCATCACTTTCACGTGGTCCATCTCTGACAGTTTCCTTCCCTTCCTTGACCTCTCTGTCTCAATTTCTGGTGATAGGCTGTCCACCAATATTCATTACAAACCCAGGGACTCCCACAGCTACCTCGACTACAGTTCCTCACACCCCACTTCCTGTAAGGACTCCATCCCATTCTCTCAGTTCCTTTGCCTCCGTTGCATCTGTTCTGCTGATGCCACTTTCCAAACCAATGCTTCTGACATGTCTTCCTTCTTCCTTATATGAGGTTTCCCACCCACGGTGTTGACAGGGCCCTCAATCAGGTCCGACCCATCTCCCGTGCCTCTGCCCTCACACATTCCTCTCCCTCCCAGAACCATGATTGGGTTCCCCTTGTCCTCACTGTTCACCCCACCAGGATCATCCCCCACCATTTCTGCCAACTCCATCATGAATGCACCACCAAACACACCCTCCCTTCAACTCCTTGTCGGCATTCCGTAGGGACTACTACCATTCCCTCCAGGACACCCTGGTCCACTCCTCCATTACCCCTAACACCTCAACCCCCTTCCACGGCAGCTTCCCCTGCAACAACAGATGGTGCAACACCTGCCCCTTTACTTCCCACCTCCTCACCATCCAAGGACCCAAACACTCCTTTCAAGTGAAGCAGCGGTTCACTTGCACCTCCTTCAATTTGGTCTACTGTATTCGCTGCTCCCAATGTGGTCTCCTCTACACTGGAGAGACCAAACGCAGACTGGGTGACCGCTTTGTGGAACACCTTCAGTCTGTCCACAAGCATGACCCAGACCTTGCTGTCACTTGCCATTTCAACACACCGCCCTGCTCTCATGCCCACATGTCCGTCCTTGGCTTACTGCAATGTTCTAGTGAAGCTCAACGCAAACTGGAGGAACAGCACCTCATCTTCCAATTAGGAACTTTACAGCCTTCTGGACTCAACATTGAGTTCAACAACTTCAGATCATGAACTCTCTCCTCCATCCCCATCCCTTTTAGGTGTCCCCTTTTTTTCTTATTCGTTTTCATTTATTAATTTTTATTTATTTATTTTTCCCACTTACTTTCATTATTATTATTTTTAAAATTTATTTCCATTTTTATTCACTGTTTTATTCTCAGCTTTTAGCCTTTTTGATCTTTTTTCCCACCATCACCCCCATTAGGGCCGTCTGTCACTTTCCAAAGTGCTTACCCTTGTCCTGCCATTATCAAATTCTGCTTTCCACTCTTAATATCACCATTAGCACCTCCTTTAGCCAGTACCACCACTATTAAAAATGCTTTGATCTTTTGTTTGTGACATCTTTCGCAATCCCTCGTTTGCCTCCACCTATTGCTGGCCTCCTATCCAGCTTCACTGTCCCGCCACCCTTAAATAGGATTTATTTCACCACACTTCTACTTCCCTTTAGCTCTGAAGAGTCATACAGACTCAAAATTTTACTTCTGTCTTTCTCTCCACAGATGCTGTCAGACCTGCTGAGTTTTTCCAACATTTTTTGTTTTTGTTTCACATTTCCAGCATCTGCAGTGTTTTGCTTTTATATTATCTAAGAAACAATGTGTTTATTTTTCCCAATAATTACTGATAAAATTGGTACAATGAGAGTTTTTTTTAAGAGAGGTGAAGTCCAAAGGCATAGTGAATTAATGGAAATTTGCATTCAAAGGGGAAAATATATATAAAGGAGAGAAGGTTGTGTGTAAGAGCAGGAATTCTAAGATCTAACAGGCGTGAAAAGCCTTCAGCATCTAAGCCTCAAGCTGCTGTCTCACAAGGAATTGAAGCTGAGAAAAACTCACTTTGAATTTGAATGCTCAGAGTATTGTGTGTTACTTTGCCTGGGTCTTTTAAAATCTATGTGTCTCACTGTTGCCTTAACAAAAGTAAAACTGGGGTTTAGATTCATTAGCAGATTTAGAAGTTATCATAGTTGTAATTTGTAGATCTATGTACGTGCTCTTGAAATTATTTCTTCTATTAATAAAGGTTTAATTTAGTTTTGTAAGACACTTATAAGGCTTGGTGGCCTTCTTTTACTGAATTCAAAGCCCGCATCTCGAAATAGCGCAAATTGCAAAAATAGTTGTAGCAGGTGCTTCAAGTTTCCCTCTGGGATTTGGGCAGCTTGGCATTTACCATACACCTGCCGTAACAGTCTTCCATGGAACAGAGCAACACCAGCATGTCTCCAAGACGAGTTCCCTAAGAACCAAAAACACCGTGGGAAATTCAGTCCCTCTTATCAGTGACCCGAGCTGGGTGGGTTGTGGGATGGAGAGGAGTAAGAGTTGCCTTGAATCTGTAGCAGTAATAGGGAGTTACAGAAATGCTATGTAAATAGTTTAAGACATAATTTAACGTCATTGTAAAGAAATTGATAGAATTCTTTGGGAGAGTTATAGTGTCATGGGCTAATAGAATAGCTAAGCTAATGAGTGATGTCGACCATGACGTAACAGTGACATCAGCAGTCATGTGCTAGACACTCAGGAGAGAGGATGGAGCTGTACTGAGGAAAGACATACCTACTCTGTAACCTATCTTTTTTTAGTGACTATATAGCAACTACCAGAGTAAGACTACAGTCTCACTAGATAAGATAGGCCACGCAGACCAGAAACCAGCAACCATGCCACAGTGTATGAAACAATGCTGATCTGAAGATTGAATAGCTGAGAAGTGCAGATCACAGGTGATAAATTCCAAGGTAGTAGAAATTAATTCCAAACTGTTAGAAATCACCTCCGAAGTAGTGAAAGCACACTTGGAACAGGTCCTGTGAGCAAACACTTTTCACTACAGCAAAGAAGCAGCTGTCATGTTTCAGTATTTAAAGCATTCCTTACCTGTCAATTACTCAGCTCCGTCAAATCCTGCTATCCTCCCACCTTGTTTTCTCTGGTGAGTTCCAGAAAGCCTATGAATCCCATGCATACACAGTAAGCAGGTATTTGACATATTTGAATAGCAGAGCCTCCTGTCCCAAGGGGGTTTCCCACCCACTGCAGATGGTGCTCAGGGTAAAGGCAGCATGCAGTTTCTCCCCATTAAAGCATGGTCACTTTGGCAGGTTAGGATATAGAGAGCTGCCTGGAGAATGGGACATTGTTGTGTCACTGCCCTGAGGAGAGGAAGAGAGAAAACAATTAGGGAAAAAACAGAAAAATGAACAAAAACGGGGGAAAGAAATCTAGAAATAGGAAAGCAAAAAGACTTACAGACAGAAAAAAAAGACTCTGGAATAAAAGGACAGAAGTATGAAAAGAAGGAAAATAGAGTAGAAAAGTGGAAAGGAAAGTACCAACATGGCTACATATTCTGGCAGCCACCTGAGTCAAATCTCATAAATTAGGCTGTATTTTAATAAATTAGGCTTATTGCCATCAAAACGCCAGATGCCTTCTGCTTCCTGCCAGCTATCTAGGTGCAGCATAACACAGAGAAGCATAACACCATGACACCACTTTCTTGCGTCAATGCACACATTCCTATGATCTTCTGTCAACCATTTTTCTTCAGATGCAGCAAATTCCTAAGCAAATGCACTGATCAGCACAGCTAATTGCTTCTTTTGTTATTGATTTCTGATAAGATTGCATTTGCCCCACACTCAATAGTTCAGCTGCATCCTGCTAGGCCAATAAACAATCTGAAGCTCCATGTGTGACACATGAAACAAACACTGTGCTTTCATTGATGTTCAAAGTAAGAGCTAGGAAATAAATGAATAACACATTCTTGCAGAAAATTGAAAGGGCAGGATGTATGTTGCCCAGCAGAATATCTTTTCAATTTGTGCACATCCAACTTCATATCCAGTTACCACAATCTAAAAAAATTGGGTTTTTAGTTACCAAAAAAAGGTTAAAAATATGTTTGATCCTTTTGTTTCATGGATCAATGGATCAGCTGCAATTCAAGTTGTCTTACAAGCCCCACAGCCTTTCCCCCATACACCTTTTGAAGAATGATAAGCCTCCCTTATTGCCTGTGGGTCCAATAGCTCCGTTCGATTTGCCAAAATATACTCACATATCGATCCCTCCATAACCCAGTGATCAAACCAATAAAAGTATTCAGAGAACTTACAACATGAAAGTATATTCTGCTGCTCATCAAAAATCATTCCCCTGCCCTTTGCCTGTACTCTTTTAGATTCTTACTCTTGGAATAGTTACCAATTCCTCTTTCAATGATGTTCCAGTCTCTGTCTCAACTTGCAGTAAAGTATACCACATTCTGAAAGAGTGAAACAAGAGTTTCAGGGAAATATCTTCGTGCGGAAGGTTATCTGGGCCTGGAATGCTTTGCTGCAAGATTTAGTTAAAGCAGAGACAAATGCATCTTTGAAGGGAAAATTATAGGTTAACATTGAAGCACAGCTAGATATTGGGAGAGGAGAGGTATTCATCCTGAATTGCTCCAAAGGAGACACAAAAGGATGAATGATTACCTTCTATGTTGTAAACCACTACAAATCTAACTACCGTAGATGTTGACGTATAAGTCAACCTTTGAAGCCTCGAAAAATCCACCCAAGAACGAGGGTCAACTTACATGCTGAGTATAAAAGTGAATCGCAGGTGTGGGTGGTCGCCACTTTAAAATGTTATTGGCATCTGAGGTGAAGAATGAGCATGTGTTAAACTCCCGCACATCTTTGCAATAAAATCCTATCACCTGGTTGACCCCTTGCACCCAGTTGCAAGCCAAGTAAAACATGCACTTGGGTGAAAAATTCAGGCTGATGCTAACGGGCAGGATTTTACCATCGGCGAGTGGGGGGACGGGGCCCACTTGCCGACGCACAAAATGACATGCAGTGATGTCAGAGGGCGGGGGGGAGGGGATCTCCGATGTAACTGCGCCCCATTTAAATTTTCAGGAAGGCGGGGGCGCTGCGAAATCAGCTGTGCGCCTGCCGACCTGTCAAAATGGCCAATTGAGGCCATTGACAAAGTCAATTATGAAATTAAAAGACCTGCCCATCTAACCTTAAGGTTGGCAAGCAGGCCAGGAGCCCCAGCGTGAGCTACAAAAAGCATGAAACCTCATCCACGGGCCAGATGAGATTTCATGTAGGGTTTAAAAAATTTTAATAAAGTTTTTGCGACAATTATGGGCATGTCCTAACTCGTGCGCCATTGTCACATGTGGGGACATGTCAGGGAAATTTTACTTTTCTATTTTTAGGTTTTGTACATTTACAGCCGATCTCCCTGAGGCAGCACTTAGCCTCAGGGAGAGGAGTGCACTCTTTTGTGCGCACACGCAGAAGAGCGCACTCTCGATTTTAGGCATTCCCCCCGCCCGCACAGGGAACGCACAGCGCTTCTGTCTGGACATCACGTTGGGTGGGCCTTAATTGGTCTGCCCATGTAAAATGGTGTCGCGCCGCCAATCGGGGGCGCCAATTGGAAGTGCTCCTGTGCGCGCCCACCCTTCAACTTCGCCCCCGACGGGGGGAAAATTCAGCCCAACGCGTGCATAGCGTGTCATGGCTAAAAAGCGGGAGGGGAGGCCAACTCAGTGTACAAAAAAACATGATTTTTGCGGCCAGAAAATTAGGATTATCTTATTACCGTGTCGATTTATATGCCACGATTTACGGTACCCTAGGTAAAGAGATATTTTCTAATTTCCCCTTTGCTCATCCAATGATAACCCAAGTCTACAGCCCAGCTCTGAAGAAGAGTCGTACGGACGTGCAACGTTAACTCTGTCTTTCTCTCCACAGATTCTGTCAGACCTGCTGAGTTTTTCCAGTATTTTTTGCTTTTTTTTTTGTTGTAGCCCAAGTCTATCTCAAAAGTGACAGAAAAACTAAAGGTCTGAAGTACATTCTCACACATAAACTCCTGTTAAACTAAGAGGCAGAGTGATTGCAAGTTAAGGCACCTCTTTTAGAACCTGGGTGTGATTTGGATCTGTAATGAGAGCCACAAATGATATGGGTATAATTAGGTTATTTATAATACATTTGCACAAACAGTTGCTATCCTTAGGAGGAGCAACTGACAAATTGTTTTCCCGTATCATGAAAATGTTTCATTTGTATGGATAGGTCTGTGAGTAATTTTTCTTCCCTGCTTTTTCCTCCCTTATTATTGTAGCTTATAGTAGACCATGGCTCCAAAAGGTTCCAATGTCCCTCTAGTAATCTCACCCAATATTCATTTTTAGTTCATTTTAGTCTGTTCTGTTGACGGGTCATGAGGACTCGAAATGTCAACTCTTTTCTCCTCTGCCGATGCTGCCAGACCTGCTGAGTTTTTGCAGGTAATTCTGTTTTTGTTTTGTTTATTCATTTTAGTAGCCTGAACAATATTGAGGGGTAGGGTGCGGGTGGTGAAATGGTCTGTGCCAGCAGCACAAAACAGGCTCACAGTGAATCAGCAGCCAACTTTTCACCGTACCAGTTTTTATTTTCCATTGACTTGGAAAATATTGCCAAGATTTTTAATTTCAACCCAAGTAAAAGTGACAGTGAGACAAGGAAATGAATCTCCGAAGGAGTTTGAAGTATTGTTCCATGAACTTCACTAGAAAGAAGATCAGATGTCGGCTTCTGATTCGTTACTAGCCCATTTTGCACTGTCGGCATAGACTAATTTCATCCCCTAGGTACTGGGATATTATTCAACTGTGTGGGCAATCACAGCTAAGGATGTTCTTAGGTATTTCATTTGAACATAAAATGTCAGCTATTTGCGAGGTTGTCACTGAAGTCCAATGCCGGTGTAAGAATCACTACAGATGATGAAGAGCACCAATACATCACAGCACATCACATACTGGTAGGAGATATATGTCTGTAATATATATATCGTAGATCATCAGGCATGCAGACACAAACAATCAGGCAATCAATCAAAATGCAATATGGAAAATGAATACAGCCTACTGCTGAACATCAATACATTCCCTATTTATAATTCATGTGCACAAACAGCTGCTATCTTTTCAAGGAGGAAACACTGATAAATTGTTCTCCTGTACCATTAAGATGTGAGACTTGTAAGGCTGGGTTTTGAAGTTTTTTTTCTCTTCCCTTTCCTTTCCTTTCTTGTTGCTGTGGTCCATGATAGAATATGGCTCCAACAGAACTACATAGAGATCAATTACAATGCAATCGAGGATCAGGTGGTGAACTCAAAAAGTTGATGGATGTCAATCTCTGGACTGTGGGGAAGTTGGATATTAATCAGAAACTGGGCACAAATTGGTAATTACAAACCTACATTATACTCCCACAGGTATAAGCTGCTCAATTATAAGCATGAAGCTTGCCAATAGTTTCAAAAAGATGACAGTTATATTGAAATCTGGTTATTTGGTGCAACAGACGTTGAATTGGTTTGGGTGTAGAATTCATTTTTGTATGCTGTAATACTGGTTTCCAATTAATTTATTAGTGGATTAAGCATTGAGCAGAGCTAAAAGTAGGTTGGGCAGTCTGTTGGACCATTGACACTAGGGCCCAGATTTGCTGATAAAAGAAACAGTGAGGCTATCAGCACTCACCGTTACTAAAATGCAAAGTGGACAGCAAGCTCTGGTGGTTGCATAATATGCACAGTTAAAAATGGAAATTTGGAAGTTGCTGTCAAGTTGGCCGGCTCCTCCAGAAGCTTCACTACATCAGTGTCTAACCGAGAGACTTGGCATTGAAATACATGGGAGGACATGAGATTGCAGTGCTTACATGATGAGTAAACGCACCAGAAAGAGATATAGCTTGTCAATACCAGAATAGGTAAATTTGTAATGGCATGTAGCATCTCAATTATAATAAAACAACCTCTCTGCCACTGAAAATTAACTTCTGAAATTGGGATTGCTTACTCCTTTAAATTTCATTTATTATTGGAGAATAAAAAAAGTAACTTTCCTTTTGTCTCTTTTACTGCTCTCTCTTTCACTCCCCCTTTATCTCAAATCTCCTTTCCTCTTTTTATTTTGTTTTCTGCACATGATTTTGACACTGAATCATGTATTATAACTGGTGTAAAATGTGGTTGCATGGTGCCCCTATTTCTGAAATTATAGCTGCTGTATTAGTTCCAAAAATGGCATCCACAGTGCAAGAACACTTGAGAATACCTCTGACTCAAGGGGACTTGGCTTCATGCTGTACCATCTCAGCAAGGGTGGCAGCAGTCTGGGCCAGCAGGTTGACAGACAGCAATAAAGGCACTGGTAGGGGACTGAGCTGAAAGGACCAGCTTGAGGGAGTTTCATGTTCCATGGCATCACTGCCAGTCCCATGAGGATGGTGCCTCAGCAATGCTAGCAATGCTTGAAGGGTTGCTGTAAAACTCCGAAAGCCCTTCTGGACACTTGCATTGTAGCTATGGTGGCAGCAATCTGGGCTTGCATGGTGCTATGACCGGTCCCCAGGGCGAGGTGCCCCAATTTGTTACGATCCCGGACAAGGTACCCCAAATAGTTATGGCACGGATGAGGAGAAACGATCTGGCTCACCTTCTTTATTCAATCCCCTCGGCTGGTCACAACAGGTTAATTTAAAAAGGATCCCTTCCGTCGTGGAAAGCTTTTCCCAGTCCAAATGCATTTATGTTTTAAAAGGGGTGAATTTAACCAGACTTTCTTGAGTTAAAGAAAGACTGAGTTTATTGATTAATAAAACAAGAGAGAAAAAATAATAAAAATGCAAAACACATACACATAGATTAGAAATGAGTAGTGAGTCCAGAAATAAAAGCAAAAAAGGTTTATGAATCAGTCTTTGGCTTGTCTGTGAAGGGTATATGATGAAAAGTTGTAGCTGTTGAGTTGGATGGTTCTAGTAGAGCTGACCTTGGGCAGTTGAGCAGTTGGTTTGGATATTCTTTGTTCTGTACGTTAGCTTTTTTTTTCATTCCTTCATGGAGTGTGGGCTTCACTGGCTGGGCCAGCATTTATTGCCCATCCCTAGTTGCCCTTGAGAAGGTGGTGGTGGTGGGCTGCCTTCTTGAACCGCTGCAGTCCATGTGGTGTAGATACACCCACAGTGCTCTTAGGGAGGGAGTGAAGGAACAGCGATATATTTCCAGGTTAGAATGGTTAGTGACTTGGAGGGGAACATCCAGTTGGTGGTGCTCCCATCTATCGGCTGCCCTTGTCCTTCTAGATGGTTGTGGTTGTGGTTTGGAAGGTGCTGTCGAAGAATCCTTGGTGAATTCCCGCAGTGCATCTTGTAAATGGCACAGACTGCTGCTACTGTGCATCGGTGGTAGAGGGAGTGAATGTTTGTGGATATGGTGCTGTGAATGGTGCTGAACATTGTGCAATCATCAGTGAACATCCCCACTTCTGACCTTATGATGGAAGGAAGGTTATTGATGAAGCAGCTGAAGATTGTTGGGCCCAGGACACTACCCTGAGGAACTCCTGCAGTGATGTCCTGGAACTGAGATGACTGAACTCCAACAACCACAACTATCTTCCTTTGTGCTAGGTATGATTCAACCAATGGAGAGTTTCCCCCCTGATTTCCATTGATTTCAATTTTGCTAGGGCTCCTTGATGCCACACTCGGTCAAATGCAGGCTTGATGTCAAGGGCAGTCACTCTCACCTCACCTTGGGAGTTCAGCTCTTTTGTCCATGTCTGAACCAAGGCTGTAATGAGGTCAGGAGCTGAGTGGCTCTGGCATAATCCAACCTGGACATCAGTGACCAGGTTATTAGTAAGCAAGTGCTGCATGATAGCACTATTGATGACACCTTGCATTACTTTCCTGATGATCAAGAGTAGACTGATGGGATGGTAATTGGTTGGGCTGGATTTGTCCTGCTTTTTATGTACAGGACATACCTGGGCAATTTTCCACACAGCTAAGTAGATGCCAGTGTTGTAGCTGTACTGGAGCAGCTTGGCTAGGGGCACAGCAAGATCTGGAGCACAAGTCTTCAGTACTATTGCCAGAATATTGTGAGGACTAATAGCCTTAGCAGTATCCAGTGCCTTCAGCTGTTCTTGATAGGGGTTGGCCTGTTTTCTTTTTGACTATGGCTTTGCTGACTTGTGACTTGCTTGCAGCAATCAGAGACAGAAGACTTTTTTACCTGCAAGTGCAGGGATGCCCAGTTGATGATCTTCGGCTGTGACCTTTATAGCACACCCTCACACACCAGGCTTGAAATACCCAAAACTAGCACACAAAGACCAGGGTTGCAGTTGGCTTTTAACCCCTTTTCTTGTGTTTTCCTGGAAGGAAAAAAACAAACTTGTCTTTCACCTAGAAACTACTTTCTTTCAACTCACATCATGCCTACAGTCTGGGACATAACTCACAGGAGATGGCAATCAGCCTTCATTATCTCTGCAACCACAGGAGATTACAGTACAGTTTTTGCATTGCATCTTTTCCTTTGATGTGTCTGTCTGAAGTAGGCCTTGATGCCTTTTTAGGTGTGACATTCCATTCTCTGGGCTAGTTGGTCAAGCGTAATCCACATAGGGATTTTCCAGCAAGTGCTACATTACAGTCTCAGCCAACTTTGGCTTTCATGCCCTTTTTCAAAAAAACCACATCTTACTTAAAAGTTCAATATGTCCGTAAGTAATCCGGGGCTATGATCGATGATCATGAAGTGGATGCAAGCTGATCTTGCGTGACAGCATTCAGAGCTTCTACTGTGGCACCCAAATGTTGAGTCGCTTGTGGGTGCTGTAATAATTGAGACATCAGCCATCAGATGCTGTAGAGTGGATGGGTCTGCAAGTGTTTAATGGGGTTGGCCACCACATTCCCGCTGAAGTTGGGATGAGAGGGAAATGGGCTTTGAGGAGTATCAAGTATGAGCATATGATCATCTTCAATGATTTCAGCCCACTGCTGGGCACAACCTCAGTCATGGTTGTTCCAATGATGGTGAGCAACATTGCCTCCATGGGTGTAATGACATGCAGCCATACTTGTCTCCTCTGGTTAGGTGCTGCTGTCTCTGTTTATAAGCCACCTTGCCCTGTAGGAGAAAAGTGCCTTAGCGAATATGGTGCAGTATGTTTGGGTAATGTGGCTGTATTGGTTGTAGACAGAGGTTCCAAAACCGTGGTCGCAACCATAAGACCATAATGTAGGTGCAGAAGTAGGCCATTCAAGTCTGCTCCGTCATTCAATGAGATTACAGTTTATCTGCTAATCCTCAATTCCGCTTTCCTGCCTTTCCCCCACAACCCTTGATTCTCTTACTGATTAAAAATCTGTCTATCTCAGCCTTGAATATAATTAATGACCCAATCTCAATAGCCATCTAGGGTGAAGAATTCCACAGGTTGATTACCCTCAGAGAGAAGAAATTCCTCCTCATTTCTGTGTTAAATGGGTGACCCCTCACTCTGAGGCTATGCCCTCTGGTCATAGACTCTTCCATAAGGGGGAAGAACCTCTCAGCATCCACCCTGTCAAGCCCCCTAAGATTCTTATATGTTTCAATAAGGTCGCCTCTCATTCTTCTAAACTACAATGAGTACCAGCCCAACCTACTCAAAATCTCCTCATAAAAAAAATCCCTCCGTACCCAGGGTCAACCTAGTGAACCCTTTCTGATCTGCCTCCAATGCCCCCAGTGACGTGACAGGACAAGCAATTGAGGTCACAAGCTTCAGGGCAATGATGACAACTGTGGAGTGGAGACCGAGTTTTGACAGTCCTGGGATTTGCTGCAAGGCCCCTTTAAATGTATATTTTTTTTGCCTGTGGGTGTGACCTAATCCAATGAGCTCTAAGGCCTGATCATCGACACCAAATGAGTTTACAAAATGCTAGATGTCTTAGTTGTGCCTGTATCCCTGCTGCTTGAACTCCCACCCCACCTCAACAACTTTACCCCATCGCCCACCCACCACACCCTGCAATTTTCACCCTGGGGTCACATCAAGTGTAAAGCATTAAAATGGGGTCACAGCAGAAAAAAAGTTTGGGAAATTCTGGTTGTGAATGTATGACCTGCAGCAGTGCTAAGTGTGTGAGGGAGAGGTGGAGTGATGAATGTTAGGTCTGAGTTGTGTTTGATAGAGATTGTTGCTAGGTGCGAGATCGGGGTGTGGAGCACTGAGCAGCAAGTGAGTTTAGTGGTTGATTTGTTAAGATATGGAATTTGAAGATGACTCACTCATTCACTCTGACCACTCGTAGAGTTCATTAAACGCCTCCTTGCACTGCATGCGCAGGCGCTCGGGGCTACACTGCCATGGTTATTTGGTCCCTTTGCCATCTCAATGTTGGTCTGGAGTGTCTCCTTCAGGCAGAGAACATCGCTCCTCCTCTCCACTTCCTGCATCAAGAACTCCAGCCCAGCGTTGGAGGCCTGGGAGCATGCTCTTTCCCCTGTTGCGCTCTAGTCACCGTTCTCACAGGTCAGACCATGCCCAGCACATGCTCAAGCCAGAGTGCACCTCCCCTTCAAGGGGTGCAGGTTGTCTTTCAGAAGTGCAGGTAAACTTTAAGTGGTGCTAGCCTTGCCTGAGCCTGTTAAGGCTGGCTGCCACTCAGCAGTACAAAGTTTGTATATTGCCTTCTTTGGGATGAAGGGGCATAGGTTAATCATGCCTCATCCCTGCAATCATTTTTGGGGGAATATCCAATTTAACAGTCACAGTAAGGGTTCTTTGATCTGATTGGTTGAGGAGATACACAGTTGATGCCCTTTTCACACAAGTCCCAGGTCACCTGTAGAGGACACTGTGCCGTGATGCCTTTCAAATCACAGCAAGTTCCAGTGTAAAAGCCCACAGAACATCTGTGGGCGAGTGTATGTGTAATGAACAGCTGGCACCATTTGCTTACTGCTGACTGCAAAACTTGGGCCAATGTTTCCTGCTATAAATGTGATCTAGCTAATAAGGTGCTAACTGGATGTCAAATTCTGCTTCATATAATTATGCACCGGAAATGAATGGGAAGTCATTTTTACAGTTCTTAATGCATAACAAACATTACGTGCTCCTTTTTTTTTTGAAAGCTGAAATTACCACTCCTGGGGGTTATACAAATGTAAGTGGTTAGCAATGCTCTTGGGAGTCTTCTATTTCATTCACACAGCATTGCAACTCAAGGCAATTACATAGATTACAAACCATGGCTTCCAGTTCTGAGCATTATGGTTTGGCAATAACAAAGTCAAGAAGCAGGATGCTTTCTTTTTATTCATGGGAATGTGGGCATCGCTGGCTAGACCAACATTTATTGCCCATCCTAAATTGCCCTTGTTCAGAGGACATTTAAGAGTCAACCACATAGGGTAATGTCGCTGTATTGGTTGTAGGTAATTTCTTTGGGTAAACATACATGCACAAAATTGAGAAAAAAGTTATGACTGCTGGTGATTCACATTGCTCGTGTTTCAGAGAATGGATTCTGACATTTTTTTTTGTTTCCGTTAGAAGAGTCTCTGTATTGTCTCTAGCCTATCCAATGCTAGTTCCTGTACCTCCTTTATTATCCTTACCTATAGTGTCCAAAACTGTGTCCTTGTGTGCTATTGTCAATGTGCTGTTGTGCAGGCACAGAGCAGCAGAAATCTACCACTGTGACATTTATGACACTGTTTCCTTAAAAGAATAAACGTGCCTTCATCTGAATCATTTAATAATGGAGATTCAGTGTTAACCATGTGATTAGATGTCTGTAGCATTGCCAGGATCTTCCTGGGGCCACTTGTGATTCCTGCTGCTGACAAAAAATATGATGGGGTGGCTGCCATAAATACACAATGATCCTTAACCATGGCCATGTCAAAGTCTAGGGTGGTAGACTGAAGCTATGCTGGGGGAAACAAAAGGAATTCCAGACCTATGAGGTTTAGTAGACTCAACCCAAACAAGACTAATCAATGAAAGGCAGCAATCAATTGGCCAATAGAATGTTGAATCAGTAAAATACAAGTCACAGGGGCTAATGATTAAACTTCATGGTGTTCTGGTCAGACCACACTTTAAATAACGCATCCAGCCCTCATCACCAAGAAACAAAGGAGACATTCAAATTCTAGAAGCAGTACAAAGATGCATCATGAGATCACTGCCTTGATTAGTCAGAATTATAAGGAAAGGATGGATAGGTTTGAGTTTTTCAGCCTAGAAAAGAAGCATCTATGGGTGATCTTATAGAGGCATAAAAGATTGCTAAGGCAATAGATAAAGGAAATATGGAATCTTACTTCAAATTAAACTGTAGGGCTAGAACTATGATGACACAGGTTGTACTTAATAAAAAGAGATTTTCGAACAGAAACATTTTATGCAAATAGTGATTAACGTCTGAAATAGGGCTTGTGGACGCAAAAATGTGGAATCCTTTAAGGAACAATTGGAAGCTATGAGAGAGAGGAATGTTATGCTCTCGATGGATGAATTAAGAGGGGTCAAATGGCCTGCCTCATTTATGATTTTGTTTTGATCTTGAGAATTGGATGAACTATTATATTTACTTGATATTTTTTCAGAGTTAATTTTGCAATGAACTGCTGTCTCTTTCCTGATCGGAAATGCCTAAATATGCCCAGCAGTTGTCTCACCAGTGCCATTTTCGCTTTGAAGTTTGCTAGTGTACTAAACTGAATTTAATTCCACTTGACTGTTTTCCAATACAAACTTAAAATGCTTTTGACAAAAGTAATTTTTTTTCTCTTTGTAGTTATTTCTACCTATATTGATTCCTCATTTGCTGCTTCCCGAACTTATCTTACACCATACTGTCCGAGTCACACTTTCGTAGCTAGCAAATAAACAGTTTTGCAGGGTTTAATAATGGGCCTGCTGATTTTTGTCTCCCCTCTGATATCCACCCTGGATAGTTTTGATGGCCTCTGCTTGACTGTTCTCTGCAGAAATGTGACTCAACAAAGAATTTAGCCTTGACTCAATAAATATCTCTCCATCCCCTGTTGGTTAGAAATCTGCACATGTCCCTTTTGTATAGTTCAGCTGGTGCGGCATTCATTGTACAAGACAACACCCTATTCTATGAGTATATATCCAAGTCTGAACAGTCAGGGAAACAATTGTTTTGCTTCTTAATAATTGGGCTGTTAGTTCAAATTCAAGGAAGCTCTGAAATCTAAAGTCTGAATTCAACTGAACACCAATGTATTGTGCACTGAACATGAATACATACATACAATATACATAAATACTGAGGCACAAACTAATTAGGTTTAAAAGTACTGCCTTCTAAGTACTGCATTACATCTTAAATATATCATGTACACAGGCTAAACCCTGGTGGTTAGTGAATCGTGAGGTATTAAACTGATCCAAATGACAGATTATGATTTGTCATAGGATGATATTAGAACCATTAATCCGATGCTTAAATGTCCCTGTGTGTCTGAACTGTATAAATGTGCACTTGAATGAAAATTTCTTTGTTTAATTTGTCACCATCCCTGCCATGAAATAGGGCATCAGTCATTTATTTCATAAGATTAAACATTATAACCCTGCTTCATATTTCATAGACTTTTCTATGGTAGTAGTAATGCCAAGCCTGAGATTCTTTTGAAAGCACCAGTAACCTTTAGCTGCAGAGCAGGCTGCCCTTTTCCTGGCTCAGTTTCCACAATCAAGCCCCATTGTACATTAAGTCCACCTTTCACAAGCTGTATTGCAGATGGGTCAGATACCATCTGCTTCTTGTTCAAAATATTTGACATGATTGAAGCAAAAAAGGTCATAGGTGGAATGAATATGGATACACTGTACACTCGTTCCTTAGTCTCATAGGCAGCCTTCTACATAACTTCCTACATCTGTACTTTGTTTTGAGAACAGAATGTAACTAACTACACTTTGACCGAAATGGCTTCTACGTCTTATCAATACTAGGTCCCGACAAGCAATTCTTAAATGTCACCTGGATGCACTGGATTAACATATAATGGTCAGCTCACTGGTTAGCATGGAAATAAAACATGGCCATCAATTGTTTGGCATAGTTGCCACATTTTTGTGCATGTTGCCATAAATATAGGTGATAAAATAGAAGAATTTTACTTTCTCAGTGTCAGCATCGAGAGTTTCCAAGCTAGCAAGATCATGAATTACACATAGCTCAACCTGCTCCACACACTTAAACCAAATAAATTTTGAATCTGATATGTGTGCCTGCATTCCACAATATCTGGCATTAATATAACATTTTAAAATTAGTAATAACATTTCAAGTTGCTTCACTGGAGCGTTATCAGGCACTTGACACCAAACTATATAAAGAGACATTATGGCAGGTGATGAAAGACTTGGTCAAAGAAGTAACTTTTAAGGATCTAAAAGAGAAGAGTGAGGAGAAAAGGTTTGGAGGGAATTTTAAAACTTAAGATCGAGATAGCTGAAAGTATGGCTGCCAATAGTGGCACAATGAAAATCACTGTTGCACAAGAGGGCACAATTGGACGAGTGCAGAGATCTCAAATGGTTGCAGGGATGGAGGAGGTTAAAAAGATAGGGAGGGGCAAAGTCATGGAGGGTTCGTATTCATGCGCCTTGTCATTGGTAACCATGACTGAGGACTTTGGATGGAATACATTCGCTGGTGAATGAGACTCAAACACCTTTGCCTGTTAATTACTGTTTGAATTAGGTTGATTTTAGTTGGTTTGTTACAGTAAAATTTCCTCCTGTCAGCCTTGTTGGGATTCTTTTTTTGAAGAAGTTAATGGTCTCAACCTGGATCATAGCAGGAAATGCATGCCAACATGAACTGATGTGGTTAGAAAAGGAGGAGACCCTCTGTAAATTGAGTGAATGGGAGTGGGGGGAGGGGTGAGGAAATTCTTGAATGGAGCAGAGTATCTTTGTGTGTAATAAGCCTTCCAGGGTTATAGTGCATTTAAACTTTGAGAGGAGCAGTTGGAGGGGTGAATTACTATGACAATTGTTTTGGCAAGTGCTAGTTTGCTAGAAATCCAAAAATAACTTGTTTTTACTATTTTCTTCAGATTATAAAGCTATCCAATTAGGGGTATAAAAGTGTTTGAAGTTAACCAAAGTGCAATAAATTTAGAAATCCACAAAGCAGCATTGGTGAGACAGCATTTGGAAGTCAGCTATTTTCCTTTTAATCAATCATCTGTTGCCAGTGTTGAACAGGAGTTTCAAAGCATCAAGAAAAATCAATAGCTGGATAATCAGAAAAGTGTCCACTATTCATCTGTGACCTGCTTTATATGGCCCAGAGTTGCAGCAGCACTGTTCCGGCGCTAAGCTACCATGACAGAGCAATGATCTCAGTAAGATTTTATTGAAAACTTTAATGAGGACAGCATTTACCTTCAAAACCACAGGTGCTTTCCGTACCATTTTATACCATCATTACAGTACAAAACAGCTTAGATAAGCCAGGGCACCTATGTATAATGGGCTGTGACATTCTGTGTGGTGACTATTGCATCATCAGGATCATAGTTTTCTTCCTCCGATACAAGTGAATCTTGAGTGTATCTAAGGTCAGGTTACAAGCCTGTATTCACATCACATTTTAAGTGCCATTATTAGGTTTTGAGTAATCATCTTCCTGCAGTGGAGGGAGAGACTTTTGCCTCGATTTTTAAATTCTTTTCACAGGATGTGGGTGTCGCTGGCTAAGCCAGCATTTATTGCCCATCCATAATTGCCCTTGAGAAGGTGTTGGTGGTTGTGTGCTGCCTTCTTGAACCCCTCCTGTCCATATGTTTGAAGCTATTTGAAGCTGCTGGTCTAACCTTCGAGGTTTACATACATGGTATTCCAATGATTAACTTTTGTTTTGTGTTTCTGTTTGAATTTCAGAAAACTGCAACCTTGAATATTTGTGAATGCTAATTTAGTAGGATCATCTATCATTTTCCTTAGAATATCAGCAAGCATTTACGCATCCCCTTTTCCCCCCAAACTCTCCACCCGGTGAATAACACCATCACATTTGGGCAACATGTTTGGGGGTTCAGGACTATGACAGGAGTTGAGGACATAAGCCAGGTTGCCACTCCAGTGCAGCGTTGAGGAAGTGCTGCATTGTCAAAGGTGCCTATCCTCAGATAAAACATTAAACTTATGGCCAGTTCTAGTTATTATGGTGCATGTTTAAGTTCCTATGGCACCATTCAAAGAGCAAGTTCTTCCAAGTAACATTCACACCACAAAATGCCAGGAAATGACCAACTCCAACAAGACACAACCTAAGCATCGGCCCTTGATGTTCAATGGCAATACCATTGCTGAATCCCCGATTATCAACATTCTGGGGGCTACCATTGACCAGAAACTGAACTGGACTAGCCATATAAATAATGTGGCTACAACAACAGGTCTGAGGCTAGGAATCCTGCGGCAAAAACTCACCCCCTGACTCCCAAAGCCTGTCCACAATCTAGAAGGCACAAGTCAGGAGTGTGATGGAATACTGTCCACTTGCTTGGATGAGTGCTGTTTCAACAACATTCAAGAAACTTGACACCATCCAGGACAAAGCAGCCAGCTTGATTGGCACCCCATCCACAAACATTCACTTCCTCCACCACCAATGCACATTGGCAGCAGTGCGTACCATCAACAGATGTACAGCAGGAACTCACAAAGCCTCCTTAGACAGCACCTTCCAAACCCATGACCACTACCATCTAGAAAGACAAGGACAGCAGACACATGGGAACACCACCATCTGGATGTTCTGCTCCAAGCCACTCACCATCCTGACTTGGAAATATATCGCTGTTCCTTCACTGTCGCTGGGTCAAAATCCTGCAACTCCCTCCCTAACAGCACTGTGGGTATACCTACACCACATGGACTGCAGCGCTTCAAGAAGGCAGCTCACCACCACATTCTCAAGGGCAGTTAGGGATGGGCAATAAATGCTGGCCTAGCGTATCTTGTAGATGGTACACACTGCTGCCACTGTACATTAGAGGTGGAGGGAGGGAATATTTGTGAATGGGATGCTTTGGGCTGCATTAGAGTGCTTCATTTGGAGTTTGGTGAGAGAGGGATTTTTAAGGGTTACTTTCCATCTAAAGTCTAATCTTTCTTTAATTTAGCAACTAACTAAAAGTTGCTCTTTGAGTTGGGAGAAGCTGAGTTTTAATCCAGCTTTAAAACAGGGCTTATACAGGCTCTGCTTGCAGCTGCAGCTAGTTAATAAATTAAGTGGCTTAGACAGGTTTTCAGAAGCTAGATTTAGACAGTATAAAAGCAAACCATCTACATGCTGCTTTTGTCTGCACTGGAGTGCTGCTTTGGGCTGCATTAGAGTGCTTCAGTTGGGGTTTGGTGAGAGAAGGAGTTCGCTGAAGAGGAAAGCAGGATCCCTTTCATTTTCTACCTTTCCATAGTAAGAAGATCAGCAGCCATAGCAAGTAGGATCTGGTGAGTATTTTTCCTGACCTTAATATTCCTTAAACTAGAGAAATTAAAAATAAAGGGAATAATATAAGGGTAAGTCATGGCAGGGCAGCTCGGCCAAGTGAAATTCTCCTCCTGTGCAATGTGGGAGGTCAGGGACACTTTTCGTGTCCAGGGCGACCATGTGTGCAAGGGAGTATCTCCAGCTGCAGCTACTTGAAACCTGTGTTTTAGAGCTGGAGCTGTGGTTGGAGTCACAGTGGAGCATCTGCGCAAGGATGAGATCTTTGTGGACAGCTTGCACAGTGAGGTGGTCACACCACAGGTAACAAGTGCACAGGCAGAAAGACACTAGGCATGTAGTGCAGGAGTCCCCTGGGTCCATCTCCCTCTCTAACAGATTTTCCATTTTGGATACTGCTGGGGAGATGGTTTCTCAGGGGAATGCAGCAAGAGCCGTGTCTTTGGCACCACGAGTGGGAAAGCAATAGTGATAGGGGATTCTATCGCAAGGGGAACAGATAGACATTTCTGCAGCCACAGACGTGACACCAGGGTGGTATGTTGTCTCCCAGGTTCCAGTTTCAAGGATATCACTGAGCAGCTGCAGGACATTCTGAAGGGGTAGGGTGAACAGCCAGAGGTCAAGGTCCATGTCTGTATCAACGACATAGGTAAAAAGAGTGATGAGGTCCTGAAAGCAGAATATAGGGAGCTAGGAAAAAATTAAAAATCAGGTCCCAAAGGTAGTAATATCAGGATTACTCCTAGTACCACTTGCTAGCAAAATCAGGAATAGGAGAATAGACCAGATGAGTTTGTGGTGTGAGAGATGGTGTAGGAGAAAGGGATTTAGATAAAGGGAATAATGTAAGGGTAAGTCATGGCAGGGCAGCTCGGCCAAGTGAAATTCTCCTCCTATGCAATGAGGGAGGTCAGGGACACTTTCCGTGTCCAGAGCGACCATGTGTGCAAGGAAGTATCTCCAGCTGCAGCTACTTGAAACTTGAAGCCTGTGTTTTGGAGCTGGAGCTGTGGTTGGAGTCACTGTGGAGCATCTTGAGCCATTGGGACCAATTCTGGGGAAGATGGGACCTGTACAAGCTGGGCGGGTTGCACCCCAGCAGGATTGGGACCAATATACTCATTGGGGTATTTGCTAGTACTGTGGGGGAGGGTTTAAACTAGATTGGCAAGGGAGAGGGTACCTGAGGGAAGAGGCACGAAAGAGAGAAACACAGATAGGAATGAAAGACATGAAAGTAGAAAGCAAAAGTGAAAGGCAGAGGAAACAATGGCTAGCAGCAAATAGGGCCGTGGTGCAAAAAACAATGTGCAAAAATGTTAAACAGACAAGTCTAAAGGCACTGTATATGAATGCACAAAGCATTCGCAGTAAGGTAGATGAATTAACAGTAGATGTAAATGGGTAGAATATGATTGTGATTACAGAGACATGGTTGCAGGGTGACCAAGGTTGGGAACTGAATATGCAAAGGTACTCAATATTTAGGATGGACAGGCAAAAAGGAGGAGGTGGCGTGGCATTGTTAGTTAAGGATGAAATCAGTGCAATAGTCAGAGAGGACATTCGCTCAGAAAATCTAGACATGGAATCAGTCTGGGTGGAGCTGAGAAGCAACAAGAGGCAGAAAACATTAGTGGGAGTTATCTAAAGGCCTCCAAACAGTAGTGGTATGGTAGGGGATGGCATTAAACAGGAAATTAGAGATGCATGTAACAAAGGCACTACAGTAATCATGGGTGACTCTAATCTATATATAGACCGGGCAAACCAAATTAATAATAATGCTGTGGTGGATGAATCCCTAGAATGCATACGAGATTTTTTTTTAGGTCAGTATGTCGAGGAGCCAACCGGGTAACAGGCTATCCTGGATTTGGTATTGTGCAATGAGAAGGGGTTAATTAATAATTTTGTTGTGCAGGGTCCCTTAGGGAACAGTGACCATAACATGATATAATTCATCATTAGGATGGAAAGTCAAGTAATTCAATCAGAAACTAAGGTCCTAAATCTAAACAAAGGAACCTACAAAGGTATGAGGTGTGAAATGGCTAAGATAGGTTGGGGAACTTCATTAAAAGGCATAACAATGGATAGGTAATGGCTAATATTTAAGGAACGGATATATGTATTGCAACAGTTATACATTTCCTTCTGGTGCAGAAACACAACAGGAAAAGTGGCCCAACCATGGCTAACAAAAGAAATTAAGGATAGTATTAGATCCAAAAAGGAGTCATATAAAGTTGCTAGAAAAAGTAGCAAGCCTGAGGATTGGGAACAATTTAGAATTCAGCAAAGGAGGGGAAAAATAGAGCATGAGAGTAAACTTGCAAGGAACATAAAAGCATACTGTAAAAGCTTTTACAAGTATTTAAAAAGAAAAAGAAGACAAATGTAGGTCCCTTAAAGTCTGAAACAGGAGAATTTATAATAGAAAACAAGGAAATGGCAGAGCAATTAAACAGCTACTTAAGTTCTGTCTTCACGAAGGAAGACAAAAATTATTTGCCAGAAATACTAGGGAGCCAAGGGTCTAGTTAGAAGAAGAAATTGAAGGAAATTAATATTACTAAGACAATAGTACTGGAGAAATTAATGGGACTGAAAGCTGATAAATCCCCAGGGCCTGATAATCTACATCCAAGTGTACTAAAGGAGCTGGCCATGGAAATAATGGCTGCATTGGCTGTCATCTTCCAAAATGTTGAAGATTCTGGAATAGTCCTGGCAGATTGGAGGATGGCAAAAGTAACCCCACTATTTAAAAAAGGAGGGAGGGAGAAAACAGTGAATTACAGACCAGTTACCCTAACATCAGTAGTAGGGAAAATGCTAGAGTCTATTATAAAGCATGTGATAATAGGACACTTAGACAACATCAGTGAGATTAGACAAAGTCAACATGGATTTATGAAAGAAAAATCATGTTTGACAAACCTACTGGAGTTTTTTGAGGATGTAACTAGCAGAAAAGGTCAGGGAGAATGAGTGGGTGTGGTGCACTTAGATTTCCTGAAAGCTTTCTGAAAGCTGGAAGTGTGAAACTAAAGCACATGGGATTGGGGGTAATATATTGGCATGGATTGAGAATTGGTTAGCAGACAGGAAACAGAGAGTAGGAATAAACGGGTCTTCTTCAGAGCGGCAGTGACTAGTGGGGTACCGCAGGGATCAGTGCTTGAGCCCCAGATGTTCAGATATATATCAATGATTTGGGAACCAAGTGTAATATTTACAAGTTTGCTGATGACACAAAACTTGGTGCGAATGTGAGTGGTGAGGAGGATGCTAAGAGGCTTCAATGTGACTTAGACAGGTTGAGTGACTGGGCAATTAAAGGGCAGATGCAGTGTAATGTGGATAAGTGTGAAATTATCAACTTCGGTAAGAAAAACAGAATGGCAGAGTATTGTTTAAGGTGATAGATTGGAAATTTTCTTTTTATTCATTCACAGGATGAACATTCACAGCCATCACTGGCTAGGCCAACATTTATTGCGCATCCATAGTTACCCTTGAAAAGGTGGTGGTGAGCTGCCTTCTTCAACATTGATGTAAAATGGGACCTTTGTGTCCTTGTACATCAATCACCGAAAGCAAGCATGCAAGTGCAGAAAGCAGTTAAGAAGGCAAATGGTATGTTGGCCCTCATTGTGAGACAACTTGAGTACAGGAGCAATGATGTCTTACTGCAGCTGTACAGGGCCTTGGTGAAACCAAACCTGGAGTATTGTGTGCATTTTTGGTCTCCTTACCTAAGAAAGGATATACATGTCATAGAAGGAGTGCAGAAAAAGGTTCACCAGGTTGATTCCTGGGATGGCAGGATTGTTGTAAGAGGAAAGATTGGGTTCACTAGGCCTGTATTCACAGGAGTTTCGAAGAATAAGAGGGAATCTCATTGAAACGTGTAAAGTTCTGATAGGGATGGACAAACAGGATGCAAGGATGATGTTTCCTCTGGCTGGGGGGAGGGGGGCCTAGAACAAGGGGTCACAGTCTCAGAATATGGGGTAAACCATTTAACTGAGATGAGGGGAAACTTCTTCACTCAGGGATGGTGAACCTATGGAATTCTCTACCACCGAAGGCTGCGGAGGTCAGGTCACTGAATACATTTAAGGAGGAAATAGAGAGACTCCAAAGGTGTCATGGCATATGGGGGGGGAGTGTGAGTATGGCATTGAAGTAGAGGATCAGCTATGATCATATTGAATGGCAGAGCAGGCTCGAAGGACCGAATGACCTAGTCCTATTTTCTATGTTTCAGTATCTGAAGAGTCGCTAATGGTGCTGAACATCCTCACTATCTGACCTTATGATAGAAGGAAGGTCATTAATGAAGCAGCTGAAGATGGTCGGGCCAAGGACACTACTCTGAGGACCTCCGCAGTGTTGTCCTGGAACTGAGATGATTGACCTCCAACAACCACAACCATTTTCTTTTGTGCTAGCTATGACTCCAACCAGCAGAGAATTTTCCCCTGATTTCCATTGACTCCAGTTTCGCTAGGGCTCCTTGATGCCACACTTGGTCAAATGCTCCCTTGATGTCAAGGTCAGTCACTCTCGCCTCACCTCTGGAGTTCAGCTCTTTGGTCTATGTTTGAACCAAGGCTGTAATCAGGTCAGGAGCTGAGTGGCCTTGGTGTAACCCAAACTGAGTGTCTATGAGCAGGTTATTGCTAAGTAAGTGCTGCTTGAAAGCACTGTTGATGACCCCTTCCAAAACTTCACAGGTGATCAAGAGTAGACTATTGGGGCTGAAGATTTTTGCAAATGCTTCAGCCTTAACCTTTGCACTAATGTGCTGGGCTTCACCATCATTGAGGATGGCGACATTTGTGGAATCTCCTCCTCCTGTGTGTTGCTTAATTACCCACCACCATTCATGACTGGATGTGGCAGGACTGCAGAGCTTAGATCTGATCCATTGGTTGTGGGATCACTTACCTCTGCCTGTCACATGCTGCTTATGCTGTTTGGCACGCAAGTAGTCCTGTGTTGTAACTTCGCCAGGTTGACACCTTATTTTTAGGTATGCCTGGAGGTGTTCCTGGCATATAGGGGAAACATCTGATATACATTTACCCTGTCACACCCTGTAAGAGTTTTGTAAATTTCAATGAGATCACGTCTCATTCTTTGAAACTCAGGAGAACACAGGCTAGTTTCCTCAGCCTCTCCTTATAAAACAATCCTGCCATCCCAGGGATTAGTCTGGTGAACCTTCATTGAACTCCCTCCATGGCATATATATCCTTTCTTAGATAAGGAGACTTCAGGTGCAGTCTCTCCATGGCTCTATGCAATTGCAGCAAGACATCTTAACAGCTGTACTCAAATCTTCTTGCAATGAAGGCCAACATACCATTTGCCTCCCTAATTGCTTGATGCACCCGCATAATAGCTTTTAGTGACTCATGGACAAAGATACCCAGGTCCCTTTGGGCATGGGCACTTCCTAATATCTCACCATGTACGAACTCCAGCTTTCTGTTTTTTTTCTACCAAAGTGGATAACCTCATATGCTTATTCATATTATATTCCATCTGTCATATTCTAGCCAATTCACTTAGCCTGTCCAAGCCCTCTTGAAGTCTCCTTGCACCCTCCTCACAACTTAGATTCCCACTTAACTTTGTGTCATCAGCAAATTTGGAAATATTGCATTTGATCTCCATGTCGAAATCATTTGTATAGATTGTGAATAACTGTGGCCCCGGCACTGATCCTCATGTTACCCCACGAGTAGCAGCCTGCCATCCTAAGAAAGACCCATTTAATTTTACTCCCTCTCTTCTGCCTGTTAACCAATTCTCAATCCATACCAGTATATTATCTCTAATCCCATGTGCTCTAATTTTGTTTGGCAACCTCCCGTGTGGGAGCTTATCAAAACCCAAATAAACCACATCCATTGGTTCTCCTTTGTCAATGCTACATGCAATATCCTCAAAAAACTCCAACAGGTTTGTCAAACATGATTTCCCTTTCATAAATCCATGTTGATTCTCCCAATCATATTGTTATTTTCCAAGTATCTAGTTATCACATCCTTTACAATAGATTCAGTTGATGGGATCTTATTGTGGAAAATGGCTGCTGCACTTAACTGCATAACAAAAGGATATTTTAAAACGTCAATTAGAAAATGTCAGTGAAAGTGCTTTGTTTGTCTCAATATGTTATAGTGTTAAATACATTTCATGTTTATCTTTTGAAAACATGAATGATTGCATGTACTTCAACAAGGGCCATTTGTGTGTTTGCCTAGAAGGACCAAAATGTTAAGATTGCAGAAGCTGAAGATTAATTCTAATAACACAAACCTATTCCATTGGGAAGAGTTCTTCATTTATTTTCTCTTCATTTTACATTTCAGCAGCCAACCAAGCAGGTGTGTAGTCAATTTCTCAGGCCTCTGGCAGTACAAACTGATGGCTGCACATCACACCACAACTGATTTTTGCTTTTCTGTGTTTGTACTGAGGTGAGCAAACTCAGGGTGGGATAAGGAAAGTGGAAATGAATCTGCAAAGGAAAATATCTATTTCTCTCTGGGGAGGTGTCCTGAGAGACAGAACACAGAGAGTGCTATATGCAACCCAAGGGAAATCTTCCCACAATGTGGTCACTTGTTGGCAGAAACATCTGAACCTCAAATGGTCCAAACTGGCGCAGATTCCAATTTTTTCAAGTAAGAATTGGCACTTAGGTTAGCTTTCAGGCTTATTTCTTAACAACAACTTGCTCATCACATGCTTTTTAACAGCCAAGATTTTCAGAAAACATGAACAAATACCCAACCTAAGTCTACCAGTGATAGATCCATGGGTGACACTAAGCCTGGATTACATATAATAGCAAGACAGTTGGAGAGTCTGGATATAGCCAACCACAATGTACACTAAAGTCTCAAGGATGGGGCATATGATGGACTACTGGTTTGGTGCACACTATTATTTGCTAAAGATTGCTGGACAGCATGACACATAGCCATGACTAAACAACCAAAACTTCAACACACATCAATCACTAAGCATCACATACACCAACTTCTTCAGTTCTCTAACCAAAGGCAGGTCCAAACTATAGCCTCATGACCTCCACCATGGATAGGGCAAGGAGACAGATTCCGAATCCATCCCATCTGGAACAGGTATCAGACCCTGTGCAGTTGGCACTAATCTTATCTACACCAACCATCCAGCCAACTGAACCAACCAGCCCCCGAAGGAGTGCGAGTTGCTTATGTCTGGTATATTTGGAAGGATTTACAAGTTGTTACTCAACCTGTTTGACTGGATTATGAATGCATCTTCCTTGCCATCAAGTCCTGGAGTGGGACTTTTTAAAAAAATTCATTTCTGAGATGTGGGCATCGCTGGCTAGGCCAGCATTTATTGCCCATCCCTAAATGCTCTCTGAACAGGGGCAATTAAGAGTGAACCACATTGCTGTGGGTCTGAAGTCACAGGTAGGCCAGACCAGTTAAGGATGGCAGATTTTCCTTCCTAAAGGGATTGAACCCAGAGCTTCTGGCTCAGGGGCAGGGATGTTACCCACTGCACCACAAAATCTGCACATAACATAACTATTAAACTCTTAAACCCCACACACACCAACCACTAAATCATTAGATCTCACACATGCCAACCACTAAACCTTATACACACTAACCACTAAAGTATTAAATCTTACATGCACCAAATATTAAACCCACAGACACCAACAGCTGGACAACTAAACTATAAGTGCCCAGCCTCCACTCGATTTAGAAGAATTGGTTTTTTACAGATCATATCTAAATAGGTTTGGCAATTTGCTTCACCAAACTAAGATAAACATTGTTCCTTTGCTATTACGCCATTTCTCTTCCTCTGTGATATTTATTCTTATAAAAAGATTTTCATTTATATATTGCCTTTCATGACCTCAGGATCTCCCAAATCACTTTACAACCAATGAAGCACTTTTGAAGTGTAATCTTGTTCGTAATGTAGGAAATACAACCTTGAGTTTATGCACAGAAAAGCAACCACAAACAGCAATGAGATAAGTGACCAGATAATCTTTGCGGGATAAATAATGGCCAGAACACCTGAGATAGTTCTCCATAGTGCTATGGGATCTTTCACATCCACCTAACAGTACTAATGGGCCCTCCGTTTAACATCTCGTGGTTTTTACTAAGTAAGAAGGCTGGTGTACTGATCCCAACTGGCATGAAATTAGGAGGTAATTTTTTTTTCAAACATCAACTGAAAAATAGTGAATTCCCAATTTCCACTGATTGATCTGAAACTGTAATTGGTTTTGTCTCTCCACAGATGCTGACCATTTCCAGCATTTTCTGCTTTTAATTTCAATTTCAAGCGTCTGTACTATTTGTTTTTGTGTTTACCTAACTAGGCAGTTATGAAGTAATTTAATTAGTAGGAGGAATGAGGGAAATCTCATGGTATTTCAAAAATATTGAAATCCTTCCAGTTGCTCTGAAGCCAAGGCCTCCTATTCTACATTCTAAAATAATGAAGAACACTGAATTACGGAAAATGTCCGACTGTTTGAGAACTAAGAATTCTTTTCAGTTTTAAAAATATAAACCTGGCTTCTATTATACGACATCTGTTAGTGTCATTTTCTGCAGTTTTCCAAATTTACTGTTGTGAAGAGAGACGACTTCATTGCAGTTTGAATGATCTTATATTAGGTTATGGTCAGACTCGCAAGTGGAAATAAAAGATCATATGATCCGGGCACAAAGGGTTCTGTATTAGACTTTTGTTATTGAAAATTGTTTTGTCTAAGAACAGGTTATTGAATTACATATGAAAATATGATTTTTTATTTCTACTTGAGGGCTCAAGGGGTGTTATAAAACCAACATTGCCCAGATGTAACCGTGACTCTATCATTGGGATGCTGGCAGCTTGCAGATTTCCTGAGACATGTGCTGCGTGGGCACCGCTCTCCGCCGCACGCGCTGAATCACCCCACAGGAAGAAATATTCAACCTCAATTAGCAAGATTAACTTGAGAGCGATGATTTTGCCTTGTACCTCGGGCAAGTGACTTGGCAGCACACGATGTCTCATAACAAAATTCTTATGAATGTCCGTACTTGCAGCGTGATTTACTGCCTGAGCACACATCGAAAAAAATATCCTGGAGATGGTGAAAATACTGCTTCCTGAGCAGACCCGAGTCATAAATCACCTGCTCCAACAAATCACTTGCCTTACTTATAATCTTACTCTGCAAGCATCTATATCGATCAAGGTTCAGCATCAGCCATGTTTCAATTCTATTTATGTCACAAGGGTGCATTCACTCTTCATCAAAGTTGAAAACAAACATCCTGACATATGAAGATCTCTACAGTTCTTGGAGAACAGGTGCGGAGTAATATAGAATGAATTCAATATCTAAAATAATTGACCATTTTTCAATTTGTCAGCACTTTTGGAGCAGACCAAGATTAAATGATTGTTTGCTGGTGCAGAGACGTAACTGGAGTTAAGAAAGAGTTAACCAACAAGTTAGCACAGATCTATTCAACAACATCAACAACTTCTCTTCATATTGCAGGGCCTTTAACACAGCAAAATCTCCTAAAAGGCTTCACAGCTGCAGAATCAGATACTGAGCCATTGGAGGAAACAATAGAACAGGTGAGAGGTTTTAAGCAGTGTCTTACAGTAGGAGAGAGAGGTGGAGGAATGTGGGGAAGGAATTGCAGAACTTAGGATCCAGACGCCTGGAAGTACAGCCTGCAATGATGAGTTGGTGGGTATTGGGGGTGGGGGTGGTGTGAGGCTGGCAAAGGCAGTGGAGGATGCTTAAAAGGCCAGAGTAGGAAGCAAGTAGAGTTCTTGGAGGGTTGTAGGGTTAGGTGGTGGGATAGGGAGGGACATCAGCATCCATTAAATGGTTAACTAAAAACATAAGCCACAGCCTACATTTTTAAATTTATTCGTTCATGGGGTTTGGGTGTCGCTGACTAGGCCAGTTCATATTGGCCATCCCTAGATGCCCTTGAGAAGGTGGTGGTGAGCTGCGTTCTTGAACCGCTGCAATCCATGCGGTGTCAGCACACTCAGTTCTGTTACGGAGGAATTTCCAGGATTTTGACCCAGTGACAGTGAAGGAATGGAGATATATTTCCAAGTCAGGGTGGTGTGAGGCTTGGAGGGGAACTTGTAGGTGGTGGTGTTCTCAGACATCAGCTACCTTTATCCTTATGGTGGTAGAGGTCGTGGACTGGGAAGGTGCTGTTGAAGGAACCTTGATGCGTTGCTGCAGTGCACCTTGTAGATGGTACATACTGTTGCCACTGTGCCTCAGTGGTGTTGTAACGTGCTTTTAAGGGACAGCAGCATGCCATGTGATCCAGCCTTGGTCTGTGTTCTACTCCAGGCCCAAGTGAAACTGAGCGGCTCTGCTGCTGATGTCCTCAAGCTTTCTGTCCATGTATATCTGTTCACAAGTGCTTAGAATCAATAAAGGAACCCACAACATGTTTGCACAACCCCTTATGAGTGACTGGCACCTTTATATCATTATAACAATACAACAGGTGGTGGAGGGAGGTGGATGTTGAAGGTGGTGGGTGGAGTGCCAAGCAAGCGGGCTGCTTTGTCCTGGATGGTGTCAAGATTCTTGAGTGTTGTTAGAGCTGCACTCATTCAGGCAAGTGGAGAGTATTCCATCACACCTGTGACTTGTGCCTTGTAGATGGTCGGCAGGCTTTGGAGAGTCAAGAGATGAGTTACTCACTGCAGAAGTCCCAGCCTCTGACCTGCTCTTGTAGCCACAGTTTTTATGTGACTGGCCCAATTCAGTTTCTGGTCAATGATAACCCACAGGATGTTGATAGTGGGGGATTCAATGATGGTAATGCCATTGAATGTCAAGGGGGTATAGTTAGATTCTCTTTCATTCTCTTCCATTGCCTATTGACATTTGTGTGGTGCAATTGTTACTTGCCACTTATCAGCCCAAGCTGGAATATTGTGCTTGTTTTGCTGCATATTGACATACACAGCTTCAGTATTTGAGGAGTTGCAAATGGTGCTGAACATTGTGCAATCATCAGTGAACATCCCCACTTCTGACCTTATGATGTAACAACTGAAGATGGTTGGGCCCAGGACAATATCCTGGGGAGCTCCTGCACCCATGTGCAGGGGCTGAGATGATTGATTTTGACCAACCACAAATGTCCTTTATGCTAGGTATGATCCCAACTAGAGTTTTCTCCCTAACTCCCATTGATTTCAGTTTTGCTAGGACTACTTGGTGCCAGTTAAATTCTACTTTAATGTCAAGAGCAGTCACACTCACCTCACTTCTTGAGTTCAACTCTTTTGTCCATACTAGGACCAAAGCTGTAATGGAGTCAGGAGCTGAATAACCTTGGCAGAACGTAAACAATACGATATATTGTAATTATACTAACATCACAGAATTCATAATATAACTAATATTGATGAAACATATTACTTGCTGGGTATGTATTTTATAATATTTGCTGATGGACACACAAGTTTTCTTCTGTCTTGAGCTGAAGCTGCTCACACAATTTCAGCTTGCACACAATTTAGACTCCTCTGTGATTCAGTGGGGTGTTGCCTGATGCCAGGAAAACATTTGTTCTCTTGATGATGGATCGAAATTAAGAATCAATTACTCAGGTTTTTCAGTCGTAAGGACAGTGTAACTATCAGCGTTTGCCATCATTACTCCTCTTAAGCTGACAACTTCTGGAGTCCACACATGTGCAGTTTAACACATAAAAGTCAGTGATTCTATGCTTCTCCAGAGTCTGCACCATTAAGGGCCCCCAGAATGGATCAAGTAGAAATCATTGAACTGACAAAAACTCGCCCTTTTCCTCTCATAATCTTGCTGTAAAATCTCTTGAGAAAGTTAAATTTTGATGAATGAGGTATAACTGGGTGTGTACTATATTCTCAACATTCTGAATGATGGACACATCATTCCTTCATTGTCTCAGGAGGAGGAAAGAGCCCATAATGCCCACAAGAGGTCAAGGACTGGTGGGCATTTGGCCAGCTGGCATTTATGACACCAATGAAGGAGGAGATCCTGCAACTGGCAAGGCACCAGTGATGCAGATCCCGAGGCTGCACTTTGAGCCAGGCGCGGTGGTGAGAATCTGAGGGACCATCACTCGAGCAAGAGGGGAGGGGGCTGCTGCCTATGTTCTGGTGGGAGGGGAAGAAATGAGTGTGTCTCGCCTGAAGGCTGAGATGGTTTAATTCTGTTATGTGTTAAATGGCAAAGGTGTCTGTCTTAAATGTGGTGATCTTTTTATCCATTTCAATTGAAGTGCAGAGCACTGCTAATCATTATGCTTTTCTGTCATTGGCCCCAGCAGCTACCATCTCTGCAGGATTGGCATTGACCTCTTGAGGTTGGTGAGGGGACCTGAAAGTGTGCACCATCCTATCCTTCTACTACCCCTTCCACCAGTTCAGATGGATTTGTACACGTCAGCTGAATGTGGGAAGCATAAACTGATTTCAGCATCACACAAGCACTGGGCCAGTAGTTAGAGGCTATGACAGTCCAGACCTCTGACATTCAGAGTCCAGGTTGATGCTTAGCTACCAGATTGATGACAAACCTCTGGAGTTGGGCATAAGGCGACATATGCTGGACATCCACCAGGAGTTGCATGAAGATCTGGCAGAGATTTTAGAGTGTGCATGCTCTGGTGAGGAGAGTGGAAGAGCCCCACCCACATCACGTGCACTGCGACCTCCATCTTGTCTGCATGCTTGGCTTCCTCCATTGAGAGACTAGTGACTCTTATAGAGACCCAGACCCAGCAGGGCAGTAAGATTGTGAAGGGTGCAGTAGACTAGAGCAAGCAGGGAGACCACAGCACATATTGCAGCGAGCCACCAGCTTATTCCAGGAATCAGAATGGCCTTGGTGGATGGATGGCTATTGCTCTATTGGCACACAGCCCCTGGTTGTGGATTGCTTGCCAGGATCATGAGCTATCTCTTCAGTGGACACAACCTTCTCACCCAGTATTCGTTCCTCCAATAACGATGCTGGGGAAAATAACTGGTACCTGGGGGTGCCTGAGGATGTAGACATTTTGGCAACTTTCAGGGTACCACGCACAGCCCTGCATGATCCTCTGGCAGTGGTCACAAACGATTTCTACATTCAGGGAGTGAAACCCCTTGTGGTTCACAAGTGCCCCTGGCTTGCCCATGGGAGGCTTAATGGCCACACGTATGCAGTGTGTCACTCACTGCACTTTGGGTAATCCCGCTATAGCATCAAACCCTCTGGCTCTCAGCCTGGCTTGTTAATATGGTAATCATCTTGTTAAAACCAACTGCTAGTTAAACAGGTGATGGGCATTAATTATCCCCAACTGAATAGAATAAAAAGATACAGCTGGGATACTTTGTGTTGAAGCTATTAGGATGTTAGTAGTACTGAGGGGTTGTTGTCTTGAAAATAAACCAGCTTTAACCAAGAGGCCAGCCTGGATTAATTCTTCCACCACAACTTCTTATTATGAGTAACGTGGTAGCAGAGGATGAACTTTAAGTTTTGCTGATTGATTGACGTATATGAAGCTTTCTGCCTCAGTTCCCCTGAGGGAAAAGAAGTGTCTCGTTGCTAACAATTTAAGTTATGGGATGGTGAAAAATTGTAAGCTTTGACTATCCACCAGTTTTTTCTGACTCTGAACTTTATCAGCAATGGAAAGTTGAAGTTGAAATGTAGACCTGGGTTACTGCTATGCCCTGGAAGAGGCAAGGTATGGCTTTGGTGTTATCAGTACCGGCCAAATGTAAGATAAGGAGTGAAGTATTTTCAGAGTGGAAAGTGGGTGACTTGGATCATGAAAAGGGATTAAACCGCCTGATACAATTTTTGGATAAGTTCTATGAAAAGGATGAGTTATTGGAAGTATATGAAGCTTGGGTGATCTTTGATAGGTTTAGGAAATCAGTCTATGGAAGAATATGCCATGGAATTTGAAAAATGGTACAGGAGATGACAGTGATTTGAACTTGAAATTCCAGAATTGGTTTTGGCATTTAAATTACTGGACTGTGCTTGAATTACCCATGTTGATTGTCTTTTAGTATTATCAGGGATTCAGTTCTGGTGGAAAGAATATCTCTTAGATCAAATGGCCTCTGCCCTAAAAGAATTTCTGGGGAACCAGTCGTTCCCTGCCACTTTCTTAGCAAATGCGAACAACTATGCTGTAAAACAAAGGATAGAGGATTCAATGGTGACAAAATGTTATGGTTGAACAAATATTAGACAAAGATTCCAATACAAAGATGGGATTAATGACAAGAGGTCTGAGAATGGTCATAACCTTGGTCAATTTGAGAGTCGGGACAAAAAATGTCTGGGATGGTGACTAGATATTTACACCCAAAAAATGCATGGGAAATGGTTAATTGGTGTTTTTGATATGATTCCCAGTGCCATTACACAATGAACTACCCACAGCGAAGGAATCATATTTTTGAAGTGACCCACAAGATGGTTTCATCTGAAAATGATGGTAACTGCCATGATGGAATTGCATTGATCAGAGTTTGAATCTGGTGATGAGTATCTTAATAGTAGATTTCTTCAACTGTGCAGTTCTGGACAGTTGTTGAACTTCTATGGTGGGTGGCATGGACTGGCTTGACTGTTATCTGGAGTCTCTCGCTGAGGCAGACCGGCCGAAGGTCAAGGAGTATAAAAGCTCCACCTGCTTCAGGTTCAGAGATGACAATACATTAACATCCTCCTGATGGGTGGTCCTCCCTTATAAGATAGCGGGGAGGGTACAGTCTATATCAGTTGGCGTACGGAAGAAATGCAAAGTTACCCTCACTGTTGTTAGATGCTCCCCCTGTGCTAGAAGGGACTAGCATACTGTTTATCAGTACTAATGAGTACTCTATTGAGTCGATCTGCAATGAAGGCGGCTCAGATGACGCTAGGTATGATGAATGATAGAGCAGTCATGTTTGGGGGAAAAATGTGGATCTCCATTTTACTCAGTCAGGCCATTACTGTTTGCCACTAAGGAAGCCAGAGATTTCTCATCAAAAAGTTCATGAAGTTTTGTTAACTGCTGAGAATAAGAATTTGGTGGACAAAAAGACGACCATTTGGAAATTACAGACAGTTTGCACATCCAGCGCCTCTGCTTTGAGATGTGGGAGTGGTCGATAAAGGACATGATGACCTTATTGAACCACTCACTGGTCAGTGTGAAATTTGTCTTAAATATCACAAGGCAACACTGCGACCTGTTGTGAGCTTGCAACTAGCCAGGGAGTTTAACGATGCAGTGGCAATGGAATTGTAAGTTTGGGACAAGGATAGGGGTTTTTTTTTTAAACTACACTTCATAGATATAGCAACCAGATTTAGTCTATCCACTGTGATACATAGTGAACACAGACTGTTGTCAATAAGGTCATGGAGAAATAGATAAGAACAAGATTAGGAACACCAATGAGGTTCCTCACATAATGGTGGGGAATTCATGAGTGAGGAATTTTGAAATATGTGCAAAAATTTAAACATCAGTCATGCGCACTGCAGCTGAGAGCCCATTTAGTAATGGTCTTTGTAAAAGAAACCATGTGGTAATAGATGACATGTTACATATATCAGCTGATCAACCAGTTTGTAAACTGCAAATTGTGCTAGCATAAGCATTGCACACAAAGACCACTCTGCAAATGGTTGGGGAGGGTACAGTCTATATCAGTTGGCGTACGGAAGAAATCCAAAGTTACCTTCACTGTTGTTAGATGCTCCCCCTGCGCTAGAAGGGACTAGCATTAGCTCTATTTTTTCTGCTCTTCTGAATGCTTTGCATGCAGCAAAAAAGTTTTCATTAAAGCTGAGGTTTTGGGGAAAATTCGTTGGGTCCTATGGCACCGCATAAGACCATCAAGAATACAGTTTAGACAAGGAGACATGGTATGTTATAAAAGGGAAGACCAGAAAGAGTGGAAAGGACCTGGCAAGGTTACAGGGAAGTGATGGGAAAGTAGTAATTGTGCAACATGGTAGTCAAACTGTTAACGTACATTCTCCACAATTAATTGGTACTGACTATACCTTTACAGGCTCTGAAGAGGACATAGAACGTGAGGAGCCACCATGCACTTCACATACACTGGGTAGATATGAGGAGCAGGTGACAGATACAGGGTTAACCATGAACAAAGTAATACTGAGGTACAGAACAATGCTATTTGTCCAAAAGGGCAGTTACCCAAAGTAGGAACAAAGGTAACATACATGCCAGAAGGATGGAGGGATGTCACCATCATAGGGAGAGCAGGAAAGGCCATTGGTAAATACAAACATTGGCTAAATGTGCAGGATGAAGGATAGGAGACAAGACCTATCAATTGGTCAACAGAAGTAAAGATGTGGAAACCCAGAAAGCGCAGTATGAGTTCTGACAATGGACCAGGAAGTGGACGTGCCCCTAGAAAAAAAACATGGAGTTCTGGTTGCATGGGCGGACAATCATATAGTAGCAGTCCAGAAAGGGAGAGGAACGTGAGCAGAGGCCATAGCTTAAGGAGGACTAGAGAGCAAGCTAGCAATCTCAATAGAAGTAGAAATCTTTATGACGGATTCTAGTAGCTGCTAATAAATTGGAAAGCAAGCTGATAAAGGAAGCCAAATGGCAAAAGTTAGAAAGTTGGAAGAAATTTGGGTATATTCTGAAATACCTGACAGAGGACATGTTTATCTCACAGTTGGATCTGTACAGAAAAGGTACTCCCAAACAGCACATAAGGCCAAAGCAAGATTAGTAGCCTGAGGCTTTGAGGACAGACTAGGAGATCAAAGTCAGAGTGGACTCTCCTATTACAGGGAAAGTGAGTTTGAAAATTATTTTTAGCTATTTTGGTGTCCTATTCCTGGGAGTGCAAAATTTTTGATATAACAGGCTGTTTTTTTATATATATATATATATATATATATATATATATATACACACAGGGGGAGAAGTTTCAAAGGCAAGTTCTTTTTTTGAAACCACCCAAAGAAGCCAGGGATGTAGGAGGAAAGCTATGGAAATTGAATAAGTGCATTTACAGGTTGAATGATGCATCAAGAGTATGATATCTTTCCGTGAGGTCTATCTTGTTGAAAATAGGTTGCATTCAATGAAAGGCAGACCCTGCGATGTTCTACTGGTACCGTAAGGAGAAATGAGCTGGGATCTTTATAATGCATGTTGATGGTTTCCTGTGGGAAGGATCTGCAGAATTTGAGCAATGGGTAATTGAGAAGATAAAGGAGTTCCAGGTTGGAAGTCTGGCTTCTGGGGCCCTTAAAATACATAGGTTTAGGCATTAAGCAGAGCAAGTTAGGAGTGACAGTGAATCAACGATCTTATCTAGAAAATGTTGATTATATCCCAATAACTCATGGTAGATCCTCAAACACAGGTTCAGTCGAAGGGTCATGAAGACTCGAAACGTCAACTCTTTTCTTCTCCGCCGATGCTGCCAGACCTGCTGAGTTTTTCCAGGTAATTCTGTTTTTGTTTTGGGACATTCTACAGTTGAGCAAGTTCGGAGAGCAAATAAAACACTTTTTTTTAAAAAAAAAAAAATTAAATTCTGAGATGTGTGCTCAATTTTCCAGTCTTGGGTGAAGATGTGAGGTTGGTCATTTTTAGTGATGCTTCACATGTCAATCTTCCAGATGGGTCCTCTAGCACAGCAGGGTTCATCAAATTCTTGGTGGGAAAGAATGATAAATATTGCCCACTGGCTTGGGAGGCCAAGAAAATAACAAGGGCAGTAAAAAGCACTTTAGCTGCTGAAACATTAGCCTTAGTAGAGGCATTAGATATTATGGTTTACTTGTACACTATATTGGACAAGGGGCAATGTGGGAACAGTTTGTCCATAGAATGTTACATTGATAACCGGTCTCTTTGGGACAACGTTCATTCCACGAAGAGTGTCACGGAAAAAAGACTACGAATAGACCTAGCCAGCATAAAAGAAATTTTAGAGAAGAGATCTCTTAGATAAAATGGCTTGACACCAGTCATCAACGATCAGTTTGTTTTACAAAGAGGGGTGCCTGCTCTAAGAAATTATTAAATGTGTTGGAAGAGGGGTATCTTATAATGATGCAATGAAAAATTGTGCATGTGTGGTATTTGGGAATTATAGACATTGGAACTATATAACATTTCCTCCTGTTTGTTTAAAGTGTTCGTTTTTTTTGAGGTGTATCTTAAAATGGCAATCATAATGTTAAAACTAATTGAATAGGTGATGGGCATTAATTATCTCAACTGAATAGAATAAAAAGATACAGCTGGAACACTGCATAGAAGCTAGTAGTACTGAGGAGTTGTCATGGAAATAAACCAGCTTTAACCAAGAAACCAGTCTGGATTAATTCTTCCACCACAAACTCTTATTGTAAGTAAGATGACTGATCTCATTTGTTGTGGAGGCTATGAAGTTGTCTGCTCTCCTGAAAAAGTGTATTAACTATCACCTTGATGCAGTAATGTGATACTGCCTGTCATAGGCCACACAGGTCTTTGGCTGCTGCCTGGAAGGAGCCTGAGGCTACCTTCAGAGTTATAGACATTGAGGGGCTGCCTTTGCAGTTTGAACTTATTTCCCCTGCCAGCATCTGAGATCACTGTCACCCAGGAGAGATGTGGTTAGTGAAGACATTGGCACTCTGACAGCTGCAGGTATTTTAGCCACTGGGGTAAGGTATTCTCCTTGGATAGATATGGTGACAGTGGCCTCTGCAGCATTCTGTCCCTTGAGTAGCATCAAGTGCCTCATGTACCTGGTTGACTGGGCACAGCTGCCCCTGACCATCTGCCCTCCTGTCCCTCATTCTCCTGTTTTCCTGCTCTCTGGAGGACCCTCCTCTAGAGTGCATAATGCTTGACATCCCAGATGGGGCTCTCTTTTCAAGGATCCTCTGTTTTCAGGCTGCCTGAATTATCACTCGCATCTACAGCCTCCTTTAACACTGCTTCACCTCAAAGGTATCCAAAGATCCTGGCTCAGCTGCTGTTTCCACTTTCCATAATGGGTCCCTGTCCATTTTTTTGTAGTGCTTGTGTGCCACCCAAAATTACTTACTGAGATTCACTCTCCTGCAGTTTTGCCCTTGAGCCAATAAATGGCATGGGCTACATAAAATTCTAGACAATTGCCTCTTCAGCATGTTAGGGGAGGTGATGGTGTAGTGATAGTCACTGGACTAGTGACCCAGGGTAATGCTCTAGGGACCCAGGTTCACATTCCACCAGTGTCTCATACACAATTCCTATACTCTAACAAAGTTATTAACTTTTTGGGTGCATTACTAATATCACAGAGCAATTTGAACCTGCATGCTTAATTGTTAGCCTGAACAAAGCAGTAAAAATTGGCTGTGGCACAAAAGATCAACCAATTAACTGTTCTGAATCTCAGATTCCTAATCTGAGCAGAACACTCAGCAAAGTAAATAATACATTTATCAGGAATCAAGTGTTAGAAAGACCCCAGTCACGATCTTGTGGTCTAGAATCACATTTACTGAAAACTTTGCTTTAGATTTTATCTTTTGGCTGTCAACTAACCATCCTCTAAGCAACTCATGTCTTCAGATTAAAAAAAAATGTTTTGCAAAGATAGAATTTCTGTCTTGCAAGATGGGAATGCCTGATAACATGTGGCAAGTATAGGCCATAGTAAAACATGTGGTCTGGAAAATTACAAAAATGTTGTATCTATTTTTTTTTCCCCCTCCCTACAATGTACTCTCTTTTCTCATGTTTACTCCGGGTCATTTAAGGGCAGTTCCCACATGAATCCCAAAACAAAAATAAAATGATGGGACAAGAAGCCAACATAGCAGACACCATTCTTTCAAAATGTGTGCAATCCCTGTAAATACATTGCACCATGAAACCTGTTATTTTCAAGGACATTTTTAGCTCTGGGTATCCTTGATTTGAGGGATCCACAGAATTGTAAACAAAAATTAATAGGAGTGATGGAGAGCATACTACTAGGCTTTGAAGTATGGTGTAAAAGCAATTTGGCTGAAACATCTGTCACTGCTTTGGTGGTTAGCATTGATTTGACTGATCTTGCTGCCTTTCCACATAGGTACACCCTGAACTCAGCCCTCTGTTGGCAATGACAATTTCCTGGAGCAATGATTTTCATACTTTCCTGTGGTGGGTGCCCTACAATGTTAACACCACTCTAAGGACACTGCCCTAACAGTGACAGCTAGACAAAGGAAAAAGTGCAAAATTAACTTTAAAAAAAATCTGACAAATATGTATTTGCAAATTGGAAAAGCATAGTAGAGGCTGTCATTCTCAAGACACTGTGCTCATGCCTCACTCCACTTTAAACCAAAATTTCCAAGGCACCCAAATAAGAATTCCAGCAATTAAACTGATTTTCTTTTTCAACCACGAAGTTTACGTTAGATATTGTTCACACAAATGAAATTCGAAACAGATCAAAATAAAATGATAACGAGGGGAAATAGTAATGAAAGTAAAACCTACCATTTGGTAATAAATTGAAACCTATGGCCTGAACTTTCGTAAAGATGGAGAGGGTGTCTGGCTTAGCCAATCTGGTGCCAGATCCCCAATTCTGGAAGTCCCACCCCACACCAGGTACTCACCATTTCCTCTGGAGTTCAGGGTCAGGTGAGGGGGAGGTGGTGTTGGGGGGAGTAACAGGGGTGGGTTATAGTTTGTAAAAGTGCAGCTGCCTTCAAATAGTCCTAATTTGCATAACTGGGATGTCCTAAACATAACTTGTGAGTGATCAGGAGAAGGTCTGAAGCTAGCAGAATTATTGAGGTAGAGTACCCTTTTGGATAGGGCCAGAGGGACCTTCGGGAGAGGTAAGTTGCCCTTTAGGAATTTTAAAAGTAGACATAAAAAAGTGGATAGACTCTTTGGAACTGTCAAGCTGAAGATAACTGTCACGTTGATGAGGCATTAAAGTCTTTTGGCCTTTACATTAATGAAGAGTGCTGCAGTTTAAAAAGAAAACAGTGCTTGCTACTTCACTCTGACATCAGTCTGAGGGCTATGTTATAGGATTTGTGCTGCATGATTTATTTCACAATCCATTATCACAGGGATACCTGTCAGTTCAGTTTGATTGACAGTTCCAAGTGGTTATAAAGTCTTTGTGGAGCTATGAATACAATTACTTGTTTTTGTAAGTGATTAAGCACTTGAATGAAATGTTTAATTTTAAGGATTATGTAGTTCAAGGGTTGTAAATGCAGTGAATAGGTTTTTTTTTTACAAATGAGTGTTTCTTTCAAAGTCTACAACAGACTTAGAACTTTATTTTAAGAATGGGTCCTGAGGTCTGTCCAAGGTGGCTGAGTGAGTTAACATGGAGGATGTAAGGCCAAAGATGGGTATGAGTTGGCATAAGGGCTATAAAGGGCCATGGGGATGGCTAGAGGGGCATAGGTACTATAAAATGCCATGAGGTTGGGTAGAGGGGCATATGTGGGCATGGAAAGTGGGTGCAGGGGTGGTGTGAGGGTTGAGAGTTTGGTTTTTGTATTACTTTAAGGCTGGAATGAAGGATTACTGATTAAAAAAAAAACTGCAGATGCTAGAAATCCAAAACAAAAACAGAATTACCTGGAAAAACTCAGCAGTCTGGCAGCATCGGCGGAGAAGAAAAGAGTTGACGTTTCGAGTCCTCATGACCCTTCAACAGAACTATTAAACAGGTAATTCTGTTTTTGTCCAGGATTACTGAGATGGGCCTTTTACACAGCCTCCAAACTTTCCGGGGGTGGCAGATCAGGCTCCTGTTAACACCCACACCCAACCCCCACAACACTAAAATCAAATGAGGAATTGAGGAGAAACTTCTTTACACGGAAAGTGTCTCTTTGGCTTGTTTCTACACTGTAAATTCTACGTAAAATTGCAGCAACATCTTCTGAGGCGATCAGCAGTGCTGGTGCACTTCATTTGGCCCAATTGATCTCTGCTTGTGCCCTGCTAAAGCCTCCTCCAACTTACTCATCTCACCCTATTGTGAGATATCCTTCTATTGCTTTCCCTCGTATACTTATCTAGCTCCCCCTTAAATGCATCTCATTTGCTTCAACTGCTCTGTGGTAGGGAGTTCCACACTCTCTCTCAGTAGAAAAGTTTCTTCTGAATTCTTCCATAATTAAAATCAAACCCAAATTTTGACATTTCATATTACATCATTGTTTCAACATCTCAAACATACGAACCTAAAGATGGCTTTTTCAATATGGATGTGCAAACAATTAACGTTATGACATTTGTATCCCTTTTTAATGGAGACATTACCTCACCTTTTAGTATAAACAAGTTAATGCCTCTTAACAGAGGAACATCAAACAAACATTTTCATACTGTAACTTGACAAACAATCATTTGTAGGCTGTACATAATGCAGTAATCCATCTTTTATCATCAGTACAAATCCAGATGCCTGGCAAACATGAATGCCCTAGATTTCTGACTTTACTGCCTGGGTGTTCAACACTGCTTGGGTGGTGAGTACACAGGAAAATTGGGTGGGGAAGATTGTTTACTAGTAACAGAGCCCTCTGATTTTCTTTCCACCCAGACAATACTTAACACTTAGACATTTCAAGTTCATAATTATCCCTATGTTAATGGAAGATTGCAGATAATATATAAGACTTATAAATTAAATTTTTCTGGACATTTTGGGAATAAATGCACCTTAGGCTGTAGGGCAATACAGGTGCTACTGAATCTGTCAATTACACTTTACATTCAAAATTCAGTTGCACTGATTTTCAGTGAAGAATATCAAGCATTATGCAGCCAATACGATACCATCCCTTTACCATCAGACTCTAAACAAATTTCTACTTCTTTCTCTCTCTGACATGTTCATTTTCCTGTTTTCTTATACTATCTCCACCAACTGAGTTTCCAAAGGATCATTTTGATGTTATTGCTACTCACTTTAGCTCCTTTTCAATTTCTTGATTTTTAAACTCTTACCCCCATCTATGGCCAGTGTCCCGCTAAACTTAATTCTTGTCTTCTAACTTGCTAGTTCCATCCAACACCCCCACCCATCTACTTATGTTACTGTGTTGAAATACTCCAACTCATTCGTTCTCAGGAACTAATTAAGATGCTGTGGGCCTACAGTCACAATCACTAATTTCTTTTTTTGCTTCACTTTTGATTTTAAGTCAACCTGTAATGAATCTTTCTTTGTAGACATTGATTTAAACATAAATGTGATTGTACTTTGATTAGTGATCAATTATATAATCAGTAATATGTAGACTTGGACTTTTCTGTCAAGGATTTTTTCTTACTTGTCATATCACAGGTGTTGTTTTGACTGAACATATATTTTTCATGGCACACCTAGAAAAAAACAATTTTTCCATTGTTTAAAGAGGAACTGTTCTTGTATTTTGGCTCCAATGACCCATGAATGACATGCCAAGGCAAGAGTGGCCTGACACGGTACACAACAGGAGGTGGAGTTCGATTGATGGACTGCAACCTGATTGGCTTATGGGAAGACACCATCAAAATGTGTTGACAACTTGAATTGTGAACTCTGCAAAGCCTTGTAGTGCCTGTGAAGAAAATTGATAAAGATTCATGTTTTTCCAGAGTCATCATTTTGAAAAAATGTGAACTAAGTCTCAAGGCTGGAATGGAGCTAGAAATTTGCTTCCAGGATTCGGGGCAACAGCTGCAGCAGAATAGTCACCCACAGAAGGGTACAGGAGGAAGGGACATCAGTGACTGGCCAAGGAGTCCACCCCATAAGGTTACTTGGAAACTTGATAATGTATGCACCAAGGGCAACTTTACCAAATTTAGCATCCTGTTGTGGAACAGACCAAGTTGGGGTTATTGTTGTTTTTAAAAATCTGTCTTTCTCCTTTGCCATTTACATATATGCACGTGCTCTCTCTTCAATAAGTCATTTTCCTTTTTTCTACTTATAATTATAACCATAACAATGATAACTAATACCTATTCAATAAAATTCTTGTTTTAACACATTTGGCATTGTCACTAACTCCTGTTAGGTTTGGAGCCACACTCTGGACATAAGTTAGACTCCAAAGGGACTCTCATGGCCCCTTACAGCACTCAGTATTTTCTTTATCCTACAGGCTTCATAGACTCATGCTCATTATCATATCAAAAGAAACAGCAGTAGGCCATTAGCTCCTTGAGGCTGTTCCACCATTCAGTCAGATTGTGGTGGATCTGTAGCTCAACTCCATTTACCTGCCTTGGTTCCACACCTTTGATATTATTAATCTTTCAATTGACCTCCAGGCTCAGCCTTTTTGGGCGGGGGGCGGGGGAGCGGGGTGGGGCGGTGCGGGGGGCGGGTTCCAGATTTCCACTGCTTAGTATAAAGTGCTTCCTGACATCAACCATCAATGGGTCAGCTCCAGTTGTAGGTCTATGCTTCCTTGTTTTGGACTCCCCTCAAGAAAAAATTGTTTTTTCTCATGTACCCTTTTCGAATCCTTTGACCATTGTAACAATGCAATTAGATCACCACCTAATCTTCTAGGGGAATATAGGCCAAGACCATATGACCTGACCTGTTAATTTAAACCTTTTAACTACCGCTCTGATGGTTTTTCTTTTAATCTTTCCCCAATCTTGGTGAGGATGTTTACTTTGGATCTTAGAGCTCTGAAAAGAAAGCAATGATATCAAAGCTGTGATAGAACTTGTCAGAAGTAGGTACTTATCATATAGTAATGATATCATTACAAGTCCTTAGAACTCTGTTGGGAATGACACCACCAATAAAGCATTACATCATTGCAACTTCAAAAGGCTTTTCTGTGGTTCCACCACAACATAGGTAGCCACGGGAACAGAAAGCTTGTTTTCATTCCCAGATATAAGTCAGCATTGTAATACCTTTTTATAGTTCATGTGCTAAATCAGGCTTATTTTGTTTGCAAGCCACATACTTTGTGCAGAGAGAGAAAGCCGATCAATACTAGACTGTTAAATAGTAACAGCACAACGAGGCTTCACAAACAGCAACTTATATTTACATTGCATTATCATGGTGAAATGTCTCAAGGCACTTCACAGGAACATTATAAATCAAAAACAAAAACAAACAGAATTACCTGGAAAAACTCAGCAGGTTTGGCAGCATCGGCGGAGAAAAAAAGAGTTGATGTTTCGAGTCCTCATGACCCTTCAGCAGAACATTATAAATCAAAGTTGGAAACCAAGCAACATAAGGAGATATTAGGTCAAATGACCAAAAACTTCTTCAAGGAGAAAGGTTTTAAGGAATGTCTTAAAAGAATGGAGAAGTGTAGGGAGGTATTCCAAGGTTTGGGGTCTAGGCAACAAAGCACAGCCACTAATGGTGGAGCAATTATAATTAGGGTTGCATTAGAGTGCAGGTATCTCAGATGTTTATGGGTTGGAGGAGATTGGAGAGGGTGTGGGCCAAGGTCATGGAGGGGTTTGAAAATAAGGATAAGAATTTTAAAATCAAGATGCAGCTTGACCAGGAACCAATGTAGGTCACTGAGCAAGAGGTGATAGGGGAGAACAGGACTTTCTGCAAGTGAAGACATGGGCAGCAGAGCTTTGGATGACCTGAAAATTAGAGGGTTGAATGTGGGAGATCAGCTGGGGGTGCATTTGAATAGTTAGGTTTAGAGTTACTAAAGGTAGGAATGAGGGTTTCGGTAGCAGATGAGCTGAGACAGGAGTGAGGTGATACTGAGTGGAAATAGGCAGTGTTAGAGTGAGACAATCATGAGGTAGGAAGCTCATCTCAGTCTCAAATGTGAGACAAGGTTATGAACAGACTGGTTTAATGTCAGACTGTTGGTAGTTCGGGAACAGAGTTTGTAGTGGGGATTGAAAATAATGGCTTCAGTCTTCCCAAAACTTACTTTTGGAGTGAAGCAAAGCAAATTTCCATTAGAGAAGTCTTAACCCAGTTAAATTTTAAATGACACCACTCTGTTAGGCCTATATTGAGTAATGTGATTGCTGCATTTCAAAACCTCTGTCCCAAATGAAATGAAAATTCTCATAGCAAATCAGAGATGCTTAAAAGTTGAAATTTTGTAATAAATGCTCCTTGGGCAAGAGATGCTTGAGATTCACCAATGATGCTGTAACTGAGCTGAACTACACCAACTGGAGTCCCACACAGCTTGTGGCTGTCAAGGTTATCATGGCTTTTTAACTTTATGCCATGGGTTTCTTTCAGGCCACAAAAGCAACAGATCTCAGCTATGGAAGCCAGTACTCCATTCATTACTGCCCATGGAAGGTAATGGATGCTCTTACTTCTAGGAGAGATGACTACATTCCCTTACCCAAGGATCAGGTGAAGCAGACCAACAGGCATTGCATTGATTTAAGGCTTTTCACATTGCACACATTTGAAGAGCCTGGCATCTGCATGAACAGAATACCATTAACTCAATGTCTGCAAACACTTTTCTTATATCCACTTATTGCTGAAGGTATGGTTGGAGGGGACAGGGATAAGTGCAAAGTATATGGGCTTCTATCTCTGGATGGTCTCAATCCTAATCAGCTGCTACTGCTGCTTCCCTCCCTCTCTCTTCCCCTGCACCCACCCCCCCCCCCCCACCCCGCCCAAAACTGCCCACCGGGTTAAACTGCCTCTTAAGTTCCTCCACTGCCCTATCCATGAACTTGCATCTTTTAAGTTTGCTTTCCATGCCTTCTACAAGCTCACCTCCTGTTCCCTCATTATTCCTACTAAAACGGTTGATCATCCAACTTTACTCATTCAATTTTTGTCTGAAATGCTACCAGATTTTTTAAAACTCATTCATAGGATGTGGACATCGCTGGCCAGGCCAGCATTTATTGTCCATCCCTAAATGCCCTTGAGAAAGAGATGCTGGACTGCTGCCTTGAACCATCACAGTCCATGTGGTGGTGTTAGGGAGCAAGTTCCAGGATTTTAATTCCTCAATTGAGGGAATGGTGTGACATTTTGAAATCAGGATGGTGTCACTTGGAAGGGCACTTGCAGGTGGTGGTGTTCCCTTGTATCTACTTTCCTTGTTTTTCTAGTTGGTAGAGGTTGGAGGTTTGGAAGATGCTGTTGGAAAAGCCTTGGTGAGTTGCTGCAGTTCATCTTGTAGATAGTACACACTGCTGCCACTATCACCCCTGGTGGATGTGGTCTCAGTCACGTGGGCTGCTCAGTTGGATGGTGTTGAGCTTAATGAGTGCTTTTGGAGCTGCAATCACTCAGGGAAGTGGGAGGTATTCCATCACACTCCTGACTTGGCCTTTGAAATGTGGATAGGATTGGGAGGTCAAAAAGTGAGACTGCAGCATTCAGCCTTAGTAATGTTGTTGAAGGTCAAGGGGAGATGGTTAGATTTTCTTTTGGAAATGTCATTGTCTAGTGCTTTTTTAGTCGTTGAAGGCATGTGGGCTTCACTGGCTACACCAGCATTTATTGCCCATCCCTAATTGCCCTTGTGGTGGTGGTGAGCTGCCTTCTTGAACCGCTGCAGTTGATGTGGTGTAGGTGCCCCAACAGTGCTGTTTGGGAGAGAGTTCCAGGATTTTGACCCAGCAACAGTGAAGGAATGGAGATATATTGCAAGTCAGGATGTTTAGTTGCTTGGAGGGGAACTTCCAGGTAGTGATGTTCTCATCTATCTGCTGCCCTTCTCCTTCTAGATGGTACTGGTCATGGGTTTGGAAGGGGCTGTCTAAGGAGCCTTGGTGAGTTCCTTCTGTGCATCTTGTAGATGGTACACACTGCTGCTACTGTGTGTCAGTGGTGGAGGGTTTGAATGTTTGTGGATAGTGGCCAATCAAGTGGGCTGCTTTGTTCTGGATGGTGTCAAGCTACTTGTGTTGTGGGAGCTGCAACGAATGCTCTTTGCAACTTATTAGCTTACACCTAAACAACATTGTCTATGTCTGGCTGAATGAAGGCATGGACTACTTCAGTATCTGAGGAGTTGTGAATGGAACTGTTCACTGTGCAATCAACAGCGAATATATCCATTTCTGATTATGATGGAAAGAAGGTTGTGAATGAAGCAGCTGAAAATGGTTGGGCCTAAGACTACTGAGGAATTCCAGCAGCATTGAGATGATTGCACTTCAACCACTACAACCATCCATCTTTCTTTGTGCAAGGTATAACTCCAACCTGTGGAGAGAGTTCCTCTCGTTTCCCACTGACTTAATTTTGCTAGGACTTCTTGATGCCACACTCAGACAAGTGCTACCTTGATATCAAGGACAGTCATTTTCACCTCTCAAACTCAGCATATTAGTCTATATTTGAACCAAAGCTGTAATGATGTCAAGAGCTGAGTGGCACTGGCAGAATCCAAACTGAACATCAATGATCAGGTTATTGCTGTGTAAGTGCTGCTTGAATTGCACTGTCAGCACCTTCTATCACTTAGCTGACGATTGAGAGTAGACTGATGGAACAGTATTTTGGGCAATTGGGTTTGTCCTGTTTTTTGTGGACAGAACATACCTAGGCAATTTTCTACATTGTCAGACAGGTGCCCAGTAGCTGTACTGGAACAGGTTGGCTAAGGTTGTGACTAGTCCTGGAGCACAAAAGTCTTCAGTATTGTTGCTGGAATATTGTCAGTGCCCATAGCCTTTGCAGTATCCAGTGCTCTCTCATTTCTTGATATCAAGTGAAGTGATTCAAATTGTGAAGACTGGCACCTGTGATGCTAGAGACCTCTGGAGAAGGCTGAGATGGATCATCCACTCGACGCTTCTTGTAACAGATGGTTGCAAATACTTCAGTCTTCACCTTTTTCACTGAGTATTGGGGTCCATCATCAATGAGGATGGTGTTATGATCAGCTATCATTTTGATATGTATTTCTGTATTTTAGCATACACCATGTAAACACCATTCTTTGGATTTATTTTTGTACACCTATTCAGGCATCCTTCTGAGGTCAGCAGCCAATTACCCAATCTTCAGCCAATTTGATTCACTCCACGTGATATCAAACAGCTGAAGACATTGGATACTACAAAGGCTATGTGCCCTAACAACATTTTAGCAATAGTACTGAAGCCTTGTGCTCCAGAGCTAGCTGTGCCCTCAGCCAAGCTGTTCCAGTACAGCTACAACCAGTAGCATTTTCCAGTAATGTGGAAAATTGACCAGGTGTGCCTGGCCACAAAAGGCAGGACAAGTCCAAACAGCCAATTACCAATCCATCAGTCTACTCTCAATCATCAGCAAAGTGATGGAAGGGGGTCATCAACAGTGCTAGCAAGTGACTTACTCAAACAACATGCTTACTGATTCTCAGTTTGGGTTCTGGCAGGGCCACTCACTCCTGACCTCATAACCTTAGTTCAAACATGGACAAAAGAGTTGAACTCTCAAGGGAGGTGAGGAGAGTGTCTGCTCTTGACACTAAGCATTTGATTGAGTGTGGCATCAAGGAGCCTGAGACAAACTGGAGTAAATAGCAACAGGGGGAAAGCCCTCCACTGGTTCAAGTCATAACTAGCACAAAGGAGAATGGATGTGATATTTAGAGGTCAATCATCTCAGTCCCAGGACATCAATGCAGGAGTTCCTCAAGGTAGTGTCCTAGGCCCAACCATCTTCAGCTGCTTCATCAATGACCTTCCTTCCATCATAAGGTCATAAGTGGGGATGTTCACTGATGATTGCACAATGTTCAGCACCATTTGTGGTGACTCAGATACTGGAGCAGTCTGTGTCCATATGCAGCAAAACTTGGACAACATTCAGGCTTGGGCTGATAAGTGCCAAGTAATTTGTGCCACATGTGCCAGGCAATGATCATCTACAATAAGGAAGAATTTAACCATCGCCCCTTAACATTCAATGGCATTACCATCGCTAAATCCCCACTATCAACATCCTAGGGGTTACCATTGATCAGAAACTGAACTGGACTAGCTATTATAAATACTGTGGCTACAAGAGCAAGTCAGAAGCTGGGAACCCTGCAGGGAGTAACTCACCTCCCAACTCTCCAGCTTGTCCACCATCTACAAGGCACAAGTCAGGATTGTGATGGAATGCTCTCCGCTTGCCTAGATGAGTGCAGCTCTCACAACATTCAAAGCTTGACACCATTCAGGACAAAAGCAGCCCACTTGATTGGCACGCCTTCTACTGCCTCCAACATACTTTCACTCTACCATCAATGCACAATGGCAGCAGTATGTAACATCTACAAGATGCATTGCAGCAAGTTACCAAGGCTCCTTAGGCAGCACCTTCAAAACCTGTGATCTCTACTGCCTGGAAGGACAAGGGCAGCACATGCATGGGGCCATCACCACCTGCAAGTTCCCCTCCAAGCCACTCATTGCCCTGACTTGGATCAATTATTGCTGTTCCTTCACTGTCACTGGGTCAAAATGCTGGCACTCCCTTCCAAACATCACTGTGGGCATACATACGCCACATGGGCTGATGTGGTTCAAGAAGGCAACTCACCACCTTCGAGCAATTGGGGATGGGCAATAAGTAAGCACTGGTCTGGCCAGTGACACCCACATCCCGTGAAAGAACATTAAAGCTGATCTGGCTCTGAGTTTATACTTCTCCATTCCCGTGTGTCCTCCATGTATCTTCTGGAGAAGTCTTGCTGCATTATTTTGGGTATGTTCATTCTGGATCCAGCTAGCAAATCACCATCCTCTGAGATGTCCTCTAGAACAATACTGCTGTATTGGTGGCTGTGTTTGTTGTATATTATTAGGTCATCCCTGGGTCACTTGCTGAGAGAGCACTGGTAACTCTTAATGTTTGCTGGTCTCATCTCTAATTGACTCAATTTTGGTGGTGTTCCATTCACTTGGTAATGGATTTTTATACCTCTATCTTTTATCTCAATTTTCTCCAACAGCAACAACCGAGATAAGGCATCTGCTGGTACCATTTCTCTTCCTGGCTTGTATTTCAGAGTGAAATTGTAACTCTTAAGCCTCAAGAGTAACCTCTTCAGTCTTTCTGGAGCTCTACACAGATTTTTCTTGTAGATCTGCTCCAGTAAATGATGATCACTTTCCATTATGAACTTTCTCCCACAGAGATATGTATGGAATTTCTCACATCCCTCTTGTGTAAGGGCTGTTCCCAGTTCTTTTGTAGAAGTATCTACTTTCAGACTGACATGTTTCCTCCTTATGTGGTATGTCTCTTTGCATGCTATGTGTTTAAGTTTATTAAAACGCCCCTTGTGTGACTCTGACCACTGGTACTCAACATCTCTTTTCAGCTCTTGTAGATGTGCTGTGTACTCCAACATGTATGAATGAACTCGTACTTAGATTTCCACTGAGTGGCTTCTAGGCCATTTCAGAGGGCATTTTAAAAGCCAACCACGTTGCTGTGGACCTGGAGTCACATGTAGGTCAGACCAGATATGGATGGCAGATTTCCTTCCCTGAAGGGCATTAGTGAACCTGTTGGGTTTTTATGGCATTCAACAATGGCTTTGTGGTCATTAGACTTTTAACTCCAGGTTTTTATGAATTTAAATTCCACCATGATGGGCTTTAAACCGGAGTCTGCAGAACATTATCCTGGGTCTTTGGATTACTAGTCCAGTAACAATACCACTATGCCACCGCGTCCTCCAAGCTGTGCACTGTATTAGTCTCCTTATTTAAGGAAGGAAGTAACTGCATTAGGAGCAGCTCAGAGGGTTCACTGAACTAATACCAGGGGATGCAATGTCAAAGTGGTATTGTCACTAGACTGGAATTTGAACCCAATAAAAAAATCTGGAATGATCATGAAACCATTGTCATAAAAACCCATTTGGTTCACTAATGTCCTTTAGGGAAGGAAATCTGCCATCCTTACCTGGTCTGACCCACATGTGACTCCAGACCCACAGCAATGTGGTTGACTCTTAAATGCCCTCTGAAGTGCAGTTACATCCTTTTTGTAATGAGGCAACCAGAACTGCACACAGTACTCAAGTTGTGGCCTAACTAATGTTTTATCGTTCCAGCATAACCTACCTGCTCTTATATTCTAAGCCTTGGCAAATGAAGGAAAGGATCCCATATGCCTTCTTAACAACCTTATCCACCTGCCCTGCTACCTTCAGGGATCAGTAGACATTCACTCAAAAGTCACATATGCCCAACATTATACTCCATTTGCCAGATATTTGCCCACTTACCTAACCGATCTATGTCACATTGTAGCTCTTCATATGCTCTCCATAATTTATGTACCTATCTATCTTTGTGTCATCAGCAAATTTTGCAACCATTCCTTTGGTCTCATCCAAATCATTTATATAAATTGTGAAAATTTGAGGCCTCAGCACTGATTCCTATGGCACACCACTCATCACATCCTGCCAAACAGAAAAAGACCCATTTGTGCCAAATCTCTGCTTCCTGTTAGCCTGCCAATCTTCTAACCATGCCAATGTTACCCTCTACACATGAGCTTGTATTTTTTGCAATAACCTTTGATGTGGCACATTATCAAATGCCTTGTGGAAATCTAAGTACACTACATCCACCAGTTCCCCTTTATCCACAGTACTTCAACGAACTCCAATAAGTTGGTTAAACATGATTTCCCTTTTACAAAACCATGCTGATTCTGCCTGATTGCCTTGAATTTTTCTAAGTGCCCTAATTTAACACCTTTCGTAATAGCTTCTAACAGTTTCCCTGTGACAGATGTTAGGCTAACTGGCCTATAGTTTCCTGATTCCTGTCCCCCTTCCTCTTTGAATAAGAGTTTTATGTTTGCCTTTTTCCAATCTAATGGAACCTTCCCCAAATCCAGGGAATTTTGGAAAATTAAAATTAGTGCATTAATTATCTCATTAGCCACTTCTTTCAAGACCTTAGGTTGAAGTCCATCTGGACCTGGAGATTTTTCAGCCCGCAACCCCCACAATTTGCTCAATGTCTCTTTCCTTGTGATTGTAATTTTCCCGAGTTCCTCCTTCCCATTTCCTAATTTACAGCTATTTCCGGGATGTTACTAGTGTCCTCTATGGTGAGCCAAAGCAAAATACCTGTTTGATTCACCCTGCTTTCCATTATCAATTCTCCAGATGCAATCTATCAGACCAATGCACATTTTATTAGCTCTTTTACTTAAAATATCTATAGAAACTCTTACTATCCATTTTAATATTACTAGCTAGCTTTCTCTCATGCTCTAATTTTTCCCTCCTTATTCTTTTTTTATTCTTTGCTGTTCTCTATATTCTTTCCAATCTTTGGACCTGCTACTGATCTTTGTGTAAGTACATGCCCTTTTCTTTAAGTTTGACACTGTCTTTAACTTTTTTAGTTAACCACAGATGGTGGGTCCTCCCCTTGGAATTTTTCTTTCTAATTGGACTGCATATATTCTGTGTATTCTGAAATATGCCTTTAAATAACTGCCACTGAACTTATATTGACAGATCCCTTAGCCTCATTTTTCAGTTCGCTTTAGCTAGCTTTGCTTTCATGCTCTCATAATTGCCCTAAGTTAAGTTTAAAAAAACTAGTCTTGAATGCATTTGTTTCTTCCTCAGAATGAATGTAAAATTCAATCATACTATGATCGCTACCTAGGGGTGCCTTCACTAGGAAGTTATCAATTAATCCTATCCTGATGCTTAAAACCAGGTATAATATCACTTTATCTCTGGTTGGCTCCAGAATGTGCTATTCTAAGAAACTATCCCAAAAACATTGTGAACTCATCTGCACTCCCTTTGCCTGATTTTTCCAGTCAATATGTAGATTAAAATCCCTCATGATTATTGTTGCATCTTTCTGGAAAGCTCCCATAATCTCCTTTTATACTCTGCCCTACTGTGTAGTTACAATTAGGGGGCCTGTACACCACTCACACAAGTGACTTCTTGCCTTTATCATTCCTCATCTCAATCCAAACCACTTCTACATCCTGGCTTCCTGAACTTAGGTCATCTCTCTCTCTAATGTGCTAATACCGTCATTAATTAACAGAGCCACCCCTCCACCTTTTCCTAACTTACTGTTCTTCCTTAATGTCACATACCCTTCAATATTCAGGTCCCAATCTAATGCATCCTATAGTCATGTCTCTGTATGGACTATCAGATTGTACTTATTTATTTCTATTTGTGCTATCAGTTCATCTGTTTTGTTTTGAATGCTACATGTATTTAGATGCAGACACTTTAGTTTTGTCCTTTTATTATTTTTGTAGTGTCTAGCTTTTTCTGCTGATTTACTCTTAGAATTGCACTCTGTCCCTTCCTGTCAGTCTGTTTTTCATTTCCCATATTAATACCTGTCTCTTTTGCCTTGTCTCTACCCTTTGGTTTACCACATCTTCCCAAATTTGATCCCCTGCCCCCACTATTCAATTTAAAACCCCCTCAACTTCCCTAGTTGAGGACACCAGCTCCAGCACAATTCAGGTGTAGACCGGTCCCAATTGTACAGATCCCACTTTCTCCAGTACTGGAGCCCATGCCCCAGAAAACAGAGCCCACTTCTCCCACACCAGTCTGAGTCACACATTCATTTCTCTAATCTCATTTGTCCTTTGCCAATTTGCAAATGGCTCAGATAATAATCCAGAAATTATTACCTTTGATGTTCTGTGTCTTAATTTGGTGCCTAGCTCATTACAACTATGCAGAGCCTCCTTCCTCATGGGCCTATGTCATTGCTACCTACATGGACCGTGACCATTGGATCCTCCCCCTCCCACAGCAAGTTCCTCTCCAGCCCTGAGCAAACATCCTGTACCCTGGCACTGGGCAGGCAGCAAAGCCATCTGGACTCTTGCTCTTTTCTACAGAGAACAGTGTCAATTCCCCTTTATTATTCTGCCCTACTTCCTGTACCACGATGACATGGTCAGTTTGCTCATCCACCCTGCAGGTCCCCACTCTCATCCAAACAAACTGAGGGAACCTCAAACTTGTTGAACAATTGCAGAGGCTCACACTCCTGCACTCTGGGTCCTCTTACCTGCCTCATCTCAGTCACACCCTTCCATCCCTGGCCACTGACCAAATTAGAAGACCCAATCCTAAGTGGTGTGACTGCCTCCTCATATAAACCATCCAGGTAACTTTCCCTCTTCCTGATATGTCACAGAATCTGCAGCTCAACCTCCAGCTCAATGACTCTGAGCTAAAGTTCCTTAAGTCACAAACACTTACTGCAGATGTTTGCTGAGGATCACAATGTTATCCAGGAGCTTCTATATGCTGCATCCTTAATGTGTTTTAAATAATTACTCAGTTATATTAATCACTTATTTAATGTTGCTTTCTTATATATTTGACTAACTTTAACAGCAAATTGTATACTATTTTAATGCTTAGAGATAGAGTAGAACTTACCCACTTACCAGATAATTACCAAGCAGCTGGCTCCTTTCCCTGTAGTAGAGCAAGAACCAATTTTTATGGGGTGAGCAATATAGAAAGAGGAAACAAACAATTCTTTCTCCAAACTCTCCCTCACATCAAACTCCCACATCTTTATTCAGTTTGCCAAGGCTGCTCTAAAGAACCTTGAATTTATAGTAAACTGAACTGGGGCTACAGTAACCAGGTTCAACCAGTTAGCGAATTAATTACTCAGCTCCTACAGTTGAGAGTGACTTTATCCTGACTAAACTGCAAGAAAGAAAGAACTTAGCCTGCTTACACAGTACTTTTGGCTTGGCCTAAATAGCCAAGTGGTTATGGTACTGGGTTTGTAACTCCAAGATCAAGAGTTCAAATCTCACAATGACAAACTATGAAGCAATGTAACTACATCTGAATAGGAACAGATGGAAACATGTTTGTACTTGAAGGAGTTACACAGTACTTTCCAGTTGCTGCTAATTACTGATTAGATTAAGTACAAAATTAACACTTAAAACTCCCTTTCACCAAACTCCAGGTCTTCACTCTATACTCCAATCTCATGTCCTCTACAGCTCTCAGTACATTTATTTTGTATTCCCTTGCCTTGTTTGACCTCCCCAATTGCATCACCTCACACTTATCTGGATTGAATTCTATTAGCCACTATTCTGCCCACCTGACCAGTCCATTGATATCTTCCTGTAGTCTACAGCTATCCTCCACGCTATCATGCGACCAACTTTTGTGTCATCTAATAGGCATGAATATGATTACTGACCTTAAAGGTACATTAAAATTGGCTAGCTGAATAGAACATAGGTGTCCTGTGTAAACCAGAGGATTTATCATTTGCCACAAATTTTGACGAATCAATAATATAAGGGGCTAATAATTGGATTGCTTCTGTATTTTGGGGGTTGCAATTCACAATAACCCTACGTCTGGTCCCTTTCAGGCAGACAGAACACAAATTTCATACTGCCACCTCACTCCCATGATGTTAGTGTGCAGCCTAGCACTGAATATGTTGCTAACTGACTGCATGCTCAACAGGGGCCCAGAAGCGTGCATGACAAGCATATGTTTCAGCCTGGCCCTGGGGAGGTTGCCTGGATGATGTGCAATCTAATGCAAACTTAAAGGCACTCATGATTAGGAAGCTGTTGCTCACTGTCAGCACAGGAATTGGTAGCAGGATACGCACACCAAATGGAACAAAGGCTGAGACAGAGAGGGCTTCCAGATATTCCAATGCAACACTGGAGACATTAGTCCAGTATGTCGAAAAGAGGAGATACACTATGGGCAGGATTTTTTGCCCCTTTAAGGGACGAGTATGGAGGAGGACAGGCACAAAAATTCATGCCAATGGCTGGCAAGCCAGATTGCTGGTACCATTCCCTTCCACAGGCCATTTTCCTAGAGGTGTGATCGAGATTGGAAGGGCTGCAACCTCACAAGTAAAAGGTAACCAATTAAGAAAGTTACGTAGCCTTATTAAGGCCTTTTATTGTCTGAGTCCAACTGGAATTGTGCAGGGTCTCCAAGGCATCAGGAACTAGGCCATCTGCCTGAAGGCAAAGTCCAGTCGGTAGACCAAAGACCTAGCAACCCACACAGGCATCGAGGCCCTTCCCACCTACCTGGCCACAGCTGCAGCCACAGGCCACCCTTTGGGCAGGGAGGGGTGCAGGGAGGAGGATTTTTTGTTTTTATTCATGGGGTGTGGGCATTGCTGGCTGGGCCAGCGTTTATTGCCAATCCCTAATTGCCCTTGAGAAGGTGGTGGTGAGCTGGCTTCTTGAACTACTGCAGTCCATCTGTTGTAAGAACATTCACAGTGCTTTTGGGAAGGGAGTTCCAGGATTTTGACCCAGCAACAGTAAAGGAATGGCGATATATTTCAAAGTCAGGATGGTGAATGGCTTGGAGGGGTAGTTGCAGGTGGTGGTATTCCATGCATCTGCTGCCCTTGTCCTTCTAGATGGTAGTGTTTGTGGGTTTGGAAGGTGCTGTCGAAGGAGCCTTGGGTAATTGCTGCCGTGTATTTTGAAGATGTTACACACTGTTGCCAATGTGTCGGTGATGAAAGGAATAAATGTTCATTGTGATGGATAGGATGCCAATCAAACAGACTATCTTGTCCTGGATGGTGTCGAGCTTCTTGAGTATTGTGGGAGCTGCACTCATCCAGGCAAGTGGAGAGCATTCCATCACACTCCTAATTTGTGACTTGTAGATGATGGACAGCCTTTGGGAAGTCAGGAGGTGACTTTTATGGCTGGTCCAGTTCATTTTCTGGTCAATGGTAACCTGCCAGGATGTTGATAGTGGAAGATTCAGCGAAGGTAATGCCATTGAATGTCAAGGGCAGACGGTTAGATTCTCTCTTGCTGGAGGTGGTCATTGCCTGGCACTTAAGTTGGAAGCCCAATCCTGAATCTTGTCCAGGGTCTTGCTGCATATTGATACAGATTACATCAGTCTTGTGGAAAATCTGGGAGCTCTCTCTGTCTTAACTGTTCCATTTGGTGTGCATCTCTGGCAGTCACTTCTTGTGTTGACAGTCAGCAATAACTTCCTTTATAATGAGTACAGCTTCCCCAAAGCCACTTTTTAAATTTATAAGTTTTAAAAGTTGCAGAAAGGGTGCATCAAGATGGAGGACCCTCCTCTCTTTCTTTTACCTGAACTATAGGCTGTTGCTCCTTCTGAGCTGGCATCCTTATTGGAAGCGAGCCTGCCTTCTGGTCACTAATTGGCCAATTTGGGTAAAATCACTACCTGCCAGGTGGCTCTTCCCCACACAGTGTGGGGTCGTGACCCCCATTAGACCCAGTGATATGCTCACAATCCAAAAACTAAAACCTGGCCTTATGATTCTGAGAGGGACAGGGGGTGGTGGAGGTTGGGGGAGGTGGGGGGGGGGGGGCATCCATTAAGGGAAACCCTGAGAAGGGAGTGTGGGCAGGTGGCCAAGGAAGTTAATTCCCAGAGTCTTGCTCTGGGGAGCTGCCATTAGAAAATTGATGACTTCACTTGAGTGGTCAAGATCAGTGAATGGATCTTCACATGACATCTGCCACTCAGCGCACCATCAACCCCTTACACTGCTCAATGCATCACAGCCCCTCCACTCTCCCATCAACAACAACAACAACAACAACAACTTTTATTTATATAGTGCCATTTAAGTAATAACTTCCCACAGCACTTCACAGCAGCGTTATCAACCATCAGCATATTTTAGCAATCAGGACTCAGGCCTAACACTTAGATACTCTACCTTATCCTCTTTCACCTTGCAATGCTGCCAAGCTCAACCCCAGCTCTTACTGTTTCCACATACCCCTCCAGCTATTCATCCATGGAAACCACAATCACAACAATTTTTCCTACTCTTTTTGAAGGGCAAGACCAGAACTGGAGCGGGACAGACACACCTGTACCACCTGCCCTCTCTGGGGGAGAGGGTACTCTGTATCATGGGGATGACTGCTTCTTCTCAAATGCCAAATCACCCAAATCCTGCTTTTCTGGCTGCAAATGGCGTGACCAAAGACCTCATGCTTTCCACTCCCTCCCCCACCCCAATCCTCCCCATCAGCATTTCTACTTTCAAATGCCAGACTGCCTGGTCAGCCACTGAGGGAAGGCTGGAGATGCACCTGCCCTCTGATGAAAAAGCATCATCAGAAGGGATTTTACCCTCAGTCACCCGTTCAGATCCTGGCACAATGCATATCTTAGAGGGTAGATCAGCATGTGGTGAGTTACTGTGCATGAGCGGACTGCATCTAGTCCAATGGGGAAGGGCAGTTCCCTAGAGTGTGAGTTCTTCTTCAGAGGACTTAGCTGAGGATTTTGATGGAGCAGAGCAAAGCAGAGGGTTGATGAACGTGCACACCAAGACACTTTGTGCATTTGCAGGTCTGCCAGATAGCTTGCTATAACTGTCACTGACATAGTGTAGAGTTTGGAGTCCATTTTGTCCACTGTGGAAGTGGTGGCCAACTCCATGAGATAACTTGCTGACCCGTGGTGCAGCATCTGCTGACTCAGCTTCCACTGCAGCATAGGCAGGATCTACCCAACCTTTGAGAATCACAGTCAAAGCTCAGACCGAGGTCATGAGATCCAAGCTTGGTGCCATGCAGACTCAGTCTGCAGCCATCATGGCTGCGGATCTCCATGCTCAAAGTGGCAAGCAGGTTCTCCAGCTGTCTATCAATCTGCCCTCCAACAGATGACTAGGATTGCTGAGACACTACCTCAGGAGAGTGCCAGTGTCTTCTCTCAGCATTCGTATTACCACCATCACTGCTGCTCTGCTAGTGCCTTTCCTATTGCCTCTCAAGGTACTAGCCCTGATCACCCTCACTCACCTTTGGCCTGGGGGTCCCTCGTTGACACTGAGACTCTGGTGGGTATATTGCTGGAAGCTGCCTCTGCTCCTGGGATTTCCACCTACCGGTCCTTAATACCAGGGATGGCCTGATGGGCACTTAATACCAGCTGGCCTTCCCCAGTGGAGGCGATGGGAGTATCCCACTGGTTCTCCCACCAGCAGGTGGGAACCCTATCATAAACATTAAATTCCACTCATGTTCTTGCTGTTTTCATCTGCACAGGTCTAACATGCACAGTGAAAGCACACAACCCATTCACATTACCTAAGCTCTAACAAAAGTTCATCGACCTGAACTCTTTTTAACCCTGTTTCTCTCTCCACAAATGCTGCCTGGACTGTTAAGTACTTTCATTTGTTTTTTTGTTTTCATTTCAGATTTCAAACATCCACAGTATTTTTCTTTTTCACCTTAGTAATCTGGCCCATTTATTCAGACATTCTTAAACATGAGCTTGTCTGCCTCCCAGATTGTCCACCATAAAATCTCAACTCATGGAGGATGGGTTAAACATAAGTTTAATACATTGTTTTGTCTTTTATGATAACTTGCATAAACTAATGGCTCAGCTGTCACCTCAGCAATCTTTTTCTGCAAATAAAAAGTCTATAAATCTGACTCACATGTCAGATGAAGATATATGGTAGGCTCTGGTGCCTATGTAATTTTGGCGAACATGTTTTGAGAAAGTCACTTGGGTACTTTTGCAGTGAATAATTTCCACGCTCGAATGCTTGAGAGTGAAACCATTTCACTTGTGATTTTCACATCCTAATGTCAAAACTTGTCAACATACAGCTCCCATGATGGTTCATGCACTGAGTTTATTTAGTGAGTGGCTGAGACATATGGAGCAGGAAGAGTTTAAATTCTAGCCCAATCTGTGCTGAGTTATCTGGTGACAGCTAGTAGAGTAAACAATATCATATCATTGTAAGGTTAATTGTAAGGGTTATGGAATGGGAGAAAAAAAATTATCACAATTCCCAACCCAATTGTTAATTAGAAAATTTACTGGAACTGAATGTCTGTGGAGATGAAGGCATGAACAAAATTAGTTCCTTGTAGAGTCAAGTTGGACTCGAAATATTAACTCTCTCCACAGAAGCTGCCAGACCTGCTGAGTTTTCCAGCACTTACTGTTTTTATTTCAGATTTCCAACATCAGCAATATTTTGTTTCGATTTATTCAGAACAAAATTAGGCTCTTCTGTGAAGCCAACCTCTATGAAACACCCTGCTGATACTGACTGCTAGGGTCCCCTGTGAATAATGATTAACTTGTCTGAGGTACTGGAAGGCAGCAAGAACCTGTGGAACTGTAGCCCAGCAAGGAGTCAACAACTTCAGAAGCATTTACCCACACTCTTTCTATAGAAAGGATGGCATAGAAATTCGACAATGCTGCACCACTTTTACAGGAGGTCGTTGAGCTGGCATCCTGAGCAGGAAGTTTGTCATCCACCATATTGGTATAGACATCAAGAGAAGCACACAGAACCTCCCATGCCTAAAACAGGTGTCAAACCCTTTGCATAAGCAAATAGGACCAAGCCTGGCGTCTTTACTACCTTACACAGAAGTTCAAGTTAAACGATTATCAATGTGTCACAGAATCACACAGAAACACAGTGCAGAAGAGGCCCTTCGGCCCATCGAGTCTGCATCGACATGTGAGAAACACCTGACCTACCTACCTAATCCCATTTACCAGCACTTGGCCCATAGCCTTGAATGTTATGACGTGCCAAGTGCTCATCCAGGTACTTTTTAAAGGATGTGAGGCAACCTAGGATGTGAGGCAACCTGCCTCCACCACCCTCCCAGGCAGTGCATTCCAGGCTCTCACCACTCCCTGGGTAAAAAAGTTTTTTCCTCACATCCCCCCCTAAACCTCCTGCCCCTCACCTTGAACTTATGCCTCCTTGTGACTGACCCTTCAACTCAGGTGAACAGCTGCTCCCTATTCACCCTGTCCATGCCCCTCATGATCTTGTACACCTCGATCAGGTTGCCCGTCAGTCTTCTCTGCTCCAACGAAAACAACCCAAATCTATCCAACCTTTCTTCATAACTTAAAAGTTTCATCCCAGGCAACTTCCTAGTGAATCTCCTCTGCACCCCACCAGTGCAATCACATCCTTCCTATAATGAGGCGACTAGAACTGCACACAGTACTCCAGCAGTGGACTCATCAAATTTCTATACAACTCCAACATGACCTCCCTACTTTTGTAACCTATGCCTCGATTGATAAAGGCAAGTGTCCCATATGCCTTTTTCACCACCCCACTAACATGCCCTTCTGCCTTCAGCGATCTATGGACACACACGCCAAGGTCGCTTTGTTCCTCAGAACTTCCTAGTGCCATGCCATTCATTGAAAACTTCCTTGCCAAATTTTCCTTCACACTTTTCAGGGTTAAATTCCATCTGCCACTTATCTGCCCATTTGACCATCCCGTCTATATCTTCCGGTAGCCCAAGACACTCAACCTCGCTGTTAACCACCCGGCCAATCTTTGTGTCATCTGCAAACTTACTAATCCTACCCCCCACATAGTCATCTATGTCATTTATATAAATGACAAATAATAGGGGACCCAGTACAGATCCCTGTGGTAGGCCCCTGGACACTGGCTTCCAGTCACTAAAGCACATTCTGTCATCACCCTCTGTCTCCTACAACGAAGCCAATTTTGAATTCTATACAACTCCAACATGACCTCTCTACTTTTGTAATCTATGCCTCGATGTCTTGAATGTCAAGGTTAACTCAGAGAAAAGCTCGGTTGGGAAGCTGGTTGTGATGCATGTGTTCTACTATATTACAATATGATCCAAATATCGATTACAAATAGTTCAGACCCGCACTTACCTGGAAATTTCAAGCTGGCCGTTATTATAAAGCATAGGTGAGTTTTTGGTGCCTAAGGTTTCATGTAATATAATGAATTAGTATGACCTATAAATGAAAAGTTCATGGGGTATGAATAAGTTGGGGTCTGATTATAGGTAAGAAGGTGCAATGCAACTGCAGTGAGCTCCCAAACCAAAAGGCCCAATGCTGGTCCAACATTGGACCAGAAGTCTCATAAGTATTCATTAGGTTGAGCTGCTGACATCTGGCATAACTCCACAGGCAGCTTATTCATTTTGAATTAATATCACTGCCTGCCTCACTGTCACTCGCCAGAATGTAGATCCCCAGATGGTGTTATGGAGTGGGGAGAGTAGGGAGGCTGAAGATCGATGGATATATCATAGAGTCAGTGCATTCCTGCACCATCTGGTTCCAGGCTGGGCAGCAACTTGCCTTCGTATTTTGGGTAGAGCTTGTTCAACACTCGAATGGAATTGATCCATCTCTGGTTTTGGCCCCTGTAGCATCACATTTCGATGAGGAAGCCCAAAGCACTCATTATGCCCCTCATTTAAATATACAGGGGGCCTAATGTATTTTTTAGATGAGCAGGAGGAGTGTTTGAAAAACTGCCTAATCCAATATCCAGTTTAATGCCATTCAGTCTCCCTTTGCATGCAGGACCTTAGATCCCAAGTTGGCCCTCACATCCATTTTGCGCTCCATAAAATGGGCCTACCTCAATCTAATTTCTGTAGTAGTAGGGTCTGGTACATTAAGGGCAGAATTTTATGGCAGTGGGATTTTACGTTCCCACCGAAGTCAATGAAGTTTAGAATGGCTCACTGTCTCTTACAGCCCCGTCCCCATTGCAACGGGGCAGTAAAATTCTGGCCAGAGAGTTAAAGTGACACCCTTAAGAGTGTCAACCAATTTTGGATCATTAGATCACCTGCTGACCTGGAGCCATTATTTGCTTTCGAAACCCAGCCAAGCATTCATAATAGCTAAAGTTGTCATAACAAAAGCTTCCAGCAACATTTTCTGAAACTGGCAGAACAGGATGGTGTCCTATTTCCATTTCAAAACAGAGTGCCTGTCAATCAATGGAGCGGAACAGGTGCAGAATTTTTTTTCCACTTTCATAAACAGCCAATTTAACTCACAGCACAAAACATGACAGCCGAGGCTGACAGGACATTTTTTTTTGTTGAATTTTTAATATATTGTGCCACTTTTGACAATTGGTAAAGTACTGTAATGATGACACCAATTATGCAATGCTGGTCAATGTAAGGATCAGCTTACCTTTGATGAATCACTATATTAAAGCACTTCCACATTACAATACAGCATCTAATAGTGTCATCTGAAGGTGTCAAAACATTTAACACTTGTAGTAATAGGGCCTGGTATATACAGGGTTAATGTGGGGCTGAGTACAGTACCACCCACACAGTAATGTAAGAAGGCATGTGACCCAGAGCCAGGGTCAGTCTAGAGATGGACAGAAAAGGAAAAAGACCTTGAATGGAGTCAGCTCCATAACTGTACCCTCGACTGTAAATAGGTTCATAGTTATGAGTTGTCAAGAAAGACTGGCTGTTAATATACTCAAGACAACGAAGCCTACTTCATGGTGACTGAAGCAGGACACTTCATGGTGGCAGCATCTGGATCAAAACCCTCATCCTCACAACAATACTGAGAAACTAAGAAAATGGACAACTTCAACGGATTCTGCATTGAACCTAACTTTCAGCTGAAATGACAGATGCTGAGAAAACTCACCAGAAAAAGAATAAAGAAAAAGCTACAGAGACAGAAGAATCGAAGTAAACAAGAAGGTAGAAGATTTACTCAAGTAGGAGACTCCATTGCTTCCCCCCACCACCACCCCCCCCCCCCACTACAGAAGCCCAGCTTCAGCAAGCAGAGCTCGTAGCCTTCAAGGGTGAGATAAAATTTTGAACTTCCAGGCCAGCCAGTCCTGAGAAACCCCTTTAATGTCCTTCAGTCAGAAGCACTGTTTGAAAACAACCTATCGCTAAACCCAATCGCAGACTCTGAGTCTCAATGCATGGCTCCCAAGTCTGGCAAAAAAAATCATTAATAATTCATTTCATCCACTCTGGGTACTTTGTGACCATCCAAGTTTGGAAACAGCAAGCCCGAATTCTTTTCCAAGATTTCTGACTCGTCACGCGATACTGCTGAATGAATTAAGTCAGCAGCTCGCTGACCTACACTGCCATTGTGATCCGTACTTCTTCAGACAGAAGCATGCTGCCGCCATTTTGAAAAAACCGACATAAACCGGCAAGTGCGAGAACATCCTTTGTCCAGCAGTAACTGACGATGCCATCTTGGAAGCCTATAATCTCTTAAAGCTGTACCACACTTTTAAAAATCATCAAAATGGATCACAATTCCACACTTCCGGCTCCACTGTTGCTCAGAACAAACACACCATTGGAGTCTTTGGAGGAGAAGATTTTTAAGATGCAGCATTGCTGCAGGTTTCAGCAAAGAAAAAATTAGAGGCAAAACAAGTTAGTACACTTCTTTATTCCATTGGGCCAATGTCCGATGACATCGTTGTACAGCAAGCTATTGATGAATCATCTGCCAAATTTGACGACGTTTTGAAATATTTTGATGTCTATTTCAACTTAAGAACAATAAAATGCTAGAGAGAGCTAAATTTAATAAGAGTCCAGCTTCCTGGGTAACCTGCCGATTTCTTCATCAACGATTTCTATCAGATGGCAGAAGGATGTGAATTTGGCGATTTAAAGACTGAGCTTATCTGAGACAGAATTGTGCTGGGTGTCACAGACAATTCACTCTCTGAGCTTCTACAAACTAAAGGTGGTCTTACTTGACGAGACTATCCAGCTAGCTAGACTCTGAGCTACATGAAGAGCGCAGAACCATCCTAAGGGGAGAGAACACTCCATGGGACAGAAACAAACCCTTGGTCCACCATATAAAGGTTGTAGAAATGTAGGAACCACGCAAGTCAGGGAAAACAATCCCTAAACTGTCCAGCAGAATGATCTTTCCAGCGCTGTGGTGCGAAGCACCCTCACGAGTCCTGCGTGTACTGCCCAATGCTTCTGCTGCAACAGACAGGGACACTTCAGTAAACTGTGCAGGTCAAAACCCCAGCATCGCATAGACATCTCAAAGTTCATCCATGAAGTTGAGACTGAAGACCCAGAAGGTGCACAGCCATTCTTCTTGGAGGACATCAGAGAATGTGGTTCTTCATTTTGGAATGCTGACATCCTGGTAAACGGTCATCCAACAATTTTCAAATTAGATTCAGGTGCCAGTGTGACAGTCCTGTCAGACATGGGACCATGGCTCCAAGTTCATTACTCAAATGACAGACACTGCTCTTTATGGAGCAGGGGGGAGTCCGACTCCCGGTCATTGGCATGATCCTTGAAACACTGAGGTATGGTGACAAATCTTTGAGTTGATGTATGTTTTCTGCAATCAGCCTTTCTCTCTTCTGAGCAGAGATGCCTGCAAAGCCCTTGATCTTCTCCAGCTGGCGGAAGATGTCCACAATCATTAGTCTGCAAAAACAGCATGGTCCTGAGTCCTCAAACATTAAAGACTATTCCGACTCTGGTTTTACCTATGATCTCTCTTCTCTTTTTTGTGGAGCAGATCTGTCCATCAAGATCCCGGAAAGTCCACGTCGGTCAGAACAACCTACCACACACAAGGTTACCATTGCACCTCCATTGGAAGCAATACCAAAGCAGTCTCAGGAGCCCCTACTTCCAACTGCAGTGATGGTCTGATTGGTAGCCACACCAACACACAGCAACTTCCAGCCATCAAGCCAGAACCACAAGGGATGCTGGAACCTGGTAGCAGTCATGCACCATCAACAATAAAACGCAGAGGTGAGCATGCTATTCAGTCCTCTTCTCACCACAAGAACGCTCTTCCACAGCCTCCAGACAGCCAAAATGGAAAAGGAGAAAGAAACAATACCACCAAGTAGACAAATACCATTTTTGTCCATCCCAAAAGAAATGGTCAAGATAAGCAACAACTGTACACATCCAAGCCAGCTAGTCCAACCAGGTGTGGTTTGACATCAAGCCATGGAAGAAGCGGATGAAAGCATACCCAAACACACGTTCAGCCCCCAAGCCAACAACAAGAACAAAGACCACCAGAGCCCACCACTCTCCTGATAGAAGGGCAAATGAGGTGTGGAAGGTTATAAAGCCTCCAGGCCGCCTGAACCTCTAACTTCAAGTACTTGAGGGAGGGAGATGTGATAGTGAGAATGTTAATATTGTTAATACTAATACTGTAATAGCAATTATGTTAGCATAGCATTAAGGTTGTAACAATAAGATTAATGCACAAGGCTTATAACAAGACTTGGAAGTAAACTAAAGTAACTCTATATCCATGGGAGAAAGACTTAGGGGAGGTGTAGTAGTAGGGTCTGGTACATACAGTGTTAATATGTGACTGATACAGTGCAGCACACACAATGATGCAAGAGGGGACATGACCCAGAGCCAGAGTCAGTCTATGGATGGACAGAGAAGGGAAAAGACCTAGGATGGAGTCAGCTCCATACCTGTACCCTTGACTGTATATATGTATATAGTTATGAGTTGTTAATAAATACTTGCTATTGCTAAACTCAAGACTACAAAGCTCACTCCATAATGTCCAAAGCAAGATTCTTCAATTTCTACTTGTAAATATCTGGTTTCAGGAACATACCAGGATTAAGGGGAGCATAGCAGGATGAAGAGTCATACGGGCTCGAAATGTTAATTGTGTTCCTCTCCACAGATGCTGTCAGACCTGCTGAGTTTTCCCAGGTATTTTTATTTTTATTTTTGTTTTGGATTTCCAGCATCCTCTGTCTTTTGCTTTTATTATAATAGGATGAGTGTTCTCCTTTGAGCATCTTAATACCACTTAACATAATTAGACAGAAACATCACGGTTCACTTGGTGAAGGTTAACAGCAGTGCGTACAAAATGAATCTTGGAGAAGCTGATTGTTCTCACAGATCTGACTGGAGGCTAAATGTCAGGAAGATATAATAATTTTCATAATGCTATTGGAGTTTATTGTAAAGTAGAGTAATAGTGGGGTGTGTGTCTGACTCTGTGTGTGTGTGTGCGTGTTTGTGTGTGTGACTTAATTAAATTAAAGGCAGCTGGTCTGAAGGCTTTGATGTATCAGAAGATAAGCTAAGTTTGAAATGTTAAGTAGATAAACATGGGTGAAGTTTTAGAATGTGAGGTGTAAAGGGAACATTAACATTTTAAAATAAATCTGACTAATTTGAATTCAAAAGAGGGGGTGAAAAGTTTCACTTAGCTAGGTGAAGTTAAGAAACAGAGGGCAGAATTTTGCCCTTGGTGGACGTGCGGACCCCACCAGTTCGGCGGTAGGCAGGCAGCCGAACTCTGCCGCCGAAACAGGGCCCACCACCATTTTGAGTGGGCAGGCCAATTAAGGCCTGCCCAACAGGAAGTGCTATGGAGTGGGGGGGAGGGAATCCCCAGCTGTTGCCTTAATGGAGGTGTAACTGGGAGTTAGATTAACTAGGGGAACTAAAAGTTATCATAGTAACAACTTGTAAACCTATGTATGTGCTTAAAATCATTTTTTTCTATTTAATAAAGGTTTAATTTATTTTTGTAAGGAACCTATAAGACTCAGTGATCTTGTTACTACTGAATTCAAACTATGCATCTTGAAATATATACAAATTGCAAAACAGTTGTGGCAGTTGTTTCAAGTTTCCCTTTGGGGTTTGAGCAACTCAGCACTTACCATCGCTGTGCCATAATATAAACCACTCTCTAAGGATAGAATTTTCCACCCCTGTTGGCGGTGGTTTTATGTCATCGTGAAACCAGTTAGCCTTCATCTGCTCCACCCATCAATGGTGGGCTGTCTTTACAGCCGTCCAACATCGGGGACCTCATTTCAATGCATCTCATCAACTTGCCTGCTTGCTGGAATCAATCCCCCACGCAAAACGTACCAACCACGTTGGCAGAAAGACACGCTGGCCCAGAATGTCTGGACAAGTGTGGCATGTAAAAGTTGGGACTTACCATTAGGCCCTTGCTCATCACGGACATCTGAGGGGCAGGAGATGCTGGAGCTCTACAGCACCAGCAAAATGGAGAAACACATGCATCACATGCTGGGTGGATTCTCATGGACATGGCTCCACAGCTAAGCAGCTCACGGCAGGTGGGAGATATCTGTTGATGTCTTGGGTCTACTTCTGTCTTGGCCATGGGCTGCTAAGGATGATCGGCAAGGGGGCAGGAGGGGAAGATCCAGTGGGAGTGGAATTGGGAGATGGAGGTCTAGGTTTGACTGGGAGAGGATACTTGAGTGGGGGATGGTGGGGGTGAGGCTGAGAGTGGGGGAATGAAGGTGTCGTGGGGGACAATGGGAGGGGGAGGGACGGTGTAATGGGGACAAAGTGGCAATAGGGGCAATAGGGGGAAAGGAAGGTGCAAGGGAAGGATGTTTGAAGAGAGGAAGGACTTCAGGAGGAGGAAGGACTTTGGAGGGGGGGAAGGAGTCTGGGAGGAGGAAGGACTTCAGACTGGGGAAAGAGTCTCAGGGCGGAAGGACTTTGGAGGGGGAAAGAGTCCAGGAGGAGGAAGGAGTCAGGGCGGAGGATGGAGGGGGAAAGAGTCCGGGAGGAGGAAGGAGTCAGGGCGGAGGATGGAGGGGGAAAGAGTCCAGGAGGAGGAAGGAGTCAGGGCGGAGGAAGGAGTTTGGAGGGGATAAGGAGTCCAGGAGGAGGGAGGAGGAAGGAGTCAGAGGTGGGGGGCTGGAAGGAATGAGGTTGAGGATGGAAAAGCAGTCCAGGGGGAGGAAGGAGTTCAGAGGTTGAAGGAGATCGGGGGGAGAAGGAGTCCATGGGGAGGAAGGAGTTCAGGGGGAGGAGGGAGTAAGGGTGACAGAGGAAGTAAGAATGGAGGAAGGAGTAAGGGGGGGATGTCCAGGTGAAAGTGCAAGGGAGGGGCCTGTGGAGTCAATGACTGCGTCCTGGGGAGCGAACTGAGGTTGCCATTGGTAGGAGGGAATCGTGAGTATGGGGGGGTGGGGTGCAGAATAAGCTGGAAGGATGGGAGGTGGAGGGTGTGATGGTAGTGGTAGAAATGTGGCTGGTAGGAACTTGGAGGCAGACACGGACCCTGGATTTGGGAAGGATGAGGTCGGGGAAGTCAATTTGGATGGGGGTGGGATTCTCAGGGACGTAGGGAAATGTATACATTCACCTGGACATCCTGGAAAGAAGAGGGTTCTGGTTGGTGGGTGATGGTGGGGAGGTGGAAGGTGATGCTAGGGGAATCAACAGTGTTGGGGGAAAGTGCATGGGTGACTGAGGGAGGGGAAAGGATGGGTGAGCTGAGAAGAAGCTTAAAGACAATGATGGTTGTTGAATTCCAAAGTGAGCAGAGCCTCGTGTTGGATGGGCAAAGGTGCTGAATGGGAGTGTGGTCAGTGGGTGAGCGGAGATGCAGGTCAGCTCAGATGGACAAATGAAAGAGAAACCCAGAAGGCAGCATTAAAAATGCTCAGGATAGTGAGATGAGTCTGATGGAAGAAGGCTCCGTGTGCCTAGGAGAATGCTTGCATAAGGCTCCAAAAGGCCCTGCCACACATAAACAACTCTCCCTTTATAATCACTTGTGGCCCTGCTGCATGCAGCTGAACTGCTAGTGGGGTTGGGGAAGATGGAGATGGAGGCGGAGGACTTGCAATGCCTGTAAATGAAGCTGGCAGACACTATTACACATTATTCAGATTATAAAGTAACAAAATATATTTATCCGTGTAACCACTTGTGATTAGAAATTCTTAAATTTTCTAGCCCTACCACTTCTTTTAGGTGCTGCCCTGACATCCACAGCAGGATTGGAGACAGTCTGTACAATGGTTGACCCCGTTGCCTCTGATGACTTCGGGATGCGTCTTCTGGAGAGCCAAAGCCTTGAGGGCCCAGCTTGCTTTGGCGGTTCTCCTGTGGGCCAATTTCTCCCTCTGTGGTGACAAAGCACGAGGTTGAGGGGGTCACAGGTGAAGGGGATCTTGAGGGAGATCCCAAATGTAGTGCCCTGGCCTGACACCTTGAGGGGAAGGGGCACCTGGAGGAACGGCGATGTGCCCCATTTCCCTCCTGCATTGCCACTGCGGGAACTCACCCATGTTTACCATGATGGGGTGCATCTCCATGTACTGTTGGACCAGGGTCTCCACGGCATCCACAATCATTTCCATGGAGACTTCCACATGTGGGCAGCGCTTTATTAGAGAGCTGACCAACGCACTTCTCCTACTCACGTGTCACTCTGTTGAGGGCTTCCAACAGCTCTTCATGATGTTCCCCTGCCTTCTGCTGACTCCCCACGATGAGTTAGAAGGCTGAATCCAGAGGTTCTTCATCTGACTCAAACGTCACAGATACCTCTTCCCCAGCAGTCCTCTGAGTCCCAGGGAACTCGACTGAAACTGCCTCCTCCTGCTGCAGACATGTATCCATGTGGTGACCGCCAGATTGTGAACCCAAGCCTGCTTTAGACCTAGGTACCACCAAGGTGTGTGCCTCTGTGCTGCTGGAGGAGAGCGAGAACTCACAGTTGCATTGAGAGAGGGATGATGGGGTGCAGGATCCTCATGTTGGTGTTCGCCGCCAACCTCACCATCGCCACAGGCATGGTCTACGTCCTCGCCAGCCAGCGCAATGGCACACTCCTCAAAGTGAGTGAGGTGTCTAATGTGGGCCCCTCCAACCGCTGTCTGGGACCTCTTGCTGCTGCTGTGAGCCAGCTTCTCCTGCATGAAAACAGATGGAGAGAGTGTGAGCTGGACACATGACATTGTGTGGAATGTTTGTGTGGTGAGCGGAGCCATGGACAGAATGAGGACGAGAGCGCCAGAGGGTATGAGCCTAATGCAGATGTGAGGGTGTGTGAGAGAGTTAGTGGTGTTGTCCTTTGAGGTGTGAGAATCCTGTGGATGAGTGATGGGTTTGTGAGTGTGTGAGTTGAGAGTGATGAGGTGGGTGGAATGTATGAGAGCATTCATCCTCTTCCTGAGCTGGATGGCTGACCTCCTCTGTCCTCCGGTGGCACTGACCACCACTGCCACCGCCACTCAGGCCAGATTGGTGACTCTGGTGGACCGGTGGCCAGAGTGGGGATAGAGGACATCACGGCGGCCTTCCACTGCGTCCAGCAGATGCCCCAGAGAGGCGTCACTAAATTTGGGGTCTGCTGTCTTCTTTGGTTTCGGGGCCATCCATCACCTGTAGCAGTCCCGGTCTAAGTGGGCTGCGCTCTGGCAAGCTTTAAATATGGCGCCCAGGGAGGAAGTGCTGAGGTCTCGGTGTGGGGAACAAATCCAAGCCCACCCAGCAGAGGGCCGGCATGTTCCCCATGGATGCATAATTAATGAGGTGGGAAGCACCAGGAATGGGTTGATAAGGTGTGAAAAGCTGCCATTGCGGCCGGCGGGTAAAATGTCCTATTTCCCGTCCACTGCTGCACTTAATGCAAACCTGGGACGATTCCGCCCTAAATCATCTCTAGATGTGTCTGAGGAAATAGGCTTCTGAGGGGGGCCCTCTGAGTTGAGGTTCTGGATAATGTAGGAACTGCATCTGCTTCATTTGACTTTATGGGGAGCGCTGTGCAGCAAGGCCTGGATGCTGTTCAAGAAGCTGCATCCCAGAGCTCAAGCATCCTTCATGACACTGTGGAAGGTAATTGAGGAAACCTGTTCTACATGAAGTTTGCTAGACACTAAGTGCAAGTTATTGTGATGTTCCAAAGCAGATTGCATAAGAAAGTTGCCAGTACAGTAGGGTTCATTTGACTGCTTTTGCCTGGGTGGCAACAACCACAATAACCTTGGTGGGTTATATTTCTAGACTTCAAAAAAAAAAGCCTTTCATGATTTTGCTTTTTACCTTTCATGATTTTACTGTTTTAAAATAAACTTTAATAATGACAAGGGTTGTATTGCAGGGATCTTAAGGGAAAAGAATGCCTAACTCCTTTAACGGTTGAGAATTGTGAACATGTAGCTTTCATGCCACACAGTAAAAGGCCAATAAAGATGGAAAGAAGCAGTGACACTATGTTAACAGGATTTGAAAGATATGCATGGATTAAATGTAAAAAATCATGAATACTTTGCTGGAAAGTTGGCAAAAATTACAATTATTGATGGTTATGGTAACATGGTGCTTGCAGAGATTTAGCAGTTGCTATACAAATAAGATTTCCTCAGATTCACCCTCAGGGAGCACAAGCAGGGCTCAAAGAAGAAAAGCAATTAGGGTCTGTGGAAAAGAGGCCAAAGAGGGAAATATATTCAAATAGACAACGTGAGGCCTCTTTTAGGCCCCATCCCCGAAGCACAGCCAGTGTTAAGTGTTAGATAATATCACCACCTTCAACCACCTCTTTGTTCTTCTGTCTCTGACATCTTTTGATTATCTGCTCCTATCACTGCTTGCTTTTCCCTACAACCACACCATCCCCCCACCCCATTTCTCTCCCCCCACCTTAAACCAGCTTATATTTCACCCCTCTCCTAATATTCACTCAGTTCTGTTGAAGGGTCATGAGGACTTGAAACATCAACTCTTTTCTTCTCCGCTGATGCTGCCGGACTTGCTGAGTTTTTCCAGGTAATTCTGTTTATGTGTTGAGTATTCTGCTCTCTGAATAGCATGTCTACACGTGGCCTAATAAGGAGCTCTGGAGTCTGCAGAACACTGTGGTACAGAGGGATCTGGGATGTCTTTCTACATGTATCACAAAAAGTTAGCAAATAATTAGGAAGGCAAATTAAATATTGGCCTTTGTTGCGACGGGGGATGGGCTATAAAATTAGACAAGTCTTGCTACAACTGTCCAAGGCATTGGTGAGACTAGACCTAGAGTACTACGTAAAGTTTTTGTCTACTTATTTAAGGAGGGATATATTTGCATTGGAGGCAGTTCAAAAAAAATTCACAAGATTGATTTCTGGGATGAAGGGTTGTCTTATGAGGAAAGGTTGACCCTATGTTTACTGTAGTTTAGAAGAATGAGAGGTGATCATATTGAAGCAGATAAGATTCTGAGGGGGCTTGACAGTGGTGATGCTGAGAGGTTGTTTTCCCTTGTGGGAGAATCTTGAACTGGGGCTATAGTTTAAAAATAAGGGGACTCCCATTTATGATGGAGATGAGGAGGAATTTCTTTGCTCAGGGTGCTGTTTATCTTTGGAATTCTCTTCCACAGAGAGCAGTGGATGCTGGCTCAATGAATATAGTCAAACCTGAATTAACAAATTTTTGATCAGCAAGGGAAGTCTAGGATTATGGGTTCAGGCAGGAAAGTGAAGTTGAAGCCAGAATCATATCAGCCATGATCGTCTTGAATGGTAGGGCAGGCTTGAAGGGCTGCTACTCCTTCTCCTATTTATTATGTTCTTATTTTCTGAAAAAAAGATTGTCTAACATATAGCTGGGGGGAGCAGAACTGAAGACTGTTGTCAGCTGCCCACTCAGCCCTCTCCCAATCGCTGACCCCTGCTCTTTGCCCTTTCCCTGTCCATTGACTCCTCACGCCAACTCCTCCAGCCAGCCTCAGAGGGCGAACTTGAAAGCAATTGCCAGGGAATGGCCAACACAACACCATCCTTGTGGCACTGGTGGGCTGGCTCTTGATGCCTGATTGGCATCCACAATTCATTAGAAAGATGCAGCAATGTCCAAGGCCCAATTTCAATTTCTCCCCTTGATATGCAATGGCATTACCATCACTGAATCCCTCACTATCTACATCTTGGATGTTATCATTGACCAGAAACTGAATTGGACCAGCCATATAAATACTGTGGCTACAAGAGCAGGTCAGAGACTGGGAATTATGTGATAAGTAACTCACCTCCTGAATCTATCCACCATCTACAAGGCACAAGTCAGGAGTGTGATGGGATACTCTCCACTTGCCTGGATGAGTGTGGCTCCAACAACACTCATGAATCTCCACACCATCCAGATCAAAGCAACCTGCTTGATGGGCACCCCAGCCACTGACTTAAACATTCATCCTCTCCGCTAATGACGCACAGTAGCAGCATTGTGTATTATATACTACAATATATATATTCCATCAATTTGATCTACTGCATTCGCTGCTCCCATTGCGGTCCTCTCTACAATGGGGAGACCAAACGCAGACCTGGGTGACCACTTTGCGAAACACCTCCAGTCTGTCCACATGCATGACCCTGACCTCCCTGTCGCTTGCCATTTCAACACACCCCATCCTGCTCTCATGCCCACATGTCCGTCCTTGGCCTGCTGCAATGTTCCAGTGAAGCTCAACGCAAACTGGAGGAACAGCACCTCATCTTCCAATTAGGCACTTTACAGCCTTCCGTACTTAACTTTGAGTTCAACAACTTCAGACCATGAGCTCTCTCCTCTATCTATGCCCCTTTTTATCCCTTTTTTTCAAAATTCATTTTTATTTTTTATCCATTTATTTTTATTTTTATTTTCATTGGTTTATTCATCATTTTATTTTTTATCCTTTTTAAATCCTTCCCTTCTTATCTCATTTTCAATCCCTTTTTTCCCTATCATCGCCTCCCCTCCCCCCACCCCACCCCAAGGGCCATCTGTTACTTGTTCATGTTGTTCTTTTCAGAGCGCTTACCCTTGTCCTGATATTATCACATTCTGCTTTCTTACCATTGCCACTATCAGCACCTGTTTTAGCCCTTACCACTACCATTAACACTCCCTTTGTCCTTTTGTTCGTGACATCTTTGTCAATCTCTCCTTAGTCCCCACCTATCGCTGGCCTTCCATCCAGCTTCACCTGCTCCACCCCCCTTAAACTGTATAAATTTTATCACATTTCTATTTCTCTGTAGCTCTGAAGAGGGGTCAGTTGGACTCGAACCATTAACTCTATTTCTCTCTCCACAGATGCTGCTGGACTTGCTGAGTTTTTCCAGCATTTTCTGTTTTTGGTTCAGATTTCCACATCCACTGTATTTTGCTTTTATACTATATGCTAGATGCACTGTAGCAATTCATGAAAGTTCCTTCAATGGCACCTTCCAAACCTGTGAACTCTACCACCTAAAAGAACAAAGACACCACCACCTGAAAGTTCCCCTTGAAGTCAAACAATATCCTGATTTGGAGCTGTACCACCATTCCTTCACTGTTGGATGAAAATCTTGGAACTCCCTCCCTAGTGGCATTGTAGGACTGTTATATGGACTGCAGCAGTTCAAAAAGGCGGCTCACCACTACTTTCTTAAGGGCAATTAGGGATGAGCAGCAAAAGCTGGTCTTGCCAGCAATGCCTTTAATGAATGAAAAAAAATTCTTGGGCAGCTGGTTTCTGGTACGTGCTCTCAGCACACTGCTTGTTTCAGGTACGTAAAAAAGGACTGAAAAGAATTCCCACCCCTATGAACGTTGAATTGCCAATTCTGTTGCTAAATATTTCTGTGATTTTTTTTCTTCAGTTTGGCTTGCTACCTATAGCTCAGTGGAAAAAGAAAGCGATGTGCTGGCAGATTGTACCAGGATGGCAACTCACACAGGTTAGCAGGACCAAAAATGGAAGAAAAATCCTTAACAAAATAGATTTAAAAAAACACTATAAAATCTGATCTACACCCAAGCTTGTCTCAACTTGCAAATATGCAGTGTCAACAATGATTTCCCTGTGCAAGTCAGAACACTTCCAGTCATCAAATTAACCCCACCAATTTGCGATTGGGTGCGACCCATTCAGGCATTATTAAGTAAAATGACAATCCAGTAAAAGAAGAATGGACTTTGTCAAACAGATGGGAGGTGGTTTGATATGATCGCTTCAGGGTCCTGGTGCTGTGGAAACCATCCCAGGTACAGAGAGAGATGGGAACCAGAGCAGCAGGGGAACAACTGTACATGTACAAACTTGTCCATTTGCAGGTGCTTGTAAGATTAATTTAGTGTCTTTTGCTCCATCGCCCATACTTTTCCCACAACTGGGTGTAAAATTGGTTTGCTTACCTTAGTGGTCTGAGCAGCACAGTTTGTCTGTCTCTGCCCAGCCTCCCCCTTCGGTGTGTCTTGGAGCCTCTGGCAACAGCAGCCCCCATGCTGGTTACTTTGCATCCTTTGAAGTTGAATCTTCCACTGAAGAATGCACCTGGAGAAAAATAAATGCACCATAGCTGTGTGTAACTGTCCTGAAACCTAATATTGCTTTCCTGTAAACTGTGCTTGCTGAAGCAGCCGTGCAATCTTGGGTACCTGCTGGTTGACACAGACCTTGCGAAATTTATATGAAAGAACAGAACTCACAGCAGCGAGATGTGAGTTAGAGTCGCTGCAATTATTTCCTAGGAGTTATTAGCTTTCCTAATGGCTTTGGGGGTTCATGCATCTGAGCAGGAGTGAAAACTCATGGGGGCAGAATTTTCAGTTTGGTTGTCGGACACAGACGGGGTGGGGTGGGGGATGGGGGGCGGGTCTAGGATTGGCTGGGGAACAGACCGCTGACTGTGATTGGCCCCCCGACCACGAATTCATGCTGTCTGGCCAGTTAACAGCCAGCCAGTGTGAAGCATGCCCTGAAAGGCTCAGCGCTGCCAGAGTGGGGACGGGCAGAGGGCATCAGCGTGGGTATGGGTGAGCGCTCACAGAAAGCTCCCTGGAGGCAGAGAGCTGCCTGAGGGAGCTGAAGACCTGAACAATCCAAAATAAAGTTCACAGGAACAGGAAAAATATGTGCCCAAGTTTCAAAATCATTCACCTTAAAATGTAAATAATGAAAATGATGTCCACAGAAATTGATTTTTATTTTAATTTATCACAGAAACCTCATCCTGCCCGTTGATGAGATCTCCTGAAAAATGCAAAGGCCACCTGGCCGATTCCCCTGCCCGCCAGCCGTAATGTTGGATGGGCAATGAAAAATCTCTTGCTCAGCTGCCCATTTAATTGTCGGTGGACGCGCTTCCGAGTAGAGCATGCGCCCGCTGACCGAAATATCGGGCGAGTGCATGGTGACGTTGGGGCACTCGCCCGAAGGCATCACACGCTATTTCATGCTCGAATGGGTCAGGCATGCGCCCGTCCGCTTAGCGAAAAATTCTGCCCCATGGTCAGCTTGTGGGTTAGTGCTGGTTGGTCAGTCATTCAGACAAGGCCAACCTTGCCACACATGACGAGTTACCATCCATCTGTGTTACAATTGGTTCTAAAACTATAGCTTGTCATGGGACTCACCAGACCCATACTTCACTGGTCGGTCACTGACATCAAGGCTGCCATGGGCAGCACAATGTGGCCCACATCAAAAGGCTTTGCCTATCCCACATTTTTTTTAAATTAGCAAGTATCTTTCATATTTAAAAAATCAAGGAATATTGATGTTGGGGATGGATAAGTTTTCTTTCTCTCAGCCAACATTGTCAACAAGCACTCAGGGTGGGGTAAAGTCCCTCTTCTCTGAGTGGCACATTTGTAACATCAGTTAAAAAAATAGCATGTTCTCTAAATATCAACTTCTTTCAGTGTATTTGCTAATTGATATTTGCTAACTGTATCCGATAGTCTGAGAAAAAGAGAGGATTGAGAATTGTGAGACAGAGAGAGAGAGAGAGAGAGAGACAGAGAGCTCTTCCCATCAGCCTGAGTTGGATCCAATCCCAGATCCCTTGCAGTGCCCGCACAATATTCAATCCTTCACACCATCTATTCTCCCAATGGTGTTATTATTACACAAAACTGAAAAATTGACACTCATTTAAGTATAAACATGTTAGCCTCATTTGAATCAAGTCCAAATTAAAATGGTACGCCAAGCCAGCTGCCTAACTCTGGAGAGAAACTGGGTTCAGTTAGAATTGAGTTTGTTGGTCTGCATCATTGGAATTGAAACCAAATCACAGAGCAGTACAAACTTTTAAGTTAGAATGAATGATGTAACAGGGATATATCAATCCTGCATGTTTTCCATGCATTATAAAGGTTTCTGGCTCTGAACACATACCTCCTGAGCCCAGACGGGTGCTGCTGGCAGAGCCTGTACATAAACTTCCTGTTACTAGAAAGAACTGGAAATTGCTACTGATTGCATTAGCTTTGGCAAAGATGGTCAACATACTGCTTGATACGAAAGAAAGGATGGAGAGGGGTGATGATTGGGGTTAGTAATATTGGTTAAAAGGCGAAAAGAGGTGCTAAATGGCTGCTGTGCTAATTAGAAATGCCTGTTTGAAAATTCAGATTTAGCACCAAGTTATAGGCTTAACCAATGATTATTATTTGAACATGCTTGTAGACTCTAACCAGAAACCTGTAGGTTTAGCACTCAAGTGCTGATTAGAAAAAATTTGATGCAGCAGTATTTGTGGGCTCCTCACACACGCTACCACTGAAAGTGTAAAGTGCAGTGGCTGGCACACAGCAGCCATTGTATGTTGGGACTGAAGGAGAGGAGGGACAGGCTCTCAGAGGCAACACTGGAGGAGATGAGAGCCAAAAAGAAGAGGCTAAGAAGGGACCAAGCCACTTCCCAGTTGAGTGGCAAGAGGTGTCTCCCATCCGACACGGATGACAAGAGCAGTTGCTCTTCGGACGAAGAAGGGCTAGGACAGCACCTGCAGAAGAAGCGGCAAAGCTCTAAGGAGTTGGAGGATGAGATGCCCGAGCTCCAGAACATTGGAGACAATGAGGAGACCAGCGCATCCCAATTTTGCCCACAGCCCGAAGAGGCCAGCGCACCCCAACCCCAGGAATCTGGAAGCAGTGAAGCACTCAGCACACCCCAGCTCCGGGAAGCTGGGAGCAGCAACACCCCAGAGGGGTAGAGGATCAGAGAGTCTTCTCCAACAGAGAACAATTCAAAGCTCGTTCCTTGCATGAGCCCCCAGATGCCACCTGAGCAGAACATTTCCAATAGGGTGGTTCAGGACAGTTTCCTCAGCCCATCCAAAGTGAGATCATTTGTAAACACTATGGGTATACAGGAGCAGACCAAAGGTCTGGAACTCTCAAAGACAACGGGTTTGGTAAGTGATAAAATGCTTTATAAAAGGGGATAAAGATTGTTTCCATAAATGTGAGTAGCATTAAATCTACTACGCGATGTGTTGCGACCTTGGACTACCTTGCCAAGGTCAAAGCTGACCTGCTGTCTCTGCAGGAGTGTGCAATACCGCACCTCAGCTCCTACAGACAGTGGTCACGATGGTGCTCCCATGGGCCATCGATCTGGTTGGGAGGAAACGACTCTCGTTCCTCCGGTCTGAGTATTCTGCTGCGGGGAGGCAACTTCACCGTCTCCGAGGTTAAGGAGGTGATGGGCAGATGCCTCCTCGTAGCAGACGTAATGTACAAGAATGTTCCACTCCGGGTAATTAACGTGTACGCCCCGTCACAAAAGGGCGAGCGGCTGGTGTTCTTTCAGCAGCTCCCACTGCTGCTGGCGATCTCCAGGCCGGTCATTCTGGGCGGTGACTTCAACTGCATCATCGATGTGGCTGGACGATCCAGCAGGGCTGACAACAGATTGGACGCTACATCCAGATCCCTGATGGAAACAATAAAGGATGCCAAGCTGCACGATGTCTTCAGCAACCCTGCAGACGGAGCGCAACATAGATACACCTGGTCGCGGCCAGATGCGTCCATCCGTTCCAGGATAGACTTCCTGTTTGTGCCCTGTGAGTTCACTGTCAGGTCGACCGAAGTCAAGCCGGTGTTCTTCTCTGACCACTGCCTGCTGCTGGCTGACTGTCACTTACAGGAAGACCAGAGGGTTGGCAGGGGGACATAGAAGCTGAATGTGCAACTGCTGACCGCAGAGAACATTGAGAAGCTCAAGAGGGATTACAAAGGTTGGAGAGCCGTGAAATCCCTCTGAGTCCCTGACACACTAGTGGGAAGCGATCAAGGAAAACATAAAGAGGTTTTTCATCCTCAAAGGCATACAGAGAGCTAGAAAGGAACAGAGGAAATGTCCCAACTCCAGAAAAACACGCAGAGCCTGCTCCGTCTGCAGTCGATGTGGGTCGATGTAAAGGAGGAACACCAAGAGGTGAAGAGCCAGCAAGCCTCATTCTTTACCTCAGAGGCCTCCAAGATCGTCTCCTGGTTCAGAGTCCGCTCCATGGAGCAGAATGAGACGTTCTCATAGTTCTTCTTCCAAAGGGTACACAGAGAGCTCTGTGATCAGCAGCCTGAAGGAAGAAGACGGCTCAGTAAAGTCATCACAGTCTGACATTGTGAGGATCAGCAATCCTTTTATGCTGGATTGTATGACGTGAAGCCCACAGACAGCATGGCCTCCCAATCCTTCCTGTCCTCTATCACGGAGGTCTTAGATGACAGTCCAGAAACTCCTGACAAACTGACTAAGGCTCTTGAATCCTTTGAGAAGAGTAAGCGGAAGCGACGGCTTGCTGGCGGAGTTGTATTTGTCTCTGTATTACTGGATTGGCCTAGACCTGCTAGACATGTACGAGAGTATGCTCCTGGCCAGCAGCATGTCAGAATCCACGTGGAAAGACATCATCACCCTCATCCACAAGCAGAAGGGGAAAAGGGAGGAAATTAGAAATTGGCGACCCATTTCACTGTTGAATGTGGACTATAAAATTCTGTCCAAAGTCATCGCCAATTGGGTCAAGTCCGCTCTGGAATTGGTGATCCATCCTGACCAGACCTGCTCTGTGCCCAGCAGGAAGACCTCTGACAGCCTTGCACTACTCAGGGATGCGATTGTCTATGTGCAGGACAGGGGTGTGGACACCTGCCTCATCAGCCTGGATCAGGAGAAGGCCTTTGACAGAGTATCACACACCTACATGGTGGATGTGCTCTCCAAAATGGGGTTTGGGGAGGGAATCCGCAACTGGATCCAACTGCTCTACACTAACATCAGTAGCGCAGTCTCAATCAATGGGTGGGAATCAGAAAGCTTTCCTATTAAATCTGGAGTCAGGCAGGGCTGCCCTCTCTCCCCTGTTCTGTTTGTGTATTGCATAGAACCTTTTGCTGAGTCCATCAGGAAGGATCCAGGCATAGGAGGAATGACAAACCCAGGCAGTGGAGGCACTCAGGTCAAAGCCTCCCTGTACATGGACAATGTCGCCGTCTTCTGCTAGGATCCGCTGTCGGTGCGCAGACTGATCCACATCTGCGACCAGTTCAAACTGGCCTCGGGAGCCAAGGTCAGTTGTGAGAAGAGCAAGGCCATGTTCTTTGGGAACTGGGCTAACTGGTCCTTTGTCCCATTCACCATCAGGGCTGACGGCCTGAAGGTGCTGGGGATATGGTTCGGAGGGACCAGGGCATGCATTAGAAACTAGAAGGAGTGAGTGTCTATGGTGCAAAGAAAACTGGGCATGTGGGGATGACACTCCCTCTCCATTGCAGGTAAGAACCTGGTCACCAGGTGTGAGGCACTCTTGCTGTTGCTGTACGTGGCGCAGGTCTGGCCCATTCCTCGCTCCTGCACGCTGGTGATCACCCAAGCCATCTTTCGCTTTCTCTGGAGGTCAAAAATAGATCGCGTCTGCAGGGACGCGATGTACAAGCCTCTAGATAAGGAGGGAAAAAACATGCCCAACATTGCACTCATCCTGATGGCCACCTTTGTGTGTGGCTGCATCAAGCTATGCGTAGACCCTCGGTATGCAAACACCAAGTGTCACTACGTGCTGATGTTCTATCTGTCCCCGGTGTTGCGAAGGATGGGTCTGGCCACGCTACAGTGGAACGCTCCAAGTAGTTGGACCGTGCTGTACGCCTGTCCCTCATGGAAAAATTACGCTGGAAACACCTTTGACCACAAGTCCATCAGGCAGTGGTCGGCACATAACGTCTTAGAGGTCCTGCGGGAAAAGGAGAGGGTGGATCCTGTGGGATGGTTCCCCGAGCAGACTGTCAAAGTCATTTGGCAGAATGCCTCATCACCAGAACTTTCCAACAAGCACCAAGATGTAGCTTGGCTGGTGGTGAAAAAGGCCCCCCCCAACCCCCATCAGATCCTTCCAACATGCCAGGAGTCTCAACCCCTCTGCACGTTGCCCTCGAGGTGGCTGTGGTGGGGACAAGACAGTTGTTTACCTCCTTGTGGATTGTGCCTTTGCCAAGAATGTCTGGAGAGAGATGCAGTGGCTTCTGTCAAAGTTCATCCTGAGCAGTTCTGTGACACAGGACTCTGTGATCTACAGGCTGTTCCCAGGGGGACACACCGAGACAAACATCAACTGCAGCTGGAGGATCATCAACTCGTGAAAGACGTTCTTTGGTCTGCCCAAAACTTGTTGGTCTTCCGGTGCAAAGAATTGACCCCGACCGAGTGTTGCAGACTGGCATATTCCAAGATCCAGGACTACGTGCTGAGGGATGCACTAAAACTTGGGGCAGCCACCGCAAAGGCGCAATGGGGAAAGGTCACTGCCTAAGACCTTTCTGCCATAGTGTAGCGAGGGGCTGGGAATTGTATAGACACCTTGGGCTGTACAGCTCATAATGAATGTATGCATTGAATACTAATTTTATTATAATTGTATTGAAGCACCTCAGAGTGCAACATGATGTATGTTGATAACTCCAATACCAGTGTCTGACTGTCTGTAATGAGCATATTGAAATAATTGTAATAATCATTGAGTGTATTGAAGCACATCGTGATCCATGTGTAAAAGTTGAACCTGATTGCACTTTTTGTGATGGTGATTTAGAAATGTTTTGTAATGTTCTTTCAGATACTTTATGAATAAAGTCTATTTAAAAAAAAACACTGGAGGAGATCTAGTGAAGGAGGGATGCCCTGCCCATGCAGGGGGCGGGGTTAATGCTGCCTCACTCTCCTGCTCCTTAGGGGAGGTGGTGGCATAGTGTATTGTCACTGGATTAGTGTTCTCGTCGATCCAGAGTATTTTGCTGGTTACTGGGTTTGAAACCCACCATGGCAGATGGTGAAATTTGAAATCAATAAAAATCTGGAACGATGATGAGCACAAACCCATTTCCAATTCTTGTAAAAACCCATCCTGTTCACTAACGTCCTTACCGGGTCTGGCCTACGTGTGACTCCAGACCCTTCAGCAATATGGTTGACTCTTAAATGCCCTTTGAACAAGGGCAGTTAGAGATGGGCAATTAATGCTGGCCTAGCCAGCAATGCCTACATCCCATGAGCAAGCTCTGCCTGTCATCATGCCCTCCTCCTCTCCCTTGCCCATGACCAATGGGGACACCTAGCAAGATGCCCATGGCCAAGCACTCCTTTTCTCCTGGTGACAATAAGGTAGAGCAGCACATTATTCACTTTTTTCAGGTGAAACCCTCAGACAATTTACAAAATAAATGTTGCTTGCATGTCGGTGAACTCTTGATGAAGTGTTCCATCAAGTCTCCCGGTGTGTTTAAGAGATCCTTTTAACAGCTTTTTTTTTCATGGGATGTGGGCATCACTGGTTAGGCATTCATTGCCCATCTCTAATTTAAGACTCAACCGCATTGCTCTGGATCTGGAGTCACATGTAGGCCAGACTGGGTAAGGATGGCAGATTTCTTTCCCTAAAGGACACAGTGAACCAGATGGGTTTTTAGAACAATTGGAAATGGTTTCATGGGGCAAAATTTTTAGCTTGGCGGATGGGTGCATGCCCGACCTGCTCGAGCATGAAATGACATGGGTTGACGTCGGGCGAGTGTCCCGATGTCAACATGCACTTGCACGATAGTTCTGTCGGCGGGCACACGCAGGAATCAGCAGCGCGTCCACCAGCAATTAAATAGCCTATTAAGGCGATTAAAGGGTCAATTAACTTAAATTTTTTGCTGCCTGTCCACCTTACAGTGGACAGGCAGGTAAAAAGGCCAAGCTGTCTTTGCACTTTTTCATCCCACCCCCTGGATGAGGTTTCCAACATCAAATAAAAATAAAATTTTTCAAATTTCACTTATAATATTTTCCTAATTTTTATTGTTTTTTGAGGACTCTTCATCTCAAGCACACACTCACTTGCATGAAGTTCACACTCACCCCACTCAGGTAGGTACTGAATGTTGCTGCTTGCATTTCACACTGGGTAGGCTTTAATTGACCTTCTGGCCTCAATCACCCTGGGCTAAATTCTGCCCATGGTCATCATCAGAATTTTAATTTTAGATTTTTATTGATTTCAAATTTCACCATCTGCTCAGATGAGATTTGAACCTATGTATCCAGAGCATTACCCTGAGTCTCTGGATACTAGCCCAGTAACAATACCACTATGCCACTACCTCCCCTCCAGCAGCAATGGTCATGAAATAATGAGTATCCCTTTAAGTGGTAAGCGTACCTTTAAGTGACGCTTGAAATTGACATTAACGGCTTGCTAATGCTCGCAAGCAGTTGGTCACAGTTAGGAGAGGACATTAGTTGAAGTGTTCGCCACTAAAACACCATGCAGCCTCTTCAGTGAATGCTATCAGTCATTTTCTAAGTGGCAACCAGCTGTTTAACAAGTCTCCAAGCAGCTGTTCATTACACTGACTTTAGCTCCTTCACTAAGATGGCGTTTTGCACTAAACGTGGACTAAACCAGCATTTCTGCTGAAGACCCCAGCTTGGATAACCTTTTAGTGCCTCAGCTATTCAGCAGAAATCAACTCCTGTCTTTCTCAAATCGTGAAGGAGGACCAAGATTTACCAATATAACTTAGGTCAAGAGAACCCTCATGTCTGTTTATTAGGTATCCATTACTGATAAGCTGCACTAGCAAAGCTCAGTATTTTCCAAAACAAAAACAGAATTACCTGGAAAAACTCAGCAGGTCCGGCAGCATCGGCGGCGAAGAAAAGAGTTGACGTTTCGAGTCCTCATGACCCTTCAACAGAATTGTTTGTTTTTATCTCAGTATTTTCCAATCCCATCATGAAGTATGTGGAATAATTAACATGAGGGAAGACCTAAAGAATATACACTAATGATATGGAAATTTATGCACAAGCAGTTCAGGGTTTTGTGTCCATTAATTTTAATCAGTGAACCTCAGGGTAACAGGGCTCCCATGGAAAAGAACTTCATTTTAATACTTAAATGCATTGTATTGTGTGTATACTAACACCTGCATCAATTTTTTATGTTCTTGCCAGTAATGTTCTGTGTATCCTATTAAATGGGAGATAGGAGCAGTCATGCACTAGCCTGACATAAAGTTTGCATTTTTAAAGAGGGATTCACTTTATTTTGAGAAGGGGCTCAGGGGTAATTGCCCTTATTTTAATTTTATATTTTATGTTATATTAATGTGTTTTATTTAAGAACTCTGGCTGTCAGATTTTTAATTGCTGCAACTTTAATTTTGAAGACAGACATTCCAATGAGGATTCCTGTCTTCTTGTGTTATTTGCAAAAGGAAGTAAAAGGTAAAAAAGATGGATGGAAGATTAGGCTGCATCTGAGGCAATTTCTCATTATCCATGAAGTTGTAACCACAGACAGAGGAATATCTACTTTTAAATTGGAGGAAGGCATTGTGTCCTGGGATCTGATCTCCAGACAATTTCACACTTGCGCCACAAGAAACTGCCAAGGATCATCATAGTGCTGAAATGCAATCAAGCTGGCTTAGTCCAATCTACCACAGGGAAAAATCAATATCAGTCAATCTGCAGTGCACCGACGCTAGGAAGCAAGTGATGGGAACAAAATGGACACAAGTACAGCCGCCCATTCCACATCACTTGCAACTTCTGATGGGTTGAAAAAAGAATGGAAACTTGGCATAACCAGCTCCCACCCAAGCTCCACTCCCATCACCCAGATCATCACAGTATTCTTACCCCGGTTTCTGGCATTACAGGCCTTGATTTTTGTTGATGTTCTCCTGTGATGCAAATCTGAAAGAGCATAACTTGTCAGAGATGCTGTTGGCCTGGCATTTCCAGCATTTTCTATTTTTGTATCAGATTTTCAGTATTTGTAGCAAACACATGAACGTATGAATCAGAAGCAGGAGTAGGCCATTCGGCCCCTTGAGCCTGCTCTGCCACTCAATAAAATCATGGCTGACCTGATTGTGGCCTCAGCTCCACATTCCACCTACCTCCGATAACCTTTGACTCCCTTGTTAGTCAAGAATCTATCTACCTCTGCCTTAAAAATACTCTGCAACCCTGCCTCCTCTGCTCTCTTTGGACAAGAGTTCCAAAGATTCACAACTCTTTGAGAGGCAAAATTTCTTCTCACCTCCATCTTAAATGGGAGACCCCTTATTTTCAAATTGTGTCCCCTCGTTCTAGTAAGATTTTATTTTTAATGTTATTTACATCTTGATATTTTCTTTTTTTATTTTATGTAAAACAAAAAAACCCTCTTTCATTGAGGAAGAGGAGCTAGAATCAACTTATGTCAAAGTTGAGATAAGAGAGAAACATATTTTTTCACTTAGTAATGTCTGTTTGACCCCTGACCCTGTTCCTTCTGGGATGGCGGCCAATTACATCTTTTACTTCAAGAGGCCATTTTAAATTCAAAATAGAACTTGAAACAATGTCAGCTGCTGTAGATTCTTCTAGGCTTGGAAAAGGCATCTCTGCCTGAAATTCTGAGCTTTTCCAGGAGCATTACCCAGGCATATAAGCAAACCACTGCAGGGATTTTGAGGTTCCAGCATAAGAACTGTTCTCCCCCTCTAGGTTACCATTTCCTGTGACTGCATTATTGGAGAGGAAACCTTAATTGCAGGTTCCATTTAATTTTCTGACCAACTCCCTCCTCCTAGCCTGGAGGTGAGTTCCACGTTTGTGTCCTGTTGTGTGGGCAGGAAAGCTGAAAGAACGGGATAAGTCCTGCAGTTGTTTTTTCTAATGGGTTCCAGCCCACAAGCAGCCTGATTGACAGGCTAGGCAGGAAGCCTGCTTCAGCCTATGAGGTCGGTGTAGCAGGGCAGCGGGGGTCTTGATCCCTGCAGAGGATGGTCCTGATCAGAAGCAGCAAATATTGGTTGGGGGAAGCAGATGGTGGCCAAATGAAAGGGTGTTTAATGATAGGCACCAACTATAGATGGTGAACTGGGGAGGTGGGATGTCCAATGGTGATTATTGGGGAGCAGGTGGTGGTGGGTGGATCCAGTACTGTTGGGGGCTCTGATGGTGGTCTGTGTGAGAACAGGTGGTGGTCACGGAGGGGGATAGTGGAAGGTGGACAGGTGGCTGGGAGCAGATGGAGGTAGGAGGGAGGGTTGGGGGAGCAGACAGATCGCAGCAGAGTGGGGGATGAAGTGGATTAATGGGTAGCTTGTTGAGCTTGGAGGAAGCACACAGCTCCTCCTGGACCATAAGCAGTGCTATAAAGAAATTGAACTTATGGATTCTCAACTTCTTGTAACTGTTAGGTTTCTTGAAGCTCGGGAAACACAGTTAACATTAATTAAAAATAGAATGACTTTTAATAAGAAAACAGACTGCCTCATTATTTTATTTAAACCACTAACCCAATTCTTGCAAGCAGATTAATTGCCTATCACTTAATTGCCTATCAGGACACTGGAATTGGGCATGGTTGGGTTCCTGTTTCTGATTTTTCTTTTTGCATTTTTAATCTCTAGAACAACCCCAACCCACTTTTTGGAGGGAGTTAAGATTCAGCTTCAGGGTGGCATAACACAGCAAGGGCGGGAGTGTGGTAAGGGGTAACTGGCAGAAGGTACTCCCTCCTAACGATTTCATGCCCAATTCTTCAACCCCAGGAAGAGACTTAGGTTCTGGAGAGGAGGGTTAGAGGCTAAAACATTCCCCACTCGAACGACTAGCTGCCTTGCCACTAGCCTTCCCAGCAGACCACTGAAAATTGAAAATTGCAGCTATGAGGAGAGATTGGATAGGCTGGGGTTGTTTTCCTTAGAACAGAGGAAGCTAAGGGGTGACCTAATTGAGGTGTACAAAATTATGAGAGGCCTAGATAGGGTTGACAAGAAAGACTTGATTCCCCTTGCTGAGAGGGTCAATTACCAGAGGGCATAGATTTAAGGTGATTCATAGAGGATTAGAGGGGATGTGAGGAAAACCTTTTTCACCCATAAGATGGTGGGCTTCTCGAATTCGCTGCCTAAGTTGGCGGTTGAGGCTGAAATGATTAACTCATTTAAAAGGTACCTGGATCTGCATCTGAAGTGCTGTAACCTGCAAGGCTATGGACCAGGTGCTGGAAAGTGGGATTAAAATGAGCGGCTAGTTTCTTTTCTTCTTTTTTTGGCCAGCGCAGGCATGATGGGCTGAATGGCCTCTTTCTGCACCATAACTTCTCTATGGTCCTATGGTTCTACCCAGATCTGGTTGTGATGCACCCCACAGCTGGAGGCAATAAGCCAAGCCTGGGTGGTACGCAATCCTAACAAAGGATATCCTTTGATCACTGAGCTGAATCCTCTGGGCAGACTGCATGGACTCCACTGGTCTAGAAGGACAGACATGCAGGGGAACACCACCACCTCCAAGTTCTTCTCAAAGACACACATTGCTCTGACTTGGAACTATATTGCCATTCTTTCATTGTCGCTGGGTCAAAATCCTGGACCTCCCTCCTTAACAGCACTGTGGGTGTCCCTACACCACATGGACTGCAGGGATTCAAAGAGGTGGCGCACCACCAGCTGCTCAAGGGCAATAAAGGGATGGGTAATGAATGCTTGCTCAAATCCCAGGAGAAAAGAAATAATAAAAAACTCCCTACCACTTCTCCCCCAACTCTCAGACCCCTGACTGGAATCCTAGTGGAACTAGTTTTTACCTCAATTTACTCACTCCAATCCCTGCCCTTTCTATTTGGCAATTCTGCCAGAGTAGCACCCAGGGCAAAAGAAAAATGGGCCGTCAATTTATATTTTGTGAATCATAGGCTATAATTTTCCAGCACCACCACCCACCACCACCACCACCACCACGCACCCGCCCCCCCTCCCCCCCAGCCCCGCGACAGGTTTCCCCACAATGGGGCCACTGAAGCATTGAAATCTCTGTTCACATCAGTGGGACCAGAAGATCCTAACGGCGTGAGAGGTTGGAAAATTCTGTCCATAGACTTTTACCACACATATCTACAATAATCCAAACCAACAGTGTATTCTACATTCACAAGGCAAAACTAGCTCACAACCACATTTATCTCTGTCCTTGTCACAGAGCCAGGCACCATGGAGGCAAGATCAACAAAATAAAATCTCAGAACAGTTATAATGAAAAGTCATATCTAAACATTAACCTCTCTTTCTCTTTTAGAATCATATGGGTTGATTCTTAAACCAAGGCAGGGTGGGAAGAAGAGTTCAAGTTGAAGCTTTGTCCATTTTAATGTCCCAGCTCCATTTCAATAAAGCAGCACTGGCTCCCATACAGAGCCAGAGGGATTGACATGAGAACAAATGGACAGGAGCAGAAACTGAAACAGGAAACTGAGGACACCAGAGGTACAAAGAACGTTAGTGCTAGGCTGGTCCAAGGGTTCCATGCTCCTCTTGGCTCCACATAAAAGGAACATATTGACACTCACATTGTCTCCTCTGGCTAATCTGCCACCTCCTGTTGGATCTCATGATCAGTATGTTGTAATGTAAGAGATAATGTGTTTTCTTACCCTTGGAGTGAGTGTCTCAATTAAATAATTCCAGCAGCAAGCTTTTTGTGAGTTTAAAAATAAAGAAGGCTATTTACTATCAGACCCTTACTCCAAATTTGATGCACTAACGTTTTGTTCACTCATCTCACCCACAATCTCACATACAAAAGTATTGGATGCAGGTGAAGGTATTTTGTTGAAACAAAAACAGAAAATGCTGGAAAAACTCAACATGCCTGACAGCATCTGTGGAGAGAAACAGAGTTAATGTTTTGAGTCTGTATGACTCTTCTTCAGACTCTTCAGATTCTTCTTCACTGTTACCTCAGTCTCTTTCATGGAAGACCCATAGTTTCTTTGATGAAGTTGATGTTTCAGTTGAAGTGAAAGCCTGGTAAAACAACCAGGAAATCTCATTAAGCTGTGAAGTTCCTTGTAGTTGAATTTCCAGGAGGTTGGATCTCAGGTGAAGTCTAAGTTGGAACAGGTTAGGGAGTCTTTCTCTCTGTCAGTATTCCAAGGTATTGCTATTTGTTACCTTAGCTGCTTGAATGACTTGCAGCTAATTTGATGGCTTTTAGTGGAGCTCTGTCTGCAAACAGTTTCTTGCTGGTTTTGAAAGCAGACAACAAATGATTCTTTCATTATGTGACTTCCACAAGGTTAAAGTCCTTTCTCCAGACAAAGAATGGTGTGTATGTTGATTCCAATAATCCTGTATTTCATTTGACACCTTGAGATTTCCCCCTAGTTTGGATGAGGGGAACTATCATGGAAGGTTGATGGGATGCATTCACATCCATCTTACACACATTGAGTTTCGATGTCCCGTTTTATCCATGGTGAAACAGAGTCAGGTTGGCTAAAAATCTGTAGCTGTTTTGTGTTGATCCATCCTTAAACAAAGGGATATGTGAGTTCCCCAGATGGCTGTGAATCTCCATATTTAATTAGGTATTCACTTGAGACTTAGGACTTCCTGAAGCTCAGACTACCAAAGGCCACATGATCTGCAATAGCCATTTTAATGGTCTGATTGTGTCCTGTTTTTAAAAGCATTGACTGAAAGTTCATAATATACTGGTACATGACATAGGGTTGTGATGCCAATTGTAATCAAGCTGCAACTTTCTCACATAAAGCAGACCACCACATGCCTGGATGTGGGATGGCTCTCTCATATCTAATCTAAGGTCAGTTAAATTGGTTTGGGAGGTTTGGTGCAAGAACACATCGGAACATACTAAACCCACCCTGCCACTTTACCCTCCTTCAAAAGTACATATTTCATAACTGGGATATGTGGCTTTCATTTGGGGAATTCTTTCTATGATTAATTCCACACACAATGCTATTCTGTATCACTTTAATATGGTGAGGACAAGTTTGTTTATTGGTAAATAAACACAAAGTAGAAATATCCCTCAGCTCAGATGATTGATAAACACATCTACATATCTCTATATTATTATTGTAAACAGTCTGACAGTCTATACTTACTGTTGTCACAAATCTTGCATTATGTTCTAGCGTCAAGCCTTGGTGTCACACTGGGGTATCACTTCTGATTAGTTCAAATAACTCTCTAACTAGGAGCATTATGCTGGCTGTCACAGTTGTCAGTGCAGTACCATTAATGTTTTAAATGTTATAATTATGAGCACTCAACAATATCTGCAGTAAAGAGAAACTGAACTAATGAGATCACTAAAAAGCTTGACAAAATGCTTTTGCCTGTCACACTAAATGGGCAAATTGTTTTTAAAAATTAGATTTCTAACATAATGCCATTTCAAAAATTACACAGTTAACAATATTTTTAGAATGAGATACACATTAAGCTCCTCTATCTTTTGGCTTCCTTTACAATAATTTTTTTATCATAGGTAAGAAATCTGGATCTTTCATGCCAACTGCACTTCTGGTAAACTTCCTTTAACTTCCTCATTCATTCTTTTTCCTTTGATCTGAAAGCACTTTGGGACAAGTTAAGAATGCGAATGACATTATACAAATTCAAGGGGCAGAGATTTTCTCCCATCAGGGGAGGGAAATTCAGGAGCAGGTGCATGGAGGTGCACCTCCGATCAGTGCCCTGGTCGGGGGCGCGCCGCCATTTTATGTGGGTGGGCCAATTAAGGCCCGCCCAGCTTGACATCTGCAAGGAAACACTATGCACTCCCTGTACGGGAGGGGGGATATTCCCTCAACCAAGAGTGTGCTCTTCGGCGCATGCGCGTGAAAGAGTGCACTCATCTCCCCGAGGCTAAGTGCTGCCTCAGGGAGATCAGCTCCACATTAAAAAATGTTAAAAATAGAAAAAAAAAATTCCCTGATATGTCCCCTCATGTGACACTGTCACATGAATTGGGACATGTCCATCACTTTCAGTTACACTTCTATTAAAAGTTAATAAACATGCATGAAACCTCACACTGCCCGTGGGTGAGGTTTCATGCTTTTTCTTAAGCCCGCCAGGGCTCCCGGCCTGCCCGCCAAACTTAAGGCTCCCCGCTCGCCGACTGGGAAATCCTGGCCAAGGTTTTTCTTTGGCTACCCCCAACCACCACTACCCTGCCACCCAAACCCCTCAACCCACTAAAAAGTATTGTATAATTCTAATGCACAATCATTTCACAGCGATTTTTACTTTCTCATATGTTTATCTCTTTTTTCATCACTTTCTCAACAACAACTTATTTTTAGGTAGCGTCCTTAACATAATAAAACCTCCTAAGGTGCTTCACAAGAGCATTTTCAAACAAAACAAGGCACAGAGCCACATAGTCACATAAGGAGATATTAGGTCAGATGGCCAATGAACTGGCTTTGCATTTCCAGGATTTTACTTTTGTACTTTAGATTACCAGCATCTGACATTGATCATTTTATTGATGTTGCTGAATGAAAATGGAAAACAGTCCATTGGCTTTTCACCTTTGAAAATGGTAGTCCCACTTTACTTAAACAAAAACTCATCAAAAAACCTGCCACCCACACTCTATTCTGCACCGATGCTGTCCCCTGTGTCCTTGTTGACCACCAAATCCACTCTATATCAACTCATCAATTTTGCGGAAGCTTCTGAATGTGGAACAAAAGATAACTGGGCAGAGTGATTCCACATTCCTGATTTCAGACAACTAAAAGCTCGCTCATCGAAAGTGCAGCAGAGAAAAAGGAAGGCACATAAGAGCCAAAGGCAGATAATAGAAAAGATACAGCTCCGGGCACTTGGTGAAGAATAGAAAGATGTAAGAATAGGACGTGAGTGGTGGGTTTTTCTGGGGAGTTGTAGTTTATTTAGGATGGGGCTATCTTTTTCAAAGGGGAGAAGGCAATGGAGCTGTTTTCCATTATCATTTAGTGATGCCAAATAAAGTGATGATGTCTTAAAGGGTGAAAACGCTGTAGTCTCAAGCCCTGGGTTTTTGTCCACGTGCTAGGTGTGCAAAATCAGGAGAATTCCCAACTCTGTGAGCCCAACTTCTAAAAATGGCTTCCGGGACACTGGTGTAGGGGAATGGGGAAGACTATATTAGAAGTCAGGGCCGGTGACCCCAGTAGAGCTGGAAGGTTATGCTGGAACTGGATAAAACGCTGGTTGGGCCACAGCTAGAGTATTGCGTGCAGTTCTGGAATCTGCATTATAGGAAGAATGTGATTGCACTAGAGAGAGTGTAGAGGAGATTTACCAGGATGTTGCCTGGGCTGGAGAGTTTTAGTTATGAGGAAAGATTGGATAGACTGGGGTTATTTTCCCTGGAGTAGAGGAGATTGAGGTGGGACATGATTGAGGTGTATAAAATTATGAGGGGCATAGATAGGGTGGACAGGAAGGCATTTTTCCCCTTGGTGGAGAGATCAATAACCAGGGGCCATAGATTTAAGATAAGGGGCAGGAGGTTTAGGAGGGATGTGAGGAAACATTTTTTCACCCAGAGGGCAGTGGAAATCTGGAACTCACTGTCTGAAAGGGTGGTAGAGACAGAAACCCTCATAACATTTAAGATGTATTTGGATGTGCACTTGCGATGCCATAGCATACAAGGCTGTGGGCCTAGAGCTGGAAAATGGGATTAGAAAAGTTAGGAACTTGTTTGACCGGCACATTCTCGATGGGCCAAAGGTCTGCCTTGGGTTCCTGGAACTGTGTCCAAAATTTAAAAAAAAAACACATGAAACACCCCTCCAAGCTTCACCCCTCACCCACACCCCACACACTCCCCATGCTCCATCCATGACAACCCAAGTCAACCTCTGCCCCCGTACCAACCCCCATGCCCCTCACATCCTCCATGCCAGCCTATGCCCCTCCATCCATCCTCATGGCCCCTCATACCCTCCATGCTAATCTGTGTCCCCCCAGCCACATCCCCAAGGCCCTTCATACCTATGCCGACCCATGTCCCCCCACCACCACCACCCCCCCACCATCCCCATGGCCCTTTATAGTCCCTGTGCCAGCTTAAAGGCAACTTAATGCTAACCCATGCTCCCCCACCAACCACCTTTAACCCTTATACCTACCATGCCAACTCATCCAGGATCCACCATGGACAGACCTCAGGATCCATTCAGAGATGAGATAACAACAAATACGCAAACATGGCATTCAAGTGCACAACCTCTTATAACAACAAGCTTTGGAATTCATAGTGCCACTTCAAATATTTTATAAGCACTTGTAGCTGCCAATTGAACTGTGAAATGGGCACCTTATTGTGATAATGGATGGCTGTGAAATCTGTCATGCAGCAGTAATCCAGTAATGGAAGACCTCGGCTTATGTCATCAGACAGAGTGAAATAGCAAGCAATGATTTTTTTTAACACTTCAGACATTGTTTTTCAAAGATTTAAAGGGCAGGACATTTAAATGTCTTGACAGCTCCCTTTCAAAGGTGGTTTTGACAATTCCTCTTGACACTTTTGATAGTTCCTCCTGACAGGTCCTGTTGGCACTTTAAACAATTGGTTTTGACAAGTCTGTTGACGGTTCCATTGAGTTTGACTGTAATGAGTTTAAGCACTTTTTACATACATTTATGCCTACTTTTAACAATTACAAAGGGCACCTTAATTTCCCCAAAGGGCATTTCGCCTCTCCCAAAGGTGTCCCAGCACCAGATCTAAAGGGGAACCTTACCTCTCCAAAGGCGTACCCTGGCCATACAAATGAATCTAAAAAGTTCAGACCCTCTCTTAACAGGCCAAATCGGGATACATCATGTTTCACACTCCTTGGATCCCAAAATCTGACTTCACTGAGGGCAGCTAATGATTTATATGGCCAGCTGTCTCCATAAACAGCACACGTGCGAAACGTGAACTGTCCTCATTCCCGTTCCCCCATGAAAATGGGAAGTGCCATGTTTGGGGACAGGACTTATGATTTTTGGATACTTCTACAATTTTTGACAGGATGGAGAAGCTCTCTGTCGTGGTGAAAATCCAGGTCTAACAGCTGGATTTTCATCTGCAGGTCAGGAGACTCCCTTGCTCTGCGGACCCAACCTTTAAAAATGGCTGCCCAATCTTCTGATTTTTGGTCTGGGAAAACTGGCTAGATTAGAAGTTGGGGAGGGCGACCGTGGAAGTAGTGAGGGGCTGGAGGTAGGTCCCGTGTGGGTTGGGTGACTTGAGAGCACATAAAAAGCAGGCCTTCTGAAAGGCCTATTTGAGAAGCTGTTTGTCAATGGTAAACATCCTAAGCTGGAGAAAACATCATGGCCTTGTCAGATGAGTGTCAAAACTGTAAATGTTGTCCAACTGTTAGCTGGACCTGGGTGGCCCTTCATGGGCATTCCTGATGGGAGAATTTTCATTGTTGCTGCCTAATCAAAGTGTACTCTGCTGAACTACTGAAACCATAGAGCGGATTCTCAAGACACAGCCATGGAGATGGCACTGTCTTGCCACCACTACCTGGCACAGATATTGTGCAGTCATGTAGTTAGCTGCCAAGACCCAGTGGGTGAATGAATGGTGAACAGTGCCATGCTCATTATTCCTTCCACTTGCCCTCTTGCCACCCATCTATCAGGATGCGCCCACACTGTTGACTGTTGACCAGGTCCCTCATGTCTGCACCCTGTCACGGCATAACTGTGTGACTAAGAGGGAGTAAACCATTCGGGCTGTCAGTGATCACAGAGCACAATATGCTACCTCTTGGAATCCCAGCCACAAGATTCATGGCACCAAGCATTTGCGCAGAGCCATTTTCTCCACCACACTGGTAACACTGACATGTTGACGATCGGTTGAAAATGTTTGATGGATGTAAGTACACAAAAGTGAAAGAGATCATTGTAAACTGAATTGCTCTTCACTCTTTTTTTGCCTTACATTTTTATTCATAGAATATCACACAGAGGGGATGGGTCCCGCTTCCTCCCACTTCTCTGATCAGGGCCTTCAGGTGTAAGTGGAAGAGGTGCAGAAGAGTAGAGCAGTCCTCTACCCTGTTGGCCAGCATAATCCACCCGCTATGACCAAGAGGGCCTGGATATAAATAGTGGCTGCAGTGAGCGCAGCAGGAGCTCACCGGCGTTCCTGGATTCAGTGCAAGAAAAATTTCAATGACCGCTCGCATTCTAGCAAGGTGAGTAGCTTGTCTCAACCACACAGAGTTCCAAGGGAAGGGTCCTATCTGTATGCTGCAGCTAAGGTGCGAGGCATGGCACATAGCTCTGCCTGAGCACTGAGTCTTGTATGTGTATGCAGCTCATGTAGGTGCACACGGAACTCATGTGAGTGAGCACTGTGAAGCACAGGCACAGTGAAGAGCAATGTCCCTCCCTGTACTATATATCAGGCTAATACAAATTCATGTTGTCATTGCAGACCAAAGGGGCAAAGGTCACCATGGAGGTGGCTCAGACTGGTGTTGGGTTAGCCTGGCTGAGGCAGAGCTGTCCCGTGGAACGGATGGCTATGAAGAACGCCAGGGTGCCTTAACAGCTGTCTGTTGGTGATGCTGAATGTCCGGTAGCAGGTGATAAAGGCTGTGCTGAAATCACCTTGGCACATGCTGGTAATGGTGGAGGTCATGCTGTCACTTCGCTGAGCACAATAGGACATTAGCATGAGAGCGAGCATAAGAATGGGGTTGTGTCATAAGGGCAGTGCGAGGGCAGCTAAGGCAATGGTGTGCATCAGAGTACACTTTCACTATGAGAAGGGCTATACCTAAATAACTCCTTTTGTGTGTCACACAGATCCCAGCTCTGCTCCCTCACCACCGCCTCATCCCCTCCAGGGCTAGATCATCCTGGGCATCAAGAGGAGGAAGAGATGTCTGAGAAGGCAGCATCACACCACGCTAGCCCACACACCAGCAACTCAGATACCAACACTTGGGAGGGAGGTACGGGGTGTAGAGTCAGTGCCCCAGGGTGAAAGTGGTCGCACCAGAGAGCAGGAGGAGGTGTGAGAGTCAGAGAGATTTGTGCACAGTCCCCATTGGAAGGGGGGGGGATATGAGTCACAATGATTCTCTAGTGGGCAGAAACATGCAGCCTCTGGAATCACCTTATGGGACACAGCATTTAAATAATCAGCAGCAGATGTGTGGACATCTGGCAGAGTTCCCTGAGGCAGTCGGAGCCCTAGGACTACAAATGTAGGAGTCCATCACCATCATGAGGTCCACATTGTCCCGGGGGATCAACCGCATGAACTCCAATCATGAGAGGTTGGCCAATCTTGTGGAGAAGCATATGCAGCAACACTCAGAGCGAATGCAAGAGCAGCGTCTCGGCCAGGAAAGGGTGCAAGCCTCCCTCAGTAGCCTGAATCAGTCCTCTTAGATTATGAACACTGACATTCATGGAATACATGAGGAGCTACGTACCCTTAACAGGGCGATTGTACTGTTAGCACAGCTATTGCTGGAATGGACAACTGATACGTACCAGCAGCTAGCCCATCAACCGCACCTGAAGGCCAGACCAGGACTGTGGTGAGGGTGAAGGCACCGAGAGTTTCCCAGCACCCTCAGCTTCCTGTCCCTCCCTGGCCCCTCATCAGAGCCCTCAGCTGCTGGACCTGTGCCAGTGACCACGGCTGCCCATGCAGAGATGCAGAGGCTTCAGTCTGAAGGAGGTCCCCAATGGGTACCTGCACAATGAGGCAGGCCACAACACTGCTCATTGTCATTTAGACAGAGAAGTGAGCAGCCTGCTTCCACACTCTCTGAGGCAACACAGGGTACCTCGTAGGAGTGTGCGTGAGCGCAAGCAGCTGTCTCACCTAGAGCACTGATGGATTCACTGTTGTTACACTTTTCACACTGAGAGCAAAAACATTAGGGCAATAATCGATGGGGAATTCAACTACCCTAATGTCACTTAGGATACGAACAGTGCGAAGGACTCAGAGGGCTCAAAAAGCTTGAACCGCATTGAAGAGAAGATTTTTAGCCAACACGAAACAAGCCCAATGAGAGGGGGCACAATTCTAGATTTATTCTTAGGAAATGAAACTGGGTAAGCGGATGAAGTAGCAGTAGAGGTCTACTTTGGAGATAGTGACCAATATAGTTAGATTTAGCATCATTGTGGAAAAGGACAAAGATAGAACAGGTTTAAAAGTTCTAAACTGGGGGAGGGCAAATTTTACAAAACTGAGAGGTGAGCTGGCAAGAGTGGACTGGAACAAAAAGAGAATTACCTGGAAAAACTCAGCAGGTCTGGCAGCCTCGGCGGAGAAGAAAAGAGTTGACGTTTCGAGTCCTCATGACCCTTCAACAGAACTGAGTAATATTAGGAGAGGGGTGAAATATAAGCTAGTTTAAGCTGGGGTGGATGAGGGGAGAGAAGTGGGGGGGGCGTGGTGTGGTTGTAGGGACAAGCAAGCAGTGATAGTAGCAGATAATCAAAAGATGTCACAGATAAAAGAACAAAGAGGTGTTGAAGGTGGTGATATTATCTAAACAAATGTGCTAATTAAGAATGGATAGCAGGACACACAAGGTACAGCTCTAGTGGGGGTGGGGTGGAAAGACTAACAGGGCATAAAAGGTATAGATTTAAAAATAATGGAAATAGGTGGGAAAAGAAAAATCTATATAAATTATTGGAAAAAACAAAAGGGAGGGGGAAGAAATGGAAAGGGGGTGGGGATGGAGGAGGGAGTTCAAGATCTAAAGTTGTTGAATTCAATATTCAGTCCGGAAGGCTGTAAAGTGCTTAGACAGAAGATGAGGTGCTGTTCCTCCAGTTTGCGTTGGGCTTCACTGGAACAATGCAGCAAGCCAAGGACAGACATGTGGGCAAGAGAGAGGGTGGAGTGTTAAAATGGCAAGCGACAGGGAGGTTTGCATCATTCTTGCGGACAGACCGCAGGTGTTCTGCAAAACGGTCGCCCAGTTTACGTTTGGTCTCTCTAATATAGAGGAGACCGCATTGGGAGCAACAAATGCAGTAGACTAAGTTAGGGGAAATGCAAGTGAAATGCTGCTTCACTTGAAAGGAGTGTTTGGGCCCTTGGACAGTGAGGAGAGAGGAAGTGAAGGGGCAGGTGTTTCATCTTTTGAGTGGGCATGGGGAGGTGCCATAGGTGGGGGTTGAGGAATAGGGGATGGTGGAGGAGTGGACCAGGGTGTCCCGGAGGGAACGATCCCTACAGAATGCCGCTGGGGGGGTGAAGGGAAGATGTGTTTGGTGGTGGCATCATGCAGGAGTTGGCAGAAATGGCGGAGGATGATCCTTTGAATGCGGAGGCTGGTGGGGTGATAAATGAGGACAAGGGGTCCCTATCATGTTTCTGGGAGAGAGGAGAAGGCGTGAGGGCGGATGCGCGGCAGATGGGCTGGACAAGGTTGAGGGACCTATATAAGAGTGGACTGGATACAGCTATTAGAAGGAAAAGCTGTGCCAAATCAGTGGGAGGCATCAAAGGCAAGATTCTATAGGCACAGGGTAAACATGTCCCCCACAAAGAAAAGGGGCCAAATCTAGAGCCCCCTGGTTATCCAGAAGCACACAGGCCAAGATGAAGCAGAGAAAGCTGCTGACAGTCACACAAGACTTAATACTGTAAAAAGCCTAGAAATGTATAGAAAGCACAGGGGCAAAGTAAAAATGGAAATTAGGAAAACAAAGAGACAATATGAAAAAATATTGGCAAGTAAAATCAAAGAAAATCCTAAGATGTTTTATAAGTACATTAAGAGCAAGTGAATAACTAAGGAAAATGTAGGTCCTATCAGAGATGTCCATGGTAACTGGTGGGTTGATGCTGAAGATGTGGCAGGGTTCTCAATGCATACTATGTCTCTGTCTTCACTAAGGAGAAGGATGATGCAGACATTCTAGTTAAAGAGGAGTCTGAAATATTAGATACAATAGGCATAAGTGAGAGAGGGAGTACTGGAGGGACTGGCACCCTTGAAGGTGGATAAATCACCAGGGCTAGATGGATTGTATCTCAGGCTGCTTTAGGAAGCCAGGGAGGAAATCGCAGATGCTCTGAGGATCATTTCCTAAACCTTCCTAGATATAGGCAAGGTCCCAGAGGATTGGAGGTCTGTGAACGATGTACCATTATTTAAAAGGGGCACCGGGGATAGGCCAGAAAATATAGGTTGGACAGTCTGACTTCAGTGGCGGGTAATTTATTGGGAACAATTCTGAAAGACAAAATAAACTGTCACTTAGAAAGGGAAGAATTCATCAGGGATAGTCAGCATGGTTTTGTTCAGGGAAGGTCATGTCTTACTAACTCAATAACATTTTTTGAGGAAGTAACAAGGAGGAATGATAAGGGTGGTGTAGTGGATGTTATCGACATGGATCTCCGTAAGGTATTTGACAAGATCCCACATGGCAGACTGGTCAGGAAAGTGAGATGTCATGGGATACAATGGAAGATGGCAGGTTTGATCCAAAAATAGCTCAATGGCAAGAAACAAAGGATAATGGTTGATGTTTGTTTTTGCAAATGGAAAACGGTTTTCAGTGGTGCTCCACAGGGCTCAGTGCTGGGGCTGTTGCTGTTTGTTGTTAATCATAATGATTTAGACTTAAATGTGGGAGGCATGATTGGGAAATTTGCAGATGACACAAAAATTAGCCATGTAGTTGTTAGTTAAGGACATAGCTGTTGACTCCAGGAGGGAGGGCAGGCTGAGTGGGCACTCGGCCCCCTGCTTTTTGGATGAGTGCCTCGCAATCCTCCTGGAGGAGATGACTGCAAGGACGGACACACTTGTTCCCAGGGACAGGAGGAGGCCATCGCACCTCACAAAGAGGGCACGGGAAGAGGTGGTAGTGCTGAATAGCAGCCATGACATGGTGCAGCGCACGTGGGTGCAGCGCTGGAAGAGGTGCTGTGCTCAGGAAGAGTGAGTAATATGTTAGCATGGGTCAGTGTGCAGAAGTGTTAAGGTGTGGTCATCTCCCTATGGACCTCAGGAATGCTTAAGTCTGAGTGCCAACTGTCAATGGCACCAGAGTTGGCCAAGGGGGTGAGCCCTGACTGCTTGAACTGAGTGCCTTGCAGCTCGAGGGTGATTACTCGGTTGTGCCCTGCGAGGTGCTCCTCAGCTGGGATTGGCCAGTCTGCAGGTAGAGAGGGGACTACTTAATGCTCCTCTGTTCTTTCAGGAGATGACAAGCCATAACCAATCAGAGAGGGCACATACAGGCAGAGGCCCACCCAACATGCTGCTGCTGACCAAGTTTGAGTGCGCCCGACCTGAATGAGTGTAAAATGATGTGCGATGATGTCAGGCGAGCGTCCTGACATGCGCCCGACCTGAATGAGTGTAAAATGATGTGCGATGATGTCAGGCGAGCGTCCTGGCATGCGCCCGACCTGAATGAGTGTAAAATGATGTGCGATGATGTCAGGCGAGCGTCCTGACATCATCGCGCACTCGTGCCATATTTCGGTTGCCAGGCACGCTGCCAACTCCCGTGCGTGCCCGCCAACAATTAACAGGTCTATTAAGGCCGTTAAAGATCTAATTAAATGAAATTTTTCTCTGCCCGTCCAACCTGACGGCTGACAGGCAGGCAGAAAGGCCAAGCGGCCTTTGGATTTTTTGCAAAACCTCATCCACGGGCGGGGTGAGGTTTTGATCTGTGAATTTAAAAAAATAAAACATTTTCATACTAATTTGTAACACGGTCCCTGCTCATGTGATGTAGTAACATGAGGGGACGTGTTATTAACATTTTTAAATTCTTTCATTTTTATTTTCAAAAAGCTTCAGCTCCCTGAGGCAGCCCTGTGCCTCAGGGAGCCTTTACGGGGCGCACCCACGCCCACGTGTAAAGTTCCGCACTTGCCCTCCTCCCACCACCACCCCCCCACCCCCCCCCCCCCCCCCCCCCCCCCCCCCACCCCCCCCCCACCCCCACACACACACAGGCAGCGCTGAGCACTGCAGTGCACGATTCATTCTGACTGGCCAATTAACGGCCAGCCAGCGTGAAATGGCTGTCACGGCCCAATCGCAGGTGGCAGTCCAATTAGCGGAGCCCACCCGACAACCGGAAAATCCTGACCGTAGAGTTTGTTACACACACCTAAGCTGCTGCTGCCTTGTAAATAAAGTTAAATATGTCCACTAAGAAAAGTTGCCCGGAAAATCAATTTTATAACAGTCTTTTCCCTTTTTTTTGTAGGTAGGAGTTCTTTTCCCCCTTTTCAAATTGATAGAGCACTGAAAGGTTGTGTGGATGCCCTATGAAAACCTTGACAGGGACTTAAAGGAGTCCGCTGGAGTGGATTGGGTGGCGGGTGGGCCCACATAATTGTGGTGTGTGGCCACATGGACCATTCCCGCTGACGGGAAAACTGACGGTGGTAATGGGCTGAGGCGGAGAGCCTACCCTGTTGCCTAATGAAGCTCATTAAAGACCATTATCCCTGAGCCCACTGGGACTTAACGGTGACACAGGGATTCTCCCGAATTCACATAAGTCTCCCGTGCCTTCTGCTGGCCGCCCAGCTAACAGGTGACCTCCCAAGTTGGGTGCCACTGCCAGGGAGTTGACTGGAAGCAGTTACAATCAGGGAAGGGATGTAGGAAGCCATGTAGGGCCTGGAGAAGCACAAGAAAATCGATAAAATTAAGCTACAACACATGAATCTATTGGTCTTAACATGACCCCTCTCCTGCTTGCTGCAAGCTTCCTTTCGTGATTGTAGCATTGTAATCTGTAGTCAATCACTACTGCAACTGGAAGTTAAAATCATGCCAGCTTTGAAATCACCAGAGCCTGCTATCTAACGATTAACAATGCCCCTCCTGCCTTTGGTAGCTGGCCCGGATGTTTCCAAAAGTCCAGGCATTAAACTGGCAGCTGGTACGAATGCGGCAGGCACACGGTGGGCAGTTCACAGTTGTCGTTTTCAACCTCCGAGCGCTACATTTCTACCAGGATAAAAATTGGACCTTTTATTTCATATTCCACTTTCCATATGGTCTTAAACATGCCTGTCCAACATCATCTATCAAGACAGTGCCTCTTCAAAACTAAAAACTAACTCATCCTGAAATTTGTCAAAGGCAGTTAGCTCAAAACCTGAATGGTTAAAATGGCCAATAACCGTAAGTGTTGAGAAGTGAGGCACTTGTAGCCAGGTAACAGGAGGCACCAAAGGAATGACATGCACCACCATACTGACATTAATGTTGTGCATTTGTTTGGGCTACTACACCAGACTCCTTCAGCGTTCCCTCAGTCTTGATGTTGTTCAACAGGGAACAGAAATCAGCTTTGGAATAATGAAAGCAAACTAAAATGCTTACCCTGTTATATGTGCAGATGGGCTATCACTGTCCATCAAGGCTACTGTCCATTTTACATGACTTGATGCAATGATTGAAGTCACTCTAAATACGATACAAGCCGTTGAGAGAGAGTTTGAAGGCCATTAAGAATTTGCTGCTTTGTATTGTGTGTCCTTTTTTGCTGAATTGTACCTGCAGAATTCTTTAGCCACAGAAAGCATGGTATAGAAGGCATTATCCCAGAAACCAGTTTCTTTTCAAACAGAAGGACACCTGCAGAATTCCGGTTTCATGGTGCCAAGTCCATTTAATTCCTTACATTTGATTTATGCAGTTATTTCAGCCTCTATATTTTTCTGGCAAATTCATTAGCCTCCTTGAAGCAACTGAACGTGTGACATTTCAACACAGAAAAACAGGTCTCCTTTATTTGAAATGAGGGGTGGGGTAATCATATACAGCTGCTGCATTTTCAGACAACAATAAAACATTCTCTCTATTGCTATGATGGGAAAGTTTATATATGGATATGCAAACTGCTTGTATGGGGCGAATTTCATAACTGACAGAGTAGAGTGCAGTAGATGGTAATCTTCCAGAGTCATTCCACCCCACTGATTGGAAGAGGATGTACTTGGGGAATAGCTTGTTGATTGTACTAGCTTAGCATCTCCTGTACTAAATTCCATGCGGATGCAGCCTGTATATGAATATATTCATGGGGCAGCCTGATACGTACAAATAGTTACCATAAGCCTGGTTTTAACCCTAGTGTGCCTCAGAATCGGGCCAGGCTGGGGTCAAACTCACAATGCCACTTCTATTCACACTGCACTCTTGGCAGCCAGTTTCAGGAGGCATATAAGATGCAGGCCTCCTCAATACTCAAAGTTGAGGTGTGATGACATCGTTCAGACTCCAAAGCGATTTTAACTGGGGACAATGTGAGCCATGCACAGTCCTGAGCGAGCATATGAAGCCTTCTTAGATTTGAATGTGGGGCCAATAGGGGGTCCTGGTAGGTAACATTTTACATTGTTTAAAGGTGTCTTTGAGCCAACAGTTGGAGCAGGAGTGTTCTCCCCAAGTGTGATGAAACTCAAAATACCTTAATCGGCAGTCGTAGGAACTCCAGTTCCAAGCAGGCCTCAGGCCTTCTGCGCATGCACCAGCCGGGAAATGGCCACACATGCACAGTTTGTGTCTTTTTACATCCTTTAGGCCAGGAACTGGCAGCACATGTGCAGTTGGTGTATTTTACCATCTTCAGGTCTGGAACTGGCCCTAAACACTTGCGCAGAAGAAAAGAAGCAAAGTGAAATTGCACAAAAAGCAGGTCTGGTGACCTGAACCAGAGCGCCATTACTGAGGAAGATGTCCCAAGGAGCAGGACACAGGTAGAGGGATAGGGAGAGGTCCCAGGAGAAAGTCCAAGGCAGGGACAAAGACAATGTTCAGAAAGAGGTCCCTGGTCAAGTTAAAAGAACAGAGCAGAGAAATAGGCTCAGAGTTAAAGAGAAAACTGCGAGGGGCTGACTTGAAATGAAGCTGGTTTGAGAGAAATCCTTAAGATCTGAGGTGGCAACCAAAAGTTTGTGATTACTTACTTCAGGCTTTTTGGAGCCATGGTGCTCTGCTTGGCATGGTCAAGGATCTGAAATTGTGTTTGGAGAATGAAGTTTGAATGCACCCAGAGATCCAAGGGAAAGGAATCTCAGAAGGTGAGATTGAAGCCCTGCGAGGTGGGCTATTGTTGCAGTTGTCCGAGTGGAAGGAATGTTTGGAGAGAATTCCAAGGTGAGTTCTTCAAACGTGGAGATTGGAAACTCTTGTGAGAAAGACAAAGTTTCTGTGAGGCCAGTTGGCTTACAATGTGACAAATATCTGGGTGGGTTGTTGAGAAATCCATGGAATCTGTTTTGGTCACATCTGTCATTTACTTTGAAGTACGGTGACCACAGTTCACCTCTTAATGCACCTGTACCTCATACTTACCATGGAAAATTAGACTATAAGATAGAAATGATAAATTGTTTTATCTTCCTGAATTTGTATGCATCTATAAAGATATTACTGGGGTAAAAGGAATAGTGTGAGTTTGAATTATTTTCTTGTGTTTATATTGACATTTTTCCAACCCCTTTGTCTGGTGTAATATATTTTATTTTTTCTTGTTTAATAAATGTTTAATTATTTGTGTTAAAAGTTCATCAGCAGACTCCTGTGAATTTGTTCAGTAACTTTCCTCTACGGCTTCGAAAAAAAAGCGAAGTTAGGAACTATCAAACCAGGTTCCACTCTGGGGTCTGACTTGTCCATTTTTAACATCAGCTGGGAGCATAACACAGGCCACAAGGAACCCTTTGGACTTCTCCCATTTCCCTTTTCCGTCAACAACAATCACCTTGGAGCCTCCACCTTATCGCTCTTGGGACCATTTCCCACCTCCCCCACTCTGGCAAAACACCAGTCACTGGCAAGAGGCCTGGAGTCATGAGATTTCCCACCCCCACCTGTCAACCACTGTGTCAGTTTTGGCTAAGTTTGTTGAAATGGCCGGGACCTAAGGCCTGTGCAGCTAGCTAACCTCGCTCAAGCCTGTGGCCTACTCGCAAGCCACATTAAATATGGGCTCAAGTCTCAATATTGAGAGTGTAGTTGTTCTGCAGATTAGAATCCTGTGAAAAATAATAACGTCCTCTCCTATCCCTTAACCTAGAAGAACATTTGTGTTTTTTTTTGTTGCCAAATGAAATTTTTCAACCTCTCAATCTCTTTTGCATCATGGAGATGAGGTGAATCACTTCTGAAGCGAGTGGGGAAGGACAATGCAGAGTTTTGAAAAATCAGTAAGAAAAAGAAAGACTTGTGTTTATATAGAGCCTATCCCTACTTACAGATGAAGCAAAGCATTTACAGCCAACAAAGTACTTTTAAAGAGTAATCACTGTCGTAACATATAAAATGTGGCAGCCAATTTGGAGACAGCAAGCTCCCACAAACAGTAATACAATCATGGCCAGGTAATCCGTGTTTATAGCAACATAGGGCACAAGTTTCCATGCCTGGTGGCATTGGGAGTCATGGCAGGTGTGAGCGGGCTATATGGTGGGAAGGCCAAAAATCTGTTTCATGACATTGCAATTGTCTGCTCCACCAATCAATGGCGGGCCGTGTTTCCCACCGTCGCATTTCAGGAACTTCATTGTAATGCGCTTGCGTATCACAATAAGCCCATCACGTCGGAATCATCCCATCACGTCAAATTTACCACCCATGTCGGCTAGAATACATACAGATTTTGTCTTTACAAGTGTGACGTGTAGAAGTTGGGACCTACCCGCCAGGGCTTTGCTCACATAGCGGGCACCTGAGGAGCAGAAGATGCTGGAGCTCGACAGATACAGGCCCCTGGAGGAATTTGCATCACTTGCTGGGTGGATTCTTATGGACATGGCTCTACCGCAAAGCAGCTCATGGAAGGTGGAAAGTCCAGAGAGGGGAAGGAGTCCGAATGGGGGCGAAGGAGTCTGCAGGGAGTAAGAATTCCGGACAGGGGTAGGAATCCGATGGGGGTGGGGTGGGGAGGAAGAACTATGGGGGAGGAAAGAGTAAGGGGGGAGGAAAGAGTCTTGGGGGAGCAAACAGTAAGGGGAAGATGTCCAGGGAATGATGAGAATGAGACTGGGCAGAATGAGCCAGTAGGGTGAGGGTGAGGGTGTGACGATATTGGTAGAAGGGACAGCGAGTGTGGTTAGTGTGGACTTGGAGACAGATGTGGACTCTGGGGGTGGGAAGGAGGAGGGCAGGGAGTTTAATGCGGATGGGTGTGGGATTTTCAGGAAGGTGGGGAAGGTGCACGTTCACCTGGAAATGCCTGAAGGAAAAAGGTTCTGGCTGGTAGGTGATGGTGGGGAGTTAACAGTGATGGGGAAAGGCGTGGGCGACTGGGGGAGGTGAAAGGATGGAGGGAGATAAAGACAAACGTTACATGCACACTATGCTTCTAAAACCGAAATGAGATCCATGGTGGGCAGGAACAGGTGCTGCATGGGAGTGTGGTCATTGGGTGGGTGGAGATGCAGATCAGCTCAGATGGACACCTGAAAGAGAACCCCAGCAGGCAGCATCGAAAATGCTCAGGACATTGAGATGTGTGTGATGGGGGAAGGCTCCACGTGCATGATAGAGTGCATGCACGAGACTCTGAAAGGCCCTGCCACAGGCAACTTCTCCTACCAGAATCACTCATGGGCTAGCAGCGTGCAGCTGAAGCACTAGAGGGGGAGGTGATGCAGTGGGAGAATTCACGAAGCCTGTCAGTGAAGCTGAAAGAAACGACCACACGTTATTCAATGAAAGAGAATGTATTTTCAGGTTATAAAGTGACAAAATGTGCAACCAATCAGGATCAGAACTTCTTAACTTATCTACACCTAACACTTCTAAATGTTGCCCAGGTATCCACAGCAGGAGTGGAGACAGCCTGTGCAATGGTTGGCCCTGTTGCCCCTGGCATGGGTCCTCTGGTGAGCCGAGGCCTTGGGGGCCCCGGTTTGCTTTGGTCTTTGAGCCAGCTGCTCCCTCTGTGTTGGCAGCAGATGAGGTTGAGGGCCTCACAGGCAAAGGGAGGGAGAGGACAGCCTCTGAGATTCCAGAATGGATGACCCAGGGGTGTCCAGCTGCCGCTCCTCCTCCCTTCTGGTGCCCAAGGCCCCAACCTCACTCCTTGAGGGGAAGGAGCAATTGGAAGGACGTTGAGGTGCCCTGTTTCCCTCTCATATTGCTACTGTAGGAAGTCACCAATGGCTACTTCGATGAAGTGCAGGTCTGTGCACATCTCTGCATTCTGCTGATCCAAAGTCTCCGTGGCATCCACCATCCTTTCCACTGAGACCTCCATATGCACACATATGGGCACCACTTCATCAGCGAGCAGGCGGATGCACTCCTCCAACTTGCACGCCACTCTGTTGAGGGCTTCCAAAAGATGCATGATGTTCCCCCGCCTTCTGCTGATTCTCCATGATGAGTTGGAAGGCCGAACCTAGAGGCTTATCTTCTGACTCGGACCTCACAGACATCTCTTCCTCAGGAGTCCTTCGAGTGCTGGTGGGCTTAGTTGAACCTGCCTCCACTTGCTGTGGACACGTGTCATTGCCAGATTGTGAAGCTGAGCCTGTTCTAGATCCAGGCCCCACCGATGTGTGTGTCTCTGCGCTGATGGATGGTGTGGGTAAGCGCTGTGACAGGCCTCCCAAGCTGCTTATTTTCTGCTCTTCAATGGAGGAAGTGTCCTCTTGGCTGGAGGTGAGGACTTGGATGGAGCTGAGAGACTGACTGGCTGAGGGTGTTTGTCCCTTTGACAGAGCTCCTGTGAACCAGAGCAGAGTCAAAGCAGGAGACAGAGCACTCACAGTTGCGTTGAGAGAGGAATGATGTGGTGCAGGATCTTCATGTGGGTGTTCGCTCCAACCTCACTGTCACCTAAGGAATGGTCCACGTTCTCACCAGCCTGTGTGATGGCAGGCTCCACAAAGTGTGTGAGGGGCTTAATGTGAGCCACTCCAACCCCAGTCTGGGACCACTCCCTATTATTGTCGGCCAGTTTCCCCTGCATGAAAACAGGTGGAAAGAGTGTGAGCAGGACACATGGCACTGTGTGGAATAAAAGCAGAAAACTGCAGATGCTGGAAATCCAAAACAAAAACAAAAATACCTGGAAAAACTCAGCAGGTCTGGCAGCATCTGTGGAAAAGAGCACAGTTAACATTTCGAGTCCGAATGACCCTTCAACAGAACTAAGTAAAAATAGAAAAGAGGTGAAATATAAGTTGGTTTAAGGGGGGGAGGTGGAACAAGAAGATGAAAATCCTGACGGAGAGAAGAGCAAAACTTCTTCAAGGTAGGCATTCCTTGAAGAGAGGTGGCAGTCAATTAAACACTAAGATAAAAGCAAAAAACTGCAGATGCTGGAAATCCAAAACAAAAGCAAAAATACTTGGAAAAATTTGTGTGGCGAACGGAACCATGGACGAAATATGGATGCGAGCTCGAGAGGATATGAGCCTGATGAAGATATTATCCTTTGAGGTGTGAGATCCCTGTGGATGTGTGATGGGTTTGTGAGTGTGTGAGTCAAGAGTGATGAGAAGAATGACTTAGTCTGGCAGAACAGATGAGACCGTTTGCCCTCTTTCAGCACTGAGTGGCTGCCCTCTTCTGCAGTGCATTGGTGCTGACCACCGATGCCACTGCCTGCCATGCTGGATTTGTCACGTTGCTTGCTGGTCTTCACCCAGAGCGGGGGTAGGCGTCATCATGGTGGGCCTCAACGGCATCCAAAAGGCATTCCAGGGACGCCTCACTGAACTGGGGGCTGCAGTCCTCTTGCCTTTTGGGGGGCATGTCACCTGTGCAGCAATCCTCGGGTGGAAACACTGAGAGGTGTGTGAGCGGTTGCACTTTAAATATGGCGCCGGTGTAAGGAAGCAGTGAGGTGAAGGCATGGTGGGTGAACTGGAGGCCGCCTGCTAGCGAAATGGCATTTTCCTGGGAATGCATGGTTAATGAAGCGGGATTGGGATGATACAGTGTGAAAAGCCGCCATTGCAGCCGGATGGTAAAGCGTTCCTTTTCCTGCACGGTACCACACTTAGTGCAAATCTGGGATGATTCCACCCATAGTTTGAGGAATAAATATTCATAAGGATACCATGGATAATTTTCTGCTCTATGAAATAATACCATGAAATCTTTTACATCCACTGAAGAGGGCAGATGATGTTTTGGCTTAACATCCTGTTTGAAAGACAGTGCAGTATTCCCTCAGCACTGCGCCAGAGTGCTAGATCTTTGTGCTCAGGCCTCTAGAGTCGGACTTGACCCTCTTCCCAATACTCAAACATCTGGCTCAGAGACCGGAGTGCTGCCAACTGAGCCATGGCTGAAAATAAATGCGATACCCTTTCCTACTTAGTTTACTGATGAATCTCAGTACCAGGTTGATACATGCATTGAGGAATCTGGGTTAGCGAGGCTAAATTAATTATTATTAATGGGGTGACAGGAATTTGGACGGAAAGAATATAATTAAAATGTTCCAACAGTCATTTGGATTTATAGAGGGTTTATGAAACCAGCTTTCCAATAACCATAGTTTACATCAGCCGACAGGAAACCTCACCTCCAGGGAAGAAAAGGGAATGTCAGCATTACTCTGGGCAGTAATTTAAAACGTCTTTAGAGTAGATTGAAGGGAAAAATAGCTTGTTTAAGGAATAATAGCTCCATAGCCTCGAATGCTGCCTGCAGGCTTTATAGCTAAAGGTGGAACATCAGATGATTATTAAAAAAATAATTTTTAGTTGAGGTTAAGCCAAATACATATACCAAGTAACTATCCTTCTGATGCCAGAATGGAAATCAATGTTAAAGTGAAAACTTCCATGGGAACCCAATGTACCTGTGTAAATTCTACATCAATTGTTACATGGCAGACCTGTATATTAGCTTTTCCAAGCTAATGGCTTGATATGTAAGGTAAACTAAGGGTCACTTAGTTATTTGGCAGAAACAGGGCTCAGAAAATGAGATATGTTGATTTTGAAACACTTCAGAATCAAATTAAAATGATACAAGTGCAAAAGCTGTCTACAAACCTGCAGAGACAGCCATGTGTAAATTGTGCATGCTTAGTTTTAAGTGATAAATAAATTCAAATGAAGTGAGTGGGAGAAATCAGAATCCGTTTTGTTACAAAAGTGATATTTATAAAATTGTTATGTTTTAGGACTGTCTTTAATTTAGGATAAAATGGAGGAATGAAGGCATCATGTAGCTTGCTCTGAATTCTGCTGACAAGCCTGGATGGTTTGGTTGTTAAAGGTTAAAGGGGAGGCCCAGGTTCTTTCTCCTGGGAAGAAGATGCAAGATATCCACACCTGTAAACAATGACCAGAGCGGCTGTGCTTACAGTAGATAGTCTCCAAGTTCCAGAGAGGACTTAGGAATGTCAGGTTTTGTAAATGGTTATACTTTAAACTGTCCTTTTAATTCCAAGGTTGAATGAAGTTAGGGGTCGAGAGGATAGCTAATTAGCATTTCCATGGCTTTGTGTGTAATGACTTCATAGGATCTTGGTTCTGAACAAATAATTGTCACCTCAGCTGGTTGCCACATACCTTTGGTGGGATTCTGGATGCAAACTTGTTGTCCCAGCTGTAAATTCAGCAATTCTGTACCTGTATTTTTATCATGCACATTGGTCATCTCCTCATGTAGCTTTAAAAGTCACTCTCTAGTTTCTGAGAGAGTAGTATAGGTAAGAATAGGTAAATTGGTACACACTGGTCTGCTGAACATGAGCTACGCATTTAATGGTGTCACTCTCAGATGTAACATTGCAATGTGTGGATCTTGCTTCATCTGGTGCAGGGATGGTTAGAAACTTCATGTGGAAGCAATGGTACTTTGTGCTGGCTTGGCAAAAGCTCTTGATGTGCCTTGAACTTCTTGATGACGACTTCAATGTCATTGTTCTTATCTGGCCAATAGGCTGTCTCTCTTATGAGCTTTCCCATCCAATCTATGCCAATGTGTGAGTGACAGAGTCATTGAAGAATATCAGGTCAAAAAGATTTAGTATAATGACCTGCCTGCCTTTAAAAATGACTCCCTGGGAGATGCCTAGCTTGTCCTGATAAGGCCAAAACAGTCTTACGTGTTCGTGGACATGCTGAGTTGAATCAGACCATCCTTCAGTGATGGATTTCCACAGTTTCTGTGAGGTAGATTCGTTCACTGTTCCTTCTTGTGGCTGCTGGCACTTACATTGTGCAAAATGTACCAGATCAATTGATGGACTTGCATTCTCCTCAAGTGTAATATTGTAGCTCCCTTGAAGCTGCCAATTTTGTTTAAACATTCTGGATATTTTGATGTTAGGTCATGAATTGGGGTGATAGGTGTGGTTTCTGAGGCTGATCTGCATTATGAGTCTGACTGATTCTCTGGGGTGTTATTAGTGTAAACTCATGACTTGCCAGTAGACCTGCAATCACTGGGCCTTAATTTCCATGATGTACAACATCTGTGGAGGATTTATTGTACTTGTACTCCAGAACTATACATCCTGCACATGGAATTAGTGAACCGTTGTACACTGGAAGTTTCACAGCAGTAGATTTTGCCATGGCCTTTCCACATCTGCGGATGTCTTTTATAATCAGATAGTCGGCCATGACTCATTGTGTAGGACCTCAGCCTTCTGTGGAAAAGAATATTTGAGGGCCAGGATCTCAAACAAGAGACTAAGGCCATTGTTTACTGGGCAGCAGTGGTCCCCGCAGTCCTATAAGCTTCATAGACTTGGACAACCTTACAGCAGGCACCTCAAAGCACTGGAGGAGTACCATCAATGATGCCTTCACTAGCTCCTCCAAATCCGGTGGCAAGAAAGGTGCTCCAACAGCAGCATCCTCTCCCAAGCTACCTTGACTAGCTTTGAAGCACTAATCACTCAAAGCCAGCTCCGCTGGGTGAGACATGTAGTTTGTACACCTAACACTAGACTCTCAAAACAACTGCTCTACTCAGAACTCAATCATGGTAGGGGACTCCCAGGAGGACAGGGATGTCCTAGAGTTTCACTGAAGAGGCCAAACATCGTCACTGACTCATGCGAGTTCCTGGTGCCTGGTCAGCCAAAATGGAGAAGGTTCTCGAACCTCTGTGTTCCATCAAGTGTAGGTACACCCACAATGCTATAAGGTGGGGTCTTCCAGGATTTTGACCCAGCAACAGTGAAGGAACGATGATATATTTCCAAGTCAGGATGGTGTGTGGCTTGGAGGGGAACTTTCAGACGGTGATGTTCCCATTCACTTACTGTCCCAGTTCTTCTAGATTAATGGTTCCGAAGCTGTGGGTTGTGACCCCTGTTGAGGTCACGGGAACAGCATTTGGGACAGCGAACTCCCCTTCTTTTGCGACAGCAATGGAGACATGTGGAGAGGAGACTCTGATGGGATAACCCTGGACTTACAGGCTACTTGCTGCCATGCAGGAATAAAAGAGAAGAGGGTGGACCCAAAGTCCCTTTTAACCTTAGAAAGCACTTGTAACAAAGAGTACTAAATGGGCCCGGGATGTCTGTGTGCTGAGCTGGCGCAGGCAGAGGCAGGCAAATGTAATTCATAGACTTGACTGAGTGCAGAAAAGAAAAGGGAGACCGAGGTGAGTGGAGACTTCAAACTTTGCTGTGTTTCTGCTCACGTCAACCTGCAGTACAGGCGCCTTTCCCTGAGCTGGTGACTGCAGGCACCAGCAACTAGCCCACAAGTGGGTAGGGGCAGCAGTGGGAGTTGTGGTGGTGAAAGCGAAGCTGATTACTGCGCATGTGTAGAGGGAGGGGGCTGATTACTGTGCGTGTGAAGGGAGGGGGTTGCTTATTATGTGTTGGGGTGGAGGGTTGCTGATTACTGTGCATGTCGGGTTTGCATACAATGTTTGTGGAGATAGAGTCATTATCGTGCTTTTGGGGAGAACGGATTTACAGTGTTTGTGGAAGGAGGGGAGCTGATTACTATGCATGGGGGAGCAGAGGAGAGGGATTGATTTCAATGTGGAGGATCGGGGGAGACAGGCTTCACTGAGTCTTGTCATTGGGGAATATGGAGAGTTTGTTTGAAACCGACATGAGTACATATAAAATAACGCTTTTACAAAGAACTTTAAAAACACAGATTTTTACATTTATACAATCTATAATACATAATGATCATATACTAAATTCTATGCTTTTTTACTGGTTTTTTTTGCTAGTGTTTAGGACCGTGTTAATTATTAAGTGTTAAAATGAGGTCAGGTTGAAAATAATTTGGGAAGCATTCTAGATGGTAGAATTTGCAGGTTGGCAAGGCATTGTTGAAGAAGCCTTGGCGATGGTACACTTTGCTGCCACTGTGTGCCAGTGGTGAAGAGAACAAATGTTTCATGTGATGGGTGTGGTGTCAATCGAGCGGGTTGCTTTGTCTTGGATGGTCAAGCTTCTTAAGTTCTTGTTGGAGCCGCAATCATCCAAGCAAGTGGAGAGCATTCTATCACACTCCTGACCTCTGCTTTGCAGATATTGAGCAGGCTATGGGGATTCAGGAGGTGAGTTACTTCCTACAGAATTCCAGTCTCTGACCTTCTATGTAACCACATATTTATATGGCTGGTGCAGCTCAGTTTCTGGTAAATGGTGATCCCTGGAATGTTGATAGTGAGGTGATTTGATGATTTTAATGCCATTGAAATTCAAAGCGAATGGTTAGACTTTTTCGTTAGAGGTGGCCATTGCCAGGCACTTGTGTACTGTAAATGTTACATTCTACTCATCATTCCAAGTGCGATGTCATGTATTGATAAAGGGGTATCAACAGTTAATTTAAAACAGTTAAAGACAACACTCAACAAACCATTCATATTGCTTCACCTGTGTAGTTGCAACAAAATATTCTGTGATCAGAAGATTGAAAGTTCTGTTATTAAATTGGAGTTGGATGGAGGTCAGAATTGTCCAGTTAAATGTGTTTTATTTGGAACACACAGAAATCTGATCTTGAATGGCGTGTGGTACCAAAGCATCCACTTTATCAGATACAAAGCATTATCGTTATTTTTAACATTCTTTTCCTTCCAACTGACAAACTTTTGTTTAAACATGTTTAAACAGTGTTCACCAGCGACATCACCAGGGGAGTTGACTTGGCTGAACCCACAAAGATAAATACAGATGAGGGAGGTTTTTTTGGCTTGGATAACTCATTCTTTTCAAGAAACCCACCTTATGAATGGATTACAGAGTTTCTGCTTCTACCAGTCTATCCAGAAATAACAATTGCACCACACAAGTGCCAAGCAGGGCCAGGGAGGGAAATCAGGGGTCCCGGTGCTTCTCCTGCTTCTGGGCCCTCAAGTGCATCTGTGCAATTGAACTTTTCAGAGGCCTGAGAACGAAGACTGATTCACCATGAGCCCATTCTGCACTTCTGTCCGGGTAATCTCACCCCACAAAGCCCAGTCACAGTAAACTCTCATTAGCAACAAAATAAACAGAACTCCAGCCATGATTCCACACTCTGTTCACAAGGTAACAAAGGCCATTGAGCCCAGTTCACCTCATCCATCTCAGAATGACATACAAACATACGCATTAGGAGCAGGAGTAGGCAATTCGGCCCCTCGAGCCTGCTCTGCCATTTGATACCATTACTTACATTATACCTGTCAGCACAACTCAAGACTACTTAATTAGCTGTAAAATGATTTGGGACATCATGAAAAGTGTTGTATTAACGTAGGTTTTGTCTTTCTTTCATTATACCTGCATGCAGTAGGCAGAGTGACTGTAAAAATGATGGAATTGGAGGTCCAATGCTGATTCATCACAGAACAATTAACCAGGGAAGGCAGTGGATGAGGTTTTGACCAGTGTTTAAACATTTTTTTTTAAACTTTTCAAACTCACCTCTAACATGTCCCTACTCATGTGGCTGAGTCACATGAGTCGACATGATTTTAAAATATTTAATTTCTTTATCTTTTATTTTAAAAATCTTCAGTTCCCTGAGGCAGTTCTGTCCCGGCAGTGCTACAGCATGCGACCCATTTTAATTGACCAGCCAGTGTGAAATCGCAGTCAGGGCCCGATCGCGGGCGGTGATCTATTTTGTGGCCACTCCCTCTCGTCCCCGTCCAGCCCATCCGACGACCGGAGAACCCCGGCCCAAGTGTTGTATTTCCTCCACTTGCCTGGACAGGTGCCATGGGAAGATTGAGGTGTTGTCAACTTGAGATGTTAACTTTGTTTCTCTGTCCACTGCAGCTGCTTGGCCTGCTGAGTATTTCCAGCATTTCCTGTTTTCATTTCCTAAACACTTTAGAGAAAGTATTTAGCGTGTTCTTCAACATGATAACGTTAAGAATGACTGAGAAATATCCTGCATTGTACTGTTGTATACATTGAAATAATATTTAAATCTGATTTAAATCCGCTCAAACCCAGCCGCATGAGCAGGAAAACTTAAGTTATGTATGTTATCCAAACAAATAGCTTTTATGGATCCCACAAAAATTTGGAAACAACTTAACTCAATAAACATCCCTGTGGTTTTATTTATCTTTTAAGCTGTACATGTGCCAAGGGCAGTGAAGGACTCACCCTGACCCTTCATCTCCGGCTCATTGTGCCATTGATAGTAGTTGTTGTGAGATTGTGTTAAAACTTCCTCAAGTAACATATTTATAATTGCGCTGCAGGCCTTTTATGAATTATGACTTTGTTCATAGGGTGTTGCTAACCTGTGGACTGATACAATATCTCAAAGGAACTCCATCTTAACCTGGCTCTACGTCTGGGTCAATCTGCACTAATGTGATAAAAATAAAATATTCCAGCATGTTTTATGCTGGAACAGAGGACAGAGTTGATGAAAGCGCAAGTTGCAGATGAATAAGGCCTTAATTACTTTTCAGCTCCCTTCTTTTAGTACAATGTGTGCTAGAATATTCATTATTACCATAGGTTTGATTTTGTCATCTGAATAAAAAAGAAAAGTTCTTTTACATTTTAAAATGTCTTCAGTTCCCACACCACACAGACTGTGCCATTAGTGGAATCAAGCTCGTTGCCTCTGTCGATCTTATTCCTGTGTTTGAACAATCTATCTACTAATGGATTTTATAAGCAGGCTGCCTAATAAGATAATGATTTCACTCAGCATGTAATACTCTAATAAATTAAGTGGAATTTGTTTCCTGAAGAAAAAGTCAGGCTTCAATTTTGATAGCAAGTGACTTGACTCTGATCCTTGGGATGGAACGAAGAATGTTGAGGCGTAGCGTTCAATTATCCTGCTGAATGACAGCAAGATTTCCACTCTGTACATTCAAATAGCACCGAAGTAAAGGCAACTCAACAGAAGCTTCTGTTTCAAATGATCAATATTGAGAGAACTGTAACTCGATGTAAAAATAAAAACAGGAAACAGATGCTGACTGATTAAGTAAGTGTCATAAGAGGTCTGCACCAGTGCATGTATCATTAGAGAACAGCTGTTTCCCAATTAAAGTTAAGACAGCACCAATTATTCTAATGTGATAATCAACTAAATGAGGGGGGAGAGAAAAACATTTTATTTTCTTTTACAGGACAGTTGAGTCTTTGTTAGAAGTTAATAGCCCAGGAGCTTATCGTATAAAGCTCAACATAGAAGCTCCACCTTGTCTTTCCAGTGCCGGTTCCTCTTCAGTGTTCACTATCCTAGTCATAGTGGTAATTTTACGATTTCACTCTCTTCATATTTCCTTCCTCAAATGCTTATGGCCTTCTGACTTAAGTGTTGTGACCAACCTGGGAGTACGTATGGGATGTAATATTAGATTCTTTCACATAAGCAAAATATTGTGAAGGCTAAAGGCTGAAATTAAAACAGAAAATGTTGGAAACACTGAGCAAGTCAGGCAGCATCTTTGGAAAGAGATATAGGGTTGATGCTACCCTAAAACATTGGGCTAGAAATTTACCTCAGGCAGTCAATGGAACACTGCTTCATTCTCGGGCCCTGTTTTGCATTACTGCCCAAGATGAATTTTTACCCCCAAAAATAAAAGCAAAATACTGCGGATGCTGGAAATCTGAAATAAAACAGGAAGTGCTGGAAAAACTCAACAGGTTTGGCAGCATCTGTGGAGAGATAAGCAAAACAGTTCTGACAAAGGGTTATCCGACTCTGTTTCTGTTTCCAAAGATGCTGCCATACCAGCTGAACCTTTCAAGCGCTTGGCTCAGATGTTTCGGACTCTCAGTAATCAGAGACCGGGTGTACCCTGCAAGATGCACATCAGGACCTCTTGGAAGTCTCAATGCAATGGCTCCATGAGAATTGCACAGGAAGTTTCAACCTCTAGATGGGCAATTCCCTTGGCCCCCCGGAACCCTCTGAGAAAGCTTCCAACTCTGAGTTACAGCCTGAGACGTCAAACAGTTCCAACTAACTTACCTGGATAGTTACCCAGGAAATGTTAGATAGAAAAATCCTAGTCTAATCCCTGGGTAACTATATTACATTGCCTTCTCTGAAATCATATGGGCTAAATCTGCAGTGTAATCACTGTTCTCTGTGAGGCTACAGCGGATGCAAGTTTAGCGCCAGGAGCTGCACTTAAAATCACATTAAAAAGTGTAGATAATTAAATCAAATATATGAAAAACAAACAGAAAACATATATCTCATCAATTTCTTAAGTGATTGCTTATGGCAGACTCCAGGTATGAATCAAGCAACGTGGTAGCGGTTTGTGTCCTAGAACGGTCACTCTCAGTTTTGTCATTGCTCAGCTGGGCTGGCTGTGACGCTGCTCAGAAAGTTGAATTTGCCAAATGGAAGTAGGGCATTGAGGAAGACCTCACGTGGCTTATCTGTGACAGCGGTTGTTGTGTGGGCAGAGTTTCAACTGTGCTACTTGGTTGCAAGTTCCATTCTTATTACAAGAATGCCCAGGAATATCACTGGAAATAATGCCAGTGTTTCACTTGCCATCCCACTGTGTCATGGCAGCTAAAGCAATTGTCAATGGCAGTCACCAAAGAACAGACAAAGGCAGTTATTCTCATTGGTTCCAAATAGGCGGGTTTGCAGGGGAGGCTGAATAGAAGTTAGCACCTGGGTACAGCATGTGGAGTCACCATTTCTTAAATCCTTACAGGAACATTTGTCCTTCACACTATCTCGGCCAAAGGCAACTGGATCCAAAGTTAACATGATTCACAAGGAACGTGGGATGAGTTTTAAGATGTTATGAGAAGTGGGTCGCTTTTACAGAAACAGAGCTGACACAAATGCTCAGGCAGCCATATCAGCCGAACCAGTTCAAAATAGCTCAGATCGTTATATACAACTCCAAACTTCTAGCCATAGAAACCAACACCTACCTCACACTTCCATTTGGCCCGGTTTTCCATTCTACGAGTGTTTGAAGCTTTTTTAGGACTATCTAAAATAAATATGCTAACAACCAGGATCAATATTAGGCTCTTGGATTTCAGAAGCATTCCTTTGATTCGTTCTTTTAAAACTTAGTATGATAAGCACAAAGAAAGCTTGGCAAACGGATTATTCTTTAGATAATACATATGGCAATGAATGTACATATCTTTTAGATGCTTTCAGAGCTTGTTCAGTATTCCAATGTAATAATTAATCGTGGCATGCCTGCTAACAATCTCAATGAGCATTTTTACAATCAGATAGCTAGATACCACAGATCCAACAACATTAACATCTGAAATAAAAGCAAAATACTGCAGATGCTGAAAACCTGAAACAAAAACAAAAATAGCCAGAAAAACTCAGCAGGTCTGACAGCATCGGCGGAGAGGAACACAGTTGACGTTTTGAGTCCATCTGAATGTTAGTTTTGTTTTGGACCAACCAAAATGGTAACTCTTTAATGGGAGCCAAAGTGCTAAACCGGGTTACCAAGATGAATATGTCTGCTTTGGCATACCTTCTTTCAAAGCTTTTCAAAGGAGCTTTGGGACTTTTAAACTTTACTGACCAGAATAGAGCAGCCAGTGTCTTAAAAAGGGGGTGTAGCTTCGGTGCGTGATCCCTTTGCTGATGTCTCTGAGGTTTCCTGCGCTGAGTTCTGCAGGATCCTCCATCGGGAGATTGCCCAGGAAAATCGGAGGAAGGTAAGTGAGTATTTTCTTGTCTAATCGGGGTTGGAAATAGGGGCTCTGACCCTGATTGGAAGATTTGGGCCTTTCTGTTGTCATCCTACCCCCTAAACTCTGTTTTTCTGTCTCCAGAGATCCTGCCTGACCTGCTGATTGCTTTCAGTATTTTCTATTTTTATATCAGATTCTTTGCCTTCTTCAGAACATGTGGCCGCTCATTATCATTGCTTGTAACAGTAGTAGCAGCATATGAGGCAGATGATATGCATTTCTTTGAAGAAAATAAGCCCTGCTGCCCCTCTACCCTCTAATACTACATTAACCAGGAAAGCGCTCTGTTTGTTCTATAAATTGTACCATTTTATTGTACTTATGTTTTTTGGTCTATTCAACTTATGATTTTGTTAAAGCCTAAAGGCCAGTCACAATCAGCCGATTTATGGTTAGGCTCGTTAGACATAAATGGAACATATAAACTGAAGCACTCTGCAGTAGTCTCCGAGGAGTAAAATAAATATTTCCTGTCTGTTGCAGAGCCAGTGTCAGGATCTGTACAATATCTTTACCATTTAATATTTGATCAAATCACATGTAAGGGAATAGGAGACCTCTGAAGTAATTTCTGCCCATTGATTTCAAGTCAAGTTAGAAAAGTTACCGTTTAATTGTGGTCCAGTTGCCTGCTGGTCACAGTGCTAGATTCACAAGCAGACAGCATAGTGTTAGGTTTGATTCCCTGAAATATTGGAGCATTTGCAATAGTGTGGGTAAGCTTTTTGAATTCTGATCTTCTTCTTCTTAGGCAGTCCCTCAGGATCAAGGGTGACTTGCCTCTGCTCCAGATTGATGGGTTCTGAGGTGGATAAGTCTAGTACATGATCTGCAGATTTTGTCACACATGTGGCAGATGATGCTTGAAGGGTTAGGGGGATGAGGTGTTTGGAGGTTTCATGCACTCCCACCCATGTATTAATTTTGCCCAGCCAAGTCTCTCGATGTACCCAGTGCCCTCTTGGATGAGAAAAAGGTGTACCCACGTTTTGTTCCTTCAGCTGGCCCAGTGACTCAATATCGATGTCACGGCACCTGAGCTCCTGAGCTATGATGGTGGTGCAGCAGTCAGATTCTGTCACTGTTGGGGTTGTCCATGAGGGTCCTGACATTCCAGGTCCCAAACTTAGCTTTGACGAGTGGAAGATGTCTGTGCATGACTTTTACTAAACATGGGGTTGTTGTTGTACACTGAAAACCACACAATCTGGGCAGAGCAAGGCCTTGGTCCAATGGCAAGAAGGTTCTAAGATGGTTGGAAGCCGGACTCTGAAGTGAGTCTTATGCATGTTCTGGGTATGATCAAACAAAGATGTGAATTCCAGTAGAACTATTATGAACGTACAGAGATAAAGGCGAGGGAAGACCATTAAACCCATGTAAAGTGACCGCCGACAGTAAATGCACAATCTATGTTAGCAACCAAGCCTTCCCCAAAATAGGAGTAAGGTAGCATAGTGATGACATTACAGTGCAAGTTATCCGAAGGCCTGGGCCTGAAGCATCAGCTCGGCGGACAGGCGGGAATAGCAGGTCGGGAAATGGAACGCCAACCGCGATCGGCCCCTGGCCGCAATTTCATGCTGGCTGGCCAATTAATGGCCAGCCAGTGTGAAGCGGGCGCTGAAAATCTCAGCACTGCCCGGGTGCGGGCAGGCAATGACATTTCTGTGGATGCAGGCAAGTGCTGAGAGACCCGAAAACCATGAAATAAAGTTTTGAAAATCAGAAAAAAAATGTCGAAGCATCACTATCAGACACCTGAACATATAGATGATAAAAAGGCAGTCCATCGATTTTTATTTTTATTTAATAACAGAAACCTCATCCCGCCCTTGGTGAAAAGAAAATATTTGAACTCACTGAAGCTTTAGGTACCACGAATAAACAGCATCATAAAAATAAACAAGTAGAACTGGTAACAGTCCATATGAGGCCTACTCCATCAATCTAATTTTCACTATGTTCTCAATTTCACTGTAATTTTCATGCAAGTGCTGTTTTCTCACATAGTTTATTGAATGCATAACTTTAATCTTCTCTTTTCCACATTGTTGTGGTGGAGCCCCTTCTCCTGATGCCTACCCCCCACCCCCCCTCCAAAATAGTTTTGTTTATGCAGAGACCTATGGCCATAATCTAAACTCAGCCATCAATCTCCATCAACATTTCAGCTCATCAAGTTAGTTTTGAAAGCAGAAAAGTCCCACTGAGGTGTTACCTCGAAACTAAATTACACACATAAGCACACAAAATATACGTTAATTTATTTGGAAGTGCGTTTGCCTCTCTGATCATCTGTTTAATGTGTTTCTGTAATTTCTGTTGGGATGCAATGAGCCCATTCTCCTCTCTCCCTGCAGGATTTATAAATGCTATTTTTCTTCTTTATCTCATTTCAATTTGTTTGTTGAACCATTTAGGGCCATGGTCATTGAATCTGCAATTGTTGACTTTGCGGAATGCATTTATCCTGCGTTCTCTCCATTATTCCTTTAAAGCTGTTGTTCTATTCATCCTCTACTGAAGTGTTGTTAAGCAATTTTCTCCAATTTATTCGCTTTAGTTGTTTCCTTATTTCACAGCTAAAGCTCTATTAGAATTAGGTGCCTCTGTTTTGGTCTTAGGCATTTCCAACTCCTTGTTCAGTTTAACTATGCCTCTGCTTTAATTCTGTTTTTGTTAACTATGCCTCTGCTTTAATTCTGTTTTTGTTAACTATGCCTCTGCTTTTTCGGAGCTCTCTCAAAAAAACCACTTTGCTTTCCTCTTTCCCGGCCTTCGGAAGTATTTTGAAAATTTAGATCTTACAGCTTCTTTTCTGTTCATTGCTCTCTTCCTGTATTCTGCTTTATATTCTGCTTGGCCTTTTTTAAGCTGCATAAAATGTCATGGGAGCCTATTAAAATGCAGCTTTGGCCAACATCTGGCAACAGATGGCCAGCCCACACCATTGGTTGAGAGGGCCCGAAAGGGAGTGGGGCAGAGTATGAATGTGACACAGACTGTCCTAAGTAGAGTAGGAAGTACATATTTAAAAATGCATCAAAATATTTTCAAAAGGTTGTAGCGACAAAGTGATGCAGCATACTGCCATGGCAACAAACAACTTCATTGGTGCGATGCAGATATATATCTGCAATTCTGCTCCTTGCTTCCTCACGATAGTGCATAATTGGTTAGGCAGTTCCTGTACTGAAAGAGAGGAGAAAACAGGAGCAAGGGAATCATTCCAACCTAGACCACATTCTTTCAGTACCATAACGGGACGGAGGCTTGGGAGAGTGTTACCTGTTTACAATCTGTCAGATGCCGAAAGAGAACGAGAGAGCCAAAGGAGAAAAGAAAACAACTTTGAAAATAAATAATTGTCACTGTGGCTCAACACAAAATAAATAAGAGCTCAAATTATCAATTCCTCCTGAAAACACTGGGAACATACTTATGCTATAGGGACTTCCACTTCATAATAATTTACAGAAAATCCATTTTTACAAGGCGATATGAAAAATATGTTTATCAAACACACAAAGAGGCAATTATGAAAATCTTCAATGAGCTCTTTTCATGAATTTGGTTTGGAAGAAATTAGACACAAAGCATGATGATAAAAGCTCCCACTTGAAACTGTTTGCCTCGAAGCTTGTACCATTTAAAACAACTAACACTGCCAGCTCTGTTTAAAGATTATGTAAGATAAATCAATTTGTTGAATTACGAATTAGGCCACATTGCAGGTGATCTACTGGGTTCTGCCCCTACATCATTTCCCCCAAAGAAATGGATACAAATCTTGCATGTTCTATTTTTTGGAAATTTGTAAGATATCAGCCATCATGAATGTAATACATTTTTTTTAATCCCTTGTGAATTCTTTTCTATTTAAAGGCTTCCTTTAAACATCACTCAGTTAAACAGGAAAAAACGTCTATTCTGCTTCCGGAATTGTGCTTTAATCAGTTCAATGTCTTTTCATCTCGAATGAAAGCTGCGGAGTTCTAGTGTAGACGCCCTGAAGAAGAGTCATACGGACCTAAAATGTTGGCTGGGATTTTCCAACCCCACCCCCACAGTGGGAATAGTGAGCCATTGAAATCTCCATTCACTGCTGCAGGACTGGAAGATCACACTGGCGTGAGGGGCTGGAAAATTCTGGCCATTAACTCTGTTTCTCTCTCCACCGATGCTGCCAGGCCTGCTGGGTTTAGCATTTTCTGTTTTTATTTCAGATTTCCAGCACCCCACAGTATTTTGTTTTTATTTTAGAGTTCTCCCAGTGTCCTGGCCAATACTTACCCCTGAACTGACATGGTCGCACATACTGCTTGGAGGACTAGCTGCGTGTAACTTACCCATCGCGTTTCTTCTATTACAAGAGTGAGTTTACTTCAAAAATACTTACTTAGCTTTAAAGCTCTTTAGAACATCATGATGTCACAGCACCTATCAAGTCAGTGACTTCTACCGCCTAGAAGGTCAAAGACAGCAGGTGCATATGGTAATATCACCATTTCCAAGCTCCCCTCCAAGTTACACACTATCCTGACTCAGGAATATATTACTGTTCCTTCATAGCCTTCATCGAGTCAAACATCTGGAACTCCTGACCTAAAAGTGTTGTGTTTATACGTTTACCACATCGAATGCAGCAGTTCAAGAAGGCGGCTCATTACCACCTTCTCAAGGACAAGTAGAGAATAAATTCTAGTCCTGCCAGCTACACCCACACCCTGTGAATGAATCAATGCCAAAAAAAATGTCTTTATATTCACGCACTTTAGGGTGAATTTGACTTCCTGAGGATCTCCCAGCCTAGGTACCATGGGTTATTTTTAGGGCTTCCTTGGCACTGGAATGCAGGAGTCCTTTGTATTTCTGCTTAGGTTTTTAAAATTAAGCTTTAATGGGCTTCAGTGCACTTTCAAGTCAAAGCCCAGACGGAAAATCCAGTTCGGACCAGTATTCTTATTTCTCAGTTTTTACTGTTTTTTTTTGTTTTGGAGGGGGGCACTGAACTTCTATGGGGCGGCAACCGGAGTTGGATTGCCATGCCACTCCTAGTCTCTTACCTTAAAATCCAGCCACTCCTTTCTTGCCCGACCTTCCAACTCAGGCCAAGCGAGAACTCACTAGTGCAGCGGGTTCTCGAGGCCTTGTGTCGAGGGCAGCAGAGTAAGGAAGCCATGCCCCCTTTTTTTACATCACTAGCTGCCTTAAAGCAGGTAGGTTCAAAGGTCCAGCCATTTTGAGAAGCCAGAGAGAAGGTAGATTTGTCAGGTAAGTGGGTAAGATTCGGGGGTGGGTATCAGTTGGTCGGCGGGGGAAATTGGTTGGTTGTGGGGGGGGGGTGGTTGGTTAGGTTGGTTGGGCGGGGCTCGGTTGGTCTTTTTTGGTATTGGGGGAGTTGTTGGGTGATGGAGGGGTTTGGTCGGTTGGGGAGAGGTCAGGTTTTGGGAGGGTGTGGGGTCAGTTGTTTGGTGGGAGGTTGGTTGTTCCAGGGGTTCGGTTGGTTGAGGGAATTGGGTCGTGGGCAGTTCGGGTTGTCAGTGTGGGGTTGGGTGTTAGCGGGGGTGGGGGTTCGAGTGTTTGGGGGGTTTGGATGGTCAATGGGACAGTTGGGTGTTCGGGGCTGGGGTGTTTGGGGCTGGGGGTGTAAGGTAGTCCAGGGCAGGGTAGTTGGATTTTCAGGGTTATTGAGTGGTCTGTGGGGTGGTGGCCAGTGGGGGTGGTGGTCAGCAGGTGGGGTCAGGTGGCCAGGGGGCTCCTGTGGGGGAGTCTGGAGGTAGTTTGGGCAGGTGATGGATTAATGGCGAGGGGTTAGTGAGGGTTCCTGTGGGGAGTCGGATGAGAGGAGGCCAGGGGGATGGTCAGTGGGAAGGGGGGTTGTTCGGGGGTGTTGAGGGAGTCCCATGGAGGGTAAGCGGGGGTTGATACTATAGGTACCCAGAGATAGAAGTGGTTTTAATTCTTCTAACATTACTGGGTAACTATTTTGCTAAGACAGTCAGAGCCATGCAAAGTTTGTAATTTATTTCATACTTTTGGACGGTTTCCAGTGTAGGGTAATTGCCAAATGGAAGTTTGAAGTTAGTAAGCACAAAACCCCCTGCTGTACAGTAACCCTAGTTTGTCCCCTTAGTATAGAAGTTGTGGAGTGGTGCTCCTTTCATAATGTGTGTAAACTGCAAAGAAATAATCCAAATTTGATTTTTTAATATATAATATGAAAATAGAAAATGCTGAAAAAGCTCAGCTAACACTTCGGGCCCGTATGACTCTTCTTCAGAGCAACTTTCATGTTGCTTTGTTTTAAGGAACTCTCAAACCACTGAAGTCATTTTCATGTTCTTCCAATATCTGCTACTGAATAGCACTTGGTTCCTGATTTCTGGTTTTCATTTTGCTACAATCAAGTTAAAATTTTAAAAAATACGATAACTATGTTATTTGGATTCCACCCCAATTAGGTCACATCACTGATTCTGGATGTAATTTTCAAAAACAATTTTTTTAATCTAAGTATGAAGTGAAGGAGTGGAATAGTGTCATTCTGACACTCATTGTATCTGATTACTGTGAATGAATCATCTTACTGGCACTGTGTGAGATAATTGTATATATTTCCAACCCCTCTTTAATTGTACATTACTACAAATCCATTGCAGAAAACAAGATGAGAGGAAATGAATAGATTAAAAAAAAAGCTTGCATTATTTTTGCAAAATCTAAGGTGTCTATGACATAATCAGAGGTGTCCTCGGCCCAACCAGGTTCAGCTGCTTCATCAATGACCTCCCTTCCATCATAAAGTCAGAAGTGGGGATGTTCGTTGATGATTGCACAATGTTCAGCACCATTCGCGACTCCTCAGATACTGAAGCAGCCCATGTCCAAATGCAGTAAGACCTGGACAATATCCAGGCTTGGGCTGACAAGTGACAAGTAACATTCGCGCCACACAAGTGCCAGACAATGACCATCTCCAACAAGAGAGAATCCAACCATCACCCCTTGATGTTCAATGGCATTATCATCACTGAATCCCCCACTATCAGCATCTTGGGGGTTACCATTGATCAGAAACTGAACTGGAATAACCACATAAATACTGTGGCCACAAGAGCAATTCAGAGGCTAGGAATCGTGTGACAAGTAACTCACCTCCTGACTCCCCAAAGCCTGTCCACCATCTACAAGGCACAAGTCAGGAGTGTGATGGAATACTCCCCACTTGCCTGGAAGGGTGCAGACAGCACTCAAGAAGCTGGACACCGTCCAGGACAAAGCAGCCCACTTGACTGGTACCACATCCACAAACATTCACGCTCTCCACCACTGATGCACAGTAGCAGCAGTGTGTACCATCTACAAGATAGGAATTCACCAAGGCTCCTTCGACAGCACCTTCCAAACACATCACCGCTATCATCTAGAAAGACAAGGGCAGCCGATAGATGGGAAAGCCACCACCCGGAAGCTCTCCTTTAAGTTACTCTTTCATTGTCACTGGGTCAAAATCCTGGAAATCCCTTCCTAACAGCACTGTGGGTGTACCTACACCACATGGACTGCAGCAGTTCAAGAAGGCAGCTCACCACCACCTTCTCAAGGGCAACTAGGAATGGGCAATAAATGCTGGCCCAACCAGCGAAGCCCACATCCCATGAATGAATAAAAAAAAAAGATGTTTCGAATTATGCAGAAGTATGGGATAGTTCCCTGAAACCCAACCAACTGACCTATGTTAAATTGATTCATACTAACCAGGAAGGTATCATTCTCAGTTAGCTGATCTCTTTTAGGGTGGCATTTGGAGCACCGTTGTTTGCCTCAGTCATTATTCATTAATAACCCCAAATCATATTTAGTTGTTTCCTTATAAATTCTTTGGAAACCTATCACATTAGCATGAAAAAAGCTAAAATTCAGTGCAGGCTAAGAACTTCTGTTCATATTTATTTACACATAAAGTTATTTCTGCAATTGGAAAGTTGGCAACATATTAATCAAAACAAAATAAAGAATAAGTAAATTGTGTTGATCACTTAGAATAAAACCGGGCCATAAATTTAGGACTTCACTGCAAGTTCTTGCAGAACGCACGCCTTCAGATAAGAAGGTATAATTTCCGGTCCATGGGAATTTTTACTGCTAGTATGGAACAAACATGGTGCACCAGGTTGCTTGATGTCATTGAACCCAATCAGGGAGCTCACATCAAATGTATTTAGGTTAACCTCCCGAAGATCTTCTGGTGTTAAATATTCCTACTGTGGTTGAGGATAAAGCTCACAGCACAGCTTAAGTGCCAGGACTGGAAAATTTGACATTGTATCCAATTGCTTGATACGTTTAAAATAAATGATTAACACTTCTGCTAATGGATGAACATAGAGATGTACCAGAGTGTAACAAAATGTGACAAAACTGCTGTCTAGGATATATCTCCCAAGTTCATCACCAGATGTTTCCTAACCCTCCCTTGAATTGAATGGTAAAATTTGTCCGTGCTTAGCAGTTAATTCCATAAATTCATCATTTTCTGTGTAAATCTAAATAGCAAACCAAGTAACTCTGGAAAAATCAGTTAAACATTCATACGCTCTTAGCCCTGTGACTAAAGAACTGAAGACCCCAACAGGACCCCTCAATGGTAAGGCTGCCTTTTCCTTTGATTCAGAGGCACAACTTCAAAAGATGACATCAGCTTTCAGTGTTGAATAAATTAGCCATTAAAGCAACATTTGATGTCTTGGCTCATAACACTGACACATCTCCTAATTTGCACATTATAAAGGATTAACTAATTTTCATATTTATTCTGTGGATTCTTAGGTAATGATGCTTTTTTTATATAACATAAAGCAATCAAAAATTCAACACTTTGGTAAAATGACAGTAACTTAAATTCCTGGCCTGCTAGTGCTGGAATACCCTGTTTGTTTTTGACACTTAGTAGTAATTGGGAATCACATTCTTAGCTTCCCAACACAATTACGACAGCCAAGACAGTTTGTTAGTTATGAGTAAAGTGCCTCTGATGACACCAAAGATTTTTGCTTAACGATGCTGCTTGTAGACCACATTAAGCTGCCACAATTCTAAAATGATAGCCACACAAAATGTCGGCGGGATTAAAAATTCTATTCTCATCGCAATTCATTTGCCCACTGTACATGAGCTAAATATTGAATTTTGTTTTGGATTTCTGAAACAAAGAACAAAATGGCCTCCTTCTATGCTGGAAATTTGTAAAAGTTCTACCGGAGAGGAAACACTCCATGCCAACAAAATTTGAATGAAGGTCACACCCCCTTAATTACAATCGCTGCACTTATACAGGGCAGGAAATAGTTCAACAGACACTCCCTGGACACAGCCAACTCATTGGGTGGGAATTTTCCATTCCTGGACCTTGCCCTGTTGCAGGCGTGGGAATGGGGAGAGTTCCCCACTGCGGATGCTGGAACGAATTTACGCTGTATCGCAGAACGCTGACCTAATTAATTATGCAGCCAGGGGTTTTGCATGGCGGGGCGGGCTGGATGACTCGCCATCATATCCAGACCCATATTTAAAAGGCACCCAGACCTCAACTGACCCATCGTTGAAGATAGAGGATACACTTCCTGGAATTAAGCTCCTGAAGATAGAAGACCCACTCCCATGAAGATCCTGAAGGTAGAAGATGGACCTCCGGGAAGCTGTTTCTGCTCGAAGATCCACCTGGCCGATGCTCCACCCACCCACTGCTGCACGCGGTGCTCCAGGGTCCACAGCTGCTGGAGGCCTCCATTGCGATCTCCGCAGGCTGCCCCAGGCCTTGTTCAGGTAATTCATGACATCTTCAGGCCATGTTGGTCCAGATGTGATATTTTGCTGGTTCTGGCAGCGTAGTCAATAGAACAGGAGTACGATTCTGGTCGGACCTATATCTGTATCCCATTAAAGGGATGCCAAATGGTTTCACACCGGCATCTGGCAGGAACGCTCCGGCCTGTCATTTTACTCAGGCGGGAAACCGATTTTTCAGCTCCCGCCATATTGCCTGTCATTAAACTCACCGCGGGGGGACTGGAAATTCTGCACATTATCTTTCTCATTTTTGTATTTATTTGTATTCTTTGCATGTCTAGAGATGTGATCCTTTACCTTACCTGTTGCCAGGTAACTATTACCAGGCTCAGGTACAATGAGAAAAACATGGCCAGAATTCTCGCAGGCGGGCGCGCACCTGACCCGAACGGACATAAAACAGCGCAAGGAGACATCGGGCAAGTGTCCTGACATCATCCCTCATGAGATCGATCTTCAGGTCGGCAGGCACTGCCAGTGTCGGAGCCACGCCCGCCAGCAATTAAAGGGCCACTTAAGGCCATTAAAAAGGCAATTGATCCTAATTTTTACATTCCCAGTGCGATTTCGCGCTCATCGCACAGGCAAAATGGGCAGGCAGGCAGCTCACTTTTAACAAAACCTCATCCAAGGGCAGGATGGGAAGGTTCAGCAGCATTGCCATTGTGAGTAGTGAGGAGTTTAGGAGATAGTTTGCTGCTGGTTGCTTATTTGAACTTGACAGCCTCATTTCTGTTCTGAACTTCAGCTTTAGCATTTCTAGGCTTCATTTCAGGACTCATCGGTGTCTCTAAGGCCCCCAGAATTTTGATCATGTGGACCCTTCCAGGCACCAGACAGCCTTCTGTAACCCTGGTAATGGGGATTGCGGTCTCCACTGCTGGCACCTCCTCTGAGGTGGAAGAGAGGAGCAGAAGGGAGAGGAGGCCAGGTGTCCCCATGCAGCTTCCAGGGGAGGGACCTGGGGGAGGAAAGGCACAGACACAAGGGGCACAGGGCAAGCAGGGAGTCCAAGGCAGAAGGGGCCACAGAAGATACCTCTATCCCTCTGCCAGGGTTTACAGGCAGTGATGCAGCTACCTTAATATTTAATGCAGAAGGAGACTCTGTCTCTCCAGGGAGATTGTGACTTCCATTTGTCAGATGATTGGGCCTGAGATCAGTTCGAACTGTGTGGGTGGACACTCTATGCCAGTGGCTCTGAAGGTCACAGTGGCCCGCAATTTCTATGCCTCCGGCTCTTTCCAGAGGTCAGTTTGTGCAGTGTCCCAATCAACTGTCCACAGTCGGGTCAAGCTGGTGACTGATGCTCTGTTCAGGCGGGTAATGACATTTATTCATTTCCATACAGATCCCCCGTATCCAGGGTGTAATTGACTGCACAAGTGTGGCCATCAAGGCACCAGTGGGTCAGCCGGGTGCCTTCGTCAACAGGAAGGGCTTCCACTCCATGAACATTTAGATAGCTTGTGACCACAAAACGCAGATTCTGCAAGTCTGTGTAAGGTACCTTGGCAGCTCCCATGACACCTACATCCTCAGACACTGACAGGTACTAAGGCTGCTCCAGCCCGACTGGATGGATGGCTGCCGGGTGACAAGGGCTATCCGTTGAAAAGGTAGCTTACGACGCCTCTCTGCCAGCCAAGAACAGAGGCAGAGCAGCATTATAAAAAAAGCCAAATCTCCACAAGGGCAGTGATAGAGAGGACCATCAGTTTTCTGAAGACTGATTGCTGGCGTCCTGGCACTCTGTGCCTCCGCCTCCCCCTGAAGTGAGTGTGAAGTGCCCTCACCTCTATGCACTGACATTCTAGCCACTGATCTAATGCCCACCAAGGTGCTGGTATCTGCCCTGGTGCCTGAGGGGGTGTGACGCAGGCGCATCGAAAGACCAGTAGTCCCCTGGCATCAAGGGTTGCCCTTCAAGGTTCTGTGTTTGAGTTGGGCTGGCAATCCTAGGGAAGAACAATAACACTGGCACTATGCATGCCTGGTGCAATGCTGAGACAATGGAGATCTGCATCACGGTGCCATCGGCTTTCAATTATCAATGGGGACTCCAGGTTTGAGGCTCCCATCAATGATAAGACGACACAAGAATGTTTACACAATCCAACACTCTCACCTCTGTACACTGCCCTCTTACTTTCGTCAGAGAGCCCTGCCTTTCCACGGTGGGTGGTGGCACTCCAGCTCCAAGGCATCCATCTCACAGTTTGTCAGAATGAGGAGTTTTGGAGGCACTCCCCCTGTCTTAGTTCTTTCATTGGTGTTATGGCTTCTCTTCTGAAATGACAGAGCAGCATTGAGTTGTCTCTACATGCAACACCATTGCATCCTGGCAAACTCCGCCCTCTGGGACACCTTGCAGGGCACATCCGAGTCATGGCTCTTGACCCACAAGGCAGTCAGGTCAAGCAGCCAGGGCTCACCACCTTGGCCAGCTCCAGTGCCAGTGACTGTTGGCACTCAGGCTCTAACACCCCTGAGCTCCACAAGTGGACAGCCAGCCCTTAACACTTTTCCTCACCGATCCATACCAACTCGGTACTCACCCTAGCCGAGCGCTGCAGGTCATTGAACCTTTTGCGGCACTGCACCCATGAGCACCGCACAACGTTGTGGCTGCTGACCTCGGCTGCCACCTCCTCCTAAGCTTTTTGGTCAGGTATGGTGGCCTCCTACTGCCACCCCTGGTTACTCTAGTGTCCCACCTGACACCGGCCTCCTCCACAAGGACCACATTCTTTCGAGAAACGGGGAGCCAAATGCACATCCGACTTGCCCTCCCGCCTGATATTTCCAGCTGCTGGTGTGACCATTGTCCAAGTGAAATGGTCTCTTGGATTCTCTCTTGGCAGCCTTCAGGGAGTTTTAAAGTGCGCGCTGGGTCGTCATTGGACCCGGCGCCCTAAAGGCTCCCGTCCCTGCCCTGCCCTCCTCGACCATTGAGAGGACGTATCTCACTTTGGGCAGACCTTAGTTGGCCATTCAGCGTGAGATCGCCTTTGCAATGCGCCTCTGCTGTCGCCAACTTGGCGTGCATGCCGAGGGTGAAATTCAGGCCTATTTTCTTTTAATATTCTTGGAAACTCCACAAGTGTTTTTTACATTGTGCAATGAGCAGTAGAAGTGTGGAATCTTTCCCACAAAAAGTATTACATGCTAGCTCATTTAATAATTTTAAGTCAGATTGATAGATTCTTGCTGGCCAAGATTACTAAAGGAAACGCATCCAAGGCAGGAGTCACGATACAGTTCAGCCATAATCCATGGGACAAGATGATCTCCTCCTGTTCCTATGTTCCTATCCCTCTGTCATATGTTCAGTGGAAGATTGACAGAGCCACAGGAGAAAGGCTGTCCTGTTTTGAGTGGCCACTCTTCCACTGAGAAAGCAGCATGTGCCCTTGAAAATCTTGGTTCAGAGCATATACATGCCAACTTTGGTCGCAATCCCTTTTTCTTGTTTACCTTTCAAATGAACAGAGGCTGCAACACTGTCATTTCAAACTGTGTATCTAAGGCTAAAGCCTCATTGGCATCGGGCATCATGGCAGACCTGAGCAGACAAAATGGCGGGAAGGCCAAAAATCAGTTTCATGCCATCGTGAAACCAGTTTGCGATCATCTGCACCACCCATCAATGGTGGGCTGCCTTTCCTGCCGTCACACATCGTGGGCGTCATTTTAATACATCCGCATATCATTTTCAGCCCTGCTCGCTGGGATCATCCCCCCCGGTGCTGGATCATCCAGGCACACGCCGGCATGTTTCACAACAGCATTTGCACGCAGAGGCGTGCACCTGGCGAGCTGAACTTCGAGGGGAACTCAGGGCTGAGTGCACAACAACGTTGCACAGTGCTCGTGAGGGTCAACCCTCAAGGAAGAGACTCCGTGCATTCATGTGAGGGCACAGGCAAGTCGCTTTTTCCCGGCTAGCTGACGGTGATGCCGGGGCAAGAGCTGCAATGTGGTTGAGGCGAGTTGGGGTGGGGGGCAAGACAGCATGGTTTGATGGTAGTGCACAAGCACATGTGAGGGTGAGGGGAGGGAAGTGGCCACGCATTAGGGAAATATTATATAAAGTGACCATTCCTCTGCAGCAAAGACAGTTCAGTCGCAGCCACATTGACATGCTTGGAGTCGGGCCTCTAGCTTATCTGCCCACTCAAGCAATGCAGAAGCATGAAAGTGACACCAAATGCTCCAGAGCTTTTCACCCCTTGGGCACAGACCGCAAACTAATGAGCGTTTTATTGGATTGCAGAATAATGATGACTGCGCAAGTTGTACAATCTCCTTGCTAAAGCTGCCATGGAGTAGGCACTGGTGGAGGTGCTCACAGCCCCTTGCAATGTCATCATCCCGGTTTGGACCAATCTCCCCCATGGTTCAAGCTGACAGGGCAGCCTTGCAGTGTGGGTTAGGAGAATGCCTGCACCTGAGCTGAGAGCACAGCATGCAGTCCAGTGGGCAAAGCTTCCCCCAATCGGTCAGGTTGGGGGTGGAGGTGGGTGGGGTTTCGGGCAGCCACGCAGCGCATTAAACTCTGACCATCCAAGTGGTGGCCAGAACTTTTTGGGATGTGTTAAAGGGCCTTTAGACTTAACCAAGAGAGGTTTTTAATATACCCAAACTAACCCACACGTCTCTCTCTTTCATCCTGCAGGAGAAGTACATCAGGAGCATGGATCCTAGTGACCTAGCTGTATGGCTCATGGCTTACAGAGAACAGGGATGAAAGAGAAGGGAACAACAGAGGCACCTGGCTGTGCAGAGGGAGAAGCAGCACCCTCAGGGAGAAGGGGCGGCTGGTACTCCTGCGTACTCCTCTGAAGAGCCATAGCGAGCCATCGCTGGTCGGCACCTAGCTAGTCAGGGTCTATAGACACCGTCTTTCATTCATGCAGATGACCAAGAATCAGTGTCACCAAAGGCTCTGCATGTCCAGTCAAATGGCCGGTCACATCTGCCACTTACTGCAGGATTTGGTGCCACAAGGACATGGAGGGCATCCACTGCCAATGGCCATGAAAGTGACCGCAGCGCTCAGTTTTTATGCCAGTGGTTCCTTTCAGCATTCCACAGGTGACCTCTGTGGGATATCACAAACCTCCATCCACAAATGGATCCATGAGGTCACGGATGCCATCTTTGCGAAGGCACACAACTTTATACATTTCGCCCAGGGTCAGGAAAGCCAGGAAGCAAGACCACTGGAACTTGCCCAGGTCTCAGGTTTCCCATAGGTGCAGAGTGCCATTGACTGCACTCATGTGGCACTCAGATCTCTGTGGCAACAAGAGGTCAACTATGTCAACCGCAAGGGCTTCTACTCGCTGAAAGTTCAGCTGGTATGCGACCACCATAAACGCATCCTGCAGGTCTGCGCACAATTCCCAGGGAGTGTGCACAACTCCTACATTCTCAGTTTGTCTCAGACCCCTGCAGTCTTCCAGGGTCCACAGAGGCTGCATGGTTGTCTCCTCGGGGACAAGGGCGACCTACAGAGGACCTGGCTGATGATGCCCATGCGGTGGCCTCAGACTGCAGCAGAGAGAAGGTATCACGATGCTCATGCTGCAACTCGCAATTTGGTGAAGAAAACTATGGGGTTGCTGAATATGAGGCTCCGCTGCCCGGACCAGTCTGGTGGAGCCCTGCAATATAGTCTACAGAGGGTGTCATGCATTGTCATCCCCTGCTGCGCCCCTTCACAACCGGGCACTGCAACAGGGGGAGGAGCTGGCTGAGGAGGAGATGGAGGGGCTACATGTCTCCTCCTTTGAGGAGGATCTTGATGGTGTGAAAAGCTGCCATAGAGGCCAACGGGTAAAACACCCTTTTTCATGCCCATTACCACACTTAGTGCAAATCTGGGATGATTACGAACATACGAACAAGAAGCAGGAGTTGGCCATTTGGCCCCTCGAGCCTGCTCTGCCATTCATTAAGATCATGACTGATCTGCTAGAAACCTCAAATCTGCATCCCGCCTACCCCTGGTAACCCACCACCCCCTTGCTTACCAAGAATCTATTGTTCTCTGCCTTAAAAATGTTCAAAAACTCTGCTCCCACCAGCCTTCCAGAAAGGGAATTCCAAAGACTCATGACCCACTGAGAGAAAAAATTACGCCTCATCTCCATTTTAAGTGGGCAACCCCTTATTTTTAAACAGTGACCCCCTAGTTCTAGATTCTCACACAAGAGGAAGCATCCCCTCCACATTCACCCTGTCAAGTCCCCTCAGGATCTTACATGCTTCAATCAAGTCGCCTCTTATTCTTCTGTACTCCAGCGGATACAAGCCGAGCCTGTCCAGCCTTTCCTCATAAGACAGCCCACTGGTTCCATGGGCAGAACTTCTCATCCTGCGGGCAGGTGCCTGCCTGAACTGATCAGGCATAAAATAGAGCGATATTTCGGCTGGCTGGGGCACACGAGAGTTAGCAGCGTGCCCGCTGACAATTAAGAGGCCTACTAAGGCCATTAAAGTAGAAATTGATGGTGATTTTTCGCTGTCCATCCAACCTTATGGTTGGCATGCAGGCAGATAGGCCAGACGGCCTTTGCATTTTTAAGGAAACCTCTCAAGAACGGGATGAGCTTTCCGTGATTAATTAAAAGCAAGATTAAAATGTTTTGAAAAAATTTTCATCATCTGTATGTTGAGACATGTGGACCTTTTTTCCCTATTGTAAATTTTGTTTTTATTAATTTTAGATTTGTCAGCTCCCTGAGGCAGCTCTCTGCCTTCAGGGAGCTTTCTGTAGTGCCCCCCCGGCGCCTGTGCTGACTTCAGCACTCGCCCTCCTCCCACCCCCACCCCGGCAGCGCTGAGTCTTTCAGCGCGCGTTTCACGTTGGGTGGCTGTTAGTTAGCCAGCCAGTGTAAAATCGCGGTCCGGGGCCAATCGCAGTCGATGGTCCATTCCCCTCCTGCTCCCGAGCCCACCGATCATGGCCACCCACCGACCCGAAAATTCTGCCCTATGTATTTGTCTGGTAAACCTTCTCTGAACTGCTTCCAACGCATTTACATCCTTCCTTAAATAAGGTGACCAATACTGTACACAGTACTCCAAATTTGGTCGCACTATTGCTCTGTATAACTGAAGCATAACATCCCTACTTCTGTATTCAATTCCCCTCACAATAAATGATAATATTCTATTAGCTTTCCTAATTACCTGTTGTACCCGAATACTAGCCTTTTGCGATTCATGCACTAAGAGACCCCGAACCTTCTGCATCTCAGAGATCTGCAATCTCTCACCATTTAGATAATATGTTTCTCTTTTATTCTTCCTGCCAAAATGGACAATTTCACACTTTCCCACATTATACTCCATTTGCCAGACCTTTGCCCACTCACTTAACCTGTCTATATGTTTTTGTAACCTCTTTATGTCCTCTTCACAACTTACTTTCCTACCTATATTTGTGTCATCAGCAAATTTGGCAATCATCGCATCCATCCCTTCATCCAAGTCATTTATATAAATAGTGGACAGTTGAGGTCCCAGCACTGATCCCTGTGGCACATCACTCATTACATGCCTCTCTCCCCCACCACCAACAACCCCCCCCTTAAACCAGCTGACATTTCACCCTTCTCCTATTTTTACTTAGTTCTGTTGAAGGGTCATGAGGACTCGAAACATCAACTGTACTCTTCTCCGCCGATGCTGCCAGACCTGCTGTATTTTTCCAGGTATTTCTGTTTCTGTTTTTGTTTTGGATTTCCAGCATCAGCAGTTTTTTTGTTTTTAACTCATTACATCTTGCCAACCTGAAAAAGACACATTTATGCCTACTCTCTGCTTCCTGCGAGCCAGCCAACCTTCTATCCATGGCAATATGTTCCCCCCGTACCATTAGCTTTTATTTTACACAATAACCTTTGATGTGGTGTTTTATCAAATGCCCTCTGGAAATCTAAGTACAGTACATCTACCTGTTCCCCTTTATCCACAGCACAGGTTACTTCCTCAAAGAACTCCAATAAATTGGTTGAACATGCTTTCCCTTTCACAAAACTACATTGACTCTGCCTGATTACCTTGAACTTATCCAAGTTCCTTGCTATAACTTCTTTAATAACAGCTTCTAACATTTTCCCTATGACATGAGATGTTAAGCTAACTGGCCTGTAGTTTCCTGCTTTCTGTCTACCTTCCTTTTTGAATAGTGGATTTACATTTGTTAATTTCCAATCTAATGGAACCTTACCCAAATCTAAGGAAATTAAAACCAATGCATCAACTATCTCACTAGATTCCGCCCTAAGACCGAGAAATTTGCCACAATGGAGAGGCTTGCCATTGCGGTGAAAATCCAGGAAATGGCTGAAAATTCTAAATTCTGCCCCAAACCTAATATTTCACATCTTTGTGGGGACAGGACTGGAGCTGGACGGGGGTTCGGGCATGCACAATTTGTGGATACAGCAAGCCATTTAAATCACCTGCTTCTGCCACAGAAGTGAGATTTTGTTTGTGAGAATTAAACCCAGGGTGTGCAGAATAGAACAGATAGGAGGAGACCTGAACTTGGTAAATTTATTTGGATAGCCAGGTACCCCTTTAGAGAGGCAAAGTACCCCTATGGATTGGGCCCGGGGGCACCTTTGGCAGAAGTAAGGCACCCTTTGGAAGAGGAAAGACACCATTTTGGAGAGGTAAGGCACCCGTTGGGATTATTAAAATTTACCATAATTATGCACTTTTTATGCACAAGCCCATTGGATCTCTCAAGCCATCAAAGAATTGTTCAGCTGTCAAGGAAATGCCCAGCTGTCATAGAACTGTCAAGAAAGTGTCAAAGCTGTCAAGGGACTGTCCAAGGATACTAGGTGAGTTGCTACTAGGAGGGGTAAAGGGTGGTGCATGGGGGCCATGGGTTGCCATCGGGGTACTGAAGGGCCTTGGGGGATGGGTGAGGGGCATGGGCTGGCACAAGTTGACATAGACAGGGCATAGGGACTGTGTGCAGGGGTGAGAGGGGATGAGGGGGAGGGCTGCCTTTTGTTATAATCTTATATTTTATTTATTTAACTATAGTGCTAGTGCACTGAGTCAGACCTTCTGCCCAGCCTACCTCCGCGCTCGTTCCCGGTCGCCAGCTCTGACTCATATTTCAGCCTGCCGCTGACCACCACCACCCGCTCACTACCCCCCAACGCCCCGCCCACCCCCCGCGCCCCCCTCACCACCCCGCCAATTCAAACCCCAACACTGACTGAAAACCCGACCTGTAGACGGATATTTTTAAAGGTCGACCTTGCAGAGCCAGGAAATTTCCCGACTCTGTACACCTGACCCAGGGATGAAACTCTGGGCCAAAAAGCTTGAGCCAGAATAACAGTCAATACTTGTGACAGTGCATTGTGAGTACAATCCTATCTCAAACTCAGCCATTGCATTTCGATTTATGAGTGGGTTAAATCTGCATAAACGCACCCAGTTCCTTTTCCTGACTTGCTCATCCCATTATCTTATATGCCGTTACAAGATTGGATTGCCGACCAGCTGATTACAAGTATAATTCCCAGGGTTATCTTGCTTATTGGTCTACCATGATTGTGGAGAAATTAAACCCCCCAGGTGTGCGAAACCAGACAGAGATAAGACCTCTGGCAACTTTGGCTCTTCTCAAGAATATAGTGTCAATTATCCTTATTCTGCAGAATTTCAGTGGAAGTGAAACTGGTGCTGAATTGATATTGTCCATCCGTTTATGTAATTATTCTGAGGGTGGAGTTTTGCTGAGCTTCCGCTCAGAAGTCAGAACAATATTGATTCCCCATAGAAATGCAGGGGCAAGCTGATTTATTACAGCTGAAGATTTTCTGTGAATATGCTCTTGGGCAGTCAGCGAAATGCTGTTTTATAAAAAATAGGGCTGTTCCTGTCATATGGAACTTAGCATCGGGGCCGCTAATTTATAGTGACCGAGTAAATTAAATTGTGTTCTTTTATTATTGGGTAGTCTGGATTTTACCAATACTTCGGGCATGTCAAATTCCTCAGCTCCATCCCTTGTCTTGTGAAAACCGTATTTTGTACAAATTCCTTTACTTGTGTCTTTGCTTTTGATTGTTTGGCATTTTTAAAGCACACTGCTAAATCATGTCTAAATTACCATTTGGAAATAATTGCTTTCAATTTAAGTGGAGTGGATAGGAAATGGGGTTTAGTTGCACTAGCAGATATTGGGCTGTGGGAGGCATGTAGGAGGGAGCCAGCCCTGGCCTTTGGCAGCAGTGAGGGTGTTCTCCTGTGGGCCAGAACTCGAGTGAGGATCTTGGGTGCTGGTGGCACTGTAGAGGGGGTCCTAAGGTTGGCGAGCATGGGACGGCTCGGAGGTCTGGCATCAGTATGGAGGGGAAGCTGAAATTGGGCAGGATTAGGGCCTGTGCAGTAAGGGTCAGATGGTGGATTCCTCCCGCCTGTCAGCAGTGAGGGTGCAGGGATGAGGGGGTGAGCTCCCAGTATTAGCTGAAGATTTCTGATAGATATCGAAAAATATTGATTTCATGTTTCATTCATGATTTCATTCCTTCTCATTCGGACTCCCGTGGTGTGGGGTGGGGGGGCGGGCGGGGTGGGTTTGAATTCATTCACTTTGCACCGCTTGAAGCAGCACCACACAGACTATGTTGAATCCTTGGGAGCAGACAATGCCATAGGCCTGTGTGGCATTCTTCAATGACATCATGCAGCTAGTGCAGGTGGTGTCACGGCAAGAGGTGCTGTATGCCCCCGGGGAAATGGCATATCATGTTCGAATTGGCATAGCCGCTTGAAGTGGCACTATGAGAACAATTTTTCCACCCCGTCTTTCTGTCTCAGCGTCACAGGAAAGAGCTTTACTAGCCTCCTGGTAGCGGATTGGGAAACAGGGCGACTGGAAAACTAGCGGGAAGACCCAACAGCACGGCTCCCTGAGGCAGTCCCGCTGCCAGGCATTTCCCCAGTGGTGGGCTGCGATGTAGATCAGCTGCCCACTCCAAGGAGGCAGGCTACCAATTTACATACTTAACGGCCCTATTAAGGGCCATTTCATGGCAACACTGGCATTTTGCTGACAGCAGAGAGGCTGTTGGGTTGCATGGGGAAGCAACGAGCTTAATAGAGGTGGCATCCCTACATCAGACTTGTGGGGGGTGGTGTGTTGGTGCAGAGGGCAGGCCATGGAAACCAGAGGCTTCAAGGCATAAAGAGGGCTCTGTAGACAGGCCAGGTAGTCCCCACGGCTCCAACCATCTCCCTGGCGCAGTTTCCCCTCTGATCCTCGGCCCAGTGAATTTTTCATTGTTTTTATCCTTGCCAGCCTGAGCTTCCAAGGTCTCCTGCCTTCCTCAGCAGTGACCGCCTGAGGCTTCAGAGCTGCTGGCACTCTGATTGGGCCAGCAGCAGCAGGAACCTGTCCGCCATCCTTAAATAGGTGGCAGCCCCACAGACAGTCAATTAGGAAGCACTTTTCACCCTGGTCTCGGGCAAAGTCTGAGGTAAAATTCAGACCATGTTTTCAATAGTCAGAGCGTTTACATTTTCTAACTAGCAATACAATAAGAGTAACGATAATTAACCTTCTATTGGGTTGAGAAATAATCAAAACTCGGCTCAATTTAAAAAAATATTTTAACTACCCATGTTTCTCATTTCATGTCTAACTGTTTATCTGTGTCCCGCATCTTGATATAGTTTTGACGTTTAGGATTAGTTATAATATGGACACAACCACAAGCTAGAATAGGCACCAATCAATACAACCTGTCACTTTTGTAATGGATCTTTCTTTGTGTTCTCATTCTGTCTCTCCCTCTCTCTCTCACACACACACACACACACGCACACGCACAAACATGTACACACCAACAAACAGACGCACAAACATGCACACACACTAAAATGCAGACACAAACAAACACACACACGCAAACATGCACACATAAACAAACACACGGAAAAATGCACATACATTTCTGTTTGAAAAAGAACTAAAATAAATTATCCGGAATAAATTTTTATAGGATTTCGTTTCTAGGATTTATTCAATTTTTGTTTTTAAAAAGACAACTGAATAAGTCCATTAAGAGGGCGAAGGGATATGTTTCCATCATTTGAGTCGAGTGCTACCTGCAAAGTTGTCAATCATTAGAAATGGAAAACTTACAGCACAGAAGAGGCCATTCAGCCTGTAGTTGTTCAAATTGCCGGGATTTCCTCACAGTTAAGAGAGCCTATAGCTCTTGGCTAATATACTGAGTCCTTTCCCAAGCTATTGGGAGCAACTGAAGACTTCAAGTGAAAATTTTAATGAAGCTATCAAAAGGCAAAAAAAATATAAAAATGACCAAAGATTTGCTGCAGCCTTATTTTGAGTCAATCAGCAAAGAGTGACAGTAAAATTTTGACAAAGAATATGACAAAAAGAAAATACATGTTAGATGAAAGATTTAATATACTACAAGTTCAGATAGGCAGTTCCCATTATAAATATGGACATATAATGAGAAATGTTGGCAGGAGCTGCATGCAAGTCTAACCTTTTTAATGTAATGTAGACATATTTGAATGTGGAAGCAAGGTTTAAAATAGCAACAAAAATGGAAGAAAACTCTCATCTAACTTTCTTATCATCTTGCACCCTGTTAACTCATTTTTTATAAGCTTCAACCTGCCATTGAAACAATGGGCTGAGTTTTGAGATCCAACAGAAACAGATCAGCAGTGTTCCCGAAATTCAAGGTGAAAGATTTACTGACTGACTCCCGTCAAATGCAAGTGTCACTTTGTGGGGTCCTCAGTTTAGGCAGCTGCCTTAATGTTAAACAGTGATGCGGTGAGGAGCCCAACGCACGAACAAGTCATGCAAACACCCAGCAACCCTTGGCGGTAAAGGTTGGAATCAGAAATTGGCATGCTCGATTTAAAGGGGTGGGTGCCTGCTGACTAAAATGGTGAGCACTTCTGCCAAAATTCTTAACTGACTGGTGTGGAAAGATTTACAACTGAAGGTGACTGGGGAGAGGAGAAGTGGGATTATTTCTAGCAAGGTAATGGTGCACAGACAGGGAGCAGGAGAGAAATTGTAGTAATAAAGGCAAACACCCAGTTGTGGCCTTGCACCAGCCTCACCATCTCCAATCCTGGATTCTGGAACTCCCTCCCTAACGGCACTGTGGGTGTACCTACATCACAGGGACTGTAGTAGTTCAAGAAGGCAGCTCACCACCATCTTTTCAAGGGCAATTAGAGACGGGCAATAAATGTTAGTCTAGCCAGGAACACGCGCAACCCATAAACAAATGAACAAAACGTGATTCTGGCTGTTCATTTGGATCACTCCTACTTGAGCCAAGGGAGGGCTGGATGGAGGTCAGCCCTCCCTCTCATTCCTCCCAGTCAGACTCGCCCCCTCTTGCTGAAGGCAATCTTCTTCCGAGGGAAAAAGTTGCAGAAAGTAAGTATTCCTTTGAGTAAACTTCTGCCCCCAACATTTTCCTTTGGAAATCATGCCGAAAGAGAGGAGTTTGGAGGGGGATGAGGAGGTGCTCTTTCCCAAGAGAGTAGGGCAATGAGAAAGTGTTGAAGCAATTAGCAGAAGTGTGAAAGGCCTTTCTGTTGTGACCCGATAAACCCAGCCTTCTGTTGGGACTGTTGTGAGGGCAGGTATATATCTGATTGCAACAAGAAGATTTTCTGCTGTGACTTGCTGTGAGTGGAGAGGAAGCTTGTAGAGTGAGGAGGGAGGAGACTTCAGTGTGCTTGGGATGTGGGATGTCAAACAGATTGCTACGGGAAGACATGAGACTTATAAGTGGAGACAGGTGGGCGGGTTTATCACTCTTGATGTGCTGGAATGAGCCATTATATGTCTTTCTTCACTGAACATAGGCCACTAGGGTGGTGCTGTGCATTTTGAAGACTTTAGAAATGTCCTTACAGGATTGTTGCTGTGTTTGTCAGAGGGCCCTGATTCCTCCTCTGGGGAAGTGGGTCCACTTCCATACGTCACCCACTCGACCAGGACTTCCACTGGCACATTACTGGACCTTGTAACCCAAACCCCTGACATTCACCAAATGCTGCAGGTAGCTGCAGAAACAGCAGAACACTTACTCTCTGGGTGGGTGGCTGGTTTGGGAGGGGGGTGGGGGTGAAGAAAGATAACAATTGCTGAGATGTCATACAAAACTAAGCAGGATAAATTCTTCACAGCATGGCATGCTAACCTTTCCTTAAGAAGTGCATTTGTCTTATGAGTACTGCAGCTCTCAGTTGGAAAATCGTGTCTCGTGCCAGTTAGCATTCCCAATGCCTGAGCAGACCAGCCAATGAAATGCAAATAAGGCTCATCTGTCAAAATCAGACAGGACTTTCACCCATGTAATTCGATCCACCGATTGAGGGGGGAGGGCAGTGAGCAGGAAGAGGATAACTCCATAGAAGGGGGATGTAGAAAAATATAATAATTGTTATTGTGCGGAGAGTTGATTCTTTGAGGGAGTGCGCAGAACATCTGTAGACCCAAAGCATCAATGCTTTTATTCTTTCTTCCCCAGTTTTCTCTACTTTGTCAAAGCCCCTGCTTAGAAGGTAGCGGTTCATCCAGATGTATAGTTCCATTGATGCTTGTGGCCCTATTCTTCCTTGTCTAAGTAGCCAATCTCCATGTATGAACAAAGATAATGGAGTCAATTTTGATTCCTTGGCGGTCAACCAGCAGAACGCGCTAGCTGGCCGCTCGTTCTGGTGGGAAAATTACCACCCCCCCCTCTTTCCCAGTGAACTTAAGGTCATGGCCTCATTTACATTTGGCAAGTGAGCTGGAGGGTGCCAAGCAGGTGAGCCAATGTGCCTCACCAGCTTGACATCAGAACATTGGGCTAGGGTGCCTGCCAGCAAGGCAAGTTGTGGAGGCAATGGGGTATGATTCTCACAGCCACAGAGGCTAGGGCTCCCAAGGCGACAGCAACTCAGCTTAATTTTGTGGGCTCCTCCAGGGCCTGCATTAATGATTTGACACTCACCTTTGACCTCTTCAGTTCCATCACCCTTGGAACTGGTCAAAGCATGAAGCACAGGCTTCAATCAGTTCCATGTCAAATTGAGGTGCTATTCAAGGCATGGGATCCCAATTTCTGAATTAAAAGGTGCCCATATCACATGAAACAGGCAAACTCTTTGGACTTCCAGGGTTTCTTTCAAAACAGGCTGCATCATAGGTTTTATAATGGTTTTTAAGAAAAGCTACCAATCCCATTTGGAAAATATTAATGCCATGCTAAGGCAGTAAAATTTGACTCCAGTAAGTATAGTTAGTCTTTATAGGATATTCAGATGCTGAGGTAACGGAGCCAAATAATGTTGCCCATTATCAGCAAGCATGCACTTTCCAGAAGCGGCCATTGGATTATTGTCAGGTTTGAGAGCTCACTTTTATTTTTATTTTCCCTAACCCGTAGAGCATATGGCCAATTTTATTTCTTCTCCACTGAATTGCATAAACCAGGGCTCTATTGGATAGAGAATGGTTCACTACCTATACTGATCTGTTGTGCTATGACCGGGGTGGGAGGAGTGTGCAGTTTATCTAGCCCCACTATTCCACAAATGCCATGCCGTTCAGGTGATTTCTTGGACAAAGCATGCTTCCTCACAGTCCAAGGTGAAATTATGACTTTTAAAAAAAAATCCAGGTGTCCAAATAATGCAATGTCCTTCCAAATTTTAAAAGAAAATACAGTTCTTTTTCTATTTGTTCATGGGATATGGGTGCCACTGGCTAGGCCAGCATTTATTGCCCATGTTCAGAGGGCATTTAAGGGTCAATCACATTGCTGTGGGTCTGGAGTCACATGTAGGCCAGAAGATTTCCTTCCCTAAAGGATATTAGTGAAGCTGATGGGTTTTTACAACAATCGACAATGGTTTCATGGTTGTTAACAGACTTTCAATTCCAGGATTTTATTGAACTCAAATTTCACCATCTGCCTTGGTGGGATTCAAACTAGTTCGAGCATTACCCTGGGTCTCTGGAATACTAGACAGTAACAATACCACTATCCCAGCACCTCCCCATTGCAGGTATGTTTTACAACAACTGAGTTATTTGGGAAACCTATTTTATACTTTCCAGCGGGGGAGCAAAGCTATTAAAATTAATATTTTTAATAAATAAGATAGGGATTAAAAACTAGTGCTACTCAAAATTAATTCTTTTAACGATTATAAAATTATTTCAGCCTATACTGTGATGATGGATGGAAGTTTATTTCCTACATTTATAATTCCAATATTATTTAGTGATCTGGCACATTGAAGTGTCTTATGCACGCATCTGCTCACAAGTACATTGATAAACATTAACCCTATCAGAGGCCATTCAAAGTAGATTCATCCCCACAATTGTTATAGATTCAATTTAAATGTCCTTATGTGTACTTACATTTAACTGGTCAATTTGAATTAAAAGCACTAAAAAAAAAGATTCATCGATTACAGATGACATTGCGATGCTTTAGATTGCAGCTTACTTCTGTGGGAAATGCAATTTTAGTCATAACCTGACTCAACAGAACAGGAGAGAGTCAAACATGAAAGTTGCAATGCCTTTAGAGGGGAGAGAAATCAGATGTGCACTGCACAGGCTTCAATCAGTTCCATGCCAAAATGATAATCAAGACGCTATTTAAGTCAAGGGACCCCAATTTCTGCATTAAAAGGTACCATATCGCATGAAACAGGCAAACTCTTTGGACACCTGAGGTTTCTTTCAAAGCAGGATGCATCATAGGTGTCACACATAACGGGCAGAATTTTACATCCCACTGGCGGGTGCGCGCGGAAGTTAGAAGCGGGTCCGCTGACAATTAAGAAGGCAGTTCAGCCCATTCACGGTGCAACTGTCTCCGATTTTTCATGGCCCGCCCAACCTTACAATTGGCGGGCGGGCGGGCGGGCGAATCAGCCAGGCGGCCTTTGAATTTTTCATAAACCGCATCCAAGGGCGGGGTGAAATCTCTGTTATGAAATAAAATAAAAAAATAAATATCTGTGGACAGCATTTTTATGACATATATTTTCAGGTGCTTGATTGTGACACATGGACATTTTTTTGCAGCTTTCTAAATCTTTATTCCATCATTTGAAGGTCTGCAGCTCCCCGAGGCAGCTGCCTGCCTTCAGGGAGCTCTCTCGCAGCGCTCACCCACACCCGTGGTGACATCATCGCCTGCCCACTTCTCACCCCCCCCCCAGCAGCAATGAGCTTTTCAGCATGTGTCTCACGCTGGCTAGCCAGCGCTAAATCACGGTTGGCAGTCCATTTCCCAGACACTCCCATGTCCACCGATCGCGCACGCCTGCCAAAGGTAAAATTCAGGCCAAAGTTTCCAACATTCTAGGTATGAAGGTTAACTAACATGTTCAAATATAAATTCAAAGACATTATTTGGGTCAACTTCTTTATTGAAATAATGCATGCAATGAGTTGGTGTGAATGCAATAAAAACAGCACATTGGGAATTGTCTAAGTCTCTACTATTTGAGCTACAGGGAACAGTGCATGTGCATCAATACCCTGACAGGGGCAGAGTGTCCAATAGTAGTGTGAACTTTGACAAGAGGGCTCAGTTTTAATTTTAATTAAGCCCTTGACTGAGCTGAGCCAACAAAATCCAACTAACTTGCAGAGCGGCGAGGGGAGAAAGCAAACACACCAGAAAATCCCAGCCCAATCCCCCAGTGGCAATGGAGCATGAGCCTCTTCAATTCCACTATAGTCTGTGCACTCACTTTAATTACCCCATGCCTGGAGATCAGCAGGCATATTATATAGGAAACCTCCCACATTGCTTACAACAGTGACCAGCAGATTGATCTTTCGTTCCTGTAGACCCCAGGAGCGATTGATGGTAGGGTCAACTCCTTATCACCACGGGTCTGCTGTAAATTCAGCAGACGACGTGAAACGACAGAAGGAACCCCATTCCCCCAAGGTTCCTGGGGATCTTCCCCTGGAATTGCTGCAGGCAAGTGAAAGAAGCTCAACAGAAACTCACCTCCAATGTTTATTAAAATGACTACATTTCGCACAATAGTGAGAGTAAACTTAAATGAACCCTACAACAGCTGCCTACTTTGATTTATCTCATGCCAAGTTCCCTGGCACAAGCAGGAACACCAGCAGAAGTTGATGCTAGGTTTTGAATCTTCATGTGCAATTACACAGTACATAGACTAGAATATTTTGAAAAATATTATTAAAGGTTTCCTGCGGAAATTGTTACGAACCTCGTTAATTATCAAGAATCACAGAACTGAACACTTGGTGTTTGGAGAAGCAAATAATTGTCTTGTTATGAATTTAGTTATGCAGAATGTAGGCTGTGCAAAATTGACAATAATTACTATTACACAACTCCTTCATTATAATTCTCTCCATTGTAAAACTATCTCTGCTGCAAGGCTTCTGAACTTAGGTTCCTCATGTTACATTTTATACAGTATTCTGAGATTTATTATAACATGAACCTCATTCAAATGCACAAAATGATTGTCTCTGAAGCACCGTATAATAATGAGGCTAGAATGTTCTCACATTGTAATACAGTGAACTCCAATTTAATGTGTGACTGATTGTCCACATTTTTGTTTGCCATATGTAAGAGAAGTAGGTTTAAGAGATGCTTTACAGGCATATTTCGGATGATGTAAGGTCGTAGGGGCGATGGAGAGGCACTTTCTGGAGTTAGGAGGTGAGCCACTTGCCGCATGGCCTCTGACCTGATCAGATTGCCATGGCATTTATGTTGTTGGTCCAGTTGAAGTTCTGGTTAATGGTGACCCGCAACATAAAGGGGACTCCATGATTATAATGCCATTGAATATCAAGGAGAGGTGGCTAAAGAAAAAAACATTGCATTTAAAAATTTAGTTTCTTGACCACTGCATGTCCAAAAGTGGTTTACAGCCAATTAAGGACTTTTAAAGTATAGTCGCTGTTGTAATGCAGGAAATGCAGCAGCCAAGTTGCACACAGAAAAATCCCCTAAACAGCAATGTGATCATGACCAGATAATCTGTTTTTTTTTGTGATATTGATTGAGGGAAAACTATTGGTCACGAAACCAGGGATAACTCCCCTGCTTTTCTTCAAAATATGCCATGGGTTCTTTTATGTCTATCTGACAGCCTCGGTTTAACCACTCATCGAAAAGACAGCACCTCTGATAATGCAGCACACCCTCAGTGCTGCACAAGTACCATATCTTTGTGCTCAAACCATGGAGTTGCACTTGAACCCACAGGTTTCTGACTCCAGAGGTGAAAGTCCTACCTAAAGCACCACGGACACTCTTTCCAGTTGGAAATGGTCCCACTTTGATGGAGATGAACAGCCCCTTTTCTGATCTTGTGTTGAAGCCATTGAAGATGGTTGGGCCTGGGATGCTGCCCTTGAAAGCCTCTGCAGTGATGTTTTGGAGCTGAGGTGATTAACCTGTAATGAACACAACAATCTTCCTTTGTGCCAACAAAAGCCCAGCTACCGGAATAAAGATCAGAGTTCGGAAGAGGATTCGTATTTGACCCGAAACACTGGGCGGACTTTTCTGTGCTCACTGGCCTCAGGCGTGTTTGGCGGCGTGAATGGACAATATGGTGAGAAGGCGAAGAATTGGTTTCATGCCGCTGTGAAAGCACTTTGCAATTGTCCGCTCTGCCCATCAATGGTGGGCTGCGTTTCCTGCTGTCGGACATTGTAACCTCATTATAATGCATGTGCATATCATTATAAGGCCAGCCCGCCGGAATCATCACCCCCCGCCCCCCCCCCACACACTGTGTCATCCGCCCACATCGGCGGGAAAACATGCCGGTGCAGAGCATGTCTTGACAAGTGTGCCATGCAGAAGGAATCCAGGGGGAGGAAGGAGTCCAGCGGGAGGAAGGACTGCAGAGAGAAGGGGAGGAGTAAGGGCTGAGGAAGAAGTAAGGATGTATGAAAGAGCTGGCATAGGGGGAAGGATTAAGGCTGGAGGAAGAAGTAAGGGTGTCTGAAGGAGTCAGGAACAGGGAAGGACTAAGTTGGGGGGTGGGGGTGTTGTAATATGGAGGGGGGAGAGATGTTTGGGGAAGGAAAGGACTAAGCGAGGAGAGGGGAATCTTAGTGGGGTGGGGACTAAAGGGGGAAGTCTGGGGTTGGGGGGAAGAAGTTCCAGGGGGGCAGGAGTTCCAAGAGGGGAAGGAGTCTAGAGTGGAGGAGGTCCAGATGAACATGCAAGGGAGGACTCTGGTGAGTCCATGATTGCCTCCTGGGGAATGAACTGAGGGTGGGCATTATATGAGGGAATGGTGAGAATGACTAAGGGCAGACTGAGGTGCTAGGCTGGGAGGGTGAGGCTTTGATGGAATTGGTAGAAGTGACAGGGAGGGTGGTTGGTGGGGACTCAGAGGCAGACACAAACCCTGGGGGTGGGAAAGAGGAGGTCAAGGAGGTGAATGTGGATGGGGGTGGGATTTTTGGGAAGGAAAGGAACGTACATGTTCACCTAGAAATCCCCGAAAGAAAAGGGTTGTAGCAGGGGGGAGGTGGATAGTGATGCAAGGGGGTCAACAGTGATGAGGGACAAGAAATGGATGACTGGGGGAAGGGAAAGGATGGGGGAGCACAAGAAAAACTGTAGCACTACCATGCTGGATAAATCGCAAGTGAAACAAGAGTCATGGTGGGCGAGATCAGGTGCTGCACGGGAGTGTGATCAGTGGGTGGGCGGAGATGCAGGTTAGCTCAGATGGACAGCTGAAAGAGAACCCCAGCAGGCAGCATTCGAAATGCTCAGGACATTGAGATGAGTGCTATACATGAGGGATCCATGTGCGTGGGAGAATGTTTGCATGAGGCTCTGAAAGGCCCTGACACACACACACACTTCTCCCTCCAGAATCACTCGTGGGCCGGCTGTGTGCAGCTGAAGGGCTAGTGGGGGCTGGGGAAGGTGTGCAAGTGGGGGATTGTTGGGGGGTGGGGGGGGGGGATGCAGGGGAATGACTTGCAAAGCCTGTCAATGAAGTTGAAAGACACCATTACATATTATTCAATGAAAGTGAACAAATTTCCAGATCATAAATTTACAAAGTGTGTTCACTCGTGCAACTAACTGTGACCAGAATTTCTTGAGTTTTGAATGCCTTAGACTTCTAGGTGCTATCCTGACATCTGTAGCAGGGATGGAGACAGCCTGTGCAATGGTTGACCCTGTTGCCTCTGATGACTTTGGTGTGTGTCCTCTGGAGAGCTGATGCCTTGGGGGCCCCGGCTTGCTCTGGCTGTCCTCCTGTGTGCCAGCTGCTCCCCCTGCGGTGACAGAGGACGAGTTTGAGGGGGTCACTGGGAAAGGGAACTTGGAGGAAGAGGGCAGCCTCTGAGATTCCTGAGTGGATGTCCCAGGGGTGTCCAGCTGCCAATCCTTCTCCCTTTGGGGCACTCAAGGGCCCTGGCCTGACTTCTTGAGTGGAAGAAGCACTTGGGCAGACATCAAGATGCCTGTTTCCCTATTGCCTTGTCACTGCAGGAACTCACTCATGGCTACCACGATAGAGTGCACGTCTGTACACACCTCCCCATTTTGCCGGACCAGGGTCTCCATGGCATCTGCCATTCTCCCCATGGAGACCTCCATATGTGTACATGTGGGCCCCACCTCATCAGGGATCAGGCAGACATGCTGCTCCGACTTGTGTGTCACTCCATTGAGGGCTTCCAACAGCTCTGCGTGATGTTCTCCCCGTCATCTCCTGGCTTTCCAGGATGAGTTGGAAGGCCAGATCCAGAGGCTCGTCATCTGACTCAGACCTGACAGACATCTCTTTCCTCTGAGTGCCGGGGAGCTCAGCTGAACATGCCTCCTTCTGCTGCAGACACATGTCCATGCAGTGACCACCAGATTGTGAAGCCAAGCCCGCTCTAGATCTAGGTCCCACCAAGGTGTGTGTCTCTCTACTGGTGGAGAGTGTGGTTAAGCGCTGTGACAAGTCTTCCAGGCTACTTATTTCCAGCTCTTCAATGGAGGAGGAGTCCTCTTCACTGAAGGTGAGGATGTGGGTGAACCTGAGGGACTGGCTCACTGAGCATGTCAGTCGCTTGGCAGAGCTCCCTGTGAACCAAAGTAGAGATAATTAGTGCATGGCAGTAGTGTCAAAAACAGGAGAAAGAGCATTCACAGTTGCATTGAGAGAGGAATGATGAGGTGCAGGGTCCTTACGAGGGTGTTCACTGCCAATCTCACCATCACTGCAGGCACGGTCCACGTCCCTACCAGTCAGCACAATGGCACGCTCCTCAAAGTGGGTGAGGGGCCTAATGTGGGCCACTCCACCCCCAAGACCTAGGACCTCTTCCTGCTGCTGTGAGCCAGCTTCTCCTGCATGAAAACAGATGGACAGAGTGTGAGCAGGACACATGGCACTGTGAGGAATGTTTGTGTGGTGAGCAGAGGCATGGACGGGATGAAAACGCGAGCTCGAGAGGATATGAGTCTGATGGAGATGTGAGGGTGTGTGCGAGAGTTAGTGGTGTTGTCTCTTGAGATGTGAGATCTGTGGATGTGTGGTGGGTTTGTGAGTGAATTAGTTGAGAGTGATGAGAAGAGTGACTTACCCTGGCGGAAGAGATGAGACTATTCATCCTATTGCGGCACTGGGTGGCCGTCCTCTTTTGCAGGGCATTGGTGCTGACCACCCCTGCCACCAGCTCTCATGCTGGATTAGTGATGCTGCTGCCCCTCCTGTGGCCAGAGCCCCCTGTAGAGGACATCACAGCGGGCCTCCACTGTGTCCAGAAGCCCTCAAGGGATGCTTCGTTAAATAAGGGTCTGCAGTCTTCTTGCCTTCTTGGCCATGTCTTCTTTGTAGCAGTCATGGCATGGAAACACAGAGAGGTGTGTGTGTGACTAAATAGGGCACGTGGTGTGATAAAGTGGTCAGGTGGTGATGTGGTGGGCGAATGAGAGCCTGCCCGGGAATCTATAGTTGATTTAGCGGGATTGGGGTGATATGGCGTGAGAAGCCATCATTCCGGCCGGCGAGTATAACGTAGTTTCTCCCAACCTCTACCGCACTTAGTGCAAATCTGGGATGATTCCATCCTCTGTTTTTCTCTCCACAGATGCTGTCAGGCCTAGTGAGCTTTTCCAGCACTTTTTGCTTTTATTTCAGATTTCCATCATCTGCAATTTTTTGCTTTTATTCCAGCTACTGGAGGATCCCTCCACTCCTGATCCCCATTGACTCGAGTTTTACTAAGACTCCTTGGTGCCATATCGAGCTAATGCTGTTTGACATCAGGGGAAGTCACTCTCACCACACCTCAGGAATTCAGCTCTTGTATTCACGTTTAGACCAATCTATAATAAAATCTGGAGCCAAGCGATTCTGATGGAAATAAAAAGCTTTGCTGATCGGGCTACTTCTGAGTAAGTGCCTCTTGATAGCACCGCTGCTGAATCTTTGCATCACCTTGCTGATGACTGGGACTAATCTGATAGGATACCAATTGGTCAGGTTGGATTTGTCTTCCTTGTTATGGATAAGATATGCCTGGGTAGGCTTCTGCATTATAGAATCAAGACCAGTGTTGTAGCTGTCCAGTAACATCTTGGCTGGAGCCATGGCTTATTCTGGAGCATGGGTGCTCATAGCTACAGCTGGGATGTTGTCAGGGCCCGTAGTCTTTGCTGTGTCCAGTGCACCTAGCCATCTCTTTGATGTAACATGCAGAGAATTATATTGGCTGAAACCTACCAGCTGTGATGATGGGACCTCAGGAGAAAGTTGAGAAAGATTAACCAGTCAGCACTTCTAATGAACCCACCAGATCTAGGTTTTTCAATTATGACGGCAACCATATAGCCATTAAAATGAATGGGTTACTGCTGAGATTATAATCAGAAAATCCAGGCAATGGTTTACCCAGCCTTGAGCTGTTCTATACTTCTTGGTATCAATTAAGCATTTCTTCTTGATTCACTTCACCTTCTCTCCCCGCCTTTTATTCACTCTGGCATTTGATGTCTGTCTCTAAATGAAAATAACTGACATTTCCTGCAGTGCACAACAGAATGCTGTTTGTTTTGATGTGCAAATATGTCTGGATATTGCCTATGATTTTATAATTCCAGTATCTTCTAACTTTCATTGTGTGGCCACCCAACTCAATCATAAACAGCCTACTTAACTGTGGCATTCGCTGGCTATGATGTGACAAGAATTGTCTCTTAGTACATACTCGTGGTAAATGGACAATACGTCATGGCTGGCGATACATATGAGTCATAATTCATAACTGATGAAGCTAAGTATATTTGGTCAGTCTTATGAATGGCTCCATTTACTATTTCCAACCACCAGCTGTGACACATCGGGCCAATTTTCTGACTATCTGTATCGTTTACTTTGATGTGGTATGTGCTGGGGGGAGGGGGGGTGCGGGTGGTGTTGGGGGAGTGGAGTTACCAGAAAATACTGGCAAAAGGTCCTCTCAACTAGGAGCTAGGAGCTCGGACCCACCATTCAATTTTCCAATTTTGACATTGTGATCACTCTGCACATTAACCTGTCATCTCCAGTCATCTCTTTAACTCTTAGAACTTAACACAAAGCTGAATTACTGAACTATTGATTCCTGCAACCTAAATTGTGAAAATAGAGGTAAAATCTTATGTCTGAGTATTTTTGATGTGTAAGATAAAGGTGAGTGGAAGGAATGGCAGGGAGATATACTTACCTTTAAATATCCTTTACACTTATGTGGATTGACTATAGAAGAGTTGATGTTGTTCTCCTTAGTACAGACAGTATTGGGGGAAATTTACAGTTAGAAATCATGAAGGGTTTTGTTAGAGTAAATGAGGAGAAACTGCTTCTATTAGCAGATGCTTCGGTGGCAAGAGGACACACATTTAAGATAATTAGCAAAAGAACCAGAGATGAGTTAAGGAGAAAATGATGTGGGCAGCCAGTTGTTATGATCTGGAATGTATTGCCTGAAAGTGATGGATTAGATTGAATAACTCAGAAAAAGGAATTGGATAAATACTTGAAGAGAAAAAAAAAGTGCATGGTTATGGGAAAAGAGGAAGGGAATGGATCTAATTGGATCGCTCTTCCAAAAAGCTGGCACACACATGATGGACCAAATGGCCTCCTTCTGTGCTGTATTATTCTATGATTCTTTGAAGCCAAGCTTTCAGAGACAGTCATCACAATCCTGAACTATTAGAAGAGAACTAAGTTAACAGGCTAAGTTTACCAGGAAGTAATGTTGGAGTTGTGCCATTTCCTGCAAACAGACCTGCAGGCAACATTCCCCCTTCAGGGTTGACATGGTCAGTGACAGTCAAGGTTACAACCACCACAAATTCTAAACCCGTCTTCCCTGTAATATGCAAATTTGGTGGTACATTGAATAAAGGAGAAACTTTTGGAACTAAAGCAAAGGTAAATTTACCCTTTAGTATGAAGGGGACTGAAATCAATGGCACAAAATGTTCCATTGCACAACATTGACTGCTACCCCACACAAAGTCTTCACTATACCTTCCAAACTGAAAGTTTTCCAGTTTTTGTTATGTGCTGCTGTGCCCTACAAATTGAAAATTTATGTTAAGACATATCGGGATCATATATAGTGAACCCGCCCTACTGCCCGTCATGCATGAGCAAGATGTTATTGAATGGCCGAACAAGCTCAAGAGGCCAAGTTGCCTACTCCTGCTCCTAATTCACATGTTCATAAGTAGCACACAAACACATATCAAGCGGCTAGATTTTGTTCATAGCATTTGTTATGTGAAACAGTTTTAAGGTCATCAAGTGTGCCAGGAGTGTTAGTGACAATGCATGGTAAACATTCAGATGTGTGGAAGTTAGTGTGGATACTTTGCCTAGGGCACTTATATATAGTGCATCTTCTTCATTGAAGGTACAGATGGCTAGGTTTACTTTACTGATTTCTTTAGGTCAAAAATTTCTTCCTAATTTGATGCACCACTGGAGACAGCAATTACACATTGCACAGCTGACTGTGGAGACCATATGTTGGAGTGAGAAACTTAAAATCAGCACTTTAACTGCTACATCTGTATACCTGTGTATTTCTCTTTTCTTTATATTTGTTCATTGATGTGAACATCGCAGGCCAGGCCAGCATTTATTACCCATCCCTAGTTGCCCTTGAGAAGGTGGTGGTGAGCTGCCTTCTTGAACCTTTGCAGTCCATGTGGTATAGGTACATCCACAGTGCTGTGAGGGAGGGAGTTCCAGGATTTTGACCCAGTGACATTGGGGGGAAAGCGATATACTTCCAAGTCAGAATATGTGTGACTTGGTGGGGAACGAATATGAGGTAGTGCTTCTGTGCTACCCTTGTCCTTCTAGATGGTAGAGGTCATGGATTTGGAGCCTTGGTGAGTTCCTGCAGTGTATCTTGTAGATGGTACAAAGTGCTGCCACTGTGTGCTGGTGATGGAGGGATGTTCAACATGGTGGATGGGGTGCTAATCAAATAAGTTGGTTTATTTGGACGATGCCGAGCTTCTTGAGCATTGTTGGAGCTGCCTTCATGCAGGCAATTGGAGAGTATTCCATCACGCTCCTGACTTGTGTGTGGACAGGTTTTTGAAAGTCAAAAGGTGCTTGCCACGGAATTCCGAGCCTCTGAACTGCTCTTGTAGCCACAGTATATATATTTCTGGGCCAGTTACGTTTCTGGTAAATGTCAAACTCCAGATGTTGATGGTGGAGGAATTCAGCAATGGTAATGCAGTTGAACATTAATCACAGAGTCAAAGAATTTTTACAGTGCGAAAGGAGGCCATTCAGCCCATTGTGTCTGCACTGGCTCTCTGAATGAGTAATTTACTTAGTGCCATTCTCTTGCCTTCTCCCTATAACCCTGCACATTCTTCTGTTTCAAATAACAGTCTAATTCTCTTCTGAATCCCTCAGTTGAACCTGTCTCCACCACAATCTCAGGCAGTGCATTCCTGACCTTAATCACTTACTAAGTGTTTTTTCTCATATCACTTTTGCTTCTTTTGCAAATTATCTTAAATCTGTGCCCTCTCACTTTCGGTCCTTTCATCAGTGGGAACAATTTCTCCCTATTTACTCTACCCAGAGCCCTCATGGCTTTGTATATTTCTATCAAACTTTCAGCATTCTTTTCTCCGAGGAAAATAGTCCCAACTTGTCCATTCTATTTACATAACTCAAGTTTCTCATACCTTGAACCAGGCTTGTGAATCCTCCCTGCATTTTCTCCAATGTCTTAACATCTTTCCTAAAGTTTGGCACCCAGAACTGGACATAATACCAAGCTGAGGCTGATTTAATGTCTTATACAAGTTCAACATGTCCTCCTTGCTCTTGTACCCTATGCCACTATAAATAAAGCCTAGGAAACTGTATCCTTGGCTTTATTAATCAAAGCATAGAGTTCAAGATCAAGGAGGTTATGTTGAACTTGTGTAAGGCACTAATCTTGTGGCATTTTCCATCAAGGAGAGATGGCAATATTTTCTCTTGGAGATGGTTATTGCCTGGCACTTGTGTAGCATGAATGTTACATGCCATTTATCAGCCCAAGACTGAATGCTGTCCAGGTCTTGAAACATGAGGACACAGGCTATTTCAGTATCTGAGGAGTTGCGAATGGTGCTGAACATTGTAAAAACATCAGCGAACATCCCCAATTCTGACCTTATGATGAAGTAAAGTCATTGATGAAGCAGCTGAAGATAGTTGGGCCTAGGACACTACCCTGAGGAACTCCTGCAGCGATGGCCCGGGATTGAGATGATTTACCTCCAATAAATACAAGCATCTTCCTCCGTGCTAGATATGACTCCAACCAGTAAGGAGTTTTCCTTGATTCCCATTCGCTTCCATTTTGCTAGATCTCCTTGATGCCACGCTCAATCAAATGCTGCCTTGATGCCAAAGGCAGTCATTCTCACCTCACCTCTGGAATTTGATTTTTTTGTTCATATTTGGACCAAGGTTGTAATATGGTCCATACACTAAAGTAGAACATTTTTTTCAACATTTTTGACGGCCAAAATAATGACCTTCCTCTTAAAAGGGACTTCCTAGCTTTCAATAATGAGAGCAGTGCTGGAACCCTATTTGGAAAGCTATGCATTCCCAACAATTGTAACTGCATGCCCACAGTGAATATCTACCAACCCCAGAAGGTTTGTCACCCACAGTTGTCTGGTACTCGGACAGGCACAAGGACCCCTTCCTCAACCAGTACAGCTATGTTGGGCTGAATGGCCTCCTGCTGCACTGTGTCATTCTATCATTGTGTTCACATCCACACAAGTTGCCAACAATCCACCTTTTCCTGTTTACAACAATTAAGGCACATTCTCAACAAAATATAACAACTTGTGGATCAATTTGAATCTTTATCGTAGAAATATTTCCCAAGTAGCATTATCCAAAGCATAATGGGCAGAAATGGCTGCTGATGTGTAGGTTTTCTTTGCATCGTTTATCACCTGAAAAGCCTGCTGATGTTGTCGTGATAGTATTTTGTATTGTTGAATCAACCGTGGCTCGGTTGGTGGCATACTTGCCAGAGTTAAAAAGTTCTGCATTCAATTCCACTTCCGGAATTGAGCACAAAAATCATGGCTGATACTCCAGTGCAGAACTGAAAGACTGCTGCACTGTAGAAGTTGATGTCTTTCGAATGAGACATATGGAAAGGTTGATTGCACTGGAGAGGGTGCAGCGGAGATTTATTAGGATGCTGCCTGGGCTGGAGGGTCTGAGCTACAAGGAAAGGTTGGATAGGCTGGAGTTGTTTTCCTTGGAGCAGTGAAGGTTGAAAGGGGACCTGACAGAGGTGTATAAGATTATGAGGGACATAGATAGGGTGGATAGGAAGGCACTTTTCCCATTAGTAGAGGGGTCAATAACCAGGGGGCATAGATTTAAGGTAAGAGGTAGAAGGCTAAGAGGGGAGTTGAGGAGACATTTTTTCACCCAGGCGGTGGTGGGATTCTGGAATTCACTGCCTGAAAGGGTGGTTGAGTCGGAAGATCTCATAACATTTAAGAAGCATTTAGATATTTATTTGTGTTGCCATAACCTCCAGGGCTATGGGCCAAGCACTGGAAAATGGGATTAGTGTAGTCAGATCTTTGTTGACCGGCACAGACACAATGGGCTGAATGGCCTCCTTCTGTGCTGTAGACATCCATGAGTCTATGAATTTAAACCTTGACCTTATCTGATATCTCAGGTGGACATAAAAGATCCCATGGTACTATTTTGAGGAAGAGCAGAGGAGTTATTCCCATTGTGCTAGCCAATATTTATCCCTCAATTAACAAATGTCACAAAAACAGATTATCTGATCATTATCCCATTGCTGTTTGTGAGAGTTTGCTGTGTATAAATTGCCTACCACATTTCCCAACAGTGCAACAGTGACTACACGTCAAAAGTATGTCATTGGCTGTAAAGTGCTTTGAGAGGTCAGGTGGTCATGAAAAAGACTAAATAAATGGAAGTTTTTATTTTCCCATACACATTATTTTTTTGTGTAAATTGTGCTGGACAGAACAGGCAGTCAGGAATAGAACTACAATAGGAATGTGAAGTTCTTCTTGGCTGAAACCTAACTCAGGACCAGGCATATAAAAACAGAAAATGCTGGAAATACTCAGCGTGCAGGTTAGGGAGCATCTGTGGAAAGAGAAATAGAGCTAACATTACAGGATAATGACCTTTTGTCAGAAGACATTCATCCTGTAGGTGCTGAAAATCCTCATATTAGTTTTCAAAATGTGCACGTTACATCTCTTTAACGTTCACAAAAAATTCCTTAACGGCTAATCACGCAGAATCACAGACCATCGCCGCAAAAAGTAAAGGAAAATAAACTGCAAATATTAGCAACCCAAAATATTAATGGTAAACGTTCGTATGTTACATTTAACGTAAAGACAGGTGTCACAACTGCAGATCATAGCTCTGAATTACTTACGCACATATTGAACTATTTAAGTAAGACCTGCGTTTTTTTTTTTGAAAAAGGGCATACAAGCAAAAGCTGGCTTAGAGTCTAAAGTAACTCCTTTGTAGATTACACTTGATCATTAGTCCAGACAGAATGGAATGTCACACCTAAAAAGGTGTCAAGGCCTACTTCAGACAGAGGCACTTCAAAGGAAGGGATGCAATGAAAAATCTGAACTGTAATCTCCTGTGGTTGCATGATAATGGAGGCTGATTACTATCTCAGCAGAAATCATCTCGTGTTGAGCTATATTCCAGATTGTGGACATGATCTGAGTTGAAAGGAAGCAGAACCTGGGCGAAAGATGCTTATTTTTCCCTTCCAGGGATACACAAGAAAAGTAGTTAAAAAGCCAACTGCAACCCTACTCCCTGTGTAGTAGTGTGGTTTTCTCAGGTGTGCTGTGATAGTGTGTGCTATGAAGGTCACAGCTGAAGCACAACAACTAGACATCCTTGTGCTTGTAGGTTAAAAAAAAGTCTCTGTTGCTGGAAGCAAGTCACAAGTCAGCAAAGCCAAGATAAAAAAAAAACAAGTTTACTCCTTTCAGCTAACCTACAGAACCAAGAATCTCCAAACCAACTGCTTAACTGCCAAAGTCAGCTCTACTGGGATTACCCAACTTCACCATCGCAATGTTTCACAATCTATTCCTCACAGACAATCCAAATACTGATTAGTATATCTTTCTTTAACTTTTATTTTTGGATTCACTTCTCATTACCAATCTGTGTGTATGTGTGTTGCATTACCATTATTTTTTCTCACGTTTGGTAACCAATAAGCTCACTCCTTCTTTGACTCAAGAAAGCCTGGTTAAATTGGATCCTTCTAAAACATAAATACATTTGGACTGTGAAAAGGTATCCATGAGGGAAGGAATCCTTTTTAAATTAATGTTGTTACCACCAACCAATGGGGTTGAATAAAGAAGGGGAGCCAGTTCACCCTCCTCACCCGGAAGCATAACAATTTAGGGTACCTCATCCAGGATCATAAATTGGGGGACCTCGCTTGGGGACCAGTCGTAATGCAAGTTAGTGTTTTGGATACAAGTGCTTTCTCAGAATTGGCATCTCCCAACTCATCGATTCCAGGCAAATAAACAAACAATGGAAGATGATGATCTGTTCATATATTACTGAATATTACTGCATTCATCAAAGGGTTAATAACAAGTTAAGGCTTTGCTCCAGTGAGCAGGCTATTGCAGCAACAATAGCAATGCATTTGCACCACTTGCACTGTTAGATCAGAGAATATCAAACTATACCCATTAGAGGCCGTGGAAAGGTCAAGCAGGTGCACTAAGTAAAAGCCTAAGGGTAACTATTCTGAATAATTTTATGGAGCAAAGGTACATCTAGATTAAATACGAAAAGTATGGTAAAGCATCCTGACCCCAAAGGGAATTGAATGTGTTAAAAGGTTTCTGCAATACAAGAATGTGCTTAATCCCCAAGCCCATATAAAACTCAATCATTTTGTTAAAAGTGCATGTAGGAATGCATCAACATAAAAAATAAAAGATAGAGAACAATTTTAGACTCTGTACAATTTATGCTGGAAAATGAATCTGCCCAATGGCAGCCCAAGGCCCACCAACTCAATTTTTTACTAGACCTCAAAATGGGTGGCCAGCAATCTCACCTAAAGTAGGCAGGAGCCTTATTTATAGGCCAATTTCAGTATTCCACAAGTGGAGAACACACTCAGCACAATAGAACTGAGCATTGAGTGGGAACGCCAACAGTCCTTAAACGAACCACCTCACAGGCCAGCCCTACCAAAAGGCCCGTGGCACTGATTTTTGAGTGCTTGTAATACATGGTCCTCTGAGTCCTTCCTCTCCACCCACCCACTTAAGTGCTGACTTCAGCTGCAGATCTGCAGAGAAACCACCTGATTTCTCTCCTTCCCCACAACCTGAACAACAAGCTGCCCATCAGTGTTCGTTGAACACACGGCTGTGCAGATAATGCACAGCCATGGAAATGGTTTGGACTTTCTGCTGGTGTCATCAGGCAGAAGGTAATGGTCGGCCCGCCAACCACCCACCCAAATTGCACCATGGTTTTAAATGACCTCTGTAGAGTCTGGGCGAAGAAAATGGATTTTCTAATTTTCATTTGAATCCTGAAGACTTAAAAGCATCACTGCTTTTGCTAGTGGTGAAAGCACATCAGATTGCAAAGCTGGTGATGAACGATGTGCAGGCTGGGTACATGGTATTAAATTAACTGTAGCATTACCATACACATTAAAGAGACAGCAAAAGCTTTCATGGACCCTCAAAGCACTTTGGTCGAAAACTGATGAAAATTAAAATGCCATTAGCTCCTGAATAAATCTTTGTAACTTCCAATTGCCTTACCGCTTGCTTATTATTATTTTTGATGTTATTTATTTGCTTTTGATAGTTCATTAACTGTTCCCTTGTAGAAGTCTGAGGAGCAGACAATTGAGTATCATTAAATGGCATACAGCATTCATAAAACCTAAGTAAAGTTGATAATTAAGAAGGTTCCTCTAATAGCTTTATGGTTAACTAGACTGCTGCTGATCCATACATACCAGGAAATTCCTTGGTTAAATTTCCACCCTTGACTGTGCAGACATACGTGCATAATTCAAACTGTTCAAATTTACAGGAGGTACTAAAACAGAAGGGACAGTTGAATCAGAGGTGGTGACCATAAAATGAGCTTGACAAAATATCTAAGGTAGGAGCAATGCAAATTAAATTTACTGCAGATAAGTGCAAAGTACTCCATAAAGAGAGAAAATAAAAGGTGATATAAATACTTCATCAATTATGTTGCAAGAGCTAAGAGGCAAGCTGGAAGATGGATTCAGATTTTATGCAACAATTGGACTGATAATTTAGATTGGAAATGTGGCCGTTTAGCACCCAATCTTGCTGTAGATAATTTCCTCCATCATTTCCTTTGTTTATATTAAGCATGTGCTGCGACCCAGAAGCAGTGCAGCCATAGTTTTCCCAACAAATCCATGCATACTTTGACTGGGTGGCATTTTTAAGCTTTAAAATGTTTTTTTAATGCAAATCCAAAGTATGGCATTCATCAAAAAATGTTACTTGCACCAAGTCTGTCTGCTTTGCACCAGAATGGGTCAGCCACTCTTTCACTTAGAGTGGAGCATGAATTTGAGGACAAACATTCTGCAGGTATGTTGAGCCTGTTCTCCAACCTCAGACCTGGCCTTGTTTATTCATTTCATTAATTACTTTACTTAAAAAGAACTACAAAAACATTTTGCAAAATTATGATTACCATTATTTGCAGTTGCAGGGCCAGAGCAATGGAAGTGAGCTTCCAATTGTTGATATTTAATGGCAGAGGGTCGTAAAAGTTGTGGGAAAATATGGAACCCCATAAGTTAAGTCAGTGCACACAAAAGTTTCCCTTTCTGGTGCACTATTCAAGAATTCCAATGACAAAGATGTACTGTTATAATTGGACAGGCCTCCAGGAAAATCTTGGCTACTACTAGACTTGTGCTTAGCATATACAAGCACTGTGGATTAGCGATCAAAAACATGAGTAATATGCTGAGTTACATAGCCAAAACCTTAAGAGTCCGGGTAGAATGCTGAGACAGATAGCCAAAGCAGCAGGAGCCAGCAGGTGTCACATTTAAATGGTATCTTGCTGGTGATCATTGCTTGCTGTACATTGTGCAATCTCATGAATGGGCATAAGTTGACACTTTCGTTCCTGAAAGTGCTTGTCGACCTAAGATTACCCTGAAAGGGTGAGGTATCTCAAAAATTTGAGCAATAGTTGAAACTAGCCGTTTCAGGCTGGTACTATGCAGTAGCAACGCGAGTAGTATTCTCCACTAACAGGATGCTGTCATCAAGCCAAAGAGATGTCCTACCTATCACACAAATGAGTAATGTGGTGGTGTAATGCTAGGTGTGCAGGCCATACATCCCAAAGACTGGCAGACCGTATCAAACAGCATGTCCTCTCAGCTGCTCACAACAGGCAAATTACCGACCATACACAACCAGCCCGTGCTCGTAAAATTCAAAACATAGTGTCCAACATTAGATGTGATTCCGCAGTTGGACAGCACTTGCTAAACTATCCTGATTATGCTAAGAATTACATTGACAACCAATTTAAGATTATCAGTCGGTCTCACAGTGTGGCTCACTTACATGTGCTGGAAGCTACATATGTTAATACACAAGGCCCTGCCTTTTGCAGACAGAAAGAACATATACACAGATTACATCTTTTTCAGGTAAGCAAAGTAGGCAACACCTATTCCCTGGATCACTCCCGATGGCAATGCCTTGACCAATCAGAGTCAACCTGCTGGGTTTGAATTTAAACAAAGTCATGAGTTAACTGGTGCACTCTTCATGGTAATGCTTCTATCAATCAGAGTCCACTTGCCGACCAATCAATACTCTCTTCCCATGTGGTATAAATTGTTGTTCCCTTTACAATTTGGTATTCTTACAAATTATTCTGATGAGTGCAGGATGAAAAGCTTTGACACCATGTATTTTTATTCAGCAAGTTCTGTACAACCAAACAATTAAGTGGTACAGTAATCTGGTTAGACCATGTTTGAACACTGTGTTAAATTCCGATTACTAAGATAATTAGGTCCTCGAGGCAATACAGTAAACACCTATGAAAATGATCCTTGAGGGAAAGTTTAAGTCCATGCTGGGAAGCTGGCAGGATGTATAGGCTGCAAGGCCCAGAACAGCAGCCTTTTTTAAATCTTCATTCACAGGGTCTGGACATCGCTGGTTGGGCCAGCATTTATTGGTCAACCATAGTTGCCTTTGAGAAGGTGGTGGTGAGCTGCCTTTTTGAACCGCTGCAGTCCCTGTGGTGTAGGTACACCCACAGTGCTGTTAGGAAGGGAGTTCCAGGGTTTTGACCCAGCGACAGTGAAGGAATGACGATATAATTCCAAGTCAAGATGGTGAGTGACTTGGAGGGGAATTCCCAGTTTAATGGCAGAGGGTCGTAAAAGTTGTAGGAAATTATGGAACACCATAAGTTAAGTCAGTTCACACAAAAGTTTCCCTTTCTTGTGCACTTTTCAAGGATGTGCTGTTATAATTGGACAGACCTCCAGGAAAACGTTCACCACTATTAGACCTGTGCTTAGCATATACAAGCGTTGTGGTTTAGTGATCAAAACCACGAGTAATATGCTGAGTTACATAGCCAAAACCTTAGAGTCCGGCTAGAATACTGAGACAGATAGCCAAAGCAGGAGCCAGCAGGTATTATATTTAAATGGTGGTGTTCCCATCTATCTGCTGCCCTTGTCCTTCTAGATGGTGGTGGTCATAGGTTTGGAAGGTGCTGTCTAAGGAGCCTTGGTGAGTTCCTACAGTGCATCTTGTAGATGGTACGCACTGTTGCCACTGTGTGTCGATGGTGGAGGGAGTGGATGTTTGGGAATGGGGTGCCAGTCAAGCGGGCTGCTTTGTCCTGGATGATGTCAAGCTTCTTGAGTGTTGTGGGAGCTGCACTCATCCAGGCAAGTGGGGAGTATTCCGTCACACTCCTGACTTGTGCCTTGTAGTTGGTGGACAGGGTTTGGGGAGTTAGGAGGTGAGTTACACATCACAGGATACCTAGCCTCTGAACTGCTCTTGCAGCCACAGTATTTATATGGCAAGTCCAGTTCAGTTTCTGGTCAATGGTAACCCCCAGGATGTTGATAGTGGGGAATTCAGTGATGGTAATGCCGTTAAACATCAATGGGAAATGCTTAGTTAGTCACAGGGGCATTGCTAAAAAAAGGCAATTAACTTGCTTCACATGGTCAGAATGAGCTGGAAGCTTTTAAACCCCAATCCTCACAGGGTGCATATATCAACCAGCCAAACTTTAACTCTACTTGGAAATCGGTCATGAAAGGCTTAGATTCTCTCTTGTTGGAGATGATCATTGCCTGGCACTTGTGTGGCATGAATGTTACTTGCCAGTTGTCAGCCCAAGCCTGGATATTGTCCAGGTCTTGCTGCATTTGCACATGGACTGCTTCAGTATCTGAGGAGCGGCGAATGGTGCTGAACATTGTTCAATCATCAGCGAATATCCCCACTTCTGACCTTATGATGGAAGGAAGGTCATTGATGAAGCAGCTGAAGATGGTTGAGCCAAGAACACTACCCTGAGGAACTCCTGCAGTGATGTCCTGGAGCTGAGATGACAGACCTCCAACAACCACAGTCTTCTTCCTTTATGCTAGGCATGACTCCAACCAGTGGAGAGTTTTCCCCCTGATTCCCATTGACTCCATTTTTGCTAAGGCTTCTTTAAGCCACACTCGATCAAATGCAGCCTTCATGTCAAGGGCAGTCACTTTCACCTCACCCGGTCTATTTTAATGCTCAGGCCTTATTTAGCAGTATTGGAGTGATGTCTGGGCCAATGGGCAGGCGCCAAAAATTGGGCCAGTTAACCTGAAGATGCTGGAGACTCAAGGAAATGGATAAAGTTAAGACTGAGGAAGAGTATTTTGCAGATGATATGCTGGGAAAGATTGGGAGGAAGAGACACAGTTGGGGCTAGGGAGACTCAAGGCCTCCCTTCAGGGCCCTGGAAAGCACTTCTGCTCTTTCAGGTCTTTAATGAGACTGCTGGAGGCCACTCTAGAAACAGGATGAGGATCTTTGTTTCTGAGGTGTTTCATAACACCCAGGCCTTAAAATGGTTCAGGTCTCCCGCCAACACAAACGTGTGGGCAAATTGGTTGCTCTGCCAATTTTGTGCCCATTTTTAATTGCCCCTAGATTAAGTATAATAATTGGAACATGCACCATTAAAAGTTAAAATTACTGTTGTGGCTGCGAGGAGATCAAAAGAGAGGAACAAACTGTTAGCGAGGAAACTGTAGACTCACTTAAGCTATAGTTAATAGGCTGCCTCACAGCAGGAGATAAACCACATCTTTGATCTTTTACATCCCATTGTGCAGAGAGTGACCTAATCGATTTGAAAAAGAGACCAGGTGCATTGGGAATACTGACCAATTTCCAAGTAGAGTTAAAGTATAGCTGGTTGATATATGCACCCTGTGAGGATTGGGGTTTAAAAGCTTCTAGCTCATTCTAGCTCATGTGAAGCAAGTTAATTGCCTTTTTTCGCAATGCCCCTGTGACTAACGAACATTAAAGCCCCCTCAAGGAAAAGACCAAAAATGTGAGATGAGTTGAATTCTAGATATTGAAAATTGCTGAGTGAAGCTATATGATGTCAACATTAACATCCCTTAGCATTATTAACAGAAAATGGTACCTTCAATTTTTTTTCAGCAGCTCGAAGATACTGGTAAAGTAGTATTACGGCATTTAATTAATAGGTGACTCATAATTTATGAACGTGGGGGATCTGCATGGATGATAAAGCTCATTTTAGGTGTTTTCCACCACTAATGTTTTTTCCTATTTATTAGATGCCCATTCAGAGAAGGAGTTGACAATGACCTGGAGCTCAGTTTCTGGGTGAGCACACACACAAGCGTCATCTGCACAATGAAGCTCAGTGACTGAGGTTGGAGTGGTTTTAGTTTTGGATTGAAGGCAGCATAGGTTGAACAGTTTCCTGTCTGTTCTGCAGATTATCTCCATGCCTGTGGGCTATTTGCTGGAGGTGAGGTGCGGTATTGCAGTGGGAAAATCAAGATGATTGCTACAATGACACAGTCCTTTTTGACCTTAGTCAGGGTTAGTGATGGTTCCTTTGGTGAGGATCTCAGCCTGCATGTCATTGTGGAGTAGGCAGAGAATGGTAACAAATTTCTGAGGCAGCCAAGTTTGAGAATGACACTCCCTAAGCCTTTAAGGTGACAGAGTTAAAGGCTTTCATAAAATTGAAAAAGGCCATGTGCAGTTTGGTGCTGTTCCTTGCACTTTTCTTGGATTTGCATGCAGTAAAAATCATGTCTGTGACGCCTCCTGATGGACAAGAGCAGCACCGTGACTCTGGAAGGAGTTCTCAGCCACTGGGAGGAGACAATGAGGAGGATCCTTGCAATGATCTTCCCTGTGGCAGATAGCAGGGAAGCTCCTCTGTAGTTACCACAAACGCACTTCTGCCCTTCTTGAATATAGTCTCGATTGTAGTGCACCTCCGACTCCCCGGCATGCTCTCTTCTTGCCAGATGAGAGATGTGAGGCACTGATGGCTCCAAATCAGCTCCGCTGAGTGGGACATTCATTCGTATGTCTGGCACCAGGCTTCTGGAGAAACAGCTCTACTTGGAACTTGGTCACGGCAGGTGACTTCCAGGAGGGCAGCAGAAACACCTTAGGGGTGCCCTCAAAGCATCTCTGAAAAGGCCAAACATCCCCCTCAATTCATGAGGGGCCCTGATTTGGGATCAAGCAAAGTGGAGAAGGTTCATTCAGGAACATACAAACATGTGAATTAGAAGCAGGAGTAGGCCACTCAGCCCCTCATGTCTGAACCGCCATTCAATAAGATCATGGCTGATCTGATTGTAACTTCAACCCCACATTCCTGCTTACTCCCCAATAGCCTTTCAGCCCCTTGTTAACCAAGAACCAATCCACCTTTGCCTTAAAAATATTCAAAGACTCTGCTTCCATTCTCTTTTAGGGAAAAGTTCCAAAAGCCCTCTGAGAGAAAAAAAATTCTCTATGAGTGACCTCTTATTTTTAAACAGTGACCCTAGTTCTAGATTCCCCACAGGACCCATCAGGATCTTTAAGGTTTCAATTAAGCTGCCTGCTGGTCTTCTAAACTCCACTGGATACAAGGCTAACCTGTCCAGCCTTTCCGCATAGGACAACCCGCCCATTCCTGGTATTAGTCTAGAAAACCTTCTCTGAACTGCTTCTAATGCATTTACCTCTTTCTTTAAATAGGGAGACCAGTACTGCACACAATACTCCAGGTGTGGTCTCAACAATGCCCTGAACAACTGAAGCATAACCTCCCTACTTTTGTATTCAATTCCCCTCACAATAAATGATAACATTCTATTAGCTTTCCTAATTAATTGCTGTACCTGCATACTAACCTTTTGCGATTTGTGCACTCAGACACCGAGATCCTCCTGAATCTCAGAGCTCTGCAATCTCCCACCATTTAGACAATAAGCTTTTTTATTCTTTCTGCCAGAATGAGCCATTTCATATTTGCCCACATTAGACTCCATTTGCCATATCTTTGCCCACTCACTTAAACTATCGATGTCACTTTGTAGCCTCCTTACCTCCTCTTCACAATTTATTTTCCTTCCTACCTTTGTGTTGTCAGCAAATTTAGCAACCATTCCATCAGTCCCTTCATCCAAGTCATTTATATAAATTGTAAAAAGTTGAGGCCCCAGCACTGATCCCTGTGGCACACCACTTGTCACATTCTGCCAGCCAAAAAAAGACCCATTTATGCCAACTCTCTGCTTCCTGTTATCTAGCCAATCTTCTATCCATGGCAACACGCCACCCCCTACATCATGATCTGAATTTTACGTCCTATGGGTGGGCACGAACCTGGCCCGATCAGGTATAAAATCCATGCGAGAAGATGTGGGACAAGTGTCCCAATGTCATCATGCACTAGCACGATATTTCACTCGGTGGGTACACGCAAAAGCCGGAAGCGCGCCCACCGACAATTAAGAGAGCAATTAAGCCCATAACGGCGCAACTGTCTCTGATTTTTCGTGGCCCGTCCAACCTTAAAGTTGGCGGACGGGCGAACCAACCACCCGGCCTTTACATTTTTCATCAAACCTCATCCAAGGGTGGGATGAAATTTCCATTATGAAATAAAATTAAAAATAAATATTTGTGGATGGCATTTTTATCAGCTATATTTTCAGGTGCTTAATTGTGATGCATGGACATTTTTTTTGCAGCATGTTAAACCTTTATTTGAGCATCTTCAGATCTGCAGCTCCCTGAGGCAGCTGTCTGCCAACAGGGAGCTCTCTTGCAGTGCTCACCCGTGCCCACGGAAATGTCATTGCCCGCCCTCTTCCTGCCCCCCACCCCAGCAGCACTGTGCTTTTCAGCCCGCATTTCATGCTGGCTGGCCGTTAATTGGCTAGCCAGCTTAAAATCGTGGTCAGGGGTCAATCGCGGTTGGAGGCCCATTTCCCGACCACTCCCGGGCCTGCCGATCGCACGTTCCCGCCAGAGGCAAAATTCAGGCCAGTGAACTTTTATTTTCTGCAATAACCTTTGATGAGGCACTTTATCAAATGCCTTCTGGAAGGAACCAAACACGTTGAGAGACATCTTTGGGAATGTACAGAGATGAAGCCAAGAGCCATGATTTTGTAGTCCTGTCGTGGCGGGACCTACCATGGGAGATTTGGTGACCTCGCCAATAGCCCATTGACTTTCGGCGGGACCGGACGATCCTGAAGGTGGGTGGGTCCATAAAATCCCACCCAAGGTGTCACAGAGAGCGCACAAACCTCCACACAACCGATCTACCCCACCCTTCAAACACCACCTGGACTGCATGTGGCAGGGTCTGCAGATAATGCAATGGACTTATCAGCCATCTCAGGACTCACAAAACCAGATGGAAATGAGTCATCCTCGATCCCAGTGGACTGCCTATGTGAACGAAAACCATCTCAATGCTGCATACCTACAGAAAAAAAGATATTTCAAAATTATTTACAAATGAACAAGGTTACAGTATTGCTGAACTATGTTTCATATGCAAAATAACGCTCACAACAACTTGCATTTATATTGCACTTTTGACGTAAAGTATTCCAAGGTGTTTCACAGTGGCATTATTAGACATAACATGTCACAGAGTCATATAATCATAGGGGTCTACAGCACAGAAAAAGGCCCATCGGCCCATCGAGGCTGCGCTGGTCAAACAAGTACCTAACTATTCTAATTCCATTTTCCAGCACTAGGCCCATAGCCTTGTATGCCATGGCACCGCAAGTGCACATCCAAATACTTCTTAAATGTTATGAGGGTATCTGCCTCTACCACCCTTTCAGGCAGTGAGTTCCAGGTGCCCACCACCCCCGGGTGAAAAAATTCTTCCTCACATCCCCTCTAAACCTCCTGCTCCTTACCTTAAATCTATGGCCCCTGGTTATTGATCCCTCTACCAAGAGGAAAAGTTCCTTCCTGCCTACCCTATCTATGCCTCTCATAATTTTATACACATCAATCATGTACCCGCTCAATCTCCTATGCTCCAGGGAAAATAACCCCAGTCTATCCAATCTTTCCTCATAACTAAAACTCTCCAGCCCGGGCAACATCCTGGTAAATCTCCTCTGCACTCTCTTCAGTGCAATCACATCCTTCCTATAATGTGGATTCCAGAACTGCACGCAATACCTGAGCTGTGGCCTAACCAGCATTTTATACAGTTCCAGCATAACCTCCCTGCTCTTATATTCTATACCTCGGCTAACAAAGGCAAGTATCCCATATGCCTTCTTAACCACCTTACCTACCTGTCCCGCTACCTTAAGGGACCATTGGATATGCACGCCAAGGTCTCTGTGATGCTCGGTATTTCCCACAGTCCTACTATTCATCATGTATTCCTGTGCCTTGTTTGTCCTGCCCAAGTGCATCACCTCACACTTATCCGGATTAAATTCCATTTGCCACTGATCAGCCCATCTGACCAGCCCGTCTATATCCTCCTGTAATCTAAGGCTATCCTCTTCACTATTTACCACCCCACCAATTTTCACGTCATCCACGAACTTACTGATCAACCCTCCTACATTCAAGTCTAAATCGTTTTATATACCACAAACAGCAATGGACCCAACACCGATCCGTGTGGAACCCCACTGGACACAGGCATGCAGTCACACAAACACCCCTCGACCATTTCCCTCTGCTTCCTGCCAGTCAGCCAATTTGCCAAATTACCTTGGATCCCATGGGCTCTTAACTTTGTTATCAGTCTCCCGTGCGGGACCTAATCAAAAGCCTTGCTGAAGTCCAAGTAGACTATGACAAATGCATTTCCCTCATCTACACACCTGGTCACCTCTTTGAAAAATTCAATCAAATTGGTCAGACATGACAAAAGCAGAATTACCTGGAAAAACTCAGCAGGTCTGGCAGCATCGGCGGAGAAGAAGAGAGTTGACGTTTCAAGTTCCCATGACTTCAATCCATTCTGTTGAAGGTCATGAAGACTCAAAATGTCAACTCTTTTCTACTCTGCCGATGCTGCCAGACCTGCTGAGTTTTTCCAGGTAATTCTGTATTTGTTTTGGATTTCCAGGATCCGCAGTTTTTTGTTTTTATGGTCAGACATGACCTCCCCTTAACAAATCCATGCTGACTGCCCTTGATTAATCCCTGCCTCTCCAAGTGTAGATTAAATCTGTCCCTCAGAATTGCTTCCAATAGTTTCCCCACCACTGAGACCATTGACTGGCCTGTAGTTCCCTGATTTATCCCTTCCTCCCTTCTTGAATAATGGTACCACATTGGCTCTCCTCCAGTCCTCTGGCACCTCTCCTGTGGCCAGAGAGGTATTGAAAATTATTGCCAGCGCCCCTGCTATCTCCTTCCTTACCTCATTCAACAGCCTGAGATACATTTCATCCGGGCCTGGAGATTTATCTACTTTTAAGCCTACCAGGTCACTTAGAACCTCCTCCCTTTCTATGCCATTTTCTTTAATTATATCACATCCCTTCTGCCTGATTTCCATATCCATGTCGTCCCTCTCACTGTGAACACTGACACAAAATATTCGTTTAGAACCCTACCTACATCTTCCAGCTCCACACACAAATTACCACTATGGTCTTTAATGGGCCCTACTCTTTCCCTAGTTATCCTCTTACTCTTAGGGCAGGATTTTATGTGTCGGCGAGCGGGGGCAGGGCTTGCTCGCCGATGCATAAAATGACGTGTGAAGACGTCAGGCGGAACTCATGACGTCACCGCGCCCCATTTAAATTTTCAGGTAGGCCGGGGCTCAGCAAAATCAGCTGCGGGCCTGGCGACCTGTCAATGGCCAATTGAGGCCATTGACAGAGTCAATTTAGTAATTAAAGGGCCTGCCCTTCCAACCGGGTAAAAGGTTTTGTTTTAAAAACTTTAATAAAGTTTTTGTAAAAATTATGCACATGTCCCAACTCATGTGACAGTGTCACATGAGGGGACATGTTAGGGAAATTTTATTATTCTATTTTTAGCTTTTTTACATTTGGAGCCGATCTCCCTGAGGCAGCACTTAGCTTCGGGGAGATGAGTGCACTCTTTCGTGCGCATGCGCAAAGTAATGCACTCTCGATTTTGGGAATCCCAAACCGCACCCACCCCCGCACCCCCCCCACCGCCCCCCACCCCTCCTCCCAACTGCACATGGAGTGCGCTGTGCTTCTGTGTGGGCGTCACACTGGGAGGGCCTTAATTGGCCCGCCCACGTAAAATGGCAGCGCGCCCCCAGTCGGGCACTGATCGGAAGCCTGCCCTTCAACTTTGCCCCACCTCCACTAGAGCTATCTGTACCTTGTTTGTCCTGCTTTCTACCCTTAATTAGTACATTCCTTTAGATAATATCACCACCTTCAACATGTCTTTGTCCTTTTTTCTGAGACATCTTTTGTTTATCTCCGCCTATCACTGGTCCTTTACCTAGCTCTCCTGGTCCCCAACACCCTCCCCCCCACCCACCCCCTTACCAGCTTATATTTCACCTCTTTCCTATTTTTACTTAGTTCTGTTGAAGGGTCATGAGGACTCGAAACGTCAACTGTACTCTTCTCCGCTGATGCTGCCAGACTCGCTGAGTTTTTCCAGCTATTTCTGTTTTTGTTTTTATTTTAAAAAAGAAATAAGGAGGGAGAAGATTAAATATAAGGGTAAACTAGCCAGTAATATAAAAGAAGATTCGAGAGTTTTTTTAGATATATAAAGGATAAGAGAGAGGCAAAAATGGACATTGGGCCACTGGAAAATGACGCTAGAGAAGTAGTAGTGGGGAACAAAGAAATGGCAGAAGAACTTTGCATCAGTCTTCACAGTGGAAGACACGAGTAACATCCCCAAAGTTTAAGAGAGTCGGGGGGCAGAGGTGAGTATGGTGGCCATTACCAAGGAGAAGGTTCTAGGAAAACTGAAAGGTCTGAAGGTGGATAAATCACCTGGACCAGATGGATTAGACCCCAGAGTTCTGAAGGAGATAGCTGAAGAGATAGTGGAGGCATTAGTGGTGATCTTTCAGGAATTACTGGAGTCAGGGAGGGTCCCAGAGGACAGGAAAATCATTAATGTAACCCCCCTGTTTAAGAAGGGAGTGAGGCAAATGACGGGAAATTACAGGCCGATTAGCCTGACCTCAGTCATTGGTAAGATTTTAGAGTCCATTATTAAGGATGAGATTTCAGAATACTTGGAAGTGCATGGTAAAATCTGGAAAAGTCAGCATGGTTTCATCAAGGGGAGGTCATGCCTGACAAATCTGTTAGAATTCTTTGAGGAGGTAACAAGTAGTTTAGACAAAGGAGAGACAATGGATGTTATCTACTTGGACTTCCAGAAGGCCTTTGACAAGGTGCCGCACAGGATGCTGCTCAGTAAGATAAGAGCCCATGGTGTTAGAGGCAAGGTACTAGCATGGATAGAAGATTGGCTGTCTGGCATGAGGCAGAGAGTGGGGATAAGGGGGTCCTTCTCAGGATGGCAGCCAGTGACTAGTGGAGTTTCACAGGGGTCAGTGTTGAGACCACAACTTTTCATTTTATACATTAATGATCTGGATGAAGGAACTGAAGGCATCCTGTCTAAGTTTGCAGATGATACAATGATAGGTGGATGGACAGGTAGTATTGAGGAGGCAGGGAGGCTGCAGAAGGATTTGGACAGGTTAGGAGAATGGGCAAAGAAGTGGCAAATGGAATACAACGTGGGGAAGTGTGAGGTCATGCACTTTGGTCGGAAGAATAGAAGAATAGACTATTTTCTAAATGGGGAGAGAATTCAGAAATCTGGAGTGCAAAGTGACTTGGGAGTCCTAGTCCAGGATTCTCTTAAGGTTAACTTGCAGGTTGAGTCGTTAGTTAGGAAGGCAAATGCAATGTTGGCATTTATTTTGAGAGGACTAGAATATAAAAGCAGGTATGTGCTGCTGAAGCTTTATAAGGCTCTGGTCAGACCACATTTAGAATATTGTGAGCAATTTTGGGCCCCGTACCTCAGGAAGGATGTTCTGGTCCTGGAGAGGGTCCAGCGGAGGTTCACGAGAACGATCCCTGGAATGAAAGGCTTAACATATGAGGAACGTTTGAGGACTCTGGGTCTATACTCGATGGTGTTTAGAAAGATGAGGGGGGATCTGATTGAAACTTATAGAATACTGAAAGGCCTGGATAGAGTGGATGTGGGGAAGATGTTTCCATTTGTAGGAGAGACTAGAACCTGAGGGCACAGCCTCAGAGTAAAGGGAAGACCTTTTAGAACAGAGATGAGGAGAAACTCTTTTAGCCAGAGAGTGGTAAATCTATGGAATTCATTGCCACAGAAGGCTGTGGAGATCAGGTCATTGAGTGTATTTAAGACCGAGATAGATAGGTTCTTGATTGGTAAGGGGATCAAAGGTTATGGGGAGAAGGCAGGAGAATGGGGTTGAGAAACTTATCAGCCATGATTGAATGGCGGAGCAGACTTGATGGGCCGAATGGCCTAATTTCTGCTCCTATGTCTTATGGTCTCTCTTGTAGGATCTTCTAAGTACTGATTTAAAAATCTCTCCTGGATGCATTTTAAGAATTCCCTTCCCTCTAAGCCTATCACGCTGTGACTAACCGAGTTAATGTGGGGGAAATTGAAATCCCGTATTACTACTGTTTTTTTTTACACTTCTCTGAAACTTGCCTACATATCTGCTCTTATATTTCTCTCTGACTGCTTAGGGGCCAATAGTACACTCCCAGCAATGTGATTCCCACTACCTCCAGTAATGGTCCTAATGCCCCAGAAATCTAAAACCCTCTCTCCTACACCACCTCTCCAGCCATGCAATCATCTGGACTAATCTTCTATTTCTATACTCGATAGCGCATGGCACCGGAAGTAATCCAGAGATTATTACCTTTGAGGTCTTGTTTTTTAATCTGTTTCCTAGCTCCTTAAATTCTGCTTGCAGGCTCTCATCCCTTTTTCAGCCTATGTCATTGGTACCAATATGTACCACGATCTCTGTCTGTTTGCTCTCCCCTTTTAGAATGCCCTGCAGCCATTCAATGACACCCTTGGCCCTGGCACCAGGGAGGCAACACACTATCCTGGAGTCATGTCTACGGCCGCAGAAATGCTTGTCTTATTATCGAGTCTCCTACCACTATTGCTCTTCCCCACTTTTTCCTCCACCTCTGTGCAGCTGAGCCACTCACAGTGCAATGAGCGATGCTGCATTCCCCAGAGGGGAGTCACTTTCACCATTTTCTAACACAGAAAAACGGTTCTCGAGCGAGATGCACCCTGGGGATTTCCTGACTACCTGCCTGACATCTTTCTTCTGATTGATGGTCACCCATTCCCTCTCTGTCTGCACTTCCGTAAGCTGTGGGGTGACCATGCCTAAAAATGTGCTATTCACGAAACTCTCAGCCTCGTGGATGCACCTCAGTGCCCCCAGTTGCTGCTGAAGCTCCGAGCTCAAGTAGCTGCAGCTGGTGGCACTTTCTGCACATGTGGTTGGTCAGAGCGCAAGGAGCAACTAGGACTTCCCACGTGTTGCAGATGGTACATAAAACAGGACTGAGCTTTCCTGTCATGCCTCTATTTGAAAAACAACCCTTTACTTTAAGTTAAATACAATAAAAAAAGCAAAATTATTTATGTATTTTAAATAAAAACTAGAACCCTTACCTTTCCTTAGCTTAATCTATGTTAAACTGGAGAAAAACACATACACACTACCCACCAATCAGATCTCACCTTTGTGCTGACATCACTTTTTGAAGCTTCCCCGCACTTGCGCTAGTTCTGATCTCTCTGCCGCTCTCTCGCACTGTTTTGTGATGTCACTCTTGTTATTTTCAAGAAGAACTGACTGCAGGACACTCTTCCTAGACTGCTTCACCACGATGCTTACTGCGGGCTACTCTTCCTAGAATCTATGATGTTGTAATGCCCCTATACATTCTGAACTTCAAACTAATGTTTATATTTCAAAACTGAGCACAAAAGGCTGCATAAGATGGCTGCCTGAGAGTAACCTGACTCCTCTGTCTCAAGAGGGGACAAAAGGAACATTCCAGACTGATGTTAAGTCGAGGCCCTTTCCTGAAACTAATCCAAAAACTAATTGGAGGGGTCATTCAAACACACAGACCCTGACTATTTCAACCTCTCAAGGTGTCAAACAACAACACAGGATTGGAATCAACATACACACCGCCCTTTGTTTAGGAAAAAAAGTACTTTGAACTTGTGGAAGTCACATGATTAGGAAACATTTTGTTGTCTGCTTCATAAACCAGAAAGAGGTTGTTCTCAGAGAATTCGACCAAAAGCCATTGAACTAGCTGCAAGTCATCCAAGCGCCAAGGTTATAAACAGCAATACCTTGAAATTGGAAGATTCTGACAGAGAGACAGACTCCCTGACCTGTTCCAACTTCAAGTTCACCTGAGGTCCAACTTTCTGGAAATTCAACTACAAGAAACTTCACATCTTACTGAGAATCCTTCATTTCACCAGACCTTCACTTCAACTAAAGCTTCAACTTAATCCAAGAAACTACAGGTGTTTCACAAAAAAGACTGAGATAATTATTAGCTGTAATAGCATATTACCTTCATCTCTATCTAATCTTTGTGTGTGTGAGCTGAGTCAGTGAAACATCATGTCAAATTCAGTTTAAATGTGTGATAATAAATAACCTTATTTATTTTTAAACTCACAAAAAACTTGCTGCTGGAATTATTTAATTGGGGCAATCACTCTGAGGATAAGAATACATACACCTCTTTCATACAAACATACTGATCATGGGCAGTAAAAGGAACCACACAATTCTGTCCATGACAATACTATAAGGAGATATTTGGAGTGCTGACTCAAACCTTCATAAAAAGGTAGATTTTAAGAGGTGTTTTAAAATAGAAGGAAGAGAAAGAGGTTTCGGGAGGGAATTCTAGAGCTTAAGATCTTGGTATTTAAAGGCATGGGCGTACATGGAGAAGTGATGGACAATGCTCCAGAAGTCAGAATGAGAGGAACACAGATATCTCATGGGGTTGTAGGGTTCCAGGAAGGTATATAAATAGGGAAGGCTGAGGCCATTCAGGAATTTGAAAACTAGGGACAGAATTTTAAAATAGATGTCTTTGGTGGACCAGGAGCTGATGTAGGTTAGTGAGCGCAAAGGTTTTGGATGAATGGGACTTGGTGCAAGTTAGAAATTGGGCAGCTAAGTTTTGGATCAACTCAAGTTTACAGAGGGTACAGGGCAGGAGAGCAGGCAGGGATAATCTGGGCAGAACAATGGATGAGGTTTCAGCAGCAGGTGAACTGAGGCAGGAGCTGAGACAGACGATGTTATGAAGCTTGGAAGATTTACAGCAATGAGGCTTCAGGACCTCTTCTGCTATTGATGTTCATTTATTCCTGTGTTGTACAGAAAGAAATAGTCTGACTTTTTAGGTTTAATAGCTGTCTATATTTTTTAGTTGGTGTGAAATCATTGAAGCAGCATCCTACTCTGTGCTGAAGTCAATTAAATTAAATTATGGTTATGTCCCATGAGAGATCTATAAGTTGAGGACAAGTTGACTGATAAGTTGAGTAATATCTTTCACCAATGTGTGACTGTAATTTTCATAAATGCGTATTATTATCGTTGCAGTCATTGAATTTGCATTTATACGACACCTTATCATGTCTGTCAGAAATAACTCAAAGTTTTTCATACTGCAATGGTTGGGTATTTCCTGGACTGGTGCAATCGGTGACGTTAACCAGCCATTGCACTGTTTCACAACCTGCCCTTCCCATTTACAGCATAATGTCTTTGAAACTTCATTTGAATGCACTGCAGCGAGTGGAGCGGTGAAGAGGAGGCCTCAGAAAGGGCACAGCTAATAGGTTACTCCAAAAAAACATTTGCATGGTACTATTAAAAAGCTCAGAAGAGGGATTACAAAGGCTGAGTGTTAAAAGTGGGCAAAGAATTGTTCTAACTGCTGTTCTCTGATCACCCTTGTGGTTGTCAGTGCAGTTTGTTCACCTCAGGAAGATGCAGGTCCTCTGGTTCAACAGCCATCCCACCATGTAATAGTGGAGAGCACAGCACACCATTGCAATCCTTATCACTTTAATGGGGGGGTGTATTATTGACTTTTCCCCTCCAGTACCTGTCCCCCCACAATTTTTTCAGGCATTTAGGCAATCTTTCAGCATCTACATTTATGGCCCTGTTCACCACCCTCTCGTGATACAATTTTAGTGATGCGCAAGTGCATCACCAGCCACAGCTTCAGAGATTAGGCCTTGTTTTCAAAAATTCATCAGCCTCCTTGGCTCTCCCTGGTTTCTTTATCCTTTGATGGAATGTCAGCATCGCTGGCAAAGCCTGCCTTTTTTTGTCCCTAATTGTCCTTGAGAAGGTGATGGTGAGCCGCCTTCTTGAACCGCTGCAGTCCATGTGGTGTAGGTACACCCACAGTGCTGTTAGGAAGGGAGTTCCAGGATTTTGATCCAATGACAGTGAAGGAACAGTGATATATTTCCAAGTCAGGATTGTGTGTGGCTTGGAGGGGAACTTGCAAGTGGTGACATTTCCATGCATCTGTTGCCCTTATTCTTCTTGGTGGTAGAGGCTATAGATTTGGAAGATGCTATCAAAGGAGGCTTGGCAAGTTGCTACAGTGCATCTTGCAGATGGTACATACTGCTGCCACAGATGGAGAGACTAAATGTTTAAGGTGATGGGTGAACTTGCTGATCAGGTGAAATGCTTTGTGTCAAGCTTTTGAATGTTGTTGGAGTGCAGTTAGCTAGGCAAATGAGAATATATCATTAGATTCTGGACTTTTGCCTTGTGGATGGTGAGTCAAGGGGTGAGTTGCTCGACACAGAATTCCCAGTTTCTGATCTGCTCTTGTAGCCACAGTATTTATTTGGCCAATCTAGTTATGTTTCTGGTCAATGATAAACTCTAGGATGTTGATAGTGGGGGTCTCAGTAATGGCAATGCTGTTGAACGTTGAAGGGAGATGGTTGAATTCTCTCTTGTTGGAGTTGGTCATTGCCTGGCACTTGTGTGAAATGAATGTTACTTGCCGCTTATCAGCCCAAGCTGAATGTTGTCCAGGTCTTGTTGCATGTCGACACAGACTACGTCAGTATCTGAAGAGTTGCGAATGGTACTGAACGCTATACAATTATCAGAGAACTTTCATATAGTGTTTAGTTTTTCTGTGTTTGATTATGTGAGTCTGTTTACTTTTGATGCACACTGTGCTTGATAAGTTAAGCCTGGGCGTGGACTCAGAGAAAAGAAAACAAACTGTAGAACTTGCTGGAAGCTTGTAAAAGTATGGAGTAGACATTTTAAAGCACATCAAGCACAACCTTTGTCATCCCTGTGTCTTCCCTATTTAGAACTGAAATATAAAATATACAACAATCCCCTCTTCTCCCTGCTCAATAATTTGTCGATGGTGGGTTGGTGAAAGGTAAAGGTGCCCTGACATCTTCCCCAATGCTCAGAGTTTAAATACAGGATCAATTATTAGACATCACAGACAATTTGCACATTCAGTGAGTGGAAACCTTTCTGGTGATAAGCATACCACATGGGTACCATCGATAGCCCCCTGTACCCTGAGGAAGCCTGGAAGGTGGTAGAAGCTGATGGCTGTGCCTCTCTGCATTTTGCAGGGAACATGTAGCATTTGATGAAATCAGACACCCTGAGAAAGAGGATACCTTTCACCTACCGAATGCAACCCTGGATGATATTGTAGGGGCTTCTGTGGATCACTGCAAGGTACTCAATCAATAGAAATCAGTGGCTATTTGTACACACAGGACTCCAGTGACAACGATGTGATTAATGACCAGTTAATTTATTTTTGATTCTGTTCATTGAGGGATGGATTTGGTCAAAATACATTCATTTCTTTGCCATACTCAAAGATCTCATCTGAAGGCGAGTGCCTCTGACTGTACAGTCCTCTGTGTAACACTGAAGTGTCAGTAAATTATTTGCCCAGATTACAGTGTTTGGGTAATTGGCTAAAGGATGTTTGAATCACTGGACCTTTTGACTGCAGAACATATGGCCCACTTGGCTATCATGCTACATCATCTTTGCTACACACATTCTATTCCAGTTACACGGCAGTTCTCTCCCACAGCTGGTTTGCATTTCAGAACCAACATGTTGGGCAACTCATTACCTAACTCATAATCCGCATCAGCTTACTGTCCTTACGCTTTACTGCTATACTAAGCATTGGGGTGAACCTCATTAAGATGTTTGTACAGTCCAATGAAATCTGTATTAGAAGTGAACTATTGAATTTATGCCAAAATAATTGTAGCCGAGGGTTTTGCAGGACCAAAGTACTTATTGTATAATGTATTGAACATGATTAATACTTACTTTGGTTCTATGGGCCTACTTTAATCCTATGTTTCACTTCAGTAGCCAGTGTAAATTGTTCATAATTTAACAAATCACCTAGACTTTTAGTGAGTCACTGATAGTGTCACAATGATATCTTGTTTGCAATGATAACTAAGCCATTTCTAACTGTAACTTTCCTTGATGAAATGGCTTCACCTTGGGGTAATTACTGGTTAGTCGTTCATTTTTCAAGACAGTCACTAATATGTCCAATGGGGAATTCAGGAAGAACTTCTTTACCCAGCAAGTGCTTAGAATGTGAATCCTGCCACCACAAGGAGAGTTGAGGTGAATAGTGTAAATGCATGTAAGAGGAAGCTAGTTGAGTTGAATGGTCCTTTTCTGTGCTGCACATTCTACATAATTCTTGATAACCTGTCACATTTGGCTTATTTCATAAAGTTCCAAATTTGGGTTATTAATTCTAAGAGTGCAATTAGGTGGTCACTTTAGTCTTAATAAAGTAGCTTTGGCTGAGCATTGTTACAGATTTGACAACCTCAGTGGGGAGATTACTAAGCAAACCAAAGCCATGAGTCTCTAGAAGACTGTTTTACCTTGGTCTGAGAATGTAACAAAGGCAGAATAACTTCAACCTTAAGCTTTGTTATAGATAAGTGGAATAATTTCCAGTGATCATTCTTGCCTTCCCTCCAATGTTCTCCCCTATCCTGCTGAAAGCAGTGAATTATGCTTTTCCACAGCTGGATTAGCCATAAGTTAACCATTATTGAGCCCAAACAGTGAGTATGGGGAGCTATTGTAGCATTGGAGCATCACTCTTAAACTTTTCTCTCACCCAATGTCACATGTGGATGCAAACACCTACATAAAGACAAACAGCCAGCTGAGACATACACAAAGACAGACAGAGAAGGACAAGCACATATATATAGCCACATACTCAAAGACAATCATATAAGCACAAACATAAAGATACACACATACATGCATGCATATATACATGCAAAACACAAAGACAAATGCACATCCACAAAGGCAGACAGAACACACATACACACAAATACACATAGACACACACTAATAACAACAGTCACAAACAAGGACATACACACCATCACACTCAGGTATAGACACACATACACACTCAGGTATAGACACACATACACACTCAGGTATAGGCACACACACACACTCAGATATAGGCACACATGCATGCACAATAATCACACACAAAAACAGGCATGCATGTGCACAAACACACAAACTCACACACAGACACAAACACACACTGGCCTACATACACACACACAAACACACTGAGACTTACATACAAAGGCAGACAGACAGAGTCACTCAAGCACACAGACACAGTCATACAGACACACAAAAATATACTTTCTAGTAATGACCACTGGAAAATGATCAGCTTCAGGAACCCAGAATCATTTTTTTTCCTTTCCAGCTGAGGCCAACGGTAGTGCTTCCCACTGCCACACTGACTGAGATCAGCTTACTCAGCACAGGGCAAGGATCAAACCAGGCTGCATGGTCCTAGTTTGTGCAGCAAAGTCCCACAATGTCCAGTACATTTACTTACAATGCTATGTGAAGAGGATCAGTTAGCGTTCTCTTAAATAAGCAGCTGAACATGACTGTCAACTGTAGTGAAGTAACTGGGAAAAAAGGGATTGATCCGCAAGCAAAGCAAACAATGGGACAGCTAAGCTTTTATACTTTAACTAACTCCAGAGCTTAATTTCTGAAAAAAAGATATGGCAATATGGTTAGAATCAACTTAAGTAAATATTTGATCAGTTCTGAGGTGAAGTGAAAGGAAATTGAAGGGTGTCTATTTCATAGGACTAAGTTCAATGTATATTTGCAGATCGCAATGCTGTGGAAACCTATGTCTCTGTTCTTAATTTTACTTGAAGTGCTCTTGCTGTACTCTGCTGATGAGAAAGTAACTTAAAAGACCTGTCCCCACTGAGTGCTACATGTAAATGAAGGGTTTTCAGCTTTTTTCAACGGCTGTATGATTCATTTCCCTCAGGGTGTTTAGGAAACTGTGACATAGTAGCTAGCCCAGCGTGTTTGCTGCTTTTGAACGGAGTTAAGAGCTGCTTTGAACATAGCCCCACATAAACCACTCTAAATGCTGTGATTGTAGTGTGTATTATCTTGATTTGTGAACTGAGTCATGGGCCTGTTGACTTGCACGGAAAAAATGCAACATTGAGTTATTTATGCTGGCAACAAAGGTACGGCTAGCAGCAACATTTCAACAAGTTTGGTATAATATATACTTTGCCTCTCTAAACTTATAATTTGTTATTTTGCATGTTTTAAAAGAAAATATGTCAGGTTAAAGATAGTGCTCGAATATTGCACGATAAAATTAAAGCCATTGCCTGCCACCTGGCAATCCATAAAATTAAGCCGAACTGTATGAATGAAACAGTGAAAACTTGACTTTCCCTCTGAGCTGTTCCTGCTCCACAGCTATAACCTCTTACAAAGTGTAGTGAAAACCCAGCCTGCAGCAAGATGGGGGTCCAAAGAATTTCCCAGCCTTTAACTATCATTTAGTAAACTGCAGCAGGTTGTTATATTGGATAAAACATTCACTGTCCATAAGTCTATAGCCTAAAAATCGCCTCTCATGAAATTAGCAATGGAAGTTTTTTTGCATTTGAGTGACATTCTTTTATTTTAACAGAAAACATTTTAATCTTTTAAAATTAAAGATGTTCATCCCCGCATTAAACTAATAGGCAGAGCAATGCTGTAAGTAACTTTCTTATTATTCTTTCTCAGGGTGTGGACATCACTGGAAAGGCTGGCATTTATTGCATGGGTCTATTGCTCTAAGAAGGTGATGGTTAGTTCCTCTTGAACCAGGTTAGTTTGTCACAACTGAGAAACTTGCTAGGCCACTGCAGAAGGCAATTAAGTGCCAACTGTTATAATATGGATTCTTTAGATGTCTCAATGATGAGATCTTGAGACATGAATCTTTTATTGTTAACCTTTAACTATTTACGGACCCCAGGTTACTGTCATGCATGATGCTGTTACTTCCATGCAGGCCGGTTCCAAAGTGTTCTTTCTAGACTGTTCTCTTAGTCAATTGCCATTTGGCTCCATACATCATACTGTCAGCAGTGCTATTCTCCAGTCCCACATTAACCCTCGCTCTGCTGAGCACCTTTACGTTACAATGGCATGCAGGCACATAACACAGCACCAACCATGCAGGCAATGAGAGTGGAGTTATACCTAGGAAAGGCTGGGTAAGGACAGCAGATTTCCTTCCCTAAAAAAGACATCAGTGAACCAGTTTGGTTTTTATGACAATCTGACAACTTCCTGGTCACATTTACTGATACTTATTTCCAGATTATTTTTTTAAACTGAATTCAAATTACAATGGTGGGATTTGAACACACATAGGGCAGGATTTTCCATTGGTGTTGGGCATAAAAGTTGGCATGATTCCCACTGGGTGGTGGGTTGGATGAATCAGCACAATCTTCTGCTTTTCAGCTCATTAATTATACATCAACGAGGAGCATGTCGAATCTCGTAGCAAGGCGGGCAGGGATTCATCACCCTCTCCCCCCCCACTGTTATCTCACAGGGTTGAAGGTCCTGGCACCATATTTAAACAGCACCTGGACAGATATTCATTCGCTGCTGGCGTGTTGTGTGTTCAGGTTTGTTGTGTCATTCAGGTTCTCAATGGCACCAAAAAAACCAAACCCTCCGCTCCATGGCTCAGCGAGGTCTTCCTGGGGATTCTCCTCCAGGCTGTCCAGGAAAGGTGGGAGCTCCTCTTTCCTCACGATGGGAGCAGGAGGCCCTCCCACCTGACCAAGCCAGCCTGGGAGGAGGTCACTGGGGAGGTCCATGCCTCTGGGCAACAAAAATGGATTGCCCTGCAGTGCAGGAAAAGGATGAATGATCTGATGAAATCCACAAAGGCAAGTGAAACTTCTACTCACTCCAAAGTCACACTCTCACAAGGGCATCAGGAAGTCTAAGGGTTAGAGTCCACATGGATGTCACTCACAACCAGTTGGGTCATCAGCACTGAATGTCTGCCAGCCACTTTAAGCTTACCATCTCATGTAACTTCTTGCACAAACGGTATCTTGATCCTTTACTGGGGAGGGTTCAGCAGACACAACAGGCATGCATGCTTCTGAGCTGCTCTTTCATCCACAGTGCTCACAGTAAAACCATCTGTCTTTGTGCAGGAGAACCAAAGGGAAAGAGCCGAGACTGGAGGCGGAATCCCTGAGCTGAGGACACTGTCTTGCCACAAGAAACAAGCTGCAGAGCTTACTGGAGAGGATAGAGATCGCTCCTGGGTGGAAGGCAAAACTGACCTCCTCCCAATAAGCCAGTGACACATCCAATATGCATTGGCCACATGTGGAAAATGACTGTGAGTGACTGATAATCTTGGAGCTTGATCACTAACTAGCTCTTCTCTCCATTCCAGCTACCAGCAAAAAAAAGTGAAGGATGTCCTCAAGGAAGTACCTCAGCCCCAGCCACGCCCCTAGAGCAGCTCAGATGAGGCTGCTGAACACCCAACTGATGAAGATCCATCACTGCATTCACCAGAATCCTCCACCAATACAGCTCCACCTGGTTCTAGAGTAGGTTCAGGTTCACAGTCTGGTGTTCACCTCACTGAAACAGGACCACAGCTGGCAGAGGCAGTGACAGTCATGGTCTCTGACACTCACTGGGAACCAGGCCCCTGATGAGTTCTAGCCCAATGATGAGCCTCTGGAATCGGCCCTGGGAGAAATGTTGGAGATGCAAAGACAAGGAGGGGAACATCAGGCAGAATTATCAGACACCATCAAAGGATGGAGGAGCCCGTCCACATTCTGTCCAATGTGGTGTCCCTGGCATGCTGTATGTATTGAAACCTCATGGAAAGCAGCCGCCTTGAGGACAGGTCCAACAGTTTCTGCTGGATTTGTGCTCAGACCTGCACACCATCGCTGTAGGCATGGGTGCATTCCAGACATGTCTAGGCAAGGAGGGGAATGAGGCACCTCAGCCTCCTTCCAGATACCCCTGATTCTCTAGGAGTCAGGGAGGGGCCATTGGGCACCCAAAGCGAGGAAGAGTGTCAGCCAGACACCTTGGGGGAATCTACCCAGGACATTCCAAGGGTGTCCTGACACTCTAAATCCAGTGACCCTATCAACTCCAGAAGTTCAGGCCCCAGATCAGGAGACCCTTAGCAGGCTGGGGCCTTGCAAGCCTTGGGCCACCAGAGGACCCCCGCCAAAGTCATCTCAGACAACGGGGCATAGCAATCACCAGGCTGCCTCCACCTCTGCCGCAGATGTTGAGGCTGCACCTAGACGTAGCGGTAGGGTACAAAAACCTAAGAAGTTTTGAATGCACACTGGTGGCACGAGTGTTCATTCACTACATGTAACTCTTCACTATTGTAAATGTCGTTTACATTTAACCCTCTCCAAGTCTCAGGCATTCAATGGCTAATTGATGTGCTGCATGGCCCTGCGTTCATTCAAGGGTCCAAAGTGTCACCCCTAAAATTAGCTCCTATCTGGATCCTCAATTCCATTAAGCCTCATCCAATCTCATCACATTGTTTCACCTTTATTCACACACCTGCGACATGAACAAAGGCATGTGAGAATGAAGACTGGACAATATGCCTCTGACCTTTGAACTCAGGCAGACTTATTTGGCCTCAGAAAAATTGCTCATCAACATTAGCGATTACCCTGATGCTATCACACTAAAGTCTGTAATTTGTGCATGTTATAAGTATTGGTTGCGACCAATGTTAGAATCTTTTCTCTCAAGTGTACTTTGTAATGGCACTTACTTTATGACAGTGAGTTTTTGGGAAAAATAGTATTCATCGTCGAGGACCATCATCTTTCATCCCTCCCTGCAGAGTGCTTTTGTCTCTGCGTATAAGCCTGATTATTCATTTCTTAGATTCCACCCTCACCATGCATGATGCTGAGCAATGGAAGTAGGTTCCACTCAGTGACGTTATAAATGTCTGCTAGACAGGAATGAGTGTGTGATGTCATAGGCACGCACTCATCTTGATGAAGCCGTCTACTTAGCTTTGAGGATCTTACTTTGCTACTAACTGGCTGCCCCTTGGTGCTTTACAGAATCCTTCTGGGAAGGCGCAGTTATACAAATTGATGTGGGAGTCATTGCATGACTGTGCACTCATTGACTTGGGGTAGATAGAAAGGATTTGCCTTTGTGAGATGGACAATGTCGAGGACTGTAATGCTATGAAAGTGATGCTTTGGCACATCCCCTGAACATTCAATGGGATCTACGAAGGGAAGAAGCTGTTATTGACTGCTGGGTGCCAATACTGACTGGGTCACATCTCTCCCAAATGCCAAGGCAATGCAGGAGATAGATTTGGCAGGCTTCCAGTGAATGCAGGGTCATGAGTGTTTGTAAATAATCAGACGATGGTACCTGCTGAGTCAATCTCTGTGAGGACAATGCAAGCATAACTCATAGCTTTGGGTGCATGTTGTGGAGTAACAGGTCACTGCATCCTGATGCCTGAAGGCATGCTGGGGCTTAGCACCTGGACGGGAATGCAGGAGGAAGACCTGTTTTTACCTGTTAGAGCAGAAGTGTGAGAGGAGGACCCTGGGACAGGCAGTCAGCAGCATCTAGAGGGGATTGCAGGAGGAGAACCTGTTTCTACCTGTTAGAGTGGAAGTGTGACATCAAAGGGAAACAGGTAGGTGATTGGTAGGTATCCCTTCCAAGACTCTTTCGATTGGCCAAGTGGTTTAAATCAGGAGACACTATGACAGCTGAAAAGAACAGTTAAGAAATTTACTTTTAAAATATTTAGCATCCAAATTAATTAATTAAATAGAATAGAGATGGCTGGGCAGGCAATTTATTGCAGCTGGTGGGAGCTGGTGGACGCCTGTGCTATCCATGGTGACCACATCTGCAGCAAGTGTCGGCTGCTCGAGGAAATTCAGCTCAGAGTCAATGAGCTGGAGTCTGAGGTGCGGACACTGTGACACATCAGGGAGGGGGAGACAGTCACACCCGTTAGATTAATTGCATCAAATTTGGACCGTGGTCAGTGACAGAAGGGTGTGACTGAGTGAGGCAGTTATGGAGATCCAGACTTTAGCTTCGGAAGTGCTTCAGCCTGTGCCCTTGTCCAATAGGTACAAGGTTCTTGCCCCCAGTGTGGACGAGACCACAGACTGCAGGGACGATGAGCGAACTGATCACAGCATTTTGGTACAGAGTGTCATTCAAGTGAGGAGAGAAAAGGGAAACGTAGTAGTAATAGGGGATAACATAGTTAGGGGAATAGATACTGCTCTCTGCAGCAAAGACAGAGAGTCCTGAAGACTGTGTTGCCTACCTGGTGCCAAGGTTAAGGACATCTCTTCTGGGCTGGAGAGGAACTTGGAGTGGGAGAGGAAGGATCCAGTTGGCGTGCGTACCAACAACATAGGCAGGACTAGGAAAGAGATTCTGCTGAGGGACCATAAGTAGCTTGGGCTAAATTAAAAAGCAGAACCACAAAGGTAATAATCTCCGGATTGCTACATGAGCCACATGCAAATTGGCATAAGGTAAATAAGATTAGAGAGGTAAATGCGTGGCTCAAAGATTGGTGTGGGAGAAATGGGTTCCAATTCATGGGACACTGGCATCAGTATTGGAGAAGGAGAGATCTGTTCTGTTGGACTGGCTTCATTTGAACCATGCTGGGACCAATGTCCTGGTGAATCATATAACTAGGGTTGTAGATAGGACTTTAAAGTAATTAGTTGTGGGGAGGGATCAACTGAAGGGAAGTTTTAAAAAAATCAAAGAGAAATGAGAGAGCAGAGGTGCAGGGTAGTGAAGAGCCGAACAATAATCAAAGTGTAACAGGAAGGGGCAGAAAATCAAGGCAGAAGAGTGCAGCAGAAATTAGAAGCAGAGTGAGCAATAATGTTGAAATGTCAAAGCTTAAGGCTCTTTATCTGAATGCATTTATAACAAGATAGGTGAGTTGACGGCACAAATAGAAATAAATGAATATGACTTGATAGCTATAACATAGACATGGCTGCAAGGTAACCAAGGCTGGGAACACAACATTCAAGGGATTCAACGTTGCATAAAAATAGGCAAAAAGGAAAAGGAGGTGGATAGCTTTGTTAATAAAGGAAGGTATCAGTGTGGTGGTGACTGCTGATATAGATGCACTAGATTGTGGTGTGGAATCAGTCTGGGTGGAAATAAGGAATTGCAAGGGGAAGAAGTCATGGGTAGGAATCATCTATAGGTCTCCGAAGAGTTCAACAAAAATTTATCCTGGTCAAGAAAAAGGACTCGATGAGAAGGATGAACCAACCCTGGTTAACAAAGGTGGACAAAGAGAGTATCCAATATAAAACTAAGACATACAAAGCGATGAAAAGTAGTTGTAGGCTAGAGGGTTGGGAATTTTTTAGGGACCATCATCGGATGACTAAAAAGCTAACAAAGAAGGAAAAAATTGATTATGAAAATAAACTGGCAAGAAATATAAAAACAAACAGCAAGAGTTTCCACGGCTATATAAAAGGAAAGAGAGGGCGAAAGTGAGTGTGGGACCTTTGGAGGATGTGTCTGGAGAATTGATAATGGGGAACAGGGAAATGGCAGATAATCTAAATCAATATTTTGCATCGGTCTTCATGGTGGAGGACACTATAAACATTCCAAAGATATCAAATAAGCAAGGAGCTAATGGGAGGAAAGATCTTCTAACAGTCTCTATCACAAGGGACACAAAGTATTTGACAAACTCATGGGACTAAAAGCACACAAGTCACCAAGACCTGATGGCCTGCATCCAAGGGTTTTAAAGGAAATGGCTGCAGAGATAGTGGAGGCATTGGTCGAAATATTCCAAAACTCGCTGGATTCCAGGAGGTTCCCAGATTGGAAAGCTGCTAATGTGATGCACCTGTTCAAGAAAGGAGGGAGAGAAAAAGCAGGAAACTATAGGCCTGACAACTGAACATCTGTCATTGGGAAAATACAAGAGTCCATTATTAAGGAAGAAATAGCAAGACATTTATAAAAGCTTAATGCAATCAAACAGAGTCAACATGGTTTTGTGAAAGGGAAATCATGTTTGAAAAATTTGCTAGAGTTCTTTGAGGATATAGCAAGCAGAGTTGATAAAGGGGAACTGGTGGATGTGGTGTATTTGGATTTCCAGAAGGCATTTGATAAGGTGCCACATAAAAGGTTATTGCACAAGATAGGAGCTCACGCTATTGGGGGTAATGCATTAGCATGGACTGAGGATTGGTTAAAATGAAGAAGACAGAGGCCAGAACTTTTCCGTCGGAGAGTTGTGGATGGGGCCCACTCGCCAACACAAAAATGACACAGGATGACGTCGGGGGAACCCCCAAAGTCATCCTGCCCCATTTAAATATTCAGGAAGGCAGGTGGATAGAGAAATCAGCTGTCTGCCTGCCGACCTGTCAATGGTCAATTGAGGCCATTGACAGGATAATTAAGCCAAGTAAAGGTCCTGTCCGTCCAACCTTAAGGCTGGTGGACAGGCCAGGAGCCCCAGCGGGCTTCTGAAAAAACATAAAACCTCATCCACAGGCAGGATGAGGTTTCATGTCTGTTTTAAAAAACTTTAATAAACTTTATGTGATATTTATTAACACATCCCATCCCATTTGACATTGTCACATCAGGGGGACATGTTAATAATTTTTTTATTTTTCTATTTCATAAGTTTATAAAACTTTCAGCGCTCTCCCTGTGACAGCACTTAATCTCAGGGAGCTGTGCGTTCTTTCACACTCTGACAGATGGGGAATCCCTAGCCCCCCCACCCCTGCACCCCTCCCCCCCAACACAGGAATCGCATAGCACTTCCCGTCAGGTGGCCCACTGGGTGGGCCTTAATTGGCCCGCCCACTCAAAATGGCAGCGGGGCCTGTTTCGGCGGCGGTGAACGGCTGCCCACCCACCTCCGAGCCGGTGGGGCCCGCCCCATTCCTCAATCACCCGCTACACCTCAACCCCCTCCCATGGCACCTTCCCATGTAATCGCAGAAGGTGTCACGCCTGCCCTTTTACTTCCCCCCTCCTCACTGTCCAAGGGCCCAAACAATCCTTTCAAGTGAAGCAGCATTTCACTTGCACTTCCCTCAATTTGGTCTACTGCATACGCTGCACCCAATGCGGTCTCCTCAACATTGGAGAGACCAAACAAGACTGGGTGACCGCTTTGCGGAACACCTTTGGTCTATCTGCAAGCATGACCCAGACCTTCCTGTCGCCTGTGATTTCAACACACCACCCTGCTCTAATACCCACATGTCCGTCCTTGGCCTGTTGCAATGTTCCAGTGAAGCTCGAAGCAAACTGGAGGAACAGAACCTCATCTTCCAATTAGGCATTTTACAGCCTTCTGGATTTAACACTGAGTTCAACAACTTCAGATCATGAACTCTCTCCTCTGTCCTCACCCCTTTTTGATCCCCTTTTTTCAATATTAATTTTTTAATTTATATTTATATTATTTTCCCACCTATTTCTATTATCATTTAAAAAATTTATTTCCATTCATTACCTTTTCTAATACATTGACTAGGAGAATGAAGGTTTTGTTGTGTCCCCTGCATTGAAGCCTAAAGAGAATTTCGGTCATGAAAACTTGCCTTCACCTTGTTCCTTTTGAAACCTTGTAGCTATGAGGTTGTCACGGACATGCCTGCTGAATTGTGCCCATGCAATGGCATCCTCATGTGGGTCGTCTGAATCCTCGACCTCTTCAGATTCATTCGCTTCCAAGTCCTCCTTGCCTGAGGAGGTATCTACCTTCCCAATGTCTCCATCTGGCAAGACATTCCCCCTTTGCAGCACGAGGTGCAGAAAACGCAGGTGGTTTGTAACTCACCCTGTAGTGAGCATTGGAGAGTTCCTCCTGAACAGTCCAAACATTGAAAATGCATCTTTAAGGGGCCAATAGTTTTCATTATTATGAGCCTTGTGGTGGAATGTGCAGCATTGTATTTCTCTTTAGATGCACTTTGTGTCCAACAAATGGGCATCAGTAGCCATGACTCCTGGTGGCAGCCCTTATCACTTTCATACATCTCTGGCACCTGATACATCTTTGACACCTTGGAGTGATTCAAAATGTAATAGTCATGTGAGCTCCCTACATACCTAGCGCAAACATGCTGAATCTACTTTCTGTGAGAATGAAATCCTTTTCTATTAATGAATCTCACAGGCTGCTGCCAGGGAACTCTCAAGGCCACATGTGTACAGTCAATGGCCCCCTGCACTGGTGGGAAGGCTGAGATCGCAGAGAATCCAACGGCCCTGGTAACCTGTTTTGCTTCATCCATGGAGAACTATATGTAATGGTGAGCTTTACTGAAAACGACATCTGTCAGTTCCCTTAAGCTTTTGTGTGTTGCTGATTGTGGGATTCTGCAAAGATCCCCAGTGGATCCCTGGCAAAAACATTCAGTGTGGTGGTAACTGGCATTGGATGCCCTCCAAGTCCGTGCGTGTGATTTCCTCACAGAGAAAATGGCTAATATGAACAACCACATCTCGGGATAAGCAAAGGCGCCTCTGGCACTGTCTTCGCTCATCTCCATGTATGAGCTGCATCTTCTGCAGACCCTTGGTCGTACCAAATGTCTTCCTGGATTTGTCTCCTCCTCGTCAGCATCTGGGATTTCTTGGGTCCTCGCGGCTCTTGTTCCTCAGAGCGATGGTCTTCCCTGAGTTGTGTCAATTGGTGATGGGCCCTTCCTTTAATTGTAATCATAGCTACCAACAAGGTGGCATTGCCTGCAGCCTGCACTCTCTACACCTTGAATCTGTGAATAGATACAATTAAACAATCAGTGATGTTTCCCCTTTAATGTCTCCCTCCAGATACAAGTCAGGAATCCAGTCTCCAGCCCTTGACTTATCCTCAGTCTGTACATGATATACCAATGCCTCTGCTTGCAGAATGATATCATCCTGGAGGCTGAGCATTTCCCTGAGACATGACTGCGCATTCACAACAAGGGTCTTAATTAGGGTCAAAAGACCAAAGTCCTATAACCCACAGTCAGGCTTCTGGTGGTTGTCCTTCATTGGCCTTGACAATGGTTATTGATACCCATTTTTTGCACTTATGTTATGACAGCAAGCATGGTGCCTTGAATAAAGTGGCTTGAATAAAGTGAATAAAGAATAAAGTACACTGGGAGCATGCTGCTTTTGTGCAGCAGCCATGTCCCTTCTTTGTTTGACCTTACATCCATTCCCACATGCCTCTGTAAGGACCAGATGCCAATTAAGACCATATGCACTGCAGCACCTAGAGTTGATAGATTCCCACCTAAATGTGCAACATTACTGAAGGAGACCAGTTTATAGCACATTAACCCTTGAGTCCAGCTCTCAGCTGAGCCATGTTCTCCATGGAAGGGGCAGGAAATTTATAGGGTGACCCTTCAATCAGCCAAAAGTTGCTGTGCTGAACTCCCCCCACACACCCAGAGACCCCTCCCCCGATTGATTCTTTCTAGCTTGTTGTACAAACTGCCTCATTCTCAGGTGAAACCAATGATGGTGCTGCTGACCTTCATCCGAGAGACCAGATTCTAAACATCTCCATAACCCACCAAGTTCCTCCCATCCTCCTCCATACTCACTGCTTCCTAACTCCCATTCCCCCTGTCACTATTCAGCCTCCCCCTGTTACCCTTCAACCCATCATTATTCATGTGAATATTCCCTCTGAACACTTTAATGATGAAGTCCCTGTGCCTTTTGTCGACATGACCTTTCTCCTTCTCGAGGCCACATGCACCTTTACTTTTCGGGACCCAACCCATGAGACAGTCCAATACCCTCCATGATTTTTCAACTTCCGACTTACAGAATGGTACTGTGTCCTCTGTCTCACAATACCATGACTCAAATCCCCAGGACCAAACACCTTATGTGACTGACCAAACCCTGCACACCATGCTGTGCATGACTGTCATTGCCCAGAGAGGCCTGTCCCTGCCCAAGACCGGGACCAAGACATGTGTGCCATGCAGAACCGTCAAACATGGCCCATACAGTCCCAGGACTGCCTCTTCAATATATCCTCAACAGCATGGTCTCAGCCCCAGGACAGTCTCTTCTATATGCACCCTGACAGCATGGCCTCAGCCCTAGGACAGGCTCTATGATGTGCCCCCAATAGTGTGGCCTCAGCCTCAAGACCATCTCTGACTTCCTTGGACGGTCGTATAACTCTTGCCCCAGAACAGTCTTCCACTATTCCGCTTTGTTCCTTGATCACACCCCCGTCCTGTCTCTGTCTCCCCACCTCCCCTCTTGTGTTTTCCTCCTTCAGCCCTATCTCTGTCTCCATCTTTCCCTCTCGTGTTCCCCACCATCCCCCAGAGCTGCTTCCATCTTACCCCTCCCTTCTCATATTCCCCCCAGACCTTAGTCCTGCCTCCGTCTTACCCCTTCCCAAAGGTCATGCCTCCCATGAACTCCCTTGGTGCGTCTTGTGCTACAGGCACCCAATTTTTCACAGTTACAGTCTTAAAGGAAGGCAAAAGCAATGTCTACTGACTTCCAAGTCATGGATGATGTGAAGCCCATCAAGTGCACACCACCTATATACAGTCGTGAAACATACCATTCTAATTATTGGTTAGTGGGCATTTAATTTGGAGGAGGGAAAAATAATTCCAGCCAGTTAGCCTTTTAGTGAGCATTCATGAGCTGCAAATGAATGCAAAAGTGGTTTCTGACATGAATCAGCGAGAAACTCCTCCCGAATTTAACCCACCATCAAAGCCGAGAGAACAATATTCCAAACTAATTTCCCGACTAATTTCGCGAATCTGACTTTTTCCATCATGTCAAAATTCATGCCTCCACCCGCCAGGATTCCCATCACTGGCGGGAGTGGAAAATTTCATCCAATGTTTGGTTCAGTAACATAACCACTTAGACTTCCCACTTCTGGAGACAAATAAGGCAAACAAAGCATATGGTTGCATTTGTTTTTCTTGGTGATATTTCACCCCTCTCCTTGGATTCATCCAGTTCTGCTGAAGGGTCATGAGGACTCGAAACGTCAACTCTTTTCTTCTCCGCCGATGCTGCCAGACCTGCTGAGTTTTTCCAGGTAATTCTGTTTTTGTTTTGTTTTTCTTGGCTTGTTTTTTTCCGGGCTAGGTCACTAGCCTGAAGCTGGAGCTTGAGGTGTGCCACTCTGCATCAAGCATGGCTGACTCGGAGTCTTTCCCACTCTTACTGCCTGCCATAGGTGTGTTGGAAGGATCTACAGATTAACAATCAATCTGTTTGGCCATGTTATAAATGCACCTTCCATGACTATCAAGTCCTCGAGCAGGACTCAAACCTGGAGCTTCTGGCTCACAGGCAGAGACACTACCAACTGCACCACAAAACCTCTTAACGTAACCACTGCACAACTGTAGATATTAAGTATTCATTTGCTAAAATCATCAGCGATAATTTTAAGTCTTCTATTCTAGGCAACTTTCTCTTTGGGTTAAAAACCAAGGATAGATAGGTCACAGTACACATTGATACTAACAGTATAAGCAAGAAGAGGGATGAGGTCCTGCAGCGGGAGTTCAGGGAGTTAGGCAGAAAGTTAAAAAACAGGACCTCTAGGGCTGTAATCTCAGGATTACTCCCTGTGCCATATGCCAGTGAGGCTAGAAATAGGAAGATAGTGCAGCTAAACACGTGGCTGAACAGATGGTGTAGGAGGGTGGGTTACTGATAACTGGATCATTGGGATCTCCTCTGGGGCAGGTGGGACCTGTACAAGAAGGACAGGTTGCAGCTAAACTGTAGGGGCACCAATATCCTGGCTGCGAGGTTTGCTAGTGTCACTTGGGAGGATTTAAACTAGTATGGCAGGGGGGGGTGGGATCCAGAGTAATAGGTCAGCAGGTGAAATAAATGACTGGGAACTAGTGAATATGGCCAGTAGGACTAAGAAGAACAGGCAGGGAGAAATTAATGAACACAGTGGGACTGGGGGTCTGAAATGCATTTGCTTCAATGTGAGAAGTGTAACAGGCAAGGCAGATGAGCTTAGAGCTTGGATTAGTACTTGGGACTATGATGTTATTGCTATTACAGAGACTTGGTTAAAGGGTGGACAAGATTGGTAGATAAACGTTCCAGGATTTAGATGTTTCAGGCAGGTTAGAGAGGGATGTAGAAGAGGTGAGGGAGTTACACTGCTGGTTAAGGAGAATATCACAGCTGTACAACAGGAGGACACCTCAGTTAGCTCATACAGCCAGGAAATATGGATAGAGCTCCGGAATAGGAAGGGTGCAGTCACAATGTTGGGGGTTTACTATAGGCCTCCCCATTGCCGGCAGGAGATTGAGGAACAGTTATGTAGACAGATTTTGGAAAGATGTAAAAGCAATAGGGTTGTTGTGGTGGGTGATTTTAACTTTCCATTTATTGACTGGGAATCACTTAGTGCTAGGGGTTTGGATGGTGCAGGATTTGTAAGGTGCATCCAGGAGGACTTCCTGAGACAATATATAGATAGTCCAACTAGGGAAGGGCAATACTGGACCTGGTATTAGGGAATGAACCCGGCCAGTTTTCAGGAGGGGAGATTAGTCAAAAAGAAAAGGGAAGCATCCATAAGGGCTAGAAGACTGGGAACAGATGAAGCCCATGGATAATATAAAGAAAGTAGGAAAAAACTTAAGCAAGGAGTCAAGAGGGCTAAAAGGGGTCATGAAAAGTCTTTGGCATCCAGGATTAAGGAAAATCCCAAGGCCTTTTATACATATGTAAAAAGCAAGAGGGTAGCCAGAGAAAGAGTCGGCCCACTCAGGGACAGAGGTGGGAATCTGTGTGTGGAGCCAGAAGAAATGGGAGAGATACTAAATGAATACTTCTCATCAGTATTCACCAAAGAGAAGGACTTAGTGGTTGATTTGTCTAGGGAAGAGAGTGTAGATAGCCTGGATCATGTTGAGATCAAAAAAGAGGTAGATAAGTCCCCAGAGCCAGATGAGATCTGCCCCAGGGTACTGAGGGAGGCAAGGGAGGAGATTGCTGGGGCCTTGACAGAAATCTTTGTATCCTCGCTGGCTACGGGTGAGGTCCCAGAGGACTGGAGAATGGCCAATGTTGTTCCATTTTTTAAGAAGGGTAGCAGGGATAATCCAGGAAATTATAGGCTGGTGGAGCCTTACGTCAGTGGTAGGGAAATTATTGGAGAAGATTCTTCATGACAGGATTTACTACCATTTGGAAGCAAATGGGCATATTACTGAGAGGCAGCATGGTTTTGTGAAGGGGAGGTCATGTCTCATTAACTTGATCGAGTTTTTCGAGGAAGTGACAAAGATGATCGACGATGGAAGGGCAGTGGATGTTATCTACATGGATTTCAGTAAGGCCTTTGACAAGGTCTCTCATGGCAGACTGGTACAGAAGGTAAAGTCACAAGGGATCAGAGGTGAGCAGGCAAGATGGATACAAAATTGGCTTCGTCATAGAAGACAGAGGGTAGCAGTGGAAGGGTGCTTTTCTGAATGGCGAGCTGTGACTAGTGGTGTTCCGCAGGGATCAGCGCTGGGACCTTTGCTGCTTGTAGTATACGTAAATGATTTGGAGGAAAATGTAACTGAGCTAATTAGTAAGTTTGGAGGAGGCTAAGGTTGGAGGTGTTGCAGATAGTGAAGAGGATTGTCAAAGGATACAATGGGATATAGATCGGTTGGAGACTTGGGCAGAGAAATGGCAGTTTAATCCAGAAAAATGCGAGGTAATGCATTTTGGAAGCTCTAATACAGGCAAGAATTAAACTGTAAATGGCAGAACCCTTAAGTGCATCGACGGGCAGAGGGATCTGGGTGTACAGATCCAGACGTCACTGAAATTGGCAACACCGGTGGATAACATAGTCAAGAAGGCATATGGCATGTTTGCCTTCATCGGCAGGGGTATTGAGTATAAAAGCTGGGAAATCATGCTGCAGCTGTATAGAACCTTGGTTAGGCCACACTTGGAATATTGTGTGCAATTCTGGTCACCACATTACCAGAAGGATATGGAGGCATTGGAGAGGGTGCAGAGGAGGTTTACCAGGATGCTGCCTGGTCTGGAGGTTATTAGCTATGAGGAGAGGTTGGGGAAACTCGGATTGTTCTCAGTAGAGCGACGGAGATTGATGGGCAACTTGATAGAAGTTTACAAAATTATGAGTGGCATGGACAGAGTAGATAGTCAGAAGCTTTTTCCCAGGGTGGAAGAGTCAATTACTAGGGGACATAGATTTAAGGTGAAAAGAGAAAACTTTAGAGGAGATGTGCGGAGCAAGTTTTTACACAGAGGGTAGTGAGTGTCTGGAATTCGCTGCCAGAGGAGGTAGTGGAAGCAGGTACGAAAGTGGTGTTTAAGAGGCATGAATAGGATGGGAATAGAGGGATATGGACCCCGGAAGTGCAAAATGTTTTAGTTTGACAGGCAATTTGATTGGCGCAGGCTTGGTGGGCCGAAGGGCCTGTTCCTGTGCTGTACTTTTTTTTGTTTTTTTTGTTCTAGATAAAATGTACATGACTCCCATGTGAATGGAGGATAAGATCCCAGTTCAATACCACAGAAGCAACATTTGTTTAATGGATAACACTGAAGTGTACATGTGGATTCTCATATGGACAATGGGATGAGGCCTGAAGCAGTTAATTAGCCTGGATACTTCATATTCCATCGTACTCATCCATGCAATGATCCACTGTGCCATATTCTGTGTACAGGCTAATGTCTACAGATGTACTCCATTCTGCTAGGTGAGACTTTTTCAATTTGAAACTATTAATCATCTCACTTTAAGCCTGTTAGTCCTTGGCTCCTGACTTGGTCATCAAGCTTCAGTGCAGGGACATTGGCTAAAGCATACATTTTGTTGCATGATGTTTGGTTTCCGAGGAAAACAGGTAATGAGGGTGGAATGTAGCGTAAAATAATATATTCCATAAAATAACTATTCTAAATGTGAAGTGGCCTGCCAAAAATAAGAAATAGTTTTTATGTTCCAAAGCATATGAATAAACCTTTATGATCTTTTCATGTAGTGACATTTTAGATAAAGAACGCTATGACCCTTAGGAGATTCAGAATACTTAATTCTACCTCAAACTTGTGCCAACATTTGGAGGCTTCTAAAATCTGAGCCATCACAAATAATTTATTGCAATTTTTGATTACAAGAAAATTGGTCTTGTTTTCACAAAAAAAAAGAGATGGCATTTAAACTTTATTAAATTTACTTTGATGCAATCAGATCTAGTAGTTCAGTGTGTAGCAAATCACCGAGTGATCTAAGTTGAAAGGGGATTGAGCAGCAGTTCAGGAAACAGAGCATGTTGTATTAGGAGTATTACACTGACAAGTCTGCTTAGGTATGATATTATTGTAATATCTACTCACAGGGACATTTCACGTCCCCGAGGGGATCTGGTTTTTTCCCATACAGATTTATTCCTATAAAAACATCAACAAGTGGCAGTTTCCCATGGAAACTACAGAAGGAATGTAGCCCTCGGAAACCATGAGTAAATACCACAGCTGCACAGCTTTGAAGAGCAGGTACAACTTCTTTCTCTTTGGCTTTGACAGCAGAAATCTTCCATTCTGAAACCAATTAAACCGCTGAGTTCCACCCTATTTCTCTCCTAAGAATTTTCTTCCTTTGAGAATTACTGTTGTCCTTTTTTAAAAATCACAATTCCTTATGATGATTTATTTTAAGCTCATAGGGTCACGTATGTTAAAATATAACAATGTCTAACATTGGACAGTGTGGTATGACTTCATATAATATGTTGGAAAACATGCTGAATGTGCACCCGGAATAATGTGTGCATAACAAAATGTTCAGCTACAAACTTCACCCAAAATCTATCTAAAGTGCTGCCATTGCAATTGAAATACCTATTTATAGTATTAAAGTATTTCCGAATGGACCACTGGTCCTCTGACTCACTCAGTTGGCTGGCATTACTGGTCATGTGAATACTAGAATCCAAAAACATTGCAGTAGCTCTCCCTTTATCTGTGGCCTCCCTCCTTCTGTCCCAGTCCAACACTTGATAGAGGGATGGTGGGGTGTGGTGGGGGAAGGGGGTGGGGGGAGGGTGGTGGGAGGTGCGGAGGGTGGTGGAGGGAAAGTTAACCCCAATAACAGTGGTTTTGTGTTGGATGTGCAGTAGAAGTAACTGGGTTTATCATTGTGACTGCAACCATCTTGAATGCGCCCACTTCTACGTTTAAAGGGGCATGTTTGAATGCTTGTGAGTAACGGTGCTCAGAGTCAGGGTATTGCTGCAATTAATGTCCCTAGGAAACATTAATAATGTCTCTACATACTGAATTTTATGCAGGTTTAAATTTAACACGTCCACTACAGGTTTCCTGGGATCAGTAAACTAACCAGTGAAACAGATGTGAAATTGAGTCACATTGCAGGTGGGTAGTTAAACTTGTGATTGCTCCATCTGAATGCAAATTCACTTGTGACTCAGGTCCCTCTGGCAAACATCCAGCAGAGCGCTCTTAGGCAGCATAGTTTTATCTAATAATCATAGACTTTTAAACTGACAAATTTAGGATGGGAAGCACATTGAATGTGTCTGACAGACCATCAGAGGAGGAAGACTATGCTTTGAGATTTTGACTGTGTTGTGGTGGGATCAGACTGTGCAGAGGAGGGAGGCACACAGGAGAGGGGCTGAGTTTGTAGGAGAGACTACTCATCTCATAAAAATGATAGAGGCTCAGCTTCATTGACCTCTTGGAAGAGCAGTGCTCCCGTTGGCTGAAGTTGTCACATCTGTCAATAGGATCCAAGCTGTTTGGTGAATCAGAAACCAAAACAAAGAGCTTTTCTTTATTGAAAGAGTTTATTGAATTATTCAGTCTCACAGCTCTCCCCTCACTCTCCTGCAGTGTCCCAGCTATTCCTTATTTATCTGTGCTCAAAGACAATTAATACCCACCCCTTGTTTCTCTTAACCTTAACAATGTAATTGACAAGACATTGACAACATCAGTTGAAGGCAAATGTCTGCAACCTTCTAGAAGTAGACTTGATACCTACTGGAACTTATAGATATGCCTAATCAGCGGTTGTGAAGGTCATCACCAGCCTCAATTTTTTTAAATCTCTGCTTCCTTCAGGTTGCTATAGATGTCTCGAGGGTCTCACATTCCTTTGCATGTAAATGCAAGATGCAGGTGATGGCTGGATTGTTCGCCAGGGTTGGGAGTTATTTAAACTTTCCTTGTGCTGATAACATCCTGAATGAGTGGGCATTCACATTCACATTACTGGCTGGATTCCTACAGGTGGCGAGTGCCATTGGTTACGCACACATGGCAAACCAAGCAACACCACGGCAACTAGGACTTTTTATCAGCCACAACGGATATTCATCTATCAATGTACAGCTGGTTTGACAACACAAGAAGAGGTTTGTGCAGGTTTGCAACAGATTCCTGGGCACGATGTATTCACACTGTCAAGGTTCAATATTCCAGGTCTTTTCACTCCAGGAAGCAGACTTAAGGGAGTCTTGAGAGACAAGGGATAATCCCTTCAGCTTTGCTCATGGCGACTGTGAGCAGCCTCATCAAAGAGGTGCAGGGAAGCCACATGACCACAAGATATGCCACCAAGCAAGCCATTGGAATGTTGAACATCCAGTTCAGGAGCTTAGATAGGTCTGGAGCCAACTTTCAGTATTCATCATTGAGGGTGTCGAGAAGGATCACAATGTACCGCTTCCTGTACAATATTGCACAGCAGAGAGGTTTACAGGTGGAGGAAGGTGAAGGGGTTCATCACTCATCATCGGACAAGAAGAACATGGAGGAGGATGAAAATGGTGCACTCACCTCCAGGTCAGCCACATACATTGCTTCTCAGGATGCCAGGGGTGCAGATTCATCATAAAGACCCACCAATTATTTGCTCACACAGCAAACATTAAAGATGAAATCCTGTGATCTGCTCCCACCACCAGGCCCAATGCCCACCCATCTTTACATTAAACAGTCCCACAACCACTCATCCACTGTTAAGATCATAAGCATTTTTTTGACTTCTTCATGGGATGTGGGCATTGCTGGAAAGGCCAGCATCTATCGTCCATCTCTAATTGCCCTTGAAAGCAATTAAGAGTCTGGATGAGTGCAACAACAGTCAAGAAACTTGACACCATCCAGGGCAAAGCAGCCTACTTGATTGGCACCACAAACATTCACTCCCTCCACCACCATGGCACACTGGCAGCAGTATCTACCATCTACAAGATGCACTGCTGGAACTCACCATGGCTCCTTTGACGGCACCTTCTAAACCCACGACTACTACCATCTAGAAGTACACGGGCAGTAGATACATGGAAACACCACCTCCAAGTTCCCCTCCAAGCCACTCACCATCCTGACTTGGAAATATATCACTGTTCCTTGACTGTCAAAATCCTGGAACTCCCTCCCTAACTGAACTGTGGGTGTACCTACACCACATGGACTGCAGAGTACCAAGAAGGTAGCTCACCACCATCATCTCAAGAACAACTAGGGATGGGCAATAAATGCTGGCCCAGCCAGCAACGCCCACATCTCATGATTGAAAAAAAAAGTGCTGTTCCTGTTTGTGCATTCCAGTTTGGAATGCCACACTGCTGAGGGTGTAGGGCTGGTCTGCTCACGGTGGGTGCCTCCATTCTCTGGGAAGACATCACTTTGCAGCAGCTCTCAGGCAGGGCTGTATCATCAAACAGAGACCAGCACTGCAACCATAAGCTACTGGGGGTCATTGGGAGGATGATGGACACATGGGGGTCAATGGAGTATGAAGGAGCTGGCAGGGCGGAGGAGAGGTGTAACAGACACATGGGGGAATTGAGATATGAAGGGGTTGGAAAGGGGTAGCAGAAGGGTAATGGACACACAGGGGTCAATGGGAAGAGAAGGGATTGGAAGGGGGTGAAGAGGGGAGGAGAGGTAACAATGGCAAGCAGAGGGGAGACTGAGGGTGGGGAGGCTGGAGCCCAACAAGGAAATTTGGAATGCTGACACACATGGGGATGGATGGGAATTGAAATGTTTGAATGGAGGGCAATGTACTCAAGATCAGGAATGGGGAGTTTGTGTGTTAACGTGGTACAAGAAGGATGGGTTGCACAGACAGGGAGCTCATTGCAAGACAGTCATAGGCCCTGGTCTAGGGCCAACAGGTCAGAGTGAGAGCAGAGGCAGTCCTGAGGTTTCACAGGCCATGCTACTGGGTTATACATGGCACGCATGTTGTACTCCCACTGCAAGAAGGGGCAAGGCCTGTGGGCTCAATTGTGATAAGGCACAGCTTGGTGTGCAGAGCGTGTTCACAGTCAGTGGTGATGGGCTTGTCCGGTTAAGTGTTGGGCTGCAGATGGGATGATCACCATCAGGAGAGGCAACTGCAGCCTGTGGGTGGGGAAAATGTATTAAGTGGGAGGTACTGGAAAATCTCTTGAGGGGGGTCCCCTCTGAATGTGACCGTGTACACAGCCTTAAGATGGGGAGGGGTGAGGTCCACATGGGGACATCAAGAGTGTTGGGTTTGGGGGGGCGAAAGATAATGGGACCCAGGGTTACTGGGGAAGGCTGGAGAATAACCAGAGGGAGCACCACCTGCACATTGTGAGGTTCCAGGAAAATTGGAGATACCCGAATACTGACAGGGGGAGGGCCGAAGCTGGTCTCTAAATTAAATGGAGTACCACCATCTTGAATCAATGAAGTAATGATGCAGTTTGAAATCGAAACCAAAAACGATTGGGGTGGGGTCTGAGGCAATGTGGGAAGTAGCCATAGCTGGTCTAAGGGGCCCTTTCAGGGGGCACACTCAAACTGCTTAGGGTCACAACATTGAAATAGAGTCGGAGCTGAGAAAAGTGGAAGACTTCCTTGAGAAGGTACAATTGGAGTCATTGCCTTTTGATGCGCATTAACGAGAGATTCCAGAAGTCATTGGCTCCACAACACAGTTGGTCCATTGCAGTCTTAACAGACAGGGATGTAAAAATTGGGAATGTAGGCAACTGTTAAGGAAGCACAGCTGCTGCATATTTGTCAGATCATCAATGAAAGGCTCTAATGTGCTTTCTCCAATTAGCAAAGATAATGGGCCAAAGGGCATCCAGTCATTGCCCAAGTGCAAGTTTATCTTGATCAGTATACCAGATCAGAGATTGCACAGGTGCCTTTGGTAAGGAAGCACATTTCATGAATGTGTCCAAACCTCTTCCAACCTCTGTGGGATTGAGATGTCAAGTATCAGGATTGGCATCTCGGTCACTTAGATCTGTGAGTTAGCGCCTCAGCTGCAAGGCATTATCAGCACAAGGCTAGTAATGTAGATGCAACATGACATTGGCTTTCTATTTGTGAGTGTGAGTCCCCAGGGAGAAGGAAGTAAGAATAATGGCTCAATGCTGAGGATGCCATCGAAGAAGCAAGACGTGGACATGCCACATTGATAGCCACAAGATTCCAGGAGGATTAAGGTGCAGGCAATGGGAGATGGTTACATTGCTTCTGTCCCTTAGTGCCATGCTATTGCACTGAAAGGCCTTTACAACAAGTAACATCAAGAGCAAGTTCTGCATTTGAACTTGCAACTTCAACCCTGAGGATCCACCGGTCCTAAGCTTTGGGAAGGTTAGCGATGAACCCTGTATCCATGCACTCGGCAAAACAGCGCAAATGCTGCATCAAAGGACTTGAAGCAGTTGTTGTCACCTTAATAAGAAACTTCAGTGGATACTGGGATGTGCGCATGGTTGGAGAGACTATCATGGCGCTGGGTCTTGTGCTTTTGCACTACCAATGAGGAGACACAACTGCAGCTATCCCTCCAAGGTTGTTGAGCAGGCCTCACTCCATGTTGTCGCACAAGGAATAAAGTTTACAAACACATTTACACATTTCCAATAAAGATTTTGAGACACCTCTCCCTGACATAACACCAGGGCCAGCAACTATCGTGATTCAGGCAGACATCACATGAATGTGAGGCTCACAAACAGAGGTGATCACTGAGTGAGAAGATGGCCCACCCTCGCAATAAGAGGGTGCATACATGCATTTTTGCAATGCTTTCGAATGATGAGACCATTCTCATGAACAGCAAATGTATTTACAAATGTGCAAGATGTACATAGTGATTGAACACCTGCCACCCAGAAATGATGTCAATTTTTTTTAAATTTCCTAACCCTAATGCTATGCCTGTGTGCAGCCCTGGCATCTGCAGCAGAGTTGGAGGCAGCCTTCTAACTGCTCCACCCTGTTATCTGTGATGACCTGGTGGACATCCTCTGGAGGCCCGAGTCCTGGAAGATTCCGGCCTGATATGGGTCCCCTGATCAGGAGCCTGACCAGCTGTAGATGATGGGGCCACAGGCTGAGGGGATTCGGAGGAGCTGGACCCTTTGAAGTGTTCTGTGTGGAGACCCCCCCCCCCCCCAAGGTGTCCAGCTGATGCTCATCTTCCCTGTGGGTACCCAAGGGCCTTTTCCCTGACTCCTTGAAGAGAAGAGGCACTTGGGGAGAGGTCAAGGTGTCCCCTTCCATCACCTAGCCAATGTTGGATCCCACCGGTGCAGGTCCAAACGCGTATCTGGCAGAGCCAGCTGGGCCGAGGTCTGCAAGGCAGATGCCACCCTTCCCGCTGGTGAGCTCGATGCACTAGCATGTTGGAGTTGCATCAGTTAGAATGTGGGCAAACTCCTCCATCCTTCGCTCTTGCCTGCTGAGTGCCTCAGGCATCTCTGCCTGATATTCCCCTGCCTATCATTGCATCTTGTGAGTTTGGGAGATAAAACAGTGAGAGTTTGGGAGATAAAACAGTGAAGTTTGGGAGATAAAACAGCGAGAGTTCGGGAGATAAAACAGCGAGAGTTCGGGAGATAAAACAGTGAGAGTTCGGGAGATATAATAGTGAAGTTTGGGAGATAAAACAGCGAGAGTTTGGGAGATAAAACAGTGAAGTTTGGGAGATAAAACAGCGAGAGTTCGGGAGATAAAACAGCGAGAGTTCGGGAGATAAAACAGTGAGAGTTCAGGAGATATAATAGTGAAGTTTGGGAGATAAAACAGCGAGAGTTTGGGAGATAAAACAGTGAAGTTCGGGAGATAAAACAGCGAGGGTTCGGGAGATATAACAGCATGAGTTCGGGAGATAAAACAGCGAGAGTTTGGGAGATAAAACAGTGAGGTTCGGGAGATAAAACAGCGAGGGTTCGGGAGATATAACAGCATGAGTTCGGGAGATAAAACAGCGAGAGTTTGGGAGATAGAACAGCGAGAGTTCGGGAGATAAAACAGTGAAGTTCGGGAGATAAAACAGCGAGAGTTCGGGAGATAAAACAGCGAGAGTTCGGGAGATAAAACAGTGAGTGTTCAGGACATAAAACAGCGCAAGTGGAGAGACAGTTGGGAGATTGAAACCAACATGAGTACAGAAATACAGGGAAAGTAAGAATTTATAGGCACAGGAGAGGGAGCTGATTTGTGAGTAAGGGCAAAGAATTTCTATTTTCTACGAATCTCCAGTTTATATTTAATAGTACAAGAGTAAGGTTAAAGTAACTAAAGTAACTAAAGTTTAAATTTAAAAAGTGGTGTAAATGTTTAAGGCATGGCAGGACAGATCAGCTAAGCAAAATGCCCATCCTGTGGCATGACCCAGACAAGCCCATGCGCAGGAAGTGTCACCAGCTGCACAAGCTTGAGCTCTGTGTTTCAGATCTTGAGCAGTAGCTGGAGTCACTGAGATGCATCCGTGAGGCAGAGAACTACATGGATAGTAAGTTCAGAAAGGTGATCACACCGCAAGTAGGCAAATAGGGAATGGGTGACCACTAGGGTTCATGGGATGTGGGTATTATTGGCTAGGCCAGCAGTTATTGCCCATCCCTCATTGCCCATTAGACCATTTAAGAGTCAACCAACCACATTGCTGTGGGTCTGGAGTCACATGTAGGGCAGACCAGGTAAGAACAGCAGATTTCCCTCCCCAAAGGGCATTAGTGAACCAGATGGGTTTTTACAACAATCAGCAATGGTTTAATGCTCATCATTAGACTTTTAATTCCAGATTTTTATTCAATTCAAATTCCACCATCTGCTGTGGCAGGATTTGAACCCTGCGTCCCTAGATAACTAGCCCAGCAACTATACCACTACACCATTGCCTCCCCAGCTCAGAGAGCTGGTGCAGACACACTAGGCTGAATGGCCTTCTTCTACACCGTAACAATTCTATGATTCTGTGATCTCCAATATTGTCTCAGAGGCTGCTCAAAAAGACTCATCATCTGACGGGACTCAGCGGGTGCATGATCTCCAGCAGTCATCCGAGTTCCAGAGACCTGGTATTTCACTGAGTCCGACTGCTGTGGAGGCATGTCACTGAGGTGTTCTCCAGAAAGTGACTCCGAGCCTAATCTAGAACTATGAGTCACCGAGGTGTGTGTCTCTGCACTGGTGGAGGGTGCAGGTGAACTCAGTGATGGATCTTCCTCGATTGGCTCTTCAGCTTCCTCCTCTGAGGTGGGCTGGAGGCTGGGGCTTAGGTTGGCCTTCCTCCTCTGCCTGGACCTACTGGTGCCTGTAAGAGAGAGAAGACAGGTTTGATTCATGAACAGGCTGAATACAAGATTGCTTATCACTGACTGTGGGTGTCAGGATGTGATCAGCTGATGGAGGGCTTATCCATACTGGGTTTCTGGGAAAAGCCAATCTCACCTTCCTCGCAAGAGTGATCCCTATACTCCCCATCCAGCTCAGCGGCATCCTCCTCAATGGTAGTGAGCTCTAGTATGTTGGCCGTCCGCCCTCCATTCTGGGATGTTTTCCTCTTGTTGTGGGCAAGCTTGGCCTGCATGAAGCCACATGGATGGAATGTGATGAGAAGGCTGGCATATTTAAAGGTGGGTGGAGGCACGCAAAATAAAATGAGTGGCCAGCCCGCCGCTTTCCCGCACACCCCTGACCTGTCCCCCATAGTACAGGGGGTGGACAAGGGTGTCAGGCAGCCCACCCTTAGGCCTATTGAGGCCTTTAAGTGACAATTAACTCTTTCCACCTCCGCTGAAATTTTTCAGTCTGTGGGGAAAGATGGAAGGAGGTCGACCAGGAGGTGGCGGGGGTTCCCTGTGACAATTGGGGGCACCACACTTCTTCCCCCACAAGATGATACCCCCTCCCCCACCCCTTTGTCCCTTCCCCAGGGTCTCTCGAACCTGGCGCTCCCAACTCTCATGCCCCCTCACTGGGGTCTCCCAGCCATGTCCGTTCAAAGTCCCTGGACTTACCTCAGGCCAGTATATCCATTTTCTCTTCTTCTCGAGGACTGCCTGTAGTACCAGCAGCGGCCACTGCTCTCTTCCGGCATTACTGGCCAATCAGATTGGCCGTCAGCTCTCTAGCCAGGACTTCCTGTCCCTGAGATTGAAAGTCCCACTCTCATCCTATTAAGGCCCCTGGGCAGCCAGATTTCCGGTCAGCATGGTGCTGACGAACTTTTAGCTTGGGGGGCACAGGTAATCCATCCTCCCCATAAGGTCCACCCGCAAGTTTGCCAATGATGCAAATTTAGTTGGCATTATAAGCAGGGTGGATGGAAGCAAAAAATTATGAAAAGTTATTGATAGATTAACTGAATAACCAAAACTATGGTGGAGATGATGGCATAATGGTAATATCACTGGACTAGTAATACAGAGGTGTAGGCTAATGCTATGGGCATGTGGTTCAAAACCCACCATAGTAGCTAGTGGAATTTAAATTCAGTTAATAAGATCTGGATTTGAAAACGTGTCTGTATATAAGTGACTATGAAACTGTCATCAATGGTTATAAAACCCCAACTGGTTCACTAATGCCCCTTAAGGAAGGAAATCTGCTGGTCTGGCCTATATGTGACTCCAAACCCACAGCAATCTGGTTGATTCTGAAATAGCCTAGCAAGTGATTCAGTTTAAAGGGCAATTTGGAATGGGCAACAACTGTAGGCCTTGCCAGCAATGCCCACATCCCAAGAAAGAATAAAAAACACCTTACAGGCAAATGTGAGGGCAACCATTTTCGACTTTAGAAAGGGTACTTTCTTAATGGTGATAAGCTAGAAATAGTGGAGATCCAAAAAGACGGCGGTGGACAGGGGGTGGGAGATCCACAATTACCTAGATTAAAATGTCATGGAGAGGTACAGAAAGTAATCAGTAAGGCTAATGGGATGCTGGCCTTTAGAGGGCTAGAGTTATACTGTGGCTATACAAACATCAGTTAAACCACACCTGAAGTACTGTGTTCAGTTCTGGGCATGACACCTTAAGAAATTTTGGTTTTCGTCTTGAATGGGGTACAGAGATTTATCAAAATGATACCTGGACTCCTTGGGTTAAATAACAAGGACAGACCACACTGGCTAGGGTTGTATTCCCTCAAATTTAGATGGTTAAGGGGTGATTTGATCAAAGTTTTCAAGATATTTAGGGGAACTGATGGGTAAGTGGAAGTTAATGCTGCTTGGGAATCTATTACTAAGAGATGTAGCTTAAACGTTAGAACCGGGCCTTTCAGGATTGAAGTTAGGATACACACCTTCATGCAAGGGAACCTTCTTCTGCAAATGACATTTGAAGCTAGGTCGATTGTTAATTTCAAATCTAAGCTTCATAGATTTTTGTTAACTGAAGGTATTAAGGGGAAGGCCCATGGAGTTAGGTTACAGATCAGTCATGGGGCAGAATTCTTCACTCGGTGTGCGGGTGCGCACCCAGCACGCTGGAACGTAACATAAGGCGCAATGACATTGGGAGACCGTCCCAACATCATCGCGCACTCGCACGATATTTCAGATGAGGGGCGTGAGCAAGTGCCTGAGCCGCGCCTGCCATTAATTAAGAGGCTACTTAAGGCCATTAAAAAGCCAATTGACACTGACTTTTCATTGCCCATTCGATTTTGCACTCGTCACACGGGCAAAACTGGGAGGGCATTCAGCCAACATTTTCAAAAAACCTCATCCACGGGCAGGATAAAAGGGGTGAGCAGCATTGCGAGTGTCAGCTGTGGGCAGTTTGGTACATAGTTTGCTGCTGGTGACTTATTGGTACTTGGCAGCTTCATCTTTGTTCGGGGCTTCATTCTTAGCATTTCCAGGCTTCATTTCAGGCCTTCTTGGTGTCTCCAAGGCCCCCGGAGGATTCAAACCAGGTGGACCCTTCCAGGTACCAGACAGCCTTCTGTGACCCTGGTAATGGGGATTGTGGTCTCAGCTGGTGGCACCTCCTCCTCTGAGGAGGAGAGGGGCAGAAGGGAGAGGAGGCCAGGTGTCCCCATGCAGCTTCCAGGGGAGGGACCTGTGGGAGGAGAGGCACAGGCACAAGGGGCGCAGGGCCAACAGGTAATCCAAGGTGGAAGGGGCCACAGAAGACACCAGTATCCTGTTGCCAGGGTTTACAGGTGGTGATGCAGCTATCTCAATATATCTGAGGAGCAATGCTGAAGGAGGTTCTACCTCGCAAGGGAGACAGTGACCTGAGTTTGTCAGATGATTGGGCCTGAGATCACATCCAAATGTGTGGGTGGACACCCCATGCCAGTGCCTCTGAAGGTCACAGTGTCCCTCAACTTCTATGCCTCCAGCTCTTTCCAGGGGTCAGTGTGGAGTGTCCCAATCAGCTGTCCACAGTTGCATCAAGCTGATGACAGAAACTCTGTTCAGGCAGGTACTGACCTTTATTCTTTACCGTATGGACGAGGCCAGCCAGGTTGAGTGAGCCAGAAGTTTTGTAGTGATTGTTGGGTACCCAGGCATCCAGGGTGCAATAGACTGCACACATGTGACCATCAAGGCACCAGCAGGTCAGCCCAGTGCCTTCGCCAACAGGAAGGGATTCTACTCCATGAACATGCAGATAGTGTGTGACCACAGGATGCTGATTCTGCAAGTCTGTGCAAGGTTCCCTGGCAGCTCCCATGATGCGTACATCCTTAGACATTCATAGTGCTCCAGCCCGAATGGATGGATGGCTGCTGGGTGACAAGTTCTATCCATTGAAAAAGTGACTCATGATGCCTCTCCGCCACCCAAGAACAGAGGCAGAGCAGAGTCATGCCTCCACAAGGGCAGTGATAGAGAGGATCATAGGTCTTCTCAAGATGCCCTTCGGTTGCCTGGACCGTTCGGGGGGGCACTACAATATCTCCCAGAGTGGGTGTTACTGACGGTGGTTGAATGCTGCGCTCTCCACAATCTGACACTGGCAAGGGGGTCCCCACTGGAGAAAGAGGATCTTGATGCAGCTGCACAGGCCACAGAGGATGAATCCAGTAGTGATTCAGAGGAGAAGCACAGTGGAGAGAACGCTGAGGGTGTGGAGGCAGACGTCATTAACCTTCAGGGAGGCAGGGACACCAGGGGTGCGTTGATCCAACACCCCTTCAGCTAGGCTGCTAAAGATCTGCTTCCACCTCATGCCAGGGCTGCCGCCTCCATCCCAGATATCTGAAATGACCCTTTCATTTGCACCAAAAGTCCAATCAATGCCCGTGCAATAAAGTATCCAGCCACTCACGTACAGCAATACGTACTGGCGTATCCTCCACTAGAAAGAAAAATGGTGAAACGTACTCAGGCCATCAGAACCAAAGCAAATTTAATGTTATTGTCACATTGAAAACATAATGACATTACAATTACTGGTGTTGATGTCCACACCAGCAGACATATAAACCAAATATAAATGAACAATTACCCATGAGCTGTCCCTCTCATGCTCATGCTCGTGGTGCCTTAAACTTGCATTTACGAGTGCTATGTCTTGGTCCCCCTCTTCGCTGGCACCAGCATTGGAGGCAGCCTGCTGACTCTGCTGTCCTGTTGGCCTTGATGACCTTTGTGGTCGTCGTCTGGCCAGTGGAGCCTATGCTGACCCCGCCCAGGAGGGGGCAGCCAATGCCATGGCTGGCATCTCCCCAGTCATTGCAATCCCATCAGGTGCCACAGTCACTGGCAACGCAGAACAGGTGTCCTTCCTGACCAGTGGAGAGCTGCATTTCACATTGGGCTGGCCTTAATTTGCCCACCAGCGTGAGGTTGTGGTCAGGGACTGATCGCGCACGATGGGCCTTTTCCCGGCCGCTCCCGGTCCTGCCGACCGCACTCACCCGCCGACCTCAAAATTCAGTGCATTATCTCATTGAATGGTGGAATAGGTTCGAGAGGCTAATTGGCCTGTTCCTATGCCCCCATGTAGATCATCTGATCAAGATCTTACACGTCATTAAGGATTGCTCCTATCTTCTTCAGCAGTGAAAGCCTTGAACAAGAGGAGCCTTAAAAATATACTTGAGAAGGTGCAGCACAGGGGGCAACTAATATAGGTCTTAGGAAAGGTTAATTATGGCCAATGAAAAGAGCACTTTGGCGTGACCTGGCAAATGTTTTCAAAATTATGAAGGGACTGGCATCATTAATGTCAACATACTGTTCAAACTGTGGAACAGTTCAAAAACTAAGGAAGCTACTTAGTTCCAGTGAAGAGGAATTTCAACCCTTTCCCTCTTTGATTCTGGAGTTAATAGAAGGAGTTGGCTGGGCACTGTTTGAGACAGTACTATCAGAAGCTGCCAGGCCAGATCTGGTAGCAGGCTGCTTTGGAACAATGGCTATCTAGCTGTGTTCAGGATAGCAACTCACAGACTGATTCTGCTGAATTATTGATATCAATCAATTTAGCAAAGATGACACATCAATGAATGGTTCCTTATCTGCCTGGGATATCGTCCACTGTTTGCATTACTGCAGATAATTCCCTTAATTATGCTAGGCTGTACGTGAGATAGTCAAATATTTATAGATAATGCCAATGTAACAAGCTTGCTCTACAAACCCCTCATAAAGAAACAAATAGCTCAATTGATAACACTCTGGGCTGAGAAGGTTGCTTGTTCATGCTCCACTGCATGACTTAGCTATATAATCTAGTTTGACACTTCAGTGCAGCACAGCAGGAATGCTGCAGTGTTAATGCTAAAGGTTGAAGTGGGGTACTTTTTATATAACTGTTCTTTTCTTTCTTAAACAGAAAGTGCCCTCTATGCACCTTTTTGCTTTTACAGTGGTGTCTCTACATTGCCAGGAACAGGGTGGAAAATGAAGATCCACTGTCTTACCATTGGAAATGTGGTGGGTGGTCGGGGTGGTGGGTGCTTGTATTGATTTCACTGAAGGCAGCCCTCTTAACTTCCACAGGCCCACAACTTCATCTATTCCCTGAGTTTAGAGGAGAAAATCCCATGCAAACCTGTCAGCTGCATTCCTGCAGTAAAAAAAAACAGCATGGAAAGAGCATGGGAATGTCATTCACCTGGTTAAAATCTGATATGTTTATCTGTGATGTATTTAAGGCAGAAAGGGTATGTACAGTGGTGCTGAGTGTCACCATTGTAGAGGAGCATTCACAGGGGAGCAGTTCATTGTTTGCAAATCAAACCTGCCTGTGTTCACTGTTGTGATGTTGTTCTCAACATCCTTTTAGGTGAAAGCAAAAAACTGCGGATGCTGGAAATCCAAAACAAAAATAACTGAAAAAACTCAGCAGGTCTGGCAGCATCTGCGGAGAGGAACACAGTTAATGTTTCGTGTCTGTATGACTCTTCAACAGATTTTGACCCAGCCTTCCCCCTGTTGCTGTTTTTTATATTTGTTCATGGGATGTGGGGATTGCTGGCTGGGCCAGCATTTATTGCCCATCCCTAATTGCTCTTGTTCAGAAGACATTTAAGAGTCAACCACAATGCTGTGAATCCGGAACCATAGGCAGGCCAGACCAGGTAAGAATGACAGATTTCCTTCCCTTAAGGACAGTAGTGAAGCAGATGGGTTTTTACAACAATCAACAATGGTTTCATGGTCATCACCGGATGTTTAACTTCAGAATTTTTTTTCATCTGCCGTGGTGGGATTCAAACTTGGGCCCTGAGAGCACAGCCCTGGGTCTCTGGAATATTGATCCAGTGACAATACCACAATGCCACCAGCTCCCCTCCGCTGCTGTGTTCACTTCTTTAGAATGTAGACCTTCCCTGGCACCCAGCATAGATGCATTTAGAAGCTAGATGAGTCCATGAGGGAGAAAAGAACAGAAGGTTAAGTGAACTTGAGTGGGAGAGGCTTGTGCAAAGCATAAACACCTGCTCCAGGTAAATCTGAAGTAACTTTATGGGTAGAAATTTTCTGATGGTGAGGTTTCCCAGCTGCCACCGGAGAAGTCAGTGGGGGCACATTCCCTGCTGATCAAGGCCGCCCTTCAGCCATTAGGGCTGTAACTGAGTCTACCACCCCTTACTCAGGTGTAATTCACATCTCAGAGAGCTGCTGGCCAATCTGATTGGTCAGCAACTCTATAGTCCCAGCAGCCCCACTGGGAGCTATGGCCACTGCTGGAACTACTAGTAGTTCCCAGAGCCAAAGTGCCAGGACTCCGGGATGTGGGAAAATTCAGGGTTTCATAATGAGGTGATTGGGGACCAAGATTTGAAAGCCAGGTGGTGAGAGAGCACCCAGGGTCCCAGACTTTGTGGGGGGAGGCGGTGGGGGGGGGGGGGGGGGGCATCCAATCTCAAAAAGGGGCCAATAATGGTCCTGAGACTCGAGCAGGATAACCTGCCTGTCTTCCCTTCCCATCCCCGAACCCCTCCCACTGGCCTCAAAATTGAGGCCAGAGTGAGAAGCGGCCCTTAAGCAGCCATTAATTGGCCTCTTAAGGACCTCAACTGGGGCAGGGTTGGGTGGATCACATTAGGCCTTGCCCATACCCATAAAATTGTTGACAGGTCAGGGATGGGTGGGAGGGTGGCAGGAAATCCATCTGGGGAATTTTACAAGGCCTCCACTTGCAAGCACACCAGTGTTGTTATGGCACAGCTGATGATAAATGCCAAGCTGCCCAAATCCCAAAGGGAAACTTGAAACAGCTGCCAAAACCTTTTTTTTTTGCAATTTGTATAGTATGAGGAGTGGTTCTGAAATCAGGAAATGATGCCCTGACAACTTATGATGATTTTATAGTAAACATTTATTAAAAGAATAAAAAAAAAAATAAAACACAGACACTTAAATACACAAATGGGTTCACACACTAAACAGTACTTTAAAACAGTTCCACAAATCTTAATTTAACTACCATCAAAGCTAACCTTCCCCTTTTCTGTTCAGCAACTATCCTTATAGATTTTAGAATCTATAGCAGTCCAGTCATTTCTACCACACAGTGTTTGTTTCCTGGGCTGTCCTCTGAGGCTGACAGCAACTGGTTCTTTCAATCTGGCCTTGTTCACACTGTCTTCTGGGAGTTTTGACCAGCTACCCTGCTGTCTTATGGGAAATCTAAGCAACTATTCCCTCACAGAGGCTCCAGTATTTCCTTAAATCCATTCCTTCCCTTTGATCTCTCTATTCTTCCAACCAATCTCTTCAGAAATGCTTTCTTCCCAGAATTGATTAACTCGTTCTTTACTTTAGCTCTTAGACTTGTAACAACAAACTTACCTTATCTTTATTTTACTTCCTTACACCTTTTTACATATACCTGCATATACCCACTTTGAACTAAAACACCACAATTCAAAACTATTCCTGTTATTGCTTTATGTAAAAGTCTGACTGAAGTTCCTTTTGGTTCATTAACGTGTCAAAACCACTTCTTACTGTTGACTTTAGACCCTTGCCGTCACTTTCACTCTTGATCCAATTACAGCCTGACTTCCAGTACACAAGAAAATATGCCAGGGGGGCCCATAAAATTCTGCCCTATGTGTCAAACTGACAATGGTAAAATTACACACCAAGGTGTTTATTGGAGGCCTGTTGAATGTGTCCAATCCCTCAGGATTATACAAAACACACAGAAACACACACACACACACACACACAGATACAAACAGAAGAAAGTCATTGTCATCTTTAACTTCCAATCTATTAAGCTTCCTTGGAAAGAGGTCATGTACTACATTATAAATACACTCAAATGCACAAAATTAATTTGATTGCCTTGTTACCCAAATGATGTGGTAAACAACTTGTGACATTCACAGTAATTCTTGAGGGATAATTCTGAAGTTTGTTTAATCTATATTAATATTTGGCTCTCTGCAATAATGAGAAAGACATGGGATTTCCTTCCATGCCAATTTTCTCCTATTTGCCTCTTCCTTTCTTCCAGATTGTGTCTTCTAATAGTACCATGAGCATTAGACACCATGTTAGAAGTACATGCATGTTAACATCAGATGGGGACATCATTTGGCTCAGTTCCTTGTGTCAAACCCCAATCATATGGTAGATTCTGTGTATGTGAATGTAGAGAGTGAGTGCTGTTATGATCCCAGCTGATGTTCCTACTGGACAAATCAGATTCCAGGACGGAACCTTGCGTGATAGATCTTAACTTTTATTTTTTTGCTTAGAAACATAAAGTGTGGCTATTGAACAGAGTGACAGAGTCTGCTGATGAGGTTTTAATAAAAGAATAAAACATTTATTAAAAAAGAAAAATGAACTATATTACACTACTCCTTCAGCCACAACTATACCTTTACAGATATATACAGATTTCTAAGGATAACACAAACTACAAAACCTATCTTATACTCTAATGTTCACAATAAGTGTACAGTCCATGTAAACCAATAGGTGACCTATGGTCGGACACACCACACGCTGAAACCAAGTGACAGATACCACCCAAAGCAGATGCTATGGATCCCTCATCAACGACCCCCAGATGCCTGTCACATCGTGAGCCAACCAACCTCACTGAGCTCTGTCTTTCACACAGGGGATTCCAATCTCACTCTCAAAGAACTTGCCTTGGAACTTTCTCCCAAGCTATGCTTTCACTTGGATCCACCTCCAGGGTTTCAGCCTCTCCTTCTGATGTTCCTCTCCCTGGATCGCCACGTGCATTCAAACGTCGCCTTCTACGCACTCTCTCAGATACTCAGCTGTGCCACACCACTGCTTCACACACCCATAGTAAGGAGTCACCCAGCTTTGGCTGTCTTCTCCAATCCTCCGGCTTCTCGCAAGCCCAGTTTGCCTTGATCCTGCTCCCCACAGCTTTCTCTCTTTAATTCTGAGCCTTTTCCTCTGCTCCTTACTTTCACTTCCACAGAACAGGACCAATTCAGATTCTTGTTCTTTCCCTTGGCTTCACTGTCCTCCTGGGACCATCTTCTGCCCAACTCCCTGGTTTTGGGCCTTTCTTTTTCCTTTGGGACTTGCTCTCTACAGCTCCCTTCCTTCCTGCTCTGGTTTCTGTGAAATGCCGCTACCAACTGAACTCAAACTGCTTTCCATTTCTCTGTCTCTGTGGGCCTTCTGTTGCTAGTCAACAACACAGCTTTTCTTACTTTGTTTAAACTTCCTTAAACCACTGACCCCCGTTGAAACACAGGTCTCCACTTCAAGGGTCATAAAACCTCATTAAAATGCAGGTATACAAACAAACCCACAGTCTTGCAGGCAACATTCTAAAGTAAAATGAAAACCCAGGTTTCTCCTTTCTTAACATACACATACAGAATATAAATTAAACTTAAGCTTAAAGCTATAGCTTATTCCTAACACCCGCCAATATAGATATAACTTACTTAAAACCAATTAGTTCCTAACAGGTAAGGTATTTGACTGCAAGGAGTATTACAACTGAACCCAAACATGTCCTCAGTGGAGGTGAACATGCAGCGTGAATGCTGGAGGTCTAAATTTAAAAAAAAAGACAATGCTGCAAAGACTCAGCAGGTCAGGCAGCATCTGTGGAGTGAGAAACAAAGTTAACAGGCTGAATTATACTATCCCTCTAGAGATGGGCTGGAAGGCAGGAGGGAGTAGAGCCCAGTGTCTTCCCACGGCCAGAGGTTTTGTCAATAACGGGAACGGCAGCAGCTCAGGTAGGCAATTAATTAAGCCAATTAATTGGCCAATTAATGGCAAATTAGCATCCCCTCCCCTGCCATTTTACTGGCACCTGGAAAGGTCTCACCAAAGGTTCAAAAGCAAAAATTGCAAGCACTCGAAACCTCTTTATCTTGTGTAACCAGCCCGCCTCCATACCCAGGTGCCTCCAAATTCTTTCTGTTCTATTAGCACCCGCCCCACCCCCCACCTGCAAAATGAAAATACTGCCTCTGCAGGCACTTTCTCCCAAGGCAAGGGCACCGAGTCAGGAAATTTCCCAACTCCCGCTGCCTGATTCAAAGGTGAAATTCCAGCTCCAAGTCTTTGGTCCTTACAGGTAATAGACCATACACATACCATGGGCCCTGAAATAAACTGCAGCAGCCTCTTTTCTCCCATGCTGTAGGTACAGAGGGAACACTTCATCAAAGTGGCAGAGTAGGCAAAGGAGCACACATGCAGTACTTCAGTCAGGCAATAAGAGCTCACATCATGTTGACACGTAGAATGTAAGCTTTCTGAAAACCATTCAAATTGCAATGCTATTTGAAATGAATGATGTGAGTGTTTCTGTAGTGGCTAAAATGAATTTGCAGTATAATTTGACATAAATAGCATTTTTAGTATTTTGGGCAGATGCTGTTGATTGTAGTGTGAAAAGACTTGGGCACATGTTGGACATGACTGTTGGACATGACAAAATTGTTCAGTGCAGAAGGAGGTTTCTCGACCCATCGCGTCTGCACTCTGAATGAGCAATTCACCTGGTGCCATTGCTTGCCTTACACATCCTTTTCAGGTAACAATTCAATTCCCTCTTGAATGCCAGGATTGAACCAGCCTCCACCACACTCTCAGGCAGTGTATTCCAGAACCTAACCACTCGCTGTGTGAAGAAGTTTCTCCTCAAATTTCCATTGTTTATTTTGCCAATTACCTTAAATCTGTGCCCTCTTGTTCTCAATCCTTCCACCAGTGGAAACAGTTTATCCCTAATCTACTCTCTCCAGATCCCTCATTATTTTGAATACCTCTGTCAAATCTCCTCTCAACCTTATCTTCTCCGAGGAAAACAGACCCAATTTCTCCAACCTATCTCAGTAACTAAAGTTCCTCATCACTGGAACCATTCTCATGAACCTTTCAAATACCTTTAATCAATAACAACATGAGAAAGATAAGTATGAAAAATAAATGGAAATATGAGCATTTCTTACTTCTATACAAAAAGCTCCATCCTGCAAATATTCAGACCTGATAACAGTGCGGGATTAATTGGAGTTCTACTTATGCTATAAATGAGCATTTCTTTTGCAAATCCCTGACACAATTGCAGCAAAGGGCATGTATATCCTATACTATGATTTGAGTCAATGCTCTTTGCAATTTCCCTTTTCTCCGCACAGGCTATTTTATCTACTTCGTGGTCCCTTTAAGATGCCAGGCAGTCGTGCATGCACAATTCTTAAAGGGATCGCTGCTTGTGTGCGGCCTGTTTGTCCCGTGTGATTTGTCCTGGGTTGCTGTGCAGCCGCGTAGCCACACAACTTAGAGGGAACACAGCCTTGAGTGTTTTAATCCTAAACCCGTTCTCCCCTTTGCTTTGATTTTGTTCTATGTTGAAAATCAGGAAATCATTTTCAGTTTGAGTATACCTTGATAGAAATCAGGGAGCATTCACCGAAAATTAATTAGTTAACTGTGGCAGCAGAAACATTTCAAAGCAATATTCCCCTTTCTCCCAAACCCCATTTTGGAGTTTAGTTTTCTGCTTGTTTCATTTTATTCTTTCTCCTTACACCAAGCCGAATTCCTCGGCCAAGAGCCAAGACATGTGAGCTGTTCCCGGACCTGTGCCAATGCAGCTCTTAAACCTACAATAGGATTTAATTTCCTCAGAGAGTGCACTGCTTATGATATTTGCATAAAAGCCCTTTGTGTCCATTATAAATGCAGTCATTAGCTTGTTTAAAATAAGCAGTCCTATGACTACATTAAAATAGCACTAAAAGGAGTTTGCACAATTTTGTTTTCTTTGGTCTCAAGATGTGAGCAACATTGCAAAATCTGTGTTTATATAGCGCCTTTCAATGAAGAACTATTTGATGCGTAGCCGCTGTGATAACGTATGAAAGTACACCCATTGGTGCACAGCAAGATCCCACAATGTCAATAAAATAAATGACCAGGTCATCTGTATTTTTTTTAGTGATATTGGTTGTGGAATAAATAGTCACCAAGTTACTAGGGAGAACTCCTTTCTCCTTCTCCAAATGGTATCATGGGATCTTTAATGTCCACCTGAGAGGGCAGTTGAGGCCTCAGTTTATGTCCAATTTGAATGATGACACCTCCGAGAGTGCAGCACTAGCTCAGTTCCGCACTGAAGTGCCAGCCTGATTTTGTCCAAGTGTTTAGAATGAGACTTGAACCCATGATATTCAGACAGGCAGCTGGATTCATAAACCACTTAGGGTTTTATGATAATCCAACAGCTTTAATGGTCTGCTTGCTGGTAACAGCCCACAGTTTGCCAGGGCCTTGGATTTCCACAGGGATTCTCCCAGACACCCAGCAAAGTTACAACTGGAGTTCAGGAGAATCTTTGGAAAATTAGGTTTATTAAATTAAACTTCACAACTTGCCAAGGCGGGTTTTGAACTCACCCGAGCTGATTTTAACTTTAGGCAGTGTCAGGAAACAAGGGGTAACAATTCAATCATCCATTATACACCCTCTGAATGGAAAGGAAGATCAAATAGGTGGATAATGGGTAGCTGACCTGCTGACACCCATTTTCCACCAGCAATAGTTAAGCTCTACTCTACTATCTCTGGGTTTCTCTTCCAGTGCCATTACCCCTGAACAATTATAACTCACCTCTGTTCATCATAAGCAATTAAACCCCAATGACAGTGGTCCAAGAAACACACATGCCAATTTTCCCCAGCCTCGCTTTAAGAACACAACCAGAACTACATGATAAAGCAAAGCCAAAAAGTTTTACCCTACTATTTGGTAGCAGAACATGAAGCACCAACAGTGGCTTAGACAGAATATTGACCCATTACCATGCTACCACACCAGGGGTAAATCATCCTACTTTGAATTAAATGTGGCCACATGTTTAAAGCACAAAGTAAATGATAGATTTATTATTCAGTCTTTAAAAATGTTTTTTCCTCTATCTGCTTTACAGAGCAGCTATACAAAATGATGGGTAATATATTCCTGTTATTAACAGAGTGCAAGTCTTTGCCTAATTCTTGCCGCTGTGTTTGAAGCACCCTCCAGACAAGTCCAGAGATTCGAGGCTGAAGTTCTCGTTCTGAATTCTGGAATCATATCCAGTGGGATACTGGTATTTGATGGGTGTGTTTGTGGATGACCGCATCCCCCTGACCCACCCACCACCACCAACCCCTCCCCGCATCCACCCCTCCAACCTCAGTGTATGGTTATAGTAGTTGATAAAACGTCTAGCTGGTTAGAGGTTGTAGCACTGATTTGTATTTGGGCAAATCAAAAAGTCTTCCCTGCAATTTGTTTCATCTTAACTCAGGAGGCGATGGCAAAAGATGAAAACACTTCTATCCGTGCAATTCAACATTAAGATGTGAGCTCGACAGTGGGAATTTGCTGGGTCAGTTGTTTACAAAGCCACAATACTTCTGTTTTTCATATTCTTCCTTTTCATATATCATTCATTAGCAACCATTCATAAGCCAGCGCTGTCCTTGCAAATGATGACTGACAGAGCGTGGATTCCCGTTGAGTTACATCACACCAGGAAACATCCAACAACAATTCTGCCTTTCTGTCTGAAATCAGGAAGGAAACAGTGAGTCCCTCTGTTTCCTTCCACAAAATGTCATCATGAGCCTCTGATCACCCCGTGTCAAGGCCAGAGAAGCATTTAAAGGATCTGAGTCATTTTGAAGGGAAGTACTTTCAATTGTTCCAAAAAGAAGGGTATTTGCAAAATGTCACAAAGGAAACAAAATCACAGACTCAATTGGGGGGAAAAAATGTATTCTCTCAGGAAAAGGTGACTTGCCACGCTGACAAACTCCACTGCTTTTGCTTGAAAGAAAGGGGCTTTTGTTTCTTTTTTCTTTGAAGCAGCTGATTCCACGAGGAAAATTTTAAACACATAAATGCCTAGAAATCATGTTTATCTGATGTTATGGCAGGAATGCTTGACCGACTTCGAAAGTGCAGAAGTGTGGACATTGTTAAGTAAGAACTGCATGAGATTTGGATATGAAACGCTGGCAGGGCCAACTAGGCTCTCAGCACTCATTGTTCAGAACCACATATGAAGAATAGCCAAATAACGGGGTGCGGCAAGACTTTTGGCACTTGCAGAACTTTATCCCAGCATGGGTCATCACTTGCAGGAGAAGGGAGGCAAATATATAAATATAAATCCAATTGCACGGGTTAAACTTGCAACTACACTGTGTGTGCTAGGTTTTCAGAACTCAGAGCATTAACAAAACAGAGACCAGCATGATATAAGCCCATGGGTTTCAATCGATGCCCTGGGGTACTAACCTCTGTACTAACTGCCTGCATACCCAGATGGAATGACAGTATGCTGATAATAGTAGATACTCTCAGCTGTACAGTTCCTTTGCACAGTGATTTTTGAAGCTATCTACCAGCGTGAGTAAACTGCCCAGGGTCAATGGTGCTGTTAAAGTCTGATGGGTGTACGCCAGGTTATGTTGTCTGCACAACCTGCGAGCTCCCCGCAAAACTTGGTGTACCAGTAAACACCTGCAGACAGAGTCAGGTACGGCACTGCAACATATTCAGAAGGAGCCAGAGCATCTAGCGTGTGTGGGCAGTAGGTTTGACTGGTGTGATTGAGTCAGCATTAATAAATACACCTCAAAACTGGGGCTTGCATCGGCAGGTTAATAATAGCTATGGTGTGTGGCAACGTGTGATCACAACACCTGGGAATTGTGGCTGGTTAAACCAGCTTAATTTAAACACAATGTCCCCTGGCTCCTCAAAAGTGTCAAAGGGAAAACAGTGTGCGAGTGGCATCGAGCCAGTTAGACTGGAGCGGTTCCATCTTTGATCTCTGGTCTGTGCTGAGCCAGACTCAGAGATGATTTGTTTGGTCTCAGTAAATCTAGGGAAAACACAACAAAAGCAACAACCTGCATTTATGTAGCATCGTTAAAGTAGGGGAAAAAGCTCCAGGTACTTCAGAGAGGGGTAATCAAACAAAACTGGGTGTCAAGCCAATGAATGAGAATAGGAGGAATGGTTTATGGAGGGTCTTAAGGGAGATGGAGAGGTAGAGGAGTTTATGGAGGTAATTCTAAAGTATTACAGAGACTGAAGACAAGGGTGCCATTGGAGAGGCAAGGGGAGGGTAAAGGAAGGGGTGCACACCAGAGGCCAGATTTGGAGAAATGCAGAATTCTGAATAGGTGGGAGGTAGGTTTGGAGGAGATTACAATGATAGGTTAGGTTGAAATTCTAAAAGTAATTAAGTAGAAGGATGCAGTGACAACTGATGATCTTTCTGAATGGTGAGTAATATAAATGGCTAGCCATGCCAGCTTTTTACAATGACAACCTTGGAACCTTGCCACTATGCCACTGTCTAGGACAGGAGCCAATAATCTGGCATTTGCCAATAGCTTTTGTGATGAAAGAGTAAGAACATTTTCTGTTTATGAACCAACTGCACCAGGAACTAACTATCTGATCACTGATAGGCAGAACAATCAGTATCTTTGAGTCAAAGACACTTGAGCAACAGATAACCACCGTCAATCCCAGACACAGGAGTGACAGTCAACCACTGTGGATCCCAGACACAGGAGTGACAGTCAACCACCATGAATCCCAGGCACAAGAAAACCAGTCAACCACTCTGAATCCCAGACACAGGAGTGACCGTAAACAGCTCCGAGATAGTAGTGTGTACTATCTACATGATGCACCACAGCAACTTACCAAGGCTTTTTCGACAGGACCTTCCAAACCTACAACCTCCACCAGTTAGAAGGACAAGGGCAGCAGATGCATGGGAACACCACCGCCTGTAAGTTTTGCTCCAATCCACTCACCATCCTGACTTGGAAATATATTGCCATTCCTTCACTGTCACTGGATCAAAGTCCTGGAATTCCCTCCCTAACAGCACTGTGGGTTTACCTACACCACATGGCCCGCAACAGTTTAAGAAGGTGGCTCACCACCACCTTCTCGAGGGTAATTAGGGATGGTCAATAAATGCTGGCTAGCCAGCAACGCCCACATCTGGTAAAAGAACAAAAAAGTGACTGCCAACCACTCTGAGTTACAGACACATCAATCGCTTAGTCTCAGACACAAGAGTGACCCTCTGTGCAGAGAGAAACAGATTCATTGCCCTGAGGCCCTACACGCTCTGAAGAAGAGTCATACAGACTCAGGGCTTTGACTTTGTTTCTCTCTTCACGAATGCTGCTCAACCAACTGAGGTTTTCCAGCATTTTCTGTTACTGTTTCAGATTTCCAGAATCTGCAGCATTTTGCTTTTATTAAGAGTGATCAACAACTGTTTAGTCTCAGACACTAGAGTAACCATCAACTGCTTAGTCTCTGACACAAGAGTAACCATCATCTGCTTAGTCTCAGACACCAAAGTAACTGTTAACTGCTTAGTCTCAGACACCAGAGTAACTATCAACCGCTCAGTCTCAGACTCAAGAGGGACTGTCAGTGGCTCCAAATCAGAGAATAAAAAGTTCAAGTTCGAGACAAAAGCAGAACTATCAGATGGTCAAAGTCTGAAACACAAAGAGAACTGCTCTTAGTTTGAGACAGCTACCACCTCCACACTGAAGGTCTAGCTCAGGCAATATACTTCACATGATGAGCTGATTGCAAGGATGAGAATTTTAATTGGAGACATTGGGATCTGTAGGAGTCAAGGGTGAGTGGAATTTGATTTAGGACAGAATATGGGCAGAAAAGTTTTGGATTAGCTGAAGTTTGCACATTGTGGAAGATGGGAGGCCAACAGGAGAGTAATGCAATAGTTGTGTCTATGAGGAAGGGGTGGCATAATCGAGGTCAGTGATATGGATGAGTTTTAGTCGCAGGGTTGAGGTGAAAGTGTGCTGTCTTTGTGATGAAGAGGATATGGGCGTAAAAGCTGAGCTCTGGTTTGAATAGGATCTAAGATTTTGAATAGTTTGGTTCAACTTGGAACAATTACAGAACATGGCAATAGAACCAGTACCCAGAACAAGGAGTCTGTGGTCATGGACGAGGGAACAAAGACGATTGCTTTAATCTTCCCAACGTTTAACTGGAAGATGTCATGGTTCATTCGAGTTCAGATGTCTGACAAGCAGTGGAAGAGTCAAGTGGTAGTAGAGTGGTAGAACTGAATATTGTCAGGGTCCATGTAGAAGTTGACACTTCATTGGATGAGCATATGGTGTGTTTCACCATATAAAAGTTGCGGAAAAATCAAAGGAGGAAAATACACATTAGTCATTATTCCAGATAGAGAATTTATGCCCTTAATTCAGAGCATTTCAGTCCTGTAACAAAGGAAAATTTCAAACATGGCCCTGCTTCTGATGATATACACTGGTAAGTGACTTCATAAGTACTGGTATGTAACGTAGGATGTACAACACAGAAATAGGCCATTCAGCCCAACCTGTCCATGCTAGTGTTTATGCTCCACTCAAGCCTTCTCCCATCTTTCCTCAGCTGAATCTATCAGCATAACCTTTCATTTCTTTCTCTCTCATATGCTGTGGCAGGCCACAGAGTGATATTCTATTGTGATCCCCCATTTGTTCAATATCCTTTGACATGACATAAGTTCACATCTGAAGACTGGGCACTTCATCTTGGTACTGCTGCCTTGGGTTTCATTGACAGTAAAAGTTAAGAAAATGAAAAAGAAAAATTGGAGAGAAAAAAATGCTCTTCAATCCACCAGCATTGGGAAATGCATTTACTCTGTAATAACATCAGAGTTAGTTCTTTAATATTACTGTAATATCCTGTGTTTTCATGAATTGTTGGAGCAGGCTTATGAATTCCAGGAACTGTGTTGTTTGCATTAACTACAGCACCATTCTGATATAATTTACTGCAGTCTATGGGCATAGAATTGAAATTTATTGTGGTAGGGCACTGGTGCAAAAACTTGCCCTGTTTCTGAAGGCTTGTATTTTGCACCAGTGAATACAATATTTAAAGCACTGGAGTAATTCCACCATTTCACTTTCCCAGCAAGAAGCTAACCTCACAGCGAGGCGTGAATAGAGAAACAGGGTTGCAAGATTGCTGCTCAAGGCTTGCCCGCTACATCCTGCAAGCATCGCTCTACAAGGGTTGCCAACTGCAATTAAATGTATTTCTGGAGGTTTCATCACATGACTTGCCCCCACACTCCAGCCATTCATCAGCCAACACATCCACCCTTGTGATGCACTATCTTCCTATATGCGAATTGGAAAGCAAAAAAACTCATTACCCAATTGGATGATGCTTGGCTGTGAGCCAAACAGCCATTTATTTTCCCCAATTCCAATATTTTTATATCTGGCAAAGAGAAGTGCTCAAAGAAAATTAAAAAGAACGCTGTCTTTTTGAATGTCGCTATGATTTTTCTCCAAGATTGCACACAGCAGGGTCCTGGAGATTGACCTTCAATTCTTGGAGACTCCAGGCAGCTCTACCGTGTGAATTTGAGACAAGTGGGCTGGTTTTTGTCAACAGATAACAACAGATAATGTGTAGGTGCTTATATTTTCAAGTTAATACCTAAAAATATCACTTTCCATTGGATGTTTCGGGAAACCTCCTGTCATTTTCATTTTCTGCCCAAAACTCTGAGATTCAGCAGTTCCATAAGACTTCCAAAGAACATCTCAACAATTGTTCCTTTTGTCTAATTGACATTAGCACCAGAGAGACAATGGGCAGAATCATCCCAGATTTGCACCAAGTATGGTAGCAGGCGAGTAAAATAATGTCTTACCTGCTGGCCGCAATGGCAACTTTTCACACTGTATCGTCCCAAACCCGCCGCGTTAATTATGCATTCCCGGGAAACTCGTCTTTTCCACGGTGGGCGGGCTATCATTCGCCCACCATGCATCTCCTCACTGTTTCATCACGCCAGGCGCTACATTTAAATTACAGCCTCATGTACACCGCTCAGTTCTTCCAGCCCAGGAAGCCACACGGAAGACAGGATGGCCTGAAAGGCAAAAAGACTGCAGCCCCCTACTTCAATGATGAGACCCTCGAATGCCTTTTGAATGCCATAGAGGGCTGCCATGATGTCCTCTAACCCCACTCTGGCAGCAAGACAGGCAGCTGCATCACCAATCCAGCAAGGGAGGTGGTGGCAGCAGTGATCAGTGCAAAAGCCACCCAGTGCTGCTATAGGATGAATAGTCTCATCCCATTCCGCCAGGGTAACTCACTCTTCTCATCACTCTCAACTCACACACTCACAAACCCATCACACCTCCACAGGGATCTCACACCTCAAGAGAAAACACCACTAACTCTCACACACACCCTCACATCTCCATCAGGCTCATTCCCTCTTGAGCTTCTGTCTTCATCTCATCCATGGCTCTGCTCACCGCACAAACATTCCACGCAGTGCTATGTGTCCTGCTCACACTCTCTCCACTTGTTTTCATGCAGGAGAAGCTGGCTTACATCAGCAGGGAGAAGTCCCAACCCAGGGGTGGAGTGGCCCACATTAGGCCCCTCACTCACCTTGAGGAGCGTGCCATCGTGCTGACTGGAGAGAATGTGGACCGTGCCTGTGGTGGCGATGAGGTCGGTGGTGAACACCATCGTGAGGATCTTGCATCATCCCTCTCTCGACGCAAATGTGAGTGCACTCTCTCTCTCCTGCTTTTGACTCTGCTGCCATGCACTAATTATCTCTACTTTGGTTCACAGCGAGCTCTGCCAAGTGACCTACACCCTCAGCCAGCCAGTCCCTCAGTTCCATCCAAGTCCTCACCTCCAGCCAGGAGGACTCCTCCTCCACTGAAGAGCTGGAAATAAGCAGCCTGGAAGACCCGCCACAGCACCTCATGCATACCTTTCACCAGCTCAGAGACACACACCTCGGTGGGACCTAGGTCCAGAGCAGGCTCGGGTTCACAATCTGGTGGTCAGGACACAGGCACATGTCCGCAGCAGCAGGAGGCAGATTTCTGCGTGCTCCCCGGCACTCAGAAGACTTCTGAGGATCAAGCATCTGTGAGGTCCAAGTCAGCTGACGAGCCTCTGGATTCGGCCTTCCAACTCATCATGGAGAGTCAGCAGAAGGCAAGGGAACAACACGCTTGGCTGTTGGAAGCATGCATGTGAGTCCAAATGCGTTCGCCTGCTCTCCGATGAAGTGGTGCCCAAATGTTCATGTACGGAGATCTCCACGGGAAGGATGGCAGATGCCATCCATCCGTTCTGCTAGTCCAGCAGAACGTGGAGATGTGTGCAGACCTGTACTACGAGGCGGGAGCCATAGGCGAGTTCCTGCAGTGGCAACGCGAGAGGGAAACAGGCACCTCGACATCCGCCCAGCTGCTCCTTCCCCTCAATGAGTCAAGCAGGGGCCCCCGGGTGCCCGGAGGGAAGAAGAGCGGCAGCTTGACTCCCCTGGGTTAGCCACTCAGGAATCTCAGAGGCTGTCTTCTTCCTCCAAGTCCCCTTTGCCTGTAACCACCTCAACCCCATCCTCTGTCACTGCAGAGGGAGCAGCTGGCACACAAGAGATTCTAGAGGGATAAGCATGTGTGTGTCAGGGTCTTTCAGAGCCTCGTGCAAGCACTCTCCCACACACGGGGATCCCTCACGTATCTCACACACCTCAATATCCTGAGCATTTTGAATGCTGCCTGCTGGGTTCACTTTCAGTTGTCCATCTGAGCTGACCTGCATCTCCACCAACCCTATGATCACATTCCCATGCAACACCTGATCTTGCTCACTACGACTCTTGCTTCACATTCGATTTAGACAGTATGGTCTGGATTTGCCTTTTCGTCAGTTCCCCTGTCTTTTACCCTCCCCCAGTCACCCATTTCCTTTCCCCCATCACTATTAACAGCCCCGGTATCACCTTCCACCTTCCCCCACTCTATGACCTACCAGCAGCAACCCTTTTCCTTCTGGGATGTCCTGGTGAACGTGCACATTCCCTTCCTTGTTGAAAATCCCACCCCTATCCACATTCACTTCCCGATCTCCTCCTTCCCAACCTCAGTGTCCATGTCTGCCTTGGAGTCCCCACCAACCTCACTCGGCATCCCTTCTACCGCTACCGTCAAACCCTCACCCTCCCACGCTCGGTCATTCTCACCATTCCCACATTCCACTCCCACCCTCAGTTCGCTTCACAGGAGGCAGTCATGGACTCATCAGAACCCTCCCTTGCACGCTCACCTGGACATCCCCTCCTCTCAGGACCCCTTCCACCTCTTGGAACGCCATCCTCCCTTGGAACAGCTTTCCCCCTTGGAATCTCTTCCCCTCTTGGAAACCCTTACCCCCCCCCACCCCGGACTCCTTCCCTTCTTGGAACCCCTTCCCCACTCCGGACACCTTCCCCCCTTGGAACGCCTTCCCCTCTCTGGACCGTTTCCCCCCCCTTAGATCCCCTTTCCCTTTCCAGTCCCCTTCACCTCTTAAAAACCCTTCACCCCACATCGGACTGCCACCCCGAATTGTTCCTTTCCCCACTGACTCCACCCCTGCTTAGTCCTTCCCCCTTCCTGACTCCTTCAGACACCCTTACTTCTTCTGCTACCCTTAGTCCTTCCCCCTTCCTGATTTTTAAAAATTCATTCATGGGATGTGAGCTTCACTGGCTGGGCCAGCATTTATTGGCCATCCCTAGTTGCCCTTGAGAAGGTGGTGGTGAGCTACCTTCCTGGCCACTGCAGTCCATGTGGTGTAGGTACACCCACAGTGCTGTTAGGGAGGGAGTTCTAGGATTTTGACCCAATGATAGTGAAGGAACAGTGATATATTTCCAAGTCAAGATAGTGAGCGGCTTGGTGGGGAGCTTCTAAGTGGTGTTCCCATATATCGGCTGCCCTTGTCCTTCTAGATGTTGGAGGTCGTGTCGAAGGAGCCTTGGTGAATTCCTGCAGTGCATCTCGTAGATAGTACACACTGCTGCTACGGTGTGTCAGTGGTGGAGGAGGTGAATGTTTGTGGATGTGGTGCCAATCAACACTCTCCGTGTGTTGGAGAGTGCTTGCATGAGGCTCTGAAAGACCCTGACACACACACGCTTATGCCTCTAGAATCACTGCTTTGTCCTGAACAGTGTCAAACTTCTTGAGTGTTGTGGGAGCTACACTCATCCAGGCAAGTGGGGAGTATTCCATCACACTCATGACTTGTCGTAGGATTCCTAGCCTCTGACCTGCTCTTGTAGCCATAGTATTTATATGGCTAGTCCAGTTCACTTTCTGGTCAATAGTAACCCCCAGGATATTGAAAGTGGGGGATTCAGTGATAATAATACCATTGAACGTCAAGGACCGACGGATAGATTCTCTCTTGTCGGAGATGGTCATTCCCTGGCAATTGTGTAGCATGAATATTACTTGTCAGTTGTCAGCCCAAGCTTGGATATTGTCCAGTCTTGCAGCATTTGGACATGGACTGCTTCAGTATCTGAGAAGTCGCGAATGGTGCTGAACATTGTGCAATCATCAGCGAACATCCCCACTTCTGACCTTATGATAGAAGGAAGGTCATTGATGATGCAGCTCAAGATAGTTGGGCCGAGGACATGACCCTGGGGAACTCCTGCAGTGATGTCCTGGAGCTGAGTTGGCTGACCTCCAACAGCCACAATCATCTTCCTTTGTGCTAAGAATGACTCCAATGAGTGGAGAGTTTTCCCCCTGATTCCCAATGACTCCAGTTTTGCTAGGGTCCTTGATGCCACACTTGGTCAAATGCTGCCTTGATGTCAAGGGCAGTCATCTCACTTCACCTCGGGGATTCAGATTTTTTGTCCATGTTTGAACCAAGGCTGTAATGAGGTCAGGAGCTGAGTGGCCCTGGCGGAACCCAAACTGGACATCAGTGAGCAGTTTATTGCTAAGCAAGTGCTGCATCATAGCACTGTTGATGACCCCTTCAATTATTTTATTTATGATTGAGAGTAGACTGATGGTGTGATAATTGGCTGGGTTGGATTTGTCCTGCAATTTGTGTACAGTGCATACCTGGGCAATTTTCCACATAGCCGGGTAGATGCCAGTGTTATAGCTGTACTGGAACAGCTTGGCGAGGGGCGCGGCAAGTTCTGGAGCACAAGTCTTCATTACTATTGCCGGAATGTTGTCAGGGCCGATAGCCTTTGCAATATCCAGTGCTTTCAGCCATTTCTTGATATCACATGGAGTGAATCAAATTGACTGAAGATTGGCATCTATAATGCTGGGGACCTCTGAAGGAAACCAAAGTGGATTATCCACTCAGGACTTCTGGCAGAAGATTGTAGCAAATGCTTTAGCCTTATCTTTTGCACTGATGTGCTGGGCTCCCCCATCATTGAGGCTGGCGATATTTGTGGAGCCTCCTCCTCCAGTGAATTGTTTAATTGTACACCATCACCCATGACTAGATGTGGCAGGACTGCAGAGCTTTAATCTAATCCGCTGGTTGTGGGATTATTGAGCTCTGTCTATCACTTGCTGCTTATGTTGTTTGGCAAGCAAGTAGTCCTGTGTTATAGCTTCACCAGGTTGACACCTCATTTTTAGGTATGCTTGGTGCTGCTCCTGGCATGACCTCCTGCACTCTTCATTGAACCAGGGTTGACGCCTTGGCTTGTTGGTAATGGTAGAGTGGAGGATATGCCGGGCCATGAGGTTACAGATTGTGGTTTTGTACAATTCTGCTGCTGCTGCTGTTGACCCACAGTGCCTCATAGATGCCCAGTCTTGAGCTGCTAGATTTGTTTGACCATCATCCTTTGTGAGCAGACCTTCAATGGTGACTTTCCAACTTCCGCAAGCTGCTCCTCAGGAGAGCCATGTCCATGGGAATCCACCCAGCATGCCATGGATATTCTTCCAGTGTGCCTTTGGTGTCGGGCTCCAGCATCTTCTGCTCCTCCGATGTCCACAATATGAGCAAGACCTTGGTTAAGTCCCAACATCTGCAGGTCACACTTGTCAAGGCCTGTCGTGCACTGGCATCCAATCACGCCAACGCGGATGGATGATTCAGAGGGACGGGGGGATGAGTCTGGCGGGCTGGCCTTATAATGATATTCAGATGTATTACAAGGAGGTCCCTGATGAACGCGGCCTACCATCGATAGGCTGAGTGGACGATTGCAAACTCATTTCACAACATCGTGAAACCAACTTTTGGTCTTCTTGGCATATTGTCCACTTACACTGCCAAGCACTCACAACGCCAGCTGGCATGGACAATTCCGCCCAATGAAACAGACAAAAAAAAACTGCTTACCTTTGCACTTAGATTGAGTTGTCAAAGTTAGAAACTAAAAACAAAATCCAGATTATGTTAATCTGTCCCATCACAGCGCACGGAATGGCTACCTCGACCTCAAAATAAACCAGGTTGGAGTTCAGCTTGACATTGTAGGATGGGCATAAAAGGGTTAATTTCACATTGCCTCCATTGAGCCTTACCGCTGGAGGCATTTGTTGGAAGCTTGGCTGCAATCTGCGCATGATTTTCCAACTTTTAATTGATGGTGTTTAAAAAATGCCACATTGTAAGAAGTGTCTGAATCTCCAATATGTATTCCTACAGGACTTCCTGCTACCAACGCCCTCCTTTAAGATACTCCTTAAAACCTGCTCATTTGCTTTTGGTCACCTGTTCCATATTACTATGTTTAGATGCAAGTTATATAAATGCAAGTTGTTACTCTCCAAATTACAATGTTACCCACATAGAGGCCAGAATTTTCTGATCCCACTCATGGTGGGAATCGGGAGAATCTGGAGAAGCAGCCAAAAGTCCATTGACTTTTGACGGGAATTTCCAGTCCTGCCGTGGGGCGGGATCGGAAAATCCCGGCCAAAATGTTTTCTCGAACAGCCTGTGTCAAGTTAACATTGGTACTTCTGCAGTTAATGCTTCAAAGCAAAACTTGGTTTGTTTTTTTACGTACGTTCTTGATTGCTTTTAAAAATATGTTCTTAAAATGTGGCTGATTGGTAATTTTTGCAGTGGGTTTGAGTTCTTTGAGTTGAGCAGATGCACACATGGCATCAATGGTTGGTGTGTTTAGAGACCCACGTTTTTAAATTGCGAAAGAAAATTGGGGTGACCCAGATCCTTTAGTTAAGGGACCTGACAATAGAGGAGAAATGCAAAATCACATTTGCAGAGTGTACTGGGATTCAGAAGGGTCCTGCTTTAATAACAAGTAGCCATGGGCATTCCCTAGGGAGCTGGTCACAGCATCTCATGCCTAGACACAAAAAACGACTCTATAAATATAAAAATCATTTACATACTACAAATGAAATAGGTACATTTGGTAGAATAATGAGCAGCAAAAAGATCTAGCAAGCATTTTCTGTCAATACTTCCCATTTACCTCTTAATTTTATTCAGCATTATAAGCTCATTTAAATTTTAATTGATCTCATTAAGTTCAGTTATTTCCCCTAATTGCAGCTTTAGACAATGTCTGCTTTTCTTTTCATTCTTATTAGCTTTTTTTTAATAGTTTGTTATCCATACTCCGATCAAGGCATAGACAGGTCAAATATAGCTTGGAAAGGTCAGAAGCCTTGTGCAATTGTTACAAATTAATTATTCGCAATCTGGTGTCTAAGATCCTTAGGGAGGCAGGAGGAGCAATAACCTTGATGGTAGTTCCTAACTCTGCAAAACAAGTCACTGTGAAAAACAGGTTATAATAAAGTAGGACACTTCTCTTTCAATAGAGTGAAGGAACCCTGTTTTCCCTTTGCAGCATCTATATAACAGCAAGTGTCATATTTGATATAATGATCCAGAATGAGCCTAAAAGCAAAAATTTTATTTCTTGGCAGACACAAAAAAATTCAATATAAACATTCAGATTTTATGCTAATACATTCAGGTTGTGAACATTTGAGTAATATTTTAACACTTGCATACAGGGACAATGCATAAACATTGCAATCTAGCCTGACTTTTTATGTCTGCTTCTTTAAGATAAATTTGTTCATTTTTCTTCATTAAGCTCCCAGTTTTAATGCCAGTAATGGATTTGAGTTAGATCTTATTTCATTAAATGCATTGGAGGAGGTGATGATGTAGTGGTATTGTCGCTGGACTAGTAACCCAGATACCTAGCACAATGCCCTGAGTTCAAATCCTGCCACGGCAGATGGTGGAATTTTAATTCAGTAAAAAACAATTTATGAATGACGAATTAAACCACTGTTGTAAAAACCCAACTGGGTCACTAATGACCTTTAGGGAAGGAAATCTGCTGTCCGGCCTACACACGACTTCAGACGTGGCCGACTCTGAAATAGCCAAGCCGAGCCAGTCACTCAGTTATATCAAACCACTACTAAGCCTCAAAAAAGGAATGAAAGCAGATGGACCACCTGGCATTGACCTAGGCACCAGAAATTACAACAGCAATCTCAGACCTGTCCTCTTTACTAACATCTGAGGGCTAGTGCCAAAAATTGTGAGACTAGTCAAGCAACAGCCTGACATTATCAGCCTCATGGAATCATACCTTACAGATAATATCCCAGACACCACCATCATCACCCCTGGGTATGTTCTGTGCCACTGGCAGAGCAGGTGGTATAGAGGGGGAGTGTGCCCTGGAAGTCCTCAACATTGACTCTGGATGCCATGAAGTCTCATGGTATCAGCTCAAAAATGGGCAAGGAAACCTGCTGATTACCACTTACTGCCCCCCCTCAGCTGATGAATCAGTGTTCCTCCTTGTTTAACACCACTTAGAGGAAGCACTGAGGGTGGCAAGGGTGCAGAGTGTACTCTGGGTGGGGACTTCAATGTCCATCACCAAGAGTGGCTCAGTAGCACCACTACTGACTGGGCTGGATGATTCCAAAAGGACATAGCTGCTAGACTGGGTCTATGGCAGGTGGTGAGAGAACTAACAAGAGGGAAAAACATACTTGAGCTCATCTTCACATACCTGACTGCCGCCGATGCATCTGTCCATGACAATATCGGTAGGAGTGACCACCAAACAGCTATTGTGGACACAAAGTCCTGCCTTCACATTGAGGATATCCTCCATTGTGTTGTGTGGCACTACCATCGTGCTTTCGAATTTTGAACAGATCTAGCAACTCAAGACCGGGCATCCATTAAATGCTGTGGGCCATCAGCAGCAGCAGAATTGTATTCAAACATAATCAGTAACCTTATGGCCCAGGATATACTGCCACTCTACCATTACCATGAACCCAGGGCACCAACACTGGTTCAATGAAGAGTGCAGGAGGGCATGACAGGAGCAGCGCCAGACATACCTAAAAATGAGGTGTCAACCTGGTGAAGCTATAACAGGACAACTTACATGCCAAACAGCATAAGCGGCAAATGATAGACAGAGCTCAGTAATCCCACAACCAGCGGATCAGATCTAAGCTCTGCAGTCCTGCCACATCCAGTCAATGAATGGTGGTGGACAATTAAACAACTCACTGGAGGAGGCTCCACAAATATCCACATGCTCAATGATGGGGGAGCCCAGCACATCAGTGCAAAAGATAAGGCTGAAGCATTTGCTACAATCTTCAGCCAGAAGTGCCGAGTGGATGATCCACCTTGGCCTCCTCCAGAGTTTCACAGATGCTAGTCTTCAGCCAACTCGATTCACTCCACGTGATATCAAGAAATGGCTGAAGGTACTGGATACTGCAAAGGCTATGGGCCCTGACAATATTCCAGTAATAGTGCGGAGAACTTGTTCTCCTGAACTAGCAACACCCTTAGCCAAGCTGTTCCAATATAGCTCAAACATTGGCATCTACCTGGCAATATGGAACGTTGTCCCTTCATGTCCTGTCCGTATAAAGCAGGTCAAATCCAATCAAGCCAATTACCACCATCAGTCTTCTCTCAATCATCAGCAAAGTGATGGAAGGTGTCATCTACAGTGCTAGCAAATGGAACTTACATAGCAATACCCTGCTCACTGACACTCAGTTCGGGTATTGTCAGTGCCATTGACCTCAGTAAAACCAAGAACCAAACATTGGCAAAGGAGCAGATCTCACGAGATAAGGTGAGACATCAAGACAGCTTTTGACTGAGTGTGGCATCAAGGAGTCCTCGTAAAATTGGGAATAGGGAAGTCAATGGGAATGAGGAAGGAAAATTTTGCCTGGTTGGAGTCATACCTAGCACAAAGGAAGATAGTTGTGGTTGTTGGTGATCAATCATCTCAATCCCAGGACATCACTGCTGGAGTTTCTCAGGGTGCTGTCCTCAGATCAACCATCATCAGCTGCTTCATCATTGACCTTCCCTTCTTGATAATGTCAGAAGTGGGGATGTTCACTGATGGCTGCACAATGTGCTTTACCATTCGCAACTCCTCAGATACTGAAGCAATACATGTCCATTTTCAGCAAGACCTAGACAACATTCAGGCTTGGGCTGATAAGTGGCAAGTAACATTCAAACCATACATGTCCCAAGCAATAACCATCTTCAACAAGAGAGAAGCTAACCATTTCCCTTTGACATTCAATGGAATTACCATCGCTGAATCTCCCACAATCAACATCCTGGAAGTTACCATTGCCCAGAAACTGAACAGGACCAGCCATACTGTGGCTATAAGAGCAGGTCAGAAGCTGGGAATTCTGCGGTGAGTAGTTCATCTCCTGACTCCCCAGAACCTGTCCACCATCTACAAGGATTGTATTGGAACTCACTTTGCATGTGGTTCTATCAACACTCAAGAACCTCGACATCATCTGGTGTAAAGCAGCCCACTTGATTGGCTTTCTATCCACCTCCTTAAACATTCATTCCCTCCAACACCAATGCACAGAGGCAGCAGCGTGTACCATCCTGACTTGGAAATATATGTCACTGGGTCAAAATCCTCGAACTCCCTTCCTAACAGCACTGCGGGTGAACCTACACCATGTGGACTGCAGCACTTCAAGAAGGCAGCTCACCACCACCTTCACAAGGGCAACTAGGGTTGGGCAATAAAAGCTGGCCCAGCCAGCAAAGCCTACATCGCACAAATGAATTTTTAAAATCCTCGATGCCCTGCAGCAACAAACCAAGGCTCCATCAGCCATACCTTCTAAACCCATAACCTCTACCACCTAGCAGGACAAGAATACCAACAATTTATAAATTGTTGTTCCCTTTACATTTGGTATTCTTGCGAATTGTCCTGATGAGTGCAAAATAAAAAGCTTTGACAAAAAATGGCTTTTTTTTTAGCAATACTCAAGTACTGTACTACCAACTAGCTTGTGCCTACTTCACTCAAAGGGTTGTGTTTTTTTTATTCATCCATGGTATGTGGGGGTCGCTGGCTAGGCCAGCATTTATTGCCCATCCTTGTAATTCTGTACCACAGAGGGTTGTGGATATACCACCATTAAATACATTTAAGGCTGGAGAGGCAGGTTTTTGGTCTCTCAGGAAATCAAGGGATATAGGGAAATGGAAAGTGAAGTTGAAGCCCAAGATCAGGCATGATCATCTTGAATGACGAAGCAAGCTCGATGGATCAGACGGTCTACTCCTGCTTCTTTTTCTTGTGTTTGTGTGAATCACTTTTTGAAGCGTAGTCACTCTTATATTCTTTACCGCAGGAGGCTGTAGAAGCTGGGATGTTAAGTATATTCAGGGCAGAGATAGACAGATTTTTAATCAGTGAGGGAATCAAGGGGTATGGGGAAAAGGCAGGGAAGTGGAGTTGAGGATTTTCAGATCAGCCACGATCTCATTGCATGGCGAAGCAGACTCGATGGGACGAATGGCCTACTTCTGCTCCTACGTCTTGTGTTAGGGAAAAGCAACAGCCAATTTGCACTCAGTGAGGTCCCACTAACAACATGGGTCAGGAAACTCCTCAGAATTGCTCTCACTTCACTGCTTAATTCCTATTTAGATGTACACTTCTGCAGCATTCCCGGTGAAGTAACGGCAATGGTGCAGGAGCAGCTTTACAGAATTTCCCATCAAATGAGATTAATGATAAGATAATGGGTCATTAGTGAGTGATAATTATTGACCAGGACACCAGGGAGAACTCCTCGACTCTTCTTCAAATAGTGTCTGTTACATCCACCTGAGAGGATAGACGGGGCCTTAGTTTTAGGTCTTTTCTGAAGGCTAGCATTTCCACAAAGGACTGTTTGACCATTCATGCCCTTGCTTGTCAACTATATTTATCTACATTAATCATATTCTCCTTTCCTTTTGTCAAATCCAAAGAAATCATCAAAATAGCTAGAGCAGCTTACTCTCCTCTCCTGAATGCATGATTTGTGCTGCTTGGGCTACAGTCCCTCAGGCATTGACTGCCTTTCAAGTAGCCATTCTTCATGGGTAAGCTGATGCAGTCATTGGCAGCAAGCTATTCAAAAATGTGGCCATTATGAACTGCATTGGCACTGGCTTTGGAGAAATATTATTGGCACAATTCCTGATGAATGAGTTTTGTACAGCCAATGGCAATTCCCCCATATGAATGCATTAGATTTTCTGCTCACTTGGGCCATCAGATCAACCTGTTTCTCATTTGCAAACTGTGCAAGTTTACACTGAATGGCTGTCAGTTGTACAAGATCACAGGGTGGCAGCTTGCAATGCTAAGATGATTGGTAAAAGAGCCAGACTTGATATGAGGAAACAAGTGGTTAGGATTTGGAATGCATTGCCTGAAAGGGTGGTGGATACAGGTTCAATAGTAGTCTTCAAAAGGGAATTGGATAAATATTGCATTACTCTTGAAAAGAGCCAGTACAGATTCAATGAACCAAATGGCCTCTTTTTATTCTGTTCTCTTCTATGATTGTAACATTACATCCAAAGCCAAGATAAAAGCAGCTGTAGCTGGACTTGGGCCTGGTCCTGTTGGCAGATTACATCCATATAAAATAGATCTCTGAATAACAAGCAGCGATGAGAATAACCTCCATCTACCGCACCCCAACAACTCCTTTTCTCAAACATAGGACACCAAGATAATATTGAAGGACCTATAAAAAAATTGCATTCATAGCATCTTTGACGGCCTCCAGACTGTCCAAAATTCTTTACTGCCAATGAAATACTTTTGCCATTGCAGCCAATTTGCGCGCAGCGAAGTCCCATATACAGCAATGTGATAATGGCCAGATAATCTGTTGCAGCAATGTTGGTTAAGGGATAAATACTGGACACTAAGGAGAACAATCCTGCTCTTCTTTGAAACAGAAGAATCTATTATGTTTCCCTGAGAGGGCAGATGGGGCCTTGCTTTAAGATTTCAGTCAAAAGATGGATAATAAATAAGGAGACAATTAATCCTGGAGTTTATGTGACATTGCATGGATCTTGGGCACTGAGGACATGACAGGACTGAAATATCACCGAAGTTTCACAAGTTCTTTATGTTTTGAAATGTGAATGTTTGGAAAATTGCAGTCTGCAAGGAATAGAAACCAAAACACATCCAAATAATAATACGTCGTGGAGGATGGATTTAACATGATGCAAAGAAATGGATCAAAAAATTAGGACCATAGATATTAATGCAGATAGAGAAAAGAAATGGTCACCATAGAAAAATGAAACCTTATGAAGAAAGGGACAGTAAGAAATAATGGAAAAGAGAGTGTCATAAGAGAGTGAAAAAAAACATCATATGGAATCAGTTCAATCTAGATTCATATAATTTCACTGGCATCATTAGGACTTGTATATATACAAGTAATAATACCTTGGGCATTGAGCCAATTAACATATCTGGTGATTGGAGCTGTCTCTTTGATTGGCTATTGGTGTTCTGTGCTCTGAAACATAATATTGTTGGTGTAAAATCAATAATATATCAGCTGTTTTATGTTGATCTTAGTTCTGTCTTGTGATTGGCCGATGATTATGTTATATACTATCATCTAGAATTAGCCTGTCAGTGATTATATCTTTTTATTAAAACTGGAATGTGTTTTTATAGTTGAACTAAAAAAAAGAGGTGCTTTCTTTTAAAGTCACAATATACGCAAACTGTAACACCTTCATGTTACTGGTGACCTTGTAGCTGTGACTGTATGCAAGGCAATCCCTTTAAATTCAATGAAATGATTCCTCGTGGTGCAAGCTTGAGCATATTATATGGTAGAATAATGGTTAGGTTAGCAGACAAGTAATCCAAAAAATCTGAAATAATGATCTGGAGAAATGAGTTCAAACCTCATCACAGGAACCGGGGAATTTAAATTCAATTAATCAAATAAAATCTAAAATAATAAACTGGGGTTGGTGGTGAGCATGTAATGACTGAATTGTAATAGAAAAACAATCTAGTTCACTAATACCCTTTCGGGAAAGAAATCTGCTGTCCTTACCCAGTCTAACTTAAGTGTTACTCCAGACCCACAGCAACATGGTTGACTCTGAACTGCTCTTTTTTTAAAATACGTTTGTGGGATGTGGGCATCACTGGCCAGGCCAACATTTGTTACCCATCCCTACTTGCCCCCTTGTTCAGGGGGCATTTAAGAGTCAACCACATTGCTGTGGGTCTGGAGTCATATGTAGGCCAGACCAGCAGATTTCCTTCCTTAAAGGGCATTAGTGAGCCAGATGGGTTTTTACAACAATCAACAGCTTCATTTTCATCTTTAGACCTTTGGATTCCATATCTTTTTATTGAATTTTAATTCCACCATCTGCCATGGCAGGATTTGAACCCAGGTTGGGCAGAACATTACCCTAAGTCTCTGGATTACAAGACCAGCAATAATACCACTACACCATCTCCTCCCTATAAAGGGGAGGCCCAACAAACCACTCAGTTGCATCCAAGAAGGCCACTCACCATCACCTTCTCAAGGGTGGTTATGAATTGACAATAAATTGCTGGCCTTAAGGATGATATGGCATCCTGTGAATGAATAAAAAGAAGTGTATTACTCAGACACCAATAGCAATATACCTATTATATAATAGGCTCATACAACCTGGTTTCCTGTAGACCCAAACTGATCAAACTTGGCTTCCATTCATGTTGGTTCTCCGACTGTCCTGCAAACTACAACTAGAAGGTGGCCACTACCATCCGTCTTGTCTATCTGTCATGTGTCAAAAAGACCTTGCAGGCATCCTTCAAGGACCATCGCTTTTCAGGTGAGCCATTATTCAAAATGTATATTGAAGTGAGGGTCCTTCTCACCAAACCTCCAAATCTTGACGTAATGGCTATTTTGATGGTTTAACTGTTAATCAATTTAATCCAGTGCTTCCTGCTTGACAATAGAGGCAGGAATTTTAGGAGGTGAGTGTGGAAGGAGGCAGGTGGGCACGAAACTTAACGCTTCCAGGTGGTGTGCAAGTTTGACGTCACCGTTCCTGCCATTGGCAATTCTGCTCAGGAATGGATAAAGTGGGACCTAGAAATCTGCTTGATTTGGTAAGTGTCCAAATGATCTTGTCACTAGCTCTGTAAGGGCCAGTTTGGAATTTTGGTGGAGGTGCACGAGTGACACGATGGATAATGAAGAAACCAGAATAAAAAAGTAAGGCCTGTGATCAGGTGGAGAGCAAGAGAGATTAAATGGTAAAAGATTTCATGGTTAAAAGCAAAAAGAAGTGGTCGTGGGACAAGTAAAGAAACAAAAGATGTGACCGATGGGGAGTGAATGGCAGAAACAAGAAAAAGGACGAAACCAAACCAGCAAACCAGCAAAAAGTGAAACAAAGTGGAAACAGAGGAAATGATCTAAACTTGTTGAACTGAATATTGAGCCTAGAAGACTGTATAGAGCCTCATTGAAAGGTGAGTTGCTGTTCCTCAAGCTTGAATTGAGCTTCGTTGGATGACTGCAGCAGGTCAAGGACAGAAAGGTCAGAGTGGGTGCAAGGTAGAGAATTATAATGACAGGCAACTGAGAGCTCAGTGTCACAATTTGCTTCTTTACTTGTCCCATTATCTCTCCCTTTGGCTTCTCACCATGAAACCTTGTGTAATTTAATCTCTCCGGCCTTCCATCCTTTCATAAACCCTCCCTGATGTTCTTTCACCCACTCTCTCCCTTCACTTGTAAATGGTGGGGATGGAGGGGCATAGGATGGCATAGAGAGTATGGGGACCATTGGAGGTGGGTGGAGAGTCATAGGTTGGAATGGAGGGTATGAGGTACCATGATGCTGGTAGAACGGCATTAATTGGCATTGATGAGGCATAGGGAGTGTGTGCGGGGGATGAAGAGATGTGAAAGGTGAGGGTTAGAGGGCCTAATATTAAATAAAGGTCAAAGTCCCAGAGCATAGAGGAGGGTGTTTAAGTCAACCCGCCTCCGGACCCATGTGGCTGCCTCCTGCTGCTGGGGTCAATGAGACTGACTCTAGTTGGCACCCGCCCTGCCGGAACTAAAATCCTGTCTCTACAGGTGTTTATCTCCCAAGGCAGGCACAGCAAGCCAAGAAATTTCCTGGCTCCTGCTACTCCCTCTGGAATGAAAATCCAGGCTGTTAACTCTGTTTCTCTTTCCACAAATGCTGCAAGACCTGCTGAGTATTTCCAGCAATTCCTGTTTTTATTCCAAATTTCCTACATCTGCAGCATTTTGTCTTTATTCTAATAAAATATTGTTCTTTATCAGATTCTGGATGGGACTGGTGTGTGCTCCCCGCACTGAGTCTTCACGGGACTTGGTGCAGATATTCCACGGAGTATAATGCTGGTATCAAGCTGGGGTCTACAAGAGCTCTCCCAGGCACTTTACAAATGTATCCCGAGGTTGTTTAAAAGCACTAAATATACAGAAACTCCGAGCCAGGCCCTCATTGATGGCCAGGAGAGGAGATCTATGCATGTATGTAGACAGAAATCCGCAGAGCTCTGTCCTGGATCTGCTGATCCCAATCACAGCTAAGTGGATAAGCAAGGTCCTGCCAGCTAATTCTAGGTGCCATAACTACTACTCTGAGATCAATATCTACCTTATCACCAAAACTTGTTTTACCTTGCAGAAGCTCACCTCAAGAGGACTAATTGTGCAAACTAAACAGCACTGGCCATAAAGAGGTTTTACAGCCAAGCAATCCCATTCACCCAGCAGAAAAAGGAAATAAAGCAACAGAATCATCTGTGAGCACATACATAAAATGCACCAACTCCTTCAAATGGCTGCCAGCAAAAATATTAATTATATTGTACTGGCAATATACATCTACTGACTTAGTAATTACAAGCAAATTATTCATTGTGGGTGCTTGAACTAGCAACTTATGTGTGATTTTTCCAGGTTATTGCCATACTTAAGAGCATTTAACAAGTTCCAACCATATCTGAAATCGGGACTGTCAAATAAACACTAACATTGTTCAATGCATGTTGAGAGCTGTCTCAATGTAGTTTTTGTAAGAAATGAAATGGCAATAGAATTAATCCAAAGAGCTGTGTGCAGCAATTATTTCAAAGCCGTTTATAGGGTTAGACCCAATTTGTGATTCCTCTTCAGTTCATGGGCGTGATACAGCAAGAATTTTTCTTTTTATGTTGGCTATCTTGGCAGCACATGGGTGGGGCAAACAAGCATAGACCGATCAGTGCAATATTACATTCCATTCCTTTCAGAGTTTGATATAGGTGACAATAAGCAGTGAAAAATCTTCAATATTGTTCCATTAAAGGTCCTCTGCCTATAAAGAAGATAGGCATAAAATGTCCCATTAACTGCCAACATATAAAGTTCTCTGTGGTGGAGCATAATGTAATCCCATAGGGCACCAAAGCTCTTTAAGCTTTAAATCTAAATGTAACAGATCAATAAACATCAGATGTTTGATTTAAATATCTGCCCTGGGACAACAGCATACCATTTGTGCCTTTGACTCCTTCTGTTCAAATATCATTTCAAGTTCCAAGCTTTGTTTCCATTGATTCAACTGTCTGTCCCCAAAATAGAGCTAATTGTAAATGTTTAATGTTACACATTATCCTGTTATGCCACTGTGATCTAGATGAAGCAGCATCAGGAATTTTGGTATACTCAAGGAATTATGTTCTGAGAAGTCTAAAACCAGACAGCTGTGAAAAAGCAGATTTTCTGTCCCACAAACACTATTTCTGTGTCCAACTGTGCACAAAATCTCTTCAGAAAGCATTGGGTTAGTTGGTTCATGTTTATTAATATTTAGATATACCATACATTTTTGTATAGTTCATATTGAACATCCTATGATTAATATACTTAGCATCGCACTTGAACTAGACAGAGTAGATAGAAAGAAGCTGTTCCCGCTCGTAAACAGATCGAGAATGAGAGGGCGTAGATTTAAAGTGATTTGCAAACAAAGCAAATGAGAGGTGAGAAAAATACTTTTTTACACATCGAGTGGTTCCGGTCTGAAATGCACTGCCTGGAAGTGAGGTGGAGGCAGGTTCAATTGAGGCATTCAAGAGGGCATTAGATGATTATTTGAATAGAAATAATGTGCAGGGAAATGGGGAATAGGCATGGCAATGGCACTAGGTCATAACACTTATTTGGAGAGCTGGTGCAGACACAATTTGCTGAATGACCTCCTTCTGTGCCAATAAAATTCTACGATTCTGTGAAACTCATTTCTTTCCCGGAAACTCATGACTATGGAACTCTTGATCTGGTATGGTCTTCTTTTCCTTTACAGTGTACGCGCTTAGTACCAGGTAAAGTACAGTCTTGATTTACCTCAGCTTCTGTCCCTGATTGCTGTCCTGTATTATGGGCCTTTGGCCTTCACCTGCCAAATCTGTGACCTTTCCCATCTTGAAGAACAAGGCAGCAGATGCATGGGAACACCACTACCTGCAAGTTCCTCCCCAAATCACACACCACCCTGACTTGAAAATATATCGCCATTCCTTCACTGTTGCTAGGTCAAAATCCTGGAACTCCCTATCTAATAGCAATGTGCAAGTACTAACCCCACATGACTACAGCAGTTCAAGAAGGCGGCTCACCACCACCTTGCCAGCGACAACACATCCCATGAACAAATTTTTAAAAATAGTTTTTATGATTTAATTAAGTTAATTTTTTACAACCATTATTTCTCCAAATTACCCAGAACTGTTTATTTTGCTGTCACGTGACTCGAATATCTGGTTATTAAATTAAGTTTGCTGCAGGTATTGCAACTCAGTCTTTCTCTTTTCACCAATTCTCTTGCCTCCCCAACACTCCTAATGATGTTGACTTCTTAACTTGTCCTATGCACCCGGTACCCTGCAGTACCTCGCTTGAGTTGTCATCATTCATGTGTGAATGTTAACCATGACTGACAGCAGACCATATGACTGTATGGGGCATCACAAAGCTTTTAGAAATTCTGGGCAGAATTTAATGAGCATGGTGGAGGACCCATGTCTGCCACCAAAACTGGTGGCACCCCTACTGACCCAACTGCTGGGAGTCCCAAGGGAATTAAGTCCCTAATTGGCAGCAGGAACCCCACAGCCTATGGACCCCATCGGACCTCAGCACTCGCTTCTGGAGGTATTAAATTCTGCCTGACACTTCAGGACAAAAATTAATAGCCACTTGGACAAATGGACTTGGACTTAATTAAAGAAAGTTAGCATGGATTTGTTAAGGGAAAATTGTCCTTAACTAACTTGTTTGAGATTATTGATGAGGTGAAAGAGAGAGTTGATGAGGCTAATGTGGTTAATGTGGGGACCTTGGACCTCTAAGAGGTATTTGGTAAAGTGTCACATAATAGGCTTGTCAACAAAGTTGGAGCCCATGGAATAAGTTGGACAGTAGCAGCGGTGTCTGAGAAATGAAACAGGGACTAGTGGTGAACGGTTGTTTTTTTGGACCAGTGGAAGGTATGTAGTGGGGTTCCCCAGCAGTTAGTTTTAGGACTTCTGATTTTCTTGGTATATATGAAGGACCTACAGTTGAGTGTACAGGGCACAATTTCAAAATTTGATGTTGACACAAAATTTGCAAGTGTTGTGAACAGTGCGGAGGATAGCGTTAAACTTCAAGAAGATAATAAAAAGGCTGGTGGAATGGGCAACAAGTGGCAAATGGAATTTAATGCAGAGAAGTGTGACATGATTGATTTTTGTAGGAAGAGCAAGGGAAGGTAATACAAAATTTTGTGTACAATTCTGAAGGGGGTACAGGAAGCTGGGGGTATATATGCACAAATCATTGAAGGTGGCATGCTGAGTGAGAAAGTGGTTCATAAAGCATATGGGATCCTGGGCTTTATAAGTGGGAACGTAAAATATAAAAGCAAGGAAGTTATGATAAACCTGTATAAAACATTGGTTCGGCCTCAACTGGTGTATTGTGTCTAATTCTAGGCACCACACTTTAGGAAGGACTTGGTGGCAATAGAGATGATGGGGAGAATTGTTCCAGGATGAGGGACATCAGTTCCGTGGATAGATTGAAGAAGCTGGCAGTGTTCTTCTTGGAGAGGGGAAGATTAAGATGAGATTAAATAGAGGTGTTCAAAATATAAAGGGCTCTGACAGAGTAGGCAGGGAGAAATTGTTCTCACTGGCAGAAGGACCAAGAACCAAAGGACAAAAGAAACAATGGTGACAAGAAGATATGCTTTTGTATGCAGCGACTGGTTAGGACCTGGAATGCAATGCCTGCGAAAGGCTGGTGGAGACAGATTCAGTCAAGGCTTCAAAAAAGAATTGGATAGGCATCAGTAGAGAAAAAGAACTTCCCCAGGGCTGTGGGGAAAGGGCAGGGGAGTAAAACCAGTGAAGTTGCAAATGGTTAGTATTGACATGATGAGCTGAATGGCCTCCTTCTGTGCTGTAACCATTCTATGATTATACGATTCTATAAATGAACCTAATCTTGTTTCTGTCCACTTCCTCAAAAAAGCAGGGTGCCAGCTGAGGCTGCAAGATAGCCAGCCAGAGGGGAAAGCCTGCCTGATTTTTCCTTTACTAACTCAGGGTAGCTGAGGTCAATTGTAACTCCACCAACAGTTCTTGGGTAAGATTAAATCAGTGTGGATTGTGATGCAACTCAGTCTTATCTAATGTACTCTGTGTCTATCCCGGAAAGCTCCCGCTTTATTAGCTCTTTAATAAAGCAAGATGCATTATATCCAGTGTTTAACTGAGCCTCTTACAGCATATGTAATCAATTCAGAATTATATGGTACATCCATCGTTAATTAATATAATGAGCACTTCACTGTCTTCTGCATTAAACGTCGCATCAAAGGGATTGGCTCACTGGCACAGCGTAGGATCTAACAAACAATTTATCCTATCTTCAGTTCACATTAGTCCAGCCAAGCAAGCCTGATTAACTGAATGGTTTGTTATCATGACCATTTGCAGACATTACTAGCGTTGTGCTAGCCTCTAATGTCATTGAAGAAGCATATTAAAGAAAGGTTAGCTTATTCATTAGTGCCACTGCATAGGCTTTAATGAAATTGCCCACTTATAAAATGGTCTTGCCAAAGGTCAAAGTTGAAGCAAATGTTACTCCTTTGTTGAAACAGGGAGGAAGACAGAAAGCAGGAATCTACAGGCCAGTTAGCTTAACATCTGTCATAGGGATGATGTTAAAAGCTATTATTAAAGATGTTATGGCAGAGCACTTAGAAAAGTTCAATCAGGTAGAATCTTCATGGTTTTGTGAAAGGGAAATCATGTTTCACTAATTTATTGGAGTTCTTTGAGGAAGTAATATGTGCTGTGAATAAAGGGGAACTGGTGGACGTATAGTACTTAGATTTCAAGAAGGCATTGATAAGCTGCCACATCAAAGGTTATTGCAGAAAATATAAGTTCATTGGCCTGAATTTTTAGCTGAGCAGGTGGGCGCACACCCGATCTGCTCGAGTGTAAAATGACGCACGATGATGCTGGGTGAGCGTCCAGACATCATCGCACACTCGTGCGATATTTCAGTTGGCGCGTGCGTGCGGGAGTTGGCAACATGTCTGCCGACAATTAAAAGGCCTTTTAAGGCCATTAACAATATAATTAAATGTTATTTTTCGCTGTCCATCCAACCCTACGGTGGGCGGGCAGGCAAAAAGGCCAAGCGGCCTTTGCATTTTTTGGGAAACTTCATCCACGGGCGGGATGAGTTTTCCAACAGCAAATAAGAATGGAATAAAAATTTTAAGATTTAAGTAATAACATGTCCCTGCTCAGAGTCTCATGAAGGGGCACATTTTATAACATTTTAGAAACCTTTATTTCTTATTTTGAATAATGTTCATCTCCGCTCTGTGCCTCAGAGATTTTTAAGTGCGCACTCATGCTCATGCGCGATGTCCACACTCGCCCTCCACCACCCCACACACAGGCAGCACTGAGCGCTGCCACGCGGGTTTCACCCTGGCCGGGCCTTAGTTGGCCCACCAGAGTAAAATCGTGGTCCGGCCCTGATCACGGGCGATGGTTGGCTTCCCAACCACCCCAACCCAACCCCGCCCAACAAGGGAAATATCCTCCCCATAGTGTCGTGGGGAGGATAACATATTGGCATGGATAGAAGATTGGCTAGCTAACAGTAAACAGAGTAAGCATAAATGGATCATTTTCTGGTCGGCAAGGTATAGTGAGGTGGTGTGCCTCAGGGATCAATGTTGGGGCTTCAACTTCTTACAATTTATATAAATGACTTGGAAGAAGGGACCAAAGGTATGGTTGCTAAATTTGCTGATGACACAAGGATAGGTAGGAAAGTAAGTTGTGAAGAGAGTATGAGGAGGTTATAAAGGTTGGTTAAGTGAGCAGAAAAGAAATCTGGAGATGGAGTATAATGTGAAAAAAGGTGGAATTGCCCATTTTGGCAGGAAGAATAAAAAAGAAGCATATGATCTTAATGGTCAGAGATTGCAGAGCTCTGAGATGCAGAAGGATCTAGGCATCATAGTGCATGAGCCACAAAAGGTTACTAGGTACAGCAGGTACAGCAAGTAATAAGAAGATAATAGAATGTTATCATTTATTGCAATGGGGGTTGAATACAGGCTGGGAGGTTATGCTTCAGTTATAGAGGGCATTGGTGACACTACATCTGGAGTACTGTGCACAGTATTGGTCTCCTTATTTAAGGAAGGATGTAAATGCATTGGATGCAGTTCAGAGGAGGTTTACTAGACTAATAGTTGGAATGGGTGGGTTATCTTATGTGGGAAGATTAGACAGGCCTGGCTTGTATCTGCTGGAGCTGAGAAGAGTAAGAGGCGACTTGATTAAAACATAAGCTCCTGAGGGGTCTTGACAGGGTGGATGTGGAAAAGATGTTTCCTCTGTGGGAGAATCTAGAACCAGGAGTCACTGTTTAAAAGTAATGGGTCTCCCATTTAAGACAGAAATGAGGAGAATTTTTTTCTCACTGAGGAGTCATGAGTCTTTGGAATTCTCTTCCTCAAAAGGCAGTGAAAACAATGTATTTTTTTAAGGCAGAGAAGCAGATAGACTCTTGATAAGTAAGGGGATGAAAGGTTATAAGGGATAGACAGGAATGTGGAGAAATCAGATCACCCATGATCTTATTGAATAACGAAGCAGGCTTGAGGGGCCGAATGGCCTACTCCTGCTCCTAATTCGTATGTTCATAACTGCATCTCATACTGTCTTTGTCTGATTTCAAATAGGACCTCCAGATATCTATTTCATTTGTGTCAGCTGCGGCTCAGTTGGTCGCACTTTTACCTCTGAGGCAGAAGGTTGTGGGTTAAAGTCTCGCTCCAGGGATTTGAGCATGAAAACCAAGGCTGACACTCCAGTATTGCACTGTCAGAGGTGCCGTCTGCCTTTTAGGTGGATGTAGAAGATATCACGGCACTATTCAAAGAAGAGCGGGGCATCCTGACCAATATTTATCCCTCAATCAACATCACTAAAAAACAAATTATTGAGTCCACACTGCACTAGAATTAAAATTGCAAATCTATTACCACATTGATGTTTGTAGAACCTTACTGTGCACAAATTGGCTGCCAGGTTTCCTACATCGAAACAGTGACTATGCTTCAAAAGCACTTAGTTGGCTGTAAAGCACTTTGGGATGCCCTGAGATCATGGAAGTGTCTATATAAATGCAACTCTTGCTTTCTTTTTGTTCTCCTTCCCTTCACTGTTTATTAAAGGTGACTTGAAAATGTGTGCTAAGGCTGTTATTGTACCTTCCATTGTTAACCATCGGCAGGAATTTCCACAGGAGTCCCCTGATCTTCCACCGTAACTTTGGTGTGAAATCGGCCGAGAGTGTGGAGAAATATCGATGTCCATTTACGCTGCTTGGCTGGGATTTCTGCCAAGATTCTGCCAAAGTTACAGCAGAAGATGAGGAAATCTTATCTCACTATCTCCAAGAAGCTTGTGTCCTTATTTGTGGCACTTGCTGTTTTATCAATATTACAATAGTCAGTGTCTCTCTGAGCTTTCTTCTCTCTTTTTTATCTTTAAATATACCATTCACTTTTATTACACATCCACACTGGATTGAAATTAAAACGGAAAATCTATTCTTAATCTTTCCAGCGATCTCTAAACTGTGGCACTCTATACACCTTGCCTTTGCTTTACTCGTAAAAACTTAAGGCTTTTTAGAACTTTGTTTTGACCTGATCGCTACCTCTTGAATTACCGTTGCTCTTTTTAATCTTGCTAGCATCATGTATCTATACATTTTACTTTGGCTTCTGAATTTAAATGTAACAATCATTTATACGGCACTTCTCACAACCTTAGTGAATGAAGCACTTTTGACGCATGGTTAATATTGTAATGTAGAAAATGCCAATTTGTGTAGAGCAAGGTTTCACAAACAGAAGAGTCAATGATCAAATGATCTGTTGTAGTGACGTTGGTTGATGGGTAAATTGTGGGGGGGGTGGGGGGGGGGGGGGGCGCACTGGGGACAACATCTTGCTCTTCTTTGAAATGTGTCAATTTTTAAAACTAGAGAGTGAAGACCTAATGTCTTAATGTCTTAAGGCCTTAAAGTTTCATCCAAAACACAGCATCTCCTACAGTTCAGCACTCCCTCAGTGCTCCATTGGAGGTTCAGCCTAGATTTTATTCTCAAGGGATGAATTTTACACATTGGTGTATTGATCCCCCACCTTCATTAGAAAAGTCTTTTAAAAAGGCTGTCACACAGTCATAATGCCCTACAGGCAGCCTTAACAAGCTCAGTGTGAGTCTTCCACCACAAGGAAGACTCGCCTTTGAGAGCTGCCAGCCTATCTGATTACAGTCCCAGCAGCACTAGGTCTCAGCAGTGGGCGCTCTTGAGACTGCAAGCATCTCCACAAAGAAGGCAGCGTAGATTCTGGACTCAGGTGATCAGGGATTTTTGGGCGGGGAGGGGTCGGCCACTGTGGGGAGGTGTGGGGATTTGGGTTTTGGAGGCTGCCGGGGAAGCACAAAGTAGGGTATCATCTTGGAAGGAGGTGTGTCTCCGATGTGCACAGGGCATCCCCAAAGGAGATATCCACCCTTCCTGCCTTTCACCAGAGTTGGCGAAAAGGTGGTCACTTTCGTCCACCTTCCACCGCCAACTGCATTATGACCCCTGAGGCAGAATTAACATTTAATTGCCCCTTGCATTAGCAGTTAAGGGCCTCAATAGGCCTAAGGGCAGGCAGGCTTGTGGGTGCCTTACCCACCACCATATTATGGGGAATCGGTCAGGGTTGGGCAGTAAGGTGGTGGGCTAACCATCGATGATTTTTTGCATGGCCCCTGCCAAAAACAAGGCAGCAGGAGCGGTGGTGGGGGAGGAGGGGTGGTGTAAAATTCGCCCCCACCTCTCTGGAATAGGACTTGAATCCATGCCCTTCAGGCTCAATGCTGAGGTGTTAAAAAGGAACCATGCGATATTAGAATTTTAGAAATGAGCAAAATGGTTCAGTATTTGATTTATGCAATTTAACACAATCTCTTCAGGCCATATAAGAAATTCTGCAGAGATGTCCACAGCCATTTGGTGATAAAGATCCAAATTTTTACAACCTTTTGTGTGAATCCATTGCCCCGTCATGAAAGTCGGCGGGGGGGGCGGTGACCCTGCTTCCTCTTTACCGGGTCGCACCACAGTCTTTTTATGGCCATTAGGTAGTTAATTGGCTTGAGGCAGGAATTCCACCCCCAACTGGGAGGAACTTGCACTTTTGAGAGCTGCCAGCCAATCAAATGTCCGGCAGCTTTCTGATCCCAGCAGTGCCACCGGAAGTGGTGGGTGACTGCAGGCAGTCGATGAAGATAAGGGGCCTATTGAGCCTAAATGAAGTCATGTCTGGGGTCTCTTTGGGACCAGGCTGGCAGGTCTTGGTTGAAAGGGAGGTTGGCAGGGCAGGGGTGAAGGGAAAAGTGGGGAAATAGCTCAAGGGAGGCTTTGTTGAGCATAGGGCTCAAGCAATTTAATGCGATTTAAATCGCATTTTTGGATGGTTCCCAGCACAGGGCAATTGCCGATCAGAAGTTTGCACTTCCTGGGCAATTGCCGTGCAAACCTTACCTGGGAAATTCTGGGGGTGCGGGGGGGTTCCCCAACACATCTTTGGGGTACACCCCCCCCAATATGACACCCTGGAACTCGGAAGTTATGACCCACTATTTCCTCTGGTGTGAGAGTCAAGACCAAGAGGAAATTGGCCATAATGTTACGAGCCCTCCCCCGTGTCCCAACTAGGGTGCAGGTTGACAAGTAGGTGTAAAATTAGGGGCCATGGTCACAGCATTGTGTTCGCCCCATTAACCCACAAACTTGATGGCCTGGACACTTGGCACCAGCCTTCTCAGCTACAGGCAACATCCAGTGATTGTGGGAGGAGGCCTTTAATTGACCATTAACTTTCCACTTAAGAGCCTCAATTGACTCATGGGAAAATGGGCCATTCGATGCCTCTTTTGCTGTGGATAAAATACCCATGGGGGCAGGTAGGCGGTGGACACAGTGCCTTCACCATGGCCCCTAATTTTACACCTCCTTGTCAACATACACCCCAGTTGGGATGCGGGGGAGGGATTATGACATTATGGCCAATGTCCTCTTGGTCTTGACTCTCACACCAGAGGAAGCACTGGGCCGTAACTTCAGAGCTCCAGGGTGTCGTATTTGGGTGGGGGTGGGGGGGAGGTGGGGTACCCCAAAGATGCGTTGGGGAACCTCCAGAATTTCCCAGGTAAGGTTTGCACGGCAATTGCCCAGGAAGCACAAACTTCCGATCGGCAAATGCCCTGTGCTGGGAACCATCCAAAAATGTGATTTAAATCGTAAACTTCAGATGGTTCTGATCGTCTTACATTAATAGTTACGCAGGAGAAGTTAGCAGGATTAAAACTACTTCAAACTTCAGGGTAACTATTGAACAGACACACACTGACCCAGCCACAAGACTCCCCTACCACCTGAACCCCCAGGGAATCCCCCACCTCCACTAACTCTCATCCCCACCCCCACAAGGCAGGACCCAACTTGGCGAGCCCCCACCTCCCAAGGCCTGAACAGAGCTGGCACCACCCACCCAAGGCCTGACCTGACCTTTTTTGTTATTCATTTGTGGGATGTGGTCTTCGCTGGCTGGGCCAGCATTTGCTGCTCATCCCTAAGTGCCCTTGAGAAGGTGGTGGTGAGCTGCCTTCTTGAACCACTGCAGTCCTTGTAGTGTATGTACACCCTCAGTGCTGTTCGGGAGGGAGTTCCAGGATTTTGAACCAGCGACAGTGAAGGAATGGGGATATATTTACAAGTCAGGATGATGAGTGACTTGTAGGGGATTTTCAAGGTGGTGGTGCTCCCCCACCACCAAGGCTCGACTCAACACCCTGCCCCAAGACCCAACCTCACCTCCCCATCAAAGCTCGACCCGACACCCTCCCCCACTAAGGCCCGACCCAACACCTCACTCCAATGCCCAACCCAAAACCACCCAAGGCCTAACCCGACACCCCAACAGCCAAGATCTAACTCGACACCAACCCCTCCCAATCCTACCCACTTAGTTTATACAATTACCTTCTCAAAAACCTTGAAACCAGGCTGGATCTTTAAACTGATCTGGTTTACAGCAGCTTGAGCTTTAAAATAGGGGGCATGGCTTACCTACCCACAACTCTACATCCCTTCGACGCTAGGCCCAGAGGACACGCGGCACTGTTCAGATCTTACCTGGCCTGAGTTGGAAGGTTGAGTGACAAATAGTATCGCCCGGATTTCCAGGTAAGAACTTATGAGCGGAGTGGCTATCCAACTCAATTGCCACTCCATCGGAAGTTACGGCCAAGTTCCTTCATACCTACCCTATAAAATTGAGAGATTTAGATCTCATTCAGTTCACCCCTCAATCTCCCATTCTTACGCCAACAAGCCAAGTTCATGCAATCAGCATTTGTAATTTTATTAGTTATAATGTGTAATTATTCATAAAATATCCAAAAAAAGCAGTACAAAACATTTCAAAATGGCCATCACAGAAAGTGCAATGCTATTCAAATTATCCGCATAGATTATGTTGCACACTGAGGTACTTCGATACAACTGTCATACATGCAATATTTACTGTACACACTCAATGTGAGTCATACAGCCCGAGGAGCTCTACACAATTCCCAGCCCCTTGGTGTACTATGGCTGAAAGACCTTAGACAGCGACCTTTCCACGTGGCTTCTCTACGGTGGCTGCCCCAGGCTTTCGTGCATCCCTTCAGCACATAATCCTGGACCTTGGATTGTGCCAGTCTGCAGCACTCAGTCGGGGACAACTCTTGGCACTGGATTACCAACACGTTTCGGGCAGACCAAAAAGTGTCTTTCACCAAGTTAATGATCCTCCAGCTGCAGTTGATGTTTGTCTCACTGTGTGTCCCTAGTGCATAGCCCATAGTGCACAGAGTTCTGTGTCACAGCACTGCTCGGGATGAACTGTGACAAAAACTACTGCATCCCTCTCCAGACCTTCTTTGCAAAAGCACATTCCACAAGGAGGTGAACAATGGTCTCTTCCCCACCACAGCTGCCTTGAGGACAACGTACAGAGGGGGTGAGACTTCAGGCATTTAGGTAGAATCTGACAGGGGGAGCCTTTTTCACCACCACACAAAGCTACGTCTTGTTGCTTGTTGGAAAGTTCTGGCAATGAGACATTCTGCCAAATGATTTTGACGGTCTGCTCAGGGAATCATCCGACAGGATTCACCATCTCCCTCAGGGCCTCTAGGATGTTACGTACAGTCCATTGCTTGATGGACCTGTGGTCAAAGGTATTTGCATGAATTTTTCCACAAGGGACAGGCGGAATGGCGTGGTCCAACTGTTGGTAGCATTCTGCAGCAGTGTGGCATGACCCATCCTTGACAACATTGAGAATCTCAGCACGTCTTGAAACTTGGGGCAGAATTTTCTGCCTGTCGGCTGGGCGGGCCTGACCCAATCTCTGGCGGGCGTGAAGCTGATCACCGCCAGCGAAGCGGGCTGCACTGCCATTTTACATGGGCAGGCCAATTAAGGCCCGCCCAGTGTGACGTCCACTGGGAAGCACGCACACAAAAGTGCGTACATCTCCCTGAGGCTAAGTGCAGTCTCAGGGAGATTGCTTTGACTTTTAAAACTATTAAGAACAGAGAAAAGAAAAATCCCTTACCGCTGGATGAGGTTTCATGTTTTCTCTATTTGCCGCAGGGGCTCCTGGCCTACCCGCCAACCTTAAGGTTGGACGGGCAGGTCCTTTAACTGGTTAACTGATCCTGTCAATGGCCTCAAGTAGCCATTGACAGGTTGACGGGCCCACAGCTGATTTTGCTGCGCCCCCACCTTCCTGAAAATTGAAATGGAGCGGGGTGATGTCAGGGGTTCCGCCCAACGTCATCCCGCATCATTTTACGCGTCGGCGAGCAGGCTCCGCCCCATGCTCGCTGACGGCAAAATTCTGCTCTTGGTGTTTGCATACTGAGGGTCTATGCGCGGCTTGGTGCAGCCACACACAAAGGTAGCCATCAGGGTGAGGGCGATGTTGGGCACGTTTTTTCCCCCTTTCTCCATAGATTTGTGCATCATGTTCCAGAGCCAGAGTTAATATTTTAAAGGTGAAAGTTTGTTTTGTCTTGCAGTGATAAAAACCTGGATTTTTTTCTTTTTGCCCCCAGTTCATGAGTTCCCCCTTTTGTTATCAACATACCTATCAACATAAAATAGTGCAATGGTTGAGGTGTTTATTATTAGGAAGATAAGAGAAAGTAAGACATCACATATTGTGTTTAGTTTGGAATAGTCAAAGCAAGATTGGAAGTTTGCCTGTCCTTGTCTCCTCAGTGCAGTACAAAAATAACAGAAACTCTTAGTTGGAAGATAAAAACAAAAATGTCTACGTTTGGCATTTTTAATCAGTATTAGAGCCATACATCACGGTGCTAACACTACATAATTTTGCTTTTCTCTTTAAACTTTCAGCATACACCACAGTTTGACAAGTTGTGTTCAAGAGAATTTAAGAGATTCAGCCCTTCTATTACATTCCTCACTATTGTTCCCTCCCTCCTCCTCTCTTTCAATCTTTTGTTTGCTATCTTAACTAATGCAAATTCTGTCATGAAGGGTGGGTTTTACACAGGAAATACAAGTGGATATTGACACTGTGTACATGTAACTCACCGTGGGAAAAGGAAATGTCATGGCAACCAGAGGTCTAACTAAGCCAGCGCTGAGCACACTGACCAGAGTGATTAGTAACAGCAGAGAAAAGATCTCAATGAAAAGAATGGAGAGGAAGGTGAGTAATGTAATGACAAAACTGACGTCAGACCTCAGTTTCAATTCCTTTTGAAATAATTGACTGGGAATTAGATCATCCAATATTGCTAACAGTGTTCCCCTCCTTTTCCAAATTAATAGTCATAAGCCCATAAAACTGCTACTTTAGAAAACACTGATACAGAAGGAAAAAATATCCCTCCAACCCACATCTGTGTTGACAAATGTGGAAAATGCAGTTCTTTTTTTTCCCCAGACCACAACTTATGAAGGAGTTGAGATCACAATTGCTCTTTATCCACGTACATGGGCAATTAAAGCTATTGTGCGGAGCCAACAAAAATCAGAAATTGCACACTTTCAATAACAAGAAGGATGATTAACAGACTGCAGTGTGGCCTATACAATGTTCACTGTCTTGGCTGCTCACATTGTGTGTGGAGCTAAAACATGCTGCATGTTTCTTGCCTTGGCTAAAAATCTCAGCCTACCAGCATGGCTATGAATGTCTAGCGAAGGTAAAATACTTGTCTGCTCTTCCAATTAATTTTGTAATAACCAGATTTACGCTCCTCTGGATGAGGTAATGCAAGCATTCTCAGTATCACTTAGCACACACAGTAATAACCACATAGGCAGAGAGGGTGAGCAATACCTTAAGGTTTTTGAAAGTATTCTTTCTAGTTGATTATGCTGACGATGGCAGTGAATCTTAGAATAATAATATAAATCAATTTATTTGCAGTCAATTGTATTTAATCATAATGCTTTTGTTCATTTATGTTTCATTCTTAAAACTTGGAATAAATAGGATTTAAAGGATTTAACATTCCTTGCTAAAAATATCACTAGGAGATATGGGGGCATGGATATTTATATTTCATAATGTTTATTAATCTGATTTGAAGCTCATGAATATATTTAAAAGTTTAATCATTTAAAAGAGTAGCGAGTGTTCTATTCAGTTCCTACAATGGTTAAAAATATCAAAAAGCCCCATATGGGAGAAAGAAACACATCTGTAAAGTTCATAAAAACATTCAGCAGGTTTATTACCTATTTTAAATTGTGGATATCTGGGGCTTGTGAGCAAGCCTTCAAAAATTCAACAAAACATCTTTTGACTCCATGCTTAAGTCTCTAAAAGGCAATGCCTGCCTTCCATTTGACCTTGACATTAAAGTGCATTCTTTTGTTAAGGTGAAATCTGTACCAGATATAAATGTCTTATTCCTTAAGAGCCAATGTTTGTGTATGAGGAGAAAGTGAAAAGCCTGTTATCAACAAGATTTTAAATGTCACTTTTACATTTCTGTTAACTTTGACAGAAGTCTGTTCACAAAAAAATTACAGAAATGCCAGACTATTGCTAAGTGAAGAAATGCCCATTCTATTTCACGCAGATGAAACAAGTATTGTTGACCTGTTCACCATTAGGAAACAAAAAAAAACTATATCTATTTTTTAGGAACAAACTCACTTGAGATCCATAATTTGAAGGCTCCTTTCATTTCCTTGCAATTTATATGTAAGCCACTGTAATACACTTAGTTTTACTTAATACATTCCAGATTGTAATAACTCGCTGTGCAAGAAAAAACACATTCTCCTCATTTCCCTCTGTTTCTTTTCCCAATTAGTTTAAATCACCAATCTCCAGTTATTGACCATGCATGCTTTGCCTGACCAGGATGATGTAAATATATAATTGCTCTAAACTTGTATGCTGTAAGGCAAGGAAGTCTCAAAGCCATTGTCTGTTTCAAAGGGAGAATCAGTTTGCCAACATATAGCTCTGTGTTAAAGTTGGTGCATTTGCAGGTCTGACACCCAAGAGATTGTCCTCGTACCTCTGAAAGTTTCATTGGCATGTCCGTCACTGCAAGAAATGGTTTGCATGGTTCTGTTTTCATTAATAACAAACCAGGTCAGTTTACCTATTTGTAACAGCCTGGATTAAATGAAAGGGAATCATGTAATTGCTATTGTGATGGTTTATGTTCCCCAGCTCCTCTCTTGTTGTATTACTATATAGGTTGGTGGCTGTAAAGCACTCTGAGGCCAATTTCTCACATAAAAGAATACGTGGTGCAAATTGCTTAATGTAATAAATTCCAAAGAATCCTCGATGTATTTTGGCGCACACCAGAGCTGAAACTACTTCCACGTGCAGGAAAGTCACTGGTTAGAGCATGCCCATTTAAAAAATTCTCACCTTGTTTCACCCCACCCTATCTCTGCAGCCTCCTCCAGTCCTGCAACACTGAGATCGCTGCACTCATTCAATTTTACGCATTCCCAATTTTCAACACTCCATCCCTGGCAGCCATCCCTTCAGCTGCCTAGGCCCTAAATCCTGGAATTCACTCGCTCTCTGACCCGCCTCATATCATTTAGGACAGTTCTTAAAAGCCACCTATTTTACCAAGGTTTTTGTCACGCGCCCTCACATCTCGTTAGATGGCTCGGAGGCAAATTCTGTTTAGTAATCCTGTGGTGTGGCTTGGGCAATTTTATTTCATTAAGGGAATTATAGAAATGCAAGCTTCATACCTGTGCCCAGAGGCAGCTTGACGGTTGAGGAGGGCACCGAATCGGCCTGCTTTTATGTAGCCCTGGCTTACAGTTAGAGCCTGATATCACAGAATGATAGGACAGGATCTTCTGGTCGGCTTGTGGGGGCGAGCCCTGCACGTCGACATGTAAAATGATGCAGTGACGTCAGGCGTGCATCCCAATGTCACCACGCGTCATTCCGATCTTCCACGTGGCAGGTGCGCACTGGAGTCGGCTGTGCGCCCACCAAAACTGTCAAAGGCCTGTTAAGGCCATTAATAAACGAATTAAAGCAATTGTCAGGGCTGCACGTCCAACCTTAAGGTCAACAGGCGGGCAGGCGAAGAGCCCAGGCGGCCTTCACATTTCTCATGAAACCTCATCCACGGGTGGGACGAGGTTTCATGAAGGGTTTAGTAATTAAATTTAAAAATTTATTAAACTTCATAATCATGTCACAGCTCGTGTTACACTGTCATATGAGGGGACATGTCTGAATAATTTTATTTTTTTATTTTTAACATCTTTTGCACAGAACTTAATCCCCCTGATGCACGGAGCTGCCGCAGGGAGATTTTTGCACTCTTTCACATGCATGCGTGAAAGAGCGCAGGCCCCGACTCTCCCTCCCCCCCGACCTTGCGGGTGTGCGTCACACTTGGGCGGGCCTTAATTGACCCGCCTATGTAAAACGGCGACGCACAGCCGATTGCAGGCGGCAATCGGCTCCGCGCCCACCTGTGCCCGCTCCCAGCCAGCCCGCCCGACGGGGAGAAATTTCTCCCCATAGAATTGTTAACGTGAAGGAGGCCATTCAGGCCAGTGTGTCTGCACCGGCCCTCCGGATGAACAATTCACCCAGTGCCATTTCCCCAACTTAATCCTGTAATCCTGTACATTCACTTGCTGGGAGGTGATCCCGGAGGGTGGGGGAGGGTTGTCTTGAATGGACCAGCATTGGGCCAGTGGATTTTCCTGGGCCTAATAGAGGCACAATTAATAATTTTAAAAATACCTTCAACCCTTTTAAGGTCTACTGGCTGGACTGATCAATGCTGGTACAAATGGTAGAATGTAAGTGTTGAAAGCTGAGCCCACTTGTCCTCAACATTGCAATCAGGATAAAAGCAAAATACCGCAGATGCTGGAAATCTGAAATAAAAACAGAAAATGCTGGAAAAACTCAGCAGGTCTGGCAGCATCTGTGGAGAGAAACAGAGTTAATGTTTTGAGTCTGTATGGCTCTTCTTCAGAGCTCTGAAAAATCAGCCCCACTGTGAGTTAGGTGAAGCATAATGATCTAGGTCAATCTGCTGTTTCTTTTCATCTTGCTTTCTGTGGTTCTTGCTTCTTCATAAAATTGTAGCTTTAAGCCTAAGCCCGACAGTCTGTCATTGTGGTAGGCTTTACCAGTCATACTGGAATGCATGTTGATACTCTGTGCAATATCCAATAAATATCTCAAAAGTGAAAGATTTCAACGTTCACCTTCCATCGTGCTACCACATATTTCTTGACAGATAAGGTTATGTCTCACTGCTTGTTCATGCAAGCAGACGCTTGCATTTGATTTGAGAAGAAAGTATCTGACATGAACCCAAACTGTAGTGCCATCTTAAACAAGTATTGACTGTTATCACTGCATCTTTACTTATGGATTTCCATATAGGCCTCAGTAAAGGATTGCTACAGTCTTAAGTGGCACTTTACAAATGCAAAGTCTACCTATATAGATTCCTGTTGCTGAATATAGTTATGTTTTGGTATAGATGCGTGTTATGTCAGTGCTTTCTTACTTAGATGACATAGTTAACAACCAAATGTAATTATATTTTTGTGCCCTGTGTTCTATGTAACTGCCATTTTGCATAAAGCACAGCACACTAAAATTATAAACCATGAACCATTTAATTGAATACCAGAAATGGTTGTGATAGTGTTCCAGAACTGAATCAACCATGGTGCTCTGTTATGTGAATGGAATTTTTTTGTCAAATTAATTTTTAAAAACCTAACAAAAATGTTTGGATGATTTGGCGTTTGGCATATGAAGACTACATGGGGCTGAATTTTGCCATTGGCGAGCTGGGGGCGGGGCCCGCTCACCGACGCATAAAATGACGTTGGATGAAGTTGGGAGGAACCCCTGACGTCATCCCGCTCCATTTAAATTTTCAGGAAGGCGGGGATGCAGCAAAATCAGCTGCGGGCCTGCCGACCTGTCAATAGCCAATTGAGGCCATTGACAGGATCATTGAAACAGCTAAAGGACCTGCCCGTCCAACCTTAAGGTTGGCAGGTCGGCCAGGAGCCCCGGCGGGCAATAGAGAAAACATGAAATCTCATCGCCGGCGAGATGAGGATTCAGGTAGGGATTTAAAAAGTTTAATAAAGTTTTAGTGTAATTTATGAACATGTCCCATCTCGAGTGACATTGTCACTTGAGGGGAACATGTTAAGGATTTTTTTTTCTCTATTTTTAATGTTTTTATAAGTGTCAGCGATCTCCCTGAGGCTGCACTTAGCCTCATGGAGATTTGCGCTCTTTCATGCGCATGTGCGAAAGAGCGCACTCTCGCTTTTAGGGAATCCCCCCCGCCCACACAGGAAGGGCATAGCACTTCCCGCCGGGCGTCACGCTGGGCGGGCCTTAATTGGCCCGCCACGTAAAATGGCGGCAGGGCCCGGTTCTCTGGCGGGGATCGGCTCCCCATCCACCGGAGATTGGGTCGGGCCTGTGTGCCCGACAGGCAGAAAATTCTGCCATGGTGTTTATTTGCTTCTCTGTCCAAAGTTAAAACCAATTATTTTACTTAACTGTCATTATAATGTAGAAATTTATATTGATATATTTTTGTTAGGCAAGACATATGGAACATAGGCAGGTAAATGGGATTATGGTACAGATTAGGCATGATCTGAGTTAATGAGAGAACATGTCCGAAGGACTGAATGGCCTACTTTTGATCCTTTATTCCTACACAGAGGGAATTATATCTCATGGTGTTGTAACGTCTGGAGCAGATTTTAAATTGTGTGTTCATTTAAATACCTGATTTTGTTTTCCTTTGCAATGTTATCCCTACCTGTCCTGAAGGTGCTGTTTGATACTAGTGTGTGGGTTCCACAGGAAACTTTCTGTAAGCAAGCAACATCGCCAACCTCCAGGCATGAATCCTAACGGAGGAATGTCAGCAACCTATCCAAACCTGTCAACCACATTTTCCGTTAGAGTCTCGGGATAGTGACAAACAGTGGGAACCTTAGTTAACTTTTTCTCTTCTTTGCCCCGGCTCACCTTCACAACCACCTCAGCTGCGATTAGTGATGCAGCATAGGCCAGGGGTTGATTCAGGGTCCTTCCTGACCTCTATGGGTCAGTATTAGAAGGTGTAGTACATTTTCCAAATGAGCTTTTTGTGTGTCAGTGGCAGAAATTTTAGATGTATAAAATGATGCATGTTTAGTCCTGTCACTATAAATTATAAAACTTTAAAAAGAATACAACATTGTTTCATCATGTACAGAATGTGCGTTGTCAGTTATAACTCATGCTGACCTCATTAGGTGGAGCTAACAAGCAATTATATTTATTGAAATATGACTTCAGTCAGAACCAAGATAAGCTATGTCTACACTAAAACAATTCACTGCAGCCTCCAATCAAAAAAAGCTGCCTCAGCTAAACAAACTAAGCTCAGCTAAATATTCTGTGCTTCTTACTCATAAGTGGGATCTTAGTCACTTATTTTAGAAATGAAGTTTATAATCTACTCCCTAGCAACCAAAAGTCATGTTGCTAAAATGTATTCAAACTCTTAACTGGAACTCCTTATGTGATGACTGAACTTTCCCCTGATTCAGTTATTCCTATTAAGCAATCCACATTGTATATGTGCCCTGATCCTAGTCATTTTCAGACATGCAAGAGGATACAGACATTTAAGGGGATATTTCAGGTTATTTAGAATAAGTACATTCCTACAATAAAGAAAAGTTCTGAGGGGAGGATCTACCATCCGTGGTTAACTAAAGAAGTTAAGGAAAGCATCAAACTTCAGGAAAAGGCATACAACTCTGCAAAGATGAGTGGCAGGAAAGATGATTGGACAGAGTATTAAGAATGGTAGAGAATGGCTTGATGGTTAATTAGGAGAAAGAAATTAGAATATGAGAGGAATCTAGCTACAAATGTAAAAATGGATAGCAAGAGTTTCTACAGGTATTTATAAAGGATAAGAGTAAGTAAAGTGAGTGTTGGTCCTCTGGACAGTGACTTTGGGGAGTTAATAACAGATAATAAGGAAATGGCAGAAGGAATGTACAAACATTTTGCTTCCTTGTTCACTATAGAGGATACAAAAATCACTCCAGTAATAGCTGCAAATCAGAAGGTAAACAGGAGAAAGGAACTTTGGTGAAATTGAAATCACTAGGGAAATGGTACTGAGCAGGTTTATGAGGTGGCAGGCTGGCAAGTGTCTGGGTCCCGATGAACTACATCCTAGTGTCTTAAAAGAGGTGGCTAATGAGGTAGTCGATGCGCTGGTGTTAATTTTCCAAAATTCATTAGATTCTGGAAAGGTTCCATCAGATTGGAAAGTAGCAAAAATAACCCCTCTATTCAAGAAGGGAGGGAGGCAGAAAACAGGAAACTATAGGCCGGTTAGCTTGACATCTGTAGTGGGGAAGTTATTAGAATTGATCATTAACGAGGTTATAGGTGGTCACTTAGAAAAGCTCATGACAATTGGGAAGAGTCAGCGTGGTTTTGTGAAAGGAAAATCATGTTTAACCAATTTATTGAAGTTTTTTGAAGGAGTAACATGCACAGTGGGTAAAGGGGAGCCTGTAGATGTACTGTACTTGGAAAATAAAAGCACATGGTGTCGAGGGTAACATATTAGCATGGATAGAAGATTGGCTGGCTGGAAAAAAGCAGAGAGTATGCTTAAGTGGGTCTTTTTTTGATGGGCAAGGTGTGATGAGTGGAGTTCCACAGGTGCCTCAACTTTTTAAGATTTACATCAATGACAGGTGAGGGGAGTGAAGTCATGGTAGCTAAATTTGCAGTTGGCACAAAGATAGTTAGGAAAGTATGTTATGAAGAGGACATGAGGAGGCTGCAGATTGATATAGATAGGTTAAGTGATTGGGCAAAGATCAGGCAAATGGAGATCAATGTGGGAATATGTGAAATTGTTCACTTTGGCAGGAAGGACAAAGAAACAGTGTACTACGTAAATGGAGAACAGCTGCATAATTCTGAGGTGCAAAGGGATCTAGGTGTTCTAGTACTTGAGTCACGAATAGTTAGTATACAGTTACAGCAAGTAATTAAGAAGGCTAATGGAATGCTATCCTTCATTACGAGAGGGATTGAACATAATAGCAAGGATGTTATACTTCATTTATACAGGGCATTGGAGAAACTGCACCTTGATAACTGTGTGCAGTTTTGGTCTCTTTATTTAAGGAAGGATTTAAGTACGTTGGAGGCGGTTCAATGGAGGTTTACTAGATTGATACCTGGAATGAGTGGGTTGTTTTGTGAGGAAAGGTTGGACAGGCTGGGCTTGTTTCTGCTGGAGTTTAGAAGAGTGCGGAGTGATTTGATTGAAGTATACAAGGTCTTGAACGGCCTTGATAAGATGGACGTCAAAAGGATGTTTCCTCTTATGGGCAAGTCCAGAACTAGGAGGCACTGTTTTAAAATGAGGGGTCACCCTTTTAGGCAGAGCTGAGGAGAATTTTTTTCTCTCAGAGGGTTGTGCGACTTTGGAACTCTTTACCTCAGAAGGTGGTGGAGGCAGGGTCATTGACTATTTTTAAGGCAGAGGTAAATAAATTCTTGTTAGGCAAGGGAGTCAAAGGTTATCGGGGTTAGATGGGAACATGGAAATCAAAACACAAGAAAATCAGCCATGATCTTATTGAATGGCAGAGCAGGCTCGAGGAGCCAGATGGTCTACTCCTGTTCCTATTTCTTATGTTCTTATTAATAAATGTCATTGATATGCAAATATATTAATGTAATATTCCAGGATTAGGATGCACACTGATCTACACCCAGATTAATCTTTATGTTTTCTGTAACTTCAGGAATAAACATGCCTATTTTTATTAAAAAGCAGAGTACTGTGGATTCTGGAAATCATGTTATATCTGTATCTGTAAGAACTAGGAACTAATTAGCTAGGAACTAATAGTTATGCGTAAGTGTTCCTGAGGGTCACATTTCATAGCTGCACTAGAGACTGATGTGATGTGTAACAGAACCAGTTCAAACTGGTCTTTTATTGTACATGGCAGCATGGCAAGTTAAGGATGAAGAGTTCTGAAACAAAAATAAAAATTGTTAGAAAAACTCAGCAAGTCTGGCAGCATCTTTGGAGAGAAAGACAGAGTTAATGTTTTGAGTCTGTATGACTGTTCTTCAGAGCTGGAATGCTTCAAAGAAGTGTCAAACGGACTCAGAACGTTAACTCTGTCTTTCTCTCCAAAGATGCTCTCAGACCTGCTGAGTTTTTCCAGCATATTTTGTTTTTGTTTCAGATTTCCGGCATCCGCAGCATTTTGCCTTTATCTAATGAAGAGTTCTGATCTTTCTAAGCTTAAAGTGTGATCATTTCCGACTTCTGGGAACCAAAAGGCAACAAGAACACACAGAAATCTGAAATATAAATAGAAGATGCTGGAAGTATTCAGCAGATCAGGTAACATTTCTCCAAAGATGCTGCCTGACCTGTTGAGTATTTGCAATATTTTCCATTTTTATGTCTATTTTTATATAGTGCTAGATGCCCAAAGAGTGCTGCCAGTCCGACTGATATTCCTTGCTTCAGTCGTTCTGGCATCCTTGAATGATTCTTTGACATGGGTAGAATACTATAGCACCCTACTTCTCATTAGTCTCAGAGAATATGGAAGGCCAAGGCTGCAGCATATCATTTGTTGTCTCATTCTTCAGTTGATCAATGGCTCACATTTCTGAATTATAACCCAGAACTGAATACTTGCCTTAACATGTCTACTTTGGACCAGTGATCAATAAAAATAAACTAACAAAGCATACAGAAAAATAGTTACCCTGTAACCTACCATGTTTATCCACATGACACATGTATAGAAGCAACTAATTTAAATGGCTTCAAGATATAATTGGAAATATTCTGGAAGAAAGGTGGTCTGGAGGAGATATGATAAGAAGGAGGGTGGGCTTGGCCAGCTGAGTTTTTCCTCTACTAGAATTTCCTATGCACTTCTCAGCATATAACAGATGAGATTCAGCCTATGTGGTCTTTTCTATCTATCTCTATGGAGCTATAACTTCTTTGTTTGCATAAATGAAACTGGGAGCTTTAGAAGATAAATAAGAGTTGCAGCACGAGCTAACAATCACACTTAAAAACAGCAACCCCAATTTCTCTTCACTACAGTTCTGAATAACTCTGACAAACCGTGTTATATTTTTCCCATTAGTATGTACAGGTGAGTATATCAGAAACAGCTTTAAACCCAAGGGATGAAAATTAATTCATTACTCAGGGTATGGTGTTCATAAAGGACAGTGAAGGAGATGGTGGCAGAACAATGGGGAGATAAATGAAGTTAATCCTCATTGAAGGCGTAAGCTACAGAAATAACTACTCTCAGTGGAAATCTCTAATTTCCATTGATCAAGTGAACACAAGAAGGACAGTTTGCTTTACAAAATCTGAAGCCGGATTTGTGAAAACAGACAAGTTATTTTAATGGGTAGTTTAATTGAATCCCAATAAAATTGGGTAAACTCAGATTGGTAAATTTAACACATGCCGACTTCATGGTTCAGAATGTAAGGGAAGCCACCAGAGAGAGTCACATTCTTCAACAAGTGTTTGTAAATGACTGAGACAATATCACTTGCCTGTCGGGATAGGCTCCAGCTCCCCACAGCCCTGAAATTGGATGAAGTTGTTCTAGACAAGTGAGTGAGTGAGTGAGTGAATATCCAGGAAAGTGATGGTGGATATAGTATTCCTGGGAGACAGTGATTAGGTTTAACATGTGGCTATAATCAGGTGAGGAAAGGTGGAATCACTCCCCTCTTTACCATTTGACTGCAACAGGATTTTTTTTGAAGGATATGCTTGCTAATTCAGTGAGTGATTAACTATTTACATGCTGTGGTAGTAAAAGACACAAATAGGCAGGTTTCCTTAAGTTTCTTTAAAAAGAAAAACAGCTTTTATTATACTTAAAAAGGAAATTGTTTTGTTGTACTTAACTCAACCTAAGTAAAATAATAAAAACACTCCATCTTTCACACATACATCAGGCATTAAGGTGTAAGGTTACACATACAGAGACTCCAGACATCCATTAAGTGTTGAAACCACTGCATCCCAGGAAAAACATTGCTTGATTGACAGCCCATGGTCTGGATGATTGACACTTTTATTGGGCTGCCGTAAAAGGAATTTTTTTAAGAAAATTTCAAGTTAAGAAGTAATTACTTTTTTTAAAGCTTTTTTTTAACACATCCTACTGTCACTATAGGGTTTATTGGTTCTATATTGAATGTATAGTGTGCTTGGAAGTGCCATAGCTTGGCATGGAAGGCATAAGGGGCTATCGGGGTTGGATGGAGGGCATAGCTTGGTGTGCAGGTTATGAGAGGCCATGGAGAGTCGGTGGAGGAGCGTAGCTTGTCATGGGATGCCTGGGTAAGACCTTTTGAACTTACCTTTCAAAAGGTTCTCTCATCTAGACTATGGTTCATGACATCTCTGAGGTGGTGTGAACCATGAGTCCTTTAAAATCTGGTTCGACTCCTAGAAAATTGCAGAGAACTAGGACACGCCTATCCCCACAATGGAGTTGGACATGTCAAGAATGCAGCCTGCACCCTTAACCTGCAATGATAAAAATTGGAGGTGCTGGGAATGGGGTCGGGAATCCCGGAATCAGGTACTGGCTGCCATTTTTACACCTCCAAGGAATTTCCCTACCTCCATGAAAATCCAGTCCACAGAGGTTGGACTTTGAGTTTTGGGATAAGTGCACAGACAATAGGAGGTGTGAATGCTACATATTGTTTCATCCCAGGTCCATTCATTTAATTAAGAATTTGCCAGAAGCGTGAAGTAGTTCTGAGTCTATGCAGACATTAAAAAAGTCACCTAATACCCACAGCCATCTTAACAACTTGCTGTTTTAGTCCTTTTAAAGCTTAGTCAGCGATTTTCAGCCCATAAATACATGAAGTCATTTTAATGACTTCATAACAATGTAGTGGGACCCAATTAAACCCAAGACTAAGCAGTGAAGACATGTAATGACTTGATGTACCAGACAGGTTTCCACTTGAAACAGGTAATTTTATTACAGAGAGCTTTTCAGTAGCTACATGCTTGTATCAGGTCCCCAAAAAGCCCCCTCCCCCCACCCGCCCCGGATCACCTGTGCTTGGAGATCATTGGTTGGAGTGTCCAAGAACAACCACCTGACCCCTGATCAGCAGTAGGAAAGGCTATATCTTCAATTACTACATTTCCTCCCCCTTTAAGTTTTTTACATTTCCTATTTACAGAGAATGTTTGAATAACCCACAAAATATACATTTATATAAGCCCGGTGATGAAAGATTAAGTCTCTGTGATGGTTTCATTATTTGGTTAGAACAGCGTAGCTGTACCACTTGAGGTCCCTCCACTGGATTGACATGATCAGGAACTGCAGCATCAGGTACATCATTTGAAAGTGGCAGTTCAGGTTTAGGGAACTCCTCAGAGACATTAGGTATGTCTATTCTAGGTCAATCTGTCACCTCAGTGATTAATTGTTCATCTTTAATCACAGGCGGATTAGCTGATCATCTAAGCTGATCATCCTAAGATGATCCACATGTTTTTGAACAATTTGGTCTTCCATTTCCACCAGGAAGGACAAGGGGTCAGTATCTGAGACAACTGTACCGGGAACCCAACAAGACCCACTTCCAAAATTCCACACAAAAACTGTATTTCCTACAGTAAATCTTCAAGTGTGGCTATGAAAATCGTGATTCAATTTTTGAATAATCCGATTCTTCTCTACCTTCTCCTCTAAGTTTTGAAGCACCAGACTTAACCTTGTACGTAGGTGGTGGTTCATCAATAATTCAGAGGGCGTTGAACCTGTAGTTAAATGAGGCGCCGTACGATAATGGAGAAGAAAGCGGGAAAGTTGCAGCTTCGGATAACCTCTTTATTCCAGATTTGAAAGTTTGTACAGCTCTTTCAGCTAAACCATTTTATGAGGGATTATATGGTGTTGTTTCAATATGTCTGATTCCATTTAAACTCTGAATGAATCTCTGAAACTCTGTACTGGTAAAGACTGTACCGTTATCCGACCTCCGGTAAGCCATTTATACTAAAACATTGCCGTAGTTTTTCATTAGTTGCGCTCGGTGCTCTGACTTCATTCATTTAGAATGCACATCTATGATCAATAAAAATATGGTACCCAAGAATGGTCCGATATAATCAATATGTAGTCTAACCCAGGGTCGACCAGGCCACTCCCACGGATGCAATGGAGCTTAAACAGGCAACTTTCTGTTGTTGCTGACAATGGAGACAGTGCTTGACCATGCTTTCAATGTCACTGTCTATGCCTGGCCACCAGACATAGCTTCATGCAAGCATTTTCATCTTCGATATGCCTGGATGTGCACTGTGAAGCTCTGTCAAGAGTGGTCCTCTTCCTTGCAAAGGGACTACAACTCTTGATCCCCACGACAAGATTCCATCTTGACAACTCTGTTTTCCGGGCATGGAATGGTCTCATCTCTTCAGACACTGGTGAATTTGACCACTCTTGCAATACAAGGTCTCTGACTTTCAACAAAATTGGATCTCTGTTCGTCCAATTCCTAATTTGCTTTGCACACACAAGCAAGGAATCCAAGAAATTCAGTATAACCACAACTTCTTGTGGCACTGGTGCATGAGCAATGCTTTCTGGTAACGGGAGATGACTGAGTGCATCCACATTTGCAATATGCAAGCCAGGATGGTACATAAAGGTATGCTTATATGCTGATAAATTCAAAGCCCAACATTGAATTTTTGCTGATGCTATCGTTGGCAAGGTTTTATCCTTACAGAATAAATCCTTTAATAGTTTATGGTCTGACACATGGTGGAATGTCGTCCATGCAGGAACTGGTAGAATTTCTTCACTCCAAATACCAGTGATAAATCTTCCTTTTCTAGTTGGGAATAACCCTTCTCGGCTGCAGAGAGAGTTCTGGAGACATAGCCAATTGTCCTTACTGATCCATTTCCATCCTATGTGATGACACAGCTCCCACACCATAAGGAGATGCACCACATGTTAAAACCAATTCCTTCGATGGGTCGTAATGTAGCAGTAAACATGATGAATGCAATAGCTTCTTAACTTTCACAAAGGCTTCTTCTTGTTGTGAATTGCATGACCAACGATGATTTTTTTTTTAACAACAAGCGTAATGGCGCTAACACTGTTGACAAGTTTGGCAAGAAGTGGCTATAATAATTCATCATGCCCAGGAAAGACTTGAGTTCAGTTACATTGGACAGAGAGGGCATCTCTTTGATTGCCCTAACTTTCTCTTCTACCAGACAATCCCATGGAATCCACCTGGTGACCCAAGTAAGTAACTTCTGGTGCTTGGAATGTTCATTTCTCTTTCGTTGATCGTACGCTGGCTTCCAAAAATCTTCTTAACACCCCTTCCAGTTTGGCCAAGTGTTCGGCTTCAGTTGACCCTGTGATCAGAACATCATTTAGGTATACTACTACTCAGGGAAGTCTTTGCGAAAGATTCTCCATGGTCCTTTGGAAGATTGCACATGCAGACGATAATCCAAAGTATAATGATAAAGACTCTTGTGGGTGTTGAAGGTTACATACCCTCTAGAGGTGCTATCCAGGTCTAGCTGTTGGTATGCATGGTGCATGTCCAGTTTGGTATAGGATTTGCCTCCAGCTAGCTTTGCGTATAAGTCATCTATCCTCAGGAATAGATATTTATCTAGTTTGGCTGCATTGTTCATGGTCAATTTATAGTCCCCACAAATGCGATTAGCTTTGTCAGGTTTAACCTCTGGGACTATGGGCACTGCCCATTCCAAAAATTGATCTGGTTGGATGATGCCCAGCTTTTCTAACTGGCACAATTATGCATTCACTTTCTCCTTTAGGGAAAGGCACAGGTCTGGCCTCAAAGAAACAGGGTGTCACCTGAGAATGTACATATATATATTTTACAAGCTTTCCTAATTTGTCACAAAATACACTGTCATTTTTCCTTAACAGGTCAGGAACTCCTCCTGTTCTCAAGTGAAATATTTCTGACCAGTTGAGCTTAATTTTTGTAACCAGTCTCGGCCCAGGAGACTATGTCCTTCAACTGTCACTATGATCACTGGAAACTGAGCTGTCTGATGCCCGTAGGACACAGGTACTGTGACAATGGTCTATATTTGTATGGATTCTCCAGGGTATATCTTCAATTGAGCTGTTGTTCGCTCCAGGTCCAGTGGCTGGGTACCTTCACTTGGCTATTTAAATATCTGTTCTCCCACCACTGTGGTTGAGAGTCCCGTGTCTACCTCCATTACTGGTGGCTTCCCATTCACTTGGATTGTGACAGTAATAGGTTCAGTTTTTACTGTCATGACTTTGTACTGGGAATAGATGTCGGTATCGGCAGCTTCAGATTGTGTTATGTTATTCACTTCAGTCAATTTGGTCTGCTGCCTTATGGGCTGTTTTGATTTTGCCTTGCATCGCTTTATTACGTGGCATTCGGCCTCCTTGAATCTGCCTGGTATGTGGTAGCCCCCACATCTATAAGAGGTTAACCTTGGAGTCGCTGCTGAAATGCTTCCACTCGGCCTTTTCACTTTGCTGGCAGCAGATATTGCCTCTCGCTTCGCGGCTGTGTCTCTGGTTTTGTGCTGCGCGCATCGGTAGGTTTCCGCACCACATGAAGAACAGCGCCATGTTGTATGTTTTGTAAAGCCTGCGAGTCTCTTGCAGCACTTTCCATGATGAGGGATATTTGCAGGGTGCACTTTAAATCTATGTTGACTTCTGTGGGTGAACAGCACTGAATGGCGTCGTCATGAACTCCACAAGCTAATCGGTCCCGCGACATATCAATGGGTGTATCTCCGAAGTCGCAGTGGTCAGTCAACTGCTTCAACTTCGCTATATAGGTTGTGATGGACTCTCCCGGGGCCCTTAATCTGGAGTTAAACTTAAACCTCTGCATTATTACGGATGGCCTTGGCTGAAAATGCGTCTTCACGAGGCCTACTAATTCAATGAAGGACTTAGAATTGGGTGCATTCGGGGCCAACAGACTGCGGATGAGATTGTATGTCTTTCCACCACATACAAATCAAAAGGATTGCTTTCTGCCTTTCCTCTATGGTAATTTTGTTCATTATGAAATAAAAACCAAGATACTCTACATACTGGCTCCAGTCTTCCTTAGTTGCGTTATAAGGGTCGAAGCTGCTGAAGGGTAGCGTGACTGATGAGTATCCCCTTTTTTTTTAAGGTCTGGTCCAGAATTTTTAGCTCATTGGGCGGGCACGTGCCCGGCCCGAACAAGCGTAAAATGATGCACGATGACATTGGACGAGCGTCCTGATGTCATCGCACACTTGTGCAATAGTTCGGTCAGCGGACATGCACGGGAGTCGGCAGTGCACCCGCTGACAATTAACAGGCCTATTAAGGCCATTAACCATGTGATTGAATTAAATTTTTCGCTGGCCATCCGACCTTACGATTGGCGGGCGGGCGAAAAGGCCAAGTGGCCTTTGGATTTTTTTGTGAAATCTCATCCATACGCGGGATGAGGTTTCGACCTGACATTAAAAAATATTTCAAAATTTGATGCTAATTTCTAACGTGACAGAGTCACATGAGAGGACACGTTTTTTAACACCTAAAAATTCTTTACTTTTCTATATCTTCATCTCCCTGAGGCAGCCCTGAGGGAATTCTTCCTCTGCGCATCTGCACGCATGCACAAAGTTCTCCGATTGCCCTCGTCTACACCCCCCGCCGCCGTGCGCCCCCCCGCCCCCCCCAACCCACACAGTCAGCAGTGTGTGCTGCTGGCACATTTTGCACTGGGCAGGCCTTAATTGGCCAGTGTGAAATCATGGTCAGGGCCCGATCGTGGGTGGCGTTCAGCTTCCCGATTGCTCCTGCCTGCCCCTGCTGAGCCCGACCGACGAGGGCAAAATCCTGCCCCTGATGTATTCACATTCACAAGGCGAGGAGCAGCATCGAAGCTATTTTACCCTCATCCCCAAATGTAATAAATTAATAGGTAACTTTATTGCAGAGAGGCTTTCAGAAGCTACATGCTTGAACCAGGGGTCATCGACTAGAAAAGCCATTAGCTGCACTTAGGGATTGGTCGGAGTCTCCAAGAACAATTATGTGACCCCTGATAGGCAGTAGGAAAAGCTATGCCTCCAATTACTACAAGATGAAAATCTAACCACATTATTTTTAGGTATAGTGGTCTGATTTCTCTAGGCCTCAGCATTGGATCAATCCCCATGAATCATCTGGCTGCCACCTTGAGCTAACAGGTCAGTGACCCTAACACAAAAGCAAGTTATGACGGGAGTTGGAAACCTGAACAAAAAATAGAAAATGCTGGAAAAACTCAGGCAGCATCTGTGGAGAGAGAAAGAGAGTTAACATTTCAGGTTGTTGACCTTTTGTCAGGACTGGCACAGGTTAGAGATGTAACAGGTTTAGAAATGGAAATCCCATTGAAGAGAAGAACAGAGCAGATTCAAAGTGGGAAATCCAGGAAGAGAAGTGGAAGTGAACTAAACACTAAAATAAAAATAGATCAGTGACCAAGTTCATGGCACTTCTCCACAATAGCTGACTCTCAAAGTCATTCACTGAAAGTTAGGAGAACTTATAATGTGAAAAGCAGGGTAAGTCAGCCAGAGACAAAATAACTCTCTGTAGCAAATCACATAACTCAAAGCCATTCAGCAGCACACATTCACTCCAATTATGCATTTAGGTGACCCTTATATGTACACTTAATGTCTAATTCTCTAAATGCTTCCAAGACATCAATGTCTCACAGTCAGGATTAAACAATATGATTTAGATGTACTACTCAGAATAGACAAAACGTTACTGGTTCACCTGTCTCAATGGCAACTAAAGCCCATCACAAAAGAGATCAGTCATTCTTCATTTGTGAAGCATTATGATGAGTAACAGTTCAATCCCGGCTTTTGTCTAACACCTGTAATCTTACACATCCGTTCAGGGCGACTGGCTGATTTTCCCTAGAGTGTTGAGGCTGATGACAGTGAATTATTACCCAAAAATGAGATCAACTAATTCAACTAAAGTTAACAATCAAATCTGGGACCCTGTGGACTTCATGGCTCAGTACTGCACTACAAGACATCCTATGCATTAAATTATGGAGAAGGGAGGAGTCAAGGAATCTGTATTCTGGGCAAGTATTTCCATTGATTATCATGTGATATAGGACTAAGCCTCAAAATACGTATCTGATATAGCTCCAAAAGAAATGCAAAAACATAAGACAGGCTCGACTGAGGAGAGTATAATATATATATTTTATATATGCATGAGATAGATATAATGGAAATTGCAGCCATTCCAAATGATTTCTACTATGCATTAATCGTAAATTTGGCCATACACTTCTGAAATCTTCAGTCCCGGTCAATTCAGCTACATCTACTGATTTATGGTGCAAATTCATGAAGGACACCTCTTCTGGTTGGAAGTGGCTGCGGCATTTTAATTCACATTTTTTTATTATTCAAGTTTTTACATAACCGTACTTAAAATGTAAATGACACTTTTAAAACATTTTAGTTGAGATTTAAAGAAAAGCCTTCCTTCGTTCAATTGCAAAAGTGAACTTTAACATTTAAATAATGTTGAATTGTGCAGTTTACAGCTGCAGAGACAGTAAAGTACTGCCTTATCAAGTTTCATAACTTGATGTATTTGGCAGTAACAGAAGTATAATTTAATTTCTGGAATTAAATCCATTTCCTTCTTTTGTACAAGGACTACAATGTTTGCAGGAAGTGGGCCTTTAAATCAATCTGATATCAATTCTTTTTAAAATGGGCTGGCCGACATAATGGCCTGATACAGTGGGGACTGGAATCTACTTTTGATCTTATTCCAGGCAGGATAACGTTTATCTAATCAAACTCAATCTCTCACTCACTTTCAAAGGTCATAAGTGAAATAGGTTTGGGGCATTCTCAATATGGTTCCTGATGGGCATGATTCCCAATCATAACACTGGCCAATCTTACTTATGCCCTACTTTACTTCACTCCCACCGTGAATTCAGTTTCTCAATATGGCCATGCACTCCAAATGCTCCCTCTGAGATTAAGAGCACCACTGTCAGCAATATATAGTGTATGTATTTTATTTCATATTCATTCTCGGTATATAAATGCCCTCTGTACAAGGGTAATTAGGGATGGGCAATAAATGCTGGCCCAGCCAGTGATGCCCACATCCCATGAATGAATAAAAAAAGGGTATTGCTGGCAAACTTGCATTTATTACCCATCCCAGTTGCCCTTAGGAAGCTGATGGTGGATCTTCTACTTGAACTGCCACAGTTTGTATAGTGAAGACACTGCCACACTGCTGTTAGAGAGGGGAGTATGAAGATTATGACCCAATGACAATAAAGAAATGGCAACATATGTCGAAGTCGGGTTGACGTGACTTGAAGGGAAGCTTGGAAGTGAAGGTGTCCCTATGTACTTGCTGCCCTTGCCCTTGTAGATGCTGGGGCTCACAGCCTATTGAAGAAGCCTTTGCGTGAGGTTGCAGTGCATTTTGAAGGTGACACACACTACAGCCATGATGTGCTAATGGTGGAAACTTTATAGCCAGTGGAGAGGTGTCAGTCAATCAGGTTGCTCCAGATGCATGGATCGACCCAACGCATGAGCCTTGAAAGTGTTGTTGGTTTAACGTCTTGTGCCAGTGGCAATTAATGCAACTGGGAAGTGCAATTCCAGAATAATGACTCCTATGTGTTTCCCCTTCATCAAGCATCAGTACTAAAATTAATGCAAGGCTCCTCAGTAGACTGTAGTGGTATATATAATAATCTACTTCTTATTTGGCACTTAAGGAATGAGCACACTAAATTCCCTTTTTAAACGCAGTTTTAGGTATGGTTCATTACTCTAGTCCATATGACAAGAGCACAATTCATTATCCAGGATCCTGCATTGCAGAAATCAAGTTCACTTTTTTTTTAAAAAAGTAAAATACTGCAGATGCTGGCAATCTGAGATAAAAACAGAAAATGCTGGTAAAACTCAGCAGGTCTGACAGCATCTGTGGAGAGAAGAACAGAGGCCTGAATTTCATGATTGGTGTGTGCGCCAAGTCGGCGGGCCCAGAATTGGATGCAAAATGTGCTTCCACCCACAATCAGCCCCTGAACACAATTTCACACTGGCTGGCCAATTTGGAGAGTTTTAGTTATGAGGAGCGATTGGATAGACTGGGGTTATTTTCCTGAGCAGAGGAGATTGAGGGTGGACGTGATGGAGGTGTATAAAATTATGAGGGGCATAGATAGGGTAGACAGGAAGGAACTTTTCCCCTTGGATCAATAACCAGGGGGCATAGATTTAAGGTAAGGGGCAGGAGGTTTAGAGGGGATGTGAGGAAGAATTTTTTCATCCAGAGGGTGATGGGAATCTGGAACTCACTGCCTGAAAGGATGATAGAGGCAGAAGCCCTCATAACATTTAAGAGGTATTTGGATGTGCACTTGCAATGCCATGGCATACAAGGCTATGGGCCTAGTGCTGGAAAATGGGATTAGAATAGTTAGGTACTTGTTTGACTGGCACAAACTCGATGGGCCAAAGGACCTTTTCCTGTGCTATAGACCTCTATGACTCTATGACTCTATGACTCATATATCGCTAGAGATAACGTTGCTGTCTTCGATGTAATGGGGCAGATTTTTATGATGGGGGCTGGGTCGCCGCCCTCTGGTGAAGTCAAGGGTGACTCAGTCTCCACTTGGCCAGCTCACCCCACAGCCATTTAACGCCCATCAGAACTGCAGGCAGAACCAGAGGAAGGTGTGTTGTGGTAAAGGCAAGTCCAAGATTTTGCTGGGGCCAGGCTGGCGTACCTTTATGAGGAGGGTGGGAGTCCGTGGTGGATAGAGTGGGGGTTGTGGGGCAGGAGAAATGCAGGTGAGTAATGCATTGGGGATGGCCTCCAGTAGGCTTATAGGGGCCCAAAAACAAGGCACCACCTCCTCTTTGCTGAGCTGCCGGTGGGCCAGTTTTCACCTGGCAGGCTGGACACTTACTGCCAACCTCCACCACCATGAGTAAAAACCCAGAGGAGGCCTTTGTGGCCATTAATAGACCACTTAAGGGCATCAATTGGCCCACCGATGGGGGACGCCCTCCACCAGTCTCCCCAGCTGGTAAAATTGCAGCAGGGCTGGTGAGGGCCAGGTAGGTGCTGGGGAAGACACTGCTGGCATGGCCCTCAATTTTATAGCCCTCCCTTACTTGCCATCCCTCAGGGCTGTGAAATTCCAGCCAATGTGTGCATCATATCGCTGACAATTGAGGCTGCAGCTGTTACAGAGTCTTCAAGACATTGTATTCTCAAAGAACTTCTTAAATGTATATTTTTAAAATATTAATTTGTGCAGTGAATCATGACATTCCAAGTGCGGCTTTATGTGGGGAGATTTTTGGGTTAGTCACATAATGGGCATTGTAAAGTTGGTGTAACCATGATGCCTGCCCAACATGGAAACCAGTAGACTTGTACCTCCTTCAGGTTCACTGTTCATTAATATTTTCTCCACGAGCTGCATGGGCCAAACAGGAATTAATTGGGCCAGGTACTACATTGGAACCGACTGGCAAGGAAGACCTGCAGTGGGTATGGGGAGAGGGGCGGGAACAGGCGGACACAAGAACAGGCAGGCAGCAGGCCAGAATATTTTTGTTGGGGGCTGGAGGAGCACTCCTACAGTGTTCCAATGGTAAATCAACATTTTTTTCCTAGCTAGAAGTAGAGGCAGTAGTGTTACTCCTGTGCTCGCTGACTTTTAATGGCACCTGATCTAGCAACACCTTGATTTAATCTTATCCATGTTTTCAAATCCATCCATGGCCACCTACCCTCCCCACCCCCCCGCCCCTGCCTGGCCCCCATCTCTGTAACCTGTTCCAACAATACGATATTTGGCATCCCTCCTAGTCTGGCCTCTTGTAAATCCCTGAATTCCTTCACCCACATCATTGGCAGCAATGCCTTCAGTTGTCTAGGCCTGAGGTTTGGGATTCCCCTCCCTAAATCTCTGTGTCTCTCCACCTCTTTCTCTCCTCCTGTAAGATACACATGAGAACTTTCCTCTTTGATCAAATCCCTGGTCATCTGCCCTAACATCTAATTATGGTAGTGCATTTTCAAACATTAGCATTCTCCTGCAGGTTTTGTTGTTACTGAAAATATATACATATGTTCACACACAGGGCCCTGCCCTTTGCAAACACAAGGAACATGTCCACAAACTGCATCTTTTTTCAACTAAACAAAAGCTTAGGGAACAGTAATTTTCTGGTTCATTCCCCATGGCAATGCCTTGACCAATCAGAGTCAACTTCTTCAGTTTGAATTTGAACAAGCTGGACAGTTAACTGCTCCATGCTGCATTCTCCATGGCAACACATCCACCAATCAGAGTCCACTTGCCAACCAATCAGCACTCTCTTCTCATGCAGTATAAATTGTCATTCCCCCGTTAGTGTTGGAAAATTCGTGCGAGCAATCCTGATGAGTGTAAGATGAAAAGCTTTGATAGCATGTCTCTCTTTTTCAACCATACTCAAGTTCCAAACCACCAAATGACTGTTTTTGTTGTTGCCATGAAATGAAAACCAGTCCAGATCTGACAGAACATTAACTACAGCAAATCCACCAAGTTGGAGATCCCTTGCCCTGCCAACTTCAGCAAGATTTTTTTGAATTACTTAACATTTTCTCGGCTGTCATATAATGTTGAACTATTCTGTCAACAACTGAGAAGAGGTCCATGCCAAATATTTTTCTTAATATGATCTGCATGTGTGTCACTCCATATTAAGTGGTTAATATGCTGGACCACTTGATGATCTTTTCTTCACTATTTTGATACAACTGGTTTAATGCTGCCAGTTTTAGACAACAGTAAATTATAGTTTATTTTTGTAACCAAATTGAATCATTCACAATGGTGTTATTGAACAATCACCAGTGCTATTATGTTGCGACTGAACAAGCCACTCATTGCAATCATATAGAAAAACACACACAGGCAATAAAACTGGAAACACTGATAATTTACCAACAACTAAAGACACCTCATTAGACATTCACATTCCAAGTTTAATAGACAACAGAAATCAATAATACATTTGTGCATAAGTCCATTATTACTTCATTAATCCACATCTATTTAAGGGTATGGTTCCTTGGTTCCGAGAATAGACAATTATTTCTGAAGAACTCTTCCTCTCTCTGTCAACATCAACTAAATTAAAAAGACCTGAAAGATTTCATTTCACAGGAATACAAGAGTATTGGTTTGTTTACCCAAAAGGAAGTATTGATTTAAAAATGTATGGAGGATTAAGAAGAGGTGCATAGCTGGTTATAAAGAGTAAAATCTATCACAGGGAAAGACATGCAGTATGGCCAGCAGTGCAAAGTGGGCGATTATGAATTAGCAATGCTGCACTGTTGGTTGGACCATATTTCCTATGAGATGTTAACTCAAAATGCTTTCAGTTGAACATAAAAGATCCAAAGGCATTATTCGAAGAAATTCAGTGGAGTTCTCCTTGTGTCCTGATCTGCCTTTGTAGGAAAATAGCAACTGATGGAACAAAAAAAGACCACGATACATATAGATAGCCCTTCAACATTGTGGGATCAATAGTAGACTTTTAGCAGTACAAAACTTGAGTATTGCTGAAAAAAGAGACATGGGCCTGAATTTTACCTTTGGTGGGCGGGTGCGCGCAATCAGCCGCCCGGGAGCAGCTGGGAAACGGACCGCTAACCACGATCGGCCTCGAACCATGATTTCACGCTGGCTGGCCGTTCGTTGAGAAACTCAGCACTGCTGGGCTGGGGGCGGGTAGAGGACGGGCGATGATGTCACTGTGAGGGCAGGTGAGCATTGCGAGAGAGCTCCCTGAAGGCAGACAGCTGCCTAAGGGAACTGCATATCTTCAAATGATGAAATAAAGGTTTAAAAAGCTGCAAGAAAATGTCCATGCATCACAATCAAGCACCTCATAAAAAGGCTGTCCACAGATATTTATTTTTACTTTATTTCATAATGGAGATTTCATCCCACCTTTGGATGAGTTTTGATGGCCGCATGGTTGATTCACCCATCTGCCAACTGTAAGGCTGGGCAGGCTACAAGAAGTCAGAGACAATTCTGTCGAAGCTTTTCATCTTGCACTCATCAGGATAGATCTGCCCTGATGAGTGCAAGATGGAAATCTTTGACAGCATGTCTCCTTTTTCAGCAATAATAGACTTCTTGACGAAGCCCTTATCCCTACAATTACATTGGAATTGTATCCACTGGAGGCCTTCAACACTGATCCCACTGGAACATGGGGCAGGGGGAGTGGGGGTGGCAACAAGAAGTACCATAATTCATGTGCCCATGTGGGTGTCAATGCCCCTTGAAGTGAATCTCAAGCACCACCTGCCCACCCAAGCTGGAGAGTCCAGTGCCTATTTCCTGTATATTGTTAAAGTATCAGTAAGGAGAGGGTGTGCATTTGTTGCCCTTGTCTTTTGAGGTGGGGGTGTTGGGGGGGTGTGGGGGCGGGGTGGGGGGGGGGGGGGGGTGGGGGGGGGTGGGGAGTGGTGGGGGGTGGGGCGGAGTTTGAAAGGTGCTTTTGGAGAGGCCTTAGCAAGGTACTGAGCTGCATCCTGTACACTGCAGCCATGCTGCACATCCCTGCAATGGCGACACAAATCAAGACCAAGGTTCCTGCTCCTTGCTCACGAAACTGTGGCCTCTGCTGAACAGCATGTATGGCGGGAATATTACGCTCGGCGTGTCAGTCGGATTGGTGGGACTGGAAGTGGATGTAATATCCGCTCCCATCCAACACCGGTTGCCGACAGCAACTATGCAATGGCTGGCCAATGGGAAAGGCATCCGCAGAGAGGACCAGAGCTGTCAGGGGAACAGGAGCAGGGTGGGCTCTTCCATTAAGATTGCTGCGAGCGGGCGTTTAACAGGGACACGAGTAGAGTGGAAGGATGCTGGGGAGACTGAAGCAGCGATTGTGGAATTGTGTGGAGTTGCAGGACCTTCTTCAGTGACAGCCAATCTCTGCAGCACGGGCAGGACCAACTTTTTGAGGGATTTGAGGCATGGCAGTCAGAATAAACGTCAAGCTAGTGGAAATGCAAATATGTGAATGCACACAGCCCCTTATTTCTCCAATGGCTACTTGCGGTCCTTCCTACAACAGCCAGAGATCGATTGGAGATACTGCTGCCAGGTGATGGTAAGAGGAAGCCTCCGCTCCTAACTAAGAAAGCCTGCACAGAGGTGGCAGCGATAATGAACAGCCATGGGGTTATGCATAGAAGTTGGGTGCAGTGTTGGAAGAGGATCAATGACCTTCTCCACTTTGCGAGCATGAGCAAGGTAGGTACTTGGTATTTTGCATGACTGTATATGAGTGGGCATGCATTTGGTGGGGTGGTACATGAATGGCTGTAATGGAAAAGGAGACCTCTGCCAAGCAAGGGTGTTTAGAACTAAGGAGGATGGCAGGCACACCTAGAAGAGTCCAGCAATGTGTTGGGCACATGGACCAGTGATGTTGGGAAGGAGTATGTACATCTCAGCCATATAGAATCGGGACTCATGAATGTACTCTCGTCTTCACAGGAGAAGAGGAAGCACAATGTGCAGCAACACAACTGTACAGGTATACCAAATCTGGCAGTACTGATGTCAATGGAGGAGGATGTCCTCAAGCTGGCATGCGAGCAGGGATGAGATCTGCTGGTCAAGGAGAGGAAGGGGTTTCTGAGGAGGGTGAGAGTGAAGGCAATACACTTTTGATGGTGCCAGGTGCCCATGGGAAATGAAAAGTTCAGGGGCAGGGAATATAAGATTATGGTGAATTATCTTTTGCTATTCTGCAACATTATATTTGTGAAGTGCACTATGTGTAAGATGCTACAACAGCTAGTTAGTCTGCCTCTTTAATGCTCATGTATACTCAATGCTGTTTTCCACCTCATTGGCTCATTGTTTAGACTAATCAAGGATCCAGACTGTCCAGCATTAACATCAGAGGAGGAGGGACATTCAGATGCTGCCATGTCACATCCTTGCCCCACACCTTTGCCACCTCAGATACTGGCACCTCATTGGGGTTGAGCATATCCATACTGGCAGTGGCACATACTGGGTGCAGCACATCACAATTGCCTAAGCTGCTGTCAGAAACTATGATTTCCCAGGACTCTGACAGTCGGAGGAGTGTTAGAAACCAGGAAGATGCTGAGCCCCAGTCAAGCCTTTGGACTCATCCATCAGGTGGCAAATGCCCAACATCCAGTGGAGGTACTTGGAGATCTGGCAGAGCTTCCAGAGGCTATTCTTGCCCTGGTCCTTACAATGGAGTAGTCCATGTGATGTATGAGCACCATGGCCACCCTTTCCTCTGAATGCACTGCATCCTCTATCGAGAGATTGTCAACTCCCATGGAGAACCAGCTCCAGGACTTCAGTCAAAGGTTTTGGGGTTGCGTTCAGACCTGCAAGGCCACACACTGGCAGTGACCTGAGGAGGACATTGCCAGTGTGAGAGGTGGGTTAGCTCTGCTAGCTTCTCATCAATCTACGTTGAGCAGGGAAGTCCAAGCTAACCTCATGTTGGCGGATGAAAAGCTGCTCTCTGCATCTGGGTATTCCTCTCAGGGTGCTCTTGATGGTGACAACAGCCCCTCTGCCAGTGACAGCATCGTTTTGGGATTCCATGATGACTGAGGTGTGTGCTGCTACTGTGCAGGAGTCTCCCGCCCAGTTGGGGTCTTCACAGCCTCCAGCAACCAGAAGGCTCAAGGCCATCCAAGTCAACGGGGCCTCTGAGTCAGCAACCTGCCTCCAATGCAGCTGCCAGTGATGGGGGAGCACCAAGATGAAGCCTCTGATTGGCTCTGGTAGCCACAGTATTTTTATGGCAAGTCCTGTTCAGTTTCTGGGCAATGGTAACCCCCAGGATGTTGATAGTGGAGGATTCAGTGATGATAATGCCATTCGATGTCAAGGAGAGATGATTAGATTCCCTTTTATTAGAGATGATCATTCCCTGGCACTTGTGTGGTACAAATGTTAGTTGCCACTTTTCAGCCCAAGCCTGAATGCTGTCCAGGTCTTGTTGCATATGGACATGGACTGCTTGAGTATCTAATGAATTGTGAATGGGGCCAAACATTGCAATCATTAGTGAACATCCTCACTTCTGACCTTATGATGGAAGGAAGGTCATTGATGAAGCAGCTGAAGATGGTTGGGCCTAGGGCACAACCCTGAGGAACACTTGCAGCGATGTCCTAGAACTGAGATCATCAACCTCCAACAACCACAACCATCTTCCTTGGAGCTAGGTATGACTCAAACCAGTGGAGAGTTTTCCCCCTGATTCCCATTGACTTCTGTTTTGTCACAATGGGTCAGATGCTGCATTGATTTCTATGGCAGTCACTCTTTTGAGTTCAGCTGTGTTATCCACATTTGAGCCAAGTAGTCCTGGCGGAACACAAGCTGAGTGTCAGTGAGCAGGTTATTGCTGAGTCAGTGCCGCTTGATAGCACTGCTGATTACCCCTTCCATCACTTTGCTGATGATTGAGTGTAGATTGATGTGGCAGACTGGTCAGGTTGGTTTTATCCTCTTTTATTGTGGACAGGACATACCTGGGAAATTTTGCACATTGCTCGGTAGATGCCAGTGTTATAGCTGTACTGGAACAGCTTGGCTAGGGGCATGGCAAGTTCTGGAGCACAAGTCTTCAGTACTGTTGCTAGAATGTTCTCAGGGCTCATAGCCTTTGCAGTATCCAATGTCTTCAGCTGTTTCTTGATGTCACGTAGTATCAGTCGAATTGGCTGAAGACTGGCATCTGTGATGCTGGGGACTTCAGGAGGAGGCCAAGATGAATCATCCACTCAGCACTTCTAGAGGAAGATGGTCGCCAATACTTCAGCCTTGTCTTTTTCATATGCTGGACTCCCCTATCATTGAGGATGGATATATTTGTGGACCCTTCTCCTCCAGTGAGTAGTTTAATTATCCACTACCATTCACAACTGGATATGGCAGGACTGCAGATCGGATATGTTGGCTGTAGAATCACTTAGCTCTGTTTATTGCATGCTGTTTTCACTGTTTGGCATACAAGTAGTCCTGTGTTGTAGCTTCACCAGGTTAACACCTCATTTTTAGCTAAGCCTGGTTCTGTTCTTGGCATACCCTCCTGCACTCTTCGTTGAGCCAAGGTTGATCCGCTGGCTTGATGGTAATGGTAGAGTTGGGGATATGCCGGGCCATGAGGTTACAGATTGTGTTCAAGTACAATCCTGCTGCTGCTGATGGCCCACAGTGCCTCATGAATGCCCAGTTTTGAGTTGCTAGACTTGTTCGAAATCTATTCCATTTAGCATGGGTGGTAGTGCCAGACAAGACGATGGAGGGTATTCTCAATGTGAACACCAGCGGTCGAAGGTAACTTGCAGGGGATTTCCTTGCTCACATTTAATCTGATGCCATGACACTTCATGGGGTCCAGAGTCAATGTTGAGAACTCCTAGGACAATTCCCTCCCAATTGCATACCACTGTGCTGCCACCTCTGCTATGTCTCTTCTGTCTATGACACAGGACATACCCAAGGATGGTGATGGTGGTACTTGGGGCATTGTCTTTAAGGTATGATGCAATGACTATGACTATGGCAGGCTGTTGTTTGACTAGTCTGTGAAACAACTCTCCCAATTTTGGCACAAGTATCCTGATGTTAGTAAGGAGGACTTTTCAGGGTTGACAGGACTGGGTTTGCCGTTGTGGTTTCCGATGCCTAGGACAATGCTGGTCAATCCATCTGGCTTCATTCATTTTTGTAGGCCTTGTAGCAGTTTGATACAAACTCAGTGGCTTGCTAGGCCATTCCAGAGAGCATTTGAGAGTCAGCCACATTGCTGTGGGCCTGGAGTCACTTCTAGTCCAGACCAGGTAAGGACGGCAGATTTCCTTCTCTAAAGGATATCAGCGAACCACATGGATTTTTACAACAATCGACAAAGGTTTCATGTTCACTATTAACAAGGCTAGCTTTTAATTCCAGATTTATTACTTGAATTTAAATTCCACCAGTTGCCGTAATAGGATGCAAACCTATGTCCCCAGAGCATTAGCCTGGGCCTCTGAAACACTGGTCTGGTGATATTACCACAACACCACCACCTCACCCTAATGGTAATTAGTGAGTCCATGGTAATCAGTATGTGTCCAATAGTGATCAGGGTCTGGGGAATGATGATGGTCATGGGGTACAATTGTGATGGCAGGATTACAATAGTCAGTGGGGGCTCTGATGGTGCTTGCAAAGATGTAGGGGGTGCAGTTTGATGCTGGTTGGGAAACAGATGATGATCGTGGGATCTAATGGTGGTTGCGGTGGATTGTGGTAATGCTTTGATGGCGGGGGAGGAGCAGACAGATTGTGAGGGTTGCACTGGTGACATTTACTGGGTAGCTTGTTGTGCCTGGAGCAACCACTCCTGCTACTCCTGGCCCACAAGCAATGTGGTGATGGCACTCACCACATAGATTCATCCCTTCTCACCTTCTTTCACCTGCCAGGTTTCCTGATGTCAAGCAAAGCAGACCGACCCGAGTTAAATTTGGAATGACGGTTAAAAGGCAGGAAGCCTCACTACACCATTTAACATATCAACCCTCTTCCCATGAGTGCTACCCATCCCACCTCTATTAAAATCTGAAGTGAGCACATTCAAGGAAGGTTGGTTTCCTGTTTCAATTTTTTTTTAACTTTATTTTCTGACTCAATCCCAATACTTCAGCTGAAGTCTAATTCCCTCCCTAAGAGGACTGTGGGTGTACCTACACCTCATGTGCTGCAGCGGTTCAAGAAGGCAGCTCACCACCACCTTCTCATGGGCGATTAGGGATGGTCAACAAATGCTGGCCTAGCCAGCGACGCCCACATCCTATGAAAGAATAAACAAAATAATGATGTATAAAGGTTTAGCGTAACTTTCTTGCTGTTGTACTCTATGGGTTCTCAAAAAATGGGCTGTGTCACTTCTGGTGCTTGTCATGCATCAAATAACAATATTTTTTATTTATATTACACCTTTAATGTAATGAAAAGATGCTTCACAGGAACATTGAGCCATGTAAGGAGTTATAAGGTCAGATGGCCAAAAAATTGGTTAAAGAGGTAGGTTTTAACAAGTGTCTTGAAGGAAGAAAGTGAGGTAGAGAGTGGAAACACGTAGGGTATTCCAGAGATTAGAGCCTAAGCAACTGAAGGTGCTGCCACCAATGGAGGAGTGAGTAAAATCAGGAATGCTTCAAGAAGTCAGAATTGGAGAAATGCATGTATCTTGGAGGGTTGTTGGGTGGGAGGGGATTCCAGAGATAGGGAGAGAAAAGGCCTTGTAGGGATTTGAAAACAAGGGTGAGAATTTTAAAATAAGGATTGGGAATTAGTGTAGGTCAGTGAGCTCAGGGCTGAGAGGTGAATGGAAATTTGTGCAGGTTAAGACACGGACTTCAGAGTTTTGGATGACCTCGAGTTTGTGGAGGCTTGCATGTGGGAAACTAGGGTGATAAAGGCATGAATGAGGGTTCCAGCAGCAGATAAGACAAGATTGAGGCAAAATCAGTCAATATTACGGAGTGGAAACAGGTGGTCTTGGGGATCATGCGAAAAAGCAGTTGAAGCATCTCAAGGTCAAATATAACACTGACATTGTGAACAGACTAGTTTAAACTCAGTCTTGTCAGTGTCAGGAGACTAAGACCTCACAAAATTTTTAAAACTGGACAAAGACCTTTTAAAATGGGTGAAACTATGTCTGTCCCCCAAAATCCCATATCAACTTGATTATGTCTTAACTCAATTCATCCAGTCTATCCCTTGTGTGTGCAGCTTTTGAATCGAATAAAAGGAGTAAGAACGTTGAGAAGATCACAATGGTACATAAGTGGCACTCTTGAGGGTACTGTATTAAGATTTCCATTACGCCAATGTGGCTGACAGTTGAGACCTGTCAACAGACCTACAGCAACAAAGCTGGGTGCCATTAAACCAACAAAAACAGCTCCTTGTGCAACCATGAATGACATCCTCCAGTGAGTATATATATGCCTATGAGACTGGCTTTCATTCATTTAAAATAGCTTATATATGTACCTGCAGGGCAACTGCTGCTTGTCAGGATTGCCATGCGGGCAATCAGGAATAAACTGTTATGTTGTTTAATCTTTTAAAGAGACAATTCCAAACCAAATTACAGATGAATAACAGATATATCTTTAATTTGGTTTCCATTACAAAATTCTGGGGCTTTTAGATTTTCTGTCTGGTTTATTCACACCACGCTCCCCCCCCAACCCCAATTGCTACAGATTATCATGCACTTTAAGGACAGTCAGCTGGATAACCGAACATTTAGGTTGCCATGGAAGCATCTCTATTCAATGGCAATCGGCATCTACTGTGTCCAGGTACTGTCAAGCTCCAATCAATCAATCTCAGGCTTGCTCTCTGGGGAAATACTCTGTTGCCTTATTTTAATGATTCATGTGCATTGCATTAATCATATACCTTTTCGACCAGGCACATCTCAGCAGTTCATTTACAGTACGTGTGTTAAAAAACTGTACATCTTCAACAGAATAATACCCAAGTTATACTGCACCAATGGGAACAGTTTCCTTTCAGCAGGAATATGACTGCATGCTGGAAATACAGCTGACCAAACTCAGACTGCAGGTTTACCTTCTAATCATTGAAAAGAGCTGCCAAAGTATCTCGATCTCTTCAATAATTAGAAATAGATGGATTAGAATGGATGCTGAAAGGGTGTTTCCCCTTGTGGGAGAGACTAGAATTAGGGGACACAGTTTAAAAATAAGGGATCACCCATTTCAGAAGGAGATGAGGAGAATTGTTTTCTCTCAGTGGGTTGTGTGAGTCTTTGGAACTCTTTTCCCCAGAGAGTGGTGGAGGCAGGCTCTTTGAATATTTTTAAGGCAAAGATAGATAGATTCTTGACTAAGAAAGGGACCAGATGTATCAGGGTTCGGGTGGAATGTGGAGTTGAATCCACAATCAGATTAGCCATGATCTCATTAAATGGTGGAGCAGGTTCAAAGGGGCCAAATGGCCTATTCCTGTTCCTGATTCGCATGTTCATTTGTAATAGAACGGAGGCACTACAAGCAACTGGAATTAATTTTAATCTGTAAAATTTAAGTTCAAACTGGGTTATGTCGGAGCTGTTTTGCAGCCTGCATCTGATACCAGCAGTACAAGACCACCGGTTCCAAGTGATCTCAAAAGCAAGGGCAAACCTTGTGGATTTGTGAAGGTTATGGGTTCAAGTCCTGCTCCTGAGATTTGAGCACAAAACCTAGCGCCAGTGTATTACAGAGGGAGTGCCGCGTTATCGGGTGATATGTGAAACCCTGTGATATGTCTGCCCCCCCTTGGGTGGATGTAAAAAATCCCATGGTGCTACTTCAAAGAAGAGCAGTGGAGTTTTCCTCACGGTCCTGGCCAACATTTATCCCTCAACCAATATCACTAAGAGCAGAGTACCTGGTCATTATCACTTTGTTGTTTGTGAACCTGGCTGTGTGCAATTTAGCCGTTATATTTCCCTACATTATAACAGTGTCTACACTTCAAAAGTACTTTGTTGGCTGTGAAGCATTTTGAGATGTTCTGAGATTGTGAAAGCCGATTCATATAAACAAGTCTTTTTATCTGTCTTCCTTTTACTATTATAAGCTTGGCATGGCTATATTGTATAGCTGCAGCCAGACATCATACTGGATCAAGAAATGCATATATAGGAAGAGACACAGCATCTGACCAACACTGAATCTGCTTTGTCACGGATGTTTGCTAATTTGCATTTTTTTAAAGGAAGTTATACAGGAAACACAGAAACCTAGATAGATTTACAAACAGAAGGAGGCCACTTGGCTCATCATGCCCATGCTGGTCGAGAAAGCATTATTTGTGCCACACAAGCACCAGCCTATGACCATCTGCAACAATAGAGGACCTAACCATCTCCCCTTGACATTCAATGGCATTACCATCGATGAATTCCGCACTATCAACATCTCAAGGGTTACTGGAACTGGACCAGCTATATAAATACTGTGGTTAAAAGAGCAGGTCAGAGCATTGTCCTCTTGAAGCGTACTTAGCTTTTTCCATAGTTGTTCATTTTCCTGCTCAACGGCAGATGTAGCTGGCAACTGGGAATTCTGTGCTGAGTAACTCTCCACTTACTGGATTAGTGCAGCTCCAAAAACACTCACAAAGCTCAACATCATTCAGGACAAAGCAGTCCGTTTGATTGGCACCCCATCAGCCACCTTAAACATTCACTCCCACCATCCCACAACACACAGTGGTGGTAGCGTGTACTATATACTGACCAAGGCTCCTTAGGTAGACTTTCCATACCTGCGAATTCTACCACCTAGAAGGACAATGGCAGCAAATACATGAGAGCAGCGCCATCTGCAAATTCCCATCCAAGACACACACCATTTTGATTTGGAACTATGTCGCTGTTCCTTCACTGTCGCTGGGTCAAAATCCTGGAACTCCTTCTCACATAGCACTGTGGGTTCTACACCAGATGGACTAACGTGGTTCATGAAGGTGACTCACCAACACTTTCTTAAGGGCAATTAGGGATGGGCAACAAATGCTTTGTCAGCAATGCACACACCCCATGAAAAAAAAATCACTTTAATCCCACCCTCCAGCTCTTGGTCTATAACATGGCAAGTGCATATCCAAGTGTTTTTTTTTAATGTCTTTCAGTCAGTGACTTCCAGAGCCCCATCATTCTCTGAGTGAAAAACTTTCTCCCTTTCTCCCTGTCGTATAATGGGTTAATAGAAATTTATGGTAATGAGCTAGTGACGTATATCATGACGTAACAGTAACATCAGCAGTCATGTGCGAGATGCTCGGTAGAGCAGGTGGAATAGTCTGTACTCAAGACTGATGTGCCTACCTGTAGCTCATCATGTATATGGTGTGAATAAAGAAGTTTGATGTAGGCCTCATGAATCAGACCCATGTTACACAAGATACAATAGACTACACAACCAACATACAAAACATTCCCCTCTAATCCTTCCCTCAATTACTTTAAATCTATGCCTCTGGTTATTGACCTCTGCCAGCAAAGATAGGTTCTTCCCATCCAGTCTATCTAGGCCCTTCATACTTATATACACCTTAGTTAAATCTCCTGTCAGATTTCTCAGTTCCAAAGAAAACAATCCCAGCCTATACAACCTTGCCTTAGGGATAAAATTCTCTATTTTTGGCAACATCCTTGTAAATTTCCTTTGTGCCTCGCCAGTGCGATCATATCCTTCCTGTAATGTGGTGGCTAAAGCTGTATGCAGTCTAACTAGCATTTTATAGTTCTAGAATAATTTCTAGGCTTTGGCCAGTAATGTATCCTACATGCCTTCATGACCACATTATCTACCTGTCTTACTACCTTCAGGGGTCTATGGACACACCCGCCAAGCTCCCCCTGTTCCTATACACTTCTCAGAATCTGACAATTCCCTTGTTTTGTTTGTTCTCCTCAAATACATTACCTCAGACTTCTTTGGATTGAACCCCATTTGCCAATTTTTCTGCCCATCTGATCAGTCCAGGGAAAGAGAGTCATAGGGTGGAATTTTACAGCCCACTCCTGTCGGTGGGATTTTTTGGTCCAGCTGAAGTCAATGGACTTGTAAACAGTTCGTCACATTTTCTGGCCCTGTTCCTGCCGCAATAGGGCTGAAATATTCTGCCCATAAAGTCATTACAGAATAACAATAGCAACTTATAATTATATAGCACTTTTAATATGATGAAAAGTCCCAAAGCGCTTCACAGGGCCATTATAAAACAAAGTGACACCAAACCACATAAGGAGAAATTAAGCCAAATGGCCCAAATCTTGGTCAAAGAGGTATGTTTTAACAAGTATCTTAAAGGAGAAAAGCGAGGTAGAGAGGTGAAGAGGTATGGGGCGGGTATTCCAGAGCTTTGGTCCTAGGCAACTGAATGGTGCAGCGATTATAAATGGGAATGCACAAGAGGCTAGAATTAAAGCAGCAGAGGTATCTTGGAGGATTGTGGGTTTGGAGGAGATTACAGAGATGGGGAGAGGCAAGGCCATTATGCGAATTTGAAAATACAGATGAGAATTTTAAAATCAAAATAAACATTCTCTTGACTGGGAGCCAATATAGGTCAGCGAGCACAAGGGTAAGACAGTAATGGGACTTGGTGAGCGTCAAGACATGGGCAGCAGAAGTTTGGATGCTCTCAAGTTTATGGAGGGTAGAGCGTGGAAGACAGTATGTTGGAAACGTGGAGTCCAGAGAAAACAAACACATAGATGAGGGATTCAACAGCATATGTGCAGTGACAGGGTAAAATCAAGCAAGGTTCTGGAGGTGGAAAAAGGCAGCCTTAGTGATGGTGTGAACATGAGGGCAAAGTTCATCTTAGGATCCAGTGTGATTCCAAGGCTGCAAACAGAATGGCTTCATCTCAGGATGATGCCAGGGAGTGGGTTGCAGTTGATAGCCAGGAAAGGGAGTTTAGAGTAGGGACAGAAAACAATATTTGATTGAAGGAAATTTCTGCCTATCCTGTTTAGGATGTCGGATAAGCAGTCTGATAATCTAGCAGTTGAGAACGAGCGGCAGTGAGGCAGAGCTGAGCGTCATAACCAATTTTCATATCACCAGTAAACTTCTTAATTATGCTCTGACGTTTAAGTCTAAATCATTGATAGATACCATGAACGAGGGGCTCAGTACTGAACCTTGCAGAATCCAGCTGGAAACAGCCTTCCAGTCACAGAAACACCCGTCAGCCATAGCCCTTCAATACCTGTCATTGGGCCAATTTTGAATCTAACTTCCCACTTTTCCTTGCATCGCATGAACTTTTAATTTTCTGCCAGTCTACCATGTGGGGCCTTGTCAAAAGCCTTATTAAAATCTCTGTAAACTACATCAAATGCGTTATCCTTATAGATCCTCATTTTCGCTCAAAAAATTCAATCACGTCAGTCAGACATAGAAACATAGAAACATAGAAAATCGGAGCAGGATTAGGCCATTCGGCCCTTTGAGCCTGCTCCACCATTCATTGTGATCATGGCTGATCATCCAACTCAATAGCCTGCTTCTGCTTTCTCCCCATATCCCTTGATCCCCTTTGCCCCAAGAGATATACCTAACTCCTTCTTGAAAACATACAATGTTTTGGCCTCAACTACTTTCTGTGGTAGCGAATTCGACAGGCTCACCACTCTCTGGGTGAAGAAATTTCTCCTCATCTCAGTCCTAAATAGTCTACCCTGTTATCCTCAGACTGTGACCCTTGGTCCTGGACTCCCCTCCATCGGGAACATCCTTCCTGCATCTACCCCATCGAGTCTTGTTAGAATTTTATGGGTTTGATGAGATCCCTCCTCATTCTTCTGAACTCCAGTAAATATAATCCTAACCGACTCAATCTCTCCTCATATGTCAGTCCCGCCATCCCAGGAATCAGTCTGGTAAACCTTTGCTGCACTCCCTCTATAGCAAGGACATCTTTCCTCAGATAAGTAGACCAAAACTGCACACAATATTCCAAATGTGGTCTCACCAAGGCCCTGTATAATTGCAGCAAGACATCCCTGCTCCTGTAATTGAATCCTCTCACTATGAAGGCCAACATACCATTTACCTTCTTTACCTCCTGCTGCACCTCTATGCTTACTTTCAGTGACTGGTGTACGAGGACACCCAGGTCTCGTTGCACATTCCCCTCTCTCAATTTATAGCCATTCAGATATTAATCTGCCTTCCTGTTTTTGCCACCAAAGTGGATAACCTCACATTTATCCACATTATACTGCATCTGCCATGCATTTGCCCACTCACTCAGCTTGTCCAAATCACACTTAACCATCTCTGCATCCTCCTCACAGCTCACCCTCCCACCCAGCTTTGTGTCATCCGCAAATTTGGAGATAATACATTTAGTTCCCTCATCTAAATCATTAATATATATTGTGAATAGCTGGATCCCAGCACCAATCCCTGCGGTACCCCACTAGTCACTGCCTGCCTTTCTGAAAAAGACCCGTTTATTCCTACTTTTTGTTTCCTGTCTGCCAACCAGTTTCCTATCCATCTCAATACATTACCCCCAATCCCATGTGCTTTATTTTTACACACTAAACTCTTATGTGGGACTTTGTCGAAAGCCTACTGAAAGTCCAAACAAACCACGTCCGCCGGCTCCCCCTCATCAACTCTACTAGTTACATTCTCGAAAAATTCCAGTAGATTTGTCAAGCATGATTTCCTTTTCGTAAATCCATGCAGACTCTGTCTGATCCTGCCACTGTTTTCCAAGTGTTCAGCTATTAAATTTTTTATAATGGACTCTAGAATTTACCCCACTACCGACATCAGGCTGACTGGTCTATAATTCCCTGTTTTCTCTCTACCTCCCTTTTTAAATAGTGGGGTTACATTGGTTACCCTCCAATCTATAGGAACTGTTTCAGAGTCTATAGAATCTTGGAAGATGACCACCAATGCATCCACTATTTCTAGGGCCACTTCCTTAAGTACTCTGGGATGTAGATTATCAGACCCTGGACATGACCTTCCCTTAACAAATTTCTGCTGACTGCCCTTAATTAATCTGTGTGGCTCTAAATGATGACTGTTATTGTCTGTCAGAATTCTTTTCCAATAATTTGTCCAGCACCGAGTTTAGGCTGGTTGGCCTGCAGTTACCTGGTCTATATACGTTCCTCCCTTTTTAAGCAATTAACAGTCCTCCAATCATCAGGCAGTACACTTGTAGCCAGAGAATTGGAAAAATATGATCAGAGCTTCTGCTATTTTTTCCCTTGCTTCCCATAGCAGCCTAGGATACATTTCATCTGGGCCTGGTGATGTATCCATTTTCAAGGATGTTAAAAAGATTCATATTTTCTCCCTTACTATGTTTATCATATCCAATGTTTCACACTTCTCCTCCTTAATTGCAATGCCTGCTTCACCCCCCTCTTTTGTGAAAACAGATACTAAGTACTCATTAAGGACCATGCCCATGTCTATGCCCTCCACATGGGTTACCTTTTTGGGTTCTATTTGACCTTGCGCTTCCCAACATTCTTGTTCTTTACATATTTATAAAACACCTTTGGGTTCTCTGAAGTAAAAACAAAAAGTGTCTGGAGATATTCAGCAAGTCAGGTTACATCCCACGATCACTCCCATCTAGAAGGACAAGGGCAGCAGATAGATGGGAACACCACCACCTAGAAGTTCCCTTCCAAGTCACTCACCATCCTGACTTGGAAATATATCACTGTTCCTTCACTATCGCAGGGTCAAAATCCTGGAACTCCCTAACAGCACTGTGGGTGTACCTACACCACATGGACTGCAGCAATTCAAGAAGGCAGCTCACCACCACCTTCTGAAGGGCAACTAGGGATGGGCAATAAATGCTGGCCCAGCCAGCAAAGCCTACATCCCGTGGATTAATTTTTAAAACTCTGTAGAGAGAGAAACAGAGCTAACATTTCAGGTTGCCTTTGAGAAGGAGGCGGTGGTTTTCATTTTGACCTGCTTCTGTTCCTACGGTTAAGGTGCTCCCACAGCCCTTTAGGTATGACCTTCCAGGATTTTATTCCAGAAACCGATATATGGCAAAGTCTGGATGGTCTGTGATTTGTTCCCAGGTATCTGCTACCCTTGTCCTTTTACACAGTGGAGGTCACAACTGTTGTCAATGGCAAGGTGTTAAAGTGAGTGGGATGCAAGGTTACATTTCCCAAAAACAAGCCTCCTGATGCAGTTTGTAAATATCACCTGATAAAATGTGATACTTCTTAGAATCTTTACATTTAAGTTTCGCCCAGATCCTGACAACCACTTACACCTTTCTTTAAGGTGCTCAGCATACCATGTTTACGTCTTGCCATATATTCTAAGTGGCCTCTTCCCTTCACCTGCCAAGGGAATAAGGACAGGGAACAAGACACAAAGCTGAGAGGAACCAGTGATATTTCTTCATAGTGGCTTGAAGATTCCAAAGCATCACAGGAGTCCAAGACATGAGGGACGAGCACCTGCTCCTACATTCCTAAACTAAACGAAACCAAGAAAAGCGCATAGACTTTGCTTTGTGTATCTTAAGCCATGTGCTCAGCAATTTTAGTTAAACAGCTGGATACATAAAATAAATAAATCGTCAAATCTTATTATGTGCTGTAAGAGACACATGTTACTTTGGCAATATATATTTCCCTTTCAGAAGTGCTCTACCAGTTTAAGTATAATTGCTGTTTTTCGTGACTGTTGGAGCCACTGCAGAAGACCCAGGTGAAGGCAAATAAATCAGTTAAAGTTCCTCACTGTTGGGCAGCTTCCCTGTTTTCATAATTGTCCCTCTTCTATCTGGCCTTAAGCACTTTGCATGAACCATGCAAGAACTTAATTTAAGTGTTACAATGCCCATTAAAGCCTGTAGAATAAGCTCACGTATGATTCTCCAATTTCTCTTATGGGTAATACTCTGTACCCTCAGTGAAATGGGCAATGAAATTCGGACTGGGATGGGTGGTCGGTGGGGGTTGGGGGTGTTGGGGCGTGGGTCCAGATATGATAGGCGGTAATTCCTTCGAAGGGGGACAAACTCTACTTGTTCCATGATCACTTCCCAATGTGGATTCCCTCATGGATTTCCAAGAACTATATTTTGAATTGTGGACAACATATTTTTTTCTGGAGGCAGGGTGGTGCAAGCTGATGTTTGGATTTGGGGAGATTCCTCTTGTTTTGTGTTGTTTGGAGGATGAGCAAGAGGATGAAAAAAATCGCAGCAGTTTTCATCTGAAGCAGATGCTCCTTATCCACACAGCTGTGTCCAAATACTCAGTCACGCTTGGGGAAACATATCTGAGAAAAATCTGCTTTTCCTGGCCTCACTGCACCAGAAAGGCAAAGATGGAGCTGTGCCACCTGCTAAAAGCTGACTCCACCACACTGTCAGTGGCAGTCAAGGTCACCACAACCGTGAATTTTTCTAAGCTAATCACAGGCAACATCAGCAGCATCTGTCAATCGGTGCATTGATGTATCAACTAAATCAGTGTGTCCCAAAAACAAACATCTTCATCAAATTACTTGGCCCAAATAAGGCAAATATCCTTTTGCCACACTCCTTGGAGGGGCATCTCTGGTACTCGGGGTTATAAGTATTCTTTTGTGCAGCAAAATATTCTGGTAAACAATCTGCTCACAGGTCCTTTAGACAGAGGAACCCTCTAAGATTTGCCACAGCCCACAATTTTTCAATCTCTGGCTCCCCATAGTGAGCAGATTCTGTCCAGGCTGAAGTTCCCTGTGAGTATGGAATTAGGCTGATCTTTGGAAATCTGACTTCAGCACTGGGATTGGGAAATGTAGTCTATACACACATAAAATGTAAACCGGGGCTTCCCAAACTGTGGGTGGCGACACCCAGCGGGGTTGTGAGCTCCAAGGCAGCAGTGAGTGCTAAGAGCTACGAGGCTCCTTTAAATCCCCTTTCCCTATTGGTGGCCAGAGCCTAATGGACAGATCTTTGAGGCCTTGTTTGCGAGAAAAGCCTGTGAAAAGTTGGGCGTTTGTGTTTTTTGTAAACTCTGCAGTTTAAACAATTCCCACCACACTGAACTTATTCCCAGCTAGTCCCCCAGCAGACGTCAACCCCCACCCCCTTCCAGGGTCACACAAAATCTGTGGCATTCAAGTGGATCACACCGGGGAAAAGTTTGGAAAGTGCTGATGAAAGCAATGAATGTGGTTTAATGCAAGCTGTAAATTGCTCCATTTTTTCTGAACCGCATGGTTAAAAAAAAAACTCTAAGTCCAGGGATGTCTGTCACTCCATTGTACCTAATAACTGAGAAAGGTAACTCTCATCAGTTGCTCAGAAGGTGCTGTTCTTCTACATGACAATTCACCTCAGAAGCAGAAGGAAATGACAATCATTACTGTTCCCGACAAACATTTTTCTGTCAGAAAGTCCATTGATGGCAATCATGTGGAAGTCTGCAGATCAGATCATCCCATCATCACAAATAAAAGCAACTGTCTGGCGGCAGGCAGTGCCTACAGGGAGGTTTTACATTGGCTCAGTGCCGATGACAGGTTAAAGGGCAGGTTTTTTTCCCTCACTCTTCACATCACCACCCGCCCACCCCCCGCCACTCCTCCGAAACGGAAACCAGAATAGTAACTGCACACTGGTGGAAACTGCCCATTGTGCTTTGTAGAAAACCTTCACCAACTAAATCATAAAACTGAGCATTGTAAGTGTTAGTGGCTTTATTTAAATAGCAAGGAAACACTTGAACAAACAGTGAAAAATGCACATTGTTGCTGAGGTATATTATCCAGAGAAAGTTAATAAACCTATGTGTCATAAATTATTGCAAAATCATGGAAATTTAATTATAGAAGGAGGCCATTTAGCATGAAGCGACGCATTTTGGTAGGAAGAGCGGGGAGAGGCAGTATAAAATAAAGGGTCCAATTCTAAAGGGGGTGCAGGAACAGAGAGACCTGGGGGTACATGTGCACAAATCATTGACGATGACAGGGCAGGTTGAGAAAGAAGCTATTAAGGCATACGTGATCCTGGGCTTTATAAATAGAGGCGTACAGTACAAAAGCAAGGAAATTAAGATGAAGCTTATAAAACATTGGTTCGGCCTCAACTGGAATATATTGTGTCCAGTCTGCACATCACAATTTAGGAAGGATGTGAAGGCATTGCAGAGGGTCCAAAAAAAAATCTATAAAAATGCTTCCTGCCGGGGATGAAAGACTTCAGTTTGGATAGATTGGAGAAGCTGGGACTGCTCTCTTTAGAGAAGAGAAGGCTGAGAGGAGATTCAATAGAAATATTCAAAATCATAAGGGACAGGCTATATAGAGAGAAACTGTTCCCTTAAGTGTCAAGAACCAGATTGAGGGCACTAATTTAAGGTGATTGGCAAAAGAACCAGAGGTGACATGGGGAAAAGCTTTTTTAATGCAGCGAGTGGTCAGGATCTGGAATGTACTGCCTGGGAGTGTGGCGGAGGTTATCAAAGGCCATTGGGTAATTAAGGAGAAATAATTTGCACCACTACGGTGAAAAGGTGGGGGAGGGAGTCTAGCTGAGTAGTTCCTACATAGAGCTGGCATGGATATGATGGGCTGATTGGCCTCCTTCGGCGCTGTAACCATTCTCTGATTCCATGGGCAGAATATTGACCTCAGCAGGTGGGCTTGGCGGGGGTGGGCAGTGGTGGTTGGAGGTGGACCGCCACCCGCAATTGAGGCCGGAAGGCGATTTCATGCTGGCGGGCCATTTAAGGCCTGTCCAGCATGAAAGGTGAGCGGCAGCACCCAGCCCAGCGCTGCCTGTGCAGCGGGTGGGGGGAGGAGGGTGAGCAGGGTGAGCACAGAGCTGCCTCAAGGCAATGAAGAGTTTTCAAAAAAAGATAAAGATTAGAAAAATGTTATAAAACATGTCCCCTCATGTATCTGTCACATCAGCAATGACTTGTTTTAAGTGAAACTTGAACAAAATTATTTTATTTTTATTTGGTGTTGGAAACGTCATCCCACCCCTGGAGTCAAAACATTAACTCTGCTTTTCTCTCCAGAGATGCTGTTAGACCTGCTGAGCTCTTCCAGCATTTTCTACTTTCTTCCAGGGATATGACTACTTTAAAACAATTTCCTTATTCTTTTGCATCCTCCTCATCAGCACCTTGCTTCTTTGAGTGTTCAAGTGTTTATCTAGATTCCTTTTAAATGGCATGATTGCCTAGACTTGTATTCAAATAACCTTTGCATGAGAGAAATTATCTTTCTAATCTCTTCCTTTAGGCATTTGTACTAATGCTGATTTAATGGTCCCTTGTTACCAGATCACCAGTGAAGATGATCTTTCACTGTACTCGGTGGCTTTCAATTGTTCCTGCATGGGGAGCCATTGCAAGTACTGAAACGTTACTCTTCACTCTCTGTAAACATTGACATATTTTCTCTGAAACCTTTTACTAATTTCTGAAGGACAGCCTTTCCAAAGGAAAACTGTACAACATTTTTTTGTGTCTGTATCAACAGATGCAATGTGCTGCAGGGTTACTCAGCAATTACAGAGAAATACAGGCATGTGATCATAGACAGAAATCAGATCTCCATGACTACCCCTTAAGCACCTTGAAAACCCCCTAGGCTCTAGGGACCCCAGTTTGAAAAGATATGCCTTCGCTAATTATCCTCTGGGCCCTTTCATCATTTTGATCTCTATTTGGTCTCACCTTGAGCTCCTCTATTCTAGTGGTACAGCTCTAGTTGTTTCTCATTGTTTTCATCATAATTATATCCTCTCTTCCTCTGGTAACATCCTGGGGAATCTGTGCTGTAGTTTTTCCATAGCTCCTAAACACATTTTCTATAATGAGAGGTGTCCCGAAGCTGTGCAGAATACTGTAATTGTGGCATTAGTTACGTACTGGTGCGAAGGATTTAATTCAAACCCTAAATTTGTATGACTGGGACATTTTGTTTCTACAGCTAAAATGTTTGCAAATGTTGTTTATTCATTCTGTAGTTATTCTGATTGTTTGCAGATGTGGGTTAAGGCATGTTAATAAAACTGCTGACCAGAATAGGCCACACCCATTGGCCTCATGATTTCTTAAGCAGACCTAAAATATAAGTGAGTCAGTAAATGAGTATGCAAGACTTTCAGTCAAACTTGGATGATTTGTTTTTAAGTTATTCTTTGTTTCAAGCTGCAGTGGCAAGTTCCTTATTTTCTCCACTGATTTTTCCAGATATAACACACTCAAAACATTCACCCTCACACAAAGTCACAAATTCAATTGTTGCCATATTCAACAATAATTACTAGACAGCTATTTTAACATGTTGAATCATACTTCAAATGCCTGCTCAGTTGTAGTTAATTTTATACATTGTGACTGTTTTACTGCTTCTTTATTATATGAGAGAAAGCTTTTTCACACAGCAAGTGGTTCAAGTCTGGAATGCACTGCCTACAAATCTGGTGGAAAATGCATCCCTCTCTGTCAAGGTGGTACTGTATGGGATCAAGTATGAAACTTAACAAATGCAAAACTGGACAAATAAAGCTCTCAAGATTTTTGGAAATGCTAACGTGCACCCCTCAATCTTGCACAACATCCACAAAGGACACGCACTTTATCACCTTACAAGAACAAAATCAGAAAGAGTGGGGAATATGATCTGCCAATTTTCTTTACATACTATGTACTCCTCTCTTACAAAGGACATGTTAAATGCTCAAAAAGCACTTTTACATTGGTAATTATATTGCTTACTCAGAGTACAAGGGACTGATTTTTATAAGCCAGCGCCATGCATTCACATGACTCGATTCAGGTCATTAGCCTTGTAGCACATAGATCCTGCAAATGTGGATGAAGTGATATAAATGATGGAATAACTGTTTTATATTTGCGCAGATAATCATATATACATCATACATACTAGATGACCTTCCATGGTGAAGAGTCTGGTGTTTTAGAGTACTGTTGTGATGTTTAGCTGTTAAGATAAAGCTACCACTTTACCTGACTGTCCCTTTAAGGTTGCCATTGATGGTCTAAATAGGCATACACTGAAAACAATTAGTGGCTAATTGTTGAAGACATTTCTGCAGATTGGCAGCTGTTTATAATTATCTATCGCTTTGTTTTTTTAAGGCAGGTCAGGTTATCAAGGTCAGAATAAAGCAGCTGAAAATCACTGACTTTCTTTTCCTATTTTGATACTTTCAGTACTTTGAAGTATGATGGATGTACTCTCGATGTAAGAATGGTATGTAGGACACTGTAGCAGTAAATTAATAATAATCAAGCATTTTAGGAAAGAATTTGATTTAAAAGGACTGGGGTTAACCTAGGTTTCTGCAATGGACTCCTCACTCTGATCTTATTTTTACACACTTAATGTAAAATAAAGCAAAAGAAAACACACACAAAAAAAAAACACACAAAGCTTTACCTCATCCTCTGCTTTCTATTCCCAACTGGCTGTACACATGTGATGAATCATCAAAATGTCAGGATAATGAACTGTGTTAGAGGGTGCCATTTACCACAATAGGAGAAACTACTAATAGCTAGTCTTGTAAAGTGTGTAGTGATTTTCTTCAGGTACAGAAAAATTACATAAATGATAGCCCTGTGTTATGATACTCAAATTATTATGGTTACTTCAGAGAGTTTCTTCACTGTAGTGATTTGTGACAGAAGCTGACCAAATATGGACTGTTTTTGTGACACTCATGTTTTTGTAATTCAATACTGGAATGTCCTCACCCCTGACTATATAAAGCCTTGTACAGTCAGCTTGTGTGTGGACTGGCAGAGGAGATAGTTTTAAAGTTGAACTGGATGACATAACATTAGTCTGTCTTAAAAGCCCTGCAGGAATTGACCCGATGCTTTCCTTTCTGAGTTCCTGAACTGAATCCACATGTGCAACATTTTCCGATGTTTTGTGAAAAACACAGCCACAAGTTAGTCTTCTGTTTTAGAAAATGTTACAACGTTAGACCCAAGAAATGTTAAATGCTATCCATAAACAAATATTTTTGATTGCGCCCACAGTCAAAGTTCATTAAAATCCAAACTTTGATTCTTCAGGATAATCCAGTTCTTTTCTCAATTTCATTAAGGGGCACTATATCTTCCAGATATTGCATCTCATCTTGCCAGACACTTCTACAGGTTTTTTATTGCCTTACGTGTAATGACATTATGTTGCACAAGGTGAGTTTATTAGATTATGCCACGTGGGCCACAGGATAAATACTTTCAGTAAAGTAACATCTTAATCGAGACCTGGTGGAACAAAGACTGACTGTCTTTTTGTGTTGTGGCTTTCCTGCAGGTGGGCACGATGGTCACAATTTGGCAAGGATTATTCCTGACAATTTCAGGACCTGAGTTTTAACCAGAAAATGTGGATGAACTATTATGGTTAAAATCCATGTCAAATGGAGATGCGGTCACACAGAAGGCCAATATGTAAAAGGAAGTATAGATGGACGTTCTCCCCATGTCTGCTTGAGTTTCCGCCAGGTGTTCCAGTTTCCTCCCACCATCCAAAGACATACTGGTTAGGTGATTTGGCTACGGTAAATTGCCCCTCAGTGTGTGTGTGTGTCTGTGTGTGTGTGTGTGTGTGTGTGAGTGTGTGCCCTGTGATAGGCTGGCGTCCCATCCTGGCTGTATCCTGCCTGGCACCTGTTTCCTGTTGGGATAGGCTCCAACTCCCTGCACTCCTGAATTGGATGAAATGGTTCTGGAAAAGTGAGTGAGAAAGTGGTATAGATGTAACGTAATAATGAATTATCACAAGTCATTGTGTTGGACTCAGTAGAAAGCGCAGTAGGATCTAAGGCTTTTTAAATGTTATTGCTGTAGCCAGCACTCACAATCTGTAATAAAATGGTCCTATAATAAGACGCTGACAGTAAAAAAGTCTCAATTGCCAAGGGTATACTTGTAGTGCTATATAAAGTTTTCATGGCTGCTGGCTCGAATTTTCAGTGAGATAATGACCACCAAGGTACATAAATCTGGGTAAACAAAAGTTAATATCAGCTTTGGGAGGAAAACACATTGAAATAAATGAAGCCTAAAAGAGACAAAGCAGAACATGGTTCAGTTGAATACTATTCAAATTTAAATGTGCCTTCTTATACCAGCTATGATATCAAGCTACTGATCAGTGACCTAAACGCTAAGGTCAATGGTAACTGTTGAGGACTGAACAGGACAATCGGGTCCCTTGGGTCATGCTCAGCAGAAACAGCGAGCATCTGTTGGCATTCTGCAACAGCAATGGGCTTAACATTGGGAATGCTTTCTTCAAGCATAATGACATCCACAAAAAGCCATGGAGATCTCCAGAGGGTAACACACTGAACAAGATTGACTATATATGCATCAGCAGCAGATTGAAGACATCCCAGCAAGATGTCCAAACATGTCGAGGTGTTGATTTAGGATCTGACCGCCACCCTATGTTGGACAAGATCCACCTGAAGCTGAAGAAGGCAACAACCACAGAGTCATAATGGCCATTTGCAAAGGAGAAACTGGAAGGATCTGGGCATGTCAGACAGTTTCCAGCTGGGGTTCTCCAACAGATTCAGAGTACCACTGAGGTCGGGCAACATCGAGGAATGGGGGACATCTTCAAAAGATGGATTAAGAAGAGTACAGAATTTGCCTGTGAGCAGAGGAGAGGAATCAACAAAGAACAATGGATCAATGACTCAATGTTGAATGCTGAAAGAAAGCTGGCAAAGAGCAAGAGGGACAAAGGACAGAACTTTAAGCAAAAATGAGAAGCTGATGAGAAGTACAGAAAACTGGATAAAGCTGTGATGAAGAGCTGCGGGAGAGACAAACGAGGGTGGATATAGTTAAAAGGCAGGGAGACACAATAAGCAGCTAATCAGAAATATTCCAAGACATTGTACAGGATCGTATAGAAACAGACTCGTGCAAGAAGCAACAGCACTGTCCCAATCACGGGCAAGGACAGCAGGGCACTATTGGTAAATAAGGAACAGTAAACAAGGTGGGTGAAACACTTTCCAGAGATACTCAACCAGCCCAACCCCAGCTCCATGTTCAGGATCAATCACAGCACTGCCCCTCAGCAGCTGAATGTCAACCTGGGAGAAATTGCCACATAAGAGGTCTAAAGAGCCATCAAGAGCCTGAAGAACAACAAGGCGCCTGGCATCAACGAGGTATCAGCAGTGTTATTGAAACATGGTAAGAACACCGTCACAATGGAACTCAAGTTCAACAAGATCTAGACTGCAGAGGATGTCCCGGAATACCTGAGGTGAGGAGTAATCGTCAAACTGACAAAGAAAGTGAACCTCAGCGACCGCAATAATTGGAGAGGCATAACATTGCTGTCGGCACCTGTCAAGGTCTTCAGCACAGTGCCCCTCAACTGATTGGAAGCAGAAATAGTTAGTACCTTTGGTGAAGAACAGGCAGGTATTCCATGGTGGCAGATCATGGTGCCACTTGTTATCAACTTCATTGATTTCAAGAAGGCTTTTGACAGCATTCATTGGCAGCCACTCTGATATATCACCAGACAGTACGACTTCCTTGAGTGGTATACTAAGATCTTTAAAGCCCAGGCTTTAAGATCAGCATAGGCACCACAGACTCCTTCAACATCATCACAGGATTATGGCAAGGCTGCATACCCTCCCTATTCCATTTCCTCTTAGTTATTGATTTCATCATGACAAAGGCAGTAGTGGGTACAGACTTTGGCACCCCGTGGCAACACCACCAGTTGGTGGTTCTGGAATTGACAGACGACATCATCCTACTGGCTGAAGAATCACACATGCTCCAAGACATGACCATCAGTTATGAGTAGCGGCACCAAGATTGCTCTATGCATCAGCTGAGAGAAGACCAAGACCGTGATGGATGGACGGCAACAAGACCCCTCCATCACCATCAGGCAACAGAACATTGAGGATGCCGACCAATTCCCCCACCCAGGAAGCAACATCTCCAAGGAGAGTGATGAAGAGATGGACTTCCACACAAGAATCAACAAAGCAGCATCTGTCTTCCAGCAGCTGCACAAGATTGGATACCCCCAGCCAAAGAAGATGGAGCAGCCAAAGAAAACCTCGTGAAATCCATTTAAAGAGGACCACCACCTGGGCTGAAGTGAAAGAGATTGCAATGGATTGGGGCTGGTGGTGGAGTCTTGCTGCCCATTTTCCTGCATGAGACCAGAGGAACTAAGTCAAATTCTATGTCTTGTATCTTTGAAGCTGAACTTCATCATGTAAAACATTATAACTAGCCAGTGCACAAATTTAATTAATGTTCAAATGACAAGTGTTTATCAGTTTACTTGCACTGTGAAAATCATTTTAGAGTATCATATAGAAAAGATGTTATACCTATTACTCATTTCGCCTGTTACATTTCATATGCGGCACTTGTTGCAGTAGAAAGTCATCCTGGATGATACGGTGAGTGGACAGGATCATGTTGGCTGCCACTTGTATGTCCCATTTGAAGTTAATGGAACCGAATGTTGGGTGAAAGTATAACGGATGGCCACTATGAAACTGGCCATTGGTGTTACATTCTAATTTCTACCCCTTATCTCAGCGAGAACTCAAGGACAATCAGAACACAAACAAATTAATGTGAACAATGAAAGGGATATTATCTTAAAGTTTGAAGGAAGGCTGTGAATACATTGACTGAAACAGTTATACCAATTTATGCTGCAGATATTTGGTAATGAAGAAAGCACAGAAATTAGTGCAATGTTTTTCTTTAAGTTTATTGTTCTTCACACTGTTGTAAAATACTTAATCCAAACAGATGGACTGAAAAGGGAAAGATGTACTTCCTGAGCTAACATGTAGAGATTTACTTATTTGCACAAATGAAGTGTATAAAGAACAACAGTATTTATTTATGTGGAAATACATTGCAGGTCAGGCAGCATCTGTGGATGGATAAATAGAGTTAATGTTTCAAGTCAGTGACCTTTAGCAGAACTGGGAACAGATAGAGATGTGACAGCTTTCAAACAGGGTACGAACGAGTGGGTTTGGGGTGGGAAAGAACTAGGGTTGAAGGGAAGACTGCTTTTAAAAATTCTTTTGTGTAATGTAGGTGTCACTGGCAGGGCCAGTATTCGTTGTCCATCCCTAATTGCCCTTGAATTGAGTCGCTTACTAGGTAATTGCAGAGGGCAGATAAGTGTCAATCATATTGCTGTGGATCAGAAATCACCAGACCAGGTAATGAAAGCAGATTTTTTTCCTTAAAGGATATGAGTGAACCAAGTGGTTTTTTAAGACAATCAATGATAACTTCGCGGTCGCTTTAAATTCCAGATTTTTTATTAATTGAATTTAAATTTCAAAAGCTGCCTTAGTGGGATTTGAACCCATAGCATTAGTCTGGGCCTCTAGATTATTAGTCCAGTAACATTACCGCTATTTATGTATGCAGGTTGTAAAAGGTGCAAGTAAGTAAGGTAAAAAATAGGTTAAGTTTATTTATTTAAAGCCTAAGAGCTAGAGTAAAGAAAGGAGTTTAATCAATGCTGGGAAGAAAGAATTTCTGAAGAGGATGGTTGAGACAATAGAGAGATCAAAGGGAAGGAACACATTTAAGGAACTACTGAAGCCTATGTGAGGGGTAGCTGTTTAGATCTCCCAGAAGACAGCAAGATATCTGGTCAGAACTCCCAGAAGATAGAGTGAACAAGGCCAGACCTGGAGAACCATATGTGGTCAGCCTCAGAGGACACCCCAAAGAAAAAAAAATCACTGTGCAGTAAAAACTACTGGAATTCTATAGATTTTAACATCTATAAGGATAGTTGCTGAACAGAAAAGGGGAAGGTTAGCTCCTAGGGTAGTTAAGTTAAGACCTTTTGGAATTGTTTTAAAGTACTGTTTACTGTGTGAAGCCATTCTAGTGTTCAAGTGTAATTGTTTTCTGTTTGCTATAAGATCAACACAAATAGTTGGGGACATCATTTCCTGATTTCAGAACCTTTCCTCATACTATACAATTTGCAAAAAAACATTTTGGCAGCTGTTTCAAGCTTCCCTTTGGGTTTTGGGCATTTACCATCAGCTGTGCCATAACATGATGCAAGGGAAAAGGGTGTTAAGAGATCAAGAAAAGAAATAGAAGATGTGTCTAGCAGAGGTTAAATAACAACAGCAGAATCAGCACCAGCAGTTGCTGTCCAAAAAATGTGGAAGGAGTGGTTATGATCTGAAATTGTTGAAATTGATCTGAAATTGTTGAATCTGAAACACTGTAAAGTGCCTAATCATAAGTTAGATCTTCCAAGTTTTCACTGAACTTCATTAGAACAATGTAGGAGGCCGGGGACAGAGAGTAGGGGTGATGGCAGAACAGAATTAAAGCTACTAGGAACCAAAAGCTCAGGATTACACTTGCAGACTGAAAGGAGGTGTTCAGCAAAGCAATCATCCAATCTGTGTTTGGTCTTCCCAGAATGGAAGAAACCACATAGTGTACTCTGAATACTGTATACCTGGACCATGTGTTTGGGGCTCTGAGAAGTAGGAAGGGAGGAGATTAAATGGCAGGTGTTGCATCTCTTGTGCTTGCACAGGAAGGTGTATTGGGAAGGGAAGCAGATATAAGGGTGATTGAAAAGGGGACCAGAGTTCCATGGAGAGGACTGTCTCTTCAGAATTGTTGGACTCTTATTACATGGGAAGAACCCCAACACCGTTTATTCAAAACTTCACCTTTATTGCTTTTGAAAAAAAAAATCCTTCTGAACTAAAAAGATGGCTGCTACAAGTCACATGACCACATGATTGGCCCTTTTTTTGGGAGCTATCCCCAGAAGCTACAACAGAAAAACAATTCTTTCCTCAACTTCTGGAATCTCACACCTCATTGTACAGATCCTGTGCAATCACAAAAGACCAGGAGACTGGCACATTGGAACTCATTACACTTTCAGAGTTGCTAATATACTTATATCACACCTGGGACTGACAAGACCCACTTTAAGGAACCACAGGGAAGTCATATGCATTTTATAATCTCACCTTGCTAGCAGAATCAATGGGCCTGCCTGGACAACGGCTTTCCAAACACCAGGTCCTCAACATATGGTATCTCTTTCAACAACTAATGAAATTCCCTGAAATCAAAGCCAATTTCAAACATTGGATAAGCATCACTTTTTGAAGTCATTGTGAAGAGGGAAGGTCACATAACTCCAGTGACAATTTTGAAATCCCTATATGCCTTTGAGAACTGAGAGATGGCCAGTCTGAGGTTTTATCATTCACTGGATAGGCCACCAAGAAGCAGGCGCCTTCAGGCAGAACAACAACATGCCCATCAAGCCTGGCTGTGCCTCAAGATTTCATTTCATTGCCTACAGAACCGACTCAGTCTCTGTGTCCTGTTATCTTGTAGTATCAGCGCGAACTGAAAGTGAATCCTACAACTCCAGTCTTCGGCCAGATGAGCTTGAATGCCCGCGTGAAAGAATTCTTCATTGGACTCTGACTTTGGACTCTGGAACTCACGTGAACTAATATTCATTTCTGTGGTTTCTTGTACCATAAAACTCCTTTTCTCTATCCTCCCTTTTATCTTATGAGTGTTTGTGGTTGGAGTGGGGCATTGCGACACTCCTTCGCAGGGTTTGAATGTGGAAAAGAAACTAGCCTTCTGAGTTATTCCTAACTCAATTTTGCTGTGGGTTATTAGTAAATTGGTTCACAAAAACTGAGGGACTGGGAAAACCCACCACGACCTGTTTTTAAAAACCAATTCAAAATATCTGCCTACAGACTGGTGGTAAGAGGAAATCAGTGCAGTTTGCCTGTCTCTATCCTGTCCGTAACAGAATGCTAAGGGAAGAAGGGAAGGAACAGTGTGTTTAGTGTTGGTATTGCGCTAGAGGTGAGGTGAGAGTGACTGCCCTTGATAGCAAGGCCGCATTTGACCGAGTGTTGCATCAAGGAGCCCTAGCAAAACTGGAGTCAATGGGAATCAGGGGCAAAATTCTCCACTGATTGGAGTCATAACTAGCACAAAGGAAGATAGTTGTGATTGTTGGAGGTCAATCATCTCAGCTCCAGGACATCACTGCAGGAGTTCCTCAGGGTATTGTCCTCAGCCCAACCATCTTCAGCTGCTTCATCCTTCCACCATAAGATCAGAAATGGGGATATTCGCTGATGATTGCACAACGTTCATCACCATTTGTGATGCCTAGATACTGAAGCAGTCCATGCTCAAATGCAGCAAGACCTGGACAACATCCAGGCTTGGGCTTACAAGTGGCAAGTCACATTTACGCTACACAAGTGTCAGGTAGTGACCATCTCCAACAAGAGAGAATCTAACCATCGTCCCTTGACAGTCAATGATCATCACTGAATCCCACACTATCAACGTCCCTGGGTCTACCATTGACAAGAAACTGAGCTGTACTAGCCATATAAATACTGTGGTTACAAGAGCAGGTCAGAGGCTAGGAATCCTGTGATGAGCAACTCACCTCCTGACACCCTGAAGCCTTTCCGCCATCTACAAGGCACAAGTCAGGAGTGTGATGGAATACTCTCCACTTGCCTGGATGAGTACAGCTCCCACAACACTCAAGAATTTGACACCATCTAAGACAAAACAGTGCACTTGATTGGTACCACATCCACAAACATTCACTCCTTCCACCACCGATGCACAGTAGCAGCAGTGTGTACCATCTATAAGATGCACTGCAGGAATTCACCAACTGTCCTTAGAAAGCACCTTCCAAATCCATGACAACTACCATCTGGAAGGACAAGGGCAGCAGAAAGAGGGGAACACTGCCACCTGCAAGTTCCCCTCCAAGTCACTCACCATCCTGACTTGGAAATATATCGCCGTTCCTTCACTGTCACTGGGTCAAAATCCTGAAACTCCCTTCCTAACAGAGCCTACACCACATGGACTGCAGTGATTCAAGAAGGCAGCTCACCACCACCTTATCAAGGGCAGCTAGGGATGGCAATAAATGCTGGCCCAGCCAGAGAAGCCCATATCCCGTGAATGAATTTTTATAAAATGACAGAAATGGCAGAAAGTGTTCCACTGAGGGAGGCTGGTGGAGTTGAAGGTGAGCACAGGGGGAACCCTTGCTGTTCTTTTGATAATGTCTCAGGATGGTTCTGCTTCAAGAGGCAATGGATTAGTGAGGAATCATAGAAGGAACAGCCTTTTATTGAAAAGTGACCTCTGAATGTTCTCTCAAACACAAAAAGTAAAGAACAGACTTGGTTCAGAACACTGGAGTTCATAGTAGTTTTACTGTCCGTGCATATATAAGTATTTGTAACAGGTACATTTTTATTACCACTGTATCTAAATCCTAATGCCCCTCTTCGAAACATAGAACAGAAGTTACACATTCAAATCCTTGAGATTCTTTCACTGTTCAACTAGATCATGGCTGATCAGTACCTTAGTCCCATTTCCCCGTGTTCCCTTGAAATCCTTACAGAACAAAAGTTTAGCAATCTCAGCTTGAAAATGTCAATTGTCCCAGCATTCACAGCCAATTTGAGGAGAGATTTCCATATTTCCACTCCCCTTTGAGTGAGGAGATCTTTCCTGACATCATTTCGATACAAGATTCTCAGAAGGTTCTCATCTCTTCTCTCCTATTATCTGCTCACTGAGGATATGCAGATCTGGCTGCCTGGAATTTGTTGCTTGTTTCTTTGATTTTACGGGTAATATAGTGGCAGGCCACCTGGCACCCCCACTGCTCTCCCCCCACCCCTCCCACTCCACCCCGACCATAAAGCTGGAGACAGATTGGGGTGGGTGGGTAGGCAGCGGGCAGGTCACACGCTGCACTCTACGAGCCCAACCCCCACTCCAAACCTGCTGGTGGGAGATGGTAAAAGTTATGAATGTGGACCTCACTACCATATGGAGTAGTTAAGGTGATTAGCATAGATGCTTTTAAGGAAAAGTTAGATAAGCACATGAGGGAGAAAGGCATAGAAGTTGGATAGAGTTAGATGACCTCTCCTTGACCTCTCTGTCTGAATCTCTGGTGATAGACTGTCCACCAATATCCATTACAAACCCACCGACTCCCACAGCTATCTCGACTACAGCTCCTCACACCCCACTTCCTGTAAGGACTCCATCCCATTCTCTCAGTTCCTTCGCCTCCATCGCATCTGTTCCGATGATGCTACATTCAAAAACAGTTCCTCTGACATGTCCTCCTTCTTCCTTAACCGAGGTTTTCCACCCACGGTCGTTGACAGGGCCCTCAACCGTGTCCGGCCCATCTCCCGCGCATCCGCCCTCACTCCTTCTCCTCCCTCCCAGAAACATGATAGGGTCCCCCTTGTCCTCACTTATCACCCCACCAGCCTCCGCATTCAAAGGATCATCCTCCGCCATTTCCGCCAACTCCAGCATGATGCCACTACCAAACACATCTTCCCTTCACCCCCCTTATCGGCATTCCGTAGGGATCGCTCCCTCCGGGACACCCTGGTCCACTCCTCCATCACCCCCTACTCCTCAACCCCCTCCTATGGCACAACCCCATGCCCACGCAAAAGATGCAACACCTGCCCCTTCACTTCCTCTCTCCTCACCGTCCAAGGACCCAAACACTCCTTTCAAGTGAAGCAGCATTTCACTTGCATTTCCCCCAACTTAGTCTACTGCATTCGTTGCTCCCAATGTGGTCTCCTCTACATTGGAGAGACCAAACGTAAACTGGGCGACCGCTTTGCAGAACACCTGCGGTCTGTTTGCAAGAATGACCCAAACCTCCCTGTCGCTTGCCATTTTAACACTCCACCCTGCTCTCTTGCCCACATGTCTGTCCTTGGCTTGCTGCATTGTTCCAGTGAAGCCCAACGCAAACTGGAGGAACAACACCTCATCTTCCGACTAGGGACTTTACAGCCTTCCGGACTGAATACTGAATTCAACAACTTTAGGTCGTGAGCTCCCTCCCCCATCCCCACCCCCTTTCTGTTTCCCCCTTCTTTTTTTTCCCAATAAATTATAAAGATTTTCCTTTTCCCACCTATTTCCATTATATAAAAAAAAACCCACTAGAGCTATACCTTGAGTGCCCTACCATCCATTCTTAATTAGCACATTCGTTTAGATAATATCACCAACTTTAACTTTAACACCTATGTGTTCTATTGTACTATTGTCGTTGACATCTTTTGATGATCTGCTTCTATCACTGCGTGTTTGTCCCTACAACCACACCAACCCCCTCCACCTCTCTGTCTCTCTATTTCTCCGCCCCCCACACACACACCTTAAACCAGCTTATATTTCAGCTCTTTCCTGGACTCGAACTCAAGTTCTGTCGAAGGGTCATGAGGACTCGAAACGTCAACTCTTTTCTTCTCCGCCGATGCTGCCAGACCTGCTGAGTTTTTCCAGGTAATTCTGTTTTTGTTTTGGATTTCCAGCATCCGCAGTTTTTTTTGTTTTTATTAGATGAAGAGGGGTAGGACGAGGATCATGTGGAGCATAGGCCAAGTGTGGCATGGACTAGATGGGCTGAATGACCTGCTTCTGTGCTGTACATTCGATGTACTTCCAATATTTTTGTGATTAAGCCAATTTATGTGGCTTTGATTGAAGCAGCTGATCAGGGTGATAAACTTTAGGGGAATATAGAATTCAGTCAGTGGTACCTGACAGGTAAGCACAAACAGAAATGCCAGCGGATGAAATGAGGGGGTTAACTACTTCACATCTTTTGAATGATTCACCAGTCCACAGGATCTTGAAGGCATTCGATTTCAAAGTCGTGCCTGCATGAGATTGCTGAGCCAGGCTTAAGGCATAAAGCAGCCAAACAGCCAGCTGTGTTACAGTCAGCACCCTGCCCCGGAAAGAAAAATCCCAGCATGGTCAGGCATGGATTCAGATTCATACAATACCTTGTCAGTTATAAATGATTCAGAGAATTGGTACATCAGAACTGTTAGAAATTATCACCAGCAAGCAATGGTCTGAAAGCCACAATTGTTAATGTAAGATATTACGTTGCTTAATTTCAATACCTGTGCAATTCCAGTTGCCAACAGCTGTAGCCACATCAATGCAAGATCAAGCCCCAGAATGACCAGCACATGGTGAGAAGCAGTGGTCATGGCTGGAACTAGGTGCAGTCCCACCACACCAAGGAGCCCACATAAGGCTGGGTTCCGGGGTCTCAGCAAGGAAGGTGAGGGAGGTCAGGGGTCGGGAGGGGTGTCCGGGTTCAAGAGGTGGGAGGGAGTGATAAAGAGAGGATGACCTTGGGGGTGGTGCTTCCATTGGGTTGAAGGGACCCACAAAGGAGGTCTCCCCGTACCCCCTTGTCCACCACTAGCCCATACAACTATAGCTGCCAGGATTCCTGTATGACGTGTCCCCCTCAACCCCACAGTGCACTTAAAATAGTGGTGGGGGCAGGATGAGACCTTTGAGTGGCCATTATTTGAACACTTGAGGACCTCAATAGGTAGGCAGACTGCTCAATGCTTTCACTATCCCCACTCCTGCCCAACCAGGTTGGGCGTGGGTAGGTAGGTGTCAGGAAGGCCACCTGCTGGATTTTATGTGCCCCTCCCCTTTTAAATCCATCAGTGGGGGAGGGGGGTTGTAAAATCCAACGCACTGCCAGAAGTGTAATCCCCCATGTAACTTTGTCTACTTGCAAAGTATAGATGATCCAATATGTACAAGTGAACCCCAGGAAAATTCACTCCAGTACCTCCTCTGCAATGTTAGGAACAAAGCACTCAAAATTGCGATAGGATCAAACTTTCTGACTCTGTGGCCCAACAGATGTTAGGCAACCAGATTGAACTGATTTGAACTCAAGGCCCAAAAAAAAGAAATCATTTTAAATTGAAGGGTAAATGCTGTACCTGTCCCAACAAGCTTGGAGTTGGAAATTCTTCATGGACATTAATGCAAAATGGATGGCATCACCTAGGCTTCCTGTTATTCACTCTGCTCAAACTTCAGCTCCACTGAAGCCAATCGAACTGAATTGAGGGCAGGAATAATGGGCAGTTTGTTCAACATCATCATTTTGCGCAATCAACACTTTCTTCTCCATCATTTTTAAATACACCATCACTAACTTGTTGGAAATGTCATCCGTTATAGCTACTGCATGTTGGGCGGCTCAGGGTATGAGTAGGTTAGACAAAGGAGAGACAATGGATGTTATCTACTTGGACTTCCAGAAGGCCTTTGACAAGGTGCTGCACAGGAGGCTGCTCAATAAGATAAGAGCCCATGGTGTTAGAGGCAAGGTACTAGCATGGATAGAAGATTGGCAGTCTGGCAGGAGGCAGAGAGTGGGGATAAGGGGGTCCTTCTCAGGATGGTGGCCGGTGACTAGTGGAGTTCCACAGGGGTCAGTGTTGGGACCACAACTTTTCACTTTATACATTAATGATTTAGATGAAGGAACTGAGGGCATCCTGGCTAAGTTTGCAGATGATACAAAGATAGATGGAGGGACAGGTAGTATTGAGGAGGCGGTGAGGCTGCAGAAGGATTTGGACAGGTTAGGAGAATGGGCAAAGAAGTGGCAGATGGAATACAACGTGGGCAAGTGTGAGGTCATGCACTTTGGTAGGAAGATTAGAGGCATAGACTATTTTCTAAATGGGGAGAGAATTCAGAAATCTGGAGTGCAAAGGGACTTGGGAGTCCTAGTCCAGGATTCTCTTAAGATTAACTTGCAGATTGATGTGGTAGTTAGGAAGGCAAATGCAATGTTGGCATTTATTTTGAGAGGACTAGAATATAAAAGCAAGGATGTGCTGCTGAAGCTTTATAAGGCTCTGGTCAGAACACATTTAGAATATTGTGAGCAATTTTGGGCCCCGTACCTCAGGAAGGATGTGCTGGCCCTGGAGAGGGTCCAGAGGAGGTTCGCGAGAATGACCCCAGGAATGAAAGGCTTAGCATATGTGGAACATTTGAGGACGCTGGGTCTATACTCGATGGAGTTTAGAAGGATGAGGGGGGACCTGATTGAAACTTACAGAATATTGAAAGGCTTGGATAGAGTGGACGTGGAGAAGATGTTTCCATTATTAGGAGAGACTAGGACCCAAGGGCACAGCCTCAGAGTAAAGGGAAGACCTTTTAGAACAGAGATGAGGAGAAACTTCTTTAGCCAGAGAGTGGTGAATCTATGGAATTCATTGCCACAGAAGGCTGTGGAGGCCAGGTCATTGAGTGTATTTAAGACCAAGATAGATAGGTTCTTGATTGGTAAGGGGATCAAAGGTTATGGGGAGAAGGCAGGAGAATGGGGTTGAGAAACTTATCAGCCATGATAGAATGGCGGTGCAGACTCAATGGGCCTAATTTCTGCTCCTCCCTCTTCTGGTCTTATGGTCTTACGTCGCTCCTTGGCTGAGTCTGAGGAGTAAGATCACACCTAAATTCTGCCTTTAAAAGAAGGAAATTTGTGACGTTATGAAATGTCTGCCCAGTAATTTTGGGTTGTTGAACAATGTGTTGAAAGTGGTGGATTGGGTTGAGAAGTTTCATATGAATGTGCGTAACACTGCACAGCACTACTGTAACCCACTACTACTCCAGGGCAATCTATAGTAAAGGTCCCCATAACAAAGCACCTAAGGGCAATCTGTGTTCCAATCCTAATGCTCAGATTACTATCATAGAGAGAGTCTTGGAGTTCTGAATTCAAGGATGCTGACTCTTTGGGCCTCAAAAGGCAAGCATCACTTCACAGGCTGTGAAGTCCTTTAGATGTGTAGATGTTTTTGTAATGCAGAGGTGCATAGAGAGGGCTCTGCAGTGGAGGAACAAGTAAACTATACAAAGGGACATATTTGGCAGGCAAGAAAAGATCTTCTGCATCACTGTGACAAGGGTGTGTCTTATACCCTCTTCAGGTTGTTGCTACTCCTCTTCCTGATCTCCTTGCTACCAGCATGGGCCTTCATCATTTCAGGCCTCTATGTGGAGGCCTCTATGTAAAGTCAAAGCAGCTTGCAGCACACTATCAGGCCCCTGAGGCCTAATCTAGACTGTGCTGCAACATGCCCCAAATTGTTCACAGTACCTGAAATGTACCTTCAACACACTAATGGTGTGATCAATAGAAGATGAATGGACCTCATCATGGTGGTGATTAGCTGGTGTTATGAGAAAGTGCACAGTTCGTGTGAATCTATTTCTAGGCCTTAAAGATTCCATCAGTGATCACTGCATAACCATAAGCAGTGGAAACGCTGGCAGTGCATTTACACAGAAAGCCATCAGGGAGCTGTAAATGAATTGTTTTCACTGTTATGAAGCAGACTGTTGGGCTTACAGCCAGATGGGGATATTATAGCAACAAGTTCATTTTGCCTTGGGACAAAAAAAATAAGAGAACATAGCACAGTAGGACAATGGAGACATAACAAATGAATAATTAACAGCTACTGCACAGTACAAAACAGTAAACATATTTCAATCCCTTTAAGAAACACCAAAACAAACGGAAACATTCGGATCAAAAAAGCAATAAGACGCCACTGGTTCCTGTATTGGGTTAGAATGCTGGAATTTCCACTTTGGAGTCCTAGTTTGGAAATAATGATCTGATCATATCCTTTTGCTGCTAGATGTGAGATACTGCATAAAATGTATAGCAGTTGTTTCAGCTGATTTACAGTTTGCATGAACCCATAATATGCTTCTTTAACGTTCACTTGATCAGGAACTTCCCCTTTAGATTGGAAAATTGCACATCACTCTGCTATTTAAGAATATGGCATTTTCCTGGTACCGTTGTTCCCTGATAGCAGTCAGTCAATGTCCAAACGTTTTTGATGAGTCACTGTTTTTTCACTAAATGTTCAAATTAAGCCCTTGCTGCTCAGCCCTCTACTACTGACTGCAGTCTATCTTTTTCCAATAATGAGGTCAAAACATGTTTGTGGGTTTCGAAATTATGTTCCATAAATTTTCCAGTTGGAGGCGATTCCAATCCTACAGAAACCAAGAAATTATGAACCAGTTATCTGAACACCTGTTATCAGGAAATTAGAGTCTACAGTTAAGGATGGAGTGACTGAAGAGCTTGAAAATTTTCAGCTGATCAGCGAGGGTCAGTTTGGATTGTAAAGGGGAAACAATGCCTGGCAAACCTGAGTGATTTTTTTAAAAGAGATGGCTAAAGTGGTGAGCAGAGGGGTGCATGGATATGACATATTTTGACTTCCTACAGTCATCTGATAAATACTCTCAAAGAGACTCTTAGCTAAAGCTGCAGCTCATGGAACTGAGGACAAATTATTGACCTAGTTAGGAGGTTGGCTGAGCAGTAGCAGACAGCGTAGAGTCGAACTAACAGGATGTGACTGGTGAAAACCCACAAGGATTTCTGTTGAGACCTTAATTATTCACTGATAATGGGACAGAGCACCACACATCCAAGTTTGCCCATGGCACAAAGTTAGTTGGCAAATATAAGCAGTAAAAAAGGAAACATAAAACTGCAAACAGGAATTAATAGGTTAAGCAAATAGGCAAAACTATAACCAATGTGAGGTTATCTGCTTTGAACCTGTTAAGGATAGATCAGTGTACTTTCTAAATGGTAAAAACTAAAAGCAATGGAGACCTAAAGGGGGTTTGGGGCACATGTACAAAGATCATGAACATGCTGTGAACAGGTGCAAAAAATATTCAAAAAGACAAATGGAATGCTAACCTTTATATCTAGAGGATTAGAATGCAAAGGTAGAAGGCATGCTACAACTACACAAACTCTTGGCCTAAATAGCCAAGTGGTTATGGTACTGGGCTTATAACCCCAAGATCAAGAGTTCAAATTTCATAATGGCGAAACCATGTAACTTCATCTGAATAGGAATAGATGGAAACGTGTTTGTACTCGAAAGAGTTACAACTACACAAACCCCAGACCTGAAGTACTGTGTTCAGTTTTGGGCACATCACCTGAGGCAGGATATATAGGCTTTGGAGGGAGTGCAGGATAGATTTAATAGAATGATACCTGAACTCCAAGGGTTAAATTGCAAAGGAAGTGTATAAATTATGGCTCTGCTCCCTGGGATTTAGAAGAGTAAGAGGTGGTTTGATCAAGGTTTTCACGGTAATAAGGGGAACTGATAAAGTGGATAGAGGGAAACTATTTCCGCTGATTGGAGAATCCAGCGCTAAGGGACGTAACCTAAAAATTAGGGTCATGCCTATCAATAGTGAAGTTAGGAAACAGTTCTACATGCAAAGGGCGGGAGGAGTTTGGAACTCTCTTCCCACAACACAGTTGATGTTAGGTCAACTGTTAATTTTAAATCAGCCTAGATCTCACAAAGTAGGAACAGGCTTGAGGGGCTAAATTCCTATTTTCCTTTAAAGCTACAACAATTCAGTCCTAAGTAGTCAGCCTCACAAAGCCTACGAAGATGTGTAATGTGTTAGATGTTGACCCTAAGATCTAGAATTTCAGCCATGCCCGAGCACTAAACAACACACTAGGCTCCCAATATGGCGGTCAGGAAGCACTTGCACGTTTCCGGCTGGAAGCAGACTGTCTGCCTTTTAGGTGAGGTGGTTACCTTGGGATCGTGAGTGCACATCAGCAATATTTATAAGGAGAAATCATTTGTATAAATTAACATCCTATGTCTCTTGCAGAACCCAGTCCTAATTTTTGAACGCCCCAGTGGTTCACTTGCACAGCACAATGTAGTGCTATCCAGCAGGAAGGCCTAGATTTGGAGGCAGGATGACCCCACATTCATCACCCATACATCCCCACTTACCTGAGGGCCACTTCTGTGGTCCAGTGTCGTGTCTCAATTCATCTGCAGCTTTGTGCAGCTCAAAAGCTGCATTGAACTGCGCCCAATGTCCAATGGTGGATATGTCTCAGGCCACACCATTCTGATTCAGCGAACATACCCTGCTCAAATATGGGAGCGCCTAAATTTCTAGTCTTGGGTGGGCAAAGTAGATTCTATTCTTTCACACATCTCCTTCTCCTTAAAAATCACAGCAACCAACCTGCACCATGCAAAAAGTAATAAAATAAACTTTTGGAATGGCAGGTCATTTATATGTTAATGCAAAGTGTCCTTACAGAAAAGTCAGGGATTATATTACCACTTGTTAAGAGATTTTGCCTATTTGAAATTTGCAATTGCGCACTGATTGGGAAACAATATTCAACTGGAGAATGTATTTTCAAGTGTTCAGTGCAATGAGCTTAACCATCCTAACTAGATATCTCTTAATAAGATCAACATAAAACACAACTCCAATGAATCTACTTTTGTAATTGCTGTGATTAGAGATGTGAATATAATGAATAACTGAGAAACTTTGCACATCTTGAAGAAGCAGGTTGACAGAATGGAAATACTGGATGCAGAGGGGAGGCAGTGATGGAATACCTTATGTTTATATTTTGCAAAGACAATACCAAGGAGACTATTGGGCCTTTTTCTTTTTTATTTAATTAAAACTTCCATTTTTAAATGAAAATCTGCCCCTTCAGTTGCAAGTTAAATAGCTCATGGCACTATTTGAAGAAGAGCAGCAGGCTTCTCCCTGGTGCCTTCACAGATGTTTATTCCTTAACCATCATCACTAAAAACTAACAGATTATTTGGTTGTTATCACATTGCTCAATTTATTGTTGTGTTCTCTACTTCATTGGCTGTAAAGTGCATTGGGCTGTCTTTGAGGTCGTGGAAGATGCTATGTAAATAGGAGAACTTTCTTTCTTCTAGTATTGGATCTGGCTGTGATTGTCAGCAATGATTGAACAGCCATGCAACACTTATTTCCAGTGGCTTCCTACCGTAGCTCCATCAAAATGTGTCAAAAAACATCTTCAATGCCAGTGGAAATGACACTGGACATATAATATGCCTGCTAAGTAATGAGAAGAAGTATGATAACCATGTAAATTATAGTGTATTTCTTTTATCATTTGTGACTTTTCAGTACTCATGCATAAGAATTCTGCATGTCCCTGCTGCCCAGAATTGCTACTGGAATAGGATGTTGTTGGGGGTAGGGGTGGAGGTGCTTAAAAATGAAGGGCCACGGAAAGCTACAGCTATAATGCTGCCTGGACAAATTTATAAACAATCACGAGATACATCATATTTTTGTGGCTCTGTCAGAATTTCAAACCCTTGTTCTAAATTGATAAATGCAACCTGCATTATGCTGTCATGTGACTTTGTATATTAAGACCTGTACAGCTGACTGAGCTTTAAGTAAATTGTGTGGATTTCATTTCTAAAACACCTTTTTGTAGACTTAACAAATTATTTTGATTTTTGTAAAAGACTGATGATCGTGTGATTTTGCAAGAGCACAGCCCCAATCCTCTCTCTGTCCCCCATCCAAGATGAATCATCAGCAGTCCCTGGAGCTCTCTTCAAGGGAGGCCTAGGAGCCCACCTGAATAATGTATATAATTCACATGCCAGAAAATCCTGCCAGTAAAGATGCGTGAATATGAATATTCCTGGCCTTACAGGATCACATATGAAGCCCGACTATTTGGGTGATGCACATTTGCTGTTAAGTTTCACTAATAACAAACTAGAAAATTCACAATCTGGTCTGATGAAAGGTCATTGACCTAAAATTTTGACTCTATTGCTCTCTTCACAGATGCTGCCTGACTAGCTGAGTGTTTTTCAATATTCTCTGTTTATATTTCAGAAAAAGCATGATGTTTAGCACACAACAATGATCATTGTGATTGTATCAGGGTTATAAATAAAGGGCTAGTCCAGATTAGTCCAGGCTTCTGAAGTTCCAATTCAACATACTGTTTAGTGTGCTTAGTTATTCTCCTGGTATGTGGCTGGCCCTCATTATACTAGTACTCAGCTGTGTCAGCAATGTTATTCTCCATGGGTGCAGATGAAACCTTTGGGATCCTAGAAACCACCCTAAAGCTTGCACATCTGGATGAAACAATACTGGCTTGGTGGCATTGCCTTAAAATGAAGGCATTGTGACAACGCTCAAGAAAGTAAGTATTCACCTGCATGATTTGGTCATTTAGGCTGCAAACAAGAGAATGAAATCTCTTTTATTTAAAAGCATTAAGCCAGAAGATTGAGCAATCGAGCCAGCAGAAGTTGAATTTAGGACTGAGGAACAGTAGCAGGCTATTCAACCCTTCCAGTGTTGAAGATGAGTGTGATCTATGACTCCTTAGACCATCCATATCCTCTTGTAAAATTTCAGTGCTCTATCATGTTGTTGGTGTAGTCATCATCGTCTAAGATCAATGTATTGGTGGATGAGTAGAGTACATGGATCCATGGCCCAATATGAGTCAGCACTGTCATTGTGGGAAGGATAAAAGGGGAAAATTGAGGATAGTGTTTCATAGCAGAATTTTATGCCTCGTGGGCAGGCACACGCCCAACCCGATAGGGCATAAAATAGCACGAGAGCATCCCAATGTCATCCCGCACGCGTGCAATCTTCAGGTTGGTGGGCGCGGCAGGTGTAGGAGCTGCACTCACCATCAATTAAAAGGCCACTTAAGGCCATTAAAAAGCCAACTGATCCAAATTTTACGTTGCCCGTGTGATTTTGCGCTCGTCGCACGGGCAAAATGGACAGGCGGGTAGAACCCCTTTTTGCAAAACCTCAGCGGGACAAAAAGGGTCAGCAGCATTGCCATTGTGAGTATCGACAAGTTTAGGAGATCGTTTGCTGCTGGTTGCTTATTTGAACTTGACAGCTTTACCTCTGTTTGGGACTTCAGTGTTGGCATTTCTAGGCTTCATTTCAGGACTCCTTTGTGTCTCCAAGCCCCCCCCGGAGGATTTTGACTGCATGGACCCTTCCAGGCACCAGACAGCCTTCTGTAACCCTGGTAATGGGGATTGTGGTGTCCGCTCTGAGGAGGGAGAGAGGGGCAGAAGGGAGAGGAGGCCAGGTGTCCCAGTGCAGTTTCCAGGGGAGGGACCTGTGGGAGGAGAGGCGCAGGCACAAGGGGTGCAGGGCCATCAGGAAGTCCAAGGCGGAAGGGCCACAGAAGATGTCACTATCCTGCTGCCAGGGTTTACAGGCGGTGATGCAGCTACCTCAATATGCCTGAGGTGCAATGCCGAAGGAGGCCCCGCCTCTCCAGGGAGACTGTGACATCCATTTGACAGATGATAGACCCTGAGATCACTTTCAACTGTGTGGGTGGGCACCCCATGCCAGTGGCCCTGAAGGCCACAGTGGCCTCTTTCCAGTGGTCAGTGGGGGATCTTTGTGGAGTCTCTCAATCAGCTGTCCACAATTGCATCAAGCTGGTGACTGATGCTCTGTTCAGGTGGGTAATATTAATTCATTTCCATATGGACGAGGCCAGCCAGGCTGAGTGAGCCAGGGGCTCTGCAGTGATCGCTGGGTTCCCCCGTGTCCAAGGTGCAATAGACTGCACACATGTGGTCATCAAGGCGTCAGCCGGGTGCCTTCGTCAACAGGAAGAGATTCCATTCAATGAATGTGCAGATAGCGTGTGATCACAGGATGCAGATTCTGCAAGTCTGTGCAAGGTAGCCTGGCAGCTCCCATGACGCTTATATCCTTAAACACTCCCAGGTGCCGAGGCTCTTCAGTGCTCCAGCCTGACTGGATGGATGGCTGCTGGTGACAAGGGCTATCTGTTGAAGAGGTAGCTAGTGATGCCTCGCCACCACCCAAGAACAGAAGCAGAGCAGCGTTATATTAGGAGTCATGCCTCCACAAGGCCGGTGATAGAAAGGACCATAGATGTTATGAAGATACGCTTCCGATGCCTGGACCGTTCAGGGGGAGCACTATAATAAGCCCCAGAGTGGGTATCACTGATAGCGGTTACATGGTGTGCACCCACAATCTGGCACTGGCATAGAGGCAGACCTCTGTATCCTCCAGGGACACTAGGGATGCCTTGATCCAACGCTCCTTCAGCTAGCCTGTCAAAGATCTGCTTCCACCTCATGGCAGGGCTGCCACCTCCATCCCAGATGTCTGAAATTATCCTTTCACTTGAACCCAAAGTCCTTTCAGTGCCTGTGCAATAAAGTTTAGAGCCACTCATGTCCAGCATTACATACTGGCGTACCCTGCACCAAACAAAAAGGTGAAGCATACTCAAGACATTATGACAAAAACCAAATTGAAACACTTTTCACAATCAAAAAAAATTAACATGACCATCTCTGGTGTTCATTTTCACATTAATAAAACATTACAGAACAGAAGATCACCACTGGCCAGTCCCTCCTCTGCTCAGGGTACCTTAAACTAACAATTACGAATGCTATGTCTTGATGCCTGCCCCTCTCGCTGGCACTGGCATTGGAGGCAGCCTGCTGTCCTGGTGGCCTTGGTGACCTTGGCAGTTGTCCTCTGGCCTGTGGAGCCTGTGCTGGCCCCACCTGGGAGTGAGCAGCCAGTGCCACGGCTGGCATCTCCCCAGTCGCCACAGCCTCATCAGATGCAACAGTCACTGGCAGAGGGGCAGAGAAGCTGCTGCTGTCATCCAAAGCGCCCTGAGAAGAGCCCACAGAGATGACAAGCTACTCGTGCGCCAAAGTGACGTCGCTCTGGACCTCCCTGAGCGCCATTGATGGACAGGCACCTAGCTGGGATTCTGAGTGCCTCATCCATCTCCCACACTGGCATTGACCACCTAAGGTCAGTGCTTTTGTGAGGGCTTGCAGGTTGGAGCGCAATGCCAGGAACCCCTGATTCTGTCCCTGGAGCTGCCTCTCCATGAGAGGCATCACTCTCTCAATGGCGGAGGTATTGCACTGGCCATGAGGCTCAACGCAGTGCTTATGCTCCACATGGACTCCTCCACAACATAGACCATGGCACGCATACCCTCATGGATCTCCGCCAGATCCTCTCCACATCCCACTGGGCATCTCACATCGGCCACCTAATGGACGACTCCAGCGGCTCATCATCTGCCTTCAACTGAGCATCGTCCTGGTTTCCAGCAGCCTCCAACTGCCAGTGCCCTGAGAACTCTTTGCCTCCGCCTGCATCTCAAGCAAGTGTGGTGCCCTCACCGCTATGCACTGACATTCTAGCCGAAGATCTAACGCCCACCAAGGTGCTGGCGTTTGTGCTGGTGCCTAGTTCAGAGAGCGGGTGTAAGGCAGGTGCAGCTGAAGCCCGGTGGTCCTCTGGTATCAGGGGTGTCTTTTTGGGTTCCTGAGAAAGGGAGTCTGGCTCTCCCTCTCTAAGGGAGAACAACAACATGTCATTTGCTTAAACCATCACACTGTCACTGTGAATGCCAGGCACCCTGGTGAGACAATGGAGGTCTGCATCATGGTGTCATCATCTTTCAATGATCGATGGGGTATCCAGTTTTGAGGCTCCCATAAATTAAGAGGTTACACAAGAATACTGGCACAATCCAAAACTCTCACCTCTGTGCACTGCACTCTAACCATTGTCTGACACCTCAGCCTCTCCACGACCGGTTGGACAAGATGCATAGTGCCTCTCCAGCTCTAAGTTATCCTGCTCAAATCTGATCAATATTAGGAGGTTTGGGGGCCTCTGACTGTCTGTGACCTCTCAATATGTTTATGGCTCATCTTCTCCTGAAAGAACAGAGGAGCATTGATTAGTCCATTCTCTACCTGCAGCGCCATTGCAGCCTGGCCAATCCCAGCTGAGGAACACTTTTCAGGGCAGATCTGAATTATGGCCCTCGAGGTGCAAGGCACTCAGCCCAAGCAGCCAGGGCTCACCCCCTTGGCCAGCTCCGGTGTCATTGACAGTTGGCACTCAGACTATAACACCCCTGAGCTCCATGGCGGGATGGCCAACCCTTAACACTTCTCCGTGCCAACTTGGTACTCACCCTTCCCGAGCGCAGCAGGTCATCGAATCTTTTGAGGCACTGCACCCACGTGTTCCACATAACATCGTGGCTGCTGTCCTGGGCTGCCATCTCCTCCCAAGCTCTTTCAGTTTGATGCGGTGGCCTCCTGCTTCCATCCCTGGGGACGAGTGTGTCCCTCCTGCTGCCACCTCCTCCAACAGCACCGCAACGCACTTGTCTGAAAACTGGGTTGGGGGGGGGAGGTGGCTGGAAATGAGTGGCCACCCAACCTGCCCTCCCATCTCGCATCTCCTTCCATTGCTGAGGCCATGGCTTCACTCTGCAGAACGCCCAAGAAATGTTCTTCCTTGGCAGCCTTCAAGGAGCTGCCTGTGCCATTTTTATTTTAAAATACCTGCTGGGTCACCATTGGACTTGGCGTCCGACAGGCCCCCCAACCCCCACTCAGGCCTTCCTGACCATTGGGAAGCTGCATTTTATTAATTGGCCAGCCAATGTGAAATCGTGGTCGTGGGCCAATCGCAAGCAGGGGCTTGTTTCCCGACCGGTCCCGGGCCCATCAATCGCGCCCACCCGCCAAGGGTAAAATTCAGGCCCATGCCTGCAGTTCTAATCAGCATGCAGTTTCAGACCATCAATAAATCAGACTGCCACACAGTTGGTTGGCACGTTAATTGGTAGTGCCAAAGAACCAAAAGTCCAAGAGGAAGAGGATCAATGTCTTAGCTCTAAAGCGTCCTGAATGAAGAGAGGAATTCCAATCTTCACACATCCAACTCAATTTCAGAACAGTGATGTGGTAAAGTGGAGTACCATGTACCTTTAAGAGAATACAAGTGGACTGACCACGTGACAGTACTGACCAATCAATGTACAGTGCGGGCTACTGGTTAACCACAAGTCCAGAGCTGGAGGTGGTTGTGGGAGCACTCAAGGATTTAGTGCTCTGCCTTCTGTTGCAATAAACAATCACAATTTGTTCTTATGTCAGTCTCTCTCCGTTATTGATAGCGAGCATCAACTAACAAGTGTACATGAAGGCGTGCAATTCAAATTTACTTGACTAGTAAATCATAAACTTTAGGCATAAAAGGTGGGATCAAATAAAGTCAGCTGTACTTGATCCCTGCACCCAGGCCATTAGGTTCCAGCACCATCGTCACCAGGACTGGTTTGATCAAAACAGTGCTCAAATATATGACCTTCTAGAACAAAAACAAGCAGACTTCATTGTCTGGCAGAGCAATCCAAGGTCGTAAGTCAAGAGGGCAGCATTCCAACAGCTACAGGCTGACACCCAAAAGGAACATGTTTAGGCACTGTGCTTTTTTTGAATTGAACAAAAATACTGCGGACAATAGTTCCCTAGTGAATTCTCCATGACAATGCTAATACCACTCAGAGTCAACTTGCCAACCAATTGGTGCTTTTTTCTCATACAATATAAATTTTTGCTCCCTTTGAAATTTGGTATTCTTGCATCTGTCCTGATAAGTACAAGAAGAAAAGTTTCGACAGCATGTCTCTTTTTTCAAATATGCTCAATAAGTCAGTCAGCACCTCTGGAGAGAGTTTCAGAGTTAATGTTTCAGGACAATCATCTTTCATCAGAAATGGAAGATGCTAGAGATGAAAAGATTTTAAGCAGAAGAGATCCAACGGAAGGGGGTTGGGGGTACGGGGTGGGGGGTGGCGGCAGCAGTACAGGGGAATATCAGAAAGGGAAGGTTTGTAATAGAGGGGAGGGCAGGAATGAATAAATAACAAAAGGGATGATAGCGCAAGACCAAAAAGTTAAGATAATCAGACAAATAAAGAATGAGAAGATGGGTCCAGAGGAGGTGTGAGTGGCAACAGTAGAATAACAGTGGGGGAAAGCAGCACAGAAAAGCCTGCAAAGAAGGGATGGCTTTGTTTTATACATATTCTTTCATGAGATATGAGCATCCCTGGCAATGCCAGCATTTGATGCCCATCCTAATGGCCCTTGAGAAGGGGTAAGGAGCACCCCACTGGCCAGGCACTAATAGATGTCTGGCCCAAGCACCAGCCCACACCCTGTGGCTCTGGTACAGATATGCTCCATTACCAATACCTATTGTCTCAGAAAATGTGTTTGGTGATTAAGGTCTAAAGTTGTTAATTCAATGATAGGGCTGGAAATCTTGTCAGGTCCCTAGTAGAAACATGAGGTGTTTTTCCTCCAGCTTGCATTGAGTTTCATTGGAACAGTGCATGGGGTACAAGGACAGAGAGTGAGACTGGGACAGGAAAATGAGGTAGCAAGCGCCTGGAAACTCAAGAGTTACACCTGTGGGCTGACTGGTGATTCTCAGTAACTCAATCAGCCAATGTGCATTTGGTCTTCCCAAAATAGAAGAGACCACATAGTGATCAGCAAATACAGCATGCAGCAACAATTTCTGTGCTACTGAAGTCTGATTACTTCAGGAAGCTTCAGCTTGCCAACTAGGACTCTCATTTCCTGCAGTTCAATTCAGTGGAACACTGGCAGCTTCACGACAGCTTTTCACTACACAGCTGCTTTCCTGAGAGTTGTGAATTAAAATGATGTACCGTATATAGTTGTAAGCTTCACAAGATTGGTGACATTTGATCCGGCCGGACTCCGGGCGAGATTCGCCAAATTTGCCTTGATCCTGGATGAGGTACCCCAAATTGTTACAGTCCGGGTGAGGAGAGATGAACTGGCTCCCCTTCTTTATTCAACCCCCTCTGTTGGTTGCAACAAGGTTAAGTTAAAAAGAAACCCTCCCCTTGTGGATACATTTTCCCAGTCCAAATGCATTTATGTTTTAAAAGGAGCCAATTTAGCCAAGCTTTCTTGAGTTAAAGAAAGAATGAGTTTATTAGTTACTAAAATGTGAGAAAAAAAATCGCAACATACATACACACAGATTAGAAATGAGAAGTGAGTCCAAAAATAAAACTTTAAAAGATACATGATTCAGTCTTTGGCTCATAAGGAGTAGATGATGAAACATTGCAGCTGTTAAGTTGGGTGATTCCAGTAGAGCTGACTTTGGCAGTTGAGCAGTTGGCTTGGAAATTATTGGTTCTGCAGGTTAGCTGAAAGGAGTTGCCTTGTTTCCTTTTTGATTGTGGCTTTGCTGACTTGTGACTTGCTTCCAGCAATCAGAAACAGAGGACTTTTTTACCTGCAAGTGCAGGGATTCCTAATTGATGTTCTTCAGCTGTGAACTTCACAGCACACCCTCACACACCAGACTGGAACACCAAAACTAGCACGCAGAACTAGGGTTGCGGTTGGTTTTTAACCCTTTTTCTTGTATATTCCTGTATTTTTCACCCAGATCTGCTTTCTTTTCAACTCACATCATGTACACAGTCTGGGACATAATTCACAGGAAATGGTTTCTGATAAGATGGTAATCAGCCTTCATTACCTCCGCAGCCAAGGAGATTACAGTTCAGTTTTTGCATTGCATCTTTTCCTTTGAAGTGTCTCTGTCTGAAGTAGGCCTTGACACTTTTTTAGGTATGACATTCCGTTCTCTGGACTAGTTGGTCAAGTGTAATCCACATAGGAACTTTCCAGCAAGTGCTTACTTTACAGTCTCAGCCAGCTCTTGCTTGTATGTCCTTTTTAAAAAAAAAGTACATACCTTACTTAAAAGTTCAAAACGTCCATAAATAATTTGGGGCAATGATCCGTGGTCATGATACTGTTGATTCATCAACTTTGTGTCATAGTTTTACTGGTTTGAATTACTATTGGCTGTATTTAATCAGCCCACTGGTTAGAGAATTGGCAGGAACCCCCCATCAGTTCCATGAGGGAGGCCCAATGTTATTAAGTAGCTTTCAGGCGCTTAAATGGCCAGCTGGGGTCTTCCTAGGGATTCAGGATCCCGGCGATGGAAGCACCGCCCACTGAGAACTGCCACCTAATCAGAGACCGGCTCCTTATTACCATCAGTCTCTGCAGAGGGGCCCTGGTAGCAGCCAGTAATGCACCCACCAGAGGCCCAGAATCATCGAAGGACCCCAGGCCAAAGGTGAGTGAGGGTGGGATGGGGATCACGGGGTGAAAGATGCAGGAAAGGGGCTCGGAGGAAAGGTCAGTGGGTTGCTTTCAGCAGCCTCTCCCTTCCCTTCAGAGTGCTGATAATGATTAAATCCAGTCCTGTATCACCACAAGTAAAGGCGCACTCTCATCCTCACCAATCTGCATTGGTTCCCTGTTGCTTCTTTTTAATTTCTTAGTTTTGATGAATGACACTAAAATCAAATTGTATTATGTGGAAATTACGCTAATTGTTACTCTCCTTAAGAGACAGTTTAAAATAAACCAGTTTGTTGATTGACACTTGGCCTCATCTCATGATAGTATCAATTAGTTCGGAGATAAGAGAAATACACGAGTTCGCAGTATGCAGTTCATATAAAATAGAGTATTCATTGTTAATACGCCATAAATCATCCTCTCCTATGAGTAGTACAGGTAATTCAAGACCATAAATAATGTGCTTTCTGTGTACAACAAAAACAAAAATACCTGGAAAAACTCAGCAGGTCTGACAGCATCTGCGGAGAGGGATACAGTTGACGTTTCGAGTCCGTATGACTCTTCATCAGAACTAAGGAAATAGAGGAATAAGGTGAAATATATGCTGGTAGAGGGGGGTGGGACAGGTAGAGCTCGATAGGAGGCCAGTGATAGGTAGAGGCAAAGAAGGGATTGCCAAAGATGTCATAGACAAAAGGACAAAGGAGCGTTGACAGTGATGACATTATCTAAGGAATGTGCTAATGGGGACATTAAGGGTAGCAAGCAAGACAAGCTAGTGGCAGATGGCCCTAGTCGGGAGAGGGGTGGGGGGAAGGGATCGAAATGAGCTTTCTGTTTATTTGTGTTTTATATTTATTCTTTCATAGGAAGTGGGCATCACTGGCAAGGTCAACATTTGATGCCCACCCCTATTTGCCCTTGAACTGAGTGGCTTGTCACACCACTTCAGAGGGCAGTTAAGAGTCAGTCACATTGCTGTGGGTCTGGAGTCACATTTAGGCCAGACCAGAAAAGGATGACAGATTTCCTTCCCTAAAGGACATCAGTAAACCAAACAGGTTTTTATGACACTCGACACTGGTTTCATGGTCACCTTTACTGAGGAGATAAATGATACTGAATCTGAGCAGATTCGGAATTTATTTCCATAGCCGAACTAGGAACAAAGCTAACGTGTATAATTGTAATTTCCTTTCTAATTCATTGCAGATGCTCTGTGTATAACTATCTATACATTTTTGTTTTTTTATTGTAACTTTGCAATACAATCCTGGATTATATATCTCACCTAGGTTCTTTATTATTGAGAAACAGAAATAAGACAAAACATTTGTCACTTAAGTGTAGCAAATGAGTGTAACGCAGGCTGGGTTGCTCTTCAACATAACTGACACATTCAGCAAAAGATTCCATTTACGAGCAATTCATTGTAACAGATCATCATTTTTTATCCACCTCAGCTTAAGTCTCAGAGGTTTGATGATGTCTGTGGCAGTGAATCCGCTCCCTTCATTCTTACAAAATAACCTTATGAACCTGCATTATTATACCAGATGCTAATTTTGTGCAGTTATCGACTGTGCATTCAGGTTAAAATATAGTCAGCTGAAGTGCACGTGCTGGTTTTTTATCATGTGCATGACACGTTCAGTTCTGTATAATACTTTCCACCAAGCTGAACAATTGACCTTGATTTCTGGTTCTCTATTGACTTGATTCAATGCCCTAAAATGACAGAGGTTTTTGTTTTTCCCAGTTCCACACATGGTTTGGATTTATGTGTTAGGATGAAAATATCATGTCAATGTCAAACCTTCTTTAGTTCTGAAACTTAATAGATAGTGCTAAAATTGTATTCCAATGTGGTGTATATTATTTATATATATATTGCATTCCAACTGTAAATCACTTCATAAAAGTTATGGAAATGTGGAACTCTCTCCCCAAAAAGCTGTTGAGTTTTGTGCGTAATTAAAATGTTTTAAATTGAGATTCACAGATTTTTGTTCGGTAGGGATATTAAGGGTTGGTTAGCTTAGATTTGTGGTGTAGAATAACGCCAACACTGTCGGTTCAATAGCCCTACTGACCGAGGTAGTTCTTGGTGGCTAATCTCCTTGTCCTGCCCCCTAGTGATAGGGTGGCATAAAGCGTGATTAGTAACCCCTCGGATGATGAGTAAGCGATCTAAAGAGATAGAGGTATTAAGCTTTACAGAATGAAGGTGGATAAATGGATTGAATGGCAAACCAGACTTGAGGGACTGAATAGCCTGTTCTTTTTATTGCTCTTTCATTGAACTATTATTTATTGGTCCAGAATCACAGCTTGCAGGCTGTGGATGCTGTTATTTAATTCAAGGATTAGTTCATCCACTTTTTGCTGGCATTTCCGCTATCATTCCCCACCTTCAGACATTCATCTGTTCTAAACTGTTGATGTTAATTGGATCCCAAGCCAGATGGTGCAATATGAAAGTAAACACAAATCCTTTTGTTGATAGTTGGTTTATTTACAGAATGCAGCAATACGCATGTCTACCTTCTACCCCAGTGTCTCAATCATCCATCTTTATACTCTGAGTAAAAAAAAATACAAATGAACAAATTAGCTCATAAACAAACCAACAAATTGACAGCCCTTCAAAGAAGCACTGTAACAAGAAACATATTTTTTAAAAGAAACTTATCTAATTTAAATTAAAATAAATATTTGAAAGTCAATGGTGCACTCCAGACCCCACCGTGCCCACCGGCAACGGAAGGCTTCAAGTGTACCAGCGGACACCGTGTGCTCCCTCTTCAAGGGCAGTAGCCACAAACATAGCCATGGAAGAAGGGCAGACAGTCGGGCCGGATGACTCCTCAGCCACATGCTGCCTGGACCTTGTTATTGGTTATCTTGGCCAGGCCCAGGAGCAGGCTTACAAGGAGTCCTCCTCCCTCCCTGCCCCCCCCCCCCACATTGGGTGGCCAAAGATCAGGAGCGTTGGGGGTGAAGTGCAGACAAAAACTTGAGGAGCAGCCCCTTCAAATAATCAAAAAGTGGCTGTAACCTCGCACAACCTATGTAAACTTGGAACACGGACTCCTCAAAGGCTGCAGAAAATCTAGACGACCTGGGAGTCCGTGTGCCATCTTAAACTTCTATTACACAATAGGCAACACTCACCACACAAAATCCCTGATGGCAGAAGGGAGGACTGCCACTCAGAGAGCCTCCCACTCCTTGTGCTTCCAGATGGCTGGAGCATGTGCAGCAGCCCAAAGAGTCAAAATTTCACCCCCAGATGGTGTCAATCCACCAACGTTTTGGTTAACAGCCAAACACGCTGACCAATTGCTCCACTCATCCCTCTTTTATGCTCTTTTGAGGACCTGTAAAATTAACCAGACTAATTAATCAAATTAACTGAATTAACCAAATTGACAGCCCCTTAAGGGGGAGCTGGAACCAAGGGGTAAGGATTTAAAGGAAACATAACAAATTAAAACAAAACGTCATTTTGGGGGTTAATGATGCACTCCAGCCCCCATGGTGCCCACCGGTCACAGAAAACCTCAAGCGGGCCAGTGGACACCATATGCTTCCTCTCCAAGGACACCTGTCCGTGAATGAGGCCACAGAAGAGGGGCAGACAGTCAGGTTGGATGACCCCTTCAACCACCCAGTGCCTGGACCTATGAAGGGCCACCTTGACCAGGCCCAGGAGCAGGCTTCCAAGACAGTCCACTTCCCTGCCTGCTCCCCTCACCCTTCCCCACCAGGTGACCAAAGATCAGGAATGTGGGGCTGAAGTGCAGCCAAAGCTTGAGGAGCAACTACCTCAGAAAACTATGAAGTGGGTGCAATCTCCCACAACCTATGTATGCTTGGAACACAGAGTCATCCCTCTTTTAGATAGTTGCAGCAACATACGCTTTAACACGCATGTTGTAGTCTAGAACACTTCCCTTTATCATCAAGTACTTACAGTGGAACGTGAACCCAGAGCTTCTGGCTTAGAGGCAGGGATGAAACTCACTGCAACTCAAGACCCTCTCCCTCTTCTGAGTGCTCCAAGTACCTAATTAAACAATGCTCTTCACATCATATCACATTTCTAATCCATTGCATTTCTATTTCTCTTTAGCTCTGAAGGAAAGTCATAAGGGAGGGTGTTGGAGGCGGGTTGCCTCACATCCTTTTAAAATGTACCTGGATGAGCACTTGGCACGTCATAACATTCAAGGCTATGGGCCAAGTGCTGGTAAATGGGATTAGGTAGGTAGGTCAGGTGTTTCTCACGTGTCGGTGCAGACTCGATGGGCCGAAGGGCCTCTTCTGCACTGTGTGAACATGTGATTCTGTGATATGGATTTGAAACATTAACTCTGTTTCTCTTTTCACAGATGCTACCAAATCTGCTGAGTTTTTCCAGCATTTTCTATTTTTAATGCCCTTCACATGCGTATTTTAACAACATAATTTACATGCCATTAACAGTTGATATTCTCTCGGGATGGCCAGGTTACTTAACAGCTAAAAACAAAAAACTTCGGATCCTGGAAATCAAAAACAAAAACAGAATTACCTGGAAAAACTCAGCAGGTCTGGCAGCATCGGCAGAGAAGAAAAGAGTTGACATTTCGAGTCCTCATGACCCTTCAACAGAACTAGGTGAATCCAAGGAAGGGGTGAAATATAAGCTGGTTTAAGGTGTGTGTGTTTGTGTGTACGTTGGGGGGGGTTGGTCGTTGGGTGGGGGGAGAGAAGTGGAGGGGGGGACAAGCAAGCAGTGATAGAAGCAGATCATCAAAAGATGTCACAGACAACAGAACAAAAGAACACAGTTGGTGATATTATCTAAACGAATGTGCTAATTAAGAATGGATGGTAGGGCATCAAGGTATAGCTCTAGTGGGGGTAGGGGGGAGCATAAAAGATCTAAAAATATTTAAAAATAATGGAAATAGGTGGGAAAAGAAAAATCTATATAATTTATTGGAAAAACAAAAGCAAGGGGGAAGAAACAGAAAGGTGGGTGGGGATGGAAGAGGGAGCTCAAGACCTAAAGTTGTTGAATTCAATATTCAGACTGGAAGGCTGTAAAGTGCCTAGTCGGAAGATGAGGGGTTGTTCCTCCAGTTTATGTTGGGCTTCACTGGAATAATGCAGCAAGCCAAGGACAGACGTGGGCAAGAGAGCAGGGTGGAGTGTTAAAATGGCAAGCGACAGGGAGGTTTGGGTCATTCTTGCGGACAGACCGCAGGTGTTCTGCAAAGCGGTCACCCAGTTTACGTTTGGTCTCTCCAATGTAGAGGAGACCACATTGGGAGCAACGAATACAGTAGACTAAGTTGGGGGAAATGCAAGTGAAATGCTGCTTCACTTGAAAGGAGTGTTTGGGCCCTTGCACGGTGAGGAGAGAGGAAGTGAAGGGGCAGATGTTACATCTTTTGCATGGGCATGGGGTGGTGCCATAGTTGGCAGTTGAGGAGTAGGGGGTGATGGAGGAGTGGACCAGGGTGTCCTGGAGGGAATGATCCCTACGGAATGCTGACAGGGGGGGGTGAAGGGAAGATGTGTTTGGTGGTGGCATCATGCTGGAGTTGGCGGAAATGGCGGAGGATGATCCTTTGAATGCGGAGGCTGGTGGGGTGATAAGTGAGGACAAGGGGGACCCTATCATATTTCTGGGAGGGAGGAGAAAGCGTGAGGGCGGATGCGCGGGAGATGGGCCGGACATGGTTGAGGGCCCTGTCAACGACCATGGGTGGAAAACCTCGGTTAAGGAAGAAGGAGGACATGTCAGAGGAACTGTTTTTGAAGGTAGCATCATCGGAACAGATGCAACAGAGGCAAAGGAACTGAGAGAATGGGATGGAGTCCTTACAGGAAGCAGGATGTGAGGAGCTGTAGTCAAGGTAGCTGTGGGAGTCGGTAGGCTTGTAATGGATATTAGTGGACAGTCTATCAACAGAGATTGAGACAGAGAGGTCAAGGAAGGGAAGGGAAGTGTCAGAGATGGACCATGTGAAAATGATGGAGGGGTGGAGATTGGAAGCAAAATTAATAAATTTTTCCAAGTCCTGACGAGAACATGAAGCAGCACCGAAGTAATCATCGATGTACCGGAGAAAGAGTTGTGGAAGGGGGCCAGAGTAGGACTGGAACAAGGAATGTTCCACATACCCCATAAAGAGACAGGCATAGCTGGGGCCCATGCGGGTACCCATAGCCACACCTTTTATTTGGAGGAAGTGAGAGGAGTTTAAGGAGAAATTGTTCAGTGCTTAACAGCTAACCAGCCCTCAGACACACCTGAACAATGCGGAACAGAAAATTGAAATATAAAGTATAGATTTTTTCTTTCATTTTTATCTGGATGGTTATGAATTTGAAACCCAGGGCAGTCTGTGATTTTGATATGATGAGTAACATTTTTCTATTTGTGGAACATTGTGAAAAGTAGATGTGTGTAAAGTAGTGAAGCGATGGGAGAAAGTAGCAATGGGGTAATCCTTCATTTTGTCATTGTTTCCACCTACCAGCAACAAGTGTAAGACAAAAACTTGCTTGAAATTGTTGTGGCCTCATTAAAGGTCTATTCAATCATGAATAAGCAACAAGTGCAGCTATAGAGTGATGCTGAAAGGAAAGTATCCTATGGAAATTCAAACATTAAGTAATTGAGGATTACAGTTGCACAGAATTGTTGTAGTTGAAGAGCAATGATTAGTCTTGCTGCTTGGTCATCGTAGGAATGGATGTAGAGACCATTTCCAGTTATTTAGTTGTGATGAGGGGAAAGTGGTCTAGGATTATGTGGGAGGCTTATGAGTTACAGCAGATACTACCCCAAGCAGCTTGCCTACTTTCTTAGTGTCAGCTAGTGGGAAGATGACCGGGAGCACCCAGTTTACCATGTCTGACATGTCTCGCCGAGTCTATGAACACCTGAAGGGATAGTTAACCATTTGCAGTATACCACCAATGAAATCACCAGTGCCCAAGTATTTCATAGTTAGGGGACATTTTGAAATTTAATCCCATGACTTTAACCCAGGAATCATATAGCCCGTGCATGTTATCTCAATGAGAAGAAAAACCTGATGCAGGTTTATGATCTTAATGAACATCTTAATGATCACTGGACTGTGCAAGAACTATATTCAGGAAAGGGCAACTTCATCCTTGTCAACACATTAATACTTCTGCTAGCAGTAAACTGATTTTCCTTGCTGTTTCATGCCAATATTTAAGGGGTGCCAGAGAGGGGTTAGATGTGTATTGAACGTGGGGTGAAAAGGCCGGCGGGGAGCAGGGTGGGGGTGGCGGTGGAGTAGAATTTAGAAGTCAGGAAACCTGGAAGAAAAGCAGAATGCTGGAAATCTGAAATATAAACAAAAATTGCTGGAAAAACTCAGCAGGTTAAGCAGCATCTGTTTAGAGAGAGAAACAGTCTATATTTCAGGTCTATGACCTTTCATCAGAACTGGGAAAAGTTAGGGATGTAAGGTTTTGATCGAGGGCTGGGTGGAACATGGAAGAAGGGAAGGTCTGTGATAGGATGAAAGACAGGAGAGTTTGAGTGACAGGAAAGTTAGTCCTCCAGGCCAAAGGGAAAGGTGATGGCACAAGATAAGAAACAAAAGATGTGCCTAGAGAACCTGTGCTGCTAACTGAAAGGAGAAACAGACGAAACAAGGTGGGGGGACACAGTTTACAGTCTGAAATTGTTGAATGGGGAGGCAGTGGTGTAGTGCTAACATCAGCAGGTGAGTAATCCAAAGGCCCAAGCTAATGCTCTGGGGATGTGGTTTCGAAACTGGTCAAGTTTAATTTCAGTTAGTAGATCTCGAATTTAAAAAAAAGCCAGTCTCAATAATAGTGACCATGAAACCATTGTTGGTAAAATGCCCTTTAAGGAAGAAAATCTGCCGTCCTTACCTGATCTGACCTACCTGTGATTCCAGACCCACTGCATTGTGGTTGACTCCTAAATATCCTCTGAAGTAGCCTAGCAAGCCATTCGGTTGTATCAAGCCGCTACGAAGCCTACAAAAAGGAATGAAGCTGGGTGGATCACCTGGCATTGACCTAGGCACTGGAAATGATAACATCAAATCCAGCCCTGTCGACCCTGCAAAGTCCTCCTTACAAACATCTGAGGGCTTGTGCCAAAATTGGGAGAGCTGTCTCACAGACATAACTATGGGTATACCTATGCTACATAGACTGCAGCTCTTCAAGAAGGAGGCTCACCACCACCTTCTCAAAGGCAATTAGGGATGGGCAATAAAAATGCTGGCCTAGCCAGCAACACCCACATCCCATTAAAAGAACAAAAAAAACTCAATGTTGAACCTAGAAGGCTCTAAAGTGCCTAATTGAAAGATGAGGTTACATTGAGTTACTCTGGAACAGTGCAGTAGGCCAAGGACGTTGGTGTCAGCATGAGAGCAAGGTAGGGAATTAAAATAACAGGCTACTGGAAGCTCTAAGTAATGCTTTTTTAATTCATTCATGGGACGTGGGCATTGCTGGCTAGGCCAACATTTATTGCCCATCCCTAATTCCCTTGTTCAGAGGACATTTAAGAGTTAACCACATTTCTGTGGGTCTGGAGTCACATGTAGGTCAGACCAGATAAGGATGGCAGATTTCCTTCCCTAAAGGATATTGATGAACCAGATGGGTTTTTACAACAATCAAAACTGCTTTCATGGTCATCATTAGACTTTTAATTTTTTTATTGAATTCAAATTCTACCATCTGCCCAGTGTAAAGGAGACCATATTGTGAGTAGGGAGTAGACCATACACTAGATTGAAAGAGGCACATATAAATCGCTGCTGCAACTGCAAGCAGAGTTTGGGACCTTGGACGGTGAGAAGGGAGGAGGCAAAAGGGCAGGCGTTCCACCTTCTACATTAGTACATCGATGGGGGGGAGGGGGCGGGTGCAGAGGGATCAGGGAGGAGAGGAGAAGATTTCTGGACTTAATTGGGTTGGGGTGTGGCTGTAGGAGGAGATTGAACATGGGATGGGGCAGGTGGGGTTAGTGAGGAGGAGATTGAAGGTTGTGGAGGACATGAGGAAGGCATTGGATAATGGTGGAGGGACGTTCGGTATGGGGTACTGACTGCTGAGGAGAGTAACAAAATAGTTTGGTGACCTTGAGAGACTCACTCATGAGATCGCATTACATAGGATATACAGCACAAAAACAGACCATTTGGCCCATCCAATGCTTCCAGCATTTATGCTCCACTCAAACCTCCTCCCATCTTTCTTCACCAGCATGACCATCTCTTCCTTCCTCAGTCTTGTCTAGCCTCCCATTAAATACATCTGTACTATCCACTTCAGCCATTCCCCATGGTAGTGAGTTCCACATTCTTACCACTCTTTGGGTTAAGCACGGGCTGGTTTATTACGGTCTGTACCTTGTCTGTTGCGAATAGCGGCTGGGACATGCTGTTTGATCCGATCCACTAGTCTTTAGGACGTACGGCCTACATAGCTAACATCACACTGGCACTGAAATTCATAAACCACATTACACATTTGTGTGATGGGCAGAATATCTTTTTGGCTTGATGGCAGCATCCTGTTAGTAGCAAATACCACTCATGTTGCTACTGCATAGTAGCAGCATTAAATAACTAGCTTCACCTGTTGCTCAAATTTTTAAGATAACTTGCTCTTCCAGGGTAATCTGAGGTAGACTAGGCACTTTTCCGGGCTCAGTGTGACAGTTCATGAGACTGTGCCCAACCAGCTAGCGCCTGCAAAACTCAAAATACAGTGCCCAACTTTAGATGTGATACTGCGATTGGAAAACATCTACTAAATAATCCTCAATGTGCTAAAAATTACGCTGACAACCGATCTAAGATTGTCAGTTGGGCTTGCAGGGTGGTGCATTTGCATGTACTGGAAGCTACATATATTAATACAGAGCGCCCTGTTTTTAGCAAACAGAAAGAATATGTACACACATTGCACCTGTTTCAGCTAAACAAAATAAGTGACAGCCGTTTGCTGGTTCATTCCACAGGGCAATGCCTTGATCAGAGTTAAGATTCTGGTTTAAATTTCAAACAATGCTTGGCAGTTACATAGAAACAAAGAAACTAGGAGCAGGAGTAGTCTATTCGGCCCTTCAAGCCTGGTCCGTCATTCATTATGATCATGGCTGATCATCCAACTCAATAGCCTGCTCCCAATTTCTCCGTATCCTTTGATCCCTTTCCCCCCTAGAGCTATATCTAACTCCTTCATGAAAACATACAATGTTTTGGCCTCAACTACTTTCTGTGGTAACGAATTCCACAGGCTCACCACTCTCTGGGTGAAGAAATTTCTCCTTGTCTCAGTCCTAAATAGTCTATCCCATATCCTCAGACTGTGACCCCTGGTTCTGGACTCCCCCACCATCGGGAACATCCTTCCTGCATCTACCCTGTCTAGTCCTGTTAGAATTTTATAGGTTTCTATGAGATCCCCCCTCACGCTTCTGAACTCCAGGGAATATAATCCTAACTGACTCAATCTCTCCTCATATGTCAGTCCCGCCATCCCAGGAATCAGTCTGGTAAACCTTCGTTGCACTCCCTCTATAGCAAGAACATCCTTCCTCAGATAAGGAGACCAAACCTGCACACAATATTCCAGGTGTGGCCTCAGCAAGTCCCTGTATAATTGCAGCAGGACATCCCTGCTCCTGTACTTGAATCCTCTCACTATGAAGGCCACCGTACCATTTGCCTTCTTTACCACCTGCTGCACCTGCATACTTACCTTCAGCGGCCGGTGTACGAGGACACCCAGGTCTAGTTGCATATTCCCTTCTCTCAATTTATAGCCATTCAGATATTAATCTGCCTTCCTGTTTTTGCCACCAAAGTGGATAACCTCACATTTCTCCACATTATACATAATCTGCCATGCATTTGCCCACTTAGCTTGTCCAAATCACACTGAAGCATCCCAGCATCCTCCTCACAGCTTACCCTCCCACCCAGCTTTGTGTCATCTGCAAATTTGGAGATAATACATTTAGTTCCCTCATCTAAATTATTAATATATATTGTGAATAGCTGGGGTCCCAGCACCGATCCCTGCGGTATCCCACTAGTCACTGCCTGCCATTCGGAAAAAAACTTGTTTATTCCTACTCTTTGTTTTCTGTCTGCCAGCCAGTTTTCTATCCATCTCAATACACTACCCCCAATCCCATGTGCTTTAATTTTATATGCCAATCTCTTATGTGGGACTTTGTTGAAAGCCTTCTGAAAGTCCAAATAAACTACATCCACTAGCTCCCCTTCATCAACTCTACTCATTACATCCTCAAAAAATTCCAGTAGATTAGTCAAGCATGATTGATTCCCTTTTGTAAATCCATGATGACTTTGTGCAATTCTGCCACTGTTTTATGTGTTCAGCTATTAAATCTTTTACAATGGACTCTAGAATTTTTCCCACTACCGACGTCAGGCTGACTGGTCTATAATTCCCTGTTTTTTTCTTTCACTATCAGTCATCATTAACTGGTGCATTCTCCATGGCAATGCCTCAACCAATCAGAGTCCAACTGCCAACCTATCAGCACTCTCTTCTCAATCAGTATAAACTTGTTGCTTCCCTTGACATTGGTATTCTTGCGATTGTCCTGATGAGTGCAAGACGAAAAACTTTGGCAAAATATATTTTCTCAGCAATACAAAATGCCCTACCTCACATTTATCTGTGTTGAACTTCATTTGCCAATCATTTGCCCATTCCGCAAGTTTATTAATGTCTACCTGTAATTTGTTGAAGTCATCCTGAGTATTGACTACGCTGCATCCACAAATTTAGGAATTGTGTTTTTGATTCCTAAGTCCAAATTACTCATGTAAATTGTGAACAGTAGTTGTCTAAGCACTGATCCTTGTGGAACACCACTTCCCACCTTCTGCTGCTCTGAATAAACATCCTGTACTCTCTGCTTTTTGTCTTGAAGTCAGCTAGCGATCCATTCTACCACTCGTCCCCTGACTCCTCATCCTCTGACCTTATTCGTTAGTCTATTATAGGGCATCTTATTGAAGGCCTTTTAAAAATCCAGATAAACCACTTCTACTACATTACCATTGTCTACTCTCAGTTACCTCCTCAAGAAATCCAATAACGTTGGTCAAGCAAGATTTTCACTTTTGAAATCCTTGCTGACTATTTTCATTATTACATTTTTTTGTAGATGTTTTTCTATGCTCTCCTTTAGTAGGGTTGCCGCTATTTTTCCTATCTCTACTGCTCTTCCCGGTCTACAAGCAGTGTTGGAAAAGCTTTTACCTGTTTTGTCCAGCGGTCCTTGCTGAACTCCTGAGGCCTGGGAATCCTGGCCAGTCTGTATTAAAGCAGGGAGAGCCAGAAAATCTTAAGACTTGCAGCTGCATTAAAATATTTAATGAGGGCTCACTCCCTGTGTGTGGGTGAGTCACCCTGCCACCTTCTCCACCCCCATCCCACCTCCATTAAAACTCAAAGTAGTCATGTTTGAGATGGGTTGGGTTGAGATTTGAACTCTTTACATTTTAGCTTTCCATCCGAGCCAACACCCATCCCCATTTTGGGTTTTTAAATAACCCTCTCTGTGTTTAATGTCGTACTTATGTATATACACGTCTAGTTATTTTGCCCAAATATAGCTGTTTGTTGTTGTTGTATCTGATGGCTTTCAAAGAAGATAAAAGATAATGGAAGACGTCCTATGTAATCTCTGGTATGCTATACCAAAGTTAAGAATTACTTACTTGTTCATGTCACACTCTCCTACTCAATATACAAATAAGTGTGCAGGCTTCACTTTATGAAGGACTCTGTGTACTTAAGGAAGCTGCAATCTACTGTGAGCATCACTTAAAAATACTACAAATAGCCTGAGCTGGAACAGAGCTCAAGATACACATCATTTCAATAAAACTCCTGCAGCTATTTCAATTTCCTTAAGCAAGTTTGAAGAGATAAAGGAGGTCAAGGTTTGATAATATTGAAATCAGGCAAAGAGGGGCTTAATAATGATCCAATTTACTCCCTTATCCCTAACATTTTAAAAATCATATTTTGTCGGAGCAACCTGTTCTTGTGCTGAATAACTTTACCAATGACCATGGAGGAAACAGTTCACTTTAAGAAGCACTTGGATAGTAATTAACTATATATATTCTAAAGGAGCAGTGCTGTATCTTGCATTCAAGTAAATGATCTTGGTTGGACTTGACAAAGCTATTTTAATCTGAGTGTTCTATGCTGCTGTGCTTTCAAACTCAAGCATTCATTGGAACAAAATTTGAAATGCACTATTTGAACTCACAGCTTCGTCCAGAGTTTGAAATCCGGCCTCCACTGGCAGATCAATTTGCTTGTCCTCAGGGGGTGGAGTATACATAGGGTCACGGGGTGACTAACGGCATGGCAGCTGAGCAGTTTACAGTTAGGAAGAACAGAAAATCGGAAGAACCCATCACTCTGAAGAACAAGGCATAGTTGCATAGATTGTGTTAATGTAGAAGTACAAGACACGGAAAATCTCACTTTGTTGGTCTCGAGAAAGGATTGTGGTAAAACAATGATCCCGCTGGCAAGCTTTGTAAGGCTTGGCCATCTTCAGCAACCAGGCATCACTCCAGCTGGGATCAGCTAACTAAGCATTGGTCGGAAATTTAACACATTGGGGTGTTAAACTGCCCTTCTCAGGAGGGCAATTCATGATGAGAAACAAATGTTGGCCTTGCCAGTGATGCTCATATACCCTGAATGAATAAAAAAAAAATACTTGCTTGTCAGGTACTAAATGGCTTCTTTAGGTCCCAAAATGGCTGGCAGGAAAGAGACATGCTTTGCTGACTGGAAGTGCACAACCTGCCATTTTTCTTATTCATTTACGGGATTTGGGCTTCACTGGCTGGGCCAGCATTTATTGTCCATCCTAGTTGCCCTTCAGAAGGTGGTGGTGAGCTGTGTCCTTGAACCGCTGCAGTCCATGTGGTGTAGGTATCCCAATGGTGCTGTTAGAAAGGGAGTTCCAGGATTTTGACCCAGCGATGGTGAAGGAATGGCGATATATTTCCAAGTCAGGATGGTGAGTGGCTTGGAGGGGAACTTGCAGGCAGTGGCGTTCCCTTCTATCTGCTACCCTTGTCCTTCTAGATGGTAGTGGTCGTGGGTTTGGAAGGTGCTGTCGAAGGATGTTGAGGAGGATTCAGTGATGGTAATGTCATTGAACATCAAGGGGCGATGGTTGGATTCTTTCTTGTTGGAGATGGCTATTACCTGACACTTGTGTGGCGTGAATGTTACTTGCCACTTGTCAGCCCAAAGCCTGGATATTGTCCAGGTATTGTTACATTTGGACATCGACTGCTTCAGTATCTGAGGAGTCACGAATGGTGCTGAACATTGTGCAATCATCAGCGAACATCCCCACTTCTGACATTATCATGGAAGTAAGGTAATTGAAGAAGCAGCTGAAGATGTTTAGGCAAAGGACAGTACCCTGAGGAACTCCTGCAGTGATGTCCTGAAGCTGAGATGACTGACCTCCAACAACCGCAAACATCTTCCTTTGTGCTAAGTATCGTAAGGTTTGTCTTTTGGTAAGGACAAACAACAGGTGTACAATAGTGGAAATAGTAATACAGGGAGGATCAGTGCATAGCTTGAGGCCTGGTGGATGAGGGAGGACATCAGATTCTTGGAACATTGGGATCGGATCTGGGGCAAGAGACACCTATTCAAAAGGGGCACATTGTCTCAACAGGATTGGGACCAATGTACTCCTGGGGTGGTTCATTACTGTGGCTGGGGAGGGTTTAAAGTAAATTGGAAGGGGGATGGGCAGCAGCATTTAGAAGTAGAAAAGAGGAATAAGGGGCATAAAGGAGCTAGAATGTTGGAGAGGACCAGAGAAGGAATAATACCATATTTGACAGGAGCAGGCTAAGAAGGACAAGTTTAGAATGCATGTATATTAATGCACAAAGTGCAGTGAAATAAGATTGGTGAGCTACAAATTGTCACCTGGGAACATGATGTACTAACAATAACAGAAACATGGCATACAAATGGTGAGAGCAGGCTGCTTAATATTCATGGATACAAAGGCCTAGTTTTCATCTGCATGTCAGGTGTGCAGAGTCAGGAGAATTCCCAGCTCCGCAAATCTGGCTTTTAAAAAGGCCTGACTGAACATCAGATTTTTGTTCTGGGGTGAGGGGCTATATTAGTAGTCAGGATGGGCTATCCTGGAACAAGTATGGAGGATGTGGGTGTGGAAGCAGGCTGGGTGGAAGGCCTACCTCTGTGCACCAGCGCTGTATAGAAGTTATTCTAAAAAGAAAACACAGAAAATCATAAAATAGCCCTCCATCCCTCACACCCCCTCACTCCAAAACACTCCCCATGCACTATCCATGTCAACACAGCCAAGCTATGCCCCTCACCCACACCTCATGGTCCCTCATGCCCTCCATGAAACCTATGCCCCTCATACTCTTCATGCCAATCTATGCCCTCACCCTTCCATGGCTGTTTATACCCCCTTTGCCAACTTAGTGCTAATTCATGCCAACTCATGCCCACCAACCCAGCACCTTTTGACCTTACACCTATCATGTCAACTCACCCAGCATCAACAATGAGCAGACCTCAGGTCCCATGATGAGATTAAATTAAGTTTTCCAAGGCCAGGATTTTCAGCTCAGCATGTGGGCATGCGCCTGATGCGCCTGTGCATGAAATAGCACGTGATGACATCAGGCAAGCATCTCAACATCATCACGCTCTCGCGCGATGTCTCGGTCAACAGCTTGCGTGAGAGTCGGCGGCATGCCCGCCAACAATTAAGAGGCCTATCAAGGCCCTTAAACAGCTGAAAGCAAAACACTGCGGATGCTGGAAATTTGAAACAAAAACAGAAAATACTGGAAAAACTCAGCAGGTTTAACAGCATCTGTGGAGAGAGGAAAAAAACAGTTAACATTATGAGTCCGTATGACTCAAAGAGGACTCACATGGACTCGAAACATTAACTGTTGTTTTTCTCTCCCTTAAGCAGCTAATTAAGTAGGATTTTTAGCTGCCTGTCCAACATCACAGTTGGCGGGTGGGCGAATAGGCCAAGTGGCCTTTGCATTTTTAGTGAAACCTCATATACGGGCAGGATGAGGTTTTCAATAATGAATAAAAAAACAATAATTTTTTTTTTAAACCCAGTCTTAACATGTCTCTCTTCATGTGACTGAGTCACATGCGGGTCATGTTTATGTTAATTATAGATTCTTCTTTCTTCATTTAAAAAATCTTCAGCTTCCTGAGGTAGCTCTGTGCTTTCAGAGAGCTTTCAGTGAGTGCACCCCCGCGCAAATGCAAACTTCAGCGGTCACACTCCTCCCGCACCCCCCCACCCCCCGGTTAATTGGTCAGTCAATGTGAAAGCGTGGAAGGGGCCCTAACGCAGGCGGAAGACCAATCGGCGACCACTCCCAGGCCCACCCACCCAACAAGGGGAAAATCCTGCCCCAGTGTCTATTGCAGACTTTACTTTTTAAAGAAGTTCATTCATTTACTACATTTACATTCCTTGAACTACATTATCCTTATAACAATGAACATTTCATTCAAATGCATCATCCCTTATTTAAAAAAAAGCATTTGAATTCATAGTCCCACTTCAGAGCCCATAAACACTTGCAGCTGTCAGTCTAACTGTGAAATGGCAGACACCCTACTGCGGTAATCAATCTTGCAGCACTAATACAGCCATGGTAGCCTGAAGGCTTATGTCAACAGGCAGAGTAAAATAGCTAGCAATCATTTTTGACATCCAAGGCATTCTTTTCAAAGAGTTAAATGGTAGGAGTTTTAAATGTCTTAACAGCTTGACAGCTCCCTTTGACAGTTCATCTTAACATCTTTGACAGTTGTCTTTGACAGTTCCAATGAGTTTATGCATTTTTACTCACATTCATACCTACTTTTAGAAATCCTAAATGGCACCTTACCTCTCCCAAAAGGAATTAACAGAGAGTAAACAGAAAGTCATTAACTTGATGCCTTTTCCTCTAAATATAAAGACACTAACTGATAAGCCACTGTTAGTTGTGAACAATCTTCACACCTCTCATCACCACAAGGGATTATGAGACTTTGGATAACAATAATGAATTACCGCTGGCCTTATATGGCAAGTGACTTAGCATTCTGGTACAGGTCACATGATAACAGTGACCATCTCGCCTTACCTGCAAAAAGCATCGGAAAGGGCAAGGCAAAGGCAGATCCATAGAGAACCATCTGAAGAGTTTCAATCCAGGGAGAGACAGAGAAAATCATCTAGAAATGGTCTCAGCTTCTGCTGTAAGTAACTAGGCAGTTTAAAAGTGCCACACCAGCAAAATCAAAAGAAAGGGACCTTATTCCCCCCTGCAAACCCCGATTCCATCTACTAAGCTCACCTGTTAAAGCAAACTCTGATAATTCATCACAGCTGCAGAGAAAATTGTACAACTTCAAAATGTGCAATATTACAAATGCAATATCTTGACTTCAAAATTATCAGGCTGCACTGAATATGGACCAAATTGATTCAATTTTTAAAAACCTATCACTTTACCTTCACTTTATGTGTGTATGTGTGAATAACTTTATAAGTAACATCCAGAGCAATAGCATGAAATAAACTAACCTTTTCTTTTTTAAGTAAAAAGGCTTTTGCAATAAATGTGGAATCAGGGCTGGCTTCTTAAGAAAAACAGTAACTTTTATTTACAGGCTCCTGGTGAGGCCAAATGCTTGATCCAAGGCCAAGGCTAAAAGCCTCCACCCCTAAGATTACCCGCACTTAGGGCGGATTCATTTGCACAGTCACATAATCCCCATAAAGGTAAGAAATGGTTTAACTTACAATTACTAAATTCCTCCCCCTTTAATTTTGTTTTACCCTCCCATTTATAAAAACATCTTAACCCATATTATATGTAATTATATATAGTTCATGCCATTATAAATTTAGTCTTTGAGGAGGTTTTCGGATTTGGTTAGAGCGATGCAACTCTACAACTGGAGGTTCTTCCATTGGACCGACTTGAACAGGAACTGCAGCTTCAGGGACATCCCTAGACCATGGAAGTTCAGAATTATTTACTTCAACAGAGACATCAGGTATGTCTATTCTTTGTCAATCTGGAACCTCAGGGGTTGAAGCTTCATCTTCAATTTCAGGTGGAACAATCTTGTTTTCTACTTCTATCTATTAAGGTCATGTTTCAGAGACAATTGTACCAGGGGCTCATCTTGGTCAAGTTGCAAAATTTTGTACAAAAACTGTCTCTTCCACAGTAAGCTCTCGACCTTTACTGTGAATGTCATGATTCACTTTCTGACTACCCTGATTTCTCTCCACCTTCTCCTCTAAATTAGGGAATACTAGACTCAACCTCTTACAGTTGGTGCTTCATTAACAATTATTAAGGTATTAAATTAGTGGACGCATGAGGAGTTGTACGATAGCTGAATGGGAATCTTGAAATTTTCATTTCTAATGTTCCCTCTGATAGTTTCTTCATGCCTGTTTTAAAGGTTTGTACTGCTTTCTGCTAATCTACTCGATTAGGAATGATATGGTGTTGTTCTGACGAATTTAATCCCATTTAGGTTCACAAATCTTTGCAGTTCAGCACTAGTGAAAGCAGTATCTGGCACAATAACTTCAGGTGAACCATGAACACTGAAACTCTGGTGCAGTTTTTCAGTGGCTGCAGATGAAGTGGGTGATCTCACTTCAAATACATCCGTCCACTTCGAATGTGTGTCAATGATCAATAAAAACATGGTACCTAGAAATGGATGAGGCCACTCCCAGGGATGCAGTGGAGCTGAAATGGGCAACTTCTGTTGTTGCAGACACTGGAGACAGTGTTTCACCATTTTTTCTATATCACTGTCTATACCTGGCCAGCAGATATAATTTTGTGTGAGCATCTTCACTTTTGAAATACTAGGGTGTGCACTTTGAAGTTCTTGCAAAAATGGTTCTCTTCCTTGCAGAGGGACTCTTGCTCCCCATAACAAGATACGATCATGGCAACTCAGTTCAGATCTACAGGCAAAGAATGGCTTTAATTCTTCAGAGACTTGCGCATTTGACCATCCTTGTGATACGTGTTCACGGACTCTTGCTAAAATTGGATCCCGATTTGATTTTTTTATTCATTCAACAGATGTAGGCTTCGCTGGCTGGGCCAGTATTTATTGCCAATCCCCAGCTGCCCTTGAGAAGGTGATGGTGAACTGCCTTCTTGAACTGCTACAGTCCATGTGGTGTAGGTGCATCCACACTGCTATTAGGAAGGGGGTTCCAGTATTTTGACCCAGCAACAGTGAAGGAACGGCAATATATTTCCAAGTCAGGATGGTGAGTGAATTGGAGGGGAACTTCCAGGTGGTGGTGTTCCCATGTGCCTGCTGCCCTTGTCCTTCTAGATGGTAGTGGCCGTGGGTTTGGAAGGTGTTGTCTAAAGAGCTTTGGTGAATTCCTGCAGTACATCTTGTAGATAGTACACACTGCTGCTACTGTGCATCAGTGGTGGAGGGAGTGAATGTTTGTGGATGTGGTGCCAATCAAGCGGACTGTTTTGTCTTGGATGGTGTCCAGCTTCTTCAGTGTTATAGGAGCTGCACTCATCCAGGCAAGTGGGGAGTATTCCATCACACTCCTGATTTGTGTCTTGTAGATGGTGGACAGGCTTTGGGGAGCTAGGAGGTGGGTTACTCATCACAGGATTGCCAGCCCCTTACCTGCTCTTGTAGCCACAGTATTTATATGGCTGGTCCATTTCAGTTTCTGGTTAATGATAACCCAGGATGATGATAGCAGGGGATTCAGTGATTGTAATGCCATTGAACATCATGGGGTAATGGTTAGATTTTCTCTTGTTGGAAGTGGTCATAGCCTGGCACTTGTGTAGCACGAATATTACTTGCCACTTGACAGTCCAAGCCTGGATATTGTCCAGGTCTTGCTGCATTTGGACATGGACTGTTTCAGTATCTGAGGAGTTGTGAATGGTGCTGAACATTGTGAAATCATCAGCAAACATTCCAATTTCTGACCTTGTGATGGAAGGGATGTCATTGATGAAGCAGCTGAAGATGGTTGGACTGAGGACACGACCCTGAGGAACACCTGCAGTGATATCCTGGAGCTAAGATGATTGCCCTCCAACAACCACAACTATCTTCCTTTGTGTTAGGTATGATGACAACCAGTGCAGAGTTTTCCCCCAATTCCCATTGACTCCAGTTTTGCTAGGGCTTATTGATGCCACACTCGGTCAAATGCGGCCTTTATGTCAAAAGCAGTCACTCTCATCTCACCTTGGGAATTCAGCTCTTTTGTCCATGTTTGAATCAAGGCTGTAACAAGGTCAGGAGCTGAGTGGCCCTCCCGGAACTCAAACTGGGTGTTAGTGAGCAGGTTATTGCTAAGCAACCGCCGCTTGAAAGCACTGTTGATGACCCCTTCCATTACTTTACTGATGATTGAGAGTAGACTGATGGAGCGGTAATTGGCTGGGTTGGATTTGTCCTGCTTTTTGTACACAATACATACCTGGTCAATTTTCCATATAGCCAGGTAGATGCTAGAATTGGAACAGGTTGACTAGGGGCGCAGCAAGTTCTGGAGCACAAGTCTTTAGTACTATTGCTGGAATATTGTCAGGGCCCATAACCTTTGCACATATCCAGCGCCTTCAGCCGTTTCTTGATATCATGTGGAGTGAATCAAATTGGTTGAAAACTGGCATCTGTGATGCTGAGGACTTCCAGAGGAGGCCGAGGTGGATCATCCACTTGGCACTTCTGGCTGAAGATTGTAGCAAATGCTTCAGCCTTGTCTTCTGCACTGCTGCGCTGGGCTCCCCCATGATTGAGGATGGGGATATTTGTGGAGCCTCCTCCTCCAGTGAGTTGTTTAATTGCCCACCATCATCACGACTGGATGTGGCATGACTGCAGAACTCAGTCCTGATCTGTTGGTTGTGGGATCACTTAGCTCTGTCTATCACTTGCTGCTTGTGTTGTTTGGCATGCAAGTAGTTTTATCGCTTTGCCAGGTTGATACCCCATTTTTAGGTATGCCTGGTGCTGCTCCTGGCATGCCCTCTTGCACTCTTCACTGAACTAGGGTTAATCCCCTGGCTTGATGGTAATGGTAGAGTGGGGGATATGCTGGACATAAGGTTACAGATTGTGTGTTTGAGTACAATTCTGCTGCTGCTGATGGCCCACAGCGCCTCATGGATGCCCAGTCTTGAGTTGCTAGATCTGTTCGAAATATATCCTATTTAGCATGATGGTGGTGCCACACAACACAATGGAGGGTATCCTCAATGTTAAGGTGGGACTTTAGCTCCATAACTTCTGTGCTGTGGTCATTCCTACCAATACTGTCATGGGCAGATGCATCTGCATCAGGATGAGGTCAAATATATTTTTCACTCACCACCTGCCACAGACCCAGTCGAGCAGCTATGTCCTTTAGGACTAGGCCAGCTCAGTCAGTAGTGTTGCTACTGAGCCACTTTTGGTGACGAACATTGGAGTACTCAGCCAGAGAACATTCTGCACCCTTGCCAGCTTCAGTGCTTCCTCCAAGTAGTGTTCAACATGGAGGAGCACTGATTTATCAGCTGAGGGAGGGCAGTACGTGGTAATCAGCAGGAGGTTTCCTTGCCCATGTTTGACCTGATGCCATGAAACTTCATGGAGTCGGTGTCAATATCGAGGATTCCCAGGACAACTCCCTCCGGATTGTATGCCACTGTGCCGTGACCTTTGCTGGGTCTGTGCTGCTGGTGGGACAGGACATACCCAGGGATGGTGATGGTGGTGTCTGGGACACTATCTGTAAGATATGATTCCATGAGGCCGTTGCTTGACTAGTGAGACAGCTCTCCCAATTTTGGCACTAGCCCCAAGATGTTAGTAAGGAGGACTTCGGTGCCTAGGTCGATCTGTCCGGTTTCATTCCTTTTTTGAGGTTTTCTAGTGGTTTGATACAACTGATTGGCTTGCTAGGCCATTTAAGAGTCAACCGCATTGCTGTGGGTCTGGAGTCACATGCAGGTCAGACCAGGGAAGGATGGCAGTTTTCCTTCCCTAAAGGATATTAGTTTTTATGACAATTGGCAATGGCTTCATGGTCATCAGTAGACTTTTAATTCCAGATTCTTATTGAATTTAAATTCCACCATCTGCTGTGGTGGGATTCCAGCCCAGGTCCTCAGAGCATTCCCCTGGGTCTCTGGATTACAAGTCCAGCGACAATACCACCACACCATCACCTCCGCTCGTCCAGTTCTTCATCTGTCACGTGCAGACTGGTAAGCAGCCCAGGAAATTTAATGCAAGTACTGCCTCTTGAGGTATTGGATCATGTGTAATATTATCTGGCAAAGGGAGATGACTGAGGGCATCTGCATTTGCTATATGTACACCCAGACAGTGTACTTGTATACCGACAAAAGTAAAGCTCATCGTTGAATTCTAGCAGAAGCCATTGGCGGGATTGCCTTACCTTCACTAAACAAACCCAACAGTGCCTTGTGAGCTGGCATTATGGCCAGGATTTTCTGCACCCACCCATCCCAGGATCTTCCGGTCCTGCCGCAAGTCACTGGACTTCTGGTTGAGGCGCCGCCTCGCCCACGGTGAGTCCCACCTGCGACGGGGCTGGAAAGTCCCAGCCTGTAGAAGTGTCAACCTTGTAAATTTTGATGGAACTTCTTTACTCAAAATATGATAAATAAGCCCACTTTTTCAATTTGAGTGTAACATTTCTCAGCTGCAGAAAGGGTCCTGGATACATATCCTATCGGCCTTTCAGATCCATCCTCCATCTTTTGTGACAACACTGCTCCCACTCCGTAGGGAGATGCATCACAAGTGAGTATCAATTCCTTAGACAGGTCAAAGTGCACAAACAGACACGACGCGTGTAAAAGTTTCTTAACTCTTGTGAATTCTTCCTCTTGCTGTGCCTTCCAGGACCACCTGTGGTTCTCCTTCAGTAATAAGTGTAAAGGAGCTAACACTGTAGATAGATTAGGCAAGAATCGACTGCAATAGTTTACCCTGTCCAAAAAAGACTTGAGCTCCGTGATGTTGGTAGGAGAGGGTGTTTTCTTGATTGTGCTGACTTTCCCCTCTAATGGATGCAACCCTTGGGCATCCACTCGATGACCCAGATACGCAACTTCCTTTGCTTGGAAGGTGAACTTTTCCTTTTTTAAACGAGCACCAGCCTCTAAAAATGTCTTCCGAATCTCTTCGAGGTTTGTCACATGTTCTGCTTCTGTGGATTTTATGATTTGGACATCGTCCAGGTATACTAATACTCGAGGAAGTCCTTGTACTAAGTTTTCCATGGTTCTTTGGAAAATCACACAGGGAGAGGACACATCGAAAGGTAGGCGTGTGTACCGGTACAGGCCCTTGTGCGTGTTTATGGTGACATAACTTCTTGATGTCCAGTTTAGTGTAGGACCTTCCTCCTGCAAGTTTAGCATACAGAGCTTCAACCTTTGGGATTGGGTATTTGTCTAATTTCACAGCCTTGTTTACCGCTAATTTATAATATCCACAGATGGGAATGGTTTGGTATGGTTTTGGCACGGGCACTATGCGTGCTGCCTATTATGAAAATTGGACTGGCTGTTTTATTCCTAACTTCTCCAAATGACATAATTCCACATCTATCTTTTCTCTTAGAGCCTAAGGCATAGGTCTTGCCTTAAAAAAAACAGGATGTTGCTTCAGTTTCCATGTATTTTCTTAGCTTGCAGACCTTCGATTTTCCCCAGCTCATCTCAGAATACTCTGTCATATTTTTTCAGCAACTCTGGAATTCCTCTGACCTGAAAAATTTCTGTCCAGTTTAGTTTGATTTCCTTCAACCAATCACGGCCCAGAAGGCTAGGTCCTTCACCTGTTATAACAATTATTGGCAGCTGAGCTGCCTGTTGCCTGGATGATACAGGTACAGAGGTGATACCTTTCACCTGTATTTCTTCTCCTGTATATGTTTTTTACTGAGCAGCAGTTTTCTCCAAACTCAATGGCTGGGTACCTTCTCTGAGGTAATTAAAGATGTGCTCCCCCACCACTGTGGTCAATGCTCCTGTGTCCACCTCTACGAATAGAGACTTTCCATTTACTTGAAGGGTAACAGTGATTGGTTCAGTTTTCCTGGCCTTCAGATTATGTAGGGAATAAACGTCAACTTCAGTAACTTCTGACTCATCTATATCGTCTACTTCATTTAACTTGACCTGCTGCCTGAATGGCTGCCTTGACCTAGTCCTGCACTGCTTAACAACATGCTCTTTTTTGTGGCCGTAGTGGTATTCTGCCTCTTTAAACCTGCAGACTTTAAGTGGGGGAAATCATGATTTCCCCCACTTTAACTTCTGAGCTACTAGTGAGCTCCTTCCAGTATTTCTTTTTGTTTTTCGAATGGTAGGGACCGTGTTCCACTTTGTGGTAGCCTCCCTGGTCTTCGTGCCATGTCTAGCAGCAGGGTCCGCTCTAGCTGCTGAATGGTGCCATGTTGCACACTCTGCAAAGCTTGTGAGTCCCTCTTAGAGCTCTCTAGTGCACATTTCAAATCTATCTCAACTTCTGTAAGCAAATGGCGTTGTCATTTATGCCACAAACCAAATGATCTCGTAACAGGTTGTTTAAAATGTCACCGAAGTCACTGCTCTGTTAGCTGTTTTAACTTTGTGATGTATGGTGCGATCGACTCACCGGGAGCCCTTACTCGAGAGTTAAATTTGAACCTTTGCATGATCACCGAGGGTTTAGGCTGAAAATGTCCTTTCACGAGGTCTAATAGCTTGTTGAAGGATCTGGAATCTGGCATGTTCAGAGCTGTCAAGCTATTGATTAGTTTATCCATAGTTATGAATTAGGCTCCCGCAGACACTTAGGAGAATTGCCTTCTGTTTCTCCTCCGTCGATATTTCATTAGCCGCAAAGTAGAAACCTAGGCTGGAATTTTCCGGCCCCATCGCGGGGCGGACCCGCTGGGGTGAGGCGATGCCCCAGCTGAAAGTCCATTGACTTGCGGCGAGACCGGAAGATCATGGCGGCGGGCGGGCGAGGACAATCCCGTCCCTAGTCTTTCAATGTATTGACTCCAGTCCTTGACGGATGAGCCGTATGGGTCAATTCTGCCAAAGAGAGGCATTGCTCCCCTTAAAAATCACAGTGGCAAGGTGAGTTGCTTTGTCAGAGCTAGTTATCCTCGTCGCCAGTTGTAATAAACTTGGAATGTAGGGCTGGTTTCTTGTAAGACACAGTGAACTTTATTTACAGACTCCTGGTGAGGTTACATGCTTGTTCCAAGACCAAGGTTGAAAAAGCTCCGCCCCCTAATATTCCCCGTGCTTAGAGCTGATTTGTCTGTACAATCATATGACCCCCATAACAGTAAGGAATGGATTGATTTGCAATCACTACAGCTCTGCTTCTGTGTTATTTTAAATTGAGTTTTTCACTCCACAGGAAAGAAAATACACACAAAGACATTGTTCACAGGTGACTTTGGGGAAATATCTTTTAAAGCTTCTATGCACAGCAACAAATCTTGGCTTTGCCAGCGAAGCCCATATTGCAAAATTTTTTTAAAATGTGTGTCATCCAAAAACTGATATTCCATGTCTTGGTGTAACATGCGCAGAGGATGTGTTTCCAAATAGTAGGAGGATGCTCAAGAGATCAGATTGAGGTATTATGTAGAGATTAATTAGGAATTCCTGTCCCTAGTCTTGGTTTAAAAATATTACAGTTTTGTTATTGAATTGAATAACAATGCAATCTCCTAATGTCTTTAATTAAACTCAGGTTCTACCTTCTTTCCATGCCTAGAAAAGAGAGTTAGGGAAGAGTAACACTTGCTGGCCTTGCCAGTGATTCCACATTCCATGAAAGCATTAAAAAAAAAGACAAAAGGAAAGCTTTAGGCATGGAGAACTTCATCATCCCTCACTGACAGTACATTCCACTGCACCCAATGCTCAGCATGCTGTCAAACTGGGGTTTCCTTGCAGATTCAGTGTCACACTCCTGCTTTCCAGTGTCATTCCCCACCACCATAACAACCACCACCATAACAACCACCACCATGACAACCAAATGCCTCTTCCACAGCCATGTGCACCTGGAATAGGAGATTTGCCATCACCAACAGGCTCTCCCCTTGGGGCCCTATCAATCTCCTTCAAAGCCCTTACTGACCTCAACAGGGGAATTCTGCCTCTGGTCCTTTCCCTTTCACGGGTGCTGTGCACCCATTTTTCCTGCAAGGGCAATAGGGGATGGAGATGAGGCATGTTCTGTGCTGCAAAGAAAAAGGAAGCTCCTCCATATGGTTTGAAACAACATGTTTCTTTGTCTCCCAAACCCACAAGCACAAGACGCTGCATCAGTAATCTAGCCACCCACACCTCGGATGTTAAGGAGGAGCATGGGCTCTGTGTCGCCCAGATGCTTTGCATGTTGCATGCTTTGCTACAAGGGGGTATATTGCATAGCTGGAAGCTTCATTCCTTTGTCAGGAGGCAGTAGGTTACAGAACCTCTTCCAGCACTGCACCCATATTTGGTAGTACTGCCCCCAACGCATTGAAAACCTGCACAACCTGGAGCTATGCCCTCTTGGTTAAGGTCAAGGATAGCCTGTAGCTTGCTTGGTAGAGGATGTCCCACCCAACACTGATTGTCTGCACCAGCATATCTGGGTCATGGTAGCTGAAGCATGGAGCTGGAAAATCCTGCTTCTCCTGACTGCATCCTGGCTCTGACATTCTGGCATTAGAATAGATGAAGTCCATTGGTCAGTACATGTGTTTGCCCTGTGCAGTGCATCATTAGCTTGGCATGATTGCCTGGTAATGAGGGGATGGTGTTTTCTGGTCTGAAATACCAGTGGTAGGTTCACCATAGGTGGGCTTGGTGGCCTCGCCATCACTGTGCAAGATTCAGTATTGGATGTGCTGCAAGGGACCAGTGCTCCTTGAGGGGCACACATGCCTCATAAGATGAAGTAAGGCTTGGAGTAGCCAAGGGATTGCTCAGTGTTTGCCCTCCTCTGTTGAGGTTGTATGGAGAGGGGTAGTGTGAGGGGCTGCCAAGTTGAGGTCTGAATTTAGGGTACAGCCCCTGAGCTGGGCTGCTGTGCCCACTTGTAGAGCTGTGCATGTTCACTTGGCAGAATGGAGCCACTTGCTGGGGAGAGCAGAGAAAGGCGGGGCTAATAGGTGCCTCAGTGCTGGGTCTTCTCAGGCAGTAGCGCAAAATAGCCATGGACCATGCAATGCATTGGGAGTTTACTGAGGGTTCCTTCATGCTGGCCCTTTCACAGGGGCAAAAAACTATTAGCCAGCATTGATAGTAGTTCAGCCAGCACTTCCAATGCTAAGGGAAGGTTTAGTAGAGAGCTTCTTGTTTTTCCTGCAGTGCAGAGATGGCGGTGGAGGTGGCCCTTTTATCGGTCCCAAGACAGGTTAGATTGCCTCCACATTCACCTACATTCCCGCTGCTGATTGCTCCTCTGTCCCGGTGCAGGAGGCAGCAGGCCAAATTCCAACCCCCTCCACCTGCCCCAAGAATAAGCACGCTTACCGGCGCTGCTGGGTTGGAGGATGGATCGTGACGTCAGGAAAATTTCCCATTTCCCAATTCACTACCAGGCAATCAAAGTGAATCCTTTGACTCTATGGCCACCTCGCAAGAAAAGGGTAAGTTATTTATCACAATCACCATCCCAAACCCTTCCACTGCTGGGACCAAGATCCCTACCCTCTGACCTTCAGCACTTGACACCTCCGCCTGATATCCCTCCCCCACTGCCCACCCAACCCGAACACAGATAGCAATTCCATGTCTCCCACTCTCTCTTTCCACCATCCTAACCACTAGTAATGACCCTCCCTGAGCCTCAATTCTCACCCTCCAATAGCCACCCCTCTTCACTCACGAGACTCCTGAGCTCCCTCTAAGGCCTGTAATCCTCCTGAACCCCATGGTTCCTCTCCCCCACCCCATTACCGCCCCTTTCCCACTTCAATCAAAATGCTGCAAATCTGGTCCTGGCCACCACTCAGCCCGGCCTCTTCCTTCAGTCCAGCGAGGTCCGAGGTCTCACATCCTGGTCTTCTTGGATCGCACCATTTGTGCAGTGATGGGTGTGGGTGAGGGGGTGGGGGCTGTGGTGAAATGTTTTTAAAAATGGACATTTGCCAATTTCTCCCCTATGACATTCCAGATCTATGCTGTTCACTACAGGACTGCAAGCTGAACATCCGCCCATCAGTAATTACAGCAGTTCTCATCCTTGGTGCTGTCGTGATGTTTTTCTTCTTTCATGGGATGTGGGCATCACTGACAAAGCCACCATTGTTAAATATTCCTAATGCCTTTGAACTACTAAGGGAGTTATTAGGCTATTTCAGAGGACAGTTAAGAGTCAACCATATTACTGTAGATCTGGAGTCACATGTAGGCCAGACCAGATAAGGGTGGCAGGTTTCCTTCCCTCAAGGACATCAGTGAAACATTGGGTTTTTATGACAATCAATGATAGTTTTGTGGCCACTGTGAGTACCTCTCGATTTAGATTTTATTAATTGAGTTTAATTTCCACCCCCTACCACAGTTCAATTTGAATCCATGTCCCTAGAGCATTAAGATAAAAGCAAAATACTGCAGATGCTGGAAATCTGAAACAAAAAAAAAATAGCTGGAAAAACTCAGCAGGTCTGACAGCATCTGTGGAGAGGAACACAGTTAATCTTTCAAGCCCTTATGACTCTTCATCAGAACTAAGAAATATAGAAATGAAGTGGAATATAAGCTGGTAGAGGAGGGCGGGACATGTAGAGCTGGATAGAGGGCCAGTGATAGGTGGAGGCAAAGAAGAGACTGCCAAAGATGTCATAGACAAAAGGACAAAGGGGTGTTGATGGTGGTGATATTATTTTTCCCATTATTTTAAATGTATTTCCATCCATTGTTTTATCTCCACCTTTCAGCCTATTTCGATTCCTTCCCCCCACCCACCCCCACAAGGGCTATCTGTCACTTGCTCGTCCTGCTTTCTACCATTAATGTCATCATTGGCACATTCCTCAGCTAATGTCACCACCGTCAACACCCCTTTGTCCTTTTGTCTATGACATCTTTGGCAATCTCTTCTTTGCCTCCACCTATCACTGACCCTCTATCCAGCTCTACCTGTCCCACCCCCCCTCAACCAGCTTATATTCCACCTCATTTCTATATTTCTTAGTTCGGATGAAGAGTCATACGGACTCAAAACATTAACTGTATTCCTCTCCGCAGATGCTGTCAGACCTGCTGAGTTTTTCCAGCTATTTTTGTTTTTGTCCCTAGAGCATTAACCTCAGTTCTCTAGATTGCGAGCCCAGTGACATTACCACTATGGCACTGTCTCCACAAATTCATCATGATGTCACAGGTATGTAATGTGGTTTCTATATCCCTAGTTCTGGGAATTCCCAATCCTCTCACTGCCACATGGATGTGTTTATGTGAGTTCCCTTTATCACACTGCTGGGTTGCCAAGGGAACCAGATTATCTATTTGAGTACTTCTCAATGATTCTATTAACTCAAAACAGGTGAGATTCTTCCCTTACCAGCAAAGTTGGTTCTGGATAAAGAAATGCTGTCGAAATCACCATTTAAGTTACTGGCAGGAGGAGTTTTGACCCTGAAGGGAAACGTGCTGCTAGCTTCATTGACTCGTTTGAATTTCATGGAGAAACTAGGATAAATCTTTCCACTAGTGCTGTTCACATTTGTTAATAATAAATCTAAAAATAAAGATATTGAATTCTTTGGCATCTGCTGAACACAAGAGCCAGCAAGTCTAGTGACTAATGTCTGCCAAATCAAATTCTAACATTTAGTTCCCAACCAATGATTTATTGACACCATGTAAACGGTAACAGCCATTTTCTGTTGATTTGTCTGAAAACGTAGTTGAATCAGCCAGTTTTCAGAATTTATCAACAAATATCATTGTCCTCATTGCTAAGTCTGAAGAGGGAAGCACGTGTGGAAAAACAAATATATAACCACAAACAATTTGGGACAACCTGACAATGCAATAAGACATTTAATTAGATGTTGCTTAATAATGCTTCTGTGAAGCATCTTGGGAAATTTTACAACATTAAAGACACTATATTACTGCAAGTTGTCATTGAACAAATGCAAGTTCTTTCATTCACCACATTTATTTCCAAGATGAGACTTTGGATAATTACCAAAAGAATACATGGAAAATGCACATGAAGAATTTTAATGCCTTCAGTTTGCATTGCTCCCCTGCTACAAGTAATAATGGTCTATTAGGATATCCACGAGTTATCTTTATCTCCTTTAGAACTTAAAACCATGAAATTAGGAGATGGTTGCTGAGTTGTCAAAGTGCTTGGTGATAGCTCATTATTACTCGCGGAAAAATAATTTTCCCTGATTGTAATCGCCAATTGTTAGTGGCAATTGGTAGAGGCAGTTATAAAACATTTGGCAGACTATCTTGGCCCTGCTTCCATTCAGCAAGGGACAGAAACAGCATAGTCAAAGTATACTGAATGTTCGGCCTGTTATATATTGTTGCAGTATCTGTGAATATCTGCGAAGAGCTAGGAACTAATTATTATGCGTAAGTGTTCCGGGGGGGGCACATTTCACAGCTGCACGAGAGGCTCATGTGATGTGTAACAGAGCCAGTTCAAACCAGTCCTTCTTTTGTGCAAGGCAACATGTCAAATATTAAACATAGGCCTGAATTTTTTGTTCGTCACGCTCGGAAGTGGACGGGTTTGAAACGCGTGCTGAGAAATACAGGGGGCAGGAAGAGGGCGGGCACCGACCTAACTGGGGGGTGTGGGTGAGTGCTTCTAGTGAGCTCCCTGAAGGCAGCGCAATGCCCCAGCATGCTGCAGACCTCCACAGAATAAAGGAAATGACAAAAATACTGAGAAATACGTCCATGCAGCACAGTCAAGCACCTGATAGCATACCTCATAAAAAAAACAGTCCCCAGGTATCTCCTTTGATTTTACTTCCCCACGGAGATTTCATCCCGTCCTGGATCAGAGTTTGAGCAAAAATGTGAATGCCACCTGGGAGAATGGGGTCCATCTGCCAGCCATAAATGTGGGCGGGCCATGTAAAATCGCTATTAATTGCACCGTTCATGGGCTTAATTGCCGGCTTAATTGTCAACGGGCGCACTTCCGACTGCTGCACGTGCCCGCCGAGCGAAATATCGCGTGGGTGCATGATGAGGTCGGGACGCTCGCCCGACGTCATCTCGCGCTATTTCACGTCCGTCCGGGTCGGGCACGCGCCTGCCCACGGGAGGTAAAGCTCTGGCCGTAAAGGGTTTTTCACCTTTCCGAGCTTAAAGTGTGACTAGTACCAACATCAGGGATCCAAAATGCAACAAGAACGCAGAGCATGGTGGCAGCAAGTGTCTGTGAGTCAACCTTAAGCATTTTAAATTAATTTAGTGCTAATTTGGAAAAACGACCCGCATTAGTGCCAGGAGAAAATCTGAGTGAATAGTGTGAAAGCAAAATGTCAACCAGCACAGCAGTCATTGCACAGCCACAGACCATAATGAGTTGGGAAGCCGATGGTGTCATAGAGGCATTTGCGAAGTTTAAACAAAAGCGCAGATTGATATTCAGTAGTTTCCTTAAAGGCACTATCATTGAAGAGAGCGTCGGACCTTGAGTGGGCAGGAGATACAGGATTACATTTATTTAACAGCTGGGAGCTTACTGGAGAGGAGAGCAAAAACCTAAACATAATTTTTGAAAAATTTAGCACCCGTCTCCAGCCAAAATCAAATCATCGAATCCACTGGTATGAATTTCCAGCCCTCAGGCAGGAATTAGGTGAGCCTATTGATAACTTTGTAACAAGATTTAAAAATGCACCTATAAAATGTAAGTTTAAGGACACAGATGAAAAGATTGGTAGATCAACTAATTTGGGGTTCTACACACCATGAACTACTGAAAGCGCTAATCGGGAAGGACTGTCGAGGCTAGCAGAGCACACAAAGCCACAAGCAGGCAGATGAAGATGCTGACTACACAAATGGCTAGTCTTCAATTAAGCCAAGAGAAAGGCAGCAGGATTGATGCAGTACAGCAGCAACAGAACAGTGTATACAAAACAAAGAGACAGACATGCAGGAGATGTGGATGACCACATGAATTCATAGACAGAAGAAAATGTCCCATATACAGATTAATCTGCAGAGTTTGTGGAAAGGCGAATCATTGGGAATGGATGTGCTGAGCAAAGAGAGAAAGTGGTAGACAAGGCAGCTGAGCCAGAGCAACTTGGCCCATGGACAGGAAAAGAAACCAAAACATCCATACGCTGGAATAAGACAGTGAGTCTGAGAACACGATTGACATAGGAACCATACTACTGCAGGAAATGGCTGGATGTGACAGTTTCCAGAGAAAAGAAATTCACACAACCATTCCGATCAGGAAAAGCCTACAATAATAAATCCGAAGGTGAAGATTGATCCAGGAGCGCAGAGTAACATCGTCCTGCTCAGACTATACCAGAGGATCCTTCCTGAAAATTAAAACAAATATGGTTATCTAAAGAAAGATGTCCTGAAACTGACCAATGTTATGTTAACAACATATGGGGGAACTGAAATTCGTCAGCTAGGAACAATCCAAATCAGAGGGGGACACAAAGGAAAAGAACATACAAACATATGAATTAGGAGCAGGAGTAGGCCACTCGGCCCCTCGAACCTGTGCTACCATTTAATAAGATCATGGCTGATCTGACTGCAACCTCAACCTCACATTCCAACCTACCCCTGATAACCTTTCACCCCCTTGCTTATCCAGAATCTATCTAACTCTGACTTGAAAATATTCAAAAACTCTGCTTCCACTGCCTTTTGGGAAAGTGAGCACCAAAGACTCACGAACCTCTGAGAGAAAAAATTTCCCTTCATCTCTGCCTTAAATGACCAACCCCTTATTTTTAAATAGTGTCCCCACTTCTAGATTCTCCCACAAGAGGAGACATCATCTCCACATCCACCCTGTTAAGTCTCCTCAGAATCTTATATGTTTCAATCAAGTTGCATCTTGCTTTTCTAAACTCCAGCGGATACAAGCCTAACCTGTCCAACCTTTCCTCATAAGACATCCTGCCCATTTCAGGTATTAGTCTAGTAAACCTTCTCTGACCTACTTCCAGTGTATTTACATCCTTCTTTAAATAAGGAGACCAATAGTGTACACAGTATTCCAGATGTGATTTCACCAATGCCCTACATAACTGAAACATAACCTTCCTATTCCTCTTGCAATAAATGATAACATTTTATCAACTTCCTAATGACTTGTTGTACCTGCATACTAACCTTCTGCGATTCTTGCATTAGAACACCCAGATCCCTTTGCATCTCAGAGCTCTGCAATCTCTCATTATTTAGATAATATACTTATTCTTTATTGTTCCTGCCAAAATGGACAATTTCACACTTCCCACATTATGCTCCATTTGCCAGATATTTGCTCACTCACTTAACCTATCTATATCTCTTTGTAGCCTCCTTCTGTCCTCTTCACAACTTACTTTCCTACTTATCATCAACAAATTTAGTAACCATACCTTCAGACCCTTCATCCAAGTCATTTATATAAATTGTAATAAGTTGAGACCCCAGCACCGATCCCTGTGGCCCACCACTTGTTACATCTTGCCAACTAGAAAATGACCCATTTATGCGTATTCTTTGCTTCCTGTTAGTCAGCCAATCTTCTATCTATGCCAATATGTTACCCCCTACACCATGAGCTTTTATTTTTCACAATAACCTTTGATGTGGCACCTTATCAAATGCCTTCTGGAAATCTAAGTACAGCATGCCCACTGGCCCCCCTTTATCCACAGCATATGTTACTTTTTCAAAGAATTCCAATAACTTGGTAAAACATGATTTCCCTTTCTCGAAATCATGTTGACTCTGCCTGATTACTTTGAGTTTTTCCAAGCGCCATGCTAAGGCATTTTTCATAAAAATATGTTAACTGTATGCTCTACCTCACTGAAACAGATGCTCCTGCTATCCTGGGCTTGAACAGTTGTGAAGAGCTGCAGATTACCTCAGTAAACCATGAGCTGAAGGAAGCGATACTGAGGGGTGAAGGAAGTCCACCCATTGAAAAGCACCCCCTGATCAGATGCAAAGAAGACCTGGTGCAAATATACTCAAAGCCTTTTGATGAGGTGGTTGGATGCTTTGAAGATTTTGAGTATTACATCACTATTGACCCAGTGATGAAACTGGTGATTCACCCTCTATGTAAAATACCAACAGAACTAAATGGAAAGCTTGAAGTGAAGCTCCAAGAGATGGAAGAAAGGAAGGTAATCACCTGAGTCACAGAGTCTAAGATTGGGTAAATGCCATCGTGATGCAAGAGAAGCCAAATGGATGGCTAAGAATTTGCCTCGATCCCATAGATCTTAATTAAGCCAATAAGTCCAATCACTACCTAGTTCAAACATTGCACTGGCAGGGGCAAAGATCTTCAGCAAGCTCGATGATAGAGGTTGCTACTAGATATGGAATCTTCACTGTTGACAACATTAAACACACCCTTTGGACAGTACAAACTCCTGCATCTACCTTTTGGCCTTAAAGTGAGCCAGGATGTGTACCAGCAGAAAGTAGATGAGAAATAGAGGATGCAAAGGAACAGTTGGCATAGCAGATGATATCCAGGTATATGGTGTAGATGATAAAAGTCATGAATACCATCTATATGAAGCCAGGAAAACCAGGATAAAGATAAGTGCAGCCAAATGCATTGTGAAAGAGACAGAATGCCAGTTCTTCAGAATGGTGTTCACGCCTGATGGATTCAAGCTGAGCCCTGAAGGAATCATGGCTATTACTGGGGTGGAAGCCCAAAAAGATGAGAAACAGTTGAAAAGTTCCCTTGGCTTGATCCAACACATGAGTTCCTCCATGCCACATAGGTCAGAGCACACAGCAAACCTACAGGAGCTGATGAAAGAAGATGTTGAGTATTAGTGGTCAGAGTCACATGACAGGAATTTCAGCAAACTTAAAAAGGTAATATGCCAGGAGACAAGTCTGTCTTACTACAATAGAAAGAAACCTGTCCTCTGCAAGTCGGTGTTTCTACAAAAGGACTGGGAACAGCCCTGTACAAGGGAGAAAACCAATAACATTCGCATCTAAAGCTCCAACCTCAGCTGAGACCAGACCAGATATGTTAACATATTGAGAGAGCTTGTGGGAGTCGTGTATGGATGTGAGAAGTTCCATAAATATCTCTTTGGGAGAAAGTTCATAATGGAAAGCGATCATCGCCCACTGGAGCAGATCTACAAGAAAAACCTGTGTAGATCTCCAGCAAGAATGCAAAGGTTACTCTTGAAGCTTAAGAGTTAGGATTTCGCTCTGAAACACAAACTAGGAAGAGAAATGGTGCTGACAAATACCTGATCTTGGTTGTCGCCATAGGATAAAACATGAGATAGGAGATGTATAAAGATTAATCACCTTGTGAAAATTACACCACTGAAACTGAGTCGAATTAGGGATGAAACCAGCAAAGATGAGGAGTTACAGGTGCTTTCTCAGCAAGTGGTCCAGGATGGCCTGATAATATACAGCAAACACAGCCAGCAATACAGCAGCATTGGTCTATTAAAGATGACATTGCATGTGAAGGTGGTGTTCTGCTAGCCAAATCCAGTATAATCAGACCCAGAACAATGCAGGAATAACTTCTCCAAAAGATGCATGAAGGCCATATGGGAATGGAGTAGTGTAAGCTTAGACCCAAACCAGCTGTTTACTGGATAGGCATCGACAAAAACATTGAAAACATGGAGCCAAACCTTTCTCGGATTGGCAATCAGCATTGGATTGCCATTCTGTGCCCAATCACTTGTGTGAAATTTCTTCTGCGCCTGTCTCGCCCTACCTTCTGACTCAGGCCAGGCAAGATCCAGACAGTGCCGCTATCTCCGAGGCCCAGGGTCACAGTCCAGCAGAGTCAGATTGATAAAGGTCACACCACTTTTTGTGGCACTAGCTTGCAGACCTCTGGGAGGGGGTGGGAGGTTTGGACATCAGAGGGAGATGTTGGGGAGGGGCTGGTTGGACATCTGGGGGTTGGGAGTATGGTCGGACCTCTGTGGGGGTGGGGTGTCGAAGGTCGCAGTGGGGAGGTCCAGTTGGGTGGGAGAAGGGCAAGGCCTGCAGGTGGAGAGGGGGGAGGTCCAGTTGGGTGGTGGGGGGTGGGGGGGGTCAGGAGAGCAGGGAGGGTGGGGGGAGGGTCAGATCGTGTTGGGGTGGTGGAGCGTTGGACCTGCAGGGGATGGGGTGTCGGACTGGGTCAGGCCTCCCAGGATGAGGAGGATCGAGTCAGGTCAGGTTTGGGGGGAATCCCATGGGGAGTTGGGGGTAGGGTGGGGAATACCGTGTGGAGGGGGAGGGGGGGTTAGTCACGGGTGGGGAGAGACCCCTGAGGGGCCAGAGTGTGGGGGGGCAGTCCGCTGGTGGATGGAGGGTGTGGGGGGAGTCCAATGGGGGGCACGATCTGTGCCTTTGCAATAGTTACCCTGAAGTTAGAACAAATTTTAATTCTTCTGATTTTTTTTGGGTGACGATTTGTGTAAAGCAGCCGGAACCATCCGAAGTTTGTGACTTAAGTCGCATTTTCCGATATTTCCCAGAGAAGGGCAATTTCCCAGAAGAAGTTTGCACTTCTGGGCAATGACCTTGCAAACCCTTACCTTTGAAGTTCCGGGAGGGGATCCCCAGCACATCTTTGGGGTACCCCCCCAAAAAAAAACTGACACTGGGGAGCTCGGAATTTACAGCCTTGTGTGCATCAGAAAATCAAGGTTGGGAGCTGGAGCATTGATGAATTCTAATTGGTAGCCTGTGAGGCTTTCAAGCTCTGAGAAAGGCCTTGAAATCTTGAAGGTCTGGTGAGCCGCTCTGGTTAGCCTTGAGGTCTCCTCCTCTTTTGCTTGCTACCAGGTCCTAGTTCTAGCCCACCATCAATTGGCTTTATATCTGGCTTTATACCCTGCCCCCCAGTTGACACAACAGAACACTGAGGAGGAAGACTGGGAATAAAAACAGGAGAACAAAAGTAGTTCATTCAACCCCTTAAGCCCATTCTGCAATTCAATCCGATCATTTATGACCTATACTCAACTCTATGTTCCTTTTGGTGAAATTCTCTTGATGCACTTATGTAAGAAAAATCTCACTAACTGCATTCACTAACTGGCCAGCAGGGAAATTGCCATTTTGTGGGCCACACCTTGACCATTAAATCACCACTTAGGGGCCTCAGTTGGGGTGAGGGTGGGAGAGCCAACCTAGGCCTCACTCGCGCCCCTTAAAATTTCAGAGTGGTCTTTGGTGCTGTGGTCAGTTGTGCAGAAGCTGCTTTCATTCCACGAAAGCTGCCAGAACATCGAGCCTGTTGGACAGTTGGAAGGGCTGAGGGCCCTCCAGTGCAACCTTCTGGATCCCCATGCCCACCAGTCTTACAGTCACACTTTCCTTTTCCTGACCACAAGCCAAATCTGAAGGACCTTCTCATGAAGCCATTTTCTTTTGTCTCTATGTACTTTGTAAGCTAGCACCTGTGGAGATTGTAACATTCAGGGCACAGGATGTTCCAATACTTGTTACATTTGATCCTGCCTAGCAACAAAGGTGGGTCCCTCTTGGAGAGTTTTGATAGGTCACCCAGATCAGTTCGCAGGTCAGGCTGTCTTGGTCAGTCAGAGTGTCAGGTGCAGGGGAAGGAGCTCCATGCAGCTAAAGTGTTGCTGTTAGCCCTGAGGAGCTGAGTTGGGAAATCAGTGAAGCCCTGGGAGCCATTTTGTCACTCCATATAATTGGGGTGCAGGAGAAGCCCTGGGAGCATTTAATGGTTCCGTACCATTGCGTTGGAATTAGAAGAAGCCTGAAGAGCTATTGATGGCTCGATGCAGCTGAGAGTTAGAGCTCAACAAAACCCATGTGACTGAGTATGTTCAGAAGCAGAGAGAAGAGGCTCCAGGCATCTGCTGTGTTTAGGCAGTCAGGTATTGGGAGAAGTCCTGAGAAGCTGGGAAGGTGGCAGAAGGTCATTGGTTCCATGCAGGTACAGCTTAGGGGTCAGAAGCCCTATAACTCGATGCAGCCAGGAGACTGGAGTTCAGAGAAATCCCAGGGGCAGTGCCAGCTTTGTGAAGTTAATGCTCTGTGAAAGATCTAGAATTGCGCTAGTAATTGGAGGCGGGAATGCAGCTTTGTGAACCCAGTGGAATGCAGTCTCAGGAGAAGAGATTGAACCAGCAGAATGTGAGCAGTCATTGAGGAAGTCCAAGTTAGTGCACATTTTAAGGAAATTAAGAGCTTAGATCTTCAAAACTGAAGATTTGAAATCCCCCCTGAAGGAAACAGTGTTTTCATGAGAAATGCTGACTCACAGGGAAGAATTTTTTCCCTGTTGCGGGTCTGGGCGGGAGCAGGTGTGGGCAGGCGTGCAGCTGATCGCCACCCACAATTGGCTGGGCGCCGCCATTTTGCATGGGCGGGCCAATTAAAGCCCGCCCAGCGTGATATGCACCCGGAAGCGCTGAACGCTCCCTGTGCGGGCAGGGGGAGTAGGCTGAGTCTGGGCCACCTGGGATCTTCGCCTGCCCACCAACCTTAAGGTTGGATAAGCTGCTCAGTTAATTATCTTAATTGGAACCTAAATGGCCTTATTGGATGGAATCTTAATGGCATTTGACAGTTCGGCAAGCATGCAGCTGACTCCGCTGCATGCCAACCAAATTGAGGACCTGAATGACGCTTGATGACATTGGGATGCATGTCTGCCCACATGCTCTGGCACTGCATCCCACGCACAAGCAATCGAGGTGGGTGGCAGGGTAAGCGAGGGGAGCGGTCACGCATTAGGGACACTAAGTATAAACCGACCATACCTCTGCAACTGAGACAGATCAGGCGCAGCCACAGTGATATGATTGGGGTCGGGCTCCTAGCCTGCCCACCCATGCAGCAACGCGGAGGTACCAAAGGGCCAACAAGTGCTCCATACCTTACCCGTGCCCCCACCCCCTAACAACCACCACCCTCCCCACCCCCAGCACAGACTTTGAGTCTGCCACCACTTTATTGGGCAGCGGAGCAGTTGGACGGCTGCACACGTTGTACAATCTCCTCACCAACACTGGCCATGTAGCAGCCCCTGCTGGAGGCACTCACAGCCCCTTGCAATCTCAGCATCCAGTGTCCCCCATGTCACAGGTTGACAGGGCAGCCATGCAGCGCACTCATCTCTGGCTATCCAAGGGGTGACCAGCACTCTCTGGAAAGCATTAAGGGGCAGTCACACAGGGCCAGGAAAGGTGCTAAGTACAGCCATGATAACCAGGTCTCTCTCTTTCATGCTGCAGAAGGATCCTGGTGACCTAGCAATACGCCTGATGGGCTACAGAGATGGTAGAAGATGGAGGAGAGAGCGGCAGAGGCTCCTGGCCGCACAAAGACAGGAGCAGCAACCTCATGAAGAAGGGGCAGCAGGGGCTCCCGCATGCGCTGCCCAGGAGCAACAGTGAGCCTTGGCTGATCAGCGCCTAGCGACACCCAGGGTCTATAGATGCTGCCTAACATTCCTGCAGATGACAGAACCAGTGTCACCGATGCCTGCACATGTCTAGGAACCTGGTGGCTCACATCTGCCACTTACTTGGTGCCAAGGGGACATGGAGGGCACCCACTGCCAGTGGCTGTGAAAGTGACTGTGGCGCTCAGTTTCTGTGCTAGTGGCTCCTTTCAGGGCTCCACAGGTGACCTCTGTGAGTTCTCAAAAGCCGCCACCCACAAATGCATCCATGAGGCCACGGATACCATCTTCTCCATGGCACACAACTTTGTGCATTTTGCCTGGGACTGGGACAGCCAGGATACAAGGGCCATTGGATTTGCCCTGATCCCGGGATTCCCACAGGTGCAGGGTGTGATTGACTGTGCTCATGTGGGGCTCAGGTCTCCATTGCTACACTCGGTGGACTTCATCGACCGCAAGGACTTCCACTCACTGAATGTGCAGCTGGTATGCGACCACCAGAAACTCATCCTGCAGGTATGTGCACAGTTTCCAGGGATTGTTCACGATGCCTACATCCTGAGTTGCTCGCAGATCCCTGCAGCCTTCCAGGGTCCACAGAGGCTGCAGGGTTGGCTCCTCGGGGACAAGGGCTACTCGCAGATGCCGTGGCTGATGACACCCTTGTGGCAGCCTCAGACTGCAGCAGAGCGACACTATAATGAGGCTCATGCAGCAGCTCACAGCTTGGTGGAGCAACCATCGGGATGCTAAAGATGCGGCTCCAGTGCCTGGACCAGCCTGGAGGAGCCCTGCAATACAGTCTGCAGAGGGTATCAAGCATCACCGTCGTCTGCTGTGCCTTTTACAACCTGCCGCTGCAATGGAGTGAGGAGCTGGCTCAGGAGGAGATGGAGAAGCTGCATGTCTCCTTTGGTGAGGGTGAGGGGTCTTCGGTGGTGATGACGACGGGTATGAGGCTCTCACACTGGCTGGACGAGGCAGGCATGCTCGGGAGGCCCTCATAGCAGCCAGATTGTTGGAGGAGGATGATGACATGCAGTGAGGTGTCTCTGTAGATCCTCACGTTACAGTTGTGAATGTCTGACTCCTGTCTGCCCGAGAGCAGCTCGCTTGCACTCCATAATCAGGGCCATCTCAGAGACGCAGCCATGAAAATTTAAATGCATCTGATGCTGTGTCCACTTTCAGCACCTTAGCCCTTCAGGAGCTGGTGCACAGCATCACTGGTCACAGATGCTGGTGTGATGGGGGCCAGCCCCACCTTAAAGATGCCGAGAGCACACTATGAGAGAACTCTATGACGCTTGACCACTACATTCTGGCAGCAATGCCCAGCTCTGCCGATGTGCACGCGTCAGTAATGTTTCCAGCGAGTGGTGGTCTGAAGGCCGCACAGAGCACAGGGAAAAGGCCCTGAGCAGAGACCCCTGCCTTTTATCTTGCGCAGGAATGTTTCACATCTGAGTGACAAGAACACAACTCATCAGAACAAGGAGCCATAGGCAGGGAGACCTTCTTAGGAATTTATTGACAATAGTGAACAGTACGTACAAATGATCAACACCCGTGGCCAGGCTGTGCAACTACTTTTACCTAACTTTCTTAACCCTGCCACTACGTATTGGTGTTCTCTGGACATCCACAGCAGAGGTGGAGACAGCCTACTTACTGACTGTGACACCCTGTCTGTGAGACTTTGTCAGGCGTCCTCTGGAGGGCCGGGACTTGGAGGGCCCCGGCCTGCTTTCGGGGTCCTGCTGAGTGGCAGTGACACTCTCCTCGGCCCGCAGAGGTTGCAGGAAGATCGGATTCGGATGGGCCAGTCACTCCCAGAGTCACCTGGGTGGATGGCCCCGAAGCATGCACCTGCTGATCCTCCTCCCTGTGGGGACCCGAGGGCCTCTGGCTGACTCCGTGAGCAGAAGGAGCTGGATTGAAATCGAGCTACCCAGCAACCCTCTCACGTACATGCTGTTGGATGCCAACTATGCCATCAACGATGAATTTAGCGCAGCAGTGCAGGAGTGAGGTCCTGAACCAAGGTCTCCATGGCGGCTCCATCCTGTCAGTGTTGACCTCGGTGTGTTGCAATGCTGGCGCTATCACCACAGCCTGAAGATGGACGGACTCCTCCATTGTGCCTTGCAATCTGGGGAGTGCAGTGGACATCCCTTCCTGATGTTCCCGAGCTTGCCTTTGCAGCTTCAGCAACTGTGACATGACCGAGTCCAGTGGCTCATCATCTGACTCAGACTCAGCAATGTTCTGGCCTCCAACAGTCCTCCGAGTGCCGGGGACCTGGGAAGTCCCTGCCTCTGCTTGCTGTGGATCAGAAAGTGCGATGTGCTCACCAGATTGTGATCCCAAGGACACACTAAAGCTAGGTCCCACCAAGTTGTGTGTCACTGGTGGAAGGTGTGGGTGAGCGCTGTGACCGGACTTCAGGGAGGGTGTCTTCGGGTTCCTCTTCAGAGGTTTCTTCAGGGCTTGATTGGAGGCCCTGTGTCAGGGACTCTGTTGGCTGTTTGGCAGATCTGCCTGCAGAAGCAAAGGGAGATACTAAGTGCATGGCAGTGGCCTGTGAAGAGGACACATCTCTCATGGCATGGCTGTCTGATGGATGTTGCACTGCTGGATCCTCAGTTGGTAGAGCAGTGCCAACCTCACCGTCAGCACAGGACCAGTCCCAGTCATCGCCGGCCAGCTGGATCCTCTGTTTTCGAATTCTGTCAGAATTTTGATTTCCGGCATCCGTCCACCTCTCTGCGACCTTTCCCTCCTGTTGTGAGCCAGTTTGTCCTGCATGATAGAGATGGGGAGAGTGTATCAGGACTCCTGCCAGGCAAGATGAAAAGTAAGCCTAGCCTGTGTGGGTGGTGAGTGGCCCATGGATGGGATGAGGATAATGACGGTTTGTGTGAGAGAGAGAATGGTGATGTCCCTTGCACTGGCAGTGAGTGAGGGCCCTGTGGACGTGTGATGGGTTTGTGAGCGTGAGAGTTGGGAGTGATGAAAAGAGTGACTTACCCTGGCAGAACGGAGGACTTTTGCGGCACTGGGTGGCTGTCCTCCTCTTCAGGGCATTTGCGCTGACCACCGCTGCCAACGCCTCCCAAGCCGGGTTGGTGACATTGCTACCCATCTTGTGGCCAGAGCTGGCGTAGAGCAAATCCTGTCGGGCCTCCACGGCATTCAGCAGTCGCTCGAGGGACCCTCTTTTGAAGCAGGGGAGGGGCTGCTGTCTTTTTGCCTTTGCTGGCCATGTCTCCCAGGCAGCGATGGTGAGCTGGTGGCGTGAGTCCTTTGCTGGCGGCTGCCTTTTAAAGATGGCGGCCGGCGTGATGCAACAGCGATGGCGAATGGGCGAATGAGACTGGCGGGCACCATGGAAACGGTGTTTTTCCCGGGAATGCATAAATAATGAGGCGGTCTCAGAAAAATACGACGTGAAAATCTTCGTTGGTGGGTAGGACTCCATTTTACCCACCCGCTACTGCACTTAGTGCAATTCGGGAAAAATTCCCCACTTCATTTCAAATTGCCAATACTTGTATATTTTTATATTCTCACAATTTCCTTTATTTGTCAAATTTGGATTTATTTTCTATAAAATGGATAACATTTCAACCAAGTACAAAGCTAGTTTGGAATTTTTTTGATAAACTATAATGGAAGTTTGTGGATAGAAGTTGAAAATATTGCTTCCAGGTAAGTGTATAATTCCACAAGTCCAGTTGTGCAGATTGTTATGCATCGACCTCCACTACTATCACTGTCCTTGAAAACCATTTATTTATTCTAATTAAATTATGTGTATAGTTAATAATGAGGTTACCTTTCATCTGACTGCAGAAAATGACCATCAAAGTTAAAAAAAAACAAAATATAACCAGAAAGGCAAAATAATCAGGGGCTGGGGTTGAATTATTTTCATTCTTTCACAGGATGTGGGCACTGCAGGCAAGGCCAGCATTTATTGCCCATCCTTGATTGCCCTTGAGAGGGTGGTGGTGAGTCATCTTCTTAAACCGCTGTTGTCCGTGTGGTGTAGGCACACTGATAGTATAAGTTGAATTAAAGTGGTTAATCTTCTTACTGTAAAATAAAATTACTTTTTGAATAGCTTTTGCTCTACAGGATGAACTGTGATAATATTGGAGTAGATTTATTGTTAGCTGCAAAATTGCCGGGCCCAGGGAAACGGTTACTTCCATGACAGTCCTGGCTGACTACAGGTTAAAAACATTTTGGAAAAATTATCCTATGTTTTAAGAGTACAAAATACAGTAATTGGCAAAAAATCCAAGGAGGAAAAAAGGCATCATTGTTTTTCACACTGAGATAAAAGCAAAATTCTGCGGATGCTGGAGTTCTGAAAAAGAGTCATATGGACTCGAAACATTAACTCTGTCCTTTCTCTCCACAGATGCTGTCAGACCTGTTGAATTTTTCCAGCAATTATTGTTTTTTACGCAGTGGGTTCTTATGATCTGGAATTAACTGCCTGAAAAAGAAGTGCAAGAAGATTCAATAGTAACTTTCAAAGGGGAATTGGATAGAAACTGAAAAAGGGAAAATTTGCCCAGCTATTGGAAAAGGGCAGGGGAATGGGATTGATTGGATCACTCTTTCAAAGATGTCTTTCTTCTGTGCTTCATGATTCAGTGATTGGAGGAGAAGGTTGGCTGTATGCCTCTATGGAAAATACAGCATTAATTTTAAAGCAAACAAATAATCAGATCTAACAACATAAAATATGAACACATATCCAAAATATCTTGCAATAAAAAGGGAGAGAACCCTGTAATTCTTGCTGCCGCCTCCACATAGAATTATGCAATGTTAGGATGCCTGCAGTTAACATTATAACAAGCTTCTGCCCATTTTGCTTTCACTGTGCCTGCACATCATAGGACTATGTCCATTTTTGAGTTGTCTGCTTTTTTTACTTGAGCTGTTTGTCAGCTTTTGCCAGTAGCCCAAATTGGCAAGGACGAGGCTCACACGAAGCAGATTATTTCAGTCGACAACTATAGTGTAAAACAGCCAATACCATGATACACCATCTTGAAATAAAAACTGGAAAACATGTCCGACCTGTGGCCAAATCAGCATTGCCTTTTTTTATTGTCCAAAGTCAAAATTATCTCCAAAGATCAGTCACCTGGCTAGGGCCTGTCACCAGGGGAGAATGTGAGTTGCATCCCAGTAAGATGCAGCACCTCCAGAGCAGAAAGAGTTTTCAAAAGAAGGAACAAAACAATGAGTAATGGAAAATCATTGTCCTTGAGCCATCACAGCAGCCAAACCAAAAATGTGGGACAATGCAATTCTGCAGGGATCAACCTTGCCAATCCACACCCCCTTCAGTTTCCTTTTGTTTCAGACAGACCTGCACGTTTATGTTCTGCAGTCACAGCTTTGCTTCAGACAGGAACTACCATGAACCAATTTGTGACAGAGATCAGCACGATATGCTCTTTGGCATACATTTTTTAATGCCCGTACAAAGGCCCGTAGTTTATTTTGTTGACTGTATTGTGGGACCCAGTGGGTTCCTTGCCAGCAATGAATTATGTGAAGAATTTCTTTGTCATTTGGATTACAGAATTTCGAAGTTTAATCAACTTGGGCGGTTACAAGGCCTTTGGGATACTGGGACAGTAAGGTGCAGAAATATTTGAAAAATGTTTAATGCCATAAATCCTCCCACAATATTCGTTTAGTTCATTGTTGTTCTATTTAATTCCAAGGCACATTGTGTGGAAGCAAAGAGGGAGAGGAAGTTCTGGAAAGATTAATATTTTTAACAGCGAACATTGTATTCGGCAGCATCATCTGGATAGAATACTTCTTAAAAATGTGATTACAAAGAGTATGGAATGAGTAAAATAGGTTTTTGGTAAGCCAGGTTGATGTATTCTCCTTACAAGCTTTGCTATGTTTTTTGAGTGATTTAGTGTATTGTGAGCATACAAAATATGTAAAAAAGATGAGCAGAGAAAGAGCAACTGCCCTACAGTCATGATGCCTAGTGCAACATGGCTACCTGTGCAGATGGCACACACTGCTGCCACAATGGTGGAAGAGCCGAATGTGAGGAGGTGGATGGGGTGCCAATCAAGTGGACTGCTTTAAGATCATCATCAGCTTATTAAATGTTGTTGTTGAATCAGTGGAAAGCTCTTCACTGGTTGGATTTATGCTCAGCACAAAGGAAGATGGTTGAGGTTGTTGAAGGTCAATGTTCTCAGTCCCAGGACATCACTGCAAGAGTTCCTCAGGGTAGTGTCCTAGGCCCAACTATCTTCAGCTGCTTCATCAATGACCTTCCTTCCATCATAAAGTCAGAAGTGGGGATGTTCGCTGATGATTGCACAATGTTCAGCACCATTCGCGGCTCCTTAGATACTGAAGCAGTCAATGTACAAATGCAGCAAGACCTGGACAACATTCAGTCTTGGGCTGATAAGTGGCAAGTAGCATTCACGCCACACAAGTGCCAGACAATGGCAGCCCCATGGCCCCTCAGATATGACGCACACATTGCTTGCAGCACTGATGACAGAGGCTGCCCCGGTGCAGATGTAATGGCCCAGCCTTTGCCTGGCCCCTCAAAGGCTCCACCACAAAAACTCATTCACCAAAGCAGCAAGGCCAGCAGACTACCTCCACATGAGCTCCAGTCACATGGGGAGATCAATACAGAAGCAAACATGTAAACGCATCTAGTTATATCAGGGGTCTCACAGGGTTTCTTTTATTTCATGTATGGCACTGTGTGCTTGAGTTGTACACTTGAACATATGTTTAATGCCTTACTTCAACGTGTTGTATGATTCTTACTCCCACAGGGCATCATGACCAGATGTAGTGGCATGGACTGCAGCCCATGAAAGAACTGTAGGGCAAGGATGGATGAATGCCTTGGGATGGTGTTCTCACAGGACCCATAATGCTGTGATGCTGTGTCACCCCATGCAATCCACAGAGAGGTGCCTGGCTACAGTGGGGGGCATGGGAAAATCATAAGATCATAACAAATAGGAGCAGGAATAGGCCTTTCAGCCCATCAAGTCTGCTCTGCCATTCGATAAGATCATGGCTAATCTGATTGTGGTCTTAACTCCAAGTTCCTCCCTACTATTGAATGGTGGAGCAGGCTCGAAGGGTCAAATGGCCTACTCCTGCTCCTAGTTTTTATGTTTCCCTTGTAGATCAGCAATCTGTCCCAGCTGAAACTAGTGTGGATCAGAGAGCCATGGGTTACCCTTGCTTGCAAGTGAATGGCCACGCCCATCGGCCGCTCCTGTGGATGGCCATTGTCCACTGGGTCTAGCTATGCTACTCCTCATGCAATTCATCGGAGGATGCAGCACGCTCAAAAGAACTGTCCTGTGTCAGTTGAACACCTCTCTGCTGAGTGAGATTGTGCAGAGTGCAGCAGATCATCAGTACATGGGAGACCTTAAAGGGGTTATATTGGAGGTCTTCCCCAGACATGTAGCTCAATTGCCTACTCAAATGTTCCCCCTTGTAGTTAGATAGCTGTGGTTGTATGCATTCTCTACATTGGTGTTGAAGTTCCAAACTGCCGGAACCCAAACTGCGTGTCAGTGAGCAGGTTATTGCTAAGCAGTTGCTGCTTGTATTGTGATATTGTATGCATGCCAATGCAAACAATGACATGTACCTTTAAGAAGCTGCAGAGTTACATCATTGTGCCATCACTGTGTGTAAGGCTGGAGGATAAAGGCCTCCATGTAAGATGTTCACTATTGCCTGTGATCTCTACTACAGATGTTCACTACTGTCTGTGACTCTGCATCAGTAAAACTTTATATGTACCTTATGGCTAGGATTTTATGGCCCCTCCCGCCTGGCGAGATATTACCGACCTGCCGAGCTGGATGGAGATTTAAATGGCTCGCCACATCTGCCGGGGTAGAGCCACAAAATTCTTGGCCTATGAGTCAGGCATATAGTCAAGTCATCAGCCTATGTAACTGTTAGGACCCAGGCTAGATCAAGGCCTGCGCAGAGCTGTAGATAGTTGTTGCTAGTAATAAACTTCATGTAATTGTGTTCATCCAGATCTTGCTTAGTATCGATAACACAGAGAGATCCCTTGAGGTTTACCTCAACAAATATGGTGACAGCAGACTATAAAAGACCACGACACGGTTGACAGCGGTGGTCGCTTCTAAACATCTTGCAGAAGTGAAGATAATTTCTGAAGATACCAGAACACCACGCAGAAGACTAGTTCAGTAGCCACACCAATGGTGGTGATTCCACTGATCAGCTCCAATCCAGGCTCCTCGAGGGAAGGACAGCCTGTAATTGCAGCACTTTAAGGGAAGTCACTCACAGGGAAACCCAGTCCAAGTGCTTCATTTTAAAAACAAAATTAGTCCAGTTCTTCAACCACAAGAACTTGGCATCTAATATTCGGCACAGAGACTAATTCCAAAAACAGTAGTGAGTGAAGACCTCACGCCAAGCTGAGCGATTTGGGTAGAAGGCTTTGTTTCATCCGAATGCCGGGATCAGCTATTTATGAGCCACTCATCCAAACAGTGAAGGCTAGAGCGCCGAGCTCATTCAAAAAAAAACAACAAACATCCCCCAGGTTCTGAGGGCCGGAAGAGGCAAGTTCCAACGGCTCTCGGCTGAGCTCAACACGATTGTCGGTCGGTTCCGCCATTTTGTTTTGTCAGTTTTGGCACCAAAACCAGCTTTCCCCGCCCTGGCAATCGAGGCAGCAACCCAGCTGCAGAAAACAGCACCGCTTCAACACTGCACAAGAAACAACAAGCAAGGCAAACGTTTCTGCAACCTAAAGGTCTAAAACTTAAAATTCCTTCTCTTTATTCCAAGCCAGACTAGATGAAGCCAAACATCTAAAGTGCTACTTTTGAAATATACATTAAAAGGAGAAGCAAGCTTCCCTTAGCAGCACACTGCTGTGAGCCCACATTAATGCATTGTTGCAGCATCTGTCCTCCTACAGCACAGGGACAACAGACAAACAAGACAGCAAGTGCAATTTATCATCCAAGCAGGCACAGCAATCTGCAACTACATTTGTGTAGCACCCAGTGCAGCCCACAAGCAAGAACATCACAATGGCGAATGGATGTTTGGCTATGAACTGGCATGCAGGAGGTCTTGCAGAATTTCAGCTCTTTAGACAGGAGATGTGCTCACACTTTGTGGACCAGCAGTTATAGAAATAAGAGAAAAAGGCCGCCACATTACTCAATTGCCCTTGGCAACGAGGGACTACTGCATGTAAACTCATCAGTCTATCTGATGAAGATCAAAAGGACCCTGATAAAATCTTCAAGCTCATTGGGAATCAACTAAAGGTCCAAGATAACTTTAGAACTCAGGCTAGACAACAGCCAAGTGAAAGCACCGCTCAATTTATAAACAGGTGCTGGCGCAAAGGAGCCAAATGCGACTTCGGTGTCAGTGACCTTGCGGAGAGATTGCTGGAGGTTGTCATCGCTTCAACACCCATCAAGTTTTACAGAAAAGCGCTACTTGACTAAGCTAAAGGTTATGTAATAGTTGTACTACTGGACGAAGAGAGAAAATTTGAGGCATTAGTAGCTGGCAAACAGCACCTTGAAGCCCTCGATTGCAAATCCACCGTTGCAGTGGTAACCAACACATCAGACACCCAAAATCTGCATGTGGGGTGAGTTTACACACTTACCCAGGCAATGTCTGGCATTTTTCGACATGTGCAAAGTATGCTTCACTAGAGGGCATTGGGTAAAAATATGTTGCAAATGCAACAAACCAGAAATACCCAAAGTACAAAACTCACAACAAAGAAGGACTTCATAGAAATCTGACACCAATGACAGTTCCGGAGCTCATCCCGCAAAAGGTGAACATGTCAATGAAGTGCAAAAGTGTCCCAATACACCACAGTGTGCAGATCCAAGCTGAATTTGACATATTGTCAACCTCACTCGTCATGTGAATAGAGTTAGATGAGCTGAAGCATTTGCCACTGTAAATGTTAAATACCCACAACACTATGGACAGCATACCATACGTGCAAAAATCAATACCGGTACAAGTGCCAACATCTTACCACTGCAACTTCTCAATGCCACATACAGGGGACAATGGCACAGCATAGTCCAGTCAAGAGCCGACAGGCTTAATGCCTACACTGGGCCTGACATCCCATGCATTGGCACCATCACAACACAATGCCACAGAGAATCCAGGTGGATACTGGCGATTTTTTATGTTGTGGAAACCAGTGACCCGGCAACCATTGGTCTGCCTGCTTGCAGTGACCTGCACATGGTTACTATCCATAACGTGGCAGAGGCCACAATCACCACACAGGAAAGGACCAAAGGAAGAATTGACTTCATAAAGGACCTTACACCCATGTACCCAGATCGCTTCCACATCTTCGCAGACTTCAGGGGTGATGCAGTGCTGCACCTAAAGGATGATGCTCAACCCAGCAGCAACCCACTGAGGAAGCGCAGCATCCATGTCCAAGACAAGGTGAAGGCAGAGTTGGACACAATGGTCCTCAATAAAATCATCCGGAAATTCGAGCAGCATACCGGCTGGTGTACTTCCGTCATCTAAGTACTAAAGAAGGATGGTTTGCTACGTTTATGCCTGGTCCCGAGACAGCTCAACATGACTCTAAAGCAATGTCCTCACAAAATCCCCATGATCGAGGAACTGAATCCCAAGTTCGCGAGAGCTCAATACTTCTCAAAATTGAACGCCAAGAATGGCTACTGGTCTGTCCATCTGGCACCAGCATCACAAGAGTTCAGCAATTTTTGTACCCTTTTTGGACGGTATTGTTTCTTGCGCTTGCTCTTTTGGCTCTCAGTGAGCCAAGATGTGTTTCAACAATACTTGGACCCCATCATAGAAGACATGCTCAGGTGCCCGTGCATTGCCAACTCCATAGCAGTCCTTGGTAAGACTAAAGCAGAGCATGTCAACAACCTGCACATGCTCATGGAGGCAGCCAGAAAGCATGGCCTTGTTTTTAAATATCGCCAAATCTATGTGAGCCAGATCAATTTTCTCGGCTCCATCTACTCCTCTCAAAGCATTTAGCTGGATCCAGTAAAAGTAGAAGATGTACAAAAGATGCCCACCCCACAACACAAAGACGATCTGCAAAGGTGTCTTGAGGTTTTTAACTTTCTATCTCCGCACATCGCAGGCTTTGCAACCAAAGTTTCCCCACTCAGTGATGTCCTCAAGAAGGACATGCTATAGGTATGGCAAGAGGACCAGCAGCATATTTTTCAGTGTGAAAGTTTCCCTGACTTCGAGCTCATGTGTCTTACAAAACTATGACCCCTCTAAGCATACTGCACTCGAGGTGGAAGTGTCACAGAAGGGTCTTGGTGCTTGCCTACTACAACAAGCCTGTAGCTTTTGCCTCAAAGGCTGTCACCACTGCACAAGCCTATTACTCTAACATTGAACACAAAACTCTTGCATTAGTATTTGAAATCCAACACCTCCACACGTAGCTGTTTGGAAAATACTTCACGGTCCAAACAGACCTTAAGCCGCTGGAGATGACCTGCCAGAAACCCCTCACCAGTGCACCACCACGGCTCCACGTCTACTCAAAGATTCAGGGTTACAACCTTGATGTCCAATGCAAACATCTGACATCCTGAGTCGGTTACCCAACCCAGCCAATAACAAAGATGTGCCTCTAGACCTCGACAAGAACAATATCGAATACGTGGTGGAGAAGGATCTCCACGTCAACTTGGTCCATTTCAGGCAAGATCAGGCTGATAAAACAGACCACCCAAGAAGACCCACAGCTTCAAGAGCTGAAGCAAGTTACTATCGCAGGTGAGCCCAAGGACGTTCAAGAAAGTATCCGATCATTTTGGCACTACAGAGATGAACTGGGCATCGCCAGAAGTATTGTATTCAAAGGCAAGTAGGTCCTCATGCCTCAGGCAAACCATGTTAAGTCACCTATTTATGGGACATATGGATGCAGAAAGAACAAAACGCCTTTCCAGATAATTGGTTTATTGGCCAGGTGTTAACAAGGACATTGACAAATTGACACAGCCATGCCATACCTGCTAGGTGCACCAACAACAGCAGGGCAGAGAAGCATTGTTACCACACATCATCCCCACTATCCCATGGGCAAAAATAGCCACTGATTTATTCTATCTAGATGGTGAAGATTACATCATGGTAATGGACAACTTATCAAATTCCCTTTCATTCACCAGGGAAACAGCCAGCTTTATAGTTGTTGACAAACTCACTGCAATTTTCAGCTTGTTCACTGTGCTTGAAACCATTGTCTCAGACAAGAGTCCTCAATATACAGGACAACCCCTCCAGGACATGAGCACAAAATGGGGTGTAAAACATTTCACCTCCTCCCCACGGGAGGAGGTCTAACAGGTTAGCAGAACAGACTATCAAGATGGACAAAGCTTCTAAAGTGTAAGACAACCGAGCAAGATTTACGAATCACTGTGCTTAACCTTCATGCCACACCACAGGGAGACGGTCTACCCTCACCCATCAATCTGATGCTTGGGAGGCAAGTCCCTATCTCTCTCCCGTCCCACCTACTCCCAATTCAGATGGGAGCTCATGATATTCTATTAGAACAGAGATAGAGGATGTCCCAACAGCACGACCAGAGAACAAAACTGCTAACACAGTTAAATGTAAGTCAAAGTGTGTGCATACTGGATCACCACACAAAGGCGTGGGTGCAAGGAAAGGTACAGCGACAGTGCACACAGCCACAGTCATATGAGGTTGAGATGCCAAATGGACAGGTCTTCAGAAGGAACCATTGGCATGTTTGCATCACGCATGCTGAACCACAGACGGATCAGACTGTGATATCAGACTGTATATAGTTGTTGTTAGTAATAAACTTCATGTAATTGTGTTCGACCAGAACCCTCGTCAGAATCAAATACAAAGAGCGTTATTTCAGTTGCAGGGGACCATAGAAGTGCCAACACCATAAGACGAGAAGATCCCGCGATGAACAACCAAGAAACACAAGCTGTTAATGTACAACCACAGGGCACAATACAACACCCTGAAAAATACACAAGGACAAGACATGGTCGCATCACATGCCCACCAAAGCGTTATCTTCATGCATAAAGGTTCCATATTGTGACTCAATCTTGTTATGCCTGATATTCCCTGTAATGTATATTCTCACAAAGTTTTTTTATCAAATGGGAAAAGGGGGATGTTGTGATATTATATACATACCAATGCAGACAATGACATGTACCTTTAAGAAGCTGTATAGTGACATTAGTATGACATCACCATGTGTAAGGCTGGAGGATAAAAGGTACAGCCTCCATATTAACTGTTCACTATTGTCTGTGATCTCTATTGCAGATGTTCGCTACTGTCTGTGGCTCTACATCAGTAAAACTTTATGTATACCTTATGAGTCAGGCATATGTTCAAGTAATCAGCCTACGTAACTGTTGGGACCCAGGCTAGATCAAAGCCTGTGTGGAGCTGTATATAGTTGTTGTTAGTAATAAACTTCATGTAATTGTGTTTGACCAGAACCCTCGTCAGTCTCAATATCTTGCTTAGCACAGAGAGAGATCCCTTGAGGTTTACATCGAAACCCTCAACATATATGGTGGCAGCTGACAGTAAAGACCACTTGGTAGAACTATTGATGAACGCTTTCATCCCTTTACTGATGATTGAGAGTAGAAAGATGGGGTGGTAATTGGTTGAGTTGGATTTGTCCTGCTTTTTGTGCTCAGTACATACCTGGGCAATTTTCCATTTGGCTGGATAGATGCCAGTGTTGCAGCTGTACTGGAACAGCTTGGCTAGGAGCGCGGAAAGTTCTGGAATGTTGTCAGGGCCCATAGACTTTGCAGTATCCAGTGCCTTCAGTTATTTCTTGATATCATGTGGAGTGAATCTAATTGGCTGAAGACTGGCATACAAAGAACAAAGAAAAGTACAGCACAGGAACAGGCCCTTCGGACCTCCAAGCCTGCGCCGATCATATTGCCCGGCATCTGTGATGTCGGGGACCACTGGAGGAGGCCAAGATGGATCATCCACTCAGCACTTATGGCTGAAGGTTCTTGCAAATGCTTTATCTTTTGCACTGCAGTGCTGGGGTCCCTTACCATTGAGGATGGGAGTATTTATGGAGCCTTCGTCTCCATTGAGTTGTTTAATTGTCCACCAGCATTCACAACTGCAAGGCTTCAGAGCTTAGATCTGATCTGTTGGTTGTGGAATCGCCTAGTGCCCCACCCATTCTGCACCTTTGCCACCCTGAGTGTACTGATTCATCTGGTTTCCGTGCCCATGTTTGACCTGATGCCACGAAACTTCATGGGGTCTGTAGATGATGTTGAGGACTCCCAGGGCAACTCCCTCCCAACAGTAAATGATTGTGCTGTGATCTCTGCTGGGTCTGTCCTGCCAGTGGGACAGGACATACCCAAGGCTGGTAATGGTGGTGTCTGGAACATTATCTGTAAGGTATGATTCAGTGTATATGACTGTGTCAGCCTGTTGCTTGTCTACTCCGTGGAACAGCTCTCCCAATTTTGGCACCAGCACCATGGATGTTAGTAAAGGAGGACTTTACAGGGTCAACAGGGCTGAGTTTGTCATTGTCATTTCCAGTGTCTAGGACGATGCCGCATTGCTGTGGATCTAGAGGAACATGTGCGACAGACCAGGTAAGGACAGCAGATTTCCTTCCCTAAAACGGCATTAATGGGGCCAAATGGGTTTTTAGAACAATTGTTTTGACCCATTAGCTATGAGGAGAGGTTGGAGAAACTCGGATTGTTCTCACTAGAGCAACGGAGATTGAGGGGCAACTTGATAGAAGTTTACAAAATTATGAGTGGCATGGACAGAGTAGATAGTCAGAAGCTTTTTCCCATGGTGGAAGAGTCAATTACTAGGGGACATAGATTTAAGGTGAGAGGAGAAAACTATAGAGGAGATGTGCGGGGCAAGTTTTTTACACAGAGGGTAGTGAGTGTCTGGAATTTGCTGCCAGAGGAGGTGGTGGAAGCAGGTACGATAGTGGTGTTTAAGAGGCAGCTTGACAAATACATGAATAGGATGGGAATAGAGGGATATGGACTCCGGAAGTGCAAAATATTTTAGTTGATGAGCAATATGATTGGCGCAGGCTTGGAGGGCCTGTTCCATACTTTTCTTTATTTCATGGTTACCATTAGATAAGTCCAGATTTGTATTGAATTCAAACTTCACCATCTGCCTTGGTGAGATTTGAACCCAAGTCCCAGGATAACTAGTCCAGTGACAATACCACTACGCCACCACCTCTGCCTTAACATAAGTTAGGATACTGGCAGCTTTGCATGAGCTCAAAACAAGCGTTATATATATTTTCATTTATGGGATGTGGGCGTCACTGGCTGGACCAGCATTTATTGTCCATCCCTACCTGCCCTTGAGAAGGTGGTGATGAGCTGCCTTCGTGAACCGCTGCAATCCGTGTGGTGTAGGTACACCCACAGTGCTGTTAGGGAGCGAGTCTCAGGACTTTGACCCTGCAACAGTGAAAGAATGGTGATATATTTCCAAGTCAGGATGGTGTGTGGCATGGAGGGAAACTTCCAGGTGGTGGTGTACCCATTTATCTACTGCCCTTGTCCTTCAAAATGGTAGTGGTCATGGGTTTGGAAGGTCTAAGGAGATTTGGTGAGTTTCTGCAGTGCATCTTGTAGATGGTACATGTTGCTGCCACTGTTCATCGGTGGTGAAGGGAGAGAATGTTTGTGCATGTGGTGCCAAACAAGTTGGCTGCTTTGTCCTAGATGGTGTCAAGCTTCTTGAGTTGCTGGAGCTGCACTCATCCAGGCAAGCGCGGAGTATTCCAGCACACTCCTGACTTGTGCCTTGTAGATGGTGGACAGGCTTTGGGGAGTCAGGAGGTGAGTTACTCATCACAGATTCCTTGTCTCTGACTTGCTCTAGTAGCCACAATACTTCTATGAGTAGTCCAGTTCAGTTTCTAGTCAATGGTAGCCCCAGGATGTTTATAGTGAGGGATTCAATGATGGTAATGCATTGAATGTCAAGGGGCAATGGTTAGATTCTCTCTTGATGGAGATGGGCATTGCCAGGCACTTGTGTGACGTGAATGTTACTTGCCACTTGTCAGTCCAAGCCTGGATATTGTCCAGATCTTGCTGCATTTAGACATGGACTGCTTCACTATCCGAGGAGACATGAATGGTGCTGAATATTATGCAATCATCAGGGAACATCCCCGCTTCTGACCTTATAATGGAAGGAAAGTCATTGATGAAGCAGCTGAAGATGGTTGGGCCTAGGACACTACCCTGAGGAACTCCTGCAGTGATGTCCTGGAACTGAGATGATTGACCTCCAGCAACCACAACCATCTTCCTTTGTGCTAGGTATGATTCCAATCTGCAGAGAGTTTTGCCCCTGATTCCCATTGACTCCAGTTTTGCTTGGGCTCCTTGATTCCGCACTCGGTCAAATGCTGCCTTGATGTCAAGGGCAGTCATTCTGACCTCACCTCTGGAGTTCAGCTCTTTTGTTCATATTTGAACCAAGGTCGTGATTTTTAATTGTGGTTCAAATTTCATCAGGCCTTATTTATGTTGGTTTCATTTTTGAGTCCATTGGGTCTTCGAGGTACTCTGGTGGGTCACTTAGTTCAATCAAAAATGTCCACGACTATTACACAGTGCAACAGGGAATATGAAGTTGTTGGTAACTGGTGCACACTCAAATTAAGAGAAAATTTCACCTGGGTAATGTCACGCTCTTCCATTGTTGCTCCTTACAGTCTGCATTGTCAGACAACCACAAGAATCAGCATCAGAATGACTTTGGGTAACCATGTACACAGCTCTGATTCAGTAATTTTACAGTCATCAAACCTGCAGCTGGTACATTGTGTTCCTGCACCCAGATATTCAGAAATACACCACATTTATAATATCCATTTTCATCTTGAGCTATTCCCACGCAGTGCCTTCAAAATTGTTAGTTTTTTCATGAGTAGGTTTAAATACTTTTCATATTAGGAAGATTTTTAACAAGTTAGATTAAAATACCACACCCTTACAGTGTTAAACATACTTGCAGTTAAGAATGATTTTTAGGCCATCCTATCGTTCATCCATTGCATTAATAATAGTGTTTTGAAAAGTACAGTTGTGTATCTTGCGATACTCCCTTTAGAACACACTCCTACTGCAGGGAAACCTGTTTGACCTTAGGCAAATTCTCGTCATGTTTTCTCAGGATATTGTACTTAGGCAGAAAATCCTTACCATTGACCAAGCAGAAGGTTCTTACTCGGTGCCAGAATACTGAACATTAAACTGCATAAACACGTTGCAGGTTTGGGCGTGCCCATCCCCGAAAGAACAGCATGAAGAACAACATAAAAACACGGATTAATGTGCTGAGAAAAGTTTCTTAGAAGAGAATGTATTCTAGGCTTATTTTAATGCCTATATTGATGGTGGCAGGGAATGGGTGAGCTGACATCAAAGTCCCCAGATGAGGTGAGAAAAGGAAGGCTGTGATGATCTGTGATGCTCTGCTTGATTGCAGTCCTCAGCTCATACTTCTGTCCCTCCTACTCCCAGTGCGGAGAGCTCCAGAGTTTCAAAGGAAGATAGTTCAGTGAATTTCCAGAGGGAGAGAGAGAATTTGGCTGGCTTTCCTTAGGAAGCATATCCTCGTGAATTGTAGGAGTCCAATTTGGCTAAGTAAGTGAAGAAGAAGATGCTTGGTATTCATCAAAATGTTTAAAATAAACTTGTCAGGACAATGCTGGGAATGTCATGTACTGTTTGGAATGTTCCTGCTCCCTCACCCCTTCTTCCCCGCCCACCTCCACCAAGTTAATATGAGGTTCAAGCAAAAAACTGCAGATGCTGGAAATCCAAAACAAAAGCAAAAATAAAAATACCTGGAAAAACTCAGCAGGTCTGACAGCATTTGTGGAGCGGAGCAGAGTTAACATATGACTCTTCAACAGAAATAAGGGAAAATAGAAGAGAGGTGAAATATAAGCTGGTTTAAGGGGGAGGGTGGGACAATTAGAGCTGGATAGAGGGCCAGTGATAGATGGAGATTGCCAAAAGATGTCATAGACAAAAGGACAAAGAGGTGTTGACGGTGGTGATATTAGCTAAGAAATGTGCTAATAGGTGACATTAAGGGTAGAAAGCAGTATGAGCAAGGTACAGATAGCCCTAGTGGGGGTGGTGTGGGGGGAAGGGATTTTTACCCTTAATGTCACCCATTAGCCCATTTCTTAGCTAATATTACCACCGTCAACACCTCTTTGTCCATTTGTCTGTGACATCTTTTGGCAATCTCCACCTATCACTGGCCCTCTATCCAGCTCTACTTGTCCCACCCCCTCTTAAACCAGGTTATATTTCACCTCTCTTCTATTTTTCCTTAGTTCTGTTGAAGAGTCATACGGACTGGAAACATTAACTGTATTCCTCTCCGCAGATGCTGTCAGACCTGCTGAGTTTTTCCAGGTATTTTTATTAATATGAGGTTCAGCCAGGCTAAGCAATAGCATCATAAAACCAGCACAAATCTTGAAGATATCAAGGATAAAGTGCCCGGTAACTATATATGTCTACCTGGGATAGACCAAAGATAAAGCACAAATCTTTCTAATCCTTCCATTAGATAGTGAAGAATCTGCATAACCTTTTCTTCTAGGCACAAAGGAAAGAGGAGACATCGCTCTGTCCTGCTGCAGGAGGTATATTTTGCTATTGTGTCTAATCCTAATGCTGCCAAATTGCTTTTGAAAAACAAATGCAGTAATCTCCAACTAAGATGTAAATATTTTTGCATGATAACATTGCACAGCCTATAAATGTAGAAGTCTCACATCCACTGTGTGAAATTGACAATGTCAAAATCTGCACTTTCAGTTACAACCAGAAATGGGGAATTTGGATTTCAATCACGATATAGTGATATCTCGTTACTGATGGTTTCACTGTTTTTGATGGACAGATTCTCAGGAGTTTACCTGTCTAAAACAGCCATCAAAATGGCACATTGTAATTTGAATTTGAAACAAAACTATCTGTCATTTGGAGACATTGCAATTAGCCTATTCACCCTTAGGTTAGGGAGGTGAAAAACATCGGATTTGATCAGTACCTCTGTTGTTATAGCGGATAAATTTGGAGTAATTGGAGGTAATTTTGACTTCGAGTGATAGCATAAAATGGCAATATCAGATCAGCTACCTGTGATAGATCACTCCCAACTTTTTTATTATCATTAACTTCAGTGCAAATTAATATAAGTAGAGTTGTATAATGGGCAGTTGATCCGACATTGTCTGTTGTTTTTGTCCTAAGTCAAAACTGCCCCCAGTGATTGGGGACATAATACAATGTTGCAATGACCTCCACAGTCGACACTTTGAGTTTGAATTTCCCCATCTGGGATTCTCCCAATGGTTTGTTGTAACCTTGGTTGGCAACAGCATTTAAACACAACTGTATTCAATAAAATGTGTTCTTAACGTATAATTTCTCTTAACAATTTTTGTGATCTATGTTATTAAGAAAATTGCCGTACATTGCAAGAGCTGAGCATTTTGCTATACTGCCTTCTCTGCTGCCCTCTCTGTTGGGGAGGTGTAAATAAAGTTAGTTCAATAATGGCTGTGAGCTGTGAATCCATATGTTTCAGTGCAATGCACAACAGAAAGATGACAAGGCAGTGATGGAATTCTTTTTCATATTTTATTTGACAAATTAAGTAATGAAAAATATTGGGACATGCTTTTTGGAACTCCTAGAAGTTTGATGGACATGCCAGGTAGTAAGTCTCATGAAGAGGAATTGTAGCCTGGCTTGGGTCTTTGCTCCAAACTGGTTTATTTCCACTGCGTACAACATATTCAAGATGAGTTGCTGAGTAGGCAATTTCCCCTGAGTGCTGCTTATTTGGTCTGCAGACCATCAATGATGTCATTGAACATCATAGCCGACATCATTCATTAGCATATCTATTCTATTAACCGATTAGAGCACACTAAAGTTGATTTTGAGGAAGTTTGAGCAGTTTGAAGGCCAGCTCTGTGTGCGCATCATGTTTATATACAGTTCAGTGAGCCAACATAGTCAGTAATTGAAAGAAAATGGCATTGAAGGAACATGTGGGGACAATGAGGCAATTCAACCCTAACAAAGAGGGCTGGTATAATTACGAACGTTTGGCTAAAAGCAAACAAACTAGAAGTTGAGGATAAAGTAAAAGTTTTCCTCACCATGATGGGACCAGATGCTTTTGATGTCGTGTCAAATCAGTGTTTCCTGTAAGACAGTGCTATGGAGTATTTGAAATTAATGAAATTCTGGACCTATTATGGCATGACTCAGAATGAAATTGCACAGACAGTTTCATTCAGTCAAAGAAAGCAGTCCTCCAATGAGACTATTGAAAATTACGTTCTTGAGTTAAAGAGACTCCCTCACCACTGTGGGTATGGACAGGGGGATAGACACAGTTCTCGGCATCCAGGATCAAGAGTCCAGAAAGCTGTGTTGCCTGATGGTACAGGGTTCGAGAGTTTTAAAAAAAATTGTTCTTGGGATGTGGGCAGCGCTGGCTAGATCAGCATTTATTGCCCATCCCTAATTGCCCTTGAGAAAGTGGTGGTGAACTGCCTTCTTGAACCGCTGCAGTTGATGTGTTCTGGGCTGAAGAGAAACTTGCAGCGGGAGGGGAAGGATCTAGTGGTCATGGTCCACATAGGTACCAACGACATAAATAGGACTAGGAAGATGGTGCTTAGGGAGTATGAGTAGCTAGGAGTTAAATTAAAAGGCAGAACCTCAAAGCCACAAGGAAATTAGCGTGGAGTAAATAAGTTTAGTGAGTTGAATGCATTGCTTAAAGATTGATGTGGGAGAAATGGGTTTTGATTCATGGGGCACTGGCAGCAAACTGGTGAAAGTGGAAACTGTATCGTCTTCACCTGAACCATATTGAAATCATATTCTGGTGAGTCATTTGATTAGGGTGGGAGCTTTAAATTAAATAGTGGGGGCAAGGGATCAAGGGTGGGAAGATATGATCAATTGAAGAAAGAAGGGGAAGCAAGAGAGCAAGGCAGCAATAAGAGAAATGTTAATCAAACTTTGGCAGGAAGGGGCAGAGCATACAAACTTAAGAGTACACCAGCAGAAAAGACCAGAGACTGCAAAAATTGTATTAAGACAAGTAAAGGCTCTTTATCTAAATGCATGTAGTATTCATAGCAATACAGATGAATTGACAGCTCAAATTGAATTAAATGTGTATGATCTAATAGCCATTATAGAAAGATGGCTGCAATATGAGAAAGGGTGGGACCTGAATATTTAAGGGCACATGACATTCCTGAAGGACAGGAAGCTAGGAAAAAGATGGAGGTGTAGCTCTGTTAATTAAGGATGACATTAGCACAGTAGAGGGAAATGACCCTTTTTTAAAGATCAAGATGTTGAATCAGTTTGGGTAGAGATAGGAAATAGTAAAGGTAGGCAGTCACTTGTGAGAGTAGTTTATAGATGCCTTTACGGTAACCACAGAGCAGGACATAGTATACAGAAAGAAATAATGGAGACATGAGAAAGGTAGGGTGATAATCATGGGTGATATTAATCCAGATAGAGATTGGATGAACCAGATTGGCAAAGGTAACCTGGATGGTGAGTTCATAGAGTGTTTTCAGGACAATTTCTTAGAATAACATGAGCTATGCCAACCATGAAGTGGGCTATTCTAGATCTGTATAAGTGCAATGAGACAGGGTTAATTAATGGCCTCATAGTAAAGGTGCTCTAGGTAGCAGTGATCATAACATGATTGAATTTCACATTCAGTTTGAGGGAGAGAAGGGTGAATCTAAGACCAGTGTTTTAAACTTAAATTAGAGCAATTATTAGGGTATGAAGACAGAGCTGGCTAAAGTGAAATGAGAAATTAGGTTAAGGGATAAGTCAGTAGAGCTGTATTGGTGAACATCTGAGGAGATATTTCATAACACTCAGGAAAGTTATATTCCAGTGAGAAAGAAAGACTCTAGGGAAAAACCATCAATGGCTAACTAAGGAAGTTAAAGATGGTATCATTTTAAAAAAAAAACTTACAATTCTGCAAAGATTAGTGGCAGGTTGGAAGACTGGACCAAATATTTTAAAAAAGCAAAGAATGGCTAAAAACTATAAGGGGGGAGAAATTAGAGTACAAAAGAAAGCTAGCTAGAAATATAAAAGCAGATAATAAGTTTCTACAGGTATTTAAACGGAAAAGTGTAAATAAAGTGAACGTGGTCTTCTACAGAGTGAATCAGGCAAATTAATAATAGAAAATAAGGAAATAGTGGATGAATTGAACAGATATTTTGCATCTATCTTCACTCTGGACGATATAAATAACATCCCAGAAGCAAGTATGCATCAAGAGTAGGAACTTAAAACAGTTACACTCAGGGGAAGAATACTGAGAAAATTATTAGAATGAAAGGCTGAGAAATTTGCAGGCCCTGATGGACTTTATCCTAGTGTCTTAAAAGAAGCAACTGCTGAGACAGTAGATGCATTGGTCTTAATTTTCCAAAATTCCCTGATTCTGGAAAGATCCAATCAGATTGAAAAATAGTGAATATAACTCCTCTATTCAAGATAGGAGGAAAACAGGAAGCAGGAAACTACAGGCCAGGTGGCTTACCGTCTATCATAGAGAAATTAGTAGAATCTATTATTAAAGAGGTTATAGTGGGGGATTTAGAATATTTCAATGCAATCAGGCAGATTGAACATGATTTTATGAAAGGGAAATCATGTTTGACTAATTTATTGGAGTTCTTTGAGGGAGTAACACGCAACATGGGGCAGAAACTTCGGCTCGGCGAGTGGGGGTGGGGCCCGCTCCCCGAGGCCTAAAATGACGCAGGGTGACATTGGGCGTGCGTCTGGATGTCACCACGCTTCATTTAGATTTTCAGTTCGGCGGGCTGAACACCCGCTGAACTGTCAAAGGCCTATTAAATCCTGTTTAAAAGCAATTAAGGCAATCAGATGCGCTGCCTGCCCAACCTTAAGGTTAGCAGATAGGCAAAGAGCCCAGGCGGCCTTTGCATTTTTCATGGAACCTCATCCACGAGTGGGACGAGATTTCATGAATGATTTAAAATTTTCAGAAAATTTTTAATTAAAATGAATGCACATGTCCCAGCTCATGTGACAGTTTCACATGAGGGGACGTGTCATAAAAAAGTTTTTCAACATACTATTAAACTGTTTAAACTTAAAACTAATCTCCTTGAGGCACAGATTTCTGTGCTCTTTCGCTTGCATGCACGAAAGAGCACACTCCCAAATCAGACAACCACAGCCCCCCACCCCCCCCACCCCCACCGCCGCCCGCACAGGGAGTGCACAGCGCTTTGGTCGCGCATCACGCTGGGCGGGCTTTAATTGGCCTGCCCATGTAAAATGGTGGTGCCCAGCTGATCAGGGGCATCTATCGGCTGCACACCCACCTGCGCCCGCTCCCACACAATCTATGGATAAAGGGGAACTTGTGAATGTGGTGTACTTAAATTTGCAGAAGGCATTTGACAAAATGTCACACCAAAGGTTACTGTACAAAATAAGAGCTCATGGTGTAGGGGGTAAAAGCTATTAGTATGGATTGATGATTGGCTACCTAACAGAAATCAGTGAGTAGGCATAAATAGGTCATTTTCGGGTTGGCAAGATGTAACATGTGGAGTGCCACAGGGATCAGTGCTGGGGCCTTAACTATTTACAATCTATATGAATGACTTGGATGATGGGATCAAATGTATGGTTGCTAAATTTGCTGAAGATACAAAGATAGTGTGGAAAGTAAGGTGTGAAGAGGATATAACAAGCCTGCAAAAGAATATAGGTAGGTTAAGTGAATGTGCAAAAATTGGTAGCTGGAATATAATGTGGGAAAAATGAATTTCTGCACTTTGGATGGAAGCATAAAAAAGCAGCATATTTTAAATGTGGAGAGATTGCAGAACTCTGAGGTACAGAGGGACCTGGGTGTCCTGGCACATAAATCACGAAAAGTTGGTATGCAGATACAAAAGGTGAGTAGGGAGGCAAATGGAACGTTGTCATTTATTTCAAAGGGGATCGAATATTAAAGTATGGATGTTTTTCTATAGCTGTATAGGGTATTGGTGAGACCACTTTGAGAGTACTGTGTGCAGTTTTGGTCTCCTTATTTAAGAAAGGACATAATTGCATGAGAGGCAGTTCACAGAAGGTTCATCGGACTGATTCCTGGACTGAGAGCGGTTATCCTCTGAAGAAAGGTTGGACAGGTTGGGCCTGTGTCCATTGGAGTTTAGAAGAGTGAAATTGAAGAATGAATTGAAACATATAAGATCCTGAAGGGACTTGACTGGGTGAATGCTGAAAGGATGTTTTTCCTTGTGGGAGTGACTAGAACTAGGAGACACAGTTTAAAAATGAGAAGCCTTCCATCTAAGATAGAAATGAGGAGACTTTTTTTTCTCTTAGAGGGTTGTGAGTCTGTGTTACTCCTTTCCCTGGATAGTGATGGGGACGAAATCGTTGAATATTTTTAAGGCTGAGTTTGATAGATTCTTGATTGGCAAGGGAATCAAAAGGTATAGATGTTGGGGTTATTGGGGGGTTGGGTGGATAGGAAGGAGAGTGGAGTTGAAGCCACAATCAGATCTGCCGTGATCTTATTGATTGCTGGATGAGGCTCGAGCGGCCAAATGACCTTCTCCTGCTCCTAATTCATATGTTTATATGTATGTTTGTATGTAATGCCTCAGGTCACAGTAAAGCACCAGATCACAATCTACCATGTCGAGGTCGTGGTAGATCTAAATCTAGTTCAGGAGCCTGGAAGTGAAAATGGCAGTCGATGTTATTGAGCAGGAAAATCAAGAATTGTATTCAGTCAGAAGAGCAAGAGAAACAGCACATGAAGGATGAGTGTAATAGGGCTGAAGATATAGGCCTATATAGTTCCCCACTCAAGGACTGCAAGAGAATTTCCCAGGAAGTTTACATTTCCCGATGAGCAATTACCTTGCAACTGGAGCCATCTGATACTCCGATTTAAATTGGTGACTTCGGATGGTTCCGACTCTCTTTGCAAAATACTTAGCTATGAAAAGTTAGAAGGATTAAAACCACTTCTAACTCCTGGGTAATTATAATACAGCCCCCACCCCCCCGGACCCTTCCCCCCATCCCCCCCAACTCGACCGCGTGACTACCCTCCCGACCACCCGACACTCGCCCAACCACCAGACCACCTGACCCCCCATGACCACCCTAACCCCTCTTTGACCAGCCTAACCACCCCATTCGCCCCCAACGACCAACCCACCCCCTCGCCCACTTACCTTGCACACTTACCTAATCCCTGGCTTCTCAAAGTGGCCGGGACCTTTAAACTTCCCTAGTTTACAGCAGCAAGTGCCCTAAAAAGAGGGCTGAGGGTTGGCTTCACTTCCCCCAACCACTGCTGCCCTGCACTGGAAGGAGTCCAGAGCTGCTGCGCTGTAAATTGTACACTTGGCCCGGGTTGGAAGATTGGGAGAGAAATGTACAGCTCCTGACCTGGGTGATTGCCACTCTACGGAATTTCTGGGCCATCATTCCAGTGCCCACAATAAAAATGAAAGCCAGAGAATCAGAACTAACTTTCATTGTTGATATAGCTGCAGCAGTGCCGGTTATCTCAGGAGAATACAAGAAATCTCTAAGTTACATGCCCTTATGCAAAACTGGTCTGAACTTGACTAGTCATTGCAATAACAGTATTCCAGTTATGGTGAGTTAATGGTAGGGTGGACTTTGATTATACATTCTATGACTCGCCATTGGTAGTAATGAAGAAACAAAGTTTCCTCATGGTAAGAAATTGGCTTAAAAAATATAGTCACACTGGGTTGAGTTATTTACGGTAAAAATCAGTAAGAGCACATCTATCATTGAGGAATTGCAAGTAGTTTTTGAGCAAGGAGGACCAAATGATAAAATTGGGCAATAAGGCTGAAGTCAAGATAAAGGACAGTGTACAGCCTGCATTTTACAAGGCTAGGCCATTGCCTTATGCATAGTTATAAGCAATAATTAAAGAGGTGGATAGATATTTTGAAGAGTTGGTGAAAAATTGTGTTGTGTCTCAGAATGAGACATTGGGGAGATAGTGCTGTATAGTAAAGACAGACATTGGACTTGTAATCCAGAGGCCCAGGCTAATGCTCTAGGGACATGGGTTCAGCTGTTCCTGCTCGTAAAAGGATCAAGAACAAGAGAACACAGATTTAAAATGATTTGCAAAAGAAGCAAATGTGACGTGAGAAAAAATTTTTTCACACAAGTGGTTCGGGTCTGGAATGCACTGTCTGGAAGTGTGGCGGAGGCAGGTACAATCAAGGCATTCAAGAAGGCATTAGATGATTATTTGAGTAGAAAAAATGTGCAGGGGTGTGGAGCAAAGGCAGGGCAATGGCACTAGGTCATAGTGGTCATTTGGAGAGCCGGTGCAGACACGATGGGCTGAATGGCCTCCTTCCGTGTCGTTAAAATTTTGTGATTCTGTGATATGACCCAGTATCAAATGGCGCTGGAGAAACAAGTGTACAGATTGTGAAATGGCCTTTGCAGAAGCATTTACTAGGTGACAAGTTAGACAACATGTTTCTCTTTGACAAAAACAGGCTAGGCAATTTTCGGTTCTCTTACAGAATTACCCCAGACAACAAGTTTTTCACCTTATGAGTAAGTGTTTAAACATGTTTCTAAGACAAGGTTTAGTTTGCTTAAGTCTGATGTTATCAGCAAAGTAAGAGAAAAACAAGCCAAAATCAAGATTAGTCATGATACGACAGGCATGAAACTTAGTTCAATGCTGGTCAGAAGATCGAACATCACATCAAGGTGATAAAGAGAAGAATGTGATTGGAGTTGTCGTAAAGAGACTAAGGACGGGATTTTCCACCCCACCAGCGGCGGATCGCTCTCCAAATTTTCCAGTCCTGCCCACGACAATGCCTGCTTCTGATGGGACTGGAAAATCCTGTCCTAAGTGTATCCCACACATCTAGGGAAGATTGGAGAGAGAGTCCATCAGTGTCATGTTGATAATTTGCTTGAAAGACAAAATCTGCCAGAAAAAGAGCATGCTAAACCCACTATAGTCCAAATCCCTCCTACAATCCAAAGTGAAATTCAGAAAGAAAGTGAAAGTCACAACGAAACTGAAAGTTTGGTGGTGGAGCAAAGTGAGTCAAGGTCTCACAGTTCCAAACCATTAAGTGAAGTTGGTAGTGTTGTGAAACTGAGTATCTTTCTCTCAGGATTGGGAAGGCGGGTTTCTAGGTGGAGGCTGAGGACTACACCCCCCAGCTGACCATGTGTTTCGGTGCATGCACAGTGTGCAGTAGCACCTGGCCACGTGTGCTCTGCTCTGGATTTCTCCTCTTGCAGTTAAAGGGCTCAGCCATCCTGACAGCAGTGCACATACATAAAAAAACAGTACAAAACCCTGATTATGTGACCCAGGAGCAGGGCGCCATACCGGAAAAGTGTCCCGGACAGGGGATAGGGAGAGAAAACAGGGAGATGTCTCAAATAGGGAACCTTGAGAGGGAACCCAGTGAGAGGGGCAGGAACATATCCCAGAAAGAGAGAGAAAGACCGAGGAAGGAGCCACCGGAAGGAGGAGATGACCGGTAGGAATCACCAGGGAGCGGAGAAAAGAAAGGGGGTCCAAGTAATAAAAGCGCTGTGGTTGGCAGGCTTCATGTAGTGAAAGCTTGGGAGGAGCCCTGGAAGTCTGAGATGGCAGCAGAAGGCTGGTGATTTTGTGCTGCAGGCCTTTGGGGTAAAGTTAGCTCTTTGGAGCAGTAACGTTCTGCTCAGTGTGGCTGAAGAGCTGAAGCTCTGCTTATGAGCTGGTGCTGAAGTGCAGACTCGGGAATGCAAGGGAATGGAGTCTTGGTAGACGAGATTGAAACCCTGAGAGGGAAGCCGTCGTTGAGGCAGTCCGAGTCAGAACGACTTTTGGAGAGAATTCCAAGGCCAGATCTTTGAAGGTGGAGTGGAATTCCTCATGAGAGAAGCAGAACTTCAAAGAGATTGGTTGACTCATGCTGTTTACTGATGTCTGGCAGGGTGCTGAGAGATCCATATGACCTGTCTTAGTCACATTTGCCATTTATTGTGCAGTGTAGCGTGTTCAACCACATTTAGCCTGTTAATTCACATGTACCTCATATTAACCCTGTATGTTAGAGTTTGTAAATTGTAATAGATATTGTAAATTGTTTCATCTTTCTGACCTTGTAGAGTAGAGTTTATTTTGTTTGTTCAGAAACCATGGAATCTTGTGGCTTTATTCTCTTAGCAAGGGTCTTGAATCTCAAACTTTGTCTAATTTAAACAAAAAGTGATTGGTCTCTAACCAGATCATGCCAAGAACTTGGGAGTCAAAGTCAAAATTCAGGTTTGACACAGGCAGAGATGTTGAGAGAGCAGAGTCAAGTTAATGGAATAGAAAGAGATACCAGAATAGAAAGAGAAAGAAGCCAGGTAGGTTAATTGAAATTTCAAGAAAGGAGGGAGAGAGAAAACAATGAATTACAGGCTAGTTATCCTGACATCAATCATTGGGAAAATGCTGGAATCCATTATTAAGGAATTAACAATGCACATAGAAAAATATAATATAACAGAACAAGTTAACATGATTTTACAAAAGGGGCCTGTTTGACAAATACATCAGAGTTTTTCAAAGATACAACAGGGTAGACATAGGGAAACCTGTAAGTGTTGCATACCTGGATTTCCAAAAGGCATTCGTTAAAATGCCACACAAAAGAATAATAGGGAAGATAAGGGCTCATGGAGTTTGGGGTAATATATTAGCATGGATAGAAGAATGGTTAATGGACAGAGAGGGAAGATTGGGCATAAACAGAGCATTTTCAAGTTGGCAGGCTGTGACTAGTGGTGTGTCTGAAGGATCAGTGTTGGGACCTCAGCTATTTACAACCTATATTAATTACTTAGATGAAGAGACAGAGAGTAATGTATCTAAGTTTGCTTTTGATACAAAGCTAAGTGAGAAAGTAAGCAGGGGGAAGGACACAGAGAGGCTGCAAAGGCATATAGACAGGTTAGGTGAATGGCAACAAGATGGCAAATGCAGTATAATGTGGGGAAATGTAAAGTTATTCACTTTGATCATAAGAATAGAAAAGCAGAATATTTTTGAAAGGTGTGAAACGTGTAAATGTTGATGTTCAGAGAAGACTTTTGTGTGCTCATACAAGGAATACAAAAAGATAGCATGTGGGTACAACAAGCAATTCGAAAGGCAAATGGCAGGTTAGTCTTTATTGTAAGGGGATTGGAGTAAAGAAATCCTACTGCAATTGTAGAGGACTTTGCTGAAACCACATCTGAAATACTGTGTACAGTTTTAGTCTCCATATTTAAAGAAGGATATACTTACATTGGAGGTGGTACAGCAAAAGTTCACTAAATTGTTGGCATCACAGGCAGCTCAACTGTACAGAAGAGGAGTAAGAGAGGAAGAGCAATAGTGATGGGGGATTCATTACTTAGAGGACATGGCAGGTATTTCTGTGGCCGTAGATGTAACTCAAGGATGGTATGTTGTCTGCCTGGTGCCAGGGTCAAGGATGTTATGAAGTGGTTACAGGACATTTTTTCTGGGGAGGCCAGAGGTCATGGTCCACGTCAGTACCAATGACTTAGGTGGGAAGGGGGATGAGGTCATGAAAGCAGATTTCAGGGAGCTAGAAAGGAGATTGAAAAGCAGGATCTCTAAAGCAGTAATTCATGATTACTTCCAGTCCCATGTGCTAGTGAGCATAGAAATAGGAGAATTGAGCAATTGAACAGATGGCTGGAGAACTGGTGTAGGAGGGAGAGCATCAGATTTCCGAGGCATTTGGACCGGTTCTGAGGCAGGTGAGACCTGTAAACAAGACTGCCGGGCTTTATCTTAGCAGGGCCGGGACTAACATCCACACAGGGAGATTCGCTAGTGCTGATGGGGAGAGTTCAATAGATTGACAAGGCGATGGAAACCTGAGAGGGAGCTCAGATCCGAGGGAAGCAAAACTGGCAAAAGAAGTTCGAAAAGTAGAAAGCAAAAATAGAAGACAGACAAATCGTAGTCAGGCATCAAATGGGATCAAAATGGAGAATAAAGTTGAACAAGCAGAAGTAAAGGCACTCTATCTGAATGCATGTAGCATACGCAAAGAGGTTAATGATTTGAATGCACAAATGGATATGACTTATTTGCCATTATGGAGACGTGGCTACAGGGTGACCAAGATTGGGAACTGAATATCCAAAGGTATTCGGCATTTAGGAGGTACAGGGAAAAAGGAAAAGGATGTGGGGTAGCATTCTTTATAGAGATCAGTACATTAGTAAGAGAGGATCTTAGATCGAAGGATCAAGATGTAGAACTAGTTTGGGTGGAGCTAAGAAACAGCAAGGGGCAACAAACATTGGTGGGAGTTGTTTATGGGTCACCAAACTATAGTGGTAATGTTGGTCACGTTATAAATCAGGAAATTAAAGATACATGTAGCATGGGTAATATAGTAATAATGGCAAGTTCAATTTACACATAGACTGGGTTAACTAAATCAGTGTTTATGTCATGGAGGATGGATTCCTGGATTGTGTACAAGACGGGTTTCTGGAGCAGTACATTGAGGAGCTAACTGTGGATCAGGCTATTTGGATTTAATGTTGTGTAATGAGAAAGTGCTAATAATGTCCTTGCTGTAAAGGAACCGTTGGGAAATAGTGACCATAATATGATAGAAATTCACATTAAGTTTGAATGTGATATAGTTCATTCTGAAGCCAGGGTCATGAATATGGAGAAGGGAAATCATGAAGGTATGAGGGGCAAGTTGGCTCTGGTTGATTCGGAAAATACAATAAAAGATTTGATGGTAGACAGGCAATGGCTAGTATTTAAAGAAATATTACATGGTCTTCAACAGATATACTTCTTCTAAGGCACAAATACCCAAAGAATAAGGTGAATCAACCATGGTTAACAAAAGAAGTTAAAGATTGCATTAAATCAAAGGAAGTGACTTATAAGAATGCTAGAAAAAGTGGTAAACCTGAGGATTTGGAGCAATTTAAAACCCAGCAAAGGAGCACCAAGAAACTGATTAAGAACGGGAAAGGAGAATATGAATGCTGACTAGCGAGGAACATAAAGGCGGACTGTAAAAGCTTCTTTTGGCATGTGAAAACGAAAGGATTAGCTCGGACACATATGGACCTGTTACAGATGGGGACAGGACAATTTATATTGGAGAACAGAGAAATGGCACAGAAACTAAACAGTTACTTTGCATTTGTCTTCATGGAAGGAGATACAGAAAATAATGCAGGAATACCAGGTGACCAAGGGACTTGTGAAACTGAGGAAACAAAAGAAATTAATATTAGTAAAAAGGTAGTACTTGAAAAGTTAACTCGGTTGAAGATTGATAAATCCCCTGGACCAGATGAGCTTCATCCCGGAGTGTTGAAGGAGGCAGCTAGAGAGATAATGGATGCATTGGTGGTTATCTTTCAAAATTCTTTAGATGCTGGAAAGGTTCCTGTGGACTAGAAAGTAGCAAATGTAATCCTGCTATTTAAGAAGGGAGGAAAAGGGAGAATTGAGAACTACAGACTTGTTAGTTTGACATCAGTAGTAGGGAAAATGTTAGAATCTATTATAAAGGATGTGATAGCTGGATCTTTAGATAAAATTAGGCAGAGTTAATATGGATTTATGAAAGGGAAATCATGTTTGATCAGCTTGTCGGAGTTTTTTGAGGACATTACTTGTATAGATAAAGGGGAACCAGCGGATGTGGTATATTTGGATTTTCAGAAGGCTTTAAATAAGGTCCCTCACAGGAGGTTAGTAAATAAAATTAGCGTGCATGTGATTGGGGGAAATATGTTAGTATGGATCAAGGCTTGGTTAACAGACAGAAAGGAATAAACAAATCATTCTCAGGATGGCAGGCTGTCACTAACAGGGTACTGGAAGGATCAGTGCTAGTTCCACAGCTATTTATAATCTATATAAATGATTTTGATGTGAGGACCAATTGTAATGTTTCCAAATTTTCTGATGACACCAAACTGGGTGGGAATACAGGTTGTGAAGAAGATGCAAGGAGGCTTCAAGAAGACTTGGACAGGTTAAGTGAATGGGTGAGAACATCGCAGATGGAATATAATGTGAATAAATGTGCAATTATACACTTTGGTAGAAAAAACTGAAAGGTGGAATATTTCTTAAATGGTGAAAGGTTGGTAAGTGTTGATTCCGAAGGGACCTGGATGTCCTTGTTAATGGGTCATTAAAAGCTAGCATGCAGGTGCAGCAAGCAATTAGAAGGCAAATGATATGTTAGCATCCATCACAAGGGATTTGGATACAGGAGTAAAGATATCTAGCTGCAGTTGTATAGAGCCTAGGTAAGACCTCACCTGGAGTATTGTGCACAATTTTGGTCTCCTTATCTAAGGATGGATACACTTGCCATAGAAGAAGTACAACCAGGCTCACCAGATTAATCCCTGGGATTGCGGGATTGTTTTATGAAGAGAGATTGAGGAGACTGGGTCTGCATTTTCTAGAGTTGCAAAGATTGAGGGGTGACCTCATTGAAACTTACAAAATTCTTATAGGGCGTGATAGGGTGGATGTAGATAAGATGTTTCTCCTGGTTGTTGAGTGTAAAACCAGAGGACATAATGTCAGGATAAGGCATAGACCATTTACGACTGAGATGAGGAGAAATTCCTTCCCTCAGAGGGTGGTGAATCTTTGGAATTCAGACTACCCCAGAGGGCTATAGAAGCTCAATCATTGAGCATGTTCAAGACAGAAATTGATAGATTTCTGGAGATGACATCAAGGTATATGGAGATTGTGTGGGACAGTGGCATTGAGGTAGATGATCAGTCATGATCTAATTGAATGACGGAGCAGCATCGACAGGCCGAATGACCTACTCCTGTTCCTCAATTATAATATTTTTGTTAAATGCCTGCTAGTGTTAAGGAAAAATACTTTTTTCCACATAGATTATTCTGGTAATATTGGCCAGATATGTTTTATAGTTGGGATTACATTAAAAACAAATTTGCAACCCAAATTGTTAAATTTCGGGGCCTGGATTTTACCTTTGGCGGGCGCGCCTGATCGGCTGGCCTGGGAGTGGTCAGGAAACGGGCCATGACTGCGATCGGCGCCTGACCACGACTTCACGCTGGCTGGACAATTAACAACCAGTCAGTGTGAAATGCCCACTGAAAAGCTCAACGCTGCCGGGAGGGGTGGGGGTGGGAAGAGGGCGGGCAATGACATTTCCACCGGCACGAGTGAGCGGTCTGAGAAATTCCCCTGAAGGCAGTCAGCTTAGGGAGCTGCAGACCTAAAAATGCTAAAATAAAGGTTTTAAAAGTGGAAGAAAAAATGTCTATGCATCATAATCAATCACTTGAAAATATAGCTGATAAAAATGCTGTCCACGGTTGTTTATTTTTATTTTATTTCATCACGGAAATTTCATCCCGCCCTTGGACGAGCATTGATGACAAATGCAAAGGCCCCAGGTATTGTTAATATCGTTTTAGTCACATTGTATCTAGGAAATTATGTACATGTACCATTTTACATTCGAAATGGGGAGGGAGCATACTATATTGCAAAAGCTGAGCGTTTTGTACTACTGTCCGTTCTGCCTTCTCCGTTCAGAAGGTTGAAGTAAATTTAGTTCAATAATGGCTGCCAGCTGTGAATCCACATGGCCCAGTGTGATTGACAACAAAAATCCTTATGTGAGCCACGTAAGATACAGTATATTGAGCCATGTGGTCTTCCTCACTCAGTATTTAAAAGTCAAAAACACCATGTGAACTATCTTATATTAACAAAAAATAGTTACACTATTCTGCAGTACAAAATTTCACAGCGGATATGTAAATGGCAATGGTGGTTGCAGAGCCATTGTCCCTTGCTGCACCTTTCATTTCCCCTTTCTTCCACCTCTTTTACTTTTCTCCCAATCCCTCACTCCTCCTGTCCCGAAGCTAGGAAACCATGCTGTAGCAAAGTTCCATGGATAGCAATAACTATCCAATATCTCGCTCACATATGCATTCCTTACATATGAAACTGCACAGTGGGTGTTGATGAGCTGCTCATCAGAGTGGGGGAGGTGAAGAAGGTAAAGTACATGGCATTATAGCATAGTATAATTAAGGATACATACAGGATATGAAACATGAAGACCAACATCAGATCGAATGTAAATAACTTGCTCCAAACCATAATCCGAACATCAGTCAGGATGTTATTATATCCTATGCTTCACTTTCTTGTCATTAGAATATACAGCCTTTGAAATTATTGGGATGCTAAGTACAATTAATTATTTTTCTGCAAAGCAGAAGAATTATAATGATCCTTCACTTTTTTGTGGGCTAATGTTAAGCTTCCTTGCCAACTGGTTGATGTTTTTGACTGACCCTGTAGGTGAAATAAGCCATTTTCAAACTGCAATCTTTCCAGTGTTTTAAAGCAAATTTGGCAAGCTCATGTATTTGGTGAGTTTGCAAGGCATTTAAAAAAAAATCGATTGCTAAGAGAACAACTCAGTATAGTGGTGAAATGCTGATGAAAACTGCACAGTCGCAAGATAGTTTTGCTTCCCGTTTATTGTCCCTTGCACTTCAGCAGAGTGATCATGAGCCAAAGCCACAATCATGATCAAAAGATACATAAAATGTTTAGTGCAAGGTACAGATTTAAACCCTTTGAAGAAAATTCAGTTCAAGAGCTTTTTAGACTATGTATTATGCTCTTTAACTGGATTTAGGAGGTCTGCCTTAAGCCAACATCTGTGTGTTGCTCTTTTGTTTTCAACCTACCATCCACTGCCTTGTTTCTCATATTGACCCAGTAGAGTCTAATTTGAGAATAGGAACCAGGGGCAAGATTTTCAAACACACATGGTACAAGGCTGAGTACAGGCATGCTTTGAAAATTGTGCACTCAGATGACAGCTTAGTCTTCCGACACCTCCGTGACACACCAGAATTTTTAAATGGAGAGTGTTATTTATTTTATACCTCAGATCTAGGCAGACATGATACTAGTTCATGTGTGTGTAACAGATTTTATTTAGTGTTTTAAAATGTCTACTCCATGCTTCAACTCTGGCTTCCAGCGTCTTCTACTGCTTTGTTTACTTTTCTCTGAGTCCACACTCAGACTTAACAAACACAGTGAGCATCAATAGTTAACAGACTCACATAATCAAACACAGAACACTTGGACACTACAGTGGGAGGGTGGGAGGAACCGGCAACCAACTAACTGCTGTTAAGCTCATTGAAGAGGTTGTTAAGAGGCTGGAGACGGACAGAATGGAACTTTCAAAGTTAAAAACGGGAAGAGCAAAAAGCATGGGATAAATCAGTGCACAGCTGTCGGGAGCAAAGTGGGGGGCTATTACTCATTATGGATGCTGATGAAAAATTGTGTATACAAAAGTATAGTTGAACTCATGTGCTCATGCAGTGGCACAACATGTGAACATATGAATTAGGTGAAGGAGTAGGCCACTCAGCCTCTCGAGACTGCCATGACTGATCTGATTGTAACCTCCTGCCTACTCCCTGATAACCTTTCACCCTCTTGTTAATGAAGAATCTACCTACCTCTGCATTAAAGATATTCAAATATTCTGATTCCACTGTCGTTTGAGGAAGAGAGTTCCAAAGACTCATGACCATCCGAGAGAAAAGGTTTCTCTTCATCCCTGTCTTAAGTGAGTAACCCCTTATTTTAAAACAGTGACTCCTAATTCTAGATTCTCCCACAAGAGGGAACATTCTCTCTACATCTACCCTGTCAAGACACTTCAGGATCTTAAAGGTTTCAATCAATTTAACTCTTATTCTTCTAAACTCCAGTGGACACAAGCCTAACCAGTCCAACCTTTCCTCATAAGACAGCTGGCCCATTCCAGTTATTACTCTAGTAAACCTTCTCTGATCTGCTTTTAACGCATTTATATCCTTCCTTAAATAAGGAGGTCAATACTGTACATGATATTCCAGATATGGTCTCACCAGTGACCTGTACAACTGAAGCATAACCTCCCTACTTTTATATTCAATTTCCCTCGCAATAAACAATAACTTTCTATTAGCTTTCCTAATTACTTGCTGTACCTGCATACTAGCCTTTTGTGATTCATGCACCAGAACACCCAGATCCCTCTGAATCTCAGGGCTCTGCAATCTCTCACCAGTTAGATAATATGCTTCTCTTTTATTTTTCCTGCCAAAATTAACAGTTTCACATCTGCCAAAAATATACTCCATTTGCCAGATATTTGCCCAATCCCTTAACCTATCTATGCCCCTTTGTACATAGCCTCCTTGTGTCCTCTACACAACTTATTTTCCTACCCACCTTTGTGTCATCAGCAAATTTAGCAACCATACCTTCGATCCCATCATCCAAGTCATTTATATAAATTGTAGAAAGTTGAGGCCCCAGCACTGATCCCTGTGGCACAGAACACCTTATATCCTGCCAAGCAGAAAAAGACTCATCTATGTGTACTTTCTGTTTCCTGTCAGCTAACCAATCTTCTATCCATGCCAATATGTTACCTCCTATGCCGTGAACTTTTATTTCCCTCAATAACCTTTGATGTGGCACTTTATCAAATGCCTTCTGGAAATCTAAGTACAGTACATCCATTGGTTCCCCTTTATCCACAGCACATGTGACTCCTTCCATTAAATTGGTTAAACATAATTCCCCTTGTACAAAGCCGTGTTGACTCTGCCTGATTGCCTTGAATTTTTTTAACTGCCGTGCCATGACATCTTTAATAATAGCTTCCAACATTTTCCCCATGCCAGATGTTAAGCTAACTGGCCCCTAATTCCCTGCTTTCTGTTTTCATCCCTTTTTGAATAAAGGAGTTACATTTGCTATTTTCCAATCAAATGGAACCTTCCCGAATCTAGGGAATTTTGGAAAATTAAAACAAATGCATCAACTATCTCCCTTGCCACTTCTTTTAAGACCCTAGGTTGAAGTCCATCCAGATCCGGGGATTTGACAGCCCGCAGCTCCAACAATTTGCTAAGCACCATCCCCTGGTGATCATAATTTCCCTGTGCTCTTCCCCCCCACCACTTTCCATTTCCTGATTTACGCTTATTTCTAGAATGTTACTTGTATCCTTTATAGTGAAGACTGATGCAAAATACCTGTTCAGTTCATCTGTCATCTCCATATTTTCCTTATTAATACCCCAGACTCACTTTCCTTAGGACCAAAATTCATGTTGTTAAACTTTTCTTTTTAAAATATCTATAGAAATTCTTACTATCCATCTTTATATTTCCAGCTACCTTCCTCTTGTACTCTAATTTTTCCCTCCTTATTAATCTTTTTGTCAAGGTTGCCATTGCTTGAGCAGAGCAGCTTGAGTACCTGAGGAGGAGTGTTTGGGCACTTGTGTGAACCGTGAGGCTGCTGGGCCTCTGCTCTCCTGGCTGCTCTATTTCACCAGGCAATGGCAAACCCAGTGATGACTGCCTTTTGCCTTTTATCATTGCCCTCTGTCACAAATCCTCACCTCCAGCCGGTGCTGGTGCCACTATTTTGGTGCCAAACTCACCTCTGGGCCTCTAGGGCCTTTCCCTTTAAAAATCATGTTGAGTCACTGTGGTGATGTGGTGCAGAGTTAGGACCCAGAAATGATCTGGCTGTCAGGTCCCCGATCCTGGATTGAAAATTCAGCTCTTGCTCTTCTGCACAAAACAGAATTTTTCCATTCTCAGCATGTAAGAAAGTTCCTTTTTACTGTGAATGGTGCACATGTTAAGAACATGTGCTTGGTAAACCTGTTGCAACAATAAAGCTCTATTCTCTCTTGTTATAAGCATGAAAAACTCTGAACTGGCTCAGAGTCAATACCATGGGGGCATTGTGAGTTCTCAGTGCTAACTGAAAATTGGGAAATCCAGAAACAAGCCAATACAGTTATGTTTGTTAGTGCATCAGGTCCTGCATATTTGAAGTTGACGATATTGCTATATGATACTTGTGCTCCTACCGAATTGGGAACTGCTGTTCTTCAGGTAAGAGACTAAAATACTTTAACCAGTAGGGTACTAAGGACACCATGAAATAGTGCTACACACATGTTAATTGCTTTTTATCTGTTAAATGCATCTTTATCCACACATGTACAAACAGGATTGAACCATCTGTAGTTATGAACAAAATTCATTAAAAGAATTTTGAATCATTTGCAGATTTTTGCTAACATTGCAAAACCATTTGTTTCTGATTGTAATTCAAGCTGAGTGACAAATAACACTTTCTGTGGGGAAATACCAATTCTGTAACCACGGAATGATGTCATGCACTAGAGTTTCCACAGTGATGTAAGGCACACATTTGGAATCAGTGGAATTATAGTGCCATGTGACCCAGAATGTAAGCGTTTCAGATGGGCTGGGAACCACAAATTGCACAAATTAGTTATTTTTATCTCCTCTTTTATACTGTCATCTATCCCATTCTGCTCCAAACATCATTCTGCAGCTCCAGATTTTCTTTCCCTACCTTTCTTCTCCATGAGATGGTCAGTGGCCTGAACTTTGCAGTGTATTGAATGGTGCAACTCCAGTCAGTACTTGAGTAACAGTTCTGTGTTGAGCTGACAAAGCAATGTGATTTTGACAGCTCAGTAGTTTTGTCACCACCGCTGCTTCTCACAGCAGTGTGGTTTAATGTCAGAACATTCTGATTAAAATGGAAGAATCAGAAAAAGAAATACTGGCATTGAAATATCTCCTTAAGGTACCTTTTAGAAACATCTCAAAGCAGCAGTTTATCACTTTGTGCGAGAATGTAAAACGGATGAGAGTGAATTGGCAGCCACCTTCGCATCTCTTCCGATTTTTATTTTAATTCGCTGCCGATTTGTTATTTGCCATTGACACTATTGCACAAAGCCAATTTCTATCCAATATAATCACTCAGAGGCTTTGTGACTGCTAACATTGACAGGCATGGGCAGCCACTGGTTGCCATCTACATCTGATATGCTGTGAAAAATGGAACTACCACCTCTCAGTAAAGTATGTTAACCCATCTAATCACCAAGAATGGTTTCATTTCCAGTTCAAGGAAGAATATCTTGCATACATACAGTTACCTTAATAGTTAGTGGTAGAAAATCTTCTTGACCTCATGTCTGTTCTGTTGAAATCAATACAAACATACAAATTAGGAGCAGGAGTAGGCCACTTGGCCCCTTGAGCCTCTGCCAATCAATAAGATCATGGCTGACCTGATTGTAACCTGAACCCCACATTCTTTCCCAACCCCCATAAGCTTTCACCCCCTTGTTAATCAATAATCTATCTAGCTCTGCCTTAAAAATATTCAAAGACTCTGCATCCACTGCCTTTTGAGAAAGAGAGTTCCAAAGACCCATGGCCCTCTGAAAGAGAACATTTCTCCTCATCTCTGTCTTCAGTTTTGGTCCCCTTAACTAAGGAAAAGTATATTGGCATTGGAGGCAGTCCAGGCAAGGTTCACTAGGTTGATCCTGGGGTTGGAGGGATTTTCTTATGAGGAGAGGTTGAATAGGTTGAGCCTGTACTCATTGGAGTTTAAAAGAATGAGAGGTGACCTTATTGAAACATGTAAAATTCTTAGGGGGCTTGACAGGGTAGATGCTAAGAGATTGTTTCCCCTTCTGGGAGAGTCTAGGACCAGAGGGCATAATCTCAAAGTAAGGGGGTGCCCATTTAAAACAGGGATGAGGAGAAATTTATTCTCCCAGAAGGTAGTCAGTCAGTGGAATTCTTTACCACAGAGGGCTGTAGAGGCTGGGTCGTTAAGTATATTCAAGGCTGAGATAGACAGATTTTTAATTAGTAAGGGAATCAAGGGTTATGGGAAAAGGCAGGAAAATGGTGTTGAGGATTATCAAATCAGCCATGATCTCATTGAGTAGCAGAGCAGACTTGATGGCCGAATGGCCTACTTATGCTCCTACATCTTCTGGTCTTATGGTCTTAAATGAGTGACCCCTTATTTTTAAACAGTGACCCTAGTTCTAGATTCTCCCACAAGAGCAATCATCCTCTCTACACCCAGCCTGACAAGACCCTCAAAGGTTTCAACGAAGTTGCCTCTTACTCTTCCAAATTCCAATGGATACAAGACTAACCTGTCCAACCTCTCCTCATAAAACAACCTGCCCATTGCTGGTATTAGTCTAGTAAACCTTCTCTGAATTGCTTCTAATGCATTTACATCTTTCCTCAAATAAGGAGACACGTACTGTACACAATACTCCAATACTCCTCACTACTGGCCTGTACTACTGAAGCACAACTTCCCTACTTTTGTAATCAATTCTCCTCACAATAAATGATAGCATTCTATTAACTTTCCTAATTATTTGCTGTACCCACATACTGGCCTTTTGTGATTCATGCACTAGGACTACCAAATCCCTCTGAACCTCAGAGCCCTGCAATCTCTCACCTTTTAGATAATAAGCTTTGTTTTTATTCTTCCTGCCAAAATGGACAATTACACATTTGCCCACATTATACTCCAATTGCCAGATCTTTTCCCACTCACTTAACCTACGCATATCCCTTTGTAGCTTCCTAATATCCTCTTCACAATTTACTTTCCTACCTAACTTTGTGCCATCAGCAAAATTAGTAACCATTCCTTTGGTCCCTTTATCTAAGTCATTTATATAAATTGTAAAAAGTTGAGGCCCAAGCACTGATCCCCTGTGTCACACCATTTGTCACACCCTGCCAACCAGAAAAAGACCCATTTATGCTAACTCTCTGCCTCCTGTTAGCTAGCCAATCTTTTATCTATGCCAATATGTTACCACCTAAGCCATGAGCTTTTATTTTCCTCAATAACCTTTGATGCGGCACATGCCTTCAAATGCCCTCTAGAAATCTAGGTACAGCACATCCACCAGTTCCTCATTATCCACAGCACAGGTGACTCCTTTGAAGAACTCCAATAAATTGATTCCCCTTTCACAAAACCATGTTGACTCTGCCTGATTGCCTTGAATTTTTCTAAGTGCCCTGTTATAAAATCTTTAATAATAGCTTCTAACATTTTCCCTGACAGATGTTCAGCTAACTGGCTTGTAGTTTCCTGCCTTCTCTCTCCGTCCCTTTTTGAAGAAAGGGGTTAGCTTTTCTATTTTCCAATCTAATGGAACCTTCCCCAAATCTAGGGAATTTTGGAAAATTAAAACCAATGTGTCAGTTATCTCACTAGCCACTTCTTTCAAGACCTTAGGGTGAAGTCCATCCAGACCTGGGGTTTTGTCAGCCCGCAGTCCAAACAATTTGCTCACTACAACTTCACAGGTGATTGGAATTTTCCTGAGTTCCTCCCTCCCTTCCATATCCTGATTCACAGCTATTTCTGGGGATGTTACTTGTGTAGTGAAAACGAAAGCAAAATATCTGTTTAATTCATCTGCCATCTCCCTACTTTCCATAATCAGTTCCCCAGACACACTTTCTAGAGAACCAACGCTCATTTTGTTAACTCTTTTCTTACTTAAATATCTATAGAAACTTTTACTATCCATCTTTATATAACTAGCTAGCTTTCTCTCTAATTTTCCCTCCCTACTAAACTTTTTGTCATTCTTTGCTGTTTTTTATATTCTTTCCAATCTTCTGACCTGCCAACTGTCTTTGCACAATTATATGCTTTTCCTTTATGTTTGATATAGTCTTTAACAATGGAATAGAAAATTGAATGAGGTGGTTTTGCTATGCTGTTCGATGTGACACCAGTGTTGGTGCTATTGACAAAAACATTTCAACCATTTAAACTGTTAATGGTCAACTTTAATATATAGAATTTTATAGAGAGCCATTTCTATTTTTCATTTGGGCTTCACATACTGCACACTAACTCACAACAGAAATTTCTGAAGGAAGTACCACATTGAGGCGCACAATGCAAAGTACAAAGGGGTTTTGTAGGAGATGCAATACAGGAATCCTTTGTGTTCTCCATGAATCACCATATGATGTGGGTTAGAAAGCAGAAAAGTACTCAACACACAGAGAGAAATCTTGTTTTTAGATACAAACAAGGTTTCTTCCTTGCAGTTTTGTTTGTTGAACATCTGCTTTTATATTTTCATGTCTGTAGACAAAATAAAAATCTGTTATTACCCAGTGAATATGTGCAGACTTCATTTCTTGTGACTGCTGTTGGTAATATGGCTGAATTGTAAAGATAGAATTGTAAGTATTCTCTCAGCTTAAGCAGTTTTTCTTTTCAAAGCAAATAGAACTGTTGAGAGACGTAATTTGTTTTTTCGGTTTAATATAGTTAGTTATTTACCCTTTACTTAAAAGTAGGGTAAGTAACACATCCATTCATACCGTGGATTTACCACAAGGTTGTAAGTGCCAGATAGCTCTGTGACACACTGCAGTGCAATAAACAACAACAATAACACCACCACCAATGCACAGTAGCAGCAGTATGTACCATCTACAAGATGCACTGCAGGAATTCACCAAGGCTCCTTCGACAGCACCTTCCAAACCCATGACCACTACCATCTAGAAAGACAAGGGCAGCAGATAGATGGGAATTCCACCACCACCCCTCCTCCTCTAAGTCACTCACCACCGTGAATTGGAAATATTTCGCTGTTCCTTCACTGTCACAGGGTCAAAATCCTGGAACTCCTTCCTAACAGCACTGTGGATGTATATATACCGCATGGGCTGCAGCAGTTCAAGAAGGCAGCTCACCTCCCCCTTCTCAAGGGCAACTAGGGATGGGTAATAAATGGCGGCCAACCAGAGATGCCCACATCCCCTGAATGAATAAAGCAAAAACCTCTAACAAAATGAAATATTGCATGGTGCTTCACAGGAGCATCATAAAACAAAGTATGTCGTTCAGCCACATAAGGAGATATTAGGTCAGATGACCAAAGGCTTAGTCAAAGTGGTAGGTTTTATAAAGTATCTTAAAGGAGGAAAGTGAGGTAGAGAGAGGGAGAGGTATAGGGAGGGAATTCCAGAGCTTGGAACCAAGGGCAAATGAAGGCATGGCCATCACATGGTAGAGCAATTATAATTTGGAATGCAAAAGTGGCCAGAATTAGAAGAGTGCAGATGTCTCGGAGGGTTGTGGGGTCAGAAGAGATTACAGAGGAAGGGCAAGGTCATGGAGGGATTTAAAAATAAGGATGAGAATTTTAAAATCAAGATGTTGCTTGGCCAGCAGCCAATGTAGGTCAGTGAGTACAGGGCCAGGAGGGGAATGGGACTTGCTGTAAGTTAAGACACAGACAGCAGAGTTTTGGATGTTTATGAAGGGTAGAATGTGGGAGACCAGCCAAAGTGCATTGGAATAGTTGAGTCTGCAGGAAACAAAGGCATGAATGAAGCTTTCAGCAACAGATGAGATGAGACGGGGTGAAGTCGGGTGATGCTACGAGGTTGGAAACAATAGGTCTTCATGATGGTGCAAATATGAGGTCAGGAGTTCATCTCACGATTAAATGTGACTCCAGGATTGCGAAACTGGCTTAATCTCAGGCTGTTGCCAGGGAGGGGAATGCGTGGCTTAATTGGGAATGGCATAATAGGGGGTTCTAAAAACAATGACTTCAGTCTTCCCAATATTTAACTGGAGGAAATTTCTGCTCATCCAGTACTGGATGTCAAATAAGCAGTCTGATAATTTACTGAGGAAGTCGGAGGTGTCAGCTTTTGGATAAGATGTTAAGCCGAGGCCCAGTTTGCTCCCAATCATTTGGACTTAAGAGATCTTATAGCACTATTTCAAAGAAAAATAATGTCGTAGAACGCACCAGGCTGGAACTCCCTTACCCTGTGGGGATGGGTTGGAGACATGCATCCAGGAAAATAGGGGGAGCTGCATCTGGATCTCTCCCCAGAGATTTCCTGTTGTAAGAGAATTTTCCCAGGGTCAAATTGGTAATGAGATTGGCTGTCTGCTTCATGGAGGCAGAGTGTCTAATGTCCCAATTAAGGGTGATTTGCGGTGTCCCAGGAACTTCCCCGCTGGTGGAGAACCCCATCCACTCCCCCCTTCCCCACCGCCCCAGCACATGCAGAGAGGGCCAGTTGATTGGAGGCTACCCCCTTGTGGTAGGCTGGGATAAATGGGCAGTTCCATGCCCCAATGACACGGCCATGGCCAATCCTGTGAAGGGGTTTCCCCTCCTTCCTGATCCCTACCAGCTTCCAGAGTTTTCAGTGCGGCCTTTCAGTGCCAGCCAGTGAGGCGCTCTTGCAATTTGTGACCTGCCCCTTCAAAGCCCACCTTACCCAGCAGCCAAGCCTTCAGAGCTACCGGCCCACTGATTGTTCCTAAAGCAATGGGAGACCACCCAGCCTCCTTAATATGGCAGCAAGCGTGGAGGCAACCTCCCTGATGTTTGCACCGCTGGTCTCATGGATCGTTGAAAATGCCAGAGCATGTTGAGAAAGTGATTAACAGAACATATGTGATCTTGGTCTTCACTGATAGAGGTATTGGCCCAGATCTTCCGATGTCCAAGAGGGTTATACCCCAAGGGTACCCCAGAAGACGTGCTGGGAAATGCCCCCCTCCCCCACCAAGGTTTTCATGCAAGGATTAATGGGAATTGCCCAGAAAGTTTAAAATTCCACAAGGCAATTACCCTGCACTAGGAGATTTCAGGCATTTCCAACTCTCTTAGCAGAATAGCTACCCAGGAAAAGTTAGAAGAATTAAAACCACTTCTAACATCTGGGTATCTATACTGCTGACCCCACTCCCCCAACCCCAACTACCCCTCCAAAGCCCCTGGCCACTCAACATCCCCCATTCTCTGACTACCCCCTGACCCCCCGACCACATTCCCACCACCCAGACTACCCTCCCGACACCTGGAATGCCCAACCCCCCTGACTACTCTAGACCCACATCCCAACTCCCCTCCTGACTACCCCCCACCCCCCTACTACCCCCAATCTATCCCCCAAGTACCCTCCCCAACCCCCCAATTACTCCATCAAACCTCCGACTACCCTTCTGGGTGTACAAGAATATGATAGGTTTAGATAAGGGAGAAAAGCTGTTCAGATGAGGTGACCGCACAAGGACGAGGGGAAACAGAATTGAGGTTTTGGGCAAAAGGTGCAGAGGGATATGAGGAAGAATTTTTCTACACACTGAGTGCTTATGAACTGGAACTCACTGCCATGAGGGTGGTGGAAGAGAAGACAATGAATGATTTCAAGGCTATAGTGATAAAGTGTGGTAATGGGACTAACTGAAATACTCTACTGAGAACCAGTGTGGGCTCAGTGGGGCCTTCTTCTGTGCTGTAATGAGCATATGGCCAGGATTTTATGCCCACCCTTCCACCCCTGGATGGCGAGTTGGCAGGCAGAGAGGGGGTGTAAAATTGGGCATAATGGCAGCTACACCATGCCCATCACCTACCCACCTCCACTGGGATTTTTCCCGCGCAGCGGAGGCATTACACAGCCTGCTCGCCCGTGTGGGAGAAATGAGACCCTTATGTGTCAAATCAATGACCACATAAGGTTCTCATTCCATCACTGCTGGGAATTTCCCTGCGGCGTAAGGTGTAGCTGGCTGGTGGGGGAGGGGAGAGTCTCTCCTGTTTAGAGACTGCCTGCAGTTCCAGCAGTAGCCACGACTCTCAAAGATGCTTCTGGGACTAGGGAGCTTCTGGCCATTTGATTGGCTGGTATCACTCGGAGGCAGGACTTCCTCCCAGTTATGCAGAGGTCTTGCATCAAGCCAATCTGATGGCCCTTAAATGGCTGTGGGGCAACCCCCAAATTTACAGCTGGGGAGGTGAGGCCACCACCTCCACTATATTTGACCCAACATCAGGGACCCGAAGCCAGTGGGAAAATCTGCCCCACCTTCTCTGATTACTTGTCTAGTAATTTAATGTACAACACCACCATGCCCAGTTGCTGAAATGTCATCGTTGTCCAAGTACAACATTAGTCATTAATAGCATTTTGTTTGCAAAGCTAAACATACCTTGACTTGCTGCTGTTGTTTGTAGCTACTCCTACAAGATGAGCTGATGTCATGGTATGTCACACTCATCTGTCTTACGCCATCTTCACACATCCGCTGTAGCCCACTTGCAATCACACTGTGATGTCTGTCACCCAACTACCCCTATGTAAACCCTCTTTCTGCTGCCCTCTACTTTGCCCTCAGGAGAGATCTCTGTAGCCTTGATGTGAATGCTTAACTTTCTTGTGATATTGCTGAAGACAGTTGTGCTTTTGTGGGGGGAGTGATAATTGTTGACCAAGCAGAAGAACATGGTGTACTGAAAGTAAAATTGGAAATAAATGGTATGCACCATGTGACTGCTGCCATTTCTGAATCTATGCTTTCACTGAAATGGTAAATGTGACCTTTGTAACATTATCATGTGCATAGTAACTGTACAGTACTGCATTTGTTGCTAACCCAGTTTTACATTAAATAAATAGTTGATACGGTGTAAACAGGAAAAATTGTCATGACTACCAATGTGAGGGTTAAAGCAGCACAATCTTAGGGCAATGCATTTTAATAAACTGTCACTTTGAGGTTTTGTTCAAGACTTTTAATACCATATATACTCATGTAAAAGTTGACCCTATGTCCTTGGCTTTATAAAAACCTTGGCCTGAATTTTCATGGAGTTTCGGAGACTCCGGGGACCAGATCCATAAGTGCTGTCCCCATATCCGACAGATCCTATTTTTGCCAGGGAGGGGAACTGGACAAAGATGTGAGCAGCATCATTTGAACTCAGTGCTCAGTTCAAACAGATCCCATTTTCCCTAGGGCAAGGGCCTTAACCCACAATGTGGAGATTACAAATTTTAGGGAGCTCATACAATTACTGTATAACTGTCAAGCTGTGAAGTTATTTAAATGGCCCGTCCATTAAAATGAAAAAAAAGCCTGTTTGTGCCTGAGATTGAAAAAAATGTTCTTTCAGTTTCAATGGCTGCTTGTTGACATAGCCCTAAGTGCTATTGGTACACCATTATTCATCTTTGAATGCTTTCCACAATTTATCATTTCCACAGTGAGAGGTTGTAGTTCACAGTTTGATTTACAGCTCAAAGAGGTTATTAAAGGATTAGCTATCTTTGATGTGGGGTTTTGAATGCAAATGTTTTTTTAAGTACTGGAGGGGATTTATATGTATGAATGGGCTTTCATGAATGTGAGTGTTTTTTTAATACTGCAAACTCTATTTATGACTTTATTTTATTTAATCTTGTCATGGTTCCTGAGTCTGCCTATGGTGGATAATTGGATGAACTGTAATGGAGGTTGTAAGGGCAAAGGGTGGTATGTGGCGGGCATGAGTTGGTACTAAGTTGACACTGCGGCTATAAGGAGCCATGGGGATGGGTGGGGGAGCCATGAGTTGGCACTAAGTTAGCATAGGGGCTATAGCAAGCCATGGAGATAGGCAGGGTCTGTTTTGGCATGAGTTGGCACTAAGTTGGCACAAGGTCTATTAGGAGCCATGGCAGTGAGTGGAAGAATGGTTTGGCATGAGTTGCCATATATGACCATGGGGAATGCGTGGGCATGGGTCAGGGGATGTGATGGGCGAAGTCTAGAGGGCCGAATGTTTAATAAATTAACTGGAGAGAAATCCCAGGGAACCAAGGTGGGCCTTTTAAGCAGCCTACTGTGGCTGTCTCCGATCTGATTTGAGATCCCCCATTTGAAGCACTTTTTCCAAGATGGGTGTGGCATGTAGGGAAACTTCCTGACTCCCACTATCTGACTCGGGAGCAAAAATCCAGCCCATAGTTTTTCATACACCTCATATAAAAATCAACCTCAATTTTCGAGAGTCAAAGCCCAAAGATTTCAGATCCAAAGTATAAACCTGGAGATGTTCATGATTCAATTTCATTGTAAATATATAAATACTAATAAAAATAAGTACTGGTAAGCAAATGCTTAGAACATTTGTATATTTAAATTTTGTTTTTATTTATTCAAATGTTTAAAGTGTTCAGATTATGACTGATAATTAATATGAATTCTTTAGTGTAAAAGCAAAATACTGGGGATGCTGGAAACCTGAAATAAAAACAAAAATGCTGGAAAAACTCAGTAGGTCTGGCAACATCTGTGGAGAGCGGAACAGAGTTAATGTTTCGAGTCCGTATGACTCTTCTTCAGAGCTTCTTCATACAGAATTGAAACATTAAATCTGGTTCTCTCTCCATTGATGCTGCCAGATCTGCTGAGTATTTCCAGCATTTTCTGTTTTCATTTCATGAATTCTTTAGTGTTGGTTTTTACTTTATCCTATTGTTCCAGTCTTTTTTGGATTTTACTTGGGCGCAAGTCAAACACATGTCAACCCCATGAAAACATAATTTATGTAAAAGTAGTCACAGTGACTTTAGGTCTAAAAAATTGGTCTAAAGAATTTGAATGTTATATGAGTATGTACAGCATGCTGTTGTTCAAGTGACTGTATAGAACCTCGATTAGGCCACACTTGGAATATTGCGTGCGATTCTGGTCGCCACATTACCAGCAGGATATGGAGACATTGGAGAGGGTGCAGAGGAGGTTTACCAGGATGCTGCCTGGTCTGGAGGTTATTAGCTATGAGGAGAGGTTGGAGAAACTTGGATTGTTCTCACTAGAGCGACGGAGATTGAGGGGCGACTTGATAGAGGTTTACAAAATTATGAGTGGCATGGACAGAGTAGATAGTCAGAAGCTTTTTCCCAGGGTGGAAGAGTCAATTACTAGGGGACATAGATTTAAGGTGAGAGGAGAAAACTTTAGAGGAGATGTGTGAGGCAAGTTTTTTATGCAGAGGGTAGTGAGTGTCAGGAATTCGCTGCCAGCGGAGGTGGTGGAAGCAGGTACGATAGTGGTGTTTAAGAGGCAGCTTGACAAATGCATGAATAGGATGGGAATAGAGGGATATGGACTCCGGAAGTGCAAAATGTTTTAGTTGACGGGCAATATGATTGCAGGCTTGGAGGGACGAAGGGCCTGTTCCTGTGCTGTACTTTTCTTTGTTCTTTGTTCTTTGTTGATTGTATTCTATAATAACACGCACAAGAACAGTGCATCATCCCTACTTGTTTATCCACTCTTTACAATGCTAGAAAGGGTGCAGTGTTCTCATTTAACTAAATGTCAAGGATGGTAATGACATTACTGGTCAAGGGTAATGATTGGGTGAGGTGATGAATTATTCTTATTTCTCTGTTGATTTAATTTTGGAGGGCCAGGTTTGGAAGCCTCAGTCTACACTTCATGGAGATTATCCCATCAACCCAATAGGCTCCTGTTTCCTTATTCATAATAGTTCCAAATATGGATCCAACACTTGTTTCATTGTCATTTTTATTTGGGTCTTGTCCATGGCTTGTACTATTTTCCATGACTTAATTAAGAACTGGGAATATTTCTAGGATGACTGCATAGAGACATGCAAACTGAAGGAAGAATAGAGAAAAAAGCCGTTCAAGCTCACTGCTGTGGAATTTTAAACCTGGGTTATTTGGGCTGTCATATCTTAAATTGCTCGTGTGGGTAAATCTCAACATCCCAGATGTTTGAGAGTTGGCTTGAGATCTACTTAAGCGATTGGTAATGTGCCTAGGTAAAACTGTATTTTGTAATAGTTTTTTTATAAGATCATACCACTTTAGTAATCAAAATCAGTACAACATCACAACAAGCCTCAGCTAAAGTTGAAAATATGAAGTAAGGTTTTTGCAAGAATAATAAACAGATGAATAATTTAGCAGTGATATCCTACATAAATATATTTATAGTACAATTTATTTTAGCTAATTTCTTGAGTACATGAAATAATAAAAATTATGGGGTAATTTTCAATGTTACCGCTTTATGCAGTAACATGGTGAAGTGGATCAACCATCATTTTGATTATTTTGATCTTCATTTCATTGATTTTAATGGGGTGAAAATCAGACAGGTTCTCTAATGAGAGCACAATCCAATTTGCCACATTACTGCCCAAGTCGTCAAGTTGAAAATTAATTCCCATAACTTCAAAATATGAAAATGTCTCTTTTAATTCAGCAGCAACTTGCATTGGTTTGCTTCAAACTTTCCCATCGCTACTTTCTGAGATTCTTAAGCTCTCTCTTCCAAGAAATTTTTTCACCTGGTTGTCATGGGATTCTCCAACTTTCAACTCCACTTTTTATTATTGTTCTGAAATTCCTGAGTTTGGGGAAAGCATTTGTAAGCAACTATACCTTTGTGGGAGCAGAAGTTTCTCACTGGCCAACATTATGCCCGGGTTTCACGGCAATATAGACCTGGTATAAATTCCATTGAGTTTCTTGGCATGAAATGAAGAGGCACCTATTCTCCCAGTGCCAGCTACATGCGGCCCTAATTTCCTTGACTTCCACCTTTGGATGTATCCTTTGAAAACACATGCCATAGGTTAAAAGGCATGATTTGCCGCGGCCCTTTCATCAGGGAGGAAAAACTTGGTTAAGGAGACAGTGCTCAACTGAGCTTGTTTGTGGGCATATTTGGGGCTCACTGCAGGTCCTGGGGAAATAAATTTGCTATAATATTCAGGAAACCTCCTCCTACATGCTGTATTGCACTTCGAAAATATTCGCTTTCAAGAGAATTGCTAAACGAGAATATGAGGGTTGTTTCCTAGTAGCAATTCCACTTTGCATGGTCTATGTGCTGGAAGAAGAGAAAGAGCAAGGTGCGGTCAAGGGAGTCAAATTAAGCAGGGAGCACTGAAGGAGCTGTGCAGAATCCCAGGGCTAACAGAGCCACTTTCTGAAATCATTTCCAGGATTGCTGCTTCAGGCGGCTGCCCTTCAGTCTTTAAGTTTTGGGCAATCTTTTGTATATTCCAGTAGCAAGAAGTGCAACCATGGGATGGGGGTGGGGGGGGGGGTGATGGTGGGGAGTTGGAGGCAGCTGGCACCACAGCACAGAAAGTGACTATGTGCTCTGTGATAGAAAAAGTCATTACAGCTCTGACCTATAAATAAAACACGGCTTGCACCATTTTTCTGAGATTTCTGCATCACTTCCACCGAAATTACAGTGGAGAAATTGGATGATCCCCATAGAAAGTACTCGCCAATCTCAACCTATGGATTTCCTCAAGAGGACCCTGTAAAGTTTCTCCTAGATTCCATAAAGAATGAAGCTCCTGGATATCTTTTAAATTAGTCACCCGCAATATTCAGCTCTGCCCGTGGAAGGAGAGAATCCTGAGCTACTCCTGCTCTGCCAGCAGTATGACATTTATTGGAAGTGTGGGCAGGCACCTTGTTTAAGTGCTGCTGTCTGGTGAAGTAACAGCAGTGGAGTGGTTTCAGCTCTGAGGATCTTCCCAGCTCATTTGCTTTGAATCACATGGCAAATCATGGTCTGAACAGCCTAAGGCCCATCCATTGAATATTTGAACCTTTATATTTACCATCCTGTATTTATTCAACTGTTTGGATGGGAACCAACTGATACAACATTACAGTAGTGAATCCACCGCAACAATACTTTTCTGGCTGCAAAATGCTTTGGATCATTTTTAGTTTGTGAAAGACTTTGTAAATGTGAGTTCTTCATTTCTGCAACATTAAATAGGAGTCTGTACTACACATGTTGTACATCACTGGTTGGAAAAATATTCTAATCTCTAGGGCTCCTTGAGGCTTGTTAATTTTGAATTCATGTTCACAAGTTTTAAAATCACCCTGCAAATAGTTCATTTATACCTACATAATTTCTGCCTCTTGGCATCTTAAAAAACTGCATAATATGCCAGTTTTACTTTCTGTTCAGGTGAAAACAAGTCTGGCTCTGTGATATTCCTTGCTTACAAGTTTAAGTCACAAATTCATGAGATTGTCCTTCTCTGAGGCCTTCGCTAGTACTGATATAATTTTAAATGCCCTCTGAAATGGCCTAGCAACCCACTCCATTGTATCAATACGACTAAAAAGCCTAAAAGGAATGGAGCCGGATGGACCACTCAGCATTGACTCAGGCACTGGAAAAGAGAAAGACAAACTCAGCCCTGTCGACCCTGCAAAGTCCTCCTTACTAACACCTGGGAGCTTATGCCAAAATTGGGAGAGTTGTCTCACAGACTAGTCAAGCAACAGCCTGATATAGTCATCCTCACAGAATTGTATCTTACAGATAATGTCCCAGACTCCACCATCACCATAACCATCTGTCCCACCGGCAGGACAGGCCCAGCAGAGATGGCGGCACCACAGTGTTATCCAGTTAGGAGGGAGTTGCCCTGGGAGTCCTCAACATCAACTCCGGACCCCATAAGGTCTCGTGGCAGCAGGTCAAATATGGGCAAGGGAACCTCCTGCTGATGATCACATACTGCCCCCCTTCAGTTGATGAATCAGTGCTCCTCCATGTTGAACACCACTTGAAGGAAGATCTGAGGGTGGCAACGGCACAGAATGTACTCTGGGTGGGGGACTTCAATGTCCATCATCAAGAGAGGCATGGTAGCACCACTACTGACCAAGCTGGTCGACTCCTAAATGACATAGCCGCAGGCTGAGTCTGCAGCAGATGGTGAGGGAACCAACAAGAGGGAAAAATATTCTTGACCTCATCCTCACCAACCTGCCTGCTGCAGATGCATCTGTCCATGACAATATCGGTAGGAGTGACCACCGCACAGTCCTTGTGGAGACAAGGTCCCTTCATCACATTGAGGATACCCTCCATCGTGTTGTCTGGCACAACCACCGTGTTAAATGGGATAGATTTCAAACTCAAGACTGGGCAACTATGAGGCAATGTGGGCCATCAGCAGCAGCAGAATTATACTCAACCCTAATCTGTAACCTCATGGCCGGCATATCCTCCATTCTATCGTTATCACCAAGCCAGGGGATCAACCCTGATTCAATGAAGCGTGCAGGAGGGCATGCCAGGAGTCGTGCCAGGCATACCTAAAAATGAGGTGTCAATCTCGTGAAGCTACAACACAGGATTACTTGTGTGCCAAACAGCATAAGCAGCAAGTGATAGACAGAGCTAAGTGATTCCACAACCAATGGATCAGATCTAAGCACTGCAGTCCCCTGCCACATCCAGTTGTGAATGGTGGTTGACAATTGAACAATTCACTGGAGGAGAAGGCTCCACAAGTATCCCCATCCACAATGATGGAGGAGCCCAGCACACCAGTGCAAAAGATAAGACTGAAGCATTTGCTACAATCTTCAGCCAGAAGTGTGAGTGGATGATCCATCTCAGCCTCCTCCAGAAGTCCCCAGCATCACAGATGTCAGTCTTCAGCCAATTCGATTCACTTCACAGCATATCAAGAAATGGCTGAAGGCACTGGATAGTGCAAAGGCTATGATGCCTGACAATATTCCAGCGATAATACTGAAGACACGTGCTCCGGAACTTGGTGCGCCCCTTGCCAAGCTATTCCCGTACAGCTACAACACTGGCATCTACCCGGCCATGTGGAAAATTACCCAGGTATGTCCTGTACGCGAAAAGCAGGACAAATCCAGTCCGGCCAATTCCCACTCCACCAGTCTACGCTCCTTCATCAGTAAAGTAATGGAAGGGCTCATCAATTGTGTTACCAAGTGGCAGCTGCTTAGCAACAAACTGCTCACTGATGCTCAATTCGAGTTCCACCATGGTCACTCAGCTCCTGACCACATTACAATCTTGTTTCAAACATGGACAAAAGAGCTGAAGTTGAGAGATGTGGTGAGATTGACTGCCCTAAATATAAAAGCAGCATTTGACCAAGTATCGGATCAAGGGGCCCTAGCAAAACTGGAGTCAATGAAAATCAGGGGAAAATTCTCTGCTGGTGGAGTCATAACTAGCAGAAAGGAAGATGGTTGTGGTTGTTGGAGGTCAAATATCTCAGTTCCACAACATCATTGCAGGAGTTCCTCAGGGTAGTGTCCTAGGGCCAACCATCTTCAACTGCTTAAACAATGACCTTTCTTCTATCATAAAGTCATTAGTGACGATGTTCACTGATGAAAGCACAAAGTTCATCACCATTCACAACTCCTCAGATACTGAAGCAGTCCATGTCCAAATGCAGCAAGACCTGGGCAGTATCCAGGCTTGGGCTGACAAGTGGCAAGTAACATTCGTGCCACAAAAGTGCCAGGCAATGACCATCTCCAGCTAGAGAGAGTCTAACCATCGCCCCTTGACTTTCAATTGTATTACCATCACTGAATCCCCCACTATCAACATCCTGGGGTTACCATTGTCCAGAAACTGAACTGGACTAGCCATATAAATACTGTGGCTACAAGAGCAGGTCAGAGGATGGGAATCCTGCGATGATTAACTCAGATCAGGGCTCCCCAAAGCCTGCCCATCATTTGCAAATCAGAATCAGGAGTGTGATGGAATACTCTCCACTTTACTGGATGAGTGCAGCTCCAACAACATTCAAGAAGCTTGACACCATCCAGGACAAAGCAGTCTGCTTGATTGGTAGCCAAATCCACAAACACTCACTGCCTGTACCATCATAATGGCAGCAGGGTATACTATCTACAAGTTGCATTGCAGGAACCTGCCTCCTTAAACAGCACCTTCCGAACCCACAAACACTATAATCTAGAAGGACGAGAGCAGCAGAAACATGGGGATACCACCACCACCTGGAAGTTCCTTTCCAAGTCACTCACCATCCTGACTTGGAAATATATCACCATTCCTACACTGTTGCTGAGTCAAAATTAGGAACTCCCTCCATTACAACACTGTGGGTGTACCTACACCACATGGACTGCAGCAGTTCAAGAAGGCAGCTCGCCACCACCTTCTCAAGGGCAATTAGGGGTTGGCAATAAATGCTGGCCCAGCCAGAGACCCCGCATCCCAAGAACGAATAAATAAAAAAATCAAGGTTCAAGTAGGGATCCTCTTTTGCTTTAGCAGCACATATACTGAAATGGAAACAGCACAGAGATGATGATGTGGCCCCAGGCATATGAATGACATACAAATCCCTAAGGCATTCCACATTTTTCAAATGTGGTAGGATCCTGTTTTAAATGGATTAGTAGAGGGTTGTTGCAGATGAGTGGCATTAGCACCTTTCTGGATGGATGGAGATAGGTTAAACTTTGTGAGTTGATAAAGATGTTTTTTGAAACATTTGGACCTAGGAGGATTAGAAAATTGAGGAGGCAGGCAATTAGGCATTTTTGTGCTCTTGAATTGTAGCTCTCCATCTGGTGACACAGAGACCTATCTTCACCCAGGTTTTTAAGTATTGCATAAATCCAATTAAATGTCATTACTGTCAAGGTCAATCTCAAAACATAGGGCGGCATTTTCCCTGCCCGCTGGCATTGGGCATGCTTGGCAGCATGAGCAGACAATGTGGTGAGAAGGCCATAAATTACGACGTCATAAAACCTGTTTGCGATCGTCTGCTCAACCCGTCGACGACAGGCTGCACTCTCTGCCATCGGACGTCAGGAACCTTATTGTAATACATCTCCATAAGGCTAGCCCTCTGGAATCATCCCCCCACCCCTGCTGGATCATCTTCCCAGGCCGGCGTGATTGCACATCGACGTGTTTCACAACAGCATATGTAAGGCATGCACTTGGCGGGCTTCACCTTGAAGAGAACTCGGAGGTGAGTGCACAGTAACATTGCGCATCGCTCGCCCAGGTCACCTTTTGGACTTCAAGGTTGAGGGGCGCTGGGACGGGGCAAGGATTGCCCTGCGGCTGAGGTGACTTGGAGAGTGGGGGCCAGGGCTGCCCTGCAGTTGAAGGAACAGCACAAGCACTTGTGGGGTTGCGGGTGGGGGGAGGGAAGCAGCCATGCATTAGGGAAACCTTTTATAAAGTGACCATTCCTCCTCAGCTGAGGCAGTTCAGGCGCAGCCAAGTTGACATGCGTGGAGTCGGGCCTCGAGTTTATCTGTCCACTCAAGCAACACAGAGGCATGAAAGTGCCACCAAGTGCTCCAGAGCTTTTCACCCCTCGAGACAGACTGCAAACTAATGAGCATTTTAGTGGACTGCAGAACAGTTGGACAACTGTTACAATCTCCTTGCTAAAGCTGGCCATGGAGCAGTCACTGGTGGAGATGCTCACAGACCCTTGCAATGTCAGCATCCCGGTTTGGACCAGTCCCTCCCATGGTTCAAGGTAACAGTGCAGCCTTGCAGTCCAGGTTAGAGCAGAGTTGAGAGCAGAGCATGCAGTCCGATGGGCAAGGCTGCCACTAATCTGTCAGGTGGAGTGGGGCGGAGGTGGATGAGGTTTTGGGCAGCCATGCAGCGCACTAAACTCTGACCATTCAACTAGTAGCCAGCACTCCCTGGGATGCTTTAAGGAGCTTCAGACCTAACCAAGAGAGGTTCTTGGTATACCCAAGCTAACCCATGCACTTCTCTCTTTCATCCTGCAGGAGGAGTACATCAGGAGCATAGAATCTGGTCAACTAGCTGTGTGGCTCGTGGTGCATAGAGAGCAGAGACGATGGAAAAGAGAGCGATGGAGGTGCTTGGCTGCTCAGAAGGAGGAGCAGCACCCTCAGGAAAAAGGGGCAGCTGGAGAGCCACAGTGAGCTGTCACTGGTCGGAGCCTAGCTAGACCCAGGATCTAGCGTCATGCTTTTCATTCCTGCAGATGGCCAACAACCAGTGTTGCTAAGGATTGTGCATGTCAGTCACACCTGCCAGCTACTGCTGGATTTGGCACCATGGAGGCATTGGAGGGCATCCGTTCCCAGTGGTCTTAAAAGTGACCACGGTGCTCAATTTTTATGCCAGTGGCTCCTTTCAGGGATCCACAGGTGATCTCTGTGGGATATCACAAGCTTTCACACACAGATGCATCCATGACATCACAGATGCCATCTCTGCGAGGGCACACAACTTTGTGCATTTCGCCCGGGACCAAGAGAGCCAGAAGGCAAGAGCGATTGGATTTTCCCAGATCTCAGGTTTCCCACAGATGCAGGGTGCGATCGACTACACTCACGTGGCACCCAGATCTCCGCCACAGCCAGGGGTGAACTATGTCAACCGCAAGGACTTCCATTCGCTGAATTTGCAACTGGTGTGCGACCACCATAAACATGTCTTGCAGGTCTGCACACAATTTCCAGAGAGTGTCCACAACTCCTACATTCTCAGCCGGTCTCAGATCTGTGAAGTTATCCAGGGTCCACAGAGGCTGCAGGGATGTCTCCTCAGGGACAAGGGCTACCCGCAGAGGCCATGACTGATGACACCCGTGAGACGGCCTCAGACTACAGCAGAGCGATGGTATAATGAGGCTTATGCTGCAACTCGCAACTTGGTAGAGCATACAATCAGGATGCTGAAAATGATCATGAGATATATGAAAAGATATTAGCGGAATCATCTCAGATTTGCACGAAGTGTTGTAGTGGGTGGGTAAAACGTCTTATTGCCTCAAACCTGCTGCATTAGTTATGTATTCCAGGGAAACACGTCATTTCCACAGCAGGCAGACTCTCATTCATCCACCAAGCCATCACCTCACCGCTTCACCACATCGGATGCCATATTTAAAGTACAGCCGCACTCAGTGCTTCTAGCCCAGGGCTGCTGCACAAAAGACATGGCCCTGAAGGCAATAAAAGCCTGCAGCCCCCAGGTTCAATGATGTGTCCCTAGACCGTCTTTTGAATGCAGTGGAGGCCCACCCTGATGTCCACTATCCCCACTCAGACAGCAGCAGGATGGGCAGCAACATCACCAATTGGGCTTGAGAGGCGGTGGCACCGGTGGTCTGCAGCAACACCCTGCAAAAGAGGACAGCCACCAGTACCACAAGAGGATGAATCACCTCCTCTGTTCTGCCAGGGTAAGTCACTCTTCTCATCACTCTCAACTCACAATCACAAACACCCACAGAGAACTCACCCATTGCCAGTTCAAGGGCCATCAGCAGTCACTCTCTCACATGCACCTTCATTGTCCCCATCCTGTCCATGGGACCACTCACCACCCACACATGCTTCCAGGGAGTGTGAGGCTGGACCATCACCTTGGTCTGAAGGCTGCACAAAGCACAGGGAAGAGATCGTGGACTGAGTCACCTGCCTTTATCTTGTGTAGAAAGGTGATTAACACCCATGCCCAGGCTGTGCAACTACTTCTTAACTTTCACCCGGTGTGAAAGGGGGTCGGGAAGGAGGAGGACCTCCGCGTGAACCTGCTCCTGGGCCTGGCCAAGTTGGCTATTAACAGGTCCAGGCAGCGGTCGATCGACGGGGGAGTCCCTCCCGATTGTTTCTCCCTCTTCCGCGGCTACGTTCGCGGCTGGGTGTCTTTGGAGAAGGAGCACGTGGTGTCTGCCAGCACTCTCGAGGTCTTCCATGCCCGGTGGGCACCGCAGGGACTGGGGTGTTTTGTTGACCCCTTTAATCACATTTTGATTTAAAGTTTGTAAGTTTCCTTTAAACTTTGTTCTTGGTTTTACAGCTGACCTGAATTAGGGGCTGTGCCTGATTTATCCCAATTTTGTTAATTTGGTTTTATTGGTTTTAACTCGAAAGAGTTACATCTTCTTAACTTATGCTTGGCCTGAATAGCCAAGTGGTTATGGTACTGGGTTTGTAACCCCAAGATCAAGAGTTCAAATCTCACAATGGCAAACTATGAAACAATGTAACTTCATCTGAAACAGATGGAAACGGGTTTGTACTCGAAAGCGTTACATCTTCTGGGAGTCCCACCCAATTGTTTGTCCCTCTTCCGTGGCTACGTTCGCTGCCGGATGTCCCTGGAGAAGGAGCACGCGGTGTCTGCTGGCACTCTCGAGGCCTTCCGTGCTCAGTGGGCACCGCGGGGACTGGGGTGTTTTGCCAGCAAACTGGCAGGAACTGGAGACGAAAGTCACCGCTCGCCTGCGGCGCTGGACAGGACTGCTCCGAGTGCTATCTTACCGAGGTCGAGTTCTGGTCATAAACCAGCTGATCGCCGCCATGTTGTGGTATCGGCTGGTCACTTTGAACCCTCCCCCGGACTTTGTCACAAGAATCCAGAGATTGTTAGTCGACTTCTTCTGGGACAAAAGATTGCTCTGGGTCGCTGCCGAGGTTCTGAGTCTCCCGCTTAGGGAGGGTGGTCAGGCGCTAGTGTGCCTACGCACACAGGTGGCGACTTTCCGCCTTCAGACCCTGCAGCGATACCTCTACGTCGAGCCTCCTCCTAGATGGTGTGCCCTGACGACGTATTTCTTCCGTCAGGTGCACGGCCTGAATTATGACGTGCAGCTCCTGTTTATAGAACAGCTGGGCCTCGGTGGCTCCTTGCAGGCGTTGCCCGTCTTTTACCAGGACCTGATCAAAGTCTGGAAAGTGGTCGCTTCGCGACGCAGCTCTCCCCCGTCAGGAGTAGCGGCTATCGTCAGAGAGCCGCTGCTCAGGAATCCGCCCCTCCGTCCTTTTCAGTGGTTGACGGAGAGGAGGGCTGTGGCCGCAGGAGTGACCAAGATCGGGGACGTGCTGGGTGGCGGAGGACTGGGCTGGATGCTCCCGCAGGAGTTGGCGCGACGCGCGTCTGTGAGTGTCCAGGTCGCAGCCGATGCCATCCAAGACCTGAGAATGGTCGTGCTCGGACCCGACGTTATTTTGGGTCTTGAGGTGGTCCAGGTGCGCGGTGGTCTTCCGTCTGAGCGTTCCCCTGTTCGGACGGAATTCCACATTGGCCCCAAGCCCCGAACCCTCCCTCGGGTGCTGGTGCCCCGCAATATGAGCCGCCTCGGGGACATGCCCTCTGTGCCTTTTGGCACGGCAAAGAGGGGCTTTTTGTATGGACTGCTGCTGCACACCTTCCATTTTCTCGCCCTTGTCCGTCGACCGGACACGCCCTGGCGTGCCTTGTTGCCGTCCGGCGGCGGAGGCCCCCGATGGGAGGCCCTCTACGGAGGTGTCCTCCCCCTTTCTATCGGGGACCTGGGTTGGAGGGTGTTGCATGCAGCAGTCCCCTATAATAAGAGGATGCATAGGTTCACGGACTCTCAGGACACATTCCCTTTTTGCGGTCTTGTGGAGTCAGTGGACCATGTGTACATAGGGTGTTGTAGGCTGCACTCCCTTTTTAGTTATTTGAAAAACCTTTTATTGATGTTTTGTTTGCACTTCTGCCCCACGCTCCTGATCTATGGGCACCCGGTGCGGAAGGGGGTCGGGAAGGAGGAGGACCTCCTCGTGAACCTGCTCCTGGGCCTGGCCAAGTTGGCAATTAACAGGTCCAGACAGCGGGCGATCGACGGGGGAGTCCCGCCCGATTGTTTGTCCCTCTTCCGTGGCTACGTTCGCTGCCGGGTGTCCCTGGAGAAGGAGCACGCGGTGTCTGCTGGCACTCTCGAGGCTTTCCGTGCTCGGTGGGCACCGCGGGGACTGGGGTGTTTTGTTGACCCCTTTAATCACATTTTGATTTAAAGTTTGTAAGTTTCCTTTAAACTTTGCTCTTGGTTTTACAGCTGACCTGAATTAGGGGCTGTGCCTGATTTATCCCAATTTTGTTGATTTGGTTTTCATTTAAAAGATTATCAAGAGTTCAAATCTCACAATGGCAAACTATGAAACTATGTAACTTCATCTGAATAGGAACAGATGGAAACGTGTTTGTACTCGAAAGAGTTACAACTACACAAACCCCAGACCTGGAGTACTGTGTTCAGTTTTGGGCACAACACCTGAGGCAGGATATATAGGCTTTGGAGGGAGTGCAGGATAGATTTAATAGAATGATACCTGAACTCCAAGGCTTAAATTGCAAAGGAAGTGTCTAAATTATGGCACGGCAAAGAGGGGCTTTTTGTACGGACTGCTGCTGCACACCTTCCATTTTCTCACCCTTGTCCGTCGACCGGACATGCCCTGGCGTGCCTTGTTGCCGTCCGGTGGCGGAGGCCCCCGATGGGAGGCCGTCAACGGAGGTGTCCTCCCCCTTTCTATTGGGGACCTGGGTTGGAGGGTGTTGCATGCAGCAGTCCCCTATAATAAGAGGATGCATAGGTTCACGGACTCTCAGGACACGTGCCCTTTTTGCGGTCTTGTGGAGTCCGTTGACCATGTATACATAGGGTGTTGTAGGCTGCACTCCCTTTTTAGTTATTTGAAAAACCTTTTATTAATGTTTTGTTTGCACTTCAGCCCCACGCTCCTGATCTATGGGCACCCGGTGCGGAAGGGGGTCGGGAAGGAGGAGGACCTCCTCGTGAACCTGCTCCTGGGCCTGGCCAAGTTGGCCATTAACAGGTCCAGGCAGCGGGTGATCGACGGGGGAGTCCCGCCTGATTGTTTGTCCCTCTTCCATGGCTACGTTCGCTGCCAGATGTCCCTGGAGAAGGAGCACGCGGTGTCTGCTGGCACTCCCGAGGCCTTCCGTGCTCGGTGGGCACCGCGGGGACTGGGGTGTTTTGTTGACGCCTTTAATCACATTTTGATTTAAAGTTTGTAAGTTTCCTTTAAACTTTGCTCTTGGTTTTACAGCTGACCTGAATTAGGGGCTGTGCCTGATTTATCCCAATTTTGTTGATTTGGTTTTCATTTAAAAGATTATCAAGAGTTCAAATCTCACAATGGCAAACTATGAAACAATGTAACTTCATCTGAAACAGATGGAAATGGGTTTGTACTCGAAAGAGTTACTTTAACATCCATCTGGTCCAGGACATCATCCACCATTCCCAGAGGGCTGGTCTGTCGAGCGCCTTCCTGTCTCTTCATCAGGAGAAGGCGTTCGACAGGGTGGATCACGATACTTACTCGGAACTCTGCGAGCGTTCAGGTTCGGGACGCATTTTGTCGCCCGGATCCGACTTCGGTACACCGCCGCAGAGTGTCTAGTGAAGGTTAACGGGTCCCTGATGGCGCCCCTTTGCTTTGGGAGAGGGGTACGTCAGGGCTGCCCCCTGTCTGGCCAGTTGTATTCTATTTGTGTGGAGCCTTCCCTGCGGCTCTTGCGGAGGAGGTTGTCGGGATTGGTTCTGCGCGGGCCGGGCATCGGGGTGGTCCTATCGGCTTACGCTGATGACGTGCTCCTTATGTTTAGTGACCCGGCTGACCTGCGGAGGATGCGCGAGTGCCAGGAGGGCTACTCTGCCGCTTCTTCTGCCAGGATCAACTGGGGTAAATGTTCTGGACTCCTGGTCGGTCGGTGGCAGATGGATCCCCTACCCGAGGAGCTCAGGCCTTTCACCTGGAGCAGGACCAGCCTCCTCTACCTGGGGGTCCATCTCTGCCCTGCTGAGGAATCTTGGCCGGCAAACTGGCAGGAACTGGAGACGAAAGTCACCGCTCACCTGCGGCGCTGGACAGGACTGGTCCGAGTGCTATCTTACCGGGGTCGAGTTCTGGTCATAAACCAGCTGATCGCCACCATGTTGTGGTATCGGCTGGTCACTTTGACCCCTCCCCCGGACTTTGTCACAAGAATCCAGAAATTGTTAGTCGACTTCTTCTGGGACAAAAGATTGCACTGGGTCGCTGCTGAGGTTCTGAGTCTCCCGCTTAGGGAGGGTGGTCAGGCGCTAGTGTGCCTACGCACACAGGTGGCGACTTTCCGCCTTCAGACCCTGCAGCGATACCTCTACGTCGAGCCTCCTCCTAGATGGTGTGCCCTGACGACATATTTTTTCCGTCAGGTGCACGGCCTGAATTATGACGTGCAGCTCCTGTTTATAGAACAGCTGGGCCTCGGTGGCTCCTTGCAGGCGTTGCCCGTCTTTTACCAGGACCTGATCAAAGTCTGGAATATGGTCACCTCGCGACGCAGCTCTCCCCCGTCAGGAGTAGCGGCTATCGTCAGAGAGCCGCTGCTCAGGAATCCGCCCCTCCGTCCTTTTCAGTGGTTGGCGGAGAGGAGGGCTGTGGCCGCAGAGGTGACTAGGATCGGGGACGTGCTGGGTGGCGGAGGACTGGGCTGGATGCTCCCGCAGGAGTTGGCGCGACACGCGTCTGTGAGTGTCCAGGTTGCAGCCGATGCCATCCAAGACCTGAGAACGGTCATGCTCGGACCCGACGTTATTTTGGGTCTTGAGGTGGCCCAGGTGCGCGGTGGTCTTCCGTCTGAGCGTTCCCCTGTTCGGACGGAATTCCACATTGGCCCCAAGCACCGAACCCTCCCTCGGGTGCTGGCGCCCCGCAATATGAGCCGCCTCGGAGACATGACCTCTGTGCCTTTTGGCACGGCAAAGAGGAGCTTTTTGTACGGACTGCTGCTGCACACCTTCCACTTTCTCGCCCTTGTCCGCCGCCCAGACACGCCCTGGCGTGCCTTGTTGCCGTCCGGTGGTGGAGGCCCCCGATGGGAGGCCCTCTATGGAGGTATCCTCCCCTTTTCTATCGGGGACCTGGGTTGGAGGGTGTTGCATGCAGCAGTCCCCTATAATAGGAGAATGCATAGGTTCATGGACTCTCAGGACACATGCCCTTTTTGCGGTCTTGTGGAGTCCGTGGACCATGCATATATAAGGTGTGGTAGGCTGCACTCCCTTTTTAGTTATTTGAAAAATCTTTTATTGATGTTTTGTTTGCACTTCAGCCCCACACTCCTGATCTATGGACACCCGGTGCGGAAGGGGGTCAGGAAGGAGGAGGACCTCCTCATGAACCTGCTCCTGGGCCTGGCCAAGTTGGCCATTAACAGGTCCAGGCAGCGGGCGATCGACTGGGGAGTCCCGCCCGATTGTTTGTCCCTCTTCCGCGGCTATGTTCGCGGGCGGATGTCCCTGGAGAGGGAGCACGCGGTGTCTGCTGGCACTCTCGAGGCCTTCTGTGCCCGGTGGGCACCGCAGGGACTGGGGTGTTTTGTTGACCCCTTTAATCACATTTTGATTTAAAGTTTGTAAGTTTCCTTTAAACTTTGTTCTTGGTTTTACAGCTGACCTGAATTAGGGGCTGTGCCTGATTTATCCCAATTTTGTTAATTTGGTTTTATTGGTTTTAACTCAAAAGAGTTACTTCTTAACTTTCACCCGGTGTGAAAGGGGGTCGGGAAGGAGGAGGACCTCCTCGTGAACCTGCTCCTGGGCCTGGCCAAGTTGGCCATTAACAGGTCCAGGCAGCGGGCAATCGACGGGGGAGTCCTGCCCGATTGTTTGTCCCTCTTCCGCGGCTACGTTCGCGGCTGGGTGTCTTTGGAGAAGGAGCACGCGGTGTCTGCCAGCACTTTCGAGGTCTTCCATGCCCGGTGGGCACCGCGGGGACTGGGGTGTTTTGTTGACCCCTTTAATCACATTTTGATTTAAAGTTTGTAAGTTTCCTTTAAACTTTGTTCTTGGTTTTACAGCTGACCTGAATTAGGGGCTGTGCCTGATTTATCCCAATTTTGTTAATTTGGTTTTATTGGTTTTAACTTAAAAGAGTTACATCTTCTTAACTTATGCTTGGCCTGAATAGCCAAGTGGTTATGGTACTGGGTTTGTAACTCCAAGATCAAGAGTTCAAATCTCACATTAGCAAACTATGAAACAATGTAACTTCATCTGAAACAGATGGAAACGGGTTTGTACTTGAAAGTGTTACATCTTCTTAACTTACACTTGGCCTAAATAGCCAAGTGGTTATGGTACTGGGTTTGTAATCCCAAGATCAAGAGTTCAAATCTCACAATGGCAAACTATGAAACAATTTTATGCTTGGCCTAAATAGCCAAGTGGTTATGGTACTGGGTTTGTAACCCCAAGATCAAGAGTTCAAATCTCACAATGGCAAACTATGAAACAGTGTAACTTCATCTGAAACAGATGGAAATGTGTTTGTACTCGAAAGAGTTACCACCAAATGTATGCTTGGCCTAAATAGCCAAGTGGTTATGGTACTGGGTTTTGTAATCCCAAGATCAAGAGTTCAAATCTCACAATGACAAACTATGAAACAATTTACTTCATCTGAACAAAAAACAGATCGAAATGTGTTTGTACTCAAAAGAGTTACTACCAAATGTATCGCTTTCTATTTATCCCAATTTTGTTGATTTGGTTTTCATTTAAAAGATTATCAAGAGTTCAAATCTCACAATGGCAAATTATGAAACAATGTAACTTCATCTGAAACAGATGGAAACGGGTTTGTACTCGAAAGCGTTACATCTTCTGAGAGTCCCGCCCGATTGTTTATCCCTCTTCCGTGGCTACGTTCGCTGCCAGATGTCCCTGGAGAAGGAGCACGCAGTGTCTGCTGGCAGTCTCAAGGCCTTCCGTGCTCGGTGGACACCGCGGAGACTGGGGTGTTTTGTTGACCCCTTTAATCACATTTTGATTTAAAGTTTGTAAGTTTCCTTTAAACTTTGTTCTTGGTTTTACAGCTGACCTGAATTAGGGGCTGTGCCTGATTTATCCCAATTTTGTTGATTTGGTTTTCATTTAAAAGATTATCAAGAGTTCAAATCTCACAATGGCAAACTATGAAACTATGTATCTTCATCTGAAACAGATGGAAACGGGTTTGTACTCGAAAGAGTTACTTCTTAACTTTCACCCAGTGTGAAAGGGGGTCGGGAAGGAGGAGGACCTCCTCATGAACCTGCTCCTGGGCCTGGCCAAGTTGGCTATTAACAGGTCCAGGCAGCGGACGTTCGACGGGGGAGTCCCTCCCGATTGTTTGTCCCTCTTCCGCGGCTACGTTCGCTGCCGGATGTCCCTGGAGAGGGAGCACGCAGTGTCTGTTGACACGCTCGAGGCCTTCCGTGCTTGGTGGGCACCGCGGGGACTGGGGTATTTTGTTGACCCCTTTAATCACATTTTGATTTAAAGTTAGTAAGCTTCCTTTAAATTTTGTCCTTGGTTTTACAGCTGACCTGAATTAGGGGCTGTGCCTGATTTATCCCAATTTTGTCGATTTGGTTTAATTGGTTTCAATTAAAAGATTATCAAGAGTTCAAATCTCACAATGGCAAACTATGAAACTATGTAACTTCATCTGAAACAGATGGAAACGGGTTTGTTCTCGAAAGGGTTACTTCTTAACTTTCACCCGGTGTGAAAGGTGGTCAGGAATGAGGAGGACCTCCTTGCGAACCTGCTCCTGGGCCTGGCCAAGTTGGCTTTTAACAGGTCCAGACAGCGGGCGATCGACGGGGGAGTCCCGCCCGATTGTTTCTCCCTCTTCTGCGGCTACGTTCGTGGCTGGGTGTCTTTGGAGAGGGAGCACGCGGTGTCTGCCAGCACTCTCGAGGTCTTCCATGCTCGATGGGTACCGCGGGGTCTGGGGTGTTTTGTTGACCCCTTTAATCACATTTTGGTTTAAAGTTTGTAAGTTTCCTTTAAACTTTGTTCTTGGTTTTACAGCTGACCTGAATTAGGGGCTGTGCCTGATTTATCCCAATTTTGTTAATTTAGTTTAATTGTTTTAACTCAAAAGAGTTACTTCTTAACTTACCTAACCTGCCGGGAGGTCTTGGTGCTCCCCAGGCATCCACAGCAGAGTTGAAGGGAGCCTGCTCACGTACTTTGAAAATACAGCCATCCATCTGGCCGATGAGGATCTGGACCGTTCCCTTGCTGGTGAGGTCAGTGGTGACCTTGACGGGTGTCCTCTGGAGGACTGAGACCTGGAGCTTTCAGGATCCTGCTGTGTGAAGAGAGGGTTCAGATGGGCCGGACACTCTCAGGGTCACCTGGGTCGATGGGCCGAGGTGTGCACATGCTGATCCTACTCCCTATGGAAGCCTGAGGGTCCCTGGCTGATTCCTTGAGGAGAAGGGGTAGCTGGAGTGAGATCAGGTTGCCCCACACTTTGCTCGCGTATACACTGTTGGAGGCAAGCTATGGCGTCTGCAATGGATTTTAGCCCACACAGCAGTGCAAGAGTGACATCCTGGACCAGGGTATCCATGGCAGCTGCCATCCTACCTGTGTTGACCTCAGTGCATTGGCATGTTGGCACTATCACCTCAGCCTGAAGGTGGATGGACTCCTCCATTGTGCCTTGCAATCTGAGGAGTGCAGTGGACATCCCTTCCTGATGTTCCCGAGCTTGCCTTTGCAGCTCCAGCAACTGTGACATGACCTAGTCCAGGAGCCCATTGTCTGACTCAGACTCAGCAAATTTCTGGCTTCTAGCAGTCCTCTGAGTGCTGGGGTCCTCCTATGAAGTCCCTGCTGCATCCTGCTATGGATCAAACAGTGCAATGTGTTCAGCAGATTGTGATTCCGAAGCTACTCTAAAGCTAAATCCCACCGAGGTGTATGTCTCTGCGTTGGTGGAGGGTGAGGGTGAACGCTGTGATGGGACTTCAGGGAGGGTTTCAGCAGATTTCTCACCTTAACTTCCCTCAGGGCTTAATTGGAGGCCCTGGGTTGTGGACTTTCTTGGCAGTTTCCCAAATGTGCCTGTGAAAGCAAGGAGAGATAATTAGTGCATGGCAGTGGCCTGTGAAACAGGGCACATCACTCACAGCATGGTTGTCTGATGGATGTTGCACTGCTGGATCCTCACTTGGTAGAGCACCACTGACCTCACCAGCAGGGGGACAGTCCAGATCCTTACTGGCCGGATGGATGGCTGTATTTTCAAAGTACGTGAGGAGATGGATTTCAGGTATTCTTCCAATGGTCTGTGACCTCTCCCTCTTGTTGCATGTCCTGTATGAATAGAGATGGAGAAAGTGTAAGCAGAATACCTGACGGGCCAGATGATAAGTATGCCTGGCATGTGTGGGTGGTGAATGGTCCCGTGGGCAGGATGGGGACAATGAAGGTGCGTGTGAGCCAATGAATGGTAATGTCCCTTGAACTGGTAATGGGTGAGATCTCTGTGGATATTTATGAGTGTAAGTTGGGTGTGATGAAAAGAGTGACTTACCCTGGTGGAACAGAGGAGGTGATTCATCCTCTTGTGGCACTGGTTAGCTGTCCTCCTTTGCAGGGTGTCACTGCTGACCACCGATGCCACCGCCTCTCAAGCCCAATTGGTGATGTTGCTGCCCATCCTGCTGCTGCCTGAGTGGGGATAGTGAACATCAGGGTGGGCCTCCACTGCATTCAAAAGGCACTCTAGGGACACATCATTGAACCTGGGGTTCTGCAGGCTTTATTTGCCTTTTGGGGCCATGTCTTTTGTGCAGCAGCCCTGGGCACAAAGCACTGAGTGCGGCTGTACTTTAAATATGGTGTCCGATGTGGTGAATTGGTGAGGTGATGGCTTGGTGGACGAATGAGAGCCTGCCTGCTATGGAAATGGTGTGTTTTCCAGGAATGCATAATTAAAGCGGTGGGTTTGGGACGATAAAGTGTTTTACCCACCCACTACCGCACTTAGTGCAAATCCAGGACGATTCCGCTAATAGTTTTTCATATACCGCAAGTAAAAGTTGACCCTAGTTTTTCAAGGGTCAAAGTCCAAAAATATCTGAACCAAAGTATAATCTCTACAATCACTTGAAAAGCCTCAATTCATTATTCATTAAAAATAGTTACACTTATTGTATTTCCTCTGGTTCCTCGTTGTCAATTAAGGCAGGAAGAATGTCAATTGATGTTGATTTTTTAAGGAGGAGAAACAGGCAGTTTGGAGAAGAGTAATAATAGGAATAAGAGTCCAACTTCCAGTGGAAACTTTAAGGGTGGAATCGTCCCAGATTTGCACTAAGTGCAAAAATATGTTTTACTTGCTGGCAGCAATGGCAGGTTTTCGCATGAGGATCCACTCAGCATGTGAAGCACGTGTTCCTTCAGGGCCTGGTGGCTGTAGGGCTTCAGCACCTTCTGCTCCTCGGATGTCTGCGATATCTTAAAGGTGAGTCCCGACTTCTGCACATCAAACCTGTCCAGCCGTGCTCTGGGCCGGCGTGTTTTCCCACTGGCGTAAAGGTAAATTGGCCGAGGAGGGTCGAATCCGGTCAGGACTTACTTTGCATCCCATTAGCAGGTTCACGCCAGCGTCCAAAAGAATTTGCAATCCACGGATACCATTGGATGATCCAAGGCTTGCTTGGGGAATGGGGAGAAGTGGACTCAGACAAGGGAAGACGCTGTGGGGCGAGGGCTGTACTGGGGAAGGGGGTACAGTTAGTGGGGACACATGCTGATTTGTGCAAGTGGCCCCAAGATGGTGAGGGCTGAGGCGGCAGTCTCCTGAGGAGATGAGGCCAGTTTGAGATTTGAGGGTTTGTGTGAGATAGTGAGTGCTGATGTCCCTTGACCTGGCAGTGAGTGAGATGCCAGTGAATGTGTGATGGCGTTGTGAGTGTGTGAGTTTAGAGTGATGAGATGCTTGCCTTACCCTGGCGGAACGGATGAGATCATTCACCCATTTTCTACACTGGGCAGCCGACTTCTTGTGTGCAGCATTGGCACTGACCACCTCTGCCACCGCATCCCAAGCTGGAGTGGTGAGACTGATGGGCCTCCTGCGGGGGTTGAGGACATTGCAGTGGGCCTCCACGGTGCCCAGAAGGCATCCCAGGGATGTGTCACTGAATCGGGGAGCTGCGTTCTTTTTGGCTTTTTGGGCCATGTCTTCACTGGAGCAGTCCTGGGCTGCAAGCATTGAGAAATGTGCTTGCAGCTGCAGCTTAAGTGGGGCAACCTGTGTGAGGAAGCGCTGTAGTAACAGTGTGTTGGGTAAATCGGACATTGCCTGCCAGTGAGATAGCATGTTTCCTGTGGCTGCATAATTAACAAGGTGTGAATGGGACAATACGGCGCAAAAATCTGCCATTGCGGCCAGCGGATAAAACAACGTTTTCCCAGCCCGCTACCGCACTTGGTGCAAATCTGGGACAATTCTGCCCATTGGGTTGGGTTGGGTTTGCTTTGGTTTTAACCCAATCTGCTTGGGTTTTAACAACATAGGCAATTAGTTTTTAGTACATATTTAGTGTTATTTCTCACAGTTCATTAGGCTGCTATTGTAAATAAGTGATAATAAAATTAATGCACATCCAGTATTTGTGTTGCTAGAAAAATTATGTTTGCACCATGCTCCATCATGCAGCTATATTTTTATCATAACACCAAAGTAGAAGGACCTGATAAGCAAGGAGGAGAAATTCCTTAATAGTTTTATACAGGTCACAGTCACACCCTAGAGGAAAGCACAAGTTTTTTTATACTTATTCACAAAATGTGAGCATCATTGGCAAGGCTGGCATTTAATATCCATCCCCAATTGCCCTTGAGGAGGTAGTGGTAAGCTGCCTGCTTGAACCACTAGATGTACCCTACAGTGCTGTTGGTTAGTGTTCCAGGATTTCGCAGGAACAGTGATATATTTCCAAGTTAGGATGGTGTATGACTTGGAGGGGGACTTGCAGGTAGTAGTGTTCCCATGTGTCTGCTTCTCATCTTCTTCTAGGTGGTAGAGGTCGTGGGTTTGAGTCATGCGGTTGAAGAAGCCTTGCTGAGCTGCTGCAGTGTATCATGCAGATTGTATACACTGCAGCCATGGAGCACCAGAGATGGATGGTTAAGGTGGTGGGTGGGGTGATGATCAATCAGGCTGCTGGATGGTGGCAAGCTCCATGGGTGTTCTTGGAGGGAAAGTCATTGATGAAGCAACTGAAGATGATTGGGTTTGAGGCACTACCCTGAGGAACTCCTGCAGCGATGTCAGAGGGATAACATTGACCAGTAAAGAAGTTATACTAAAGTTGTGTTGCATCTTTTTTACACCACATGTAGGGCTCTGTGTACAGTTAGTTGCCAAAATATGAAAAGGCTATAGACTATATATTATAGACGCATAGGAATCGGAGAGAGTGATTCACTGATGATTCCAGAGCTGCAAAGTTCTTCCTATCAGGAATATCTCTATTTTAAAATTTTTAAATTATGAAAGGATAGAGTTGTAAATGACATCCTATGTGACTGTGACAAAGGTAAACTTTCCGCCCTTATTCTTCCTGACCTGCTTGCCCATAGGTCCTCCTTCAATACTTCTTCACTGTCATCCAGCTGGGTGGAATTGCACTCATGTGGTTCCATTCTTATCAATCTAATCATAGTCAGAGAATCACTTGCATTGTCTTCCTGCTCCTCCAACATTACCTCTGGTGTCACCCAAGTATCAATCCTTGGTCCCCTCCTACTTCTCACCTACATGCTGTCCCTTGGGGACATCATCCAAAAGCAAGGATTAATTTTCCCATGTACGCTGGTGACATCCAGCTGTACCTCACCACCATCTCTCTACTCCTCCACTGTTGTGAAATTATCAGACTGTTTATCTGACACCCAGAACTGAATGAGCAGAAATTTCCTCCAATTAAATATTGGGAAGACTGAAGCCGTTGTTTCCGGCTCCCACGCCAAACTCCATTCCCTACTATCAATTCCATCCCTCTCCCCGGCAACAGTCGGAGATTAAACCAGTCTGTTTGCAACCTCGGGGTCACATTTGATCCTGAAATGAGTTTCCGACATCAAATTCATGCCATCTCTAAGACCATTGCCAGTTTTGCACCTGTCTCAGTTCATCAGCTGCTGGAACCCTCAACCATGCCTTCGTTACCTCTAGACTTGGCTATTCTAATGCACTCCTGGGTGGCTTCGCACACCCAAAACTCAATTGACCGGGACTTAACTCACAGAAAATCCAGTTTTCCGATCACTCCTGCATTGGCTGACTTATGCTGGCTCCTGTTCAAGCAACTTTTTGATTTTAAAAATTTCACCCCTGTTTTCAAATCCCTCCTTGGCCTCACCCCTCCCTATCTCTGCAATCTCCTCCAACCCACAACCCTCCGAGATATCTTCACTCCTCCAATTCTGACTTCTTGTGCATTTCCAATCTAATTGCTCCACCATTGGTGGCCATGCCTTCAGTTGCCTCGACCCCCAAGCTCTGGAATTCCCTCCCTGCACCTCTCCTCCTCTTTACCTCGCTTGCCTCCTTTTGGGCACTTCTGAAAACCTACCTCTTTCAGCAAGCTTTTGGTCGTCTGACCCAATGGGCAGAATTTTATGGCTGATGTGCGGGTGGCGGAGCCCACACATCAGAGCGTAAAATATCGGGTGCTGATGTCGGGCGAGCGTCTTGATGTCAGTGTGCGGCATCGCCATATTTAGCTGGGCGGGCGCGCACAGCAGCTGGACGCGTGCCCGCCATTAATTAAAGGCCTTGTTAAGGCCCTTAACTCGGCAATCGATGCTGATTTTGAGGAGCCCGTGTGATCTTCAGCTCGGTGCATGGGCACAACGGGCAGGCGGGTAACTGATTTTTTTAACAAACCTCATCCACGGGCGGGATATGTGGGCTCAGAGGAGATGTTCATGTTTTATCTGAAGTATTTAATGCAGAAATTGTTTTAAACTTGCCTGTGTGATTGTTAGCAGTTCACATCGATTTCCAATAGCTTTCTCTGTACTTTGAAGCTTCAGCTCAGCAGTCTGCAGACAGTAATCTTTATCGGGCCTGCAGCTTTCCGGAGGCCTCCATTCGGCCTGATCTTTGCGGTGTCTCCTAATCTTAAGTGTCCACACTTGTGTCAAGCAGGTTACAGACGCTCTGTTCAAACGGGTATTGACCTTCATCCACTTCCGCTGCGACCAGGCAAGTCAGACACAGTGAGCTAGAGGCTTCGTGGCCATTGCTGGCTTCCCCCGTGTCGAGGATGCAATAGACTGTACACATGTGGCCATCAAGGCGCCAGCAGGTGAGCCCGGTGCCATCGTCAACAGGAAGGGCTTCCACTCCATTAACGTACAGATAGTGTGTGACCACAGGATGCAGGTTCTGCAAGTCTGTGCAAGGTACCCAGGCAGCTCCCATAATGCCTACATCCTCAGACATTCCCAGGTGCCGGGGCTCTTCAGTGCTCTGGCTTGGCTGGATGGTTGGCTGCTGGGTGATAAGGGCTATCCCCTCAGAAGGTGGCTCATGACGCCTCTCCGCCATCCAAGAACAGCAGCTGAGGAGCGCTACAATGGGAGCCACGGTACCACAAGGGCGGGGGTGGAGACAGCCATTGGTCTTCTCAAGATGCACTTCCGTTGCCTGGACTGCTCAGGGGGCACACTCCAGTACCCCCCAGATCATGACTCTGTGATAGTGGGAGCATGCTGCGCTCTGCACAATCTTGCGCTGGAAAGGGGGGATGCAGTTGATGATGAAGACCTTGACGTGGCGGATGAGGCTGCAAATGATGAATCCAGCAGTGGCTCAGAGGATGAGGAAGCACAGGGCGATGATGAGGGGCAGCATGCCGACCCACTATTACACCAAGGAGGCAGGGACACCCGGGACACTTTAATCCAAAGAACCTTCAGCTAGCTCCAAACACATGGATCAGCAGGACCAGCATTGCCTGGCGCTTCCACACGTGGCACTTAGGTACTACATCTTCCACTTCAACAGCTGCAACTAAGGGCTTAGTACAGAAACATCAATGTCCACTCAAAACTCATGAAATGTCTGTGAAACATACAAATGCAGCACAAAAGGAACACCCTCAACCATAGTCAGAAAAGTGGACTTTATTGCCACCAAAATAAAGCACTGATGTACATAATGAAATATTCCCTAATCTAGGGCCAACACAAAATCACCAGTGACAAACCCGTGGAGTACCTAACATGTCTTATGCTTACATTTGCGGGTGCTAAGTCTGGGTTCTGCCCCATCGCTCAGAGTTGCTTGTGAGACAGCCTGCTGACTCTGCTGTCCTGTTGGCCTTGATGACCTTGGCGGGCGTCCTCTGGCCCGTGGAGTCTGTGATGGCCCCGCCTGAGAGGGAGTGGCCAGTTCCAGATCTGGCACCTCCCCAGTTGTCACAGCCTCAACGCATGCAACAGTCACTGGCAGAGGGGCGGAGGAGCTGCTGCCCTCAACCGGTGCGCCCTGAGAGGAGCTCGCAGCGATGACAGGCAGCTGCTGCGCCGACATGAGGTCACATTGGACCTCCCTGCTCACCGCAGATGGATGGGCACCGAGCTGGGACACTTGGTGATCAGAACATCTCCCACATTGTGAATGACCACTTGTGGCCATTAGTGCTGTGAGGGTTTGCAGATCAGAGCGTAACCCAATCAGAAGTGTCTCAATCCGCTGGAAGCCCCTCTCCATGAGAGTCGCCAATCTCTCAATGCAGGAAGCCTGAAGCTCTGTCCTGAGGTTCATGCCATCACTGACACTCTACCTGGATTCCTCCACTACAGAGACAAAGTGAAGCACACCCTCATGCAACTCTGCCAGATGCTCTCACGCATCCTGCCGCTTGTCCTGAAGCTGCTGCATGGCTGACATCTCCAGAGGCACATCATCACAGCCTGACTCAGCATGTGCCTGGACCTGCAGTCCTCTGGCTGCTGGTGCCATTGGCACTCTCTGTCCGTGCCATCGCCTCCAGCAATTGTGAACAGCCCTCTCCACTGTGCCCTGGGACACTAGCCGACATCATAATCCCCACCGAAGTGTTTGTCGCTGTGCTGGTGCCTAGCTGGCTGAAAGGATATGATGCAAGTTGCAAGTGTTGGCCCTCAGGTGTGGAGGGGGGGGTTCCAGACTTGTTGGGGGCGGCCATGTGGTGGTGATGTTGAAAATAACAGCAAGGACAGTGCATCAGTTCACGTTCAGTCAGTAACACATTTCATCCCTTTCTCCCCCAGCCTCATAAGTCGCATACCCTTCATGAACCTAAGGAGACGAACATTGGTGGGGTGGTAAATAGTCAAGAGGAGGCTCAAATATTACACATGCATACAGACAGTCTGGTCAGATGGCCTAAGGAATGCCACATGGAATGTTATGTGGATAAGTGTTCGGTTAAGCACTTGGGCAAGACAAGTAAGGTACGGGAATACATGGACCGTGGGAAGTCACAATGATTACAGGGACCTTGCTGGGCAGACCTATTAAGGGAGCCAAACAGGAACATAAGACGTTTAATAAGGTCGAAGCCAGACTTGCCTTTATTAGCCGAGGAATAGAATGTAGGAAAAGGGAGGTCATGTTGCAAGTGCAGAAAACGCTGTCGAGGCCACATCTACACTTCTGCATTCAGTTGTGGACTGCACTTCATGGGAGGGATGGAATAGGAGTGGTGAGAGTGCAGAGGTTCCTGACCTGGATGCATGCTGGCCTGGAGAGTTGGAGTGATGAGGAAACATTGCAAACACTTGCAACATTTGCGTGGACCACAGGAGATTGACAGGTCACATTATTGACCTTCAGACCATTATGAGGGGCATAGAATGGGTGGACAGAAGGCAACATTTCCCCTTGGCGCAGGGATGACTAACGTGTTGGCATTTATTTAAGTTGAGTGCCATGAGGTTGGCAGGTGAGTTGCTGAGGACCTTTTGGACAGAGTAATGTGGGACGCACTGCCTGAAAGGGTGGTGGAGATACAAACCCTCCTAAGACGCAATAAGTCTTTGGCTGTGCAGCAGCGATGCCATGGCATGTTAGGTCATGGGAATAGTGGTCACAAATGGGATAAGGCGACTTTGGAAGATGCTAGAGATGCTCATCCTCAAGGGGCTGAGGAACTTTTGTGTATGACCCACATGTCTGACTGTATCAGTCTGTGAATGAGCAGTGTTGCTGCATTAACAATTGCAGCAACCAGTAGTGCTTTGGATGGTGGGAAGACAGAGTGGATGGGACTGTGAGCCTCAAATACCTGGCCGCTGCACCCCAGCCTCACCGATACCTGCCGACCTGGCCGCCTGTCTCCTCCCCAGCTCCATGGCCTGCTCCTCATAGGTGGTGAGGTGCTGCAGTACGGCATGCCCACCATCAGTCCACAAACACTCCCGGATATTGTGCTCTGTTTTTGCCTGCAGAACAGAGAAGAGGATTTATTGGAGCTGATTGCTCATATACTCTGCACACGCACGCCACACCCCAACCACAGTGGCCCATCCGGCGGTTCCTGTCCACACTACTGGTGATCAGTCCCCAGAAGATAGTATGGCTGGTCCCAATCCCCTCCCCCAACAGTCACCTCAGCATCCATCACTTTGAATAACACACGGGTCTTAGCGCCCATGGCAAGGAGGCGCAACTAGGTGTGGCGCCGATGCCAGCAGATGGTTCTTGGCCACAACAGCTTGAGGTTCCCCTTTCACAATCTCATCAGCATCAATAAGACATCTGTTGGAGTTCTGAGTATATGTCTAGCTGCCTCCCCTGCAGGTTGGCCCCAGACTACTCAAATGCAACAAGTACCAACATATACTGCGGGGAGAACCCATCTTCTTAGAAGGCTGATGTAAGCATTGTCACTATCTGTTTGCCCACCCAGCGTGTGCTAAATGCCCAATGCAGTAATGACACTAATATGTGGGGGTTTGGCGGGGGAGCTCAAATGCTAAGGCTACCTGCTGGGTCAAGTGGCCAAGGCTGACATGGTACTCACCATTCCATAAGACCATAAGACCATAAGACATAGGAGCAGAAATTAGGCCATTCGGCCCATCGAGTCTGCTCCGCTATTCAATTAAGACTGATAAGTTTCTCAACCCCATTCTCCCGCCTTCTCCCCGTAACCTTTGATCCCTTTACCAATCAAGAATCTATCTATCTCAGTCTTAAATACACTCAATGACCTGGCTTCCACTGCCTTCTGTGGCAATGAATTCCATAGATTCACCACTCTCTGGCTAAAGAAGTTTCTCCTCATCTCTGTTCTAAAAGGTCTTCCCTTTACTCTGAGGCTGTGCCCTCGGGTCCTAGTCTCTCCTACTAATGGAAACATCTTCCCCATGTCCACTCTATCCAGGCCTTTCAGTATTCTGGAAGTTTCAATCAGATCACTCCTCATCCTTCTAAGCTCCATCGAGTATAGACCCAGAGTCCTCAAACGTTCCTCATATGTTAAGCCTTTCATTCCTGGGATCGTTCTCGTGAGCCTCCTCTGGACCCTCTCCAAGGCCAGAACATTCTTCCTGAGATACGGGGCCCAAAATTGCTCACAATATTCTAAATGTGGTCTGACCAGAGCCTTATAAAGCCTCAGCAGCAGATCCCTGCTTTTATATTCTAGTCCTCTCGAAATAAATGCCAACATTGCATTTGTCTTCCTAACTACCGACTCAACCTGCAAGTTAACCTTAAGAGAATCCTGGACTAGGACTCCCAAGTCCCTTTGCATTCCAGATTTCTGAATTCTCTCCCCATTTAGAAAATAGTCTATGCCTCTATTCTTCCTACCAAGGTGCATGACCTCACACTTCCCCATGTTGTATTCCATCTGCCACTTCTTTGCCCTTTCTCCTAACCTGTCCAAATCCTTCTGCAGCCTCCCTGCCTCCTCAATACTACCTGTTCCTCCACCTATCTTTGCATCATCTGCAAACTTAGCCAGGATGCCCTCAGTTCCTTCATCTAGATCATTAATGTATAAAGTGAAAAGTTGTGATCCCAACACTGACCCCTGCAGAACTCCACTAGTTACCGGCCGCCATCCTGAGAAGGACCCCCTTATCCCCACTCTCTGCCTCCTGCCAGACAGCCAATCTTCTATCCATGCTAGCACCTTGCCTCTAACACAATGGGCTCTTATCTTACTGAGCTGTCTCCTGTGTGGCACTTTGTCAAAGGCCTTCTGGAAGTCCAAGCAGATAACATCCATTGTCTCTCCTTTGTCTAACCTACTAGTTACCTCCTGAAAGAATTCTAACAGATTTGTCAGGCATGACCTCCCCTTAATGAAATCATGCTGACTTTGCCCTATTTTACCATGTACTTCCAAGTATTCTGAAATCTCATCCTTAATAATGGACTCTAAAATCTTACTAACGACTGAGGTCAGGCTAATTGGCCTGTAATTTCCCGTTGTTTGCCTCACTCCCTTCTTAAACAGGGGGGATCCATTAGCCCTCTGGGACCCTCCCTGACTGCAGTGATTCCTGAAAGATCACCACTAACGCCTCCACTATCTCTTCAGCTATCTCCTTCAGAACTCTGGGGTGTAATCCATCTGGTCCAGGTGATTTATCCACCTTCAGACCTTTCAGTTTTCCTAGCACCTTCTCCTTGGTAATGGCCACCATACTCACCTCTGCCCCCCCCAACTCTCCTGAACTTTGGGGATGTTACTCGTGTCTTCCACTGTGAAGACTGACGCAAAGTACCTATTCAGTTCCTCTGCCATTTCTTTGTTCCCCACTGCTACTTCTCCAGCGTCATGTTCTAGTGGCCCAATGTCCAATTTTGCCTCTCTCTTACCCTTTATATATCTAAAAAAACTCTTGCAATCTTCTTTTATATTACCGGCTAGTTTACCCTCATATTTAATCTTCTCCCTCCTTATTTCTTTTTTAGTTGTCCTCTGTTGATCTTTGTAGGCTTCCCAATCCCCTGGTTTCCCACTGCTCTTTGCCGCATTGTATGCTTTCTCTTTAGCTTTTATGCTGTCCCTGACTTCCCTTGTCAGCCATGGTTGCCTATTCCTCTCTTTAGTATGCTTCTCCTTCCTAGGGATGAATTTTTGCTGTGTCTCCCAGATTACTCCCAGAAACTCCTGCCATTGCTGTTCCACCGTTTTTCCTGCTAGGTTCATCTCCCAGTCAATTCTGGCCAGCTCCTCCCTCATGCCTCTATAGTTGCCTTTATTCAACTGCAATACCGTTACATCTGATTCCAGCTTTTCCTCTCAAATTTCAGGCTAAATTCTATCATATTATGGTCACTTCCTCCTAAGGGTTCCTTCACCTTAAGCTCCCTTATCATTACACATCATTAAATCTAGAATTGCCTGTTCCCTAGTGGGCTCCATCACAAGCTGCTCCCAAAAACTATCTCATAGACATTCCACGATATCCTTTTCTTGGGATCCACTACCAACCTGATTTTACCTGCATATTGAAATCCCCCATGATCACTATAACCTTGCCTTTCTTACATGCCTTTTCTCTCTCCTGATGTAACTTGTGCCCCACATCCTGACTACTGTTCGGAGGCCTGTGCATAACTCCCATTATGGTTTTTTTACCTTTGCGGTTCCTCAACTCTACCCACACAGATTCTACATCATCTGACCCTATGTCATTTCTTGCTATCAATTTAATTTCATTTCTTACTAACAAAGCAACCCCACCCCCTCTGCCAACCTGCCTATCTTTTTGATAGGATGTATATCCTTGGATATTTAGCTCCCAGTCCTGATCCCCTTGCAGCCATGTCTCCATGATGCCACCAAATCATACCTGCCAATTTAAATCTGCGCCACATGCTCATTTATCTTATTTCGTATACAGCGTGCATTCAGATACAATACCTTCAGTCCTGTATTTCCCGTCCCCTTTCTCATTGTCGTCCCTTTATCTGATGTGCTTGAAGTTAGATTTCTAGCCCTTTCCAAACACTCTGTCCTATTCTGTGTTCTGGGGACTTTAATAGCCTCTCCTGGGCTCTCCTTTCTTTTCAGTTTTTTCATAATTTTCCATGAAGTTGAATCCACCCCTCCCCCCAACGCTAACCTGCGGCTTGTTTCCCATTAGTCATACTTCTTGGAGTTTTACCCTTCCCTCCCCCCCCCCCCCCCCCCCCCCCCCCCCCCCCACCAACTTTCTAGTTTAAAGTCCTGTTGATCACCCTATTGACCCATTTCGCTAGAACATTGGTCCCAGATCGGTTCAGGTGGAGACCGTCCCAATGGTACAGATCCCCCCCTGTTCCAATACTGATGCCAGTGCCCCACGAAATGTAACCCCTCTTTCCCGCACCACTCCTTTAGCCACATGTTTACTTCCCCTTTTCTCGCGTCCCAATGCCAATTTGCACATGCACGTCCAGAGCGCAGTAAATCATTGAAGCGCTTGCGGCACTGTGTTCCAGTGTACCGCACAGTATCTTGAGAGCTAACAACCTTTGCCACCTCCTGCCTGGTCAATTGGGGGGCCCTCCTCCTCCCATCCTCCGGAAACAAGTTTTGACACCTCTTCCAGGAGGACAGCAAGGCAGGCATCAGAGAACCGAGGGGCACAGTGGCCTCCCCCCGCTGGATTACCCTGCAGCCTGCTCCCCTCCTCCGCCTCTGCCCTCACCTCCTCTGAAGCCCGGTGACTGTCCATGGTCAACAGCCTAAAGGAGGCTGCCTAGCCATTCCTTATTCAGACTGCTGGTTCCCCTTTGCAACCGGTGGTCTGAACACACCCGCCGCTGATTTAATTTTCCCGCTGAACATGGGAGTCTGAAATGCGCTGAGCGGGCCTTAATTGGCCCGCCCGCGCAAAATGGCGGTGCAGCCCATTTCAGCGGCAGGGATCGGCTCCCTGCCCGCCGTTGATTCGGTCAGGCCCACCCGCCCGACAACACAAAGTTCAGCCCAATATCTCCTTATGTGGCTTGCTGTCAAACTTTGTTTTATAATACTTCTGTGACGTTCTTTGGGACTTTTCATTATGTTAAAAATGCTATATAAGCATAGGTTGCTGTTGTACAGTAGACAAAACAGCACTGTTTCCATTTGTGGTGAAGACCAAAACTTGAGGTCATCCACCTAAGATAGCGACCTAGAAATCAAATAGGGATTTCTTTACCCAAACAATGGTGAAAATGTGGAACTCGCTATCACAGGGAATGGTTAATGTTTGGATGAATTTAAGAGGGAGCTAGACAAATATATTAGAGAGATGGGAATAGAGGGTTATGAGGAATGAGTTAAATGAGGAAAGATGAAAGGAGGTTCTTGTGGAGATTAAACACTGCCATGGACTAGTTGGGCGGAATGATCTGTTATCGTGTTGTTTATTCTGTGTAATTCTATATATTTAATCTGTTTCATTTGTCTTTTTACGGAGTGAATCAAAAAAAGACGATGGAATCTGAAGCAAGGTCATTGTCAATGGTACAGGCAAAGTCATTTTATTCTTCTTAAGAAAATGCATCTCTCCGCACGTGTCTACTGCACTGCACAATATTTCATGGAGTACAGTTTCAGGTTCATTTTTGTACTCCATTAGCAAGAGCCTTTGTTTATCGTCTCTGATTTGGTAAATAGCCTATTATAATTATCCCAGTAATCATGCATTATTCACCTTTATTGAGAAATAATTGTGTTGTAAATGCCACTTCCTTCCCACAAAAACCCACAGCATAATGCCAATTGCAATATTAATATATATTGACAAATAGAATATACCCATTTATCAACATCCATTCCAACTGGCTCTTACCCTTTCCGCTTGCTACCACTTGTGTGTATTGCCTCCACTATATGCCACACTGCAATTATTGAAAGACTTTGTACGACTAGCTCACCTCATAACACAGAGAATAGATAGGCACACTAACATCACAAAGAAAAAAGGAGCAGGATACATCTGAAGACACGTTACCATGGGAACTACAAAAATTGAAGACGAAGGAACTTGCATCTAATATAGCACCTTATCACATCTCTCTGAAATATCACAAAGACCTTTACATGAAAGGAACTACTTTGAAATTCAGTTACTGCTGTTATTTAAGCAAAAGACATAGCTAATTTGCACACAAGTAAAATGTCCTTTTAATCTGTTTTTATTGGAGGTGGAGGGAATAACATTGCTATAGGACAGGAAACTCAAAACTGTTCTTTGACACGGGGTCTTTACTATATAAAGGAAAATTCATTTTTATTTTCACACATAATTCATGAATGGCAGGAGCAAGTAGCCAGGACCTCAGGTTAACATCCAGTCCAACAACTCAGCATTCCCTCAGTACTGCGCAGAAATATCAGCCTAGAACTCGCAATCTCCTGACCATGTGATCCAAACTTGAGAGTTGGACAGTATGAGACAAAACAACTTTTTAAACCATTTTGAAGCACATCAAAAAGGTGTGTGCAATTTTAGAACTTTAGTGTATACAATAATTTCTAAGCACCCCCTTTTCAAATTATTGCACTAACACATGTATAATGATGTAAGGTTTCATTTTATTTCACTCATGAGAACATTCATAAAAGAAGATGAGAAATAAATCAAAACCAGAGCAACTGCTTCCAAATATTAAAATAACGAGATTTCAAATGGAGCTGGCAATCTGGGTTACAATTCTAATCCAGCTGCTGCCTCGTGTCTCCTTGGATTGCTTTGTTCCACCTTCCCACTCACTCATTCATACTGAATCTAGGTTGACAGATGCGTGTAGTTCCTGATCTGTTTCTTCTCTGGCTGGCTGCCTCTGTCTGTCTCTCCCTGTCCCTTTATGTCTGCTGTCTCTGCACTTATCTCTGTTTGCGCTTGGCACAGATCCCTGTGCACACGCCACATTCCTTAATTGCTGAATTCCTCCTTGTTTCTGTCATTGAAGTGAAGAGAGGAATAATCTAGTCACCTCTCTAGGTGCTATCTTAGGTGTAGATGTAAGCATGAGAAACTGAACAGCATGCAAAGAATGGTTCTGGATTTTTCCCCCTGTCAAATCACACTATAAAAATTGCAGACATTGACTATTGTGTCACTAGGGTCCCAGCATAGCAACCAATCAGAGAGTAAAACCATCTCAAGCAGCAACACTTCCTAAAAATAATGCAGCACATCAGCAGGCTAAATTGACTGAGATTTACATAACTCTAAATCAGATACATGCATTTTGCACTTTTTGGGCCTTTCTTGTTACCTGTAACAGGTTGGGTTTTAGTAACAAAAAAGCATATTTCCTCAACCTTCATTTCCTGCTTGTATAAAATCTGTTATACTATATTGCATCTAAATATCTTTTTGGAAGAAAATGCACACTGACTGAAATTATAGATGATATGAGTAAGCTACTGACACCACAGTTTCAGAACTGACTGTGCTGCAATGCAAGACAATGTTACAAAATCCCCATTGTTTCTATGATATGAAGCGGAGTGGTTGAGTTGACAACTCAAAAACTGAAACCAATATATCTATTCCATTACACTCTTGGAGGTTGCAATCATTTTCAAACGCAGCATAGAATAATAAATAGCAAGAACCCAGGGTACAAGTATGTCATATTCCGTCTCTTCCGAGTCAGCAGAAATCAAAGGCAGTGATGTGCATTTGAACTGAAAGCATGAACATTTTTGCAGCATGCCAGAGAAGTGTCATATTAAAATACCTTGCAGAAGCATTCCCTGGGTTACAGTCTGATTTTCAACATTAGTGTCTGTTGTGCTGTAGCTCAGTTGGTAGGAGTCTCACCCAAAGGTTGTAAATTTAAGTTTATTCCACAGACCTGAGGTCAAAATTTAAGCTCACACTCCAATGCGGTGCTGAGTGGCTACACTGTCGGAGAGCCTGTCCACTGGATGAGATGTTAAACCAAGGCCTCATTTGCCCTCTCAATCAGACATAAAAGATCCTTTGGCACTTCTTTTGTAGAAGAACAGGGGAGTTCTCCTCCTGGCCCTGGGCAATATATGTGGATTATCTTATCACCACAGGTACAGTGTCTCAAAATCAGCAACCTCGAACCCAAGTATGTGCCAGATTTTGGACCTTGCGGTCGAGCTGGGTCAGGCTGGGTCAAGGGTCGCTCGGACCACATGGGGTGCAGGACAAAATAGGCAGCACCTAGCCCAAAAGCCAATGAGTTATCTTACTCATCCAATAATAATAAAAATTCACGCATGGCAGCTTTAAAAACTGTCCGGTTTGATAGACGCATAGGCGTCTACAGCACAGGAGGAGGCTATTTGGCCCATCGTGTCTGTGCTGGTCAACGAAGAGCTGTCTACACTAATCCCATTTTCCAGCGCTTGGTCCATAGCCATTGACGCTATGGTGACACAAGTGAATATCTCAATACTTCTTAAATGTTATGAGAGTTTCTGACTCAACCACTCTTTCAGGCAGTGAGTTCCCACCACACTCTGGGTGAAAACATTTCTCCTCAACTCCCCTCTTAGCCTGCTACCTCTCACCTTAAATCTATGCCCCATGGTTATTGTCCCCTCTACTAATGGAAAAAGTGCCTTCCTGTTCACCTTATTTATGCCCCTCATAATCTTATAAGCCTCCATCAGGTCCCCTCTCAACCTTCGCTGCTCCAAGGAAAACAACCCCAGCCTATGCAAAACAAAAACAGAATTACCTGGAAAAACTCAGCAGGTCTGGCAGCATCGGCAGAGAAGAAAAGAGTTGATGTTTCGAATCCTCATGACCCTTCAACAGGACTAGAGAGAAATGGAAAGCAATGAAGGTGAACAAGGCAAAAGAGAAATATGGAAATCTTGTCCCAGAGACGAACAGAACTTCTTCCAGGTAGGCATTTCTTGAAGAGCAGTGGCAGTCAATTAAACACAGAGATAAAAACAAAAAACTGCGGATGCTGGAAATCCAAAACAAAAACAGAATTACTCTGTTGAAGGGTCATGGGGACTTGAAACGTCAACTCTTTTCTTCTCTGCCGATGCTGCCAGACCTGCTGAGCTTTTCCAGGTAATTCTATTTTCGTTTTGGATTTCCAGCATCCGCAGTTTTTTGTTTTTATCCCAGCCTATGCAATCTTTCCTCATAGCTCATACCCTCCAGCCCAGGCAGCGTTCTGGTAAATCTCCTCAGCACCCTCTCCAATGCAATCACATCCTCCAGAACTGCACGCAGTACTCCAGTTGGGACATTTCCAGTTTAGGATTTGAGACACTGTACCTGTATTACATTGCTGTTTGTGAGGCTTTGCTGTGTGTAAATTGGTTGCCACGTTTCCATGGCAGGACCCGTTGCGGGCGGGGATGGAAAATTTAGAGAGCCAGCCAAAAGTCCATTGACTTTCGAAGGCACCGGAAAACCCTAGCCATGGTCAGGGCTGCAAAATCCCGACCTACATTTTAAAAATATTTCATTGGCTGAAAGCACTTTGGGACACCCTGAGGCAATGAAAGGCTCTATTTTTTATTTTCCTTTTTTTTTAGCTTGCTGATCCATTTATTGAAGATTATTTTCTATCAAGGTACATTCACAGGAAAGAGTGAAACCTATTTTCTCACAAAGCTTATCAGGCAACACTGGATAATTTGTAATAGTATAAATATATTTATTAATTCACTGGGCATTCCCTCTACTCTCCTCTGCTTTGTTAAAGCTTCTGACTCATGGTGGGATATGATTCCATTGCACAAGATGTCTAGCTGGCTTTAATCTTCTCTAACACAGGATATCTCAGCTGAGACCGTTTCATTCAGTACACACGTAAGCTCAAACCTGGAGCATTTCTGGTCTGTATTGGCACACTGAGATATTGGGAGAACTAATTTTTTTTTTTAAAAAGTGACACAATAATTTCAAGCATAATGTGAATTGATGTCCTGTGAGTTTTTGAGAATAGGATTAGTTTTTTTTTTCTTCTTGTGAATGTTGAGCTGTTATGTGAACATGATTTCTCTCTCAATAATTCATGACGTACATGAATGTCTGAAATTTCCTTCCAAGTCAGGTCCCAAAATTTGGCAAAAACAGTAAATGTTGGAAAAACTCAGCCGGCCTGACAGAATCTGTGGAGAGAAAGTCAGAGCTAACGTTTCGAGCCCGTATGACTCTTCTTCAGAGCTAAAGAGAAGTAAAAATGTGATGAAATTTATACTGTTTAAGGGGGGTGGAGCAGGTGAAGCTGGATAGAAGGCCAGCGGTAGGTGGGGGCAAAGGAGAGATTGACAAAGATGTCATGGACAAAAGGACAAAGGGATGTTAATGGTCGTGGAAAGGGAGACCATTTGGCCCATCAAGCAGGACATAGGCTGCACACATTCATACCTTAATATTGAAAATAGTGTCTGTTTTATACCACGTCATTGATGTTAATAGTAAAGGAAATGGAGCCCCGCTGGAAAACAGGCTGTTGATATAAGCTTATATTTCACCCCTTTCCTATTTTTACTTAGTTCTGTTGAAGGATCATGAGGACTCGAAACGTCAACTTTGCTCTTCTCCGCTGTTGCTGCCAGACTTGCTGAGTTTTTCCAGGTATTTCTGTTTTCGTTTTGGATTTCCAGTATCCGCAGTTTTTTGTTTTTATGACCTTAATCACACTTTGAGTTCCCAACATTGAGACTGTTACCTAGGTTTGCATTGTCAGCTACCCAGTGTGGTGGTGGAAATTAGGCAGCTGATAATAGACAATGGGCAGGAGCTCCATCCTACAGAACTCCACCTTTAATTTCCAACATGGTGGATGTTCTAAGAATGCCGAGCAGCAGCGTTTGCTCTCAAGTAGGCAGGTGCTTAATTTAAATATTTATTTTTAGGTCAGAAACAACTGCGTGCCAAGTGCCAATGATTAAGCAGGCAGGCTGTCAGTTCTAAAAGAAAATAAGACTTGCATTTATATACCACATTTCATGACCACCGGACATCTCAAAGTGCTTTACAGCTTAAAAAGCTACTTTTGAAGTGTAGTCATGGTTGTAATGTAGAAAATATGGCAGTCAATTTATATTCAGCTTCCACAAACAGCAATGTGATTATTGTTTTTGAGGTTGATTGCAGCGTAACCATTGGCCAGGACACCAAGGATAACTCCCCTGCTCTTCTTTTGCCCAAGCAGGCAGTGGGGTGTCAGTTTAACATCTCATCTAAAAGATGGCACTTCTGATAGTGCAGTGCTCCTTAAGCGCTGCACTGGAGCATCAGCCTTGATTTTGGTGCTCAAGCCCTGGAGTGGGACTTGAACCAGGGAACTTGTGATTTAGAGGTGAGTGTGTTGCCAACTGAGCCATTGCTGCCACTAAAGGTTATGTATTGTAAGGGAATAATTTGCAGCAATAGTTGTCGTTTGGCAGCAAGTAGGTAACATGCATGTTTATTATTTAATTCTTATTTAACCATTATTGGCAATTTCTATGTTCTTTTCCTGGTTGTCACAGGTTTGAAAAGCCTTCTTGCCTATTCAATTTTTTTTTGCCTCCAACATCATTGCTGCCATCGCTGGGATCTCCCCTATATAAATTGTTTGGAAGAAGAGGAAGCAAATACAAGTAACTTCTTGTTATATTATTTTCCACATTATTATACGGTTGGGTTCTCAATATTGTTTATTTCAGTCAGGTGAACATCAGAATTGTCACTCAGTAGTCTGGATGCCATTCCCAGCAGTATTCACTCAGGCTTTCATCTGTCCGTTGATGACTAAAATGGGAAGTATCTCTAAAGATCGAGGGAAAAGGCAGACCTATGTATGGCCAAAATTTTATGTCTGTGAGCGGGTATCTACCTGACCTGCCCGGCTGCGAAATAGTGCAAGATGACATCGGGCGAGTGTCCCGACGCCATTGCGCACTCGCGCAATATCTCACTCGGTTGGCGTGCACAGCGGTCGGAAGTACATCCACCGACAATTAAGCGGGCAATTAAGCCCATTAAGGAGGCAACTGAAAGCGATTTTTCATGGCCTGTCCACTATTACGGTTGGCGGATAGGCCAATCGGCCAGGCCTTTACATTTTTGCTCAAACCTCGATCCAGGGCGGGATGAAATCTCCATGGAGAAATAAAATAAAAAGAGATATCCGAAGACTGTTTTTTTTGTTGAGGTACTTGATTGTGCTGCAAGGACATATTTTTTCAGCATGTTTGTTTTTTCGTTTATCCTGTGGAGGGCTGCAGTTCCCTGAGACAGCTGTCTGCCTTCAGGGAGCTCACTGGAAGCGCTCACCAGCACCCGCAGTGATGTCAGCACCCGCCCTCTCCCCACCCCCACCAGCAGTTAATTGGCCAGCCAGCACAAAATCGTGGTTGGAGGCCGATCGCAGCTGAGGGCCCATTTCCCATCTACTCCCGGGCCCACCAATCACATGCGCCCGATGAGTGAAAAATTCAGGCCATGGAACTAGATTGAAGATCAGTCATGATCTCACTGTGTGTTGGAAATGCTTGAGGGGCTAAATGGCCAAATCCTGTCCCTATGTCAAGATGCAGGCTGTAGATAGGAGACAGGAAATGAAAAGTAATGCAATATTTCCTGTTTACTAAAGAATGGAAAAGGTAATCATCCCAAAAGGCATTTCAGGGCTACTGTATGCCAAACTCAGTGAGTAATCCTCTCTTTCTTTTGAGCCTACTAGAGATGTTCAATCTGGATCTAAAGGTAAAGAAGATGTAGAATTAAAGCATATGTGGCATCTTTTAACACACTGACAGACTTTTTACTGTGCATATAATATTGCAGAAAGTTAACTGTTATGTTAATGGACATGAATAAAACCACAGGGAGCCAACTGCAACTTGCATTGCATCAATTCCAGATTTGCTTTAAAATATTCTTGTTAAAACAGGTGAAATGAAATAATAGAATGAAAAGTTTTAGATTTAGAAAGAACATTGGAAATGAAAGCAAGAAGACAGGAGTCATGAAACAGTACCCAAGCTGGTTTACAAGTGCATGCATGGATCATAACAAGAGACCTGACAAATCCAATTCCTTTTGTAAGTCCACTGCACTTCTATTCAAGCCCTCATTCTATGCCTCAATTTAATATACCTGAAGATAAGAAGATAATGCCAGTAGCTTGATGTTGATCCATCCCTGAAGTTTAGAACATATAATTGTTCATTTATATGTTGATGCATATTTTATGGTCTTTTATCAATAAAAGCTAATAGGTTAACAGCAATTAAAAATAAATGCACTGAGGCTAGATTCTTATCTGCATTATACATAGCAGTGTTTAATCAATTGTCAATGGCAAAGCAACAGTGAAACAAAACTCTGCCCTTCATGCAATGGCTTTTAGCATGCTGAAGGATCTCTAAATGCTTCCCGCAATGGATTATCTTTGAAGCCCAGAGATAGTTGTTATGAAGTAGCAGAACACAGGTTCCAAATACAAGTAATCTTTTGCACCACTGCTGGCATTCTGAAATGCGAAGGAGATAATAACCACTCACAATTAACAGTTTACTTCAGGTAACTGCACAATAATAGAAATAGACTTAAGTGGTTCCATTACTCCAAGCTGGTGGGCAGGGGGGAGAAGGGACCAACAGGCTGGCTGTGCTCAGTAAACCATATAAGCTTTCAAAAAAAGATTGCATTTTCCACAAAGGGGATCTTATATTTGGAATGCTACTAAAATCACATGATGGAACCATAGAATGATACAGTACAGAAGAAAGCCATTTGACTGATCATGTCTGTGTTGGTCCTTTGAAAAAGCTATCCAATCATCTTATTCCATTGCTCTTTCCCCATAATCCTGTAATTCTTGCCCCTTCAAGGATTTAACCAATACCTTTTTCAAAGCTTTTCCACAAATTTGCTTCAAATGTCCTTTCAGGCAGGGCATTCGAGATTGTAAAAAACTGATTGTATAATTTGTTACCTCATGCTGCCTCTGGTTCTTCTGGCAAGAAGATTTTCCAATATCCAGTCACTACAGGGCAGCATGATGCAAAGCTGCTGACTGCTCAACAGTACTGCTACATGATGATAATGATAATGTCATGCAGTTGGAATTGCGTGTCTCCTACTGTCACCTTATTGATTTATTTTCCCTCCTGTCTTTGATTATCATTTTCCTGGGCCAGTAACTCATGTTAATCAACATGTCTTTTGCAGCAATGTATTTGTTTTATTCATTCATTGCAACCCTCAGCGATCTTGAAGAAAAGATTCACAATGAGATCAATCTCCACCCTGTCTCGGGCAAGTGATGTGGCAGATAGGTTCTGATCAGCTCAGACACTCTCCTGCCAGTTTAATCAGAGCAAAGTGTTACCAGAATTCCGGCCTTTTGCTTGGCAAATAATGAACCAAAGAATTCAGACGAATCTCCAATCTTCATGTTACAATGGAACTTCAGCTTTAATCTAATAACAGAAATACACTGTATAAATTGCAGGCGGTAAGCCAATAGCATTGCCTAGAAATCTGCAATTAAGTATAACAGAGGAGTTAGTACTTGATTCAACAATCTGTCTATACATCCATAAGAGAAGCGCTAAGTACATTAGAATGAAATCTCCAAAGTGAGTCAGCAAAGTTATCTAGAGAGTGGCTGAATCATATATAGTAGGTAGGCCTGAGGATTCATGCCTGGGCTACAATGAGCCAGCAGATTGCAGGTGAGACAATAGCAGATGTTCTATATCTAGACTTGGCGTCCAGAGAGTCAAATGCAGACCGGGTTCCTGCATCAGTTGCGCAGCCAACAACCCTTGCTGGAAAACAATAACAACAGCTTATATCTATATAGCACCTTTAACAGAAAGAAAAATCCCAACGTGCTGCACAGGAGCAGTATAAAATGAAATATAACACCGAGCCACATAAGGAGATATTGGGTCAGGTGACCAAAAATCTTGGTCAAAGAGGCAGGTTTTCAATACGTGTCTTAAAGAAATAAATCAGTAAAGCAATTGGTGAATAAGTGAAAGAGTGAGTGAATGTCATCGAAGATAGGATTGGACTGGTTGTGATTCCTCCACATTACCCCCATTTTCCTTCCTGCACCAATCACGTATAGTTCAATGGTCTGTGGTCAGTTTCTGTCATGGATTACAGGATATATCATATCAAAGAACCTGTGGAAAATACCTAGCAAGGAGTTAACTCCTTCAGACAATTAGAGAGGAGAAACAATTGTAAAGGTAAAATGCAATCCTCAAGGATTGCATACCCTAAGTATATGCATATGTATGTGTGTGTATCCATCTGTGTGTGTGTGTGTGTGTGTGTGTATGTGTGTGCTCACTTCTTTTTTGATCATAATCAATGAATACTTTATGATTTGAAGTGTAAAACTTGGAGGACAGCAGGCCATGCCTTTGTCCAAATGATGTACAGTTGAAGCTACGGACAAAGAAGAGTTCTGAAAAAAAGTCATATTCACCTTGAAGCATTGGGCTGAATTTTTCCCTCGACAGGTGGGTGGGCCCAACCGACTCGGCAGCGGGCGGGCAGCCGTTCACTGCCACCGAATTGGGCCGCGCTGCCATTTTGCGCAGCCGGGCGCCCAGTGGGTTTGTGACTCCCATGTACATCGGGAAAATCCAATCGGCGGCGGGAGTGTTCAGACCGCCGGTTCCAATGGGGAACCAGCAGACTGTATAAAGAGTGGCCAGGCAGCCTCCTTCAGGCAGTTCACCAAGGCCACTCATAGGGAAGGACATGATTTGAGTGCAGAGGAGGAGGAGGAGGGGGGCAGGCTGCAGGATAGACCAGCAGGGGGGGTCACTGTGCCCCTTGGTTCTCAGATGCCTGCCTTGCTGTCCTCCTCCAACAGGCGTCCGACCATTGGGATGTCTTGTTTCCAGAGGATGGGAGGAGGAGGGCCTCCACGTGACCAGGCAGGCGTGGCAGGAGGTGGCGAAGGCTGTAAGCTCCCATGATGCTGTGCGGCGCACCGGGACACAGTGCCACAAGTGCTTCAAGGATTTCCAGCGCTCTGGAAGGGTGAGTACCATGTCAGCCTTGGCCATTTTACTCAGCAGGTAGCCTTAGCCTTTGAGGCCCCACCCCTGCCCCCCCCACCCCATGTCTTAGTGTCATTACTGCATTGGGCATTTGGCACACGCTGGGTGAGCAAACAGATAGTGACCATGCTTACATCAGCCATAGTGGTTGAGGAGAAGATGGGTTCTCCCCGCAGCATATGTTGGTGTTTGTCGCATTTGAGTAATCTGGGGGCAACCTGCAGGGGAGGCAGCTAGACACATACTCAGAACTCCAACAGATGTCTTATTGATGGTGATGAGATGATGGAAGGGAAGCCTCAAGATATCGTGGCCAAGAACCATCTGCTGGCATCAGCGCCACACCTAGTTGTGCCTCCTTGGCATGGGCGCTAAGACCCATGTGTTATTCCAGGTGATGGACGCCGAATGTGTCCAAGGTGTCCATTGGGGGAGGGGGTTGGGACCAGCCGTACTATCTTCTGGGGACTGATCACCAGTAGTTTGGACAGGAGCCGCTGGAGGCCTCAGATGGGCAAAAACAGAGAACAATATGAGGGAGCGTCAGCGGACTGAAGGTGGGCACACTGTGCTGCAGCACCTCACACCTATGAGGAGCAGGCCATGGAGGTGGGAGGGGAGGCAGGCGGCCAGGTCGGCAGGTGTCGGTGAGGCTGGGGTGCAGCGGCCAGGTATTTGAGGCCCACAGTCCCATCCACTCTGTCTCCCCACCATCCAAAGCACTGATGGTTGTTTCAATCGTTAATGCTGCATCACTGCTCATTCACAGACTGATACAGTCAGACGTGTGGGTCATACACAAAGGTTACTCGGCCCCTTGTGGATGTGCATCTCTCGCACATTCCAAAGTCGCCTTATCCCATTTATGACCACTATCTCCATGGCCTAACATGCCATGGCATCGCTGCTGCACATCCAAAGACTTATTGCATCTTAGGAGGGTTTGTACCTCCACCACCCTTTCAGCCAGTGCATCCCACGTTACTCTGTCCAAAAGGTCCTCAGCAACTCACCTGTCAACCTCATGGCACTCAACTTAAATAAATGCCAACACGTTAGTCATCCCTGCACTAAGGGGAAATGTTGCCTTGCATCCACCCGTTCTACGCCCATCATAATGAAGGTTAATAATATGACCTGTCAATCTCCTGTATTCCACGGCAAATGTCTGCAATGTTTCCTCATCACTCCAACTTTCCAGGCCAGCATGCATCCAGGTCAGGAATCTCTGTACTCTCCCCACTCCAATTCCATCCCTCCCATGAAGCACAGGTCACAACTGAATGCAGAAGTGTAGATGTGGTCTCGACAGCGTTTTCTGCAACATGACCTCCCTTTTCCTACATTCTATTCCTCGGCTAATAAAGGCAAGTCTGGCTTCGACTTTGTTAACGCCTTATGTTCTTGTTCTGCTATCTTAACGGGTCTGCCCAGCAAGGTCCCTGTAATCATCATGACTTCCCACGGTCCTACCATTACTCATGTATTCCCATACCTTGCTTGTCTTGCCCAAGTGCTTAACTGCTTATCCACATAACATTCCATGTGGCATTCCTTAGGCCATCTGTCCAGACTGTCTGTATGTGTGTGTAATGTTTGGGCCTCCTCTTCCCTATTTACCACCCCATCAATGTTTGTCTTCTTAGGTTCTTGAAGGGTGATCGACTTATGAGTCTGGGGTGGGGGGGAAGGAGATGACTGAATGCTAACTAATGCACTGTCTTTATTGTAAATTTCATCATCACCACCGCATGGCTGCCCCCAACACGTCCAGAGCCCACCCTCCACACCTAAGGGCCAAGACTTGCAACTTGCTTCATATCATTTCAGCCAGCCAGGCACCAGCGAAATGACAAACACTTCGGTGGGGAATATAATGTCGGCTAGTGTCCTGGGGCACAGTGGAGAGGGCACTTCACAATCGCTGGGGGAGATGGCACGGACAGAGAGTGCTGATGGCATCAGCAGCTGGAGGACTGCAGGGGACCAGGCACATGCTGAGTCGGGCAGTGATGATGTGCCTCTGGAGATGTCAGCCATGCAGCAGCTGTAGGACAAGTGGCAGGATGCGCGGGAGCATCTGGCAGGGTTGCATGAGGGTGTGCTTCACTTGGTTTCTGTGGTGGAGGAATCCAGGCAGAGTGTCAGTGAACCTCAGGACAGAGCTTCAGACTTCCTCCATTGAGAGATTGGCGACTCTTATGGAGAGGGGCTTCAATCGGATTGAGAATCTTCTGATTGGGTTACGCTCTGACCTGTGAGCCCTCACGGTGGTAATGGCCACAGGTGGTCATTCACAATGTGGGGGACGTTCTGGGCACCGCTCGGTGCCCATCCATCTGCGGTGAGCAGTGAGGTCCAACGTGACCTCATGTCGGCACAGCAGCTGCCTGTCATTGCTGCAAGCTCCTCTCAGGGCTCTCTGGATGAAGGCAGCAGCTCCTCTGCCTCTCTGCCAGTGACCGTTGCATCTGTTGAGGCTGCGACAACTGGGGAGGTGCCAGATCTGGAACTGGCCACTCCCTCCCAGGCGGGGCCAGCACAGGCTCCACGGGCCAGAGGATGCTTGCCAAGGTCATCGAGGCCAACAGGACAGCAGAGTCAGCAGGCTGTTTCACAAGCCACTCCGAGCGATGGGGCGGCACCTAGACGTAGCACCCGCAAACGTAAACATAAGGCACATTAGGCACTCCACAGGTTTGTCATTGGTGATTTTGTGTTGGCCCGAGATTAGGGAAAATATCATTATGTACATCAGAGCGACGCTTGTGTTTTATTTTGGATGGAATAAAGTCCACATTTCTCACCATGGCTGAGGGTGTTCCCTTTGTGCTGCATTTGTCTGTTTGACAAACATCTCATGAGTGTTCGAGTGGACATTGATGTTTCTGTACTAAGCCCTTAGTTGCAGCTGATGAGGTGGAAGCTGTAGTACCTAAGTGCCACGTGTGGAAGCGCCAGGCAATGCTGGTCCTGCTGATTAATGTGTTTGGAGCTAGCTGAAAGCTCGTTGGATTAAAGTGTCCCGGGTGTCCCTGCCTCCTTGGTGTAATAGCGGGTCGGCATGCTGCCCCTCATCATCGCCCTGTGCTTCCTCATCCTCTGAGCCACTGCTGGATTCATCATGTGCAGCCTCATCCACTGCGTCAATGTCTTCATCGTCAACTGCATCCCCCCTTTCCTGTGCAAGATTGTGCAGAGTGCAGCATGCTACCGCTATCACAGAGCCGCAATCTGGGGGATACTGGAGTGTGCCCCCTGAGTGGTCCACGCAATGGAAGCACATCTTAAGAAGACTGATGACTCCACCACAGCCCTTGTGCAGCCGTGGATCCTATTGTAGCGCTCCTCAGCTTCTGTTGTTGGATGGCGGAGAGGCGTCATGAGCCACCTTCTGAGGGGATAGCTCTTATCACCCAGCAGCCATCCACCCAGCCGTGTTGGAGCACTGAAGAGCGCCGGCACCTGTTAGTGTCTGAGGATGGAGGCGTCGTGGGATCTGCCTGGGTACCTTGCACCGACTTGCAGAATCAGCATCCTGTGGTCACACACTATCTGCACGTTCATGGAGTGGAAGCCCTTCCTGCTGATGAAGGCACTGGGCTCAACCGCTGGTGAGTTGATGGCTACATGTGTACAGTCCATAGCACCCTGGACATGGGGGAAGCCAGCAATGGCCACAAAGTCCTTGGTTCGCTGTGCCTGACTTGCCTGGTCGCAGTGGAAGTGGATGAAGGTCAATGCCCATCTGAACAGAGCGTCTGTAATCTGCTTGACACGTGTGGACAGCTGATTGGGAGACATCGCAAAGATCACCCACCGAGCCCTGGAATTAGCCAGATGCATAGAAGTGGAGGGCAACTGTTTGACCTTGAGAGCCGCTGGCCTGGGGTGTCCACCCCCGCAGCTAGGGGAGATCTCAGGGCCAATCATCAGACAGATATAATTGAATGCCCCCCTTGACAGTCACAACTTCCTTTGGCACTGCACCTCAGTCATATTGAGGTAGTTGCTTTGCCGCCTGTATACCCTGGCAACAGGATAGTGGCATCTTCTGTGGCCCCTTCCACCTTGGACAACCTCTTGGCCCTGTGCCCCTTGTGCCTGCACCTGGCCTCCCAAAGGTGGCTCCCCTGGAGGCAGATTGTCCACTCCTGGCCTCCTCCTTATTCTATCCCTCCCTTCCCCCTCAGAGGAGCTGCCTCCAGTGGAGATGTCAGAACCCATACCCAGGCCAAATGGAGGCCTCCGGAAAGCTGCAGGCCTGATAAAGATTACTGTCTGCAGACTGGTGAGCTGAAGCTTCAAAGTACAGAGAAAGCTATTGGAAATCAATGTGAACTGCAAACAATCACACAGGCAAGTTTAAAACACTTTGTGTATTAAACACTTCAGATAAAACATGAACAACCCCTCTGAGCCCACATCTCCCGCCCGTGGATGAGGTTTGTTAAAAAATCAGTTACCCGCCTGCCCATTGGGCCCGTGAGCTGAGGCAAGGATTGCAAGGGCTCCTCAAAATTGGCTTCAATTGCTGAGTTAAGGGCCTTAACAAGACCTTTAATTAATGACGGGCATGCATTGCGCTCCATAGCGCGCCCACCTAAATATGGCGATGCCACGCGCCAACATCGGGACGCTCGCGCGACATCAATGCACGACATTTTAAGAGCAGACGTGTGGGCTCCGCCACCCGCGCGTCAGCCATAACATTCAGCCCATTAACTCTGTTTCTGTCTCCACAGCTGCTGCCAGACTTACATACAAACATACAAATTAGGAGCAGGAGCAGGAAAAGACCATTCGGTCTTTTCAGTCTGTTCTGGCATTCAATAAAATCATAGCTGATCTGATTATGGCCTCAAATTCACATTCCCAACCACCCCCGATAACCTTGGACTTCCTTGTTAGTCAAGAATCTATCTACCACGGTCCTAAAAATATTCAATGACTCCCTCTGGAGAAGAGAGTTCCAAATACTCATGGTCCTCTGAGAGAAAAAAATTCTCCTTGTACCCGTCTTAAATGGGAGACCTCATATTTTTAAGCTGCGTCCCCTAGTTCTAGACTGTCCCACAAGGGGAAACATCTTTCAATTTCAACCCTATCAGGTGCCCTCAGGATCTTATGGGAAGAATCTTTCATTTGGCATGCGGATGTACGCCTGACTTGCTCGAGTGCGAAATAGCATGTGATGACATTGGGCGAGCATCCTGACGTCATAGCACACTCACGCGATATTTTGGTCGGTGGGCCTACGCGAGAGTCAGAAGTGTGGCAGCGACAATTAAGAGGCCTATTAAGCCCATTGACGTTGTAATTAATGGAGATTTTTTTGTTGCCCATCTAACGTCATGGTTGACGGGCGGGCGAATCAGCCCGGTGGCCTTTGCATTTTTCAGGAAACCTCATCCACGGGCGGGGTGAGGCTTTCATCGTTAAATAATCAAAAAAAAAAATGTGTGGACAGAACTTTCACATCGTATATGTTTCAGGTGAGTGATTCTGGTGCGTGCGCATTTCTTCCGGATTTTAAAATCGGTTTTTGTTGCATTTACGTTCTTCAGCTCCCTGAGGCAACTCTCTGCCTTCAAGGAGCTTTCATTCCACGCTCCTCCGTGCTCATGCTAACTTCAGCGGTCACCCTCCTTCCGCCCCCACCCTGGCAGCGCTGAGCATTTCAGCATGTGCTTCACACTGGCTGGCCGTTAACTGGCCAGCCAGCGTGAAATCGCGGTCAGGTGCCTACCATGGGTGGTGGTCCGTTCCCCGGCCTCTCCTGGGCCATCGATCGCACCTGCAAGCCAACCTAAAAATCCTGCCCCATATGTTTCTGTAAGATTACATTTTATTCTTCTAAACTTAGACGGCTGCAGGCCCAACCTGTTCAGCCTTTCCTCATGAGATAACCTCCCCATCTCAGGTATCAATGGAGTGACCTCTCTCTAAACTGCTTCTAATGCATTTATATCCTTTCTTAATTAATAAGGAGACCAAAACTGTACACAGTACTCCAAATGTGGTCTTACTAACCCCCTATATAATTGTACAACTATACAACACATCCCTACTTTTGTATTCCATTCCCCTTGCAATAAATGACAACATTTCATCTGCCTTCCTAATAATTTGCTGTACCTTCATAGTAACTTCTTATGATTCATGTACCAGGACACCCAGATCCCTCTGTACCTCAGAGTCCTGTAATTTCTCTCCATTTAAATAACATGCTGCTTTCCTATTCTTCCTGCCAAAGTGGGCAATTTCACATTTTCCCACATTATTCTACATCTGCTACATTTTTGCAAATTCACTAACCTATATCTCTTTACAGATTCTCTATGTCCTCTTCACAACTTACTTTCCTGCCTATCTTTGTATCATCAGCAAATTTAGCAACCACCCCATCCAGCCCTTCATCTAAGTCAATGATAAAAATTGTTAAAAATTTGAGGCCCTAACACTGATCTCTGTGGCACTCCACTCATCACAGCTTGCCAACTCCAAAATGATCCATTTATTTCTACTTAATGTTTCCTATCAGCTAACCAATCCTCTACCCTGCTAATATGTCACTCTGACACCATGAGCTTTTATTTAGTGTAGTAACCTTTGATGTGACACCTTGTTAAATGCCTTCTGGAAATCTAAGTACAGCACATCTACATGTTTCTCTTTAGCCACACTGCTTGTTACCTCCTCAAAGAACTCCAAAAAACTCATCAAACATGATGTCTCTTGCACAAGTCCATCGTGACTCTGTCTGACTGCATTGAGATTTTCTAAGTATCCTGCTATAACCTCCTTGATAGATTCCAGCACTTTCCCTAAGACAGATGTTAAGCTAACTGACCTGTAGTTTCCTGTCTTCTTTCTCCCTCTTTTCCTGAATAGACAAGTTCACATTTGCTATTTTCCAATCTGATGAGACCTTTCCAGAATCTAGGGAATTTTGGAAAATTGAAACTATTGTATCTATTATCCCAGGCTGCCACTACATCTCTACTGACCTATCGCTTAACCCAATTTTCCAGATCACTTTAGCCAGCTTTTTCTTCATGCCCTTATAATTGCTCTTATTTAAGTTTAAAAAACTAGTCTTAGATCTACTCTTCTCTCCCTCAAACTGAATGTGAAATTCAATCAAGTTATGATCACCAGTACCTAGGAGTACATTCACTTTGAGGTCATTAATTAATCCTGTCACATTGCACATTACCAGATTCAGTATAGCCTGCTCTCTGGCTCCAGACAATGCTGTGCTAAGAAACTGTCCCGAAAATACTATATAAACTTTGCCAATCTGATTTGTCCAATCTATATGTAGATTAAAATCACCCATGATTATCGTTATATCTTTTTCACAATCACCCATTATTTCTTGCTGTGTACCCTGTCCTGCCTTGTGGTTACTGTTAGGAGGTGTATAAACCATTCCCACAAGTGCCTTCTTACCGTTACTATTTCTCATCTCTACCCAAACTAACTCTATATCCTGATTTCCAAACTGAGGGCATCTCTCTCTCTCTCTCTCTCTCTCTATTGTACCAATGTCATTCTTAATTAACATATCTATCCATCCACTTTTTTCTAGCATCCTGTCCTTACTAAATGTCATATCCCTTGAGCAGTTAAGTCCCAGTCTTTGTCGTCTTGCAGCCATGTCTCGGGGATCGGTTCATGCATATTCATCTGTTTTTTTTATTGAACTGGGTGAAAAGCAGACTACAATTCCTAGAGGACACTGCGGGTGGTGGGGGCAGTGATGTTACTGGCCAGAAGTTAAGGTTAGAGGGTGAGAGTAGCTGCTGGATATGGCTGTGACAGAAGGTAAGTAGCAGCTCAGACAACTGCAGAGTATTTCTGCCCTCTTTGGGCCTTATACGGACTGTAGCTACAGGCAGTTAGTAAAAGATGCTATCTCAGACCTTGCTGGAAAATAACGGTGAGTTCAAGCTGCATGCCATTACTAATGCACAAATTGGCCAGCAAGTTCAGCCAAAAAAGAGTTATGTCATGAGTTGCTAATCATCAGGACTTGCTGGGCAATTTGCTTCATTCTGCTGTTTGCCTTGCACAAACAGCACCTCACTTTCAACCTCCCTGTTAATTTTAAGAACATTCTGGATTTACACATTAACAGCTCATTAAACTCACAGCAGAAAGTTACAGCTCATACTGAAAGCATGATTGCAAATGCAAACTCTCCAACAGAAGGAGAACAATTTAAGCTGTTTGATTTTCATTCCTACATGCAGTAAATTATTGGTAGAGATCTGAAAATTTTCAAATTTAAAATTTTTAAAGGTGTGAATTTCATCAGAGACAGCAGCGGCAGCCTGGGCCAGAACAGAATGTTGAATGGTTACACGGCATTCTGATAAGGGCGGGAAACTCCTGCCCAGCAGCCATTTTGAGATGCTTGCGTAGTGGCGTTAAAACACCAAGACAAACACCGAGACTGCTCAGCAGGGGATGTGGAATGCTACCCACATGGCAAAACTGGACATTGACTGTTTCTGCAAACCCAACAATGTTAACTGAAGCCACAGACCAGCAAGTATTTATGGAATGCATTCCTTCCAAGAAATGGAGAGTCCAGAAAAAGACAAACTACAGAATTCCTAGGGGGAGTAGATAGCCTTAACCGAGGCTACTGGTCAGCTGCAGTCCAAGTTCAAAGCTTCGATACTTCATTTAAAATTGATACTGGAGCGGCAGTTACCATATTAGCAGAGAACCTCGACTGGCTTTAGCTGATAACCCTTCATCCATCGGGCATCCAGTCAAAAGGTCCAGGCGGCATTGACCTTCCGAGCAAAGGCAGGATTATTGTTCCTCTTAGTCACAAGGAATCTCTCTACATTCTTCACAATCAACGTACATCCCTATTGAGTGGCAATGTTGGCATACTTCTAGGAATCCTAGAAAAACCAGATGATATCCATAATTTGAATGACTCATTGTCTTTCATGCAACAATCTTCAACCTTTTATTTAGAAGCGATGGAAATTCAGCCTTCAGAGGCTGAGGAAGTTATAAAATTCAGCAGTAATTTCCTTTCTTTCACAGAGACACCATCCACTAGGCCCCAGGCAGACAAGGAAGTTATGAATCCCTCAGCTCTTCATGAAGTGAGGCCGGAGGTGGTGGGTACAGAATGCACTGCAGCAGACAGTGACCACCCCCACGAAGGCCTACTGGACCTGAGTTGGCTGTTCCTAGAAAGTGATGAGGAAGAATCTCCTGCAGTACTGAGTGACCTCTTGGTGGTTGAGGTTCTAGACAATAATTCATCATTCCCATTGTTGGATGCATCTTATGGAGCCTCTGTTGTCTTTTTTAAAGAATCAGCTGTGCTTTTAGTGGCTGAGCAGCATTCAGATCTTAGTTCGACTGAATCCACCAATGCATTGCCTACTTTTTCTCTTGTTGTTCGTGAAGTACCTGCCACAGAGAATACTTTGCCTGAATCCAGGTCAGAGTTCATAAAGGATCACACAATTAGAGAGCTGGTATCATCCAAGGGTGAAAGTCAATTAGCACCCATACTTCAGTCCCAGCTGAAGGTCTACTTTTCTTCAGAGCTGGGGGTCAACACAGAAGCTGTGGTAGAGTCTTTAGCACTTCTGAAGCTTCAGAATTCTGTATAGCAATCGTGCCCCGAGTTAATTGTCTATAAGAAATTTGTCTCATTACAGAAGATAGTGCTGTCTTTTCTTCGTGTTCTCAGCAATTTTTTCCATTGGCCATAGTGGAGCAACCTCACACAGAGAGAAGTGTGGCTTTCTTACCACAGCCTATAGGGAGTAGTTGGTCCTCCAAAAATATCATTGGGAAATCGTCTCTTCTTTTCCTGACAGCCATACAGGAAGTTGTTTCTTCCTTTATCATTTAAGTTTATTGAAATTTCAGATCTCCAATGTCTTTTCAGTCATCAATACAGCAGTGGATGATGTGACAGTCTACCTTGGAGTTGAAGATCATTCCTTTTCTGAAGTTCTTTCCTAGAGTCCTTTGAGAAAGCAACAAGTTCCTCAGAGTGTCCTGAGTTCTTCTCTTGTAATCCCAGAGGGCCCAAAGGTCAATTCTCTTCAGCCTTCTCTTTTGGATCAGTCTTTCATTGCAAAGTCTTCATTGTCTTTGCAGTTCATTGTCTTTGCAACCTGCACTCTGCTCCCCAGCAATGCTGACAGCAACACTGCTAAAGTATTGTCCTATTTTGCAGATGACAATCTCCTACCAGGTGCAGAAGAAAGATCTCATGTCTCCAAGACATGTTCCCTAAGGGCTGAGGGAGACTGAATCCCCCAGCACTACGGCTTGGCAAGGGGAAGAGTAGGTGTTGGAGTTGGCTAGAATCAGTAGTTGTGAAAAGGGAGTTACAGAAACGTAATGTAAATAGTTAAAGACATAGGCCAGAAATTTTCCCTCCCATTGGTGGTGGCCGTGTTTGTGGCATGAGCAGACAAATGGCGAGGAGGCCAAAAATCAGTTTTACACCATCATGAAACCAATCTGCGATCGTCTGCTCTATCCATCAATGGCAGGCTACATTTCCCACCACCACACATTAGGAACCTAATTTCAATACTTGAGCATCTTATTATAAGCCCTGCTTGCCGGAAGTATCCCCCAAGTTGGATCATCTGGGTCACACCGACATGTTTCACAACTGTACATAAGAGATGTGCACCTGGGGAGTTGCACTTCGCCCGGGACTTTGTGGTTTGTTTGCCTACCTTGCTTTGGGCATCACTCATGGTCATCAGAGCCAGGAGTCACCGGCAGCACCACGTCACTTCTAGGGGGCTCACAGGCAGGTCGCTACCTACCAGACCTGCTGTAAGGTGGGGGTGGCTTTTCAACAGCTGCAGGGCTAGGGCTTGCTTGGGAAGGAGGTGAAGTGACCTCAGGCAAGGGAAGAAGCTGCAGGGCGATGGCTGTACTGGGGAAGGGGAGTATCCCAGGGTGTGTGTGCATGCACATGTTGATCTGTGCAAGTGGCCTCAAGATGGTGAGGGCTGAGGAGGCAGTTTCCAAAGAAGATGAGGCCAGATGGAGATGTGAGGGTGTGTGTGAGAGAGTGAGTGGTGATGTCTGTTGAGCTGGCAGTGAGTGAGATACCATATGTGATGGCCTTGTCAGTGTGTGAGTTTACAATGATGAGATGGTTGCCTTACCCTTGTGGCACAGATGAGACTATTCATTGTCTTTCTGCGCTGGATGGTGAATATCTTCTGTGCTGCGTTGGCACTGACCACCACTGCCACTGCCTCCCAAGCTGGAGTGGTGAAATTGCTGGACATCCTGCGGCCAGAGCAGGAGGGGAGGACATCATGGTGGGCCTCCAGAAGGCATTCCAGTAACGGGTCACTGAACTCTTCGTGGCTTTCAGGGTCATGTCTTCACTGTAGCAGTCCTGGGCTACAAGCGTTGAGAACTGTGTGCATGGCTGCAGTTTAGGTATGGCACCGTGAGGAAACAGTGAGGAAATGGCATGGTGGGTGATTCAGAGGCTGCCCGCCAGAGTGACAGTGAGTTTCCTGTGGCTGCATCATTAATGAAGCAGGAAACAGGTGATACAGTGCAAATATCCACCATTGCAGCCTGTAGGTAAAAATCATTTTTCATGCCCGCTACCACACTTAGTGCAATTCTGGGATGATTCTACTCATAGTTTCATGTGGTTGTTATAAAGTAGGATAGCATATTGGGGCAGGGTGTAGCATAAATGGGTAACAGATGGGATATGCTAATGCATGATGTAGATGATGATGTACCACTGACATCAGTCATTCGTGTGTTAGACAAGAGAGAGAGAGAGGCTGGAATCATGCCTAGGAGCAACATACCTACTCGGAAACCCGTTTAGAAGTAATACTAATATAAAAGTGTTGAGCAGAGACCAGAGTATGTCAAGACCCTGTCAAAGAACCAAGTCCCATACCTAACATCCAAGACAGAAGGACCAATTTCAGAACAGTGGAGGACCGAAGTGGCTAGATTTGTACACAAAAGCATCAAGCGAGAAGGGAAGTGGAAATCATAGACTACCCCAAAAAGAGAACTTGGTCCATCCAGCATGTTCCTCATCTTCACCGTACGGATGGAAATCAACAAAATGAAGATCGGACGGGTTCTATAAGGGGCAAAATTTCTGACCCACCCACCCGCCCCCCCCAAAAATTAGCACTCTTCTGGTCAAAATGAAAATTAATTTACCCTAAGTATCGCTTAGTAAAAACTGTCCAAAAATGTGCTGGGGCCCACAATTCAACAACTGTTCTTTTCCAGTCATTGTAAAATGAGGATTGTTAATGAATCATAATTTTGTAGAAATAAGTATATTTTGCTAACAGAGTAAAGTACCACCTGAACTGTAAAATAAATTGTCACTTTATGTGCAACTAAACTTTGAAGGGATGTCAGAGATTAATTTGTGTTAAGATTAAATTATGAAAAAGTGTCAGATAATGAGGCACCAAAATCTGCAATAAAAGCAGCATCAAGCAATTCACATGCCAATAATTATTTAATTTGACCTTTAGCCTGATGAAAATTCATTTTAATATACAGTAGAAAGCTGTACATAGTAAGCCAAGGGCTAATTACACACATATATTGCATTTAGATTTCTCTTTATAATCTCACATTAAACATTTCATCATGCATTTTCTAATCATGGTACTCTGCAGCTATCAATCAAAGCTGGGATGGAAACATTTACGGTTGGCCAGATGACTGTGAATTCTCGTTAGCCCCTCCAAATTGTCTCCTTTCACCTTCCAAAGATGCGGACTTGTGCTAGCACTCAGTTCAGTGGGCACCAGCTGCTCTGCTAGCCTGCCTAATATATGTGAGATGATGTGTCGTTCTGCTGTGAATAACGTGGTCCCAGCACAGCACTGGTGGGACCACTACTTATCAGGTGAGCTGACCTCACATTTGCATAAAAGGTCAACTCATTTAGATATTTTTTTTGTGGAGCTCTCGCTGCAAACTGCATAGCATGCTGCAAATGCCACAGCGGCAGAGGGGGGCGGATGTATGTAGGGGTGTGGGGGTCTTGGGGGGGGGAAATGGTGGAATGGTGGGGGGGTGGTGGGGGTGGGGGTGGGGGGGGGGGCAGAGGGTCAGGAGGAGGGAGTTGGGGAAATGCCAACTGCCACAGAACAACTGGAGATTTCTCTTACAATGCTAATTCAGTAGCATTTTTATTACATATAGAACCTCATGTTAATGGAAAACAAAGGGGCTAGTTTTAGGCAGTCTGTTCTAATTGTTGCCTACAGGGTTTCAATGGCAATTAGATATTTTCTTCAGCCTTGTTATTGTTGTGGAAAATGATTAATGTTGGAACTGAGGTAGATTTTCAATTTGACATACAGGTGTTTCCTCTGCATGTGCTTGTCATACATATAAGAAACAGTGAACAAAGGATATCTTTATGAAATGCATCTTCAAGTTATAACGAGAGGAATTCTTACCCACAGGGTGCTAGAAAAAAAGCAGTAAACATTTGCAGGTTGAACAGCAAGAGATGTCCTCAAGTAACAAAATTACACTGAATCATAAAATGATACAGCACAGAAGGAGGCCTGCCATGCCTGTGTCAGCCCTGTGGTAGTGCTAACCATTTTTCTTCACTTCCCTATTTATTTCTCCATGGGTTATAATATAGCCATATGTATCTTATTGGCAGCCAGATTTGTAAAATCCTGTTTCCACCTTATAATGTCTGAGCTCTTAAATATATGATGTATTTTCTTCACTCTTTTCCCTCCTCTCCTGAACTTTCTGGCTTATCCTGAGGTGGAGTTCAATCGGTGTCAAACTCCATTTGATTTCCCGCCCGATATTCACTGCAAAGGGCGGAATCATCCCAGAATTGAACGCAGTCCGGCAGCGGGCGTGTAAAACAACTTTTTACTTGTCGGCCACAATGGTGGGTTCTCGCACCGTATCGTCCCCTTCCGCCTCATTATTTATGCAGTCACGGGAAAATGCGCCATTTCGCTGGCGGGCTTCCTTCAATTTTCCCGCCACGCCATCACTTCACCACTTCCTCATGCCCGGAGTGCCATATTGGAACTGCAGCCACGCACACAGCTCTCAATGCTTGCAGCCCAGGACTGCTGCGCAGAAGACATGGCCCCGAAGGGCAAGAAGACTGCAGCCCGCCATTTTTATTATGCGTACCTGAAACTCCTTCTGGACACTGTGGAGGGCCGTTGCGATGTCCTCTATCCCTGCTCTGGCCACAGGAGGCCCATCAGGGACACCACTCCACCTTTGGAGGTGGTGGCAGTGGTGGTCAGTGCCAACGCTGCAGAGTAGAAGTTTGCCACCCAGCGAAAAGAAAGGATGAATGATCTAATTTCTGCTGCCAGGGTAAGGCAACCATCTCATCACTCTAAACTCACACACTTACAAGCCCATCACACATTCACTGGCATCTCACTCACTGCCAGCTCAAGGGATATCACCACCCATTCTCACACACACACACACCCTCACATGTCCATCTGGTCTCATTTCCTCTGGAGACTGTCTCCTCAGCCCTCAGCCACTTGCACAAATCAACATGTGCCTCCACGCGCACTCTGAGATCCTCCTTCCCCAGTACAGCGCCAGCCCTGCAGCCTCTTCCCTTACCTGAGGCCATCTCTGCTCTTCCCCAAGAAAGCCCTCGCCCTGCAGCCATTGAAAACCATCCCCGCCGTACGGCTGGTCTGGTAAGTAGGGATCTGCCCGTGAGCCCCCCTAAAAGTGATGTGGTGCTGCCAGCAAACCTGGCGCTGATGATAGTGAGTGCTGCCCGAGGCATGATAGGCAAACAAACCTCAAAGTCCCGAGCGAAGTGCAGCTCGCCGGATGCATGTCACTTACGTTCAGTTGTGAAACACGTCGGCGTGCACTCACATAGACACGCCCGGATAATTCAGCGCGGGGTGATGAATCCGGCGGGCAAGCAAGCCGATGAGATGCAAATGCATTGAAGTTAGGTTCCCGGCATTGGATGGCGAGAAAGGTGGGCCGCCATTGACGAACTGAGCGGACGATCACAAACTAGTTTCGCGACAGCCCAAAAACGATTTTTGGCCTTCCCGCCATATTGTCCACTCGCACCCGACGCCAACGGGGGCAGAAAATTCTGGCCAAAGTGCTGCAAGCTAGTCACCTGCAGCAAGTATGACAGCAGAGCTTGATGCTTCCTATACCTGACATCCATTCATGCATGCCCGGCAGCAGGCTGAATTGTGCTTGCATTGGAGACTCAGGTTGTTTGCTCATTTCAGGAGCTAAAAAGCATTGAGGCCAACTATGGCAGCAATTCCAAGCATAGGCTGAGACTGGATGATTCAGCGCAAGCTAGGGACCTTCTTTCTGGATGGTTTTCTTTAGTTCTGCAATCTGGTGAAGTCATCAGTCATGGGTACATCATAACTCATTTAATCAGGTATTGATTGGCCGCATACTGCAGCCTTTTAATAACAGTCTGGGTACCAAAATGACAAGATATTTAGTATGCTTGATATGCCTCTAAATTCTAAATGTAATACAAAATACCTACCAAAAATACAAGAACAAAATACCAAGTAGCACCTTTGCATGCAGTGGTGTTATTAAGTTATTCTTTAAGGTTAATTTTGACTGTGAGATAGAGAAAAATGGGTGAGAATGAACTGGCCCAATGTCAAAATGTCTCCATTTATACTTCATTACAAACTAGAAACTGATGGTTAGAGACTTGCAGGGAACAGATATTTTGGCATGGATTTTCACTCCCGAGATGCGTACTCAGATTTGGAAAATCTCCAAACTGGCCATACCTACCTTGGGAGAAAGGGCTTTGAATGGTGGGATCTTCATTCTGGGGCGGGGTGGTGGGGAGAGGGGGTTGGTGGAAGGGGTCCGGGATGAAGTCAGTCTTGCTGGTCCCAGAGTCTGATTGGAGGTGGCCATAAAAACTGCTGAGTGCCCAGGTGAGCTGTTTAAAAGTTTAAAAGGCCCACCTCAGTTCTCTAGGATATTGTCCCAGTTGTTTGCTCACATTTTAGGCCTTCTAGCCCTCATCCCACAAACTCCCTGAACCCCCAAGCCACCCACCCCCCCATATCTATACATGCAAACTCATGCTCCCACCCAACCCAAGGACCCTTATAGCTCCACTTCAGCTTAGTAACAACCGATGCCACCTCATGCCCTCATTCACCACACTTTGCCCTTACACCTTTCATGCCAACTCACCCAGTATCCACCATGGGCTAACCTCAGGAGCTATGCTGAAATTAAATAAAATAAAGTTCTAAATATCTACTGCAGATGTCAGTAAATAAAAAAAAACACCCTCATCCATGAAAGTCTATTCAACACATTTAAACCCCTTCAAGTACTGAATCCCATATAAAAACAAACATTTGTATTCATAACCCCACATCAAAACAGTTAGTCCTTTAATAACTTTTTGACCTGTCAATCAAACTGTGAACTTACAGCTGCCCAATATGATGATAGTTTGTTGTGGAAAGAAGTCAAGCATTAATAATGCTTTTATTAGCACTTAAGGTTATGTCGACAAACAGCTCTTGAAATTGCTAGAACAAATTTTTGTCAACTCTCACACACTGGCAGGAAATTTAAAAAAAAATTTAAAGGGAAAGTGGCTGAAATAACTTGACAGATGACAATTCTACATACCTTATCTGCCCTTCAAGAACACTTACATCTGCTCTAAGAATTTGTAATTCACATTGTGGGAATAGTTGTCCTCTTCCTGAATGCAGGTTGCCCCATTATCCACGTTCATCATATTGCAACAAAGGACTTCAGGTGAAAATGTCTATCCTCGATTGTCCATATCCAATTAATTTGAAGCTTCTAACAAATAGCTGCTGAGAGAGGTTTAGCTGATACATGTACACATATCCCCTCTTGTGCCACCCAGCACCCAGGAAAGAGCAGTATTTTAAAAGTTATGATGGAATGCTTTTAGGTAAGATTAATAAAATGGCCCAAATTTTCCAGACCCCCGCGGCCTGTTACCCCACAGCAGGGCCTGTGAACCATTGAAATCACCATTCACATTGGCAAGACCAGAAGATCCAGCCAGTGTGAGGGGTTGGAAAATTCTGGCCTGTATAGTACATTAGAATACTTAAACACAAAGTCATGTTCCTCATTTTAACCCTGTCTAGTCTAGAAGTTCTTAATGAAACAATGGCATGCCAGTCAACAAAAGCCATGTGACTTAGGCTTATTGTTCTTGCCATGGCAACAAGTGCTGTACTTCCTGCTTTAATAACTTGGGCAAGGATTTTTCCCTTGTCAGGCAGGCACGGTGGAAAGCTGACTGCTGCCCGCGATCAGGCCGGATCATGGTTTCACGCTGGCGGGCCAGTTAAGACTTGCCCAGCGTGAAACGCACACTACAGCGCTGCCTGTGTGGAGGGGGGAGGAGGGTGAGTGCGCAAGTTCATGCATGTGCGTGGGTGCATGCAGGAAAAGCTCCCTGAGGCACAGAGCTGCCTCAAGAAGTTGAAGAGTGTAAGGAATAAAAATAAAGAATTTTACGTTGTTAAAAAACATGTCCCCTCATGTGACCCTCATGAGGAGGGACATGTCATTAATGAAATGTTTAAATCTTTATTTAATTTTTAATAGCTGTTGAAAACCTCATCCTTCCCATGGATGAGGTTTCCTAAAAAATGCAAAGGCTGCTTGGCCTTTTCGCCTGCATGCTAACCGTAAGGTTGGATGGGCAGCGATAACTTTCATTTAGTTGGTAATTTAATGGCCTCAATAGGCCTGTTAATTGTTGGTGGGTGTGTTGGCAACTCCCGTGCCTGCCCGCCAACCGAAATATCTCATGAGTGCACAATGACGTCGGGATGCGTGCCTGACATCATCGCCCATCATTTTATACTCGTTCGGGTTGGACGCACACCCTCCCAATGAGCGTAATATTCTGTACCAGGAGAAGGACTAGAGGCAGGGGTGTTAGAGGTAGGACTTGATAGGGGCAAGACTTGCTAGAGGCAGCATTTGAAAGGGCCGATCTTAACTCTTCTGTCTAGCAGAAATGGTAAGATGGGTGGGGAGGGGCTGCATCACAACACATTCCCAACATGTTCCTGGCCCCCAACATTTTCACTTACCTGAATTCAGGAATGAGAAAGCTACCTACCCCAGAAGAGCAGGGTCATAATTTAAATGATGACATTGGAATACACATTCCATTTTAATCATGGGCCCAGCTACGATCCACATGATATCCAATATATCAGAAAAGGCAGTGACAGCAAAGTCCATATATTTCCAATGTGGTGTGAGTTATAGAAATAAAAAGAAAACAAATCACAAATACTAGGAAATTGAAATGATATAAAGTTGAATAACATTGAAAATGTACAACAGATCTGTCAGCAATTGAAAATGGAAGGGATCAAGCGGTATTTCAGGTACACAAGCTGAATAACATGAAAGAGGGCATAGAACAAGAAGTACAAGTTAAGGAACTGATATACTACCTATTAAGTTAATGAACTAAGAAGCATGTGTTCTGCTTTAATTTGGAGAGAAGTGCAATCATGATCAATGACGTATGAGCATCACATCAATGTTGAAAAGATAAATGAAAGCAACTCAAGGCATAAATTAGGAAAGCAAGAACATGTATGATGACTGAATGGCCTTAGCTTGGATCAGGTGTAAAAAGGAGCTTTAGGGCTCAATAAATGGGCAGTGTGAGTGCAGTCATTCCAGGTGTGCATCCCTTCATATTGGTAAAAGCTCCTCCATAAGAGTTTTGGGCGTGCACCTGAAACAGGTGTTAGGGATGTTGCACAAGCAAAATGAGGGTCAAATCTTCCTTTGAACCCACTTGGTGAAACCTGTTTGTGCATAGACGCAGCATAAGTCATTAGTTCTTTCCTCCCATTCCCGCCTTGCCTTTGCACTTTCTTAAAGCCTGCTACCGCTAACATTTTTCCAATTCTGATGAAAGGTCATCAAAGTTAATTCTGTTTCTCCCTTCACAGGTGCTGCCTGACCCGCTGAAAGATTTAATAATACTGAAAATGCACAACAGGTCCGAGTAGTCCAACCTTTATTTCAGATTTCCAGTTTCCACAATATTTTGCTTTTATATGCCGATGTTATCTAAAGGGAAATAGTGGGGATAGAGATTAAGCCTTTCATTCATCTGCTGTAATTAGGTAGCCTATTTAAAAATCACTTCAATGCCTAGTGTACATTTCACCCTGCTCTATGTCAGTACTTCATTCTAATTTACTATATGGATTGGAAATTTCTAGATTAATGGCTCCTTCCATTCTAATATGAAAGTATCAAGATTTCCAGAATGTTCTTTATGTTTCATTTCTTAAATATAATCATGTGGTTCAGATTTTACATGTTAACAAGAGAACAACAATCATTTGTTCCACCATGTTTCAAATGGAATTTATCCCTGGAGGTTCATTGGGTACTTGCAGGAATGTAATATAATGCAAATAGTTAGGACCATTACACAAACCAGTAACGCTGCCATTGGTCTTATTTTGGTGATGTATCATCAAGCACCAGTACAATACATTGTAGTGCATTGTAAAATGGAAAATCAACCTACCACACAAAAATCCAGTATAATGTATATTGCCTTGAGCCTATTAGAGGTACTATAATCCTGCAAGCAAACAAGTCAGTGCATATGTCAAAAACACCCATTAACATCGGTATTAGCAGGATTACTCACTTTGATCGAATCCACCTTATAGTAATTGGTATATGGAATACCTTTAATCCATCAACCAAAATCATCTCACAGTAATTTAACCCAACATTGTAAACTATGAACTTGGTGCTAATATCATCTGGAGGAATATTAACACCAAGTCACTTTTCAATTAGCACTATAAAGTTAGAGTAAACATCATTGACACTGAAAAATAACAGCCATAGTGACTAAGCAATATCTCAGTTTGGTAAGTTTCTTCCGTCATTGATTTTCTTCAGTTGTTGTTGATAAATGGTTACTGTTACACCAGTAATAAAAGTGCTACTTGAAACTTGACAACAGGCAGCAGACGACGCAGACTCTCTGAGTAGAAAATTGAAAAATATTTTTTTTTTAAGTTGAACTGTGAGGAGAAAAATGAATGCAAGACTGATGTACTGAGAAGATGTGATACAGAGTGACCAGAGACTGACCTTGACCTATGCAGGGAGATGGAAAGAGCAAACAGGAGCAGCAGGAAACATTAGTGGTCCCTGCTTCAGAGGTGTGGTTGGGACTAGCCTGACAATACAAGGCAAACTGAGATTGAGAAACTGCTAATGAAACACGCACAGACAGATAGGCTAAAGACTTCATTATCACCTACTTCGATGCTGCTGAGGATATTTCCAAGGGGATCTTTGAGATACTGTGATGTGTAGTATAGTGATATGCCGATGGATGCATGGTGATAATTATGTAAATATGTGACTGCATAGCTGATTATTAATATTCAAGGGTGACATAGTGAAAATTATAGACTTGAGTATTTTATTTACATAATAATGTGTATGTATTATTCAGTGAGATTGAATGGAAGACTTGGTGGTGGGTTTTCTAAAATTCAGCTAGCAGTCTGCTAGAATATGATCATTGCAGATTAATACTGAGCAAGATTATATACATTTAATGTAGATTATTTTCCTATTTAATGATGAAGGGAGCCTTGAAAGTTTCGAAGCCCCTGAATTTTAGAATGTGTAAAACAAAGGTTAATCTTAGCTACCAATTTATTGTGACAAAATTAAAGTGTTTTCTCCAAGTTAATTAAATCCCAGCCAATGCCAAATCAGGATACATGCAAGTGAGAGTAAAATCATTATTGGCAGATATTAATTTCTTACTTATTATTTAAAATAATCACATAAAGCCCCTGTAATTAAATTTGTACCCTATAGTACTCCGGTGAGGCGGGAGCAAGGCAAATTCCTTTATTTTATTTCCCACTACAAGACATAGCAAATTGCATTGCAGAGTTTCAGTTAACCAGACTAAATCCCCCTTTGAAACCCTTTATTTGTGACAGTTTCTAAGTAATCCTATCATTCTCATTCTGAGCCCAATCCCCTGCAGTATAATGCTTAATTGCCTTACAAGCTAAATTGCCCCTACTATTTCTGTGCTTGCACCACAAAGGCAGATACCTTGTCAAAAAAACTAGGTCAGTTCAGGGGAATAGATACTGCACATTGTTTTCTTGCAAATCCATCAAAATAGCTATTGTGAAAAGATATCATTACTTTATCAAGGTTGAGCCTGCCATTAGACAAATAGCCAAAAGCTCAGTAGCTTTTTTATTTGCTCAGCTAACACTTTCATTCATCTTTGTCGTATTGTTATAAATTGATTGATCCATGGACTATTAATCAGTACAGTTTTTTGTCAAATTATTATTTCACCTAGTTTTTTTTGTCTGCATTCCAGCAAAACTCTTATTAATTCTGTGTCGCTTTATTCTTAAACCCAGCTATGCAATAGCCTTCACAGAGTATGTGTCGAGCAAATCATAGATTTTTTTTTATTTTTACGGCAGCTTTTATACAGCCCCTCCATCAAAATGGCTATCTTTCCATAACTGAAACCATATTGTCAGATTTTTATATCCAAAAGGAGTATTTACAGCTGTTAGGTCCTTTCAGTGGTTTATTTTGTCATTGTCACTTTTTATATTTCTGCTAGTTAAATAAAAGTACATCATTCTGATACATTTAGCTTTTAATGAACTAAACACTGCAAACACAATATTCAGTACAAGATCCACTGTAAGCAGACCAAATCTTATTTCACTTTATAATGGACTCTACACCCATTTCATCATTGTCACATCTCTAGTGCTCATTCTTGTGTGATCAAGTCAAATCATACTCAGAGCTCAGCACTAAAATGAAATATGTGCATAAAATCAGCCAACATATTTAATCAACCCCATTCCCAAAATTCTATTTGATATATTTGCATTTCAAAAGAGATCTCAGAGCTTGTTGTAGAGTTAAAGGAAGAGCTTGCTTGATCAAACGCTCACAATGTCCTAAAGTGTATACAATTAATTGATTTTGAAACAGTCATTGTTGTTTTGCAGGCAAATGCGACATTCAATTTGCGCACAGCAAGGTCCCAAAATGTGCATTGACATTAATAACTAGGTAATTTGTTTTTGGTAGTGTCAGTCAATGGAGGAATGTTGCCAAGATGATCACTCTGGTCTGCTTTTTGAGTCATTTAAATTGTTCCTATCCACCTAAACCGACAGAACACACAAACAGGATTTCAATGTAATGTCTCATCCAAGAGATGGAATGCTCAACAAATGCAGTGTTCCCTCAGTCCTATGCTGGTGCATCAGCCTACATAATGTGCTTGAGTTCTGCAGTGAGTTTGAAACTGTGTTGAGTGGAGGAGCCATTAACGGAGACAAAGCGACACATTCTGGAGTCCATGAAATTTCACCGTCTATTTTTCACATCAACTCTCCAACGTCGTCTTTGGCCTCAAGGACAATTTTTGACATAATCAGAAGCACTATCCTAGAATGGAATAACCTTTAAGTTATTTTCTCTTACAGGTAATCAGACAACAAAAACAATAAAAATTGGGTGGGGGTTGGGGAAGTACTCAGCTTTGCCATCAAATCCATTGATTCTGGCTAGGTTATGTCTAAGAGCTGGATAGCTTTCTATCAAGTATTATGGATAGTATTCTAAAAAGCCAGTTCTTGAGTTATCAAACATGATAATGATAACAGAAAATAGCCATACTTCTCTCTGTCTCATCCCTTTCCAAACTGAGTAATGTAGGCAAATCACTCCCTGAAGTCAGAGAGTTATGTGGCAACTATGTTAACAAGAATAAGGGAGGAATTAAGCTGTACATGTTTGGGTCTAATATGATATAGCTGGAGCCCCAGGAGAAAATGTGAACTGATGGTTATCTCAGATGTTGACTGCCAGTATCAAGGTCCAATCAGTTTGTCTGAGGAGCAAGGTTGAAACATATGGAAATGTGCCCAGACTTTTCCAGATTTCCCCAGTGTCTATAAGGTACCATTTGACTCCAGACTACATGCTTACTGATGATTGTTAATAGGTGTAGATTAAACTTCTGAGCTAATCTTGCTCATAAATCTCACCTGATACCAGGAATCTCTTACCTCTTAACACGTGCAGGTGCTCGCTGTACATATAAAAAAACATATTCACGGGAAAGCAACTTCACTCCTGAAAGAAAAAAAGGAAGACATGCATTTAAATAGTGCCTTTCATGACCACAGGATATTGCAAAGCACTTTACAGCCAATGTAGTATGTCTGAATTGTAGTCACTGCTGTAATGCAGCAACCAACTTGCACTCACCAATGCCCCTCAATCAGCAATGCAATAATGGCCAGATAATCTGTTTTACTGATGTTGATTGAGGGATACATATTGGCCAGCACCCCAGGGATAAACCTGCATACTGCACCAACCCCCCACTCAACCGCACTTCTTCTAAAAGGTGCCACGGGATCTTGTACATCCAGCTGAGAGAGCAGGCAGCTCCTTAGTACTGCAATGGAATGTTATGCTCCCTGGAGTGGGACTTGAACTCACAGCCATCTTGATACCTGAAAATCAGAGAGAACAAAACCAAAAGAAACCATTACTTCCCTGGCATTGTCTAATAGAAAGTGATACATTTGGTAGTAACTCTTTCGAGTACAAACACATTTCTATCTGTTTTTTGTTCAGATGAAGTAAATTATTTCATAGTTTGCCATTGTGAGATTTGAACTCTTGATCTTGGGATTACAAAACCCAGTACCATAACCACTTGGCTATTTAGGCCAAGCATACATTTGGTGGTAACTCTTTCAAGTACAAACACATTTCCATCTGTTTCAGATGAAATTACACTGTTTCATAGTTTGCCATTGTGAGATTTGAACTCTTGATCTTGGGGTTACAAACCCAGTACCATAACCACTTGGCTATTTATGCCAAGCATACAGTTGGTGGTAGTGGGACAAATCAACAGCATCAATTATCCATTAATGAGCAATAGTACATTGTGTGTCTGCAGTATATGCTGTCTACAAATAGACTGCAGCAACTCACTAAGGTTTCTTTGGCAGCACTTAAACCCACAACCTCCATCAGTTAGAAGGACAAGGGCAGCAGATGCACGGGAACACTAACACATTGTTCCCTTCCAAATCACACATCATCCTGATTTGGATATTTATTGCCCTCCCTTCATCACTGCTAGGTCTTAATCATTGAACTTAGGTTATTCTGGGCTTGTTTCAGGATTCCTTGATTTCTTACTCTAGAAGAGATCTTGCTGGAGGCAACGGTCTTTAGTTCAAAATACTATTATTGATGTCACTAACTATTTGCAAGGTTATCAAACATCAGGACATAGCTACAGCTACTTCTAAGTTGCTTCTCACTCATCTACTCAGTGACTGACATTGCTTGACATAGCTCCTTACACACATGTTCAGTAGCTATTTTTGGAGTTAACCATTTACATCTCCCTCTCCGAGTCTTTATCCTCAGATTATGATATACATTTCCTTTCACACCTCCCTCCAAAGTCTCTGCTTTTAAAGGAATAGTCTCCTTGGTGGTTTCATCAGTCTTCCTGAATGAGTGCAGGATTCCTTCTGAGGTAGTTGGAAACCCATTCTCTTCAAAGTCAGCTCTCGGGTTTTGTTGCTCCTTGTTTCTCTCGTTTGTGGTTCTTTAGGTGTGATGCTCACCTGACGATTAGATTATGTAGCCCATCCTGCTAATGGTTTTCTGTCCATTGAAATCAGGGCAGTTCTATTCCTTCGAATGATGCCTGATTGTGTCTGGACCAGATATGATCTTGGTTGCCATAGCTTCTCTATTACAGTACCCTCTCACTGCTGGTCTCTAATCAATACGAGCTCACCTCTTTCGAGAGTGGGAAAACCACGAGCACTCTGTCTGGTTAAAATACGGGCTTGACTTGCTCTATAAGTTTCTTCCCTTTTTCTAGCCCGACCATGGTCTTCCACGGTGACATTTGGTATCAATATGTGGGGAAGGAAGGGATGTTAAGTTCTTAGGCAGCAGTCCATCAGAAGCTCCCATTAGGAAAAAACTATTCTGCAATGGCGTAGAATGATAACTGAGTAATGCGAGCTTAAGGTCATCATTCTTCCTTAGTCGGACTTTTACAACACATGCTCCTTGCTCAGCTTCTCCGTTAGACTGAGGCTAATTCAGCTAACCTGTGACATACACAAATCTTTATGATGCTGTGAAGGATTGGAAACATTCATTGGTGAATTGTGGTCCATTATCAGAGGTGACAATGTGCAGAATGCCATGTGTAGATGATATCCTCTTCAAGGAGGTGATAATGGCTTCAGAAGCAAGGCCATGTAGCTTTTGCACCTCTAGACAGTGGCAATAATAGTCTACTATTATGAGCAAAACTTCCCTTTGAATTCAAATAAGTCTCTGCCAAGGCGTTCCCAAGGCATAGATGGGAAGGAGGAAGGCAGAAGTGGCTCTTTCTGCCCCTGCCTGTGAATAGCGCAGGTGATGCCGTTAAAGACCATGTCTTTGAGAGCACATGAAATACCTGACCACCATTTGGACTGTTGTGCCCTGGCTCAACACTTGGGAATACCAAGATATCCTTAGTGAATCTGCTGGAGGTCTTCCAGGTGGACAGCTTGTGGTACGACCAGTCACTCATCATTTACCAACAGGTCATCTACGGCACTAATGTGATGATGTTATTCAAAGTATTGCCTCAAGACAGGGTTGATTGGAATGTACTACAGCTATCTGTCAAGTCAATATGTGATAATCTGGATGCACTCTTCATCTTGCTTTTGAGCTTCATGAAATTCTTGCAACTTCTGCTATGTTGCTGGCAAGTATTGCAGAGTCAAAGTCATGAAAGTTTCAACTTCCTCAATGAAACTGTTTTCTTCTCCTACTGTGTAACTGGTGGGTATCTATGACAGAGTGTCAGCCATAGTCTGGTATTTACCCTGTATGTACTCCATGATAGCATCATATTGCATGATTCTCAATCTGGGTGGCATCTTTATGATTTCTTTAGTGTTCAATAAGATTACCAATGGCGTATGGTTTGTTTCAATATCAAACTGTAGTCCCAAGATGTAAACAGAGATTTCTCACACATCCAAGTCCCTGCGAGGGCTTCCTTTTGTAAGACAGTATAGCACTATTCAGTCTCAGTTAAGGGCCTTGAGGCATAATAAACAGGTCTCCTTGTTCCATCACTTTGGACCTGGAATGGCGGTGCTCCCAGTCTTGTTGCTGATGCATCTGCTGTTACAATCATTGGCAGTTCAGGATCATGGTGGGCTAGGACCCCTGAAGATGTTAACTTTGCTTTGATTTGTTTGACTGTTGCAGATGTTCAGTACAGCATCACACCTGGTTTGTCGCAAAAGGAACACGAGAGGTTCATTGACCTAGGCTACGCGTGGTAAGGAATTACCTAGCTGGTTGACCATAAAACCTTTGTAGTTTGGTGATATCCTTGGGTGGTGGGAATTCTTTTATGCTTTTGTTTTGTGTGGGGTTGCAATGATTCATTCGGGTTGCCTGTATAATGTGGCCCAGGAATTTTAATATGGGCCTGTGAAACTCACATGTCTCATTGGGTGTCAAGCCAGCATCTTATAGCATTCATAAGACTTGACTGACTCATTTGTCATGTTCCTCCTTCATTAAGCCATGGACCAAAACATGGTCCATGTGGCATGTGATGCCTTCCATGTCCTTCAGTATGTTGGACATCATCCTTTGGAAAATTTTGGGGATGGACATGATGCCAAACGGCAGACGGTTGAAACAGTACAGTCCAAAGGGTGTTATGAAAGTGGTTAAGAGTTTTGGCTGTTGATCCTATGGTTAACTGCCAGGATCCAATGTTGGTGTTGAGTTTGGTGAAAATTGTACTCCTCAGAAGTTTGGCAAAGTTCCCATTTGTTGATGCCATAGGATGTATTTTGTGTTCCAACACCTTGTTCAGACGCATCAGATCACACAGATTTGGATGGAACCATTTGGCTTTGGGACTGGTACCATACCAGAGCCCCACCTGGTTGGCTTAGTGACTGGTAAAATTAACCCTTGTTAAATCACTGCCTTCATCTCACTCCTAACTCTCATGAGAAGTGGGTGTTGGACCTTCCTGGGTGTAAATAAGCGAATGGATTTTGCAACAAAAACAAAAATTGCTGGAAAAGCTCAGCAGGTCTGACATCATCTGCAGAAAGGAAGACAGAGTTAACGTTTCGAGTCCGTATGACTCTTCATCAGAACTAAAGAGAAATAGAAATGTAGTGAAATATAAGCTGTTTAAGGAAGGTGGGACAGGTGAAGCTAGATAGAGGGCCAGAGCTAGGTGGAGGCAAAGGAGAGATTGGTAGAGATGGATAGAGGGCCGAAATGGATTTTGCATCTGTCTTGAGTGTGATATGGTACACAGTCTTCAAATTACCCAAGCTTCTGAAAATTGTGGGGAATTTCTTTCTAAATTCATTAGTTTGTGCATGTTTGTTGACTTCAGAGACTTTCAGTATCAGAATCAAAGCCATGCAGCCTTTTCTGCTCAACAAAGAGCATTCTTGATTCTGAATAACGTTTAATGTTTCCAAGATTTCCCGATCTGTGTATTTTAGTGTTGTCTCAAGCTGTTCTTTAAAATTTAGCTTGATCAGTCCTGGACCCTGGAGTTGAATAGAGGAAGGCTACAGAATTATTTTCTTCAGCCGTGAAACTCTGACAGATAAAACTGAGACTCTGGCTCCTGTATCCAATTTGAATTCAGTAGGGTGTCCATTGACTGCAATGTTAACATGCTAATATTGGGTTTTATTTTCCTTTATTTCTCCTAAGAAGTTGATTTCCAGGTTGTCAGGGACTTGAATTTCTTGAATGGACGTTCCTTTAACAGATTTCACCTTCTGCCTCATAAGCACAGATTTCTTTAAACAGCAGACCACTTTCAAATGGCCTACCTTGCCATACACATAGCACTGCGCACGCAGTTTGGGCAGGACATTCTTCACACCTGTGGCCCTGCTTCCTGACACAGCAGGGATTTTGGAAAAAGGTTGTTGATGCATTTCCAGGACGCTTCCCTGGTTGCTGCCTTGCGCACTTTCAGTTTTACCACCCACAAATTGAACAACTGCATCAGGCTGTTGCCGCAGGATTTCCTGTGCACACTACCTAAGATGTAGGAGCAGAACTAGACCATTCGGCCCAATGAGTTCGCTCTGCCATTCAATGAGATCATGGCTCATCTGATAATTCTCAACTCCACTTTCCTGCCCTTTCCCCATAACCCTTGATTCCCTTACTGATTAAAAATCTGCCTACTTCAGCCTTGAATATACTTAGGAGCCCAGCCTCTACAGCCCTCTGCGGGAAGGAATTCCACAGATTCACTACCTTCTGAGAAAAGAAATTCCTCCTCATCCCTGTTTTAAATGGGTTCCCCCTTACTCTGAGATTATGCCCTCTGGTCCTAGATTCTCCAGCAAAGGGAAACAACTCCTCAGCATCTAGCCTGTCAAGCCCCCTAAGAATCTTATATGTTTCAGTAAGGTCGCATCTCATTCTTCTAAACTCCAGTGAGTACAGGCCCAACCGACTTAACCACTCCTCATAAGAAAATCTTTCCATACCCAGGATCAACCTAGTGAACATTCTCTGGACTGCCTCCAATGCCAGTATATATTTCCTTAGATAAGGGCACCAAAGCTGTTCATAGTATTCTAGGTGTGATCCAACTCGTGCCTTGTATAGTTTTAGCAAGACTTCCCTATTTTTATACTCCATTCCCTTTGAAATAAAGGCCAACATTCCATCTGCTTTACCTATTACCTGCTGAACTTGTATGTTAGCTTTTTGGGATTCATGCGTGAGGACCCCCAAATCCCTCTGTGCTGCAGCTTTCTGCAGTCTTTCTCCATTTAAATAATATTCAGCTCCTTTATTCTTCCTACCAAAGTACATAAACTCATATTTTTCCACATTATATTCCAGCTGCCAAATTTTTGCCCACTCACTTAACCTGTCTATATCCCGCTATAGACTTTTTGTGTCTTCCTCACCACTTGCCTTCCCACTTATTTTTGTGTCATGCGCATACTTGGTGATAGTACATTCACTTCCTTCATCTAAGTCATTTATATTTATAGTAAATAATTGAGGCCACAACACTGATCCCTGTGGCACTCCACTAGTTACAAGTTGCCATCCCGAAAATGCCCCCTTTATCCCAACTCTCTGTCTTCTATTGGTTAGCCAATCCTCTATCCATGCTAATATACTACCTCCAACACCATGGGCTCTTATTAAGTGGCCTTATGTGGGATACCTTATTGAACGTCTTTTGGAAATCCAAATATATTACACCGACTGGTTCCCCTTTATCTATCATGCTTGTTGCCTCCTCAAAGAATTCTAATAAATTTGTTAGGCATGATTTCCCCTTCATGGAGCCATACTGACTCTGCTTGATTACATTATGTATTTCTAAATGCTCTGCTATTACATCCTTTATAATAGACTACCACATTTTCCCAATGACAGATGTTAAGCTAATTGGCCTATAGTTAACTGCTTTTTGTCTCCCTCCCTTTTTTGAATAAGGGTGTTATGTTGGGCATTCTCCAATCCTCTGGGACTTTTCCAGAATCTAAGGATTTTTGGAAGGTTACTGCAAAGACTGTATTCTGCCTCTGCTCTTTGGCTTGCACAGCACAGCTTTTCTTAAAAATTAAATCTTCCTGTGTTTGTAAGAAGTCAGAGAGATTTTCAACTAAAATACTTATAACTATGTTATCTCTGATTAGTTATCTTTTAATATTCCATTATCACAATTGTCAGCTAGAAGATATAATTCATTGATGAATGAGTCGACTCTTTCACCCTGTTTTTAACTGCCTCAATTAAATTTTGCCCGCTCTATCGCAATATTTCTACAGAGACTGAAGTATGAGTCAAAGGCTCCAATGGTATCCTTGTAGGAGGCTGTCTCTTCGGTCAGCTCCTGTCTGGCCAGCTCATTGCCCACAAAAATGGGAACTTGGTCTTTGTTATTTTTACTCACAAAGGCTGAAACGTTGCAGTAGCAGGTGAAATGCTTTCACCAATTTTACCGTCACTGAACTTGTCTAGGGCTATGTTTTGGGATGATTCTGGGAGAGGTGCGGTATTAGCCACCTGGGTCGAGGTTTGTTTTTCCCATACTGCTTAACACACTAGTCGCTGGGCTGTCCTCATGTTTTTCCTGTCCAGTGTGGTTGCTGAGTTGGCCTCGAAGTTCTTCACCCACTGCTCCCTACTTCTGCTGGATTTCTCTTCAGGCTTTTCATGCTGTTTCCTTGTGGGTGTAGTCACTGCTGCTACCTTTTGCTATTGTGGGTTTGTCTCGAGCTTTCTTGATTTCATACTATAGAAGAAATCTTGTTGGAGGCAATGGTCTTTCATTCAAAATATCTTTATTTACACACTAACTGCTAACAAGGTTATAGAACATCAGGACATAGCTATAACTCTTCCCTATGGTGCTCCTCACTCATCTCTCAGAGCATGACATCACTATGACATCGCTCCTTACGCACATGCTCAGTAGCTATTATTAGAGTTAACCCTTTACTCTATAGGACTCACTATCTAACAACAGCAGGGATGTGCTGCTGAGGCTTTATGAGGCTCTGGTCAGACCACATTTAGAATATTGTGAGCAATTTTGGGCCCCGTATCTCAGGAAGGATGTGCTGGCCCTGGAGACGGTCCAGAGGAACTTCACAAGAATGATCCCAGGAATGAAAGGTTTAACATATGAGGAACATTTGAGGACTCTGGGTCTATACTCGATGGAATTTAGAAGGATGAGGGGGGATCTGATTGAAACTTACAGAATACTGAAAGGCCTGGATAGACTGGATGTGGGGAAGATGTTTTCATTAATAGGAGAGACTAGGACCCGAGGGCACAGCCTAAGAGTAAAGGGAAGACCTTTTAGAACAGAGATGAGGAGAAACTTCTTTAGCCAGAGAGTGGGGATTCTATGGAATTCATTGCCACAGAAGGCTGTGGAGGCCAGGTCATTGAGTGTATTTAAGACCAAGATAGATAGGTTCTTGATTGGTAAGGGGATCAAAGGTTACAGGGAGAAGGCGGGAGAATGGGGCTGAGAAACTTATCAGCCATGATTGAATGGCGGAGCAGACTCAATGGGCCGAATGGCCTAATTTCTGCTCCTATGTCTTATGTCTTAACATTACAGCAGCAGCTTCGCCACACGGACTGCAGCAATTCAAGATGGCCCTCCCCCGCCTTTTCAAGAAAAACTAGGCCTGGGCAGTAAACATCAGGTTTGCCAGTGATGCCTATAGCCTGGGCTTGAATTTTACCTTGGGCGAGCGTCTGGATCAGCGGGCCCCGGAGCTGCCGGGAAGCAGACCGCTGACCGCGATCGGCATCCGACCGCGATTTCACGCTGGGTGGCCAATTAACGGCCAGCCAGCGTGAAGCACCCGCGGGAAAGGTCAGCGCTGCCGGGGTGGGGTCGGGAAGAGGGCAGACGATGACATCACAGCGGGCGTAGGTGAGCAGGGCGAGAAAGCTCCCTGAAGGCAGAGAGCTGCCTCAGGATGCTGGAGACCTGAAAATCATCAAATGAAGGTTTTAAAAGCTGTCCTTGCATCGTAATCAATCGCCTGACAATATAGCTGATAACAAAGCTGCCCACACTTTATTTCATTTTCATTTTATGATGGAAATTTCATCCCGCCCGTGGATAGACGATGAAAAATGAAAAGTCTGCCTGGCCAATTTGCCCATCCACCAACTGTAAGATTGGGTGAGCTATGAAAAATCGGAGACAAATGCGTCGTTGGGCTTAATTGCCTATTAATTGGCAATGGGCGTGCTTCCAACTTTTGAGTGCGCCGGCCGAGTGAAATATCGCGTGAGCGCGCGAGGAGGTCGGGACGTTCGCCCCGTCGTCTTCTCACCCGATTTTACACCTGAGCGGGTCGGGCGCCTGTCCCCTCCCCACCGAGACCTAAAATTCAGCCCCCAACGTAGGCCCTGAATTCTCAATCATCTGTCCCGGGGTTGGGGCGGGGGAAGGATGCTTCCAACTGAGCTAAGCCAAAACTTAAACGGGTAAACATTGATTTATTTTAAAATCGTCGTGGTAACACCATTTGCTAAGAACAATGGGTGTCCCACAGGTCTGTCAGTTTAAACGTTGGAATAACCCGACCTTATTTGTTTCCTAAATCTTCGGAATGCGTGTAGTGGATGCGAGGACATGGGGCAGGGGTTTCCCCTTCGTCAGGTGGGCGCGGCGGGTGGGCTCGGGAGTGGCCGCCAAATGAACCGCTTCCCACGATCGGGCCCCAAAAGCGACTTCATGCTGGGGGGCCAATTAAGGCCCGCCCAGCGTGAAACGTGGCTCCGCGCTGGCCGGGGAGGGCTGAGCAGGGGCCCCGGGCCTGTCGGCCGCCGGGTTCAATGGCGACCCAGCGGCCGGTTTAAAAGAGACCCAGGCCAGCCCCTGGAAGGCTGCCACGGAGGACGCCCCTGAGCCGGCAACTATGGAACCGAGCGCAGCTGGACAAGGCAGGCGGGAGGGCAGGTTGGGTGGGCACACGGCCCCCCCACCTCTCTGATGAGTGCCTCGCCGTACTCCTGGGGGAGGTGGCTGCCAGGCGGGACACCCTTGCCCCCAGGGACGGGCGGAGGAGGCCGCTGCACCTCACCAAGAGGGCATGAGAGGAGGTGGCAGCGCGTGACATGGTGTGGTGCCCCTGGATGCAGTGCCAGAAGTGCTTCAATGACTTGCTGCTCTCAGAAAGGGTGAATACCGTGTTGGCATGGGTTAGTGTGCAAATATGTTAAGGTCTGGCTGTCCCCCTGTGGGCCTCAGCAGTGCTAGAGTCTGAGTGCCAACTGTCAATCATGCCAGAGCTAGCCAACTGGGTGAGCCCTGGCTGCTTGCACTGAGTGCCCTGCGGCTCGAGGGCCATGACTCGGATGTGCCCTGCGAGGTGTTCATGAGCTGGGATTGGCCAGGCTGCAAAGGCGCTGCAGGTAGAGAGTGGATTAATCAAGCTCCCCTGCTGTTTCAGGACAAGACAAGCCATAACTAAAGTCTGCACAACCTGTTACTGCTCACCAGTTTCACATAAATATAGAAAGGTCGCAGACCTGCGGAGGTCCCGCTAGCCTCCTAATCCTCTTGAGTTATGGGTATGACACCCTGGGGTTCAAGAGCCGGTACGCCCCACATGCAACCAGAGGCAGGGGTATCAGATGAAGCTGCGCACTGAGGTGAGAATTTGTCTTGTGTAACCATTCTAGTGTAGTCTCTACATTGAGCCTTGAAACTGGAGTCCCCATTGATTAATGGAAGACAAGGGCACCGTGATGCAGATCTCTGTTGTCTCACCAGGGTGCTCAGCATGCACAGTGACAGTTTGATGAGTTTAACTAATGACATGTCCTTCTTCTCCTTTTTAGATTTGACAGCAGGTGTTCGCTCTGCAGGCCCTGAAGGGCCACCCCTGACCCCGGAGGACCACCACGACCCCCATGCACATGCGCCACCCCCACTCTCTGAACCAGGCACCAGCACAGAAAGCAGCATCTCGGTGGGCATTAGAGTGGCGGCTAGTATCTCGGTGCATGTTGGTGAGGGCACTTCACACTTGCTTGAGGCGAAGGCGGAGGCAGAGAGTGCCCAGGGTGCCAGCAGACTGCTGGAGACCAGGATGATGCTCAGTTGATGAGCCTCTTCTGCCGTCCATTAGGCAGCAGAGGCTGGATGGCCAGCAAGAGGTGTGGGAGGACCTGGCTGAGATCCATGAGGGTCTCCATGCCATGGTCTCTGTTGTGGAGGAATCCATGCAGAGCATGAGCACTACATTGACCATCATGACTGAGCACGCTCCCTCCTCTATTGAGAGAGTGGCGACTCTCATGGAGAGGCAGCTCCAGGGATAGAATGAAAGGCTCCTGGCATTGCACTCAGACCTGCAAGCCCTCATACAGGCAATGACCTCAGGTGGTCAGTGCCAGTGTGGGAGATGGATGAGGCACCCAGTGTCCCAGCCAGATGCCCGCCCATTAGTGGTGTGCAGGGAGGTCCAGAGCGACCTCACGTTGGCGCACGAGCTGCGGGTCATCTCTGCGGGCTCCTCTCAGGGTGGTCCGGATGATGGCAGCAGCTCCTCCACTCCTCCGCCAGTGACCTTGGCATCTGATGAGTCTGCGGTGACTAGGGAGATGCCAGCCATGGCACTGGCCGCTCCCTCCCAGGCGGGGCCAGCACAGGCTCCACTGGTCAGAGGATGACCGCCAAGGTCATCAAAGCCAAGAAGACAGCAGAGTCAGCAGCTGTCTCCAATGCCAGTGTCAGCGAGGGGGGAGCACCTAGACGCAGCACTCGCAAGCCTAAGTTAAGGACACCATGAGCACAAGAGGGACAGGTCACGGTTGATTTTATGTTCATTTTTGTTTACTTCATGGGCAGAATTTTGCCGTCAGTGAGCAGGGGGCGGGGCCCACTCGCCGATGCATAGAATGATGCGGGATGACATCGGGCGGAACCCCCGACATCATCCCGCCCCATTTAAATTTTCAGGAAAGTGGGGGCGCAGCAAAATCAGCTGTCCACTCGCCGACCTGTCAGTGACCAACTGAAGCCATTGACAGGATCATTAAAACAATTAAAGGACCTGCCCGTCCAACCTTAAGGCCGGGGACAAGCCAGGAGCCCCGGCGGGGAATAGAAAAAACATGAAACCTCATCCACCGGCGGGATGAGGTTTCATGCAGGGTTTTAAAATGTTTAATAAATTTATTATGTAAATTATGAGCATGTTACATGAGAGGGACGTGTTAAGGAATTTTTTCTTCTCCATTTTTCATATTTTTAAAAATGTCAATGATCTCCCTGAGGCTGTACTTAGCCTCAGGGAGATGTGCGCATGCGTGAAAGAGCGCACTCTCGCTTTTAGGGAATCCCCCCCCGCCCACACAGGAATCACATAGCACTTCCCGCCGGACATTACACTGGGCGGGTCTTAATTGGCCCGCCCACATAAAATGGCGGCGGGGCCCGCTTCACCAGCGGAGATTGGCTCCCCGCCCACTGGAGATTGGGTTGGGCCTGCCCGCCCGACAGGCAGAAAATTCTGTCCTATGTATACTGGTCTGATGTTGAATACAACAAACATTTTTGTTAAGATTAGTGAACTGTCAGAATGACATAAATTGTGTTTCTGTCGTCATAGTCTGAGTATACTTCACCTTTTTATTTCATTGGTGCGGGGTCAAGGTTTCCCTAGTGTCTACCAAGGTCTGGCTCCACACCCTCGGTATTCTCCTAACAAGTGTGGAGTCGATTGCACTCTGGATACAGGGGAATCCAGCAATCGCTGCAAAGCCTCTGGCTCGCTCAGCCTGTCAGGCCTTGTCCATACGGTAAAGAATAAAGATCAGTACCCACCTGACCAGAGCTTCTGTCACCAGCTTCATGCAACTGTGGACAGCTGATTGGGAGACTCCACACAGATCCCCCGCTGACCCCTGGAAAGGGCCGGAAGCATAGCAGTTGAGAGCCATTGTGACCTACAGAGCCACTAGCACAGGGTGTCCACCCACACAGATGGAGCTGATCTCAGGCCCAATCATCCCTCCCTTGAGAGGCAGAGCCTCCTTCAGCATTGCACCTCAGAATATTGAGGTAGTTGCATCACCACCAGTAAACCTTGGCAGCAGGATAGTGGCATCTTCTGCAGCCCCTTTTGCCTTGGACTTCCTGCTGGCCCTGCGCCCCTTGTGCCTGCAACTCTCCTCCCACAGGTCCCTCCCCTGGAAGCTGCATAGGGACACCTGGCCTCCTCTCCCTTCTGCCCCTCCCTTCCTCCTCAGAGGTGGTGCCAGCGGAGACCACAATCCCCATTAACAGGGTAAGGGAAAACTGTCTGATACCTGGAAGGGTCCACACTGTCTGAATCCTCTGGGGGTCTTACAGACAGCAATGACTCCTGAAATGAGGCCTGGAAATGCTAAAAATGAAGCCCTGAACAGAGATGAAGCTGCCAAGCACCAGTGAGCAACCAGCAGCAAACTATCTCCAAAACTCCTCATTACTCACACTGGTAATGCTGCTGACCCTTTCTATCCTGCCCTTGGATGAGGCTTGTGAAAATGTCGGTTGGCCGCCTGCCCTTTTTGCCTGTGTGATAAGCAGAAAGTCGCACAGGCAAGGAAAAATCACAGTCAATTGGACTGTTAAGAGCCTTAAGCGGCCACTTAATTAATGGCGGGTGCCGCTCCCACCCACCGAGCAAAATACTGCGCACTATTTTATTTCCAATCGGGTCGGGTGCGCACCCGCCCGTGCGGGATGAAAAATCCTGCCCCGTGGAATCTTGCCTGAGAGAGAATTTCCACCTGTAAATGTCAAGTAAGTGCTCCTTCATGCAGTTAGACTAAGACAAATGAGAAATTCTCTTTTATGCGGATATTTGAAGATGGTGGAAAGAAAGGGTCATTAATAAATCAATGGATAACAAATGAGAAAAGTGAGAATCATTTTACATCTACAATTTCTAACCACTAGATATCTGGCAAGCAAGAAAATTGCATCTTATAGAGAAAGATTTTGGGGAGAATGGTGCCGACATTAAAGCATTGCTAAATGATAACTTTCTCATTTCTTAGCCTAACTCTCTTCCTACATGTCGCACAACACTGCCTGATGCACTTCAGAGAATAATTATACTTTAATGGTGGGGGCGGGGATGTGGGGGAGGCAGAGTTGTGGGTGGTGACTTGCATATTAAAGATTTTCAGTCTAGAAAACTTTGGTTGGGAGAACATACCCAATATTTACACATGAAACAGTAGCCACTAAAATTTGAAGTGAAAATATTTAACATATGTGGAATATAAGATTAGTTTCACATGTCTGTGATCACTTGATGACTGGGATTGTTTAAGCAACAAATCCTAGTATTAGCACCAGAAATTCAAGAAGATTTAACGCATCTGATGCTTAACATACGCTTCAAATCATTCACACTTTCACTAGTACCTCCCTGCATCTCTCACAAACCTGTTGCACATTTTCCAAGTGATCAGGGAAAAGTATTGCCTTTAATTATTGCCTTGATGCCTCTTGGTTTGATTTGCCCAAATACTGCTACATTTATGAGTTGGAGCGCATCATCAGGGCTTCAAACTTGTACCCAGTTTTCACCAAAAAAGGTGCTAAGACCGAAGGCTAATCCCATTGTTAGCAAATAACTAGCATGTTGGATTTATTTTAAATGAGATTGAAGCATAAATAAAACTCATGGGGTCATCTTCGGGCTACAGTGTAATTTCAGTAGAAAGATTAAAATGAAAAAGAAACTTCATTTTAAAATCATTTTGGCTGCTTTGTGGAATGGAAGCAATAATAACGTATGCACCTAATGGCCAGGATTTTTCCGTCATCAATTTGAGGGTGGGGCCCGCTTGCCGAGGGGAAAGTGACGCGGGATGACATTGGGAACAACCCCCGATGTCAGCCCGGGCCATTGAAATCTTAAAGAAGGCGGGTGGACAGCGAAATCAGCTGTCCGCCCGCCGACCTGTCAATGGCCAATTAAGGCCAATGACAGGCTCATTAAGATAGTTAAATGCCCTGCACCAGCCAACCTTAAGGCTGGCGGGATGAGGCTTCATTACCATTTTGTAAAATTTAATACATTTTATGAGTTTGTTATCAACATGTCCCATCTCGTGTAACAATGTCACATGAGGAGGACATGTTAATAATTTTAAAATGTCTCTATTTTTTGACTTTACTTATTTTTCACTAAACTCCCTGAGACAGGACTTTGCCTGAGGGAACTTTGACAGTTGGGGATTCCCTCCACTCCCCGGAACAGGAAGTGCACAGCACTTCCTCTTGGGCAGGCCACTGGGTGGGCTTAAGTGGCCCGTCCACTCAAAATGGCGGCAGGTCCTGTTTCGGCAGGGGGGGTCGGCTGCCCACCAAGGGCAAAATTCTGCCCAATGCACCAGCTGAAGTTTAAACATTTTTTTTACTTTTATTCTGGTGCATTTGTCATATGAATAAGAAATATAAATAAACATCCCAGTTTTATGACTCAGCAATCCAACAAGTATCCTTTATAATTTATACCTATTTTTGGTCACAGAGGTCAGGGGTGGTGCACAGCAACTTCCTAAGGTAAACCAAGCCCATACTCATCAGAGAATAATGCTTCCAAATAAATTACATGCTTCCAGGATTGAGTCATTTGTTGCCTAAATAGAATTTTCTGTGGTGACCGCTGGAATACAGAATTATTTTTGTAAGCAAAGAAGACCTTTAGCTCAGCTGTGGCTTTGCAGTAGTGCTTTAATCTGTGAATTACAAGGTTCCAAGATCAAGTCCCACTCCAGGGCTAGAGCATGAAATCAAGGCTGAGATTTCAGTGCAGTACTGGAGTGCTGCACTGTCAGAGGTGCTGCCTTTCAGCTGAGATGTTAAACTGAGGCTCTGTCTTAGATGGATGGAAAACATCCCGTTTGAAGACGAGCAGGGGAATTGTCCCTGGTTTATGTTATTCCTCAATGGGCATCACAAAAACAGATCCTCTGGTCATTATTGGTTTGTACACTCTTGGTGTGTTGGCAGGCTTCTGGTATGCGTGACCCATCTTCCCTCGATAAATTGTAGTCTCACTCAGGTACTTATTTTCAACTGGTTTATCAATACGATATATAAGATAGGTGACAGAATAGATATGTCTCTCCTGAGTACAGAGTGTTCTATCCTCCCTCTCTGTCGAGTCTAGCACATGACTGCTGATGTTACTGATACAGCCTACATCACTCATTATCTATTCTATTAACGCATTACACTACAATTATCACATTACATGCAAACATACAAATTAGGAGCAGGAGAAGGCAACATGGCCCTTCGAGCCTGCTCCGCCATTCAATAAGATCATGGCTGATCTGATTGTAACCTAACTCCACATTCCCATCTACCCCGGTAACATTTCACCCCCTAATTTATCAAAAATCTAGCTAGTTCTGCCTTAAAAATATTCAAAGACTTTTCTTCCACCGCCTTTTGAGGAGGAGAGTTCCAAGACTCACCACTCTTTGAGAAAAAAATTTCTCCTCATCTCAGTCCTAAATGAGCAACCTCTAATTTTTAAACAGTAACCTCTAGTTACAGATTCTCCTACAAGAGGAGACATCTTTTCCACATCCACCCTGTTAAGACCCCTCAGGGCCTTATATGTTTCATTGCTATTTGTGGAATCTTGCTGTGCCCGAATTTGCAGCCCCGTTTCCTAAGTTGCAATAGTGAGTACACTCCAAAAGTACTTCATTGGTTGTAAAGTGCTTTGAGACATTTGATGGTCATGAAAAGCACTTATAAATGTAAGTCTTTCTTTTATTAATTAACCACCGCTGACTTAATCATTCAGGGTTATCAGCTGTTTCTTGCTTATTGAATAAATGTATCCTCCACTACCTCTGTCAATCTGTCACTCAAGAATGCAAGAGCTCTATATTAGTCTTCAGAGCTCTTGTACAAAGGCTAGTATAAGTTGAGATGCTGGAGTGTAATGGTAATCATATTCATGCTTTGACGGTACTCAGAGCAAAAGTAATAACTTTGCATCTAATGCTATGAGATGATTTATAATTCATTGTTTAATAAACCAGCATAAGCCACTCCAAGGCACTACAGAAGAACTGACTGCTTTTTTTGCACACACCCTCCTTGGACAGCTGCTACCTCAGTCATTTATCTGAACCTCCGCCTTGAGCTGAAAACCATACAGGCCCCAGCTAGTTGTTAAATAGTATTAGAACAGTTCATTTTAATAATAAACTGAAAGGTATTAAAAAGGTGCCACAACTGACTGAGGACAAGAGGAAAACTGACTGAGAAATGCGATTTAAGTGAAATTTTACCATTCAGTCACTAAAAATTATCTATGTCAATCGTTCAGCATTTTATTTCATAAATTCTTTGCAGATATAAAAAAATGTTCATTAATGCTAATATTTGAGTCAAAAGACCTAGATCTATTGAGTAAATATTTATCCTGAATGAAATTGGCATCTCTTCTAGGAGTCAAATCAAACATTATTGAATTGGCCTCCAGTTTGAAGGATTATTATCCCTGAAGCAAATAAAATCTTCATTATCCTACCCCCCCATTCTCTCACTGACCCAACATCCCCTTAAAAGTACACCTCTGCTCCCTCATTAAAGGTACTAAGACAAAATTCTTCATCAAATCAAGATTAAGAGGAGTTCTCTCAGAGTCAACCTCACTTCTCATCAACTCAAGTTTGTGTGATTGGAACTTTTGTTCCATTTTGACTATTTTCATCTCTCTCTCTCTCTCTCTCTTTATCCATTTCTTCTCATTCCCTATCTCTTTTCTTATATTTTTCCTCACGTGTTAATTTCACTCATTTAATGCATCCTTTCCAAATCAATCCTTCTTAGTCCTATTTGTTTCTCAATTCTGACCATTCTTACTCTATCAGAACTGGTCCTTTCTTCCTCGAAGTCCAGGTACCTCGCCAATCCTCTTAGTTCCTCATCTCATGTCAATCCCCCTGTGTTCCACTACAGCCTCTAAATTAGCTTTTCTTAACTGTTTCAAGTCTCTGAAAGCCAGATCCTCACTCTCAACAAAGGCTTCAGCCTCAAAGGTACCTATGCTGACTTCATGATAAAATATAGTGAAAACAAACATGAAATCTTTGGGCTGCATTTTACAGGAGTTGATGGTGGGTGGACTGCTCACTGCATGCAGGACACCCCCTGAATGTTGTGCCCCTCTTCCTTCCCACCATTCCTCATGTAGGCCTTTTATAACGGTCTTCACACTCCTGTCCAATTGCCCACAAGAGCAGTGTTATGGCATGGGCAGTGTAGTGTTCAGGTCAATAGGCTTGTTAACATGCTTAAATGGCCCTTAATTATTTATTTGCATATGGCGGGTGGGCTGCCAATTTCAGTGTCTGCCCACACAGTGTATTGTGAGGGTGCGCTCAGGGTGGGCAGAAAGGTAGTGGGCGAGCCGCCTGATCTATTTTACGTGCTGCCCCACCAAAAACACACCCAGCGGGGGAAGGAAAAATTCAGCCCCTTGTTCACTTAAATGTTGGAATGTTCCAGGAAACCTGTTTTACAAACCTGGGTTCAATCCTGGACTCAATTCCCCAATTTTGTTACAATCTCAGTACAATGATAAATGATAAACCAAAATAACCAAGTTTACTGAGTAACCCACTATACCTCAATTTATTCAATCCAAAATGCTGTTGGTCTTTTTTAATGTCATATCTATCTCTTTACGATAATCGACAATAAATAGACAATGGACAATAAAACATGGTGGAAATCTGGTAGACCCTCTTGTGCAATAAACCACATTTGAGCCTGTTTACCCTTTTGCCTGCTATCATGTTCAATGCATGCATAATGGCTCAGGTTTTGTTCCTAAATGAATGAACCTACCAAAGAGACTGAGTTCCAGTCTTGCCTAGCAAAGTCATCCTCCCACCTATAGCATAGACACATATCATGGCCCTTTGAATGGTAATAGTTAAAGGCACAGAACATTAGCAGTGTGCAACCCAACACTGAAAGCTGCAAGTATAAGTGAGTGTTCTCACGCCCAGCCTTCAGGATATAATGGACTCAGCAGCTGTCATCCCAATTCTCATGGTTAATGGGTGGGAGGGTGGATCTATACCTCCAAATTTCCTTACCAGTAGTGTGCTCGGTATGGCAGAAGGAGTTACATGGGCCAACTTGTGATGAGGCAGCCATTTAGATTTCATTCAAATATCATGCACCAGCTTTACTCGTCACAAACTGCTCATCCAGGTCCCTTTGTGAGAAGCTCCAGCTTTCAGAACTGCCACCTATGAGGCTAACTTCTCTGCCAAGGTATTGGGGAACATGGGGTTGCAGCCATTCTCCTGGCAAGTGGCTTCCCTGTCTCTGAGAAAAGTATTTTGTTATTCCTGAGCAATCTAAGGAAGACTGTGAATATTCCAATTGGCCTCCGGCTAGGTGACAATGCAAATTTGAAAATATCTGAAGATCCAGAGGCAGCCTCCTTCACTTGCCCTTAGTAATACAAATAACATCCCATAGATTTTATTCCCTAAACCCAATCCTGATGGGAATATTTTGTCAATTCTACTGATTTGGAAGCTGTAGTATAGATATAAGATGAATTATCTGACAGCCAGATTGAAAACAGAGCTCATTCTTTTTTGTGTGAATGGTACATTTATTTTTCATTACAATCTGCTTTCTCGTGATAACATTGTATTTTCTTTTATTTGCTGTGCCTGAATCATTCCCTCATTTTAACAATGTTGCTTTGTGAGGAGTATTGCTATCTCTTCAAAATCATTACTAGTCCTTCAATCATGAAGATGACTAGCTGAGATTATTGATGTTCTATGGGCCAATCATTGCTGTGCAAGCTAATTTATGAAGCAGAGGCTTTTCAGAGTGTGTGCATATATGAACTTATTATTTCAATTACTCAGTTCCAGTCATCATTGTTGCTGTTGTTTCAACAGCGACAACCAATAATCAATCAAGAAAACAGAATTCTGAACTAAAATAGCTAATTCAGTAGAGCCCCAGTTGGAGGGTATCATGGTAGAACTATACTATATGCCAGTCTGCTGTGATCAGCAATACAAGGAAGACATTCAAGCCTTAGAGCTAATATGAAGAAGAACCCCAAATTGATCTCTTAAACTAAACTTTTTTTTTTAGTGCTTTTCAGGCAGACTCAAATGCAATGGTTCTCATTTAAATAGCAGATTTGGATAGGTGTAAGATACACACAGGGAGTCACATATAATGGAAATGATGGGGTTCCCGGCCATTGACTGGGATGACCAGCAGGAGGCCCATGTCGTCGTTTTTCAGGAAGGCTTGCCACATTAAGTGTCACTCAGGCACTTGGCAGGCCAGCAGCACATCATACCCCAGGGTCATGAACCCCAGGGGCGAAAGTCCCGCCTGCTGGCAGCTCCCAGCCAATCGTAGGCCAGTAGGTCTTCTATACTCAGCAGCACCAGTGGAGTGCTGGTGATTGTTGCTGGTACTACACCTACCAAGACCTCGGATCGAGGAGGGACCCAGACGCAGGTGAGTGGAATGTGGAGTCGTGGAGTAGGGTCATGGGGGAAGGGAATGTGTGAGTCAGCAGCAAGGGCAGGGGTGGCTTCCAGCGGGCACCCCCTTCCCAATGCCAGTTCCCTCTATCAGGCACCGAGTGCTTTTGAATGAGAAATCCTCCCTGGGAGCCTGCAAACAAACACACGAGGGTTTGCTTGTCGCATTCCGTACATGGTGAGGTCCCAACCTGCCGCCGAGTTAATACCAGCGGCAGTGGGGTGAGGCCCTTAAATGGGCATTAATTGACCATTGGGTGGCTTTTATATGTTTGCAGGGTAGTACTGTGTTGGGTGGGGGTGGGGGGGATGGATTTTCCCAGACATGGAGCAGTGATTTGGGTGTTTGCGGGGAGTTAAATGCACTAAAAGTGACATTGGGTCAGGATCGGAACGTCACCCTGCCCATTTTTTGGGTTTCACCCAGGTAGATTGCAATGCGAGCTGGGAACCGCCAGCTGCTATATGTTGCATAATGCATTTAAATAATATGACAAGCAATTAGCTTATGTTTTAAATGAGGGTTCTATATAGTATAAGCTGTGGATCTATTTCCTAAGCTGTGTGGAAATTGGCAATTTCACCATTGCTAGTGCTCAGTGGGGAGAGCTTCTTCAGTGAAACTGACAGGCTGGGAAGTCTTTGAACAGAAGCACTTCTCCCGTGGCAGGTGAAACGTTGATCCCTACTCATAGAATGTTTTTTTTTATTCTTGGCAGGTGTACCAGCTTCTCTGAAGGCACTTCACCTGCCTTGCACTTCACTTAATTTCAGCTGCACTTTCCTGCTGCTAGCCCTCAGGTGGCATGGGAGCAGTTCTGCAGCTCTAACATGCAGCTCTGACAAAGAGAAAGAGGAGCAGCAACACCAACGCCAACAGCAACGACAGCAGCAGCAACACCAGTTACAGTACAAGTGTCCATCCCCTCTGCTCAGGGCAGAGGGGATGGACACAGAGATCCAGCTCCAAGGAGGCAAGACCCCCATAGTCTACAGATGATCAACTCTCTCAACATGTCTGAGTGCCAGTGCCTCAGGAGGCTTAGGTTCTTATGGCATGCCATTGGGTAATTATATAGGTGATTTCAACTTTCCCAACATTAAGTGGGATAGACATAATGTTAAGGGCTTGGATGGAGTAGATTTCTTGAAATGTGTACAGGAGAACTTTTTAGGTCAATATGTAGAGGATCCAACAAGGGATGGTGCAGTGCTGAACCTAATTCTAGGGAATGAAGCCGGACAGGTGGCCGAGGTGATGGTGGGCGAGCATTTTAGTGATAGCGACCACAACATGGTACAGTTTAAGTTTGTTATGGACAAAGAAATAGCCAAGTTGCAAAGAAATGCTTTGGATTGGGAGAGAGTGGATTTTAGTAAAATAAGGCAGGATCTGGCCAAGGTAGACTGGGAACAGCTACTTGTGGGGAAATCTACAGAAGGGCAGTGGGGGGAGTTCAAAAAGGAAATGGGGAGGGTACAGGCTCAACATGTTCCCTCTAGGGTGATAGGAAGGAGTAACAAGCCCAGAGAACCATGGATGACCAGAAATATTCAGGATACGATGAGAAGGAAAAGAGAGGCTTTTAGCAGGTACAAGGGAAGCAAATCAGTGGAGGCATTAGTAGAGTACAGACAGTGCAGGGTGGAGCTTAAGAAAGCAGTTAGGAGTGCAAAGAGGGGATATGAGAAAGCTCTGGCTGGTAAAAGTAGGGAAAATCCCAAGATATTCTATAAATATATCAATGGGAAGAGGATAACCAGGGAAAGAGTAGGGCCCATAAGGGACCAAGGGGGCCATCTATGGGTGGTGCCAGATGACGTCACTAGAGTGTTGAATAAATATTTCATATCCGTCTTTACCCAAGAGAATGAGGATGAAGGTATCGAACTCAGGGAGAGAGACTGCAACGTTCTTAAGCAAATTGATATAGGGAGTGACAAGGTATTGGAGGTGTTGGCAGGCTTAAAAGTGGACAAATCTCCAGGTCCGGATGATTTTTGTCCCAGACTGCTGAGGGAGGCAATGCAGGAGATCACAGGGGCTCTGACCCAAATTTTTAATTCCTCTCTGGCCATGGAGGACGTGCCAGAGGACAGGAGAACAGCTAATGTGATTCCACTATTTAAGAAGGGTTGTAGAGAGAAGTCAGGGAACTACAGGCCAGTGAGTCTCATGTCAGTCGTAGGGAAACTATTGGAAAAAATTCTGAAGGAGAGAATCTATCTCCACTTGGAGAGGCAAGGTTTGATCAGGGATAGTCAGCATGGCTTTGTCAGAGGGAGATCATACCGAACAAATTTGATTGAATTTTTTGAGCAGGTGACCAGGTGTGTAGATGAGGGTAGTGCAGTTGATCTAGTTTATATGGATTTCAGCAAAGCCTTTGACAAGGTTCCACATGGGAGACTTATAAAGAAGGCAAATGCACATGGGATACAGGGTAATTTGATAAGGTGGATTCAAAATTTGCTTAGTTGTAGGAGACAGAGGGTGATGACAGAGGTTGGAAGCCAGTGCCCAGTGGCGTACCACAGGGATCTGTGCTGGGTCCCCTATTATTTGTCATTTATATAAACGGCATAGATGACTATGTGGGGGGGGGTAAGGATTAGTAAGTTTGCGGATGATACAAAGATTGGCCGGGTGGTTAACAGTGAGGTTGAGTGTCTTGGGCTACAGGAAGATATAGACAAGATGGTCAAATGAGCAGATAAGTGGCAGATGGAATTTAACCCTGAAAAATGTGAGGTGATAGCTTTAGAGGGAATAATTTGACAAGGAAGTATTCAATGAATGGCATGACACTAGGAAATTCTGTGGAACAAAGGGACCTTGGCATGTGTGTCCATAGATCTCTGAAGGCGGGTGGGGGGGGGTGCATGTTAGTGGGGTGATGAAAAAGGCACATGGGACACTTGCTTTAGCAATCAAGGCATAGATTACAAAAGTAGGGAGGTCATGTTGGAGTTGTATAGAACCTTGGTGAGGCCACAGCTGGAGTTCCATGTGCAGTTCTGGTCACCACATTATAGGAAGGATGTGACTGCACTGGAGGAGGTGCGGAGGAGACTCACCAGGATGTTCCATGGGATGAAACATTTAAGTTATGAAGAGAGGTTGGATAGACTTGGGTTGTTTTCATTGGAGCAGAGAAGACTGAGGGGTGACCTGATCGAGGTGTACAAGATTATGAGGGGCATGGACAGGGTGGATAGGGAGCTGCTGTTCCCCTTAGTTGAAGGGTCAGTCAAAGGGGACATAAGTTCAAGGTGAGGGGCAGGAGGTTTAGGGAGGATGTGAGGAAAATCTTTTTTTACCCAGAGGGCGGTGACGGTCTGGAATGCACTGCCTGGGAGGGTGGTGGAGGCGGGTTGCCTCACATCCTTTAAAAAGTACCTGGATGAGCACTTGGCACGTCATAACATTCAAGGCTATGGGCCAAGTGCTGGTAAATGGGATTAGGTAGGTAGGTCAGGTGTTTCTCACTTGTCGGTGCAGACTTGATGGGCCAAAGGGCCTCTTCTGCACTGTGAGATTCTATGATTCTGTGATGTTAGTTACAGTCTCCTTCATTGTAGATGCATGGGAGCATCACCACCTGCAAATTCCCCTCCAAGCCACACACTTGGAGACATATTGCCATTCCTTCGCTGTCACTGGGTCAAAATCCTGAATCTCCGTACGTAAGCATTCTGGTGGTGTACCTACACCAGATGGATTTCAGTCTTTAAGAAGGCAGCTCACCACCATCTTCTGAAGGGCAATTCGGAATGGGTAATGGATGCTGGCCTAGCCAGTGCCGCCCATATCCAGTGAATGAATAAAAAAAACTTGAGTGGGCCAGATTGGTATGCATTGTCAGTGGCCAACAAGGTGCCTGTCACTGAGGAGCCAGCCCACTCCGAGGATCTGCCTACCCCTCCCCCCCCACCAAACCCCCAACCCAAGGGTATGTGCTCTCTTCTCCTACCGGGAGAGAGAGAGCAGAGAGCAATGGAAAGGATACATTTGAGGAGAGTGACTGTAATGCAATAGAACAATAAGATCAGGGTGAGTGTGAGTGTTGGCTTTTCAAATGGGGATGTGAGGTGTTTGGAGAGAAAGGAATGAGTGCAGCTGCAAAGTGTATGGTCCTGAGGAGTGCCATGTAGGGGAATGCTGGGAAGGTCAGAGTGAGGGGCTTGGCACCTGAAAATGTTAGACCACTCACCTTTCCCACCCTCTTGAGGTCCTGGATCCTCTTGGTGCACTTTCTCCAGGTCGGACGGAGCACATGTCTGTTGCTGACTTCCTCGGCCAATCCCATCCATGGCTGTTTGATTGAAGAGGTTGTCCTCTTCCTCCTGTTCAACTGGGAAAGATTCAGCTCACTGCAGTCCCTCAGATCCCACAGCAGGATCTCCAAGTAAGAGTAAGAGATCCATGGGGCAGCACCTTTCCCAGGCCTCCATTCCTGTGCTTCAAAAATCCATCTACTGCTGGTCCATTGTAACCCAAACCCAAGTTCCTCCAATCAGAAAGCCTTCCTTTGACAGACCCAGCGTGTCACCCTGCCCATCATCCTTGTTTGGCCAGGAGACTCAGATATGGGATACTAATGTTATGGTTCACTTAAAGAGCTATGGCAAAAGTTCGCTGGAGATTTCTATGGACTCCCAACCCACACATGGTCCTGCTGTTTCAGCAGGAGCTAAGATGAGAAAATTCAGCCCTTTATCTTTGTTTTCTTTAGATTCATTCTAACCCCATAATCCTTCATTGCAGATGTGTGCCTGATCAGTTGTGAATCCTCCTGGACATCCGGTTCACATAATAAATAATCAGGACTTCACAGTGGAGCTTTTGACTGGCCTTGGCATGTAGCTTGCTCAAGTTGTAGAGCTTACCGTTCCTATGAAATCTGTCACACGCCCCTGCATTCAGATCTTTTGTGAAGTCTGTAAATCACAGCACTTATTAAATATCTGACTGACTCACTTCATGTATCAGCTTGTTTCTTTTCATCGTATACACATGCTTCTTCACTAAATACAAGAAAACATTTTTAAGTAACATTTATTTTAAAAATCACATGTTGAGCTAATGAGACCTTGGTGCCCAATAGGAAATAAGATTTTACATAAAGTGAGCATGAATGTCATGACTTTTGATATGAGCACTTGAAACAGTCCATACAGAACATATATTCATAAAGAACAGGCAAGTTAACCCTATTCTGTCATAGATATGAAAAAGAGAATCGTGTTATCTATTATATTGGTGAAATCAGTTATTAAATAAAATCAGAAGTCTTTTACTTGCGGCATTGAAACCATGGCTTCCATTATTTCATGGGGGGAGATGGTGGTGTAGTGGTAATGTACCTGGACCTGTAACCAGAGGCCCAGGGCAATGCCCTAGGGTCATGGGTTCAAAATCAATGAATTATTACAGCACAAAAGGAGGCCATTTGACCCAAAGTGTCTGCCCTGGTTCTCTGAATGAGCAATTCACTTAGTGCCATTCTCCTGCCTTTTCTACAAAACCCTGCACATTCTTCCTTTTCAGATAACGTTCCCTTTTCAATGCTCCCACACTCTCAGGCAGTGCATTCCAGACCTTAAACACTTGCTGCATGAAAAGGATTTTCCTCATTTCACTTTTGCTTCTTTTACAAATTACTTTAGATCTGTACTCTCTCATTCTCAATGCTTTCATGAATGAGAACAGTTTCTCCCTATCTACTCTGTCCAGACCCCTCATGATTTTGACTACCTCTATCATATCTGTCCTAAACCTTCTCTTCTCCATGGAAATCAGTCCCAATTTTTCCAACCTATCTTCAAAACTGAGGTTCCTCATCCCTGGAACCATTCTTGTAAATCTTTTCTCAACTCTCTCTAATGTCTTCACATCCTTCCTAAAGTGTTTTGCCCAGAATTGGATGCAATACTCCAGCTGAGGCCCAAATAGTGTCTCATATAAGTTCAACATAACCTCCTTGCTCTATGCCCCTACTAAGAAAGCTTAAGACACTATATGCCTTATTAATTGCTCTCTCAATCTGTCCCGCCACCTTTAATGACTTACGCACATTTATACCCAGGATCCTCTGCTACTGCACCCAGGTGCCCTTCATTTTGTATTGCTTCTCCATGTTTTTCCTACCAAAATGTATCACTTCACATTTCTCCGTTTTGAATTCATCTTCCACCTGTCCGCCCATTCTACCAACTTGTCCCAAATAATTGCTTCTAGAAGTTTCCACACCACTGAAGTTAAACTAACGGGTCATTAGTTCCTGGGCTCATCTTTACACAGGGCGGAATTTTCCCATGTCCACCCCCCCATCCCCATGGCGGGTTTAATGGTGGGTGGGGGGGGGGGGGTTGGCGAGGGAGAATGCAGTGGGAGGTCCAAAAACCTGTTTCATGCCGGCATAAAATGACAGCAGGATCTTCTGCTCCCGCCCGCCAAGGCAGGTCACCATTCCTGCCAGAGACTAGCATGAAACTGGTTTGCGTTCTGCTAATGGAATGCAGCTGAAGGTCCAACTGGAATTGCGCCACCCCCCAAACCCCCCACACCCCCAGGCCCGATCGTGCATGGCACCAATGGGAAATCATGCTGGTCCAGACCACGCCTGGACCATCATGGCACGTGAAAGTCGGGACTTACCTTCAGAAGTCCTGGGACTGCCTCCAGAGTTCAGCAGCTGTGGACCCTGGAACACACAGCAGTGGTGGGGGGTGGGGAAGAATCTATCAGGTGGATCTTCCATCTTTAGTCTCTTCGAGGAGGTCCAACTTCCAGTTTCAGCGTGTTCCTGGAGGTCCGTCTCCTATCTTCAATGGTCATGTCAGTTACATCTGGACGCCTTCTAAAAATGGTTCCAAGATATGATGGCAGGGAGAAAATCATCAAACCTGCTCCACCATGTGAAGCATCACAAACCCCCCCCCTGCCATTTAATGAGGCAGTGGTAGGGTGAAATGGTGTAAATTTCCAGAAATCTCCACAGCGGGAAACATTCCGTGTCCCCACCTCCAGTGCGGGACTGAGCCTAAATGGGAAAATTCCACCCACCCTTTTTTTGAATAAGTTTGTAATTCTCCAGCCCTCTGGCATTGCTCCCAAATCTACAGTGTGTACCTTCTACACGATGCACTGCAGGAATTCACCAAGGCTCCTTCAACAGCATCTTTCAAACCTACAACCGTTACATTCTTGAAGGACAAGGGCAGCAGATAGATGGGAACATCACCACCTGGAAGTTCCCCTCCAAGTCACTCACCATCCTGACTTGGAAATAGATCACCATTCCTTCACAGTCGCTGGGTCAAAATCCTGGAACTCCCTTCCTAACAGCACTGTGGGTGTACCTACACCACAAGGACTGCAGCAGTTCAAGAAGGCAGCTCACCACCACCTCCTCAAGGGCAATTAGGGGTGGGCAATAAATGCTGGTCCAGCCAGCAAAGCCCATCCCAGGAATGAATAACCACCCCTCACTCACCTTGTGAATGATTAAAACAAACACACCACACACAGACACACACACACACACACACACACACACACACACAATGACACACACACGCAGACAAAATGACACACACACAATGACCCACATGCAATGACATACACACAGTAAACCACACACACACACACAAACACAGAGCCACACATGCATACATACAGTCACACAAGCACACAGTCTCACATCCACACAGACACACACACACACATACACATACACATGCACAGTCAAACCTAACCAAGAGAGGTTCTTAGAACACCCAAACTAAACTGCACATCTCTCTCTTTCATCCTGCAGGAGGAGTACATCAGGATCATGCAGCTTGCTGACTTAGCTGTGTGCCTCATGGATTACAGAGAATGGAGACGAAGAAGAAGAGAGTGTCAGAGATGCCTGGCTGGACAGAGGGAGGTGCAGCACTCTTAGGAAGAAGGGGCCACTGGGACTCCCGCTCATGCCTGTGAAGAGCCACAGCGAGCCGATTGCTGGTCGGTGCCTGGCTAGACTCATGGTCTATAGGCAATGCTTGTTATTCTGGCAGATGACCGAGAACCAGTGTTGCCAGAGACTGCGCTGTCCAGGGAACTGGTCAGCCACATCTGCCACCTGCTGCTGGATTTGGCCCCACTGGGACACGGAGGGCATCCACTGCCCGTGGCTGTGAAAGTGACCCCAGGGCTTGATTTTTACGCCAGTGATTCCTTTCAAGGTTCCACAGGTGACCTCTGTGGGATATCGCAAACCTCCACCCACAAAGAATTCATCTTTGCGAGGGCACACAACTTTGTTCATTTTGCCCAGAATCAGGAAAGCCAGGAAGAAAGAGCACTGGGATTCGCCCAGATCTCAGGTTTCCTACAGGTGCAGGGTGCCATTGATTGCACTCATACAGCATTCAGGTCTCTGTGGTAACAAACAGTCAACTATGTCAACGACAAGGGCTCCCACTCGCTGAATGTTCAGCTGGTGTGGGACCACCACAAATGTATCCTGCAGGTCTGAGCACAGTGCCCAGGGAGTGTGCATGACTCCTACATTCTCAGTCAGTCTCAGACCCCTGATGCCTTTCAGTATCCACAAAGGAGCATGTGTGGCTACTCAGGGCCAAGGACTACCCACAGAGGGCATGACTGGTGACACCCGTGTGGTGGCCTCAGACTGCAGCAGACCGAAGGTAAAATGAGGCTCATGCTGCAACTCGCATCGTTATGGAGCAAACCATCGGGTTGTTGAAGATGAGGCTCCATTGCCTGGACTGGTCTGGCGGAGCCCTGCAATACAATCCACAAAGGGTGTCACTTATCGTCGTCGCCTGCTGCACCCTTTACAACCTGGTGCTACAACGAGGAGAGAAGCTGGCTGAAGAGGAGTTGCACATCTCCTGTGATGAGGAGGACATCAAAGGGGATGAGGGTGAAGATGCTGGCGATGAGGCTCTCGTACTAGTCAGGCGAGGCAAACTCACTGGATTTGTGGGGGATGATGGCGACATGCAATGAGGAGACATCATAGATCCTCACATTACATCTGTGAACGTTTGACTCCAGTCTGGCTGATGGCAGGGCACACACCCTCTGTGATAAGGCTCCTGTCATGAGACATAGCGGAGGCCCTAATAATTGCTAGATTCCAGGAAGATGATGACAACATGCTGTGAGGTCACTCCATAGATCTTCACATTGCCTCTGAGAATCTCTGACTCCTCTCTGGCTGAGGGCAGCTCACTTGCACTCTGTGATCAGGTTCATATCATGGAAGCTGTCATGAAGAGATATTAATGTGTGTAACGATATTGAAAATTATTGTTAAATTGAAAATGTAGTAGGGTCCTGTCGATGTGTGTGTCTATATGTGTGTCTGTGTGAGGCTTAATTGGATTGAAGCCAGCTATTCTGGGTGCTTTGACGTATAGTAGTTTTGAGCTGTTAATTAGATAAAAGTAAGGATAGAAAGTAAAGAGTCCATTTGCATTTGTTGAATAAACCATTCAAAAGAATGGATAAAATTTTGCACCTAGCTAGGAGACACCAAGCGATGTGTTTATATTATGAATAAAATTGTTGGAATGAAAGGATTATTGTTAGGAGAGGTAAAATTTAAAAAACCTAGTAATACAATGGAAAATTTACATTCAAAGGGAAAGCTAGGTGTAAACAAAAAGGAGTTTTGTCTGTGCAGGGCAGAGACATGTAAGGTCTTACCAGCCTGTAGGCCAACAACTGTGTATGCAAATTGAAAGGAAACTCATTTTGAATTTGTAATGTCAAGCGTGTTTTTCCTGGTGTCTGTTCAAAATCTATTGTTGCCTTGTTGAAGATTTACCTGGGCGTGATTAATTTGGGGATTTGTGTAAAAGTTATTATGGCAGTAATTTAAAAACGTGAATGTGTTTAATTTGTTGTTAAATTAATAAATGTTTAATTTGGTTTTATATAAAAACCTCTTGAGGCTTGGTGGTTTTATTCCTGAATTCAGAGCTACATCTCAAACGTACCAATTGAAAACATAGGTCATGACAGTTGTTCAAGTTTCCCTCTGGGATTGAAACAGCTCAGCCTTTACCAACTGTTGTGTCATAACAGAGACGCAGCCGTAAAAATTTAAATATACCTGATCCTACGTCCACCTTCAGCACCTGATCCCTTCAGGAGCACAGCGCCAATGGTCACAGTTGCTGAAGAGATGGGGAGGTGGTGGGTAGCCCCACCTCAAAGGTGCTGAGAGCACATAGAGAGAATGACAGAACTCTGTGATGTCCACCCACGACATTCTGGCAGCAATGATAAGCCCCATTGAGGTGCAGGCATCACTAATGTATCCAGAGAGTGGGAAGCCGGGCCATCACTTTGCTCTGAAGGTTACACACTGCACAGGGAAGAGACCCTGGACTGAAAAACCTGCCTTTATCATGTGCAGGAACCAAGGTTTCACATCTGAGTAACATGAACACTGCTCATCATAACAAGAAGCCATAGACAAAGAGACATTCTTGAGAGCCTATTTACAATAGTAAACATTAAGTGCAAATGCTTAACACCTGTGCCCAGACTGTGCAACTATGTCTTATTAACCTTCCTAACCCTGCTGCTACTTCTTGGTTCTCCTTGGCAGAGGTGGAGGCAGCCTGCTGACTGCTACGCCCTGTCTGTGATAACCTTGACTGGTGTCCTCTAGAGGGCCAAGACCTGGAGGGGCTGGCCTGCTTTTGGAGTCCTGCTGTGTGGCAGTGGCATCCTCCTTGGCCTGTGGAGCTGGAGCTGCTGGAGCCACAGGAAGAGGGGATTCAGATGGTTCAGATACTCCGGAAGCCACCTGGGTGGATAGTCCCGGGGTGTGCACCTGCTGATCCTCTTCCCTATGGGTGCTCAGGATCACCTGGCTGACTCCTTGAGGAGAAGAAGAAGCTGGAGTGAGATCAAGCTGCCTCGCACCCCTCGCACATTGCCACAGTTGGGGGCAAATTTAGGGCTTCAGCGATGGTGTTCAACTCTTGCAGTTGCACAGGACCGATGTCCTGGGCCAAGGTCTCCATGGCGGCCACCATCCTACCAATATTGACCTCAGTGTGTTGGCATGACAATGCTATCACCTCAGACTGAAGGTGATGGACTCCTCCATCATGCCTTGCAATCTGAGGAGTGCAGCGGTCATCCCTTCCTGATGTTTCCATGTTTGCCTTTGCAGCTCCAGCAGCTGTGACATGACCAAGTCCAGGGGCTCATCATCTGACTCAGACTCAGCAGATTTCTGGCCTCCAGCAATCCTCTGAGTGCCAGAAACCTGGGAAGTCCCTGCTGCTGCCTGCTCTGGATCAGGCAGTGCACTGTGCTCACCAGATTGTGACCCTGAGGCTACTCTAAAGCCACATCCCACCGAGGTATGTGTGTTTCTGCACTGGTGGAGGGTGTTGCTGAGCGCTGTAATGGGTCTTCAATTGGGTTTTCAGCAGATTCCTCTTCCGAGGTGTCTTCAGGGCCTGAATCGAGGACTTCATTTGTGGAACCCTTCGGCTGTTCCCACATGTGCCCATGAAATCAAAGAGAGATCATTAGTGCATATCAATGGCCTGTGAAATAGGACACATCACTCACAGCATGGTTGTCTGATGGATGTTGCACTGTTGGATCCTCACTTGTTGAGCGCCGCCAACCTCACCGGCAACACTGGAATGGTCCAGATCTTCGCCGATCAGCTGTCTGACCTCAGGCATTCCTCCACCAGCCTGCAACATCTCTATTTTGTAGTGTGCCAGTTTGGAATATTGGCCCCTGGAAATCCAAACTCTTGGTTTATGTAGCCTCACTAACAGAACCATCAAGGGGTTGTTGAGCCATTAAGGTGGGAGGTGAAGTGTTATTTCTAATATTGCTTTTCAGTTTACACCCTCCAGCTACCTATGTTCACTTTTAGCTGAGATTTTGTCTGCTGATCTGTCTCGTTTTTGTGACCTTTTCCTGCTTGTCTACAATGTTCAGATAGATCGGCTTTTAAAAGCAATCAATGCAAACTCGTTGAATTTAACTGAAAATACATTAGAAGCTGATCAGTCATTATAAATTAGATTAGCAAATTTGCAATGGCTTAACTTTTGAAAGTTCAGTTCTATTAACAACAGTACCAAAAGGAGCCGACAGGCTCTGTTATTGAAATAACGTGGTTGTTTTGATTTTGCAGTTCTTCCCCCTTTAAAGCAAATATTATGATATACGAGAACAGTCACCAAGGTAACAGTCCCAGGGAAATGAAGTGTGCCTTTTAACCAGCCTGCCTCAGCACTCGGCTACACCTGTACCTGCCTCTGAACTGACCCAGGGAGCAGTGGGCCGGACTCCAGTGTGCACCTGCGAACCACGTACCTGCGTACCTGGAACGAGAATCGCACCTTTTGGGGTACTTGCTCCCAAAGTGGGGGCGCCGAGCCAGGTACGTTCCCAACTCACGCTACCCGCCTCAAACATGAAAATCTGGCCCAGTGAGTTTTCCATTCTCAGAGCAGCTTGAACATGACCCATACAATTTTGTAATGAGAGAATCACTCATTTATTGTTGCAAAAGAGAGTGCAGCAACATTTGTTTACTCTCATTTTCAGGATGGCAACCTGTAACTAGTGGAGTGCCGCAGGGATCAGTGCTGGGGACACAATCATTAACAATATATATTAATGATTTGGGTGAGGGAAATGAATGTGCTATCGTCAAGTTTGCGGATGACACATAAATAGGTGGGAAGGCAAGTGGTGAGGATGACACAAGAAGTCTACAGAGGGATATAGACAGGTTAAGTGAGTGGGCAAAAACATGGCAGATGGAATATAATGTGGGAGAGTGTGAGGTTATGCAGTTTGGCAGGAAGAATAGAGGAGCTGAATATTATTTAAATAGAGAAAGACTGAAGAAAGCTACAGCACAGAGAGATTTGGGGGTCCTCGTGCATGAATCCCAAAAAGCTAGCATACAAATTCAACAGGTAATAAGTAAGGTAAATGGAATGTTGGCCTTTATTTCAAAGGGAATGGAGTATAAAAATAGGGAAAACTATACACGGCACTTGTTAGACCTCACCTAGAATACTGTGAACAGTTTAGGTCCTCTTATCTAAGGAAAGATATACTGGTATTGGTGGCAGTCCAGAGAAGGTTTACTAGGTTGAACCCAGGGATGGAGGGATTTTCTTATGAGGAGAGGTTGAGTTAGTTGGGCCTGTACTCATTGGAGTTTAGAAGAATGAGAGGCGACCTTATTGAAACATTTAAGATTCTTTGGGGGCTCGACAAGATAGATGCTGAGAGGTTGTTTCCCCTTGTAGGAGAGCCTAGAACCAGAGGACATAATCTCAGAGTAAGGGGGAGCCCATTTAAAACAGAGATGAGGATGAATTTCTTCTCTCAGAGGGTAGTGAATCTGTGGAATTCTCGATGTGCCGAATGGCCTACTTCTGCTCCTACATCTTACGCTCATCACTTTGGCCTCACCATTAAGCCTGGGGACTGGATCATTTCAATAACTGCCCTGGCATCCATTGTGGCACAATAGAGGCATGCATCCTTTGTACCGCTGGAAACTTGGGGGAGGATTTTCTCCCCATCAGAGGTGGGGGTGGGGGTTGGGCAGGAGCGGGCGCGCAGCCATTTTACATGGGTGGACCAATTAAGGCCCGTCCAGCATGACACGCACCCGGAAGCGCTGAGCGCTCCCTGTGTGGGAGGGGAGAGTAGGCTGAGTCGGGGCCTGCGCTCTTTTGTGCACGCGCGCAAAAGAGCACAAAAATCTACCTGAGACAAGGAGCTGCCTCAGGGAGATCAGCTTGATTTTTAATAATTTTAATAAAGACAAAAATTTTTTTTTTTAAGGCATGTCCTCTCATGTGACAGTGTCACATGAGCTGGGACATGTCAATTAATTTTATTTAAAAAATTTGTTACAGTCTAAAAACCTTCATGAAGCCTGTGGATGAAATTTCATGATAAATGCGAAGGCTGCCTGGGCTCTTCACCTGCCCGCCAACCTTAAGGTTGAATGGGCAGCTCAGTTAAATGTTACAATTAATATTTAAATGGCCTTAATAGGCCTTTGACAGTTCAGCGGGCACGCAGCTGATTCAGGTGCGCGCCCACCAAACTGAAGATCGGAATGACGCACGGTGACGTCAGGACACATGCCCGACGTCACCACGCGTCATGTTACGCGTCTGTGTGTGGGACGGGGCCCGCATGCCGACCAGAAGATTCTGGCCTTGGAATTGCACTCCAATACTCAACGCTTAACAGGCTGTAGGAAAAACACTGAAAGAATCCCATCAGGCTCCGTGGGAGCGGCAACATGTTGGAAGCAGCCTATCTCCGCATCTGATTACCTTGTGTTCTTTCAGTGTTAGGGATCGTATTTCGCACTTAGCTGCTTCCACAACTGGTCTCAACCCACAGGGGGATCGCTGGCCATAACAGAATCAAGGAGAATGACTTAAACATGCCTCAGAAATAATGCCAGGACATGGGGCTGCATGGGCAGAAGAACTTTCATTATAATCCAAATAGGCTGAAAATTCAGCTGCTCTGCCCCAAGTTCCAATCTCCTTCCCCTACCAACGCTGGCATTTCCTGATGTGGTATCTCAGTATAGGATTTTGTGATTTTGTTACATTTTATTAATTCTTTTGGTTCATTGGCAAATGAAAAATCATGGGCTGGGGTATGCAATTTCACAAAATGATCCTCTAGCACAGATGAGGAATTTTCAAAACTCTAAGCAGCTGGCTTCCTATGCATTCACTGAGTGCAGCAGAATGGTGATCTAAAATTTTAGTAAAAATGTTTGAAGAGTTGCTTAAAAAAAAAGGATCCTATTACTTTGGGCTAGCAATCCGGACGTACTTTAATTTTACAAATTTCTGGTTAAAGCATGCAACTTTTATTATCACTAAAAGCATAAGTCAAATTGTTATTCCCCCTTCCTTAACTTTAATAGGCTGTTTTGATGGTATTTTGTCAATGAACTCCTTTAAAAAGGATTGGCTGGAAGGATATGTACAAGCATATGAACAAACCTACTGAGCATTATGATTCAAGTTCTGCTTTTATGAAAGAGAAGGCAACATTGGAAAGCAGCAGGGTAAAAAAAAAAATGGCCATTTGACATCCTGATTGCCTTCGAGGTCATGTAAAGGTTTCAGAATTTGATCTTAGAGATGCTACCTTTAGCGCTCTCAGAACATTACATAAATTGAGAGTCATGACTGATTTGGACATTAATGTAAAACAAAATGCGAGACTTTCAGAATAGAGAGTAGGTGAAACTTCTTTTGCACAGGGGTTTGTCAGCCTGCAGAGCGTGCCTGAGACCATGGCTAAAATTTTCGGAAAGACGAAAAGGCTCCACGCCACAGTTCAATAGTTATACTTCTGCAAATTTGCTAATCTAATTTATAATGACTTCTAATGTATTTCCAAACACCAAGCTAGTGCCAGACTCCCGGTCATGGAAGTCCTACCCCCAAACCCAGTACCCACCATTTTCACCAGGGGTTGTGAGGGAGGAGGCACATGTAAAAGTGCAGCTGCCTTCAAATAGAAGCAATCGTCATTACTGGGATTTCCAAAACATGATTTGTGGGCTTTAGACATTTGTGGAAGAGGTCTGAACCTAGCGGAGTTCTATTGGAAAGGAAAGGTATCCTTTTGGAGAAGTTAGATACCCCTTTGGAAGAGGCTGGGTATCCTTTGGGATTGTTAAAATTAGATATGAATCTGTAAAAGGTGGATAAACTTTGCAGAACTGTCAAGTCATATCAATCGCCAAGCCTTTTAAATTTTGAAAAAAGAATGATCCAGCCTGCAGTTGAAAAAAAAGTGTTTGCTATTTCACTGTTTGTTGAAATAAGAATTAGTGTTGCTTTATGGTTTCCACAACCTTTCATTATCACAGCAGGAGACCTGAAAGCTCACAGTTTTGTTGACAGCTCCAACTGGTTATCAAGAGATTAGTTGTCTTTGACGTAAGGCTATGAATAGAAATATTTGTTTTTGTACTGGATTAAGTACTTGAAGGGATTTAAATATATTCAATGGGCTTTTATCAATGAGTATTTTTTTAAATATAGTGAAGTCTGTGATAGGTACTTAAAACTTTATTTTATTTAGAAAACCATGGCTTTTGATGCCCATGGTGGACACTGGGTGAGTTGTCATTGAAGGTATAAGGGCAAAGAATGACACGTGGGGTCATGGATTGATATGAGTTGGCAATACGTTGGCCTAGGGGCTATAATACAATTTTGGGGATGAATGGGGGAGCCAAAGTTTAATAGGAGCTGGCACTAAGTTGGAATAGGGCCAAAACAGGCCATATGGATGAGTGAGGAGGTTAAAGATTAGTATGAGCTGGCACTAGGTTGGCCTACAGCTATATTAGACTATGGGGATGACTGGGGGTCAAAGGTTGGCATGCACTGGCACTAATTTGGCATTGAGGCTATAAATGGCTATGGGGATGAATAGGAGTCATGGTTTGGCATGAGTTGGCATTAAGTTGGCTTGGGGTTTTAAAGGGCTATGGAAATGAGTGGGGGGTCATGGTTTGGCTTGGATTGGCACTAAGTTAGTATGGACGGTATGAGGATCCATGAGGGTGGTTAAAGTGCAATAGGCTGGCACAGAAGGTATGAGAAGTCATGGGAGGTATGTGGGGTCATGAGCTGCTATGAGCTTGCATGGATCGGGAACAGGGAGTGTGTTGAGGCGGTGGGGGTAAGAGGGGTAAGGGTTGTTTTTGGTTTTACTGTGTATTTTAGAACTGCAACAAAGACCTAGAGCACTGAGGCGGGCCTTTTAAACAGCTCGCCTCCATACCTGGCAGCCCCTTTGGCTATCTCTGAACTCTTACTGCGAGTGATGGGTCTGACTCCAGTTAGGACTCACCCGCAACCCCCCCCTCCCACCACCCGCACTCCCCCCCAACATATTATCGGCAAGAAAAGACCGTTTGGGGATCTTTCTCCCAAACAAAAACAAAAACAGAATTACCTGGAAAAACTCAGCAGGTCTGGCATCGGCGGAGAAGAAAAGAGTTGACGTTTCGAGTCATCATGACCCTTCAACAGAACTTGAGTTCGAGTCCAAGAAAGAGTTGAAATATAAGTTGGTTTAAGGTGGGTGTGTGGGGGGCGGAGAGAGAGAGAGAGAGAGAGAGAGAGAGGTGGAGGGGGGGGTGTGGTTGTATGGACAAACAAGCAGTGATAGAAGCAGATCATCAAAAGATGTCAACAACAATAGTACAAAAGAACGCATAGGTGTTAAAGTTAAAGTTAGTGATATTATCTAAACGAATGTGCTAATTAAGAATGGATGATAGGGCACTCAAGGTATAGCTCTAGTGGGGGTGTTTTTTTTCTCTTTCTCCCAAGTTGGGTATGTGGAGTCAGAATTTTCCTGACTATGCTTTCCTGACTTGGGTGCAAAAAATTCAGCCCCACGTCAGTATTTCAGAATATGTTTGAGAGATGGTTAAGTGAAATTGGGGTAAAGGCACAAGGGATCAACGCTGCTGCCTGTGTGGAGGATCAATGATCTGGTTGAGCTAAATGGCAAATTTATATAAACCATTAAAAGAAATAGATTCAATTGGCCAAAGGGTCTTTCCGTTTTCCAGGCTTTTTTTATATTAGTTTTCTTAATAAATATGCATGCTCTGGTAAACCAGTTGTTAATGTCAATCAGTTTTCACCACAGCCTGTTACTTATGTCTGTTGATGCAGGCTAGATTAGAAGCATCATTATTATAAACGGATGGCTGCAACAACAAAAAAATTGGTGTAACGTTGAAAAGAAAAAGGATGAGGTTTCAATAGAGTATATTGTGGCTAAGTTCCAGGAAGAATGGAACTATTCTCCATGAGCCAGTTGGTTCACATGATTGTCGCACCCCTCGTATGGGAATCACAATTTTCCGATATCTACAACAAAGCCTTTATTTTTAATGGAAAATGTGTTCGAGTTGAAGGAAGGGAAATTGAAAATCTTGAATTAATACGATTTGGGGCTTCTCATGAACTCTGCTAGAGTTCAAAATTTGGACGTCATGTTTCTAGCAACAAAAGACCCGACTTGAACCGAAGCCGCTCAGAGGGAGTGGGATGCATTTGGGGCAGCCGCCTGTTTTGCACCTGTTAATTGTCTTCAATCCATTGTCTCCAATCACAATTGTATCCAATTCACCCATTGTCTTCAATGGAACCCACCCTGTTCCTGCCGAATGAGGTAGAATAACATTGAGACTTAACAGTGATCAACTTATGTTATATGCCAGTTACAGGTGTTAGGTAAGCATGGATGAAAACCCATGGGGTCGATTCCCATCAATAATGAGAGAATGTGACCTCCCAATTTCTCTGGCATTGACCCCATATAGTTTTGCTGGATTAGGAGTAGTTCCTTTGACTTTCACAACTTGGCTGGGCTTAGTAGCTGTACTTGCCCACTGAAGGGAGTTGGAGGCAGTTGAATACAAAGAAAAAAATCAAGCTCACTGACCCCCACTGCTGCCCTGTCCCCCCACCCCAGCCCTCACCCCCACGCCACTACCACCCCACCCTTTGTGGGAGGAAGATAGAGACATTTTTAAGAAACATTTTCAGAATTTGGAACCATGGTCGATATGATTGCTCACCAGGTACCCCGATGCCTCATTGTTTAAATCACAGGACGTGGATGTGGAAAGCTCCTGGCTTGGGAATCCCTGTCCTTAGCTATAACCTGTGTCACTGGCTTTGGTATGGGGCAGGCAACAGGCTTTGTCTGACCCACCCCCACTCCTCCCAACCCACCCCCCCCCCCCCCTCCCCCACACCAGGGTCTCATGGAAACAGCAAACACATTGAGAACTGTCATGCCCAGGTATCACACTAATTTGTGGCACTTCATCCATCTCCCAGCAGAGTATGGCGGCAGGAGGGTATCAGAAGGGCTGCGGATTTTTGGCTTGTTCCGCCTGTTGACAGTGTATCACTGGCAAAGGCATTGTGAGCAGATGTCAGCTCCCTTTACCGCAGAAATGCCAATTATATTGTCGAAAAAGTTCAAGTAACTTCAAAATGGCAGAAAGCAAATACACCAAAGGTCAGGCGATGTAAAAATTCATCATGATTGAAGCTGGTGTCCCAACTGGAAAATATACATCAGTCAGATAGATAAAAACCAGCAGCAATATGTCCATATAGCCTTATTGGACTGATTTGCAGAATCTTTGTGAAATAAGGTCATTACTGAATACAGGATGAGTTATCAATGTCAATTATCAATGCATTTTTTTTCTCTGTTTCTATGACAATACTAGATTCCATCAAAACCAAATTAAAACTAAACCACGGACAAAAAAAACCCCTCACGGTAAGCAATTACCAGTTCAATAAAATATGCCCAAAGTACGAATTTCTTTGTTCTTTGAACTCCAGTCAAAAGGTTGGAAGATTGTTGAACATAATCTTCAGTACAGGACAAAGACAAGATCATGCTACAGAGAAAAATTAATTCGACGTGGACTTCAGGCATAAGATAAATGAAGAGATTAGTCACTTGGTTTACTGGTGGGCAGCAGTGTTTTAAAGAAGAATTTATTAAGAGCTGTGCAGAAAATGTGTGTCATCCTGATTAAAGGATATTCTGTTTTCCTTGGATGCTTTTCTCACATGATAAGTAATAGGATCTCACTTAGACAAGAGACATATTTTTCACAACAATGTGAGGCTTCTTTATGCCTCAGTCAGACGGCTTGTTGTTTACATTGCTCGGGATGCCATACAAAAACATGGAGAGAAAGCCTCTTTGAAACTGCAGTCGCTGACTCTCAAAGATGATGAAGACCCAACATAATCATTTAGATCATGCTGTCGAGACATGGGGTGGAATCGTCCCAGATTTGCACTAAGTGCGGTAGCGGGTGGGAAAAATGACATTTTACCTGCTGGCCGCGATGGCAGTGCAAATTTCATCAGGCAGCCATGCTATGAGTGATGTGTCCTGTTTCACAGGCCACTGCCATGCCCTAATTATCTCTCCTTGATTTTACAGGCACATCTGGAAAACAGCTGATGGAGCCCATGACCCAGGACCTCCAGTCAAGCACTGAAAAAATCACTGAAGAGGAATCTGAAGGCACCCTTCTTGAAGACCCGTCACAGCACTCACCCACACCCTCCACCACATGCCTTGGTGGGACTAAGCTTTAGAGTAACCTTGGGATCACAACCTGGTGAGAACATCGCACTTTCTGATCCACAGCAGGCGGCGGCACTCGAAGGACAGCTGGAAGCCATAGGTTTGCTGAGTCCGAGTCAAATAATGAACCTCTGGACTTGGTTGTGTCACAGTTGCTCAAGCTGCAAAGGCAAGTTTGGGAACATCAAGAAGGGGCTGCACTCCTCAGATTGCAAGGCAAGATGGGGGAGTCTGTCTGCCTTCAGGCTGAGGTGATAGTGCTGGCATGCCAATGCACCAAGGTTAACACTGGTAGGGTGGCGGCCGCCATGGAGACCTTGATCCAGGGCATCGATCCTGCATTGCTGCATGGGCTGAGCTCCATCGCTGATGCCATAGTCGGCCTCCAACAGTTTGTATGCAAGAGGGGTGCAGGGCAGCTTGATCCCACTCCAGTTACCCCTTCTCCTCAAGGAGTCAGCCAAGGGTCCTTGGGCGCCAATGGGAAGGAGGATCAGCAGGTGCACACTCTGAGGCCATCCACCCAGCTGACTCTGGGAGTGTCCAGCCCATCCAAATCCCCTCTTCCTGTGACCTCAGCAGCTCCAGCTCCACAGGTCGAGGAGGATGCCACTGCAACGCAGCAGGACCCTAAAAGCCTCTAGATCTCGGCCCTCCAGAGGACACCTGGCAAGACCATCACAGGCAGGGCGTCGCAGTCAGCAGGCTGCCTCCAACTCTACTGTGGATGTCCAGGGAGCACCAAGACATTGCGGCAAGGTTAGGAAGGTTAAGAAGATGTAATTACTCAGCCTGGGCATGGGTGTTAATAACTAGAACATAATGTTCACTATTGTGAATAAAATCCCAGCAGTGTCTCCCTACCAATGGCTCCTTCATCTGATGAGCAGTGTTCATGTCACTCAGATGTGAAACCTTTCTGTACAACATAGAGGCAGGTGTCTCAGTCCTGGGCCTCTTCCATGTGCTTTTTGCAGTCTTCAGACCAAAGCAATGGTCCAGCCTCACACTCCCTGGAAATATTTCTGATGCCTGCACCTTGATGGTTCTTGTCATTGCTGCCAGAATGTCAAGGGCGGGCAACACAGAGTTCCATCAATTTCTCTGTGTGCTCTCAGCATCTTTAAGGTGGGGCTGGCCTCCATCTCTTCAGCATCTGTGACCAGTGATGCTGTGCTCCTGAAGGGGGCAGGTGCTGATGGCGGACAAAGTTTCATGGCTGCGTCTCCATGATATGACCCTGATCACAGAACACAAGCGAGCTTCCCTCGGCCTGACAGGAGTCAGACATTCAAAGACGCTATGTGAAGATCTATGGAATGTCCTCACTGTATGTCACCACTGTATGGAATCAAGTGACTAATAGGGGCTCCACTGCATCTCCATTTCAGGAGCATTCTCACAGAGGGTACGTGCGCTGCCATAAACCAGATTGGAGTCAAGTGTTCACAAATGCGATGTGAAGGTCTATGGTGTCACCTCACTGCATTTCATTATCATCCTCCACAAATATAGCAGCCATGAGGGCCTCCCAAGTGTGCCTGCCTTGTCTGGCCAGTGCAAGGGTCTTATTGTCATCATCGTTGCCTTCGAGGATCTCCTCACCCTCATCCCTGTTGACCTCCTCCTCATCGGAGGAGACCTCCAGCTCTTCCATCTCCTTCTCAGCCAGCTCCTCTTCCCCTTGCAGCATCAGGTTGTAAATGGTGCAGCAGACAACGACAATGCATGACATCCTCTGTGGACTATCTTTCAGGGCTCCACCAGACTGGTCCAGGCACCAGAACCTCATCTACCATGTTGCGAGCTGCAGCATGAGCCTCATTGTACCTTCACTCTGCTGCAGTCTGAGGCCACCATGCGGATGTCATCAGCCAAGTCCTCTGCCGGTAGCCTATGTCCCTGAGGAGCCATCGCTGCAGTTTCTATGAATCCTGGAAGGAATCAGGGATCTGATACCTACTGAGAGTGTAGGATTCATGGACACTCACTGGAAACTGTGCACAGGCCTGCAGGATGCGTTGTGGTGGTCGTACACCAGCTGAACATTCAGTGAATGGAAGCCCTTGCAGGTAACATAGTTGACCGCTTTTTGCGACGGAGATCTGAGCGCCACATGAATGTAGTTGAATGCATCCTGCACCTGAGGGAATCCTGAGATCTTGGCAAATCCAATCACTTTTGTATCCTGGTTGTCCTGGTCCCTGACAAGATGCACAAAGTTGTGTGCCCTCGCAAAAATGGCATTCCTGACCTAACCCTAACCCTAACCCCAGCTACCCCTTCTTCCTGAGGGTGCTGTTCCTCCATCTGTGCAGCCAGGCACCTCTCTCACTCTCTTCTCCGTCATCTTCATGCTTTGTATGTCAGCTAGTTCACCAGGGTCCATGATCCTGCAGGGTGAAAGAGAGAGACATGTGGGTTAGCTTGGGTGTTCTCAGAGCCACTCTTGGTTAAGTCTGAAGGTCCCTTAACACATCCCAGAGAGTGCCGGCTACCATTTTGATGGCCAGAGTTTAGTGTGCTGCATGGCTGCCCGAAACCCCACCCATCTCTGCCCCACTCCACCTGGCAGCTTTGTCCACTGGACTGCATGCTGTGCTCTCAGCTCAGGCGCAGGCATTCTCCTAACCTGCATTGCAAGGCTGCACTGTTAACTTGAACCATTGGGAAGACTGGTCCAAACTGGGATGATGATATTGCAAGGATTAGTGGGCACCTCTACCAATGCCTGCTCCATTGCCAGCTTTCACAAGGAGATTATACAACTTGCCCAGTCGTCTAATTATTCTGCAGTCCACTAAAACACATTAGCTTGCAGTCTGTGCCCAAGGGGTGAAAAGCTCTGGGGAACTTGATGGCACTTTCCTGCCTCCGTGTTGCTTGACTGGGCAGATAAGCTTGAGGGCCGACTCCATGCATATCAATGTGGCTGCGTCTGAACTGTCTCAGCTGCAGAGGAATGGTCACTTCATACAAGGTTTCCCTACCACCCCCCCCAAACCCAGCAAGTGCTTGTGCACTACCTTCAACTGCAGTGCAGCCCTGCCTGCAAGTCACCTTAGCCTTGAAGTCCAACAGGTGACCCTCGCAAGCACCGCACAACGTTATTGTGCACTCACTTCCGAGTTCCCCTCAAAGTGCAGCCCACCAAGTGCATGCTTTATATATGCTGCTATGAAACACGTCGGCCTGCAATCATGCCCTTGTGAGTGGATGATCCAGCCGGGGGCGTTTATTCTGGCAGGCTGGCTTTATAATGATATGCAGATAGGGTTTCTGATCTCCGATGGCGGGAAATGTGGCCTGCCATCAACGGGCTGTGTGGCCGATCACAAACTGGTTTCGCTATGTCATGAAACCAACTTTTGGCCTAATTGACATATTGCCCGCCAAACATGCCCAACGCCAGCAGGCACGGAAAATTCCACCCATGAGCCTGGAGTTGTGTTCTTGTCACCAAAAGTATTTTAGCGAGAGAAAGATGAGGGCGGAACATGAGCAGAAAACACTGGAAATATCAGGTTTCAAGCATTATTGGGATTTTGTTTTTGCAAAGATGAAGCTCTTTTCTGTACACCAGGTGATCTCAAAGCCTTTGCTTCTCTGTTAGTTTGGGAAACCATCACAATGACATAAACTATCAGCGAGATTGATGGAAAAGAACTTGTGATGAAACACGTTGGATGGAATCTTTCGCTGCCGTTGACATTGACCTTGGAAATGGAAGGGCACTTAGGCACTTAGGTAATGTAGCTGAACCCTGCCGCCTTTCCACCTCCACCAGAATTAAGCTCTGGGCTGGAAGACCCATAGTCAACCTTCCAGCCCCGTGGCCAATTGAGGGACTTAAGTAGTGATTAATTAATTAATGATCACTTAATGGCCTCATCCTGGGACATGATCCTCTGATTGGACATGCGCCCCCGGGGTTTTGATTCCAGGGGAAGCCTTACCACTGGCCTCGCCACTGCCTGATTGGCATGTGGTTTGGTGGGCCTTCCCAAAAGGACAGCAGGCTGTTGTTTAGGCATCTACCCGCCAGCTAGAGAGCTGGTGAGAGACCCGAGTTGCCTCTTTCCGGGAAGGCTTCCCCAGAACTTAATCCTGGTGGAGCCAAGGAGGCAGCAGGGTTCAGGTACACCATCCAGCCTAATTAAATGCCCTCCCTGCCTCCACATTCACCACCAGTGAGAGAACAAGATTCTGCTCTGAGGTACCATGGGTCTCTCACTGGCTCTCCAGCCAGCAGGCAAGACCGCCGATGACATGACAAAATTCTGCCATTATGTTTGAATTTACTTCTCCATGTTCTATTAATTTCCCTAGACAAGGAAGTTGCCCGGCAACCTGTACATAAGCCTGTTCTTCTGCTGTTCTATAACTGGCTGTTAGACATTCATGAGGATGGGCATGAGTAACTTGGTTTTGTCTGTTCGGGAAATGGCATTTCCATCATGCTACACCACCTCACATGCCCAATCCAAGGGATCACATATGTGAATCCATGCCCTGTCTTTCATGACACACCATTCTGTTGTGCCATCCCAGTGTGCTGTCAAACTTGACTAACAGAGAAAAACATCTGAAATGCACAAGGGTAACCCTCAGATTTTAAGACTCCAGGATGACAGGGCCACATTGACAGTCATTCTTCAAAGGTTCAGATAGTATAAACATCATTAACCATTGTGCCAGGCATAGAGGAGAGAGAGAAACAGAGAGCCCCAGAGCTCTATTTGCTAATGCAGCAATGGAACAGAAAAAAAGAGGTCAGAGAAAATCAGTACTGGGGCAAGGCTGGTAGTCACTCAGAAACTTTGTCATAAGCTGCAAGGAAAACATGAAAGCTCATAACTGTTCAAACAAAAAGTTGAGTGCAAAACATTTCTACAATGGAAATAAGATTTATAAAGCACAATTGTTAAGACAGGTATGTGGTGCAGTTTAACAGTAAAATACCAATAGGCTTTTCAATTGTTAAAAAAAATTGGAATAGTTTAACTATAATCTTCTTTTATCATATATAAGACAATTTATTTTAGTTTAGAGATTTATATTCAAATACACATAGGCCTGAATTTTCACTTTCGCGTCGGGAGTGCAGAGTCAGAAAAATTCCCGGTTCCGCAAACCTGACTCCTGGAAAGCTGCCCCAGATGTTGCTATTTGGTTCTGATGCGGGTACTAATTGGAGTTGGGCCTGTGGCAAAGCAGCTACAGTGGGTGGTTTATTTGCATGCTGGAGCACTGGCCCCGATTTGCCATTAGTCAGGGGGAGGAGGAGCAGCCATTGGCCTGGTTTCAGCCTCCGTGGAGTCCCACATGCCACCTGGAAAATTACAGCCCATATCAAGAAAATGGCCTTAAATGCCTATAATTGGCCTAAGTGGACTGCAACTTCTTCCAACATGGCCGGGAGACGGGAACATGATGGAATAATAATCTTAAGTTAACAAAGGCAAGGATGAGGGTTAAGCTGCAGATGAGCTGAGGCAGGGATGGAGTCATATGGTGAGGGAAGGGAAGTAGCAGTCCTGATGACAGCATGAATATATGGAGTCAGTGGATAGGGAACAGAGTTTGCAGCGTGAATGGAAGATAATGGCTTTGGTCTTCCCAATATTTGGTTGGAGTATTGGACGCTGGAAAGCAGTCTGACAACTTAGAGACAGTGGGGAGTTTAAAGGGGTGTTAATGAGATAGAGCTGGGTGTTGTCAGCGTATATGTGAAAACTGACATGATTTCAGAGAGGAAACATGTAGATAAGAAATATGATATGAATACTGCATTCACGTATGGCCACAGGAATATATACATAACCATTGATCTGACCAGACCCAAAGTTTCAAAAATACCATACGGTACTCAATATCTCATATTCTGTAATTGCTTTGCATGTTGAATACCTACCTAATTCTCTCTTCAATTTTCTGACGTTAGACCCAGTGACAGTCAGTGCTTTGAAAAAAAACTGGTGTGAGGACAGGGCGAGAGTTAATTAACATTTTATTGTATTTAAACTTCCAATTTCAGTGCAATAAATAAATAACTTGAGGCATGACAGGGCTGCTCACACCCATCCAGTGTGGATCATGTACCATGTGTGGTCCCCAGGACGCTACCCATGTCCTGGACAAGTACATGTGTAGAAAGTGCCACCAAATGCAATAACTTGAGTGCCGTATCCTGGAACTCGAGGAGCAGCTGGTGTCACTGAGGTGCATTCACGAGGATGAGAGCTACGCGGACAGTGTGTTCCAGACGTTGGTCACTCCACAGTTTAATGAAGTGCAGGCAGAGTGGGACTGGATGGCCACCCAGCAGATGAGAAAGACAAGGCAGGTAATGCAGCAGTCCCCTGGAGACTTCCTACTTTTGAACAGGTACTCAGTTCTGTGTACCAATGGGGGAGAGGGTTCCTCTCAACAGATCAGCAAGAGTCATGACCAGAGCACCACAGGTGGCTCAGCTGTGCAGGGAGGGAGGAAAAGAGACAGGAGAGCAATAGTGGTAGGCAGGTGTGATTCCAGGATGGTATGTTGCCTCCCTGGTGTAAGGCTCATATGGCTGCAGAGCATCCTGAAGGGTGGGGGTGCACAGACAGAGGTCGTGGTTCACATTGGCACCAACGATATAGGTAGAAAAAGGGGTCAAGTCCTGCAGGCTGAGTTGATGGAGTTAGGAAAGGGATTAACGAGCAGGACCTCAATGATAGTAATTGCTGGTTTACTACCAAGGCCATGTGCTAGCAAGTATAGAAATAGGAGAATATGCTAGATGAATGCATGGCTGGAGAGATGGTGCTAGAGGGAGGGCTTCAGATTCCTGGGTCATTGGGACCGGTTCTGGCAAAGATGAGACCTGTGTAAGCCTGATGACCTACACCTGAACACCTTGCAGGGCGATTTACTTGTGTTGCTGGGGAAGGTTTAAACTAGATTTGCAAGGGGATGGGAACCCGAGGACAGATTCAGATAGGACAAATTCAGAACAGGGAACGGGAGACAGAAAATTAGCGATTGACTCTGAAAGGCAGAAGAAGCAAAGTTTAAAAGGTTTACAGCACAGGAATTTGGCAATGTTAAAAGCTATTTATTTAAATGCAAAGAGTATAGCAAACAAAATCAAGAGCAGAGGGCACAGATAAACACATGGCAGCATGGTATCATTACTATAATGGAAACTTGGCTTAAATAGGGACAAAAAATGGCAGTTCAGCATCCCTGGATATAGGGTTTTCAGGCAGGGTAGAGAAGGGGCTAAAAAGGAGGGAGTGTAGCATTATTGGTTAAAGAATCAATTACAGCTGTGAGGAGGAAGGATAGACTAAATGAATCATCAAATGAGACCATATGGGTTGAGCTCAGAAATAAAAAAATTAGCAGCCACACTGCTAGGGGTTTATTACAGACCCCCAAACAGTGAGATGGAGATAGGAGAACAAATATGCAGGAAAATTTCTGAGTACAAAAACAATCGAGCAATAATAGCTGGGAACTTCAACTAACCTAATATCAACTGGGATATCAAGGTGTTAAAGGCACAGAGGGCACAAAATCCTTGAGCTGCATTCAAGAGAACTTTTATAGCCAGCATGTAACAAGCCCAACGAGAGGAATGCAATTCTAGATTTAGTTTTAGGAAATGAAGCTGGATAAGTGGATGAAGTGACAGTGGGTGACCATTTCAGAGATAATGACCATAATGCAGTTAGATTTAGAAAAATTATGGAAAATGGTAAAGATAGAACAGGAGTAAAAGTTCTAAATTGGGGAAAGGTATATTTTACGAAGCTGAGAGGTGATCTGGTGAAAGTGGACAGGTTACAGCTAGTTGAAGGGAAATCAGTGAGAGACATTCAAAAGCGAGATTCTACGGGCACAATGTAGACATGCTTCCACAAAGAAAAAGGGTGATACTGCCAAATCTATAGCCCTCTGGTTATCCAGGAGCTACAGGGAGAGGAGGTACTTGAGGGACAGACATCCTTGAAGGTGGATAAATCAATCAGGGCCAGATGGATTGTATCCCAGGATGTTAATGGAAGCCAAAGAGGAAATAGCAGATGCTCTGAGGATTATTTTCCAATCCTCACTAGATATAGGTGAGGTACTAGAGGATTGGAGGGCTATGAACATTGTAACATTATTTAAATAGGGTGTAAGGGATAGGCCATATAATTATAGGCCAGACAGTATGACATCAGGGGTGGGAAAATTATTAGAATCAATTCTGAGACCCAGGATAAACTGTCACTTTAAAAGGAATGGCTTAATCAGGGATAGTCAGCATGGTTTTGTTAGGGGAAGGTTATGTCTTACTAATTTAATCAATTTTTTTGAGAAAGTAACAAGAAGGATTAATCAGGGATGCAGTCTACATGGATTTTAGTAAGATATTTGATAAGGCCCCACATGGCATACAAGTCAGAAAGGTAAAAGCCCATGGGATTCAGGGGAATGCAGTGTGTTGGATCCAAAATTGGCTCAATAATGATTGATAAATGTTTTTGCAAATGAAAAGCGGTTTCCAGTGGTGTTCACAGGGCTCAGTGTTGAGGCCCTTGCTGTTCATATATATTAATGACTTGGACTTAAATGTGGGAGACATGCTGGGAAATTTGCAGATGACACAAAAATTGGCCGTGTAGTTGATAGTGAAAAGGATAGCTGTTGACTCCAGAATGTTATCAATGGCTTGGTTGAGTGGGAAGAAAATTGGCAAATGGAATTCAATCCAGAGCGATGTGAGATAATGCATTTGGGGGGGGAGAAACAAACAAAGCTGGGGAATGCACAATAAATGCGAGGATATTGAGAGGGGTAGAGGAAGTGAGTGACATTGAAGTGCATGTTCACAGATCCCTGAAGGTGGCAGGGCAGGTGGATAAGGTGGTAAAGAAAGCTTAAAGAATGCTTTCCTTTATTAGACGAGGTATAGAATACAAAAGCAGGGATGTAATGATGGAACTGTGTAAAATGCTGGTTAGACCATAGGTGGAATTTTGTGTACAGTTCTGATCAACAACTTACAGGAAGGACATAATTGCTCTGGAGAGAGTACAGAGAGGATTTACAAGAATGTTGCCAGGTGTTGAAAATTGCATCTATGAGGAAAGGTTGGATAGGCTGGGGTTGTTTTCCTTAGAACAGAGGAGGCTGATGGGTGACTTAAGTGAGGTGTACAAGATTATGAGGGGCCTAGATAGAGTAGACAGGAAAGACTTGTTTCCCCTAGTGGGGAGGTTGATTACCAGCGGGTACAGATTTAAGGTGATTGGTAGAAGGATTAGAAGGAACAGGAGGAAAAACTTTTTCACCCAGAGGGTGGTGGCCACCTGGAATTCACTGCCTGAGTTGGTGGCTGAGGCTGAAATGCTCAACTTAAAAGGCATCTGGATCTGCACCTGAAGTGCTGTAACCTGCAAGGCTACGGACCAGGTGCTGGAAGGTGGATTAGAATGGGCGGCTAGTTTATTTTTTATTTTTCAGCGACGCAGACATGATGAGCTGAATGGCCTCTTTCTGTGCCATAACTTTTCTATGGTTCTATGGTTCTAGATGTTTTGGTCATTATCTCACTGCTGTTTCCAGGACCTTGCTGAATGTAGATTGACTGGCTTGTTTCCCTACATTACAATAGTGACTACAATTCAAAATAATTTAATTGGTTGTGAAGTGCTTCGAGAGACATTGAAGTTAAGAAAGGTGCTATATAAATATATGTTCTTTCTGTCTTTGACAGAGTTTATCACCTCTCCTCTATTATCCAACATTATGGGACTGCTCTTGTCTGGTTCCACTTTTACCTGTCCACTTCTAGCCAAGTAATTGCCTATTCACTGCTGCACCATTACCTTGGAAATCCTCAAAAGATCTATCCTTGGTCCGCTTTTATTTCTCATCTGCATACCGGCCCTCGCTAAAGAGCTGGCGCTGGGTTCCACATTTATACGACAAAACACAGCTCACCACCACCATCACCTCTCATGGCCTCTCCACTGTCTCTGTGTTATCAGCCTGCTTGCCCAATATCCAGTTCAGTATGGGCTGCAATTTCCTCTATTTAAACATTATAGAGACAAAAATCATTGTCTTCATGCACCACCACAATCGCTGTTCCATCATCAGAAATTCCATTCCACCCCATAGCCACTGTCAGAGTCTGAATCAGAATGTTCACGACCTTGCCACCTGATTTAGCCTTGATCTGAGACTATATCCTATATCCCCTCTATTGCAAAGACTGTCTACCTCTGTAAAGCCCCCTTATCCACTCTTCCCTTAGCCCAATGCCTGCTGAAATTCTTAACCATGCTTGTATACCCAATCCCTCGCAATGCCCAGCTGCTTAAAATTGGCCTCACCCAGAACCTTGCTACTCATATTCTGCACCAATTCCTGCTCACCCATCGCCCTGGGTCCTGTGAACCTATATTGCATCTTGTTGTGGTTTATGACTTGGAGATATACAGAAATGAAACACCAGTTCCTATGTTTGAACAGGAGCTTTTATTCAATGCTTCCAAAATGTCTGCTCTTTCATGCTTACAGCTTCTTGCTTAAAGTTTAGTTTCCATCTCTCTGTAACCACCGCCAGGCTTGATTAACAGCACACAGAGTAGAGTGAACAGATACAATTAATCAAATATTGGACAATTGAATACTACAGCTCCCAGCCCAAAATATGTCGAATTTAAAATTCACATGCTCAAGCTCCTCTATTGCCTTGATCCTCTCTTTTCCTGTAACATCCTTCAGCCTTATAACCCTCTGAACACTTTACTTTCCTATCTTGGCTTCTTACACATTCCCCAATCCCTTCACTCCAACAGTGGTTAGCCATGCCTTCAGCCATGTCTTCAAACCATTCTTGCTGTTACTTTTAAAGTAATCATTCCGAAATGGCTAGCGTCAATTAGATGATTTGAAAATGCAGTACTCTGACTAGCTGAACACTTTGGCCTCAGGTTTTCTGTGTGGAGCATAAGGCTTGTGCTCACCATGAAGATGTTCCCCTGCCCCTTGGAGAGCATCTGTTTGTGGGGTCATTTGCCTGTAGGTACCAGGCTCCTTGGTTCTACTAAGTAATTACTCCAAACTGGAAACAGAACCTGCTTGAAAGCCTTCTGCAAAATGAGGAAATATCAAAAAATTGGAATTTTTTGAATTTTTTGCTGCTCCTGGGCTTGCATAGTTACATTCTAACAGTGATTGCACAGATCTGTCTGCGAAGGAACTTCTGAGGCCTTTCGCATCCATCCTTAAACATAGGATGCCAGCTAGTGCCTCACAAAGAGGGGCCATTTTCCCTCTAGAAAAAGTCAGCGGCAGAGTGCATTCCTTACAACTCCTGCTGTGTCTTTCTATGCCAAGCCCACCAGAAAATGAGTGGGACTGTTCTGCAAAGCCGGTGACTGATTGAGGAATCCTCCTCCTGCCACTTCAACATGTAATAGGTGATTGACCAATTACCTCTGCTTGGCATATTATTATGAGTGGAGAGTAGCTGAAATTCATAACAAAAAAGCTGAGTGAATTAAGAAGCTGAAACTGCAGCTGGATAGCGATACTGTACTGTACCAGGAAATAGTGAGTAGATGGCTGAATGAATCAGATTGAACCTGTCTGTCCCCAGTTTTCCAGACGGTTATCCACTATAACTCATTAAAAAATAGAATTAAGCAGCATTTGGAATGAAGAAACGCTTGTTAATTCATTTAATTGTCTTCATTTAATTGTGAGCTTGCTTTTTCTGAGCACAGAAATGCCGCAAAAGGGTTAAGCATTTATTTTGATGGGCCATTTGCGATTGGCCTAGGAGCTATATACGCATGTTCTTTTCACAAAGCCAAGTCATTTTTCTTTAGCTAACATCCCTCACACATTCATTTTCAGCAACACTGAAAATGTCATCTTGTTTCATGTGGTACGGTCAAGTGAGTTATTTTGGCAATAAATCTCCAAAATGCCTTCAAGTATTAGCCTTCCATAATGTCAAAAAGCCAACAATCTCGAAACACTAATAGAAAAGTATTCACCTATCTACCTATATAAAGATGAAGCCTAGTGTTTTCAGGGCTGTAGTCAAGACGCATGGCAAGAGCAAACCAAAGTGCTATTGATAATAAAAGGCTGGGATACATCACCAAATTAAAGCGAGTCAAAACCTGTTGAATGTCAAGCAGGGGCAATAAATTTCAGCCGCCTGCAACAGTCTGTTTGCCAACAGATTTTGCAATCAGTAGATTGACAACAATAGAGACACTGAGCCACTTCAGCTTATTAATAGGCAGATGGATTATTAGACAGTAATAACCTTCTACATTGCACAGCACACCATCCATTTTGCAGGCAGATCTGTAACAAATTCTAATCTAAATGCAGCATTCACTTTTTTCTCTTATACTTGTAACATTATTTTCAATTGCTATGTTTAAAATGTCTATCCCCTGTGGTGAGTAGACCACACAAAATGGAACCAGATGCAGCCAAGGATAGTTTGAAGTGTAAGAAAGTGCTGACAGAAAATGAATAAAATATGTAATCTAATCAAACACATGGCATTTAATTAAGCCAAAAGCAACTAGTATGGCCCTTCAGCTTTTGCTCCATTAACAGTACAAGAACTTAATTTAAATTGGAACACTCATGAAGGCATTTCCAGGCTATGTTTATGCAGATGCAACACTTTGGCTAAGGCTTGGTTTTGCATATTCAACCCTTGTGAGAACTGCATATCCTCCATCGGTTTCCACTTACGAATTTACAGAGTGATTTATTTTATTCCGTGTAGAGGAAAAGTGGCTTTAATATAATAGCTGAAAAGTGATACCATTAATGTTAGTACTACAAAGGAATCAATAGCCCAGATTCAAATGATTTCTCTAAAATAAATCTAATATTTTTTTCCCGAGCATATGAAATACAGCAAGTATGCAGAAATTCAATTCGGTGAGCTGAGAGTGCATTTGAAATGAGTCAGGGCTTATCATGAACAGCATATTGTAGCATGTTAGTCAGAAAAATGAATTTGGTTTCCTTTTGACTAGTCCCCAATGTCACAAAGTTTGCATCTGATAATTATTATTCCATAAAAGTTTTTTCAATAAGATGGAAAACTTGTATAGGCACAAATTCTAATTGGAATGCAAACCGTTAATGATATGTAATAAGAAGCATTACAGTATTTAGTTGTAATAGCGAATGCTACAGGGACTGCAAAGTGCATTGCCTTTTTTTGTTGCAGCAATGATCAACAGGCATGAGTCAACAAGAACAAAAGCAAGTACAGCAGAACCTGGAATCACACTCTGCAATGGATTGGGCTGTAACGGATGATAAATGCTTCCTCTGATGAATCATGAGAACCTCACCACCAGGTGTATCGCTAAGCCGTGCCTTTGGTCTGTTTTACCTCAGAGAACGTGATAGCTTGCTGGTACTCTCTAAGCCTCCACATGATGAACAGTCATCTGGCCAGAACATTGGCCTCAGGATATGAGAGGGGAAAAAAGGTGGCTAAAGATTATCCAGTTTCTTATGCTGTCGCAATATGTAGTAGCAGATGAGATGCAGTAGATAACCTGCTCCATCTGGAGACTTTCTTTCCGGAGAACCTGTCAATTAGATCTTTAGGCTTTTCCCAGTTTGAATCAAAAATGTCACCACCCCTGCTGCAAGCTGAATTTCTGCAATAACAAAAAACAGGCCATGTACAGTGACTGAGTCATAGTAGAGGATTGTATTGAATCACCTCCAAATGTACCATTATTAAGCAGGCCTCCATTCTTTGATATTGCACACACATGGCATGCAGCACCACTGAAGGAGATCCCTGCTTTGATTTACAGTGATGTCTCAGCAACCAAACTCGCAGGCCCAAATTATCTATTTTTTTATGTTTGAAAGTTATTGTTTAGCTACGTCGTAAATGTTCCTCTTCCAAGGCATGCAGTATTCTGCAAATTCATAACTTAATTAAGAGCTTGTTAAAAACAATGTAACTCCACGAGTAATTACTGTTTAAATTTGTATTGGCACAATTACAGGCAAGATGACTCTCCGCTACCTTGTTAATGAGTGCTTGAGAAGAGGCCTGAGAGAAAGCACTCTCACAAAGGCATCATTTCCTTCATCGTTTGACACTGATCTCCTGAAGAGATTTAAATCTCCTCTCAGTATTAACTAGGTAATAATTGATTTGTTTGCAAACATTGAGAAATAAGTCCTCACAGAGAAGTCATGCTTGAAGCGCTGAGCCATGAGCCCTCCATTACCTTTCCCCCAGCTTCATGTCAAGGATATTGTAGGATTAGGTCATCCTTCAATGTCAAGAGCTCTTGCTACAGTAAACCAAAACTCCGCTTACAAAGGCAAATGATTTATTCAGTTTTCTGCAAGCTCAGCTGAGTAATGTCATGCGAACAAAAGTTTATGCTTTACATTTCCAGCCATGCTGACAGAAGCTCCGTTAGATTCAATTCCAGCCAGATGTACTGCTCATCGCGTGATGACGTCCAGCAGTTCTGCTTTTGTGGTGTGACATACTTCATGAAAGTTGTCTGCATTATACTTAGTCTGGTAGATTGACAGTATCTTGAGGACATCATCTCTCACTACCTTGGCTGTACGTTACCTGCAGCCTGGCAAATCAAAATTGAGAGAGTCCCCTGGCGGTCCTTCCATTTCAAACCTAAATTTTAACCTTTGGATGCTGGCAAAGAATCACTTGTCCCATTTGTTCTCTGCTATCATTAAAATTTAATCGTTGTTTGGATCTGAGTGAGAAGAGCTATGTATCTGAGAGACTAAGAGACCAGTACAGAGCCAGTGACATAGCTCACTCCCATTTCCCAGAGCCAGTCCCATTTCAATCCCAACAAGCTATTGGCTCTAACATTTTGGCTAGTCAATCAAAGTTCTAACAACTTCCTACTTGAAAGAGCTGGATTTATGTTTTCTCCTTTTGCCTCCCAATTAGGCAGTTCTTTACTCACTTGGAAAGTGCAAAGCTGGCTAGCATAGCTTGCATGTGTTAACTGAACATTTTGTTGATGGACAGTGCTAATGCAGATTCAAACCACAAACAAGTCACAAGGAAAGTGGGAGCACTTGTCACTTAAACTGAAGGTTATAGAACATAACTGGAAGTGGAAGTTACCTAAACTACCTTGGGTGTATTTTCATCTTGTGATAGAAAATGGGAACTTCCACTTCCAGATCAATCAGATCTTTAGACTAGATCAATCCCAGTCTTATGACCAGCTCTAACTCAGATCTAGTCTTATCAAAGGGCAGAGGAAGAGTATTAGTTTGTGTGTAAACGTAATATTAAACCTGTATGAATAGATTATATCTGCATATAATTTTTTATTCTTTCATGGGATGTGGGCATCGTTGGCAAAGGCAGCCCATTCCTAATTCCCCTTGATGTGGTGGTGGTGAACTGCCTTCTTGAACCGCTGCAGTCCATGTGCTGTAGGTACAGCCATTGTTTTGTTAGGAAGGGAGTTTCAGGATTTTAATCCCAAGACAGTGGAGGAACAATGATGTAGCTCCCAGTCAGGTTGGTGCAAGGCGGAACTTACAGATGGTGCTGTTCCCATGAGTCTGCTGCCCTTGTCCTTCTAGGTGGTAGAGGCCACAGGTTTGGAAGGTGCTTTCAAAGGATCTTTGGTGAGTTTCTGCAGTGCATCTTGTATATAATACTGCTGGCACCATGTGATGGCGGTGGAGGGACTGAATATTTAAGTTGGTGGTTAGGGTGCCAATCAAATGGGCAGGTTTAAAATTCAAACAGAAAATGCTGGAAAAACTCAGCAGGTCTGGCAGCATTGCTAGAAAGAGAAAGGAGGGTGGAATCAACCCAGATTTACACTAAGTGCAGTAGCGAGCATGAGAAAAGATGTTTTACCCACTTGCTGCAATGGTGGGTTTGCATGTCACATTGTCCCATTCTTATCTCATTAATTATGCAATCATGGGAAACAGAAACAGAAAATAGGAGCAGGAGTAGGTCATTTGGCCCTTCGAGCCTGCTCCGCCAGTCAATATGATCATAGCTGATCCTCTATCTCAACGCCATACTCTCGCTCTCTCCTCATACCCTTTGACTCCTAAAGAGTCCAGAAATTTATCTATTTCCTTCTTAAATATATTCAGTGACTTGGACTCTACAGCCCTCTGTGGTAGAGAATTCCACGACTCACCACTCTCTGAGTGAATAAATTTCTCCTTATCTCAATCTGAAATGGCCAACCCTGTATCCTGAGACAGTGACCCCTTGTTCTAGAACCCCCAGCCAAAGGAAACATCACCCCTGTCAGAATTTTATACTTTTCAATGAGCCTCCCTCTCATTCTTCTAAACACCAGTGAATACAGGCCTAGTTGGCCAAATCTCTCCTCATATGACAATCCTGCCATTTCAGGGATCGGTCTGGTGAACATACGCTGCACTCTCTCTATGGCAAGTATATCCGTTCTTAGGTAGGGAGACCAAAACTGCACTCAATACTCCAGGTGTGGTCTCACCAAGGCTCTGTATAGCTGCAGTAAGACATCCTTGCTCATGTACTCAAGTCCTCTCACAATGAGGGCCAAAATACCATTTGCCTTCTTAACTGCTTGCTGCACCTGCATGCTTGCTTTCAGTGATTGGTGTACAAGGACACCCAGGTCCCTTTGGACATCAACATTTCCCAATCTATCACTGTTTAAATAATACTCTACCATTCTGTTTTTCCTACCGTAGAGGATAACCTATTCACGCTTTACTGCACCTGCCATGTATTTGCCCACTCACTCGTCTAATTTGCCTTGAAGCCTCTTAACACTCTCCTCATCACTCACATTACCACTAAGTTTCACGTCGTCAGCAAACTTGCAAATATCACATTTGGTTCCCTCACCGAAATCATTGATATATATTGTGAATAGCTGGGGCCCAAGCACTGATCCCTGCAGTACCCTACTAGTCACTGCCTGCCACTTCAAAAAAGACCAATTTATTCCAACTCTCTGTTTCCTGTCTGCTAACCAATTCTCAATCCATGCTGGTGAGCAGCCTCTTATTTGCCTGCGAAGCCATTACGTTACCGCTTCCTCATGCCAGGTGCCATAGTTAAACTGTACCCGTGCACACAGTTCTCATTGTTTGCAGCCCAGGACTGCTGTGGTGAAGATATGTCCCCAAAAGCCAAGAAGAGTATAGCTTCCCGGTTCAGTGACACATCCCTGAAAGGCCGTGGAGGCCTGCCCTGATGTCCTATATCCCCGCTCTGGCCACATGAGGCCCATCAGTGTCACCACTCCATCTTGGAAGGCAATGGCAGAGGCGGTCAGTGCCAATGCTGCATACCAGAGGTCAGCCATCCAGTGCAGGAAATAGATGAATGATCTCATCCTTGCCGCCAGAGTAAGTCAACCATTACATCACTCTCAACTCACACACTCACAAGCCCATCACACATTCACTGGCACCTCACTCACTGCCACCTCAAGGGACACCACCACTCTATCTCTCACACACACCGTCACACCTTCATTTGGCTCATCTCCTCTGGAGACTGCCTCCTCGGCCCTCACCCTCTCGAGGCCACTTGCACAGATCAACATGTGCCCCCCCCCACCCCCCACCACACACACACACACCCTGGAATAGCCCCCTTCTCCAGGACAGCCCTCACTCTGCAGCCTTTTCGCTTGCCTGAGGCCACTTCTCCTCCTTCCCCAAACAAGCTCTTGTCCTGGGGCTATTAAAAAGTCACCCCTGCCTTATGGTTGGTCTGGTAGTTAGAGACCTGCTCATGAGTCCCCTAAAAGTGATGCAGTGTTGCCTGCAAAGCCTGGTGCTGATAAACGTGAGTGCTGCCCGAAGAAGGTCGGCAAACAAACTTCGAAGTCCCGAGCGAAGTGCAGCTCTCCTGGTGCACGCCACTTAAGTATTGGTGCAAAACACGTCAACGTGCCCGGGTGATCCAGCATGGGGGGGTGGGGGGGATGATTCCTCCAAGCAGGATTTATAATGCGATGCTACAGTATTGAAATTAGGTTCACAATGTGTGGCGATGGGAAACATGGCCCACCATTGACGGCTGGAGCAGATGATCACAAACCGGTTTCATGATGGTGTAAAACCAATTTTTGGCCTTCTTGCCATATTGTCTGCTCACACCCATCATGACACCTGCTGCCAAAAGGGACCGGATGATTCTGCTCAGAATTAGCATTTTGAGTCAATATGACTTTTCTTTGGAACTGGCTTGAACTAGATGATGTCAAGCTTCTTGAATATTGTTGAAGCTGCACTCATCCAGGGAAGTGCAGAGTGTTTCATCACACTCCCGACTTGTGCCTTGTAGATGGTGGACAGGCTTTGGGGAGTCAGGAGGTGAGTTACTCACCTCAGAATTCCCAGCATGACCTGCTCCTGTAGCCACAGTTTTTATATAGCTGCTCTGGTTCATTTTCTGGTCAATGGTAAACACCCCACAGTGTGGGATTCAGCATTGGTAATGCCATTGAATGTCAAAGGGAGATGGTTAGATTGTCTCTTGTTGGAGATGTTCACTGCCTAACGCTTGGTGTGGCGCAAATGTTACTTGCCACTTATCAGCCCAAGCCTGAAAGTTGTCCAGGTCTTGCTGCATATGGCACGGACTGCTTCAGTAGCTGAGGATTTGGGGATGTTACTGAACATTGTGCAATCGTTGGTGAACATCCCCACTTCTGACCTTGTGATGAAAGGAAGGTCATTGATGAAGCAACTGAAGATGGTTGGGCCGATGACACTGCCCTGATGTTATGTTTATGTCAGCTGCTGATAGCAGATTCATGTTACATTTTGTGGATTTATATCAATTCTTTTGTACCAACCTGAATATTGAATACATGTCTCAACACATCTATGTACAAGCATATTTATTAGCAATGAGTAAAATCTAAGTTATTGGAGGTTAGTTCAAAATTCTAAATAACACAGGTCATCAGAAGAGTGGATCAGTTGTTCAAATGGTAGATATATTACATTTCACGGCAAGTTAAAATGTCATGAGTTCAAGTGGCAATATTGGTTGTTACTATAAACTCACATCTCCTGTGGGTAAAGAATTATAGGTTGCCAATCGGCCTGTACGATCAAGCACTGCATGACATCAGGCACAAGTATAAAAGCACTGCCATTGGCTATTTACTGGCAATTAGAGGAGCTGATTTTCCGAACCTTCAACAGGCCTCAGAGGACCTGAACTTGATGGGCTGGATTAGTTTCACTGGTCAGAAAAAACCCTGGCCCAGGTCAGCCCCAACAGACACCCCGTCCACCACATTCAACATTCACTCCCTCCACCACCGACGCAAGTGGCAGCAGTCTGTACCATCTACAACATGCACTGCAGCAACTCACCAGTGCTCCTTTGACAGCACCTTCAAAAACCATGACCTCTCCACCTAGGACAAGGGCAGCAGATGCATGGGAATGCCACCACCTGCAAGTTCCCCTTAAAGTCACACACCATCCTGACTTGGAAATATATCACCGTTTTTTCAGTGTTATTGGTTTAAAATCCTGGAACTCCCTAACAGCACTGTGGGTATACCTGCACCCCATGGATTGCAGCAGTTCAAGAAGGTGGCTCACTACCACCTTCTGAAGAGAAATTAGGGATGGAAAACAAATACTTATGTCGCCAGTGATGCCCATTTCCCATGAACAATTAAAAAAAAGGACTTCTGGTGACATAGTGAAATAGATGACACCTGATGCTTTTGGAGAATAGGCCAAGAAAAATTTTGAAAGGTTGCAGGGGAAAGAAATAAAGATAATACTTCCATTTATATAGCGCTATAATAAACATGGTGTACTGGGCACGTTTCTTGTTAGAGACAGCAAACTTTATTTATGGTGCTCCTGATGAAGCTACATGCTTGAACCAGGTCCAAGAGTAGAAAGCTCAACACCTAAGATTACCCACGCTTAGGGCTGATTCATCTGCATAGTCATGTGATCTCCAAAATAGTATGAAAGGTTTTAATTACAAGCACTACATTCCCCCTCTTTAATTTTGTTTCACATCTCCTTTTACAAGAATATCTTAATCCATAACATATACAAATATACACAGTTCATATGATTATAGATCTGAGGTGAATTTCTAATTTGGGGAGCGACATAGCTCTCCACCTGGAGATTCCTCCACTGGATCAACTTGATCAGGAACTGCGGCATCAGGGACATCCTAGACAATGGCAGTTCAAAATTATTTACTGCAACAGAAACATCAGGTATGTCTATTCTTTGTCAATCTGGCACCTCAGGGATCAAAGGTTCAACTTCAATTTCAGGTGGAGTAACTGGTTGTTGGAGTGTCTCTCTACTTCTTAGATGATCCACATGTTTTTGAACAATTTGGTTTTCCACTTCCACTTGGTATGACAAATGTCCTGTTTCAGAGACAATTATATCAGGAATCCATCTAGGTCCATTTCCAAATTGTCACATGAAGACGGTCTCTCCCACAGTAAATTTTTGATCTTTACTGTGATTATCATGATTCACTTTCTGACTACTCTGGTTCTCCTCTACCTTCCCCTCTAAGTTAGGGAATACCAGACTCAACCTTGTACAAAGGCGACATTTCATTAGTAATTCAGATGTAGTTACATGAGGAGTCACGCAATAGTTGAGAAGAAATTGTGAACTTCGGATAATTTCTTCATTCCTCTTTTAAAAGTTCGTATTGCTCTTTCTGCTAACTCATTGGATGATTTATGATATGGTGCTGTTTTAATATGTTTAATTCCATTTAGGTTCATGAATCTCTGGAATTCCATACAAATGAAAGCAGTACCATTATCCAAAACAGTGACTTCCAGGCCATGTACACTAAAACATTGGCACGGCTTTTCAATAGCTGCACACAATGTTGGTGATCTAACTTCACACACATCCATCAACCTAGAATGCGCGTTGATGATCAATAAAAACATGGTACCTAAAGATGGACCTACATAATCTATATGTAGTCTAACCTAGGATCAATCAGGCCACTCAAACTGATGCAATGAAGCTGAAATGGGCAACTTTTCTGTATCACTGTCTATACCTGGCCACCAGATATATATATTGCACAAGCATCTTCGCCTTCGAAATGCATGGATACATACCGTGAAGCCCTGCCAAGAGTGGTTCTCTTCCTTGTGAAGGAACAATGACTCTTGATCCCCACAAGACTTTATCTCAACAACTTAATTCAGTTTCATGGGCATAGAATAGTTTTAACTCTTCAGAGGCTTGTGATTTCGACCATTGTTGCAATACCTGTTCTCAGACTCTTTATAAAATTGGATCCCAGTTCGTCCAATTATTTATCTGCTTCACACAGACCGGTGAGGAGTTTAGGAAATCCAACACAAGTATAACTTCTTGAGGCACTGGAGCATGTACAATGCTACCTGACAATGGAAGACGACTGAGGGCATCTGCATTTGCTACATTCACACCTGGATGGTGCATAAAAGTGTATAAGTGTTTATATTTTGACAAAGTCAAAGCCCATCTTTGAATTCTGGCAGAGGCTATTGGAGCAATTGCTTCATCTTTACTAAATAAACTCATTAGTGGCTTATGATCTGACGCTATTGTGAAATGCCAACCATGCAAATATTGATGGAATTTCTTTACTCCAAATATTTTGGATAAGCCTTCTTTTTCAAATTGTGAGTAAAACATCCCAGCTGCAGAAATATCCTATTAGACCTTTGGAACTATCCTCCATCCTGTGTGACAACACCACTCCCACACAATAGGGAGATGCATCACAAGTTAATATTAATTCTTTTGATGGGTCATAATGTGCTAGTAGACGTGACAAGTGTAAAAGCTTCTTGACTCTTATGTCAGCTTCTTCTTGCGCCTTCCATGGCTATCTGTGGTTCTTCTTCAATAACAAGTGTAAAGGAGCTAACACTGTAGAAAAATTTGGCAAGAAGCGACCATAATAATTTAACACGCCGAAAAAGACTTGGGACTGGATTTTTATCTCATCGGGCGGGCACACTGGGCGGTGGGGGTGGGGGGGGGGGGGGGGGGGGGGGGGGGTGGGGGGTGTGCGCGTGAAACCAACGGCTGCCAGCGATCAGGCCCCGATTTCACTTTCACACTTGTAGGCCAATTAACGGCCAGCCAACATGAATTGCGCGCTGCAGCACTCAGGGCTGCCTGTGTGTGGGGGAGGAGGAGGATGAGCATGGAACTCAGTGAAAACTCCCTGAGGGCACAGAGCTGTCTCAGGGAGCTGAAGATTAAAAATAAACAATTGAAAAGTAAGGAAAACATGTACCCTCATGTGACTCTGTCACATGAGCAGGGACAGGTTACAAATGAGTTTTAAAAGATTTTATTTTTTTTAATCATTGGTTGGAACCTCATCCGGCCTGTGGTTGAGGTTTTGCAAAGAATGCAAAGGCCGCTTGGCCCATTTGCCTGCCCACCACCCGCAAGGTCGGACGGGCAGGGAAAAATTCAATTAATTAATTAGTTAATGGGCTTAACAGCCCTCTTAATTGTTGGCCGGCGTGCTGCCGACTCTGCGCACACCCGCCAACCAAAATATCGTGCAAGTGCACTATTTTTCTCCCATACAGGTCGGGCACATGATGAGGGAAATAATCTCCTTGAGTTCAGTGACGTTGGTAGGAGAGGGTCCCTCCTTGACTGCCCTGGCTTCTCCTCTACTAGATGCAACCCCTTGGGCATCCACTCGATGACCCAAATAAGTGACTTCAGTTGCTTGGAAAGTATACTTCTCTTTTTTCAATCATACACCCACTCACAAAAATTTCCTTAAAACCTCTTCCAAGTTGGCCGAATGTTCAGCTTCCATTGATCCTGTGATCAGGATGTCATCCAGGTACAATACAACTGGGGGAATTCCTTGTAGTAGTCTTTCCATGGTTCTTTGGAAAATTGCACAGTCAGATGGTACACCAAAGGGTAGGCGTGTATATTGATTCAAACCCTTGTGCATGTTGATTGTTACATACCCTTTACTTGTTCTGTCTAGCTCTAGCCATTGGTATGCATGGCTCATGCCCAGTTTGGTCTTTCCTCCTGCAAGCTTAGCAAGATCTTCAATCCTTGGGATTGGATATTTGTTTAATTTAGCAATATTGTTCACGGTTAATTTGTAGTCTCCACAAATGTGAATAGTTTGATTTGGTTTCATCACAGGGAGTATGGGCACTGCCTATTCTGAAAATTGGACTGACTGGATTATTCCTAACCTCACTAAACAGCACAATTCTGCATTCAGCTTCTCCTTTAGGGCATAAGGCACAGGCCTGGCCTTAAAAAACCGGGGTGTTGCCTCCAAATCTACATATATTTTTGCTTGTAAGCCTTTTATCTTTCCCAAATCATCATGGAATATGCTGTCATACTTCTTTAACAGCTCAGGAATTCCTCCTGTTCTAACCTGAAAAGTTTTTGACCAGTTGAGCTTAATTTGTTTTAACCATTCATGGCCCAGAAGATTAGGTCCTTCACCTGTTACAATGGTTACTGGAAACTGGGATGTCTGTTGTCTGTAGGATACAGGTACAGTAACAATGCCTTTTACCTGTATTTCCTCTCCAATGTACATCATCATCTGAACCATGGTTTGATCCAGATTCAGTGGTCGGGTACCTTCACTTAGGCATTTAAATGTGTGCTCTCCCTCCACTGTGGTCAATGCTCCTGTGTCAACCTCCATGACCAGAGGCTTCCCGTTTACTTGAAGGGTGACAGTGATTGGTTCAGTTTTTACTGCTTTGACATTATACAGGGAATAGATATTAGTATCAGCAGTTTCTGGTTCATTTTTATTGTACACTTTAATCATCTTGGCCTGCTGCCTGATTGGCTGTCTTGATTTCGCCCTGCACTGTTTTATAATATGCTCTTTTTTGTAACAGTAGAGGCATTCAGTATCTTTAAATCTGCAGGTTTCCAGTACATGGTTACCCTCACATCAGTAACAAATTAATTTCTGAATCGCTGATCACATGCTTGCAGTCGTCCTTTTCATTTTTTGAGTGGTAGAGACTTTTTCCCATTTTGTTGTTATCTCCCTGGTTTTCGCGTCACACCCAGCGGTATGTTCCCGCCCCAAGTGAAGAATGGTGCCATGTTGCACATTCTACAAAGTCTGAGTCCCTCTCAGCACTCTCCATTGCTAGCGCTATTTCCATGGTGCATTTCAGGTCAATATTAACTTCTGCAAGTAAATAGCACTGAATGGCTTCAATGTGTACACTGCAAACCAAACAATCTCACAACATGTCATTGCGAGTATCTCCGAAGTCACAGTGCTCAGTCAACTGTTTTAACTTCATGAAATATGTTGTGATTGACTCACCCGGGACCCTTATTCTAGAGTTGAACTTGAATCTTTGCATAATCATTGATGGCTTAGGCTGGAAATGGGTCTTCACGAGGTCTACTAGCTCGTTAAAAGATCTGGAATTTGGCGCGTTTGGGACCATCAGACTATGGATGAGGTTATATGTTGCTGCCTCAGACATTTAGAAGAATTGCTTTCTGTTTCTCCTCTGCTGATACTTCATTTGTCACAAAGTGGAAACCTAGGCGCCCTATGTAATGTCTCCAGTCTTCCATGGACGAATCATAAGGGTATATTCTGCTGAAGAGTAGCATGACTGGTGAGTATACTTTCCTTTCTTCCCTTAAAAAATTGAAATACTCATAATCAGAAGGCGAGGTGCAGCATCACGGCTATTTACCATCATCGTGAATTGTAATAAACTTGGTTTACCGGATAGATTCCTTGTTAGAAACAGTAGATTTTATTTACAGAGCTCCTGATGAAGCTACATGTTTGAACTAGTTCCAAGAGCAGTAAGCTCTGCCCCTAAGGTTACCTGCACTTAGGGCTGATTTGCCTGTACAGTCACGTGATCTCCTAAACAGTGTGAAAGATTTTACTTACAATCACTACGAGTGCCTGTTACAGGCAATAAAGTACTTTTGAAGCACACACACTGTTATTATGTAGGAAATGAAGCAGCTTAATTATGCACAATAAGGTCCTCCAAACAGCAACGAGGTAATGACCACCAATCTGTTTTAATGCAGTTGGTTGAAGGATAAATATTGGAAAACACGCTTGCTCTTCCTCCTTTTACATCTACCTGAAATGCAGATTAGGCCTCAATTTATGACCTCCCTTGCTTCTCTCAAATGATCTCCCTGATCTAAGGCAGTCACAGGCACAAGGTCCATTACAGTGACTTTAGGGACTATTGTGTTGGAGTGCCTTTCTGAGATAAAGATGGGAAAGTGAGTATTGGAGTCAGGAATCCATTTCACTCCCTCCTGCACCCAGCTCCCACATTTCCTTGGAAACAATGACCTGACTCTGTAGCAGATGCCCCTTTATGGAAGCATTTAAAATCCTAAGGCAACTTCAACAGGTTTCTTAATTCTTGTCACCAACAATCAGCAATAGAAGCATTTCCCATCACTATTAATTCCAGGTTTACAAGTTAACTAGGAGGAACAATTATAGAATCATAGAATGGTCACAGTACAGCTGGAGACATTTGGCCCATCATGACTGTGCTGGGTCTCTGCAAGAGCAACTCAACTAGTCACACTTCCACCCCCCACCCTACACCCTACCCATAGCCCCTCAAACTGTTTTGTCTTCATGTGTGTGTGCAATTCCCATTTGGAGCCATGGCTGAATCTGCTTTCACCACATTCACAGGCACTACATTTCAGATCCTAACCACTCTCTGCATAAAAAAGATTTTCCGTATGTCACTGGTGGTTCTTTTGCCATTCACCTTAAATCAGTCTCATAGGAACATAGGAAGTAGGAGCAGGGTTAGGCCATTTGGCCTCTGAAGCCTTCTTCGCCATTCAGCTGGATCATGGCTGACCTTTTAGTTCAACGTCATTTTCACACACTGTCCTCATATCTCTTGATGACTTTAATATCTAAAAATCTGCCGGTCTCTGTCTTGAGCATACTCAATGGCTGAGCCTCCATGGCCCTCTGGGGTACAGAATTTAGCTTTCAAGACCACAGCTGCTACCACCTAGAAAGACAAGTGCAAGAAAACATGGGAACACCACCACATGGAATTTCCCCTCCAAGACACTCAACATCCTGACTCGGAAATATATTACCGTTCCTTCACTGTCACTGGGTCAAAATCCTGGAACTCCCTCCCTATCAGCACTGTAGGTGTATGTACATCCCATGAATGAATAAAATAATAGAGAAGATAACCTAAATGTTCAACATCCTCTCAATGAAGAAATCCCTCCTCAGCTCAAGTCTAAGTGGCCTACCTCACAATTCTATGTCCCCTTGTCCTAGACACCGCCACCCAGGGGAAACATCCTTCCTGCACCTACTTTGTACAGCCCTGTAAGAATTTTGTAAGTTTCAAAGAGATCACCTCTTATTCTTCTAAATTTTAGAGAATACTCTCCCAGTTTCCTCAATCTCTCGTCATAGGACAATCCTATCTCCCAGGAATCAATCTGGTGAACCTTCATTGCACTCCCTCCATGGCAATTATGTCCTTCCTTAGATAAGGGGACTAAATCTGTACACAATACTCCTGATGCACTCTCACCAAGGCTCTATACAATTGCAGCAAGATCTCTTTACTCCTGTTCGCAAATCCTCTTGTGATGAAGGCCAAAATACCATTTGCTTTCCTAATTGTTTGCTACTTCCATGTTAGCTTTCAGTGACTCATGAACAATGACACCCTGGTCCTTTTTGGCATCAACATTTCCAAATCCGTCACCACTGAAGAAATACTCCGTATTTCTGTTTTTCCTAACATAGTGGATAGCTTCACATTTTTCCACATTGTATTCCAAATGCCATGTTCTTACCCATTAGCCTGTCCAAAGCCCCTTGAAGCCTCTTTGCTCCTCACAATTCACATTCCCACCTGTCATCAGCAAACTTGGAAATATTACAATTGATCTCAACATCCGAATCATCAATATATAAACTGAAGCTGGGGCCCAAGCACGGATCCTTGCGCTACCCCATTAATCACAATCTCCAGTCTTAGAATGACCCATTTATTCCTACTCTCTATTTTCTATCAGCTAACTAATCCCCAATACAGGCCAGTGTATTACTCAATCCAAATGCTCCGGTTTTGCTTTATTATCTCATGTGTGGTAGCTTATCAAAAACTTCCTGAAAATCCAAATGCACCACATCTACTGGTTCTCTCTTATCTATCCTGCTAGTTTCATCTTCAAAAAAACTCCAACAGCTTTGTCAAATATGAAATCCACATTGACTCTGCCCAATTCTACCATTATTTTCCAAAGGCCTTCCGATGGAATGGCAATTGAGTCAGATTGAGCTTGAAAGTTCTTACCTGAAAGTTCAGCCAATCCTTTCTTGCTAGACCTTCCAAATCAGGCCAGGTGAGATCTGGGCAGTGCAGCCTGTCCCCATGGCCAGACTGTGGAGTCAAAGGTAAGTAAGTCACGCCTCCTTTTTCTTACAGCACTAGCTGCTGTAAACCAGTAACTTTAAAAGTCCAGTCGGGTTTAAAGGTCTTTGACAAGGTAAGTATAAGGTAAAAGAATAGGCTTTGGGGATGATGGGGTATGGTTTATTTCTAATTCAGGGTGGGGAGTGGCTTGGAGGGAAACTCCCAGGTGGCGGTGTTCCCATGTGTCAGTTGTCCTTGTCCTTCCTGATGGTAGTGGTCATGGGTTTGGAAGGTGCTGTCCAAGGAAGCTTGGTGAGTTCCTGTAGTGTATCTTGTAGATGGTACACACTGCTGCTACGGTGCGTCAGTGGTGGAGGGAGTGAATCTTTGTGGATGTGGTGCCAATCAAGCAGGCTGCTTTTTTCTGGACGGTGTCAAGCTTCTTGAGTGTTGTGGGAGCTGTACTCATCCAGGCAAGTGGAGAGTATTCCACTACACTCCTGCCTTGTGCCTTGTAGATGATGGACAGGCTTTGGAGAGTCAGGAGGTGAGTTACTCGTCATAGGATTCCTAGCCTCTAACCTCCTCTTGTAACCACAGAATTTATATGGCTAGTCCAGTTCAGTTTCTGGTCAATGGTAACCCCCAGGATGTTGATAGTGGAGGATTCAGTGATGGTAATGCCATTGAACATCAAGGGGTGATGATTAGATTCTCCCTTGTTGGAGATGGTCATTACCTGGCACTTGTGTGGCACGAATGTTACTTGCCACTTGTCAGCCCAAGCTGACAATATCCAGGTCTTGCTGCATTTGGACATGGACTACTTCAGTATCTGAGGATGGTGCTGAACATTGTGCAATCATCAGCGAACATCCTCACTTCTGACGTTATGGTAGAAGGAAGGTCATTGATGAAGCAGCTGAAGATGGTTGGGCCTAGGACACTACCCTGAGGAACTCCTGCACTGGGTCATGAGGTTACAGATTGCGGTTGAGTACAATTCTGCTGCTGCTGATGGCCCCCAGTGCCTCATGATTGCTCAGCCTTGAGTTGCTAGATCTGTTCGAAATCTATCCCATTTAGCATGGTGGTTGTGCCACACAACATGATGGAGGGTATCCTCAATATGTGGACAGGAATTTGTCTCCACAAGAACTGTGCAGTGGTCACTCCTACTGATAGTGTCATGGACAGATGCATCTGCGGCTGGCAGGTTGGTGAGGATGAGATCAAGTATGTTTTTCTCTCTTGTTGGTTCCCTCACCACCTGCTGCAGATACAGTCTAGCAGCTATGTCCTTTAGGACTCGGCCAGCTCAGTCTGTGGTGGTGCCACCGAGCCATTTTTAGTGATAGATATTGAAGTCTTCCACCCAGAGTACATTCCGCGCACTTGTCACTTTCAGTGTTTCCTCGAAGTGGTATTTAACATGGAGGAGCACTGATTCATCAGCCGAGGGAGGGTGGTACATGGTAATCAGCAGGAGGTTTCCTTGCCTATGTTTGACCTGATGCCATGAGACCTCATGGGGGTCCAGAGTTCGTGTTGAGGACTCCCAAGGCATCTTACTCCTGACTGTATAACACTGTTCCACCACTTCTGCTGGGCCCCTCCTTCCAGTGGGACAGGCCATACCCAGGATGGTGATGGCGATGTCTGAGATATTGTCTGTAAGATATGATTCTGTGAGGATGACTCTGTAAGGCTGTTGCTTGGCTAGTCTGTGAGACAGCTCTCCCAATTTTGGCACTGTCTCCCAGATGTTAGTAAGGAGGACTTTGCAGGGTTGTCAGGGCTGAGTTTGCTGTTGTCGTTTCCAGTCCCTTGGTCAATGCCCAGTGGTCCATCCAGATTCATAGCAGTTCAATATAACTGACAGGCTTGCTAGGCCATTTCCAAGGTCATTTAAGACTCAACCACATTGTCTGGAGTCACACCTAGGCTAGGAAGGATGGCAGATTTCCTAAAGAAATTTATGAACCAGATGGGTTTTTAAGACAATCAACAATGGTTTCATGGTCATCATAGACTTTCAATTCCAGATTTTTATTGAATTTAAATTTCACCATCTGCCCTGGTGGGGTTTGAACCCAGGTCCCCAGAGCATTACTCTGGATTTCTTGAATTCTAGTCCAGTGACAATACTACTACACCACTGCCTCCCCCATTTACATAGTGGGATTACATGTGCTACCTTCCAATCTACAGGAACCATTCCAGAATCTATAGAATTTTGAAAGATGGCGACCAATGCATTCAATATCTCTATAACCACCTCTTTTAACAATCTGGGATGTAGTTCATCCAATCCAGGGAATTTATCAACTTTCAATTCCATTAGTTTCTCGAGTACTACTGTTTTACTAATACCAATCTCCTTCAGTTCCTCATACTCATTAGTCCCTTGTCATTCCAGTATTTTTGGAACGATTTCTGCCTCTTCCTCTGTGAAGAAAGACAAAAAGTATTTATTTAGTTTCTCTGCCATTTCCTTATTCCCCATTATAAATTCTACTGTCTGTGTAATGGACTCATTTGTCTATGCTAATCTTTTCCTTTTTGCACACCTATGGAAGCTTGTTCAGTCTGTTTTTATGTTTCTCACTATATTTTATTTTCTATGACTTCACATTCATATTCTATTTTCCCTTTCTTTATCAGTTTTTTTGGTCTTCCTTTGCTGAAATCTAAAAAGCTTCCAGTCGTCAGGCTTACTACTTTTTTTTGCCCATTTTATAAGCTTCTTTCTTTGATCTAATGCAATCTTTAACTTCTCTTGTTAGTCATTGTTGGCATCACTTTTCCTGTGTCTTCTGTGCCTTGACCTTTCCACCAACAGGAACAATTCCTTCCTATCTTCTCTGTGTAGACCCATTTTGATTTTGAACACCTCTATCAAACATCCCCTCAAACTTCGCTTTTCTAAAGAAAACAATCACAGGTTCTCCAATTAAACCTTGTAACTGAAGTCCCTCAACCCTTGAATTATTCTCAACAATCTTTTCTCCACTCACTCTGAAGGATTCACATCCTTCCTAAAGTGTTGTGCTCAGAACTGGATGCAATACTCCAGTTGAGGATGAGCCAGCATTTTAAAAAAGGTTCATCATCACCTCTTTGCTTTGGTAGTCCAAGTCTATATTTATTAAGCCCAGGATCCCACTGCATGTCATCCTCCAGTCCGAGAAACAACCATTCACCATTACTATTTCCTGTCACTCAGTCAACTTCGCATCCATGCTGCCACTCTCCCTTTCATTCCACAGGCTTCAACTTTGCTGGCAAGACTATTATGTGTTACATTATCAAACATCTTTTGGGAGCCCCTGTACAATACATTAACCACATTACCATCATCAACCCTCTCTGTTACCTTACCAAAAACTCAATTAATTTAGGTAAACATGATTTGCCTTTGACAAGGGCATGCTGACTTACTTTAATTAATCCACACTTGTCTACGTGATGGTGAATTTTGTCTCAGGTCCATGTTATTGTGTTACTGATTCCATCTTGAGTGGTCTGTGCAATTGTGTGCATGGTAGTAGCTATCACAGATGTTAACTGAACACAGCAGCATCTAAGAAAAATTGAAAGATTATGGTCAGTGCCTCCACAATTTTCTCTGATTTTCTGATAACTCCTTCATCAGTTTTTTAGCCCATCCAGTGTCTCAACCTCCTCCTCTTTCAATGTGAATTTGTCAACATCCTCTTCCTTGGTAAAGATGACGAAAGAGATAGAGAGTAAGATGAAGCAGGAAAGAGGTGTGTATGACAGATCTCAGTTTCATAATACAAGTGAGAACCAAGGAAAATAAATAAAGTTCAGAGAGAAGCTGAAAAAGGAAATAAGAGAGGCAAAGAGAGAGTATGAGGGGGCACTGACAGCTCACATAAAAGGGAATCCAAAAGTCTCCTATAAACATTTGAGTAGTAAAAGGATGATAGGACAAAGGGTTGGGATGAATAGACAGCCCATGGATATCCCTCCTTGACGGTCTGGTAGTCACTCATTCACTCTTTGCCTGCATACCCTTAAACTGAGGGACGAACACCACCAGAAATTTACTAACCACATAGCTCTCAACATTGCAGATCCACCACAGTGGCTCCAGCTGCTGCTCGAGCTCTTCCAGCTGATGACACTTTCTGCACATATGGTTGTCCAGGACACAAGTAGCATCTTGTAGTTCCCATATGGAACTACACTAGGGGACAGGGGTGCTCTAGACTGAATTGGAAATATTTTCTTTTATTTTTAATTCTGTTGACTCATAGCAGCCAAAATATTATTTCCTTAAGTTATTAAATTGACCTATTTGAGAAAAAAATAAAATGATCAGAAACAAAACTATTGTATTAAAGGACAGTAAAAAAAAACATTTGGATCCTGTTGGGTTTTCTCTCAATAAATCAGGTGTCTGATTCTTAATGAGTTTTCAATTTTTCTGGAAGAAGCTCTTGATAAATACAAACAATTAGCTTCTATCTGCTTAAAATATAGTTCAAATGTTGCCATCATAGCGATATGCACCACTTGCCCAAGTTCGGAGAGCTTAAGGAGTCAATATTTAGGCCACCCTTCCCTACGTAATTACTGGTATTCTGCTAACTAATTAGTGCTGCAAGGACCTTGCACATTCCTTGTCAGGACTACCTTACCAGTTTAGGACATTGGCTTGTTGGTTATGTGGAGACAGATTGGGCGCAGTCCAAGGCCCATTGACAGATTTATTTCTTCAGGTTCCATTTATAAGCCAGTCTGGCTGGTCAATCATCAGTAATGCCTTGGAGTATAACAGAGCTGCCTCACTCAGATTTCCATGTCTGCTCTGCAAGATTCCAATCATCCGTGATTAAACGTGTCACCTGGGAACCATCTGGGCCATAGTTCAAATAAAAGGGTTATTGCCTTGTTGAAAATATCTTTGGCAGGTCTGAACTCAATGATGATAGAATCAAGTCACTAATTGTGATTCTTTCTAAGCCTTAAAAATGAACAAACCAAATTGATCCTCCACTGCATCACAAATTTACTACAGCAAAATAAAAAATATTTGCAAAGTGAGCTATTTAGAATTGGTCATGAACTAACCATTTAATTCAGGACATCTTTACTGCTGATCCCAATTAATATCATACCCATTGTAGCTGGTACATATAATTAACAAAAATGCTTCAGTTATTTGGTAGTACAGAACTTGAGTTTTGCTGAAAAAAGAGCCAATTTTGTTGAAGCTTTTTGTCTTGCACTCATCAGGACAATTCACAAGAATACCAAATATAAAGGGAACAATAATTTATGCTATATGAGAAGAGAGTGCTGATTGGTTGGCAAGTGGACTCTGCTTGGTAGATGTATTGCCATGGAGAATGTAGCAGTTGATGATGACTGGCAGTTAACTGCCAAGCATTGTTTGAAATTTAAACCAGGCAGCTTAATTTTGATTGGCCAAGGCATTGCTCTAATGAATGAACTAGGGAACGGCTGTCACTTATTTTGTTTAGCTGAAACAGGCGCAATGTGTGTACATGTTCTTGCTGTCTGCAAAGAACAGAGGCCTGTGCATATATAAATGTAGCTTCCAAAACTCGAAAATACATCACATTGTGAGCCTGACTGACAATCTTAAATTGGTTGCTAACATAATTCTGAGGATTATTTAGCAAATGCTGTCCAATTGTGGAATCACATCTAATGTTGGGCACTGTGTTTTGGGTGCAGTCTGTACCCTACCCATTGCAAACAGTGGAAGGGACATGTTGTTTGATATGATCCACCATTCTTTAGGATATATGGCCTACATGCCTAGTATCACATTGGTACTGAAATTCATATGCCACATTGCTCATTTGTGTGATAGGCAGAACGTCTTTTTGGCTTGATGGCAGCATCCTGTTAGTGGAAAATGCCACTCGTGTCACTACTGCATAGTAGCAGAATGAAACAGCTAGCTTCACCTGTTGCTGAAATTTTTGAAATATCTTTCCCTTCCAGGTTAATCTGAGGTAGATTGGACACTTTTCAGGGCCGAAAGTGACGGCCTTAGGCCCTTTCCTGAGTTTGCATGATAAACAGCGCAAAATGGTCTGATCAGGGTAGCCATTATCCTACAGGATGCCTTTGATGTGTTTTAATTCGTCATGAAATGGTGAGCAAATGGCTCGGGTCCTATTTATGAGCTTGCCGATCAGGCCATCTCTTATAGCATGAGGAACTGTAAGCGGGTGGAGCTCCCAACCACGAACTGGCGTCCACTGAAGACACTGAATCTTTAAAAGCGCGCCTAGCAGATCTAGCACATGCATATTGCAGGATACCAAACGACCTGACTGACTTTCACATGCAACACACATGTTTTACCGTGCTATGAGGCCTTAAGACCAACCCGGACATACAAACCTAACAAAGGCACTGGAATAGCCATCCTTAACAAGCATGACTATATCAACAATGCCATTCTTAATGACGGATCCAAATTCGTTTCTACTGGACCCGCTGTGGTCTAACTTAAGGTATGTAGGCCATACATCCCAAAGACTGGAGGATCATGTCTAACAGCATGTCCCTTCCACTTATAAATAACCCTTGTGTGCTAAGAAATATACTGGCAACCAATTTAAGATTGTCAGTCGGGCTGGCAATGTGGCACATTTGCGTGTACTGTAAGTTACATATATTAATACACAGGGCCCTGTTCTTTGCAGACAGAAAGAACATGTACATACATTGTGTCTGTTTCAGCTAAACAAAATAAGTGACAACCATTCACTGGTTCATTCTCCAAGACAATCCTTTGACCAATCAGAATTAAGCTGCATGGTTTAAATTTCAACAATGCTTGGGAGTTAACTGTCAGTCACCACCAACTGATGCATTCTCCATGGCAATGCCTCTACCAATCAGAGTCCACTTGCCAATAAATCAGCACTCTCTTCTCAGTGTATAAATTACCGCTCGCTTTACATCTGCTATTCTGGTAGAATTGTACTGATGAATGCAGGATGAAAAACTTTGACAAGAACCAGTAAAACTTGGAAATGAAGGGTACCAGTAAAACTTGTCTGAACTGGGCTTGTACACCTTAAAATGGAACTCCAGTATTACTGATCTTTACTGGGATTTGAACATTTTTAACTGGTTGTTCCTTCTGTCTGGGATGAAAACTCACAAACTTGACATGCTATTGTTTGTATTGTGGGCTAGAGTGCTCATCCCATAAATACCACACATCACAAATAGTCCTTAGCACAAGTAATTTCTGTTCCTTTTTATGACATAACAGAAAGACATGTTTTATTTTTATTCTTTCATGGGTTATAGGCATCGCTGGCAAGGCTTCATACTTCAACAGCTGTTTTACTTTCTTATTTTCTGAACCGTTTCAGATTCTTCATCTTTATACCTATGATTTGAACAACAAACGTGTGAGATTCCAGACAATGTTAATAACATAGGCAAACTTAACGTACCTAAATTAGTTCAATCACACTATCACGGACTACTAACCGCATAGAAGGAAGTCATTCGGCCTGTCGTGTCTGCTTTGGTTCTCCAAAGGAGCAAATTACCTAGTTCCACTCCCCTGCCTTCTCCCATAACCCTGCACATGCTTCCCTTTTCATATAAGTCAATTCCTCTCTCAAATGCCTCGATTAAACCTGCCTCCACCACACTCTCAGGCAGTGCTTTCCAGGTCCCAACCATTCACTGCTTGCAAAGGCTTTCCCACATGACACCATTGCTTCCTTTGTCCATTATCTTAAACCTGTGCTCTCTTGTTCTCGATCCTTCGAACAATGTGAACAATTTCTCCCTATCTACTCTGTCTAGACTCCTCACTATGTTGAATACCGCTGTGTCAAATCTCCTCTCAACCTTCTCTTCTCTAAGGAAAACAATCTCAACCTCTTGAATCTATCGATATAGCAGCTATTGAGTTCCTGTTGTGAATTTTCTGTATCTGTGTAGCTGTATCTTTCATAAGGAAGAAATAGGGTTTTAGAAATAGGATCTTATAAAGGTTCATTTTAAATATCATGTGTACTGTAAACAGAGAAATAAGGAAGGTGGAGTACATTAACTCCAAATCCAAAATATTTTTCCATGTAACTGGAATTTAGAACACTGTGGAGAGATTGAAAGCTCATTGGATTTTAGCGTTCAGCAAAATAAAGTTTCATTGGGCCATTGGGTGTTATTTATTCTGAAGAAACATAAATCCACTCCTGTTATTTCAGGGATTTGGATGGTAACAACCAGCCAAGCTCCTAATAAATCATCATGGTCATTCCTGATTAAGTAAAAATGCAAGGGGGGAGGGACGTGTTTGTAAAATCCAGGGGAGGTCAGTAGAGCATGGGGAACCAAGACATCAGGGAAAACCACCCATGAATTGAAATTTTGAGTGCATGCAAACTCACTGACAGATTGCCCACCCAGACGCCAGCCTCACTGACATACTTGACTTGCTTTCGGGCCGGGAGCAGTCCAGAGAGGCTGGAAGACCAATTAAATCTGGGCCTTGTTGGGAGATAGCAGGGGTGTGGGGGAGCGGGAGTGGATCATAGCCCTAGTGGAGGTCAGGCTGGAGGCCTGGGGTAGGGAAGCATTGATCTGGGGGAATGTCGGAAGCCAGTGGAGAAGGTTGGAGCTCTGAAGATGAGGTTGGAGGCTTTTTTGGGTGGGTGGCGGGTGCGGGGCTGGGGGCTGGGGGGAGGGTGATGGAAAATTGGAGACCCGGGCTGGAGGTCAGAGGTCATGGGGAAGGTCAGTGGGGAGCTCAGAAAGGTCAGGGAGAGGTGCTTGAATGTAGAATTGCTAAAACAGGCACATTGGATCCAGCAGTAAGGGGAAAGGCATTTACTTCCTGGAAACAACATTCCTCACCTGTGTTCAGCTGTTGGGCTACCCGAAGCTCAGTAAACTTGGTTGTCTAAAGTTAAACAAAATGTTGAATGTCATAGAGGCTTATAGCCTTGTTATAATATTTAAAGAGCCAACACCCCTCCTTGCAGCAGGTTAGTCACCAGAAAATTAAAACCAGAAGTGAATGGATTGGAAGCATGCTGATATTGAGATTCAGATTTTTAACACTTCTATTGACCCAAACCTGTGGGGTCAAAATTTCCACCAGTGGTTCATATAAAAGCTGTCTTTAGGGGGAAGAAGCAGAGGTCTGGGATAAGTGTATTCATGACCCTAACAATAAAAGTGTGCAGAGGTGCTGAAATGCCTTTAGTTGACTAGGTTGTCTTGCTGTTGAGAACATGAGGTGGTGACACAAGTCTTGGTGTATTTGATGATATTATCTAATGACATCTACCTGTGGAATTACAGTGGTTGCCCCGAGGGAAGAGGCATTCTTTCTCTCTCTGTTCGTGGACATGAGAAAGCTATCTGATGTATGCAATTGAGTATACTTTAATTTCAGCAATGTCTCAGAACGGGTGGGTAGGGATTGGGATTGCCTGTACCTTGTGGTTGTTTGTTCGGCTTACACAGAGAACAGGATGCACTTAGCTCCTGTGGCTGCTATGCTGGAAGGCTTTGTAGCAACTTGATACAGCTGTGTGGCTTGCATGATTCAGAGTCGACCACATTGCTGTGGATCTGGAGTCACATGTAGGCCGGACTGTTAGGATGGCCGATTTCCATCCCTAAAGGAGAGAAATATAATAACAAAATTGGAATAAAATAAATGAATAGCCAAATTAGACGAAAATCTCTATCCAAGTATTCATGAATTGATTTCCTCAACAGACCTTATTTTCTGTTTTTATCTCCTAATTACAGCATTTGGATATTTGTCACTTTTTATTTTTAGGAAACTATACAAATCATGAAGCTGTAGAATTGCCATGAGAGGTAATGAGAGTTCTTTTTCTCTGCTCGCTTTTAAAGCAAGGCAAGTGTACACATTCCTGAAGCAGACCTTCAGTTGTAAGTAAGATGTAATAATGGTACTTGTGATGGAAGCCGTGTTTTGTGGTGCCTTGAAGAAGAAAGTGTATATTTTGTATTCTTTGTATGTGATCTGAGCCATTTTGGCATTATCAGGTTTTCACTGTCGGCTTGGGTGCGCAGAGTTGGGACAGTTCCCGTCTTCGCAAGCGCGACCTTTAAAAATGACAGCCCAGATGTTGAATTTATGGTCTGTGGGTGTGGGCTAGAATAGGAATTGGGTCAGGTGACACTGAAAGAAGTGAAAATGCTGCCGGGAGTGGAAATGGGCTGGGTGGAAGGCTTGCGTCAGGGCTCTGGCACTGAGTCCAAAATTAAAAAAAAGATTCAAACATAAAACAACCCTCCAGCACTCACCACTTGCCTGCCCGCACCCCTCTCACACACATTCCTGATACCCCACCCATGCTGACACATGCCACTTCATGCCCTGTACCTACCCCATGGCCCTTTATAGCCCCTATGCCAACATATACCCCTGTATCTACCCCATGTCTCATCATAGCTTCCATGCCAGCCTATGCCCCATGACACTTTATAGATCTTAATGTCAACTTAGTGCCAACTGTGCCAACCTATGCCTCCACTCACCATCCTTTGCCCTTCCACATACCGTGCCAACTCACCTAGGATCCACCATGAGAAGACCTCAGGACCCATTCAGAGATGAGGTAAAGTTCTACAAATTGAGAAGTAGTTCATTGGTTGTAAAGTACTTTGAAGCACCCTGAGGTTGTGAAAGATGTCATCTAAAGTTAAGTCTTTCTTTTTTACTTTCTTCTCTGCCATTTCTCCACAATGGTTGAGCATCAAATTTTATTGGTAAGAACTAACAGTGTGTGAGTGAAACAATTGCAGAGTAAACTTCTGTGTTTTGTTTTAATTGCTACGTTATAAGTAATAATGCCCTTCTGTCTATTAAAGTACATTAGTGGTATTTAATTCCAGAAGCAATTTAGCAGTGTAAACAAAAATAAATGCCTACTGAATTAAGGCAACTCATGGAATCGTTGACATACGGAAAAACATTCACTGACTGCACTGTGAATGTTTAAAGTGCTTCCACTAAATGTCTGAGTGCTTTTTGAGTGCAGGTGTAAAATAGGTGGAATTAGTATGATTAATAATCAGCTGGAAAATATATTCATAATAAGTACACAGATTAAGCTGGAACACAGAGAGCAACTTAAACTCCCAGCATTATTCTTCCACCAATTGGAACATGATGAACACAGAATAAGTGGCATATGCCACATTTACTCATTAAAGATAACCTAAGGCATGAGAAGGCCGCATAACTTACGTGAAGCTTTTCTACTTTTGAGTTACCCACTATTATGATAAAGAATCAAGGCTTTTTCTTTCATTTTAGGGAGGATTCCAAGTCTCCTGTTTAATGGTATCATAATCACCAGCACATTTATTAAGGCCGGCAGAATCTAAGATGATAAAACAGCCTTTGAACTACCTCCTAACATCTATTACTTCATATGATGTGTGCTCAATTTACAATATACATATTTACATCTGGGAATGAATTTTTTAACCCTACTTTTGTCTGTCACTTTTTTTTCAGAGTTATGTGGGTGTAGCAGAAAGAAATTTGATTCATGACATATAAGTAAGGCATCTTGGCAGGAACTGGTGATATTGGACCTATTATTCCCAAAGCTCTCTGCTGCTATCACTTTTCTCACTTCATATATAGGCCTGATATAGTCTAATTGGTAGATTGAGTGTTATCATTAATCAAGAACTCCATTGTCATTTTATCATGTGACTACCAGAATGGTAGAAGGCAAACTAGATGAACTGCAGTGTTTTTTTATATAAGAAGATAAAAATATGAAAATAGGAGCAGGAGAACAACATATGGCTGGTCAAGCCTGCTCCGTCATTCAATATGATTATGGCTGATTTGATCAACTCCATTTTCCAGCCTGCTCCACATGTCCCTTGATTCACTGAGACACCAAAATTCTGTCCATTTCAGTTTTAATTCAAATTTATATTCAATGATGGTGCATCCACAGCCTTCTGGGATAAAGATTTCCAAACAATTACAACCCTTTGGGTAAAGAAATTTCTCCTCATCCTCCCAATCCTAAATGGTCTTAGTATGTGCCTTGTCAAGCCCCTTCATAATCTTGAGTGTTTCACTGAGATCACCGCTCATTCTTCTAAACACAAGAGGATATAGGCCAAATTTACCCGGCCTCTCATCATAGGACAACCCTCTCATCACAGGGACCAGAACCTTTGCTGTACTGCCTCCAAAGCAAGTATATCCTTCCTTAAATATGGAAAACAAAACTGAAAACAGTAATCCAAGTGTCTCATCAAAGCGCTGTCCAATTTCAGCAAGACTTCTTAATTCTTTTATTCCAATCCTTTTGCAATTAAGGCCAATATGCCATTTGATTTTTTTTATTGCTTGCTGTACCTGTGTAGTGATTGTAGGTAAAATCAGTCCTATTATTTCAGGGGTCACGTGATGTACTGACGAATCAGCCCTAAGCGCAGGTAACCTTAGGGGTGGAGCTTTCTAGTCTTGGACCTGGCACAAGCTTCTTCCAGAGCTCTGTAAATAAAGTTAACTGTTTCAAGTAAGAAACCTGTCTGGTACACCAAGTTTATTATAATTGGCAACGAGAAAGGGATAGCTCCGACGCTGGGCCTCGCCTCTTGAATGTGAGTACATGAAATCTTAAGGAGAGAAAGAAAACTATACTCACCAGTCATGCCACTCTTCAGCAGAATCGGCCCGTATGACTCGGCCATGGAAGACTTGAGCCAGTACATACAGTGTCTAGGTTTGTATTTTGCGGCGAATGAAAATAACAGCGGAGGAGAAGCAGAAAGCAATTGTTTTAAGTGTCTGCGGGAGCAAGAAATATAACCTTATCTGTAGTCTGATGGCGCTGAATGCACACAATTCTAAATCTTTTAATGAACTGGTAGACTTTGTGAAGACAAATTTTCAGCTGAAGCAGAGGTGATTGTGCAAAGATTTAAGTTTGATTCCAGAGTAAGGGTCCTGGGTGAGTTAATGGCAATGTATATCGCGAAGTTAAAACAACTGACTGAGCACTGCGACTTCAGAGATACTCTCAATGACATGTTGGGAGATTGTTTGGTTTGCAGAGTACATGACGAGGCCTTTCAGTGCCATTTACTTGCAAAAGTTAGTATTGATCTGAAGCACGCCATGGAAATGGCACCAGCATTAGAGAGTGCTGAGAGGGACTTGCAGGCTTTACAGAGTGTGCAATATGGTGCCGCTCTTCAGTTGGGGTGGGAACCTACTGCCAGGAGTGGCGCGAAAACCAGAGAGTAAGCTGGGAAGAGGGAAACAGCCTCTACTACACAAAAAATGAAAAGAAACACGAGAAGCATCTCACCAGCGATTCAGAAATTAATTTGTTACCGATGTGGCGGCAACCATGTATCAGAAACCTGCAGACTTAAAAAGGCAGAATGCCACTACCGCCATAATAAAGGGCACATTATAAAAAAATGCAGGGTGAAATCAAGACAGCCAATCAGACAACAGACCAAGATGATTGAAGTGCACAATACAAATGAACCAGAAGCTGCTGATACTGATATCTATTCCCTATATAATGTCAAAGCAGTGAAAACTGAACAAGTCACCATCACCCATAAAGTGAATGGGAAACCTCTAGTCATGGATGCTGACACAGGAGCATTGACCACAGTGGTAGGACAGCACACATTTAAATACCTAAGTGAAGGTACCCAACCACTAAATCTGGATCAAACCACGGTTCAGCTGAAGATGTACATTGGAGAGGCAATATGGGTAAACGGCATCACCACTGTACCTGTATCCTACAGACAACAGACAGCCCAATTTCCAGTAACCATTGTAACAGGTGAAGGACCGCAACTGGTTAAAAGAAATTAAGCTCAACTGGTTAGAAATTTTTCAGGTTAGAAATTTTTCAGGTTAGAGCAGGAGGAATTCCTGAGCTGTTAAAGAAGTATGATAGCATATTCCATGAGGAATTGGGAAAGATAAAAGAAGTACAAGCAAAAATATATGTAAATTCGGAGGCAACACCCTTTTTTTTAAGGCCAGATAAGTGCCTTATGCCCTAAAGGAGAAGATGGACACAGAATTGTGCCCCTTAGAGAAGCTAGGCATCATCCAGCCAGTCCAGTTTTTGGAATAGGTAGTGCCCATAGTCCCTGTGATGAAACCAGATCAAACTATTTACATTTGCGGAGATGACAAATTAACTGTGGACAAGGCTGCAAAATTAGATAATTATCCTATCCTGAGGATTGAAGATCTTGCTAAGCTTTCTGGGGGAAAATCCTACACCAAACTGGACATGAGCCATGCATACCAACAGCTAGAGCTGGACAGCGCATCTAGAGGGTATGTAACCAGTAACACTGCACGAGGGCCTGTATCAATATTCATGCCAATCCTTTGGTGTATCCTTTGCCTGTACAATTTGCCAAAGAGCCATGGAAAGCTAACTACAAGGAATTCCCCAAGTTGCAGTGTACCTGGATGATGCCCTGATCACAGGATCAATGGAAGCCGAACATTTGGCTAAACTAGAAGAGGTTTTTAAGGAGGTCTTTGGAAGCTGATGTACGATTGAAGAAAGAAAAAAGTACTTTCCAAGCGACTGAAGTCACTTACTTGTGTCATCGAGTGGATGCCCAGTAGACGAGAAAGTTAGGGCTATCAAGGAGGTGCCCTCTCCTAACAGCGTCATTGAGCTCAAGTCTTTTTTGGGCATGGTAAATTATTATGACCATTTCTTGTCAAATTTGTCAACAGTGTTAGCCCCTTTACAATTATTGAAAAAGAACCATTGATTGTCATGGAAGGTGCAACAAGAAGAAACCATCGTAAAAGTCTAGAAGCTATTACACTCATCATGTCCACTAGTACATTATGACTCATCAAAAGAATTAATATTAACCCATGATGCATCTCTCTATGGTGTGGGAGCAGTGTTGTCACGCAGGATGGAGGATGGTTCAAAAAGGCCAATAGCATATGTCTCTAGCTGCCGAGAAGGGTTCCTCACAAGTTGGAAAAGAAGATTTGTCCATAATATTTGGAGTAACGAAATTCCATCAATATCTGCATGGTCGGTATTTCACCATAATGTCAGATCATAAGCCACTAATGGGATCAAGAGTCATCCCCCATCACAAGGAAGAGAACTGCTCTTGACAGAGATTCACAGTGTGCATCCTGGCATTTCGAAGATTAAGGTGCTTGCGCGTAGCTATGTTTGGTGGCCAGGTATAGACAGTGATATGGAAAATATGGTTAAACACTGTCTCCAGCGTCAGCCACAACAGAAGTTGCCCATTTTAACTCTACTGTACTTGTGGGAGTGGCCTGGTTGGCCCTGGGTTAGACTACATATAGACTATGTAGGTCCATTTTTAGGCACCAAGATTTTATTGATCATTGACATGCGTTCTAAATGGTTGGATGTGTATAAGGTTAGATCACTGACAACTTGTGCAACTAATGAAAAGCTGCGATAATGTTTTAGCATATATGGCTTATCAGAAGACATTGTTTTGGATAATGGTACTGCCTTCATTAGTTAGGAATTCCAGAGTACATGAGTTCAAATGGGATTAAACATATTAAAACAGCACCATATCATCCATCATCGGATGGATTAGGAGAAAGAGCAGTGCAAAATTCAAGTCAGGAATGAACAAGTTATCCAAAGGAATGTTAGAAACATGAATTTCATGAATTCGTCTCAACTATCGCATGAATCCTTATGCAGCTATGGGTTCAACACTGTCTGAATTACTGATGAAACGCTACCTTCATACAAGGTCGAGTCTGGTGTTTCCAAACTTAGAGAGGAAGGTAGCGAAGAATCAGAGTCATCAGAAAGTGAATCATGATCTTCATAGCAAAGCTCGAAAATTTACTGTGGGAGAGACAGTTTTTGTGTGAAATTTTGGAACTGGATCTAAATGCATTCAGGTTTAATTCTCTCTGAAACTGGACCTTTGTCAACTCCATGACGTTTACCTTGTGTATTAACCTTTTGTGTGGCATCTTATTGAATGCCTTTTGGAAATCCAGATATACTACATTTACTGATTCTATCCTACTAATTACATACTCAAAAAACTCTAATAAATATGTCAAACAGGATTTCCCTTTTGCAAAACCTTGTTGCCTTGTTCTACCCATACCATGTTTTTCTAAGTGAATTTTTGGTGGTCCATTCCCTTAATAATAATGACTATTGTCAGGCTAACTGGACATAGTTCCCTGTTTTCCCTCTCTCCTTTCTTGAATGGAAGTGTTACATTTGCTAACTTCCAATCTGCTGGGACCATCCCAGAATCTAGGAAGTTTTGGAAAAATATAGACAGAGCATCCACTATCTTTTTAGCTATATCTTTTAGAATCTAGAATGTGGGCCAGGTCCTGGTGATTTCTCATATTTTAGTCCCTTGAGTTTCTCCAGTACTTTTTCCCTGCTGATATTAATTACCTCATTTTCCTCACTCTTCTCAGTCCCTCGGCTACCCTCTGTTTCTGGTATGTGTCTTTTACTGTGAAGACAGACATAAAATATTTGTTCAGTGTCTCTGCCACTTCTTCAAAACCAAAGATAATTTCTCCTGTCTCTGCTTCTAAGGGACCAATATTAGTTTGGCTACTCTCTTCCCTTTATGTGCTTGTAATAGTTCATAAAATCTTTTTTATACTCATAGCTAGTTTACTTTGATATTCTATTTTTTTTGCACTTTATCAACTTTTTGCTGGTTTCAAATACACTCACAATCCTCAGACTTACTACTATTATTACAATATCAGAAGCCTCTTTTTTACCTCCTTAGTGAGTCTTTCTCGTTGAGTTTTTGTTTTTCAGCACAATGTATTTTTGTTGAACATTTTGAATTGTTTACTTAAATTTTTCCCACTGTTTATTTGCCGCCATACCTTTTAATCCATTTCCCCAAGGAACATTAGCCAACCTTCCCTTCATACCGGCTTTGTTTAAGTTTAAGATTCTTGGTTGTGATTGGATTATGTCTTTTCAAACATAACGTGGAATTCAGTGGTATTATAATCACTATTTCCAAGTCTTTTACTATATGACTAATTAGCCCTGCCTCATTTCACACTACCAAATCTCAAAAGCTTTATTCCTAATTGGTTCCACAACATATTGTTCCAGGAAACTGTTATGAAAGCTTTCTACAAACTCATCTATCAGACCACCTTTGCCAATTTGATTGGTCCAGTCTATATAAAGATTAAAGTCACCCACAAGCACTACATTGCCTTTGTTACAAGCTCCAAAAATCGTTTTTCTAATACTCTGTCCAATGGTATAACTACTACTATAAACTATTCCCACTAATGGTTTCTGACCCTTGCTACTCCTAATCTCCACCTGTATTGGTTCTGCTTCCTCATTTTCTGAGCCAAGATTTTTCTCACTAATGCCCTTATATCATCTTTTACTATCAGGGTTAGCCCTCCTACGTTTCTATTCTGCCTGTCTTTCCAAAACGTTGTGTACCATGGAATATTTATTTCTCAACCTTCGTTACCTTGTAACCACGTCTCTGTAATGGTGATTAAATGTAAACCATTTATCTCTATTTGTGCCACTAGTTCATCTATCTTGTTAAGGATGCTCCATGCATTCAGGTAAAGAATTGGGAAGAGAAATGAAAAAGCTTGAATTCTAAAGAGAGGAGAAAGAAAGAGTAAAAGAAAGGGAAATGCAATTATTTGAACTTGAATTCCAAAAGAACAGGGTAACCTTGCATCTCAAAGAGAAAGAGAAAAAGAGAAACTGGAGCAAGACAGACTAGCAAGGAAAGTTGAACTCAGCAGAGAAAAAGCTTAGATTATACAAACAAGCGGTAGCAGGAAAACTTAAAGATTATTCAGGTTTAAATCCTGGTTTGATTCGGTAAGGAATATTTGCCAATGCCTAAATTCAATGAGGAAGGAGTTGAAATGTATTTCATGCCATTTAATAAAATTGCTATGAAGTTGCAATGGCTGCAAGAAAGTTGAGCAGTTTTACTGCAAAGTGTGTTCGTGGGGAAATTTCAGATATACTATCTAATGATTATTATGCAGTGAAGAATGCTGTTCTCAATGCATGTGAGCTAGTGCCAGAAGCTTACAGGCAAAAGTTTAGAAGTCTAAGGAAGAAACAAAATCAAGCATTGTAGAATTTGCTAGAAAAATGAAATGATATTTGATAGGTGATATAGGCAATGAATATTGAACAGGATTTTGAAAACCTTGGAGAGATAGTTCTAATGGAAGAATGTACAAAACAGTGCACCTTTAGGAATAAGGTCCCACCTAGAAGACCATAAAGTTACTAAGAAAAGGGCAACTTGCTGATGATTACAAGTTACAAGAATTACAAGAATCCTCTGGAGGATTCAGACCGTGTGGACCCTTCCAGGTATCACACAACCTCTTGTAACCCTGGTAATGGGCATTGTGGTCTCCGCTGGACACACTCCTCTCAGGAGGAAGAGAGGGGCAGAAGGGAGAGGAGGCCAGGTGTCCTAATGCAGCTTCCAGGGGAGGGACCTGTGGGAGGAGAGGCACAGACACAAGGGGCACAGGGCCAGCAGGAAGTCCAAGGTGAATGAGGCCACAGAAGACGCCACTATCCTATTAGCAGGGTTTACAGGTGGTGATGCAGCTATCTCAATATGCCTGAGGTGCAATGCTGAAGGAAGCTCTGTCTCTCAAGGGAGGCCATAACCTCCATTTGTCAGATGAGTGGGCCTGAGATCAGCTCTGGCTGTGTGGGTGGACACCCCATGCCAGTGTCTCTGAAGGTTACAGCGGCCCTCAACTTCTATGCATCTGGCACTTTCCAGGGGTCGGGAGACCAGTGTGGATTGTCCCAATCGGCTGTCCACAGTTGCATGAACTGGTGACAGAAGCTCTATTCAGATGGTACTGATCTTTATTTTTTATCATACAGACGAGGCCAGCCAGGCTGAGTGAGCCAGGGGCTTTGCAGTGATTGCTGGGTTCCCTCACGTCCAGGGTGCCATCGACTGCACACATGTGGCCATCAAGGCACCAATGGGAACATGCAGATAGTGTTTGACCACAGGATGCAGATTCTGCAAGTCTGTGCAAGGTACTCTGGCAGCTCGCATGATATGTACATCCTGAGACACTCCCAAGTGCCAAGGCTATTCAGTGCTCCAGCCCAACTGGATGGATGGCTGCTGGTTGACAAGGGCTATGCATTGAAAAGGTGGCTTATGACATCTTTTCTCACCCAAGAACAGAGGTAGAGCAGCATTACAATACGAGTCATGCCTCCACAAGGACGGTGGTACAGAGCACCATAGATCTTCTCAAGATGCACTTCCAATGCCTGGACCGTTCAGGGGGTGCACTACAATATCCCCCAGAGTGAATGTCACTGATAGTGGTTGCATGCTGCGCTCTCCACAATCTGGCACTGACAAGGGGGACCCACTGGAGGAAGAAGATATTGACACAACTGCACAGGCCACAGATGATGAGTCCAATAGTGAGTCAGAAGAGGAGCACAGTGAGTAGAATGCTGAGGGCATGGAGTCAGACCTCAGTAACCTTCAGGGAGGGAGAGATACCAGGGACAGCTTGATCCGACGCTCCTTCAGCCAGGCTGCCAAATATCTGCTTCCACCTCATGTCAGGGCTGCCGCCTCCATCGTGGATGTCACATTGAATGCATAATGACATTATCATTGACAACTCATCGACACCAACACCCATCTAGGACCCTCCACCCCTGCCTGTCCCTCCGTCCCCACCCTTTCTTCCAATCCCAACCCCAGCCGTGTATTCACTATACCCCCTGACCTTCCCCTCTCCGATGCTGAACGTTCAGTGCTCAGCAAAGGACTTAGTTTCATACCCTTACGCCCTCACCTCAATGAATTTCGGGCTCGGCATGATGCTGAACTCTTCTTCCGCCGTCTTCGTCTCCGGACTCACTTCTTTGGGCAGGAGTCCTCTCCCAGTTCAACGGATCCCTTTACCCATCTCCAATATTCTCCCTCCACCTGGACCCCTCCCTCTGGATTCTTACCTTCTCTTGATCATTTCATTGAGAACTGTCGGTGCGACATTAGTCGTCTCAATTTCTCTGCTCCTCTCACCCATTCTAACCTGCCTCTCGCTGAACTTACTGCACTCCATTCTCTCAGGTCCAACCCTGACATTGTCATCAAACCCGCTGACAAGGGTGGTGCTGTTGTTGTCTGGCGCACTGACCTCTAACTCGCGGAGGCTGAGCGTCAACTCGCAGACACTTCCTCCTACCTCTCCCTGGACCGTGACCCCACCACTGAACATCAAGCCATTGTTTCCAGGACTGTCACTGACCTCATCTCCTCTGGGGATCTCCCTCCCACAGCTTCCAACCTGATAGTCGCCCAACCTCGCACGGCCCGCTTCTATCTCCTACCCAAAATCCACAAACAGAACTGCCCCGGTAGACCGATCATCTCAGCTTGCTCCTGCCCCACAGAACTCATTTCTCGTTATCTTGACTCCCTTCTCTCTCCCCTTGTCCAGTCCCTTCCCACCTGCATCCGTGATTCCTCTGACACCTTACGTCACATCAACAGTTTCCAGTTCCCTGGCCCCAACCGCTTCCTCTTCACCATGGACGTCCAATCCCTCTACACCTCCATCCCCCACCAGGATGGTCTGAGGGCCCATAGCTTCTTCCTCGAACAGAGGCCCGAACAATCCCCATCCACCACTACTCTCCTCCGTCTGGCTGAACTTGTTCTCACGCTGAACAATTTCTCCTTCAACTCCTCTCACTTCCTCCAAATAAAAGGTGTGGCTATGGGTACCCGCATGGGCCCCAGCTATGCCTGTCTCTTTATGGGGTATGTGGAACATTCCTTGTTTCAGTCCTACTCCGGCCCCCTTCCACAACTCTTTCTCTGGTACATCGATGATTACGTCGGTGCCGCTTCATGCTCTCGGCGGGACTTGGAAAAATTTATTAATTTTGCTTCCAATCTCCACCCCTCCATCATTTTCACGTGGTCCATCTCTGACACTTCCCTTCCCTTCCTTGACCTCTCTGTCACAATCTCTGGTGATAGACTGTCCACCAATATCCATTACAAACCCATCGACTCCCACAGCTATCTCGACTACAGCTCCTCACACCCCGCTTCCTGTAAGGACTCCATCCCATTCTGTCAGTTCCTTTGCCTCCGTCACATCTGTTCCGATGATGCTACCTTCAAAAACAGTTCCTCTGACATGTCCTCCTTCTTCCTTAACCGAGGTTTTCCACCCACGGTCGTTGACAGGGCCCTCAACAGTGTCCAGACCATCTCCCGCGCATCCGCCCTCACGCCTTCTCCTCCCTCCCAGAAACATGATAGGGTCCCCCTTGTCCTCACTTATCACCCCACCAGCCTCTGCATTCAAAGGATCATCCTCCGCCAACTCCAGCATGATGCCACCACCAAACACATCTTCCCTTCACCCCCCCCATCGGCATTCCATAGGGATCGCTCCCTCCAGGACACCCTGGTCCACTCCTCCATCACCCCCTACTCCTCAACCTCCTCCTATGGCACAACCCCATGCCCACGCAAAAGATGCAACACCTGCCCCTTCACTTCCTCTCTCCTCACCGTCCAAGGATCCAAACACTCCTTTCAAGTGAAGAAGCATTTCACTTGCATTTCCCCCAACTTAGTCTACTGCATTCGTTGCTCCCAATGCGGTCTCCTCTACACTGGAGAGACCAAACGTAAACTGGGCGACCGCTTTGCAGAACACCTGCGGTCCATCCGAAAGAATGACCCAAACCTCCCTGTCGCTTGCCATTTTAACACTCCACCCTGCTCTCTTGCCCACATGTCTGTCCTTGGCTTGCTGCATTGTTCCAGTGAAGCCTAACGCAAACTGGAGGAACAACACCTCATCTTCCGACTAGGCACTTTACAGCCTTCCAGACTGAATATTGAATTCAACAACTTTAGGTTGTGAGCTCCCTCCCCCATCCCCACCCCTTTTCTGTTTCCCCCTTCCTTTTTTTTCCAATAAATTATAAAGATTTTCCTTTTCCCACCTATTTCCATTATTTAAAAAAAAAACACCCCCACTAGAGCTATACCTTGAGTGCCCTATCATCCATTCTTAATTAGCACATTTGTTTAGATAACATCACCAACTTTAACTTTAACACCTATGTGTTCTTTTGTACTATTGTTGTTGACATCTTTTGATGATCTGCTTCTATCACTGCTTGTTTGTCCCTACAACCACACCCCCCCCTCCAACTCTCTCTCTCTCTCTCTCCGCCCCCCACACACACACCTTAAACCAGCTTATATTTCAACTCTTTCTTGGACTCGAACTCAAGTTCTGTCGAAGGGTCATGAGGACTCGAAACGTCAACTCTTTTCTTCTCTGCCGATGCTGCCAGACCTGCTGAGTTTTTCCAGGTAATTCTGTTTTTGTTTTTGTTTTATGACATTATCATTACTGGTGTTGATGCCCACACCAGAAGACATATAAAACAAACATAAATGAACAGAAAATCAACCGTGAACCATCCCTCTTATGCTCAGAGCACTACATCTTGGTGCACCCCCCACCCCCGACAACCTCAATGGTACCGCCATTGGAGACAGCCTGTTGACTCTGGTGTCTTGTTGGCCTTGATGAGCTTGGTGGTCGTCCTCTGACCAATTGGAGCCTCTGCTGACCCCAGCTGGGAGGGAGTGGCCAGTGCTATGGCTGGCATCTCCCCAGTCACCGCAGTTTCATCAGATGCCACTGGCAGAGTGGTGGAGCAGTTGCTGCCTTCATCCAGAGTGCCCTGAGAGGAGCCCGCAGAGACAGGCAGTTCTTGCGCCAACTTGAGGTCATTCGGGACCTCCCTGCTCACCATTGAAGGATGGGTACCTAGCTGGGATACTGGGTGCTTCATCCATCTCGCACATTGGCACTGACGACTTGAGGTCATTTCCTGTGTGAGAGCTTGCAGGTCTGAGCCAAGCTCAGGAACACCTGATTCTGTTCATGGAGCTGCATCTCCATGAGAGTCGCCACTCTCTCAATGGAAGAGGCATTACTCTTGGTCATGAGGGTCAATGCAGTGCTTCATGTTCCGCATGAACTCCTCCACAACAGAAACCATGGTACGCAGACCCTCATGGACCTCTGCCAGATCCTCCTACACATCCCACTGGGCATCCAACATCTGCTGCCTAATGGACCACTCCAGAGGCTCATCATCTGCCTTTGACTCAGCATTGTCCTGATTCCCAGCAATCCTCCAACTGCAGGCACCTTGGGCACTGTCTGCCTCTGCTTGCACCTTAAGCAAGTGTGAAGTGCCCTCTCTGATGTGCACCAACATTCTAGCCACATATCTAATGCCCACTAAGGTGTTGGCATCTATGTTGGTGACTGGTTCAGATGGCAGATGTGATGCAGGTGCAGATGAAGCCCGGTGGTCCTCCGGAGTCAGGGGGTGGTCTTTCAGGGTCCAGAGAGCGAGTGGGTGCTGGTGAATCTAAGGGAGAACAAGAATTTGTCAATAGTTAAAGTCATTACACTGTCACTGTGCATGCCAGGCGCCCTGGTGAGACAATGGAGGACTGCATCACAGTCCCATTGTCTTTCAATGATCAATGGGGGCTCCAGGTTTGAGACTTCCATCAATGAAGAGACTACATTAGAATGGTTGCACAATCTGAAACTCTCACCTCTATGCTCTGCTCTCTTACATTCATCTGGCACCCCTGGCTCTCCACGCCTGGTTGCACTAGGAGAGTGCTGGCTCTCTCGGTCTAGGGACCTTGCTCAAACCTGGTCAACAGCAGCATGTTGGGTGGGCCTCTGCCTGTACGTGCCCTCTCTGATTGGTTATGGCTCATCTTCTGCTGAAAGGACAGAGGAGCATTAATTAATCCCCGCGAGTGGCCACCTGACCTGCCCTCCAGCCTGGAGTCTCCAGCTGCACTTGACTCCATTACTTGAATGGTTGCAGGCGCAGAAGAGACGTTCTTCTATCGCAGCCTTCAAGGGCTGTGCCATTTTTTAACCACCAGCCGGGTTGCCATTGGATCCGATGGCCGACAGACCCCTGCCTGGCCCTTCCCGACTGGTGGGGAGCTACGTTTCACACTGGGCTTGCTTTAGTTGGCCCGCCAGCGTGATACCGTGTTCAACCGTGGCCAATCGCGGCCGGCGGCCATTTTACTGGCCGATCCTGGGCCCGTCAACCATGCCTGCCAACCGACCCCACCCGCCGAACTGAAAATTCTGCCCCCACTGTTGGAAATTCGAATCCAGCACTGTCGCATTTGTTGGAGGGCATTGCAGGACTTCAGAAAATACTGTATCAGTATGGGGAGCTTGTGACAAACTGATAGCTGCACAAGTCTTTACTGTTGGAATAGATTAAGAGCTTAGAAGGCTCTTAAAAAATTGTGCTCTAGGTATTATGAGCAGGTGAGAAGTGGTGAACTGTCTGCCCCCATTAAACCTCCTTGATTGGTCACAACAAAAGGTTTGAGTTTCTGTTGTTCATGAGGATATGCCTTTTCCCAATCAGAATGTGTTTAACTATTTAAGCTGTGAGCAATAATGAGCCAATCCAACAAGGTTTTCTTGAGTAAAAGAAACAGCAAATTTATTAACCGCTAAGCCTGAGAAAAATAATAAAACATGACATCAAGCATTCAGCCAACATGCAATCATATGCAGGTTAAGGAGACTTCCCTCCAGAAACAAAAACATGTTGATAAGGGGTACTAATGAGGTTGTTTAACTGCTCCACTGCATAAAAAGTTAATTTAAAACATAATTTATTTTCTGGTATTGTAGTTGTGCAGATTGTGTCTAATTTCCTTATTCAAGGTGTTGATTTTATATTAGGACATGGCCTGGCTAGAGACAAGGTGTTGTCATCTGCAGTAGCTCCAGGAAAGACCAGTGAAGTTGTTAAAGATGAAAATGTACACGAAGAAGAAAGTGATGTACAAAAATGCATGGCTTTCTGTAATCCTGCTGTGGAAACTACTGTTTCAACTAAAGATGTGCCCAAAGAGTCAAAAGCTCAGACTGCTGATTTTAAAGGGACATTGGAACATTAGACTGACAACAAAGGATTAAGAGCAGCTTCACCAATTGAAGCTAGCCAAATTAAACCTTCAGGCAGAGCCTAAGCAACAGGAGTAAAAACAGATAGCAGCAGTACTCCAAGCTAATGATGAAACAAAGACAAGTGTTGCTTTGAAACCAAAAGGCTCAGCTCTAACCCATAATGATATGATGGAGCTACAAGGAAGGATTCATAAATTCATTAATTAAAACTTCAAAATGATGAAACCGTTGCTCTTGTGAAAAAAAAAGGAAGTGGACAAAGCTTGTGCTGAGTGGGAGAAAAAAAGACTTTAAATGAATTTGTGATCCGACTAGAAACCAGTATCAAGATTTTTTGTCTTATCGTTGATGTAACCCTAACAAGGTTCTTAAGGAAGCTAAGGAGGACTTTACTTGGTAAAAGAATTTACTGCTTACACGGAAAGAGGCAGTATTAAATCTGCAACTTCTGGAAAAGAACACAAAATTTAAATCAATGGGTGGACTCTTAGGACAGTGGGATTTTACAGTCTCGCTGAAGTCAATGGAGTTTAGAATGGCTTGCCGCATTTTATGGCTCTGTCTATGCCATGATGAGGCTGAAAAATTCCGGCCATGGAAACAAATGTAAAGATACAAGTAATCCTGAATTTAAACAGGGAAAGGATCATTCAGATGCTTGGCTGGTCGAGACTTTCTTTACAGACTCGGACATTAACAAACCTGCAACCATGGAAAGAGATGGGGCTCAGGACTAAAAACTTGAACAGGGCGGTCCAAAGACCGTGTTAAGGAGTCAACACCCTGATGACAATGTGGTGTTTGGGTTTAAAGAGGAACAATGAGAATTACTGAATCTAAAAGTTGAGAAGCATTATGATAAGAGAATTTCTTCTGGGTTTATGATTCAATCCTGAAAGCCCAAGAGATTATCAGAAATCAGGAATGTTCTTCTTGACAAAGTTAACCAAACCAAACTGAGTAGACAATATTCTAACACAGGACACAGTAAGCTGTAAAACTACTTGAAATTAGAAAGGAGATTTGCTACAATGGGTGATAGAAAGTGAAGCCATCAATAGTAAGGTAAACTACTGTTCGAAAGAGAGTTGGAATTCCAAGAACGCCTTCAGACTGATCTTTAAATCCTAATTGTCTCATGAGATTGGGGGTGACAGTTTAAGTCTTATAACGTCGCCAGAGACGAACTGTTCAATGTGAAATGTGACAACAAGGGAAAGAATATAACTTGCAATGTGTGTAGTAAGTTAGTTTAGAGAGGAGGTGTTACAAATGTGTGGCATCAAGGAGCCCTAGCAAAACTGGATTCAATGGGAATCAGGGGGAAGACTCTACTGGTTGGACTCATACCTAGCATAAAGGAAGATGGTTGTGGTTATTGAAGGTCAGTCATCTTAGCTTCAGGACATCACTGCAGGAGTTCCTCAGGGCAGTGTCCTCGGCCCAACAATCTTCAGCTGCTTCACCAATGACCTTAATTCCATCATAAGGTCAGAAATGGGGATGTTCACCGATGATTGCACAATGTTCAGCAGCATTTGTGACTCCTCAGATACTGAAGCAGTCCATGTCCAAACACAGCAAGACCTGGACAATATCCAGGCTTGGGCTGACAAGTGGCAAGTAACATTCACACCATACAAATGTCAGGCAAAGACTATCTCTAACATGAGAGAATCCAACCATTGCCCCTTAACGTTCAATGGCATTGCCTTCACTGAATCCCCCACCTCAAAGTCCTGGGGGCTACCATTGATCAGAAACTGAACTGGACTAGCCATATAAATACTCTGGCTATAAGAGCAAGTCAGAGGCTAGGAATCCTGTGATGAGTAACTCACCTCCTGACTCTCAAAAGCCTGTCCATCATCTACAAGGAACAAGTCAGTAGCGTAATGGAATACTCCTCACTTGCCTGGATGAGTGCAGCTCCCACAACACTGAAGAAGCTTGATTAATCCAGGATAAAACAGTCCACTTGATTGCCACCCCATCCACAAACATTCACTCTCTTCACCGCCTACGCACAGTAGCAGCAGTGTGTGCCATTTACAAGATGCATTGCAGGAATTCACCAAGGTTCCTTCAACAGCACCTTCTAAAACTATGACCACTACCATCTAGAAGGACAAGGGCAGCAGGTAGATGGGAACACCACCGGCTGGAAGTTCCCCTCCAAGTCACTCACTATCCTGACTTGGAAATATATCACCATTCCTTCACTGTCGCTGGGTCAAAATCCTGGAACTCCCATCCTAACAGCACTGTGGGTGTAAATATACCACATGGACTGCAGCAGTTCAAGAAGGCAGCTCACCACCACCTTCTCAAGGACAACTAGGATGGGAAATAAAGGCTGGCTCAGCCAGTGAAGCCCACATCACGTGAATGAATAAAAGAAAAACCATCTCACAATCAAAGTCATTGTCCTCATCTAGTTCATGGGGCCACTCACCACCCACACGGGCCAGGCATACTTATTAAATGTTCTGGAAGGCCTCCTGCTTACACTTTCTCCATCTCTGTTCATGCAAGACAAGCTAGCACACATCGGAAGGGAGAGTTTGCAGAGCAGTGGCGGAATGTCCGAAATCAAGGTCCTCACGGACTTTGAAAACAGAACCATCCAGCTGGCCGGCAATGACCTGGGCTGATCCTGTGCTGATGGTGAGGTCGGTAGTGCTCTACAAAGTGAGGGTCTAGCAGTGAGCAACCATGCTGTGAGTGAAGTGTCCTCTTCCACAGGCCACTGCCATGCACTAATTATCTCCTCTTGCTTTCACAGGCACATTTGCCAAACAGCCGACCGAACCCATGACCCGGGGCCTTCAATCAAGCCCCGAAGAAACCTCTGAAGAGGAATCTGTGGGCACCCTCCCTGAACTGTCACAGCGCTCACCCACACCCTCCACCAGCGCAGAGACACAGACCTCGATGGGACCTCGCTTTAGAATAGCCCCAGAATCACAATCTGGTGAGCACATTGCACCGTCCAATCAACTGCAGGCAGCAGCACAGCCTTCCTAGGTCCCCGGCACTCAGAGGATTGCTGGAGGCCAGAACGTTGCTGAGTCTGAGTCAGGTGATGAGCCTCTGGGCTCGGTCATGTCACAGTTGCTGGAGCTGCAAAGGCAAGCTCGGGGACATCAGGAAGGGGTGTCTGCTACAGTCCTCAGATTGCAAGGCACAATGGAAGAGTCCATTCACCTTCAGACTGAGGTGATAGCGTTGGCATGCCAATGCACCAAGGTCAACACTGGGAGGATGGCGACCACCATGGAGACCTTGGTCCAGGATTTTGCTCCTGCACTGCTGCATGGGCTTAACTCCATCGCTGATGCCATAGTTGGCCTCCAACAGTATGTGCTCAAGATGGGTGCCAGACAATTCAATCTCACTCCAGCAACCTCTGCTATTCAAGGAGTCAGCCTGGGGCCCCCAGGCACCCATAGGGAGGAGGATCATCAGGTGTACACTCGAGGCCCATCCATCCAGAAGACCCCAAGAGAGTCCAGTCCAATTGACTCTCATCTTCCTGTGACCCCAGCAACTCCAGCATCACAGGGCGAGGGGGTTGCCACTGCCATACAGCAGGAGCCAGAAAGCAGGCCGGGGTCCTCCAGTTCTTGGCCCTCCAGAAGACACCCTCCAAGGTCATCACAGACAGGGCATCACAGCCAGCAGGTTGCCTCCACACCTGCTGTGGATGTCCAGGGAGCACCAAGGCAAAGCGGCAGGGTTAGGAAAGTTAAGGAGAATTAGTTGCACCGCCTGAGCACCGGTGTTAATCACTTGTACCATGTTGCTCACTATTGTCAATTAACACGCAAAAATGTCTCCCATCCTGTGGAAGCTTGTTCTAATGAGCAGTGCTCTTATCACTCAGATGTGAAACCTTTCTGCACAAGATAAAGGCAGATGTCTCAGTCCAGGGCCTCTTCCCTGTGCTTTGTGCAGCCTTCAGGCCAAAATGATGGTCTGGCCTCAAACTCCCTGGAAACATTACTGATGACTGCACCTCAGCGGCGCTCGTCATTGCTGCCAGGATGTAGTGGGCAGGCGCCAGAGAGCTTCATTCTCTCTGTGCGCTCTCAGCACCTTTAAGGAGGGGCTGGGCCCCCATTCCTTCAGTATCCGTGACCACTGATGCTGTGCTCCAGCTCCTGAAGGGCTCAGGTGCAGAAGTTGGGCAAAGAATCGGATGCTTCTAAAGTTTCATGGCTGCATCTCTATATTACTCTGATCACACAGCGCAAGCAAGCTGCCCTCAGCCTGACGGGAGTCAGGCATTCTCAGAGACTATGTGAAGATTCATTGAGTGTCCTCACTGAATGTCGTCATGGCCTGCAATTGAGTGACTATTAAGGCCTCCACTGCGTCTCCATGACATGAGCATTCTCACAAAGGGTATTTACGCTTCCATAAGCCAAACTGGAGTCAAATGTTAACAGATGCGATGTGAGGATCTATGGGGTCAACTTACTGCATGTCCTCATCATCCTCCACAAATCTAGCAGCCCTGAGGGCCTCCCAAGCGAGCCTGCCTCATCTCGTTGGTGGGAGGGCCTCAAGCCCATCACCATCGCCTCCAAGGACCTCCTCACCCTCATCCCCTTCGGTGTCCTCCTCATCAGGAGAGACATGCAGCTCCTCCATCTCCTCCTCAGGCAGCTCATCTCCCTGTTGCAGTGCCAGGTTGTAAAGGGCACAACAGACAATGATGATGCAAGACACCCTTTGCGGACTGTATTGCAGGGTTCTACCAGACTGGTCCAGGCACAGGAACCTCTTCTTCAGCATCCCGATGTTCTGCTCCACCAAGTTGCGAGTTGCAGCATGAGCCTCATTATACTGTCGCTCTGTTACAGTCTGAGGGCACCACACAGGTGTCATCAGCCACTGCCTCCTTTGTCCCTGAGGATCCATCCCTGCAGCTTCTGTGGACCATGGAAGACTCCAGGGATCTGTGACCGACGGAGGATGTAGGCATCGTAACACTCCCTGAAAACCATGTGCACACCTGCAGGATGAGTTTCTGGTGGTCACATACCAGCTGCATATTCAACGAATGGAGCACCTTGCAGTTCATTGTGTGTTGCAACAGAGATCTGAACGTCACATTAGTGCAATTGATCGCACCCTGAACCTATGGGAAACCCAAGATCTAGGTGAATCCAATCGCTTTTGCATCCTGGCTATCCTGGTCCTGGGCGAAATACACAAATTTGTGTGCAATGGAGAAGATGGCAACCATGGTCTGATGGATGCATTTGTAGGTGGAGGCTTGTGAGATCTCACAGAGGTCACCTGTGGAGCCCTGAAAGAAGCCACTGGGGTAGAAATTGAGTGCCATTGTCACTCTCACGGCCACTGGCAGCGGATGCCCTCCATAGAATCACAGAATCACAGCATTTTATTGGCACAGAAGGAGGCCATTCAGCCCATCGTATTTGCAGTGGTCTCCAAATGAGCATTATGACCTAGTGCCATTGCCCTACCTTTTACCAGTACCTTTGCACATTGTTTCTATTCAAATAATCATCTAATGCCATCTTGAATGCCTCGATTGTACCTGCCTCTATCACACTTCCAGGCAGTGCATTCCACATCAACAGCATTACCCTCATCAATCTTTTCTGTTACCTCTTCAAAAAACTCTGGCAAATTAGTTAAACATGATCTCCTCTTTAGAAATCCATGCTGGCTCTTCCTTATCAACCCATATTTTTCCATGTGACTACTAATTCTAACCTGAATAATTGTTTCTAGAATCTTGCCCAGTTAAACTGGCTGGTCTATAATTGCTGACCTTATCCTTACAACCTTTTTGAACAAGGGGTGCAATATTTGCAATTCTCCAGTCCTCTGGTACTTCCCCTGATTCTATGGAAGACTCAAAAATTATGGCCAGTGTCCCTGCAATTTCTACTCTCACGTCTTTCAATATCCTTGGATGCATTTCATCTGGTCCTAGTGCCTTGTCAACCTTAAGTACCAAAAGTCTATTCAACTCTTCTCCCTTATCAATTTTGAACCCTCCTAGTGACAGAGTTTCCTCACCTGTCACCATGGCCTGGATAGCATCTACCTCCTTGGTAAAGATGGACGCAAAGTGTTCATTTAATACCTCAGCCATGGCCCCTTCATCCACGTGTAAACTTCCTTTTAGGTCCCTAATTGGCCCTACTCCTCCTTTTACCACCCTTTTACTATTTATATATCTATAGAAGGCTTTGGGATTCCCCTTTATGTTGGCTGCCAGTCTTTTCTCATAATCCCTATTTGCTTCTCTAATATGCTTTTTCACCTCCCCTCTGAGCCTTCTATATTCCTCTTAGTTTTCAATTGCATTTTCTACCTGACACCTGTCAGATGCACACTTTTTCTTCTTTATCTTGATTTCTAATTCCTTTTTCATCCAGAGAGTTCTGGATTTGTCTGCCCTACCTTTCTCTTTCGATGTAACATACCTTGACTGTGCATGAGCCAATTCATTTTTGAAGGTAACGCATTGCTCGGCTACAGTTTGTCCTTTCAATCTTTCATTCCCGTCTATTTGGCCCAGCTCTGTTTTTACACCATTGAAGTTGGTTCTTGGCCAGTTAATTAGTTTTACTCTGGATTGCCTATCCTCCTTTTCTATCATCATCCTAAAATGTACAATACAATGATCATTGTCTCCTAATTGATCCCCCACTGACACTTGATCTAGTTGGCCCACCTCATTTCCAACAACCAGGTCCAACAGTGCATCTTTTCTTGTTGTATTGGACACATGCTGCTGTAGAAAATTCTCCTGATCACAATCTAGGAACTTTTCTCCCCTCTCTGCCCTTTACACTACCACTGTGCCAGTCTACATTCGGGTAATTAAAGTCCCTCATTATAACTACTCTATAATACCTGCATCTCTCTGTAATTTCCCTGCAGATTTGTTCTTCTAAGTTCTTCTCACTATTTGGTGGTTTATAGACTACATCGAGCAATGAAATTACACCCTTTTTGTTCCTTAGCTCTAGTCAAATTGATTCTGTCCTGGGAAGTCCTCTTTCTCCAGCACTGCAATGCTCTCCTTAACCAATACCACCATACTCCTCCTTTCCTTCCTTTCCTACCTCTTCTGAACACTTTGTACCTGGGAATATTTAAGACCCATGTCTCCATGGTGCCAAATCTTGCAGTTGCTGGCAGAGGTGACCGACCAGTTCGCTAGGCATGTGCAGTCTTCGGCGAGAATATTTCTTGGTCATCTGCTGGAATGACAGGCATCATCTTCAGGCCCTGGGTGTCACTAGGCACTGACCAGTGGTGGCTCGCTGTGGCTCTTCAGTGGCGTGTGCAGGAGCCCCAGCCGTCAGTTCTTCCTGAGGTTGCTGCTGCTGCCTCTGCGCAGCCAGGAGCCTCAGTTGCTCTCTCCTCCATTGTCTTCACTCTCTGTAGATCATCAGGCATACAGCTAGTTCACCAGGGTGCATGATCTTGATATAGTCCTCCTGCAGGATGGGACAGACAGATACATGTTTGGCATGGGTGTACTAAGAACCTGTACTGGTTAAGTGTGAAGGCCCCTTAACAAGTCCTGGAGAGTGCTGGACTCATGGATGCCAGAGATTAGTGCACTGCATGGCTGCCCAAAATCCCACCACCTCTGCCCCAGTCCAACTGATCAATTGGCGGCAGCTTTGCCCATTGGACTGCATGTTGTGGTCTCAGCTCAGGCGCAGGCATTCTCCTAACCCGCACTGCAAGGCTGCACTGTTAGCTTGAACCATAAGGGAAACTGGTCTATGCCAGGATGCTGACATTGCAAGGGCTGTGAGCACCTCCATCAATGACTCTTCCATGGCCAGCTTTAGCGAGGAGACTGTACAACGTGTGCAGTCATCCAACTGTTCTGCCATCCGCTGAAATGCTCATGACTTTGCAGTCTGTGCTGGTAGGGCAGTGGGGTGAATAGCTTTGGAGCATTGGTGGCACTTTGATTTTCTGATTGGCAGGTGACAAATGGAGTCCCAAAGGGGTGTCTACTGGGGCCTCAACTTTTTATGATTTACATCAATGACTTAGATAAGGGGAGTGAAGATATGTTAGATAAATTTGTAGATGACACAAAGGTAGGTAGGAAAGTATGTTGTGAAGAGGACATGAGGAGGCTGCAGATGGATATAGATAGGTTGAGTGGGTGGGTAAAGATCTGGCAAATGGAGTTTAATGTGGGGAACTGTGAAGTTGTTCACTTTGGCAGGAAGAACAAAAAAGCAGAGTATTACTTAAATGGAGAACGGTTGCATAATTTTGAGGTGCAGAGGGATCTAGGTGTTCTAGTACATGAATCACAAAAAGTTAGTAGGCAGGTACAGCAAGTAATTAGGAAGGCTAATGGAATGCTATCCTTTATTACAAGAGGGATTGAACATAAAAGTAGGGATGTTATGCTTCAGTTATACAGAGCATTGGTGAGACTGCACCTAGAAACCATGTGCAGTTTTGGTCTCCTTATTTAAGGAAGGATGTAAATGCATCGGAGGCATTTCAAAGGAGGTTTACTAGATTAATACCTGGAATGAGTGGGTTGTCTTATGAGGAAAGGTTGGACAGACTGGGCTTATTTCCACCGGAGTTTAGATGAGTGAGGGGTGATTTGATTGAAGTATACAAGATCCTGAATGGCCTCGACAAGGTAGACGTTGAATGGATGTTTCCTGTTGTGGGTGAGTACAGAACTAGGGGGGCATTATTTTAAAATTAGCGGTCACCCTTTTAGGACAGAGATGAGGTGAATTTTTTCTCTCAGAGGGCTGTGCGACTTTGGAACTCTCTGCCTCAGGAGGTGGTGGAGGCGGGGTCATTGAATATTTTTAAGGCAGAGGTAGATAGATTCTTATTAGGCAAGGGAATCAAAGGCTATTGGGGTTAGATGGGAATGTGGAAATTGAAATACAGGTAGATCAGCCAAGGTCTCATTGAATGGCGGAGCAGGCTTGAGGGGCCGAATATTCTAGTCCTGTTCCTATTTCTTAAGTTCTTATGCCTCTGCATTGCTCGAGTGGGCAGATAAGCTAGAAGCCCAACTCCAATCACATCAATGTGGCTGTGCCTGAACTGTCTGAGTTGCAGAGGAGTGGTCACTTTGTACAGGTTTCCCCAATGCTTAGCCACTTTCTTCGCCCACCCTACCCCGACCCTGAATGCTTGTGCACTATATTCAATGGCAGGCTTCTGCCCCCTTCCTCCATGCTCCCCCACAAGCAGCCTCAATGGCAGGGCTGTCCTTGCCCCCACACTCCCACAAGTCGCCTCAACAGCAGTGCTGCCTTTGCCCCCCCACCACCATCACCTCAATGGCAGGGCTACCCTTAACCCTGACCCCCCCTGTGCCCCTCAAGCTTGAAGTCCAACAGGTGACCTAGGCGACTGCTGTGCAATGTTACGGTGTACTCACCTCCAAGTTTCCCTCAAAGTGCAGCCCGCCAAGCACACGTTGCTTATGTGCTGTTATGAAATACATCGGCGTGCCTTCCCTCAATGTGGACGGACAATCCAGCGATTGGTGGGGGGGCGGTGGGGCAGTTCTGATGGGCTGGCCTGATAATGATAAGCAGACGCATTACAATGAGGTTCCCAACGTCCGCTGGTGGGAAACGCAGCCCGCCATCGGCAGGCTGAGCTTCTGATCACAAACTAGCTTCCTGCCATCGTAAAACTGATCACACCATATTGTCCACTCATGCCACCAATCATGCCCAATGCCAAAGGGAACGGAAAATGATACTGTCTGTCTCAGAGACATTGGACAGAGAAAGAGAGAGAGAGAGAAAGTCCTGAAGAATAAGAGACAAGGACAGCAGCTGCTACAGTCAGCAAGGAAAAAAAACAGTTTTTCAGTTAACTACCAGGCAGAATGTTGTTTGGAAGACCCTCTCTGGTCTAAGAAATGGAGCCCATGGAAATTTAAGGATACGGAAGATTCATCCTGGCATGACCGGTGTGGGGGGTGGAGGGAAGGAATCACCAGAGTAAATTGTACAGCTGGAGGTTGGTTTGGATTTCTCAAAGTCTGAGAGAAAGGACCTTTGACGGGCACCAACCATTATGACTCAGAAAAATGGGGAGAAGCAAGCCTATTGGAAGCTGGGGGTAACTATGGACTTGTTCCTTTAAAGACTGCATATTTGTGAAGAGAATGCAGTAATGTATCATGGGGTTTTGAGTTAATTAAATTGCAAATAAGGGATATTTTGAGTATTAGTTGCTGATTAAGTAAAGTTAAGTCGATGCTGATTTTAGTTTGTTTGCCGCAGTAAAAGTCATTAAATTGAAATCTTGTTGTGTGATTCCTTTTAAGTTGCTCACTGGGAATTTAAGTCTTTTTTAAAAAGTTATCGGTCTCTGCCGGGCTTTTATGCATATCAATGTCTGATGTGCAGGATAAGGTTTACATCTTCATAGGACTTCCCAGGCACACAAGACATTGATTATAACCGGATCTTTCTGTTTCAAGTTTACATCATGACATTTAGCAAAAAAAAAAGATCAATTGTTTCTTTTCTCAGATTGTGTTGAAGACTGCTAATCCAGAGCCTGTATGTTTGGTCTCCCAGCATAAGAGTGGGGTGACATTGGGTACTAGGTTATACAGAGCAAGAACATTCTAGATTTAATCCCTATTCTGTACCGAGTTTGGAGTCATCATTGGGGCTGCCATACAGTTAGGCCCACTACCCTGGGTTAGGAAGGCAAAGAAAAATAATGACCCATCATATCATATCACATAAGACTAGGCAGACAATTCATCACAAAAAGCTATGTGCATCTGATGCTGAAACAATCACAATGAACATGCAGTGTGAATGCAAATATTACACCAGTAACATCTGCTTTATTGGAGATCAAAATTATCCTTATTGTGTCTCCTGAAGACGAAATTGGAAATGTCATTGATATAAGGTAATAATAACTAATTAATTACTTCAGATATTTTGCACTTTTATCAGTATCATTAAGCCTGCTTTATAGTGCGACATACATTGGCACATTAATTCTGTCTGTGGGGGAAAAGAAAACATTGGCTCAATAAGCAGTTTATATTTGCTGATTCACTGAAATATAGATAACCAAAAATCACACAGAAAGTAGCTACTTGAGAGGCTTCAATTTCAACCAATCATCTTGCTGCATTTTTAGTGCTTCCGCCTGCTATATTTGATCTAGTTCAATATACAGCTGTATAAATAGCGCTTATCATGCAACAAACAGACAAGACTTACCTATAAAATCCAGCTGTTGTCCAGTGGATAAGCATCCATGCAGTCTCTCCAGCAGCTCTACTCATCTGCCAGTAGCCAACTTGAGAGGAGAGAGTGAGCCACGTGTTGGAATTCCAGAACGCCACAGTCACTCTGCATTTGTCAACCTGGTAAGCTACCTTCTCCCATTGGCACCATAAGCAGAGCAATTTAACTAGCAATCCTTAATGTGACGACTGCAGGCTGCTCACAAAAAAAAGGAAAGGTAAGGCTTCTTGGAGGGCAAAACGTATGCCACATCTGACCCCACAAACAAACTTCCCACAAAAAATCAGTGTGAGATAACGCATTTGGGGAGGGCAAACAAACAAAGCAGGGGAATACACAATAAATGGGAAGATATTGAGAGGGGGAGAGGAAGTGAGAAACATTGAAGTGCCCCTGCCTCTGGCCCCTGAAAACGGCAGGAGAGGTGGGTAAGGCAGTAAAGAAAGCGTATGGAATGCTTTCCTTTATTGGATGAGGCATTGAATAAAAAAGCAGGGATGTAAAGATGGAACTGTATAAAACGCTAGTTCGGCCACAGCTGCAATTTTGTGTGCAGCTCTGGTTGCCACGTTCCAGGAAGGACATAATTGCTCTGGAGAGAGTACAGCGGAGATTTACAATAATATTGCCAAGGCTTGAAAATTGCAGCCATGAAGAAATATTCAATAGGCTTTGATTGTTTTCCTTAGAACAGAAGAGGCTGAGGGGTGGTTTAATTGAGGTGTACAAGATTACGAAGGGCCTTAATGGAGCAGACAGGAAAGAGCTGTTTTCCCTAGCAGAGACGTCAATTAGCAGGGGCCACAGATTTAAGGTGATTGGTAGAAGGATTAGAGGGGACATGAGAAAAAAACCTCTTCAGTCAGAGGTGGTGGGTGTTTGGAATTCACTGCCTGGTTTGGTGGTGGAGGCAGAAGCCCTCAACTCATTTAATTAGTACCTAGACCTGCAACTGAAGTGCCTTAACCTGCAAGGCAATGGACCAGGTGTTGGAAGGTGGGATTAGAATAGATGGCTAGTTTTTTATTTTTTATTGTTCAGCCAGCGCAAACACGATGGACTGGATGGCCTCTTTCTGTGCCATCATTTTTCTATGGTTCTAACTCCCTCCTAACCAGTTAGCTGAGTACAGAGGATTGAACCTTTCCTTCCTGCTGGTGGGCACCTGCTGCCCAACATGCCACCCTCAACCACCTGTTGCCCCCTGGTGGGTTTGGATGGAAGACTGACGATGACCTAACAACCTGTGGGTTAAAATCTTCTGCCGATTTTCCATCACCTTCTAGACTTCCCCCATACCTCCCACCCCACCCGACTCCAGCACACCCCCCATGCAGACCATCATAACTCCCACCCAGGTTAAAATTGGATCTGTGGGCTGGGAATAGCAAGGCTATATCATTATTTAAATTATTTGGGTAATATGGACATAGATTTTACCAAATGATAATCATGATTATACAATAACAGATTTCAATATTAAAATGGTGAATAATACCATCACATACATTTTTCACACTTAAAATAGCATGTGGGTACGCACATAGCTTCAGGATCTTCATTTAAAGATGTTCCTTCAAAGATTTATGTTTTAATTAAGTAGCAATTGGTAGGATTCCTAATGATGATGTCAGTCAGCTTAAAGAGATATAAACGACCGAATATGTTGGAAAAAATTAATTACATTTTCAAAGAGCATTCACATAAATATTTTGTGAAGCAAATGTAAATTATCCTTGCACTGAGCTTACAGCAAAATGCAGGAAACACTCCGAGACGGATTTTTCCAGCCTGCCCGGATCGGGCTTTGTGGCAGGCGGGTACGGAGAATGCAGTGGGAGTCAAAAAGTGGGAAGCCCATCGGCGTAAAAGTAGCTTGCGATTCTCCCAATGGCAGGTTAATGGCGGGTCAGCTATCCCACTGACTAGTGGTGTGAATTCCATTTGCATTTATTACCATCTCACGGGGCAGAATATTATACTCGGCAGGCAGGCACATGCCCGACACACCCGACCATAAAATGATGCACAAAGACGTTGGGTGAGCATCCCGATGTCATCGTGCCACCTCATGATATTTAGTTCGGTGGGCGCACGCTGGAGTTGGCAGCGTGCCCACCGGCAATTGAAAGGCCTATTATGGTCATTAAGAACCTAATTAAATTCAAATTTGCGCTGCCCGTCCAACCTAACAGTTGGCGGGCAGGTGAAAAGGCCAAGCGGCCTTTACATTTTTTAGGAAACCTCATCCATGGGTGTGGTGAGATTTCCTTCAGCAAATAAACATCAAATAAAAATTTATTTCTGAATTAAAAAACATGTCTCAACTCATGTGACAGAGTCAGGTGAGGGGACATGGTTTATGACAATTTTATTTCCTATTTTTTTTTCAACAGTGCTTCATCTCCCTGAGGGAGCTCCATGCTAGGCCCGCTCACTGCCAGCAGAGGCAGCGCTGAGTGCAGCCGCTCATGTCCCACATGGGCCTTAATTGGCCTGCCAGCGTGAAATCGCGATGCAGAGCCAATAGTGGGCAGTGGTCAGCATCCCACCACCCCCCCCCCGCCGAGTACCCCTGCCAAGCGCTAAATCCTGTCCGTGAATGCTCAATAAATCAGTTGCTCGCTGGAATCATGTGCTGGTTTCCAGTCTTCAAGTGGGAAATCACGTTGCTCTGAGTGGCGTGCACAGGTCAGACTTCATTTTGCTCATTACCTCGAGGTGAGTGCAACATACACAGCTACAGCGCTGTGCCAGTCTCGTTGTGATGCCAGTGGAACGCCACACTGCTGGGGCTGCGGGGTTGGTCTGTTCCTGGTGGTTGCCTCCGTAATCACAAGGACACCCACTGTGCAATGGTGCTCAGGCAGGGCTGAGCATTCAGAGACCAGCATTTCGACTGGGATTGGGGGGTGGTGAGGGCAGGGGGGATGGAACACACAAGCAAATGGGGACACATGAGGGGCAAATGGGAAGGAAGTCTTTGCAAAGGGTTTTGGGAAGGGGAACATACGGGGGGCAAAGGGAAAGGAGGCATTGAAAGATGTTGGCGGGAAGGGGAATACATGGGGGTACAAAGGGGAAGGAGGCATTGAAAGATGTTGGCGGGAAGGGGAATACATGGGGGTACAAAGGGGAAGGAAGGCTTTGCTAGGGGTTGGGGGACATGGGAACACACAGGGGGCAAAGGGAAAGAAGGCTCTGCAAGTGGTTGAGGGGAGGGGTATAATGGAGGCCTGTAGGGAGGCTGAGGGGTGGGAAGCTAGAGATCAAGAAGGGAAAATGAAACACTGATAAACAAGAGGGTGAAAAGGATACCGTGCGATATCAAGGAACGGTTGAAGGTACTCAATAGTGCAAAGGCTATGGGCCATGACAATATTCCAGCAAAGGTATTGAAGATTTGTGCTCCAGAACCTGCTGTGCCCTTAGCCAAGCTGTTCTAGTACAGCTACAACACTAGCATCTACCCGGCTATTTGGAAAATTACCCAGGTATATCCTATACATAAAAAGCAGGACAATTCCAACCTGGCCAATTACCGCCCCAGCAGTCTATTCTCAATCAACATAAAGTAATGGAAGGGGTCGTCAACAGTGCTATAGAATGACTCTTGTTTAGCAATAACCTATTCACTTATGCCCAGTGTGGGTTCTGCCAGAGCCATTCAGCTCCTGACCTCATTACAACCTTGGTTCAAACATGGGCAAAAGAGCTGAACTCCCAAATTAAGGTGAGAGTGACTGCCCTTGACATCAAGGCTGCATTTGACAGAATGTGGCATCAAGGAGCCCTGGCAAAACTGGAGTCAATAGGAATCAGGGGGAAAACTCTCCGCTGGTTGGAGTCATACCTAGCACAAAGGAAGATGGTTGTTGTTGGAAGTCAGTTATCTCAGCTCCAGGACATCACTGCAGGATTTCCTCTGGGTCGTGCCCTCAGCCCAACCATCTTCAGCTGCTTCACCGATGATCTTCCTTCCACCATAAGGTCAGAAGTGCGGATGCTCGCTGATAACTTCACAATGTTCAGCACCACTCACGACTCCTCAGACACTAAAGCAATCCCTTTCCAAATGCAGCAGGATCTGGGCAATATCCAGACTTGGGCTGACAAGTGGCAACTCAAATTCGCGCCACACAAGTGTCAGGCAATGACCATCTCCAACAAGGGAAAATCTAACTATCGCTCCTTGACATTGAATGGCATTACTATCACTGAATCCCCCACTATCAGCATCCTGGGGGCTACCATTGACGAAAAACTGAACTGGACTAGTCATATAAATTCTGTGGCTATAAGAGCAAGTCAGAGGCTAGGAATCCTGTGAGGAATAACTCACCCCTGACTCCTCAGAGCTGGTGCATCATCCACAAGACACAAGTCAGATGTGTGATGGAATAATCCCCACTTGCCTGGATGAGTGCAGCTCCCACAACACTCAAGAAGCTTGACAAAGCAGCCAGCACCACATCCACAAACATTCACTCCCTCTACCACCGATGCACAGAAGCAGCTGTGTGTATCATCTACAAGATGCACTGGAGGAATTCACAAGGCTCCTTTGACAGTACTTCCCAAACCACTACCATCTAGAAGGACAAGGGCAACAGATAAATGGGAACACCACCAACTGGAGGTTCTGTTCCAAGTCACTCACCATCCTGACTTGGAAATATATCGCCATTCCTTCACTGTCGCTGGGTCAAAATCCTGGATCTCCCTCCCTAACAGCACTGTGGTGTACCTACACTACATGGACTGCAGCTCACCACCACCTTCTCAAGTGCAATTAGGGATGGGCGAAAAATGCTGGCCCAGCCAGCGAAGCCCGCATCCCATGAATGAATAAAATAAAAGTATGAATGGGAGAGATGCACGCAGACTCTGGAATAAGAAAGGTGTGGTGTATTAATGTGGCACACAAGGGATGGGTCACACAGAGGCTCATAAATGGGGTGTTGTTGGAAAGGGAGACAGTGTAGTTTTCAGTCATGAAGGCAATGGGGAACTCTGTGGAAGCCAAAGTCCTTGTCCTGGGGCTTACAATCAGGAGTTAGAGTAGAGACAGTCCTGGAGATCTGTGGACATCACAGTCAAGAGTCAGAGCTGAGACAGTCATGGGCTGCAGTGGGCCATGCTAATCATTGGGAGCACGGTCCAGCTCCAGGAAGGGCCAAGTGCTGTGTGCTCAATAGGAATAACTCACAGCTTGGTGTGCAGGGATGTCTCACAGTAATTGTCCCATGGGCTTGCTATCCCTGAACTAGTCTGCAGGTGGAATGGTGATGGTTATGGGAGAAATCTGCAGCCTGTATTTGGGGAATATATAATAAAGTGGGGGCGGTGGAGTGGGTGGGTATGTGAAGCCTCCCTGGGGTTGGGGGGGGAGGTGGCGCGGTGCAGGCTGGGGAGTTGTTCTCCTTGGTAAGTGACCACACACACAGCCTCTAGATGGGGAGGGTAGATGTCCACATGGGACATGGACATGTTGGTAGAGATGGGTCCAGGGGGAGGGTAGGAATATCGACCACAACAACTATGGGATCCGGTATTAATGGAGAAGGCTGGAGAATAATAGGAGGGAGCTCCACCTTCATATTGTAAGGTTCCAGGTAGATTTCTGGGATACATACAACGAGAAATGGAGCTGGTCTCAAAAGAATAGTCCAGAACCACCAACTTGCTCTATCCGAGTTATGGCACAGTTACAAATTTAAAGTAGAAGCGATTGTGAACATGAGGGGTCTGAAGCAGTGTGGGATGAATGTACTGCTGGACTAAGGGGCCCCTTCTGGGAGCGCACTCTAACTTGTTGGTACCACTAGAGTAAATTGCAGTCTCATTAGTGAGAATGGAGGAAGACATTCTTGCAAAGGCAGCCATTGGAAGCCAATGCCTTTATCAGAGCTGAAACAGGGATATTCAGGAGTCAATGACTTAACACCACAGTCACTGCATAGGAATGTTGGAATGCAGGCAAATGTTAAGGAGGCACCAGCATGAGACATGCTGTATATGGTATTCCATCAATGGGGGCCTGTCATGTGCTTTCCAGAATTGACATTCATAACAGGCCAAAGGGCATCCATTCAATAATCGCGAGTAACTTATAGTTAATTAATATGCCAGGTCGGAATTGGAGCAGTGAGCTAGGTCAGGCAGCACATGTCATTCAAACCTTCCCCAACAACTGAGGGATTCGGATGTTACTTATCTGGGATGGCATCTTGGTCACCTCAATGTGTGTGTTAGCGCCTCAAATACAAGGCTGCATCAGTGACAGGGGAGGTAGGACAGAAACCACTATAGACCATTACAGTTGCTATTGGTAACACATTGTAAGCTTCTCTATGTTGACCTGTTAATCATTAATCTCTTCAGTCTTTCATTTCAGAGAGAAGGAGAAAACAATTATGGATCCAGGGTTCAATGCTGCCTTTTTGAGGGTTCTAATGCAATGGAAGAAAAGAAGAAGGGAGAGACGATGCTGAGCGTAGCTCCAGAAGGATGACCTGCCTGAGGTCCAGGGTCAAGGGGAGCTAGAGCAAGAACAAAAGGGTCAGCAGGAGCGACCCAGGCAACAAAGGTGACTCGCCAGACTTAGGGTGCACCGAAGAAGAAGACTCTTCCATTTACAGTTATGAGAGACAATGCCTCGCACATCTGTGCTTGTCCCAAGCTCTGGTGGATCACATCTGCTACATTCTTCCTGAAAACCTAACACTCCATGGAGTGGGAGGCTACACACTGTCAGTGGCCTTAAAGGTGACCGCCGTGCTCAACTTCTTTGCCTGTGGGTCATTCCAGGGATCCACAAGGGACCTGTGCAGCATCTCATTGTCCACAACACAGATGCAGAAAGGAGGCCACAGATATCTCTTAAAGCAAGACACAACACTGTGAGATTTGCTGTCGATGAAAATAGCCAGGCTGCGAGATTCAATGGCTTTGCAGCTATCCCAGACTTCCCAAGAGTGCCGGGTGCAATCGACTGTACCCATGTGACTATAAGGGCTCCACAGCAGCAGCCCCTAAGGTTTATCAACCATAAAGGCTATCATTCCATCAATGTTCAACTGGTATGTGAACATCAGAAGAATATAATGCACGTTTGTACAGATACTCTGGAAGTACAATGCAGTTTACAGCTCCACACAGTCCCTGGTCGAGTAGACCATTAGCATTCTGAAGATGATCTTCAGATGCTTGACACAACAGTACACTCCTGATAGGATTTCCTGCATCATCATTGTGTGTTGTGTCCTTCACAACCTGGCAATGGAAAGAGGTCAACCCTTGCCGGAGAGTGAAATGGAGGAGGACAGGAGAACCTCGGAGGATACAGATCATGAGACCCAGCAAGCTCAAGAGGGTGTTGAGGGTCAGTTTGACCGCAATGATGCTGTAGAGGGAGACGTGCCTACTTTCACTTTAATTGCTACCTGATTCCAGGGGGACTAAAGCGTAGGCAAGAGGAGATTGCCATGTTTTTTCTGCCCTGAATGCCATTCCATTTCATTGAAAGGGATGTCCAACCAGTCACATTGAGATCTCGTTCAGCATTCATACTTGCACCTTCTACCCTCTTGATTGGCCAGGCCATGATCGCTAAGGTTAGCAGTGCCCTCTATATGCGCTCACTCTGGGAAGTGAGAGTCCATTTAACAATGAGACCCCTGCAAAAACTCACTTGAAGCAGTCATTGCCATGTAAATGAAAACCTACAGCGGCCAATGAGATGACACATGGCTGGGGATCTCCTCCTTCTGTCCATGTCTTGTCCTTTGGCAATACAGCTGAGAAGGCAGAGCTGCTGCTAATCCTTAAGGCTGCTGAGCTGCCCTCACACAATGATGTTTCATGAAGAAGGGTAACAAGTGCTTTAATCACACAATCCCAATAAAGATTTTAACACATCTCCCTGACATCACACAAGGGTGCAGAAACTATCCGCAGTGAGGTTGACATCACATAAATGTGACTCTCACAGAGGAAGACTATAACTAGGCGGGAGGATGGCTGAACCTCGAGATATGAGGATTCAAATGTACATAATCACAGTGCCTTCAGCTGACCAACACATAAACATAAAATGTATTTACAAAAGCGCAAAATTTTTACATTGGTGGCACACCTATGACCTAAAGGTGATTTCAATATTTCTTACCACTACGCCTGAGTGCAGCCCCAACATCTGCAGCAGAGGTGGAGGCAGCCTGCTGGCTGCTATGTCCTGTTGTCTGTAATGACCTTGGTGGATGTCCTCTGGTGGGCCAGAGCCAGGAGGTCCCCAGCCTGATAAAGGTCTTGTGTTCAGGGGCAGACACAACCTCCTTGGACTGACCAGTTGGAGTGGATGGGGTCACAGGCAGAAAGGACTCTGAGCAGCTGGACAGCCTTGGAGTGACCTGAGTAAAGAACGCTGGGTGTCTGGCTGGTGCTCAACCTCCCTGTGGGTGCTCACGGGCCCCTCCCTGACTCCTTGAGGAGGAGGTGCACCTGGAGGAAGGGCAAGGTGTCATGTCCCCCTCTCATCTACACATTGATGATGCCCACCAGAGTATGTGGCCATAGAGTTCAGGGCTGAGCGCATATCCGAAAAAACCTGCTGGACCGAGGTGTCTGTGGTGGTCGCCAACCTTCCCATGATGACCTTGAGGTGCTCGCATATTGGAGCCACAACATCAGACAGGATGTGAGCAGACTCCTTCACCCCTTGCTCTAGTCAGCTGAGTGACTACTGACTCTCTGCCTGATGTCCTGCTCCCTGTTGTTGCATCTCCAGCATTAAGTTTGCAGCCGCTTGCAGAGGCTCATCATCTGACTCAGACCAAGCAGGTGGCTAGTCTCCAGGAGCCCTCCGAGTGCCAAAGACCTTAGTTGTCTCTGCCTCTGACTGTTGCAGGGACAGGTCAGTGAGGTGTTCTCCAGTAGGTGAGTCTGTGCTTAATCCAGAACTATGTCCCACTGAAGTGTGTGTCTCTGCACTGGTGGAGGGTGCAGGTGAGCGGTGTGATGTTTCTTCCTCAGCTTCCTCTTCGGATATGGCGTGGGAGCTTGGACTTATGGTGGACAGCCTGAGGGCCTTGATCTGCTGGTGCCAATTAGAGAGAAGGGAGTTTTAGTCAATGATCATTTGGATTACAAGATTGCATATCACTCACTCATATTGTCAGGATGTGACGATCTGATGGAGGTGTGATTTGAACTGAGGCAATCTGATCTCCCCTTCCCCACAGGAGTGATCCCTGTCCTCCCTAACAACCTTGGCAGCATCCTCCTTGAATTCAGTGAGGGCAATTATGTCAGCTGTGTCTTGCCCCGGTCTACACTCTTTCGCAACTGTTGTGGGCAAGCTTGTCTTGGGTGAAGACAAAAGAAAGGCATGTGATGAGAGGGGATGGATCAGAGGTTGGGTAAGATGCAGGTTCCCTGTGTGTGATGAGCCCTCCCCAGAAGGGACTGAGTATGAAGTGTGAGCTACATGATAGATGAGATGGTGGCAATGTGAAAGTTTCTGTGAGATAATCAGTGATGATATGTGTCCTCCGCTCATAGTTGTGTGAGATCCCTGAAGACAGTAGCCATTTGAGTGCATGATCCCATGGTGAGCGTTTGATATTGGAGTGAGTTAAAGGATGACTTACTCTGGTGGAGCAGATGAGATCATTCATCCCCTTCCAACAATGAAGTGATCTCCCAAGAAACAGAGGTGAGGCTGGTATGTATCCTATAGCCATTCCCGGTATATAGGACATTCCTATGCACCCGGGTCCTCTGATCAAGGCCTGGAGGGCGTCATGCCTGAAGTGGGCTGCAGCCTTTTTCTTTAGGCTTGCAGCTTTCTTCACTTTGGTGGAAGACATCTGCAGTCAGCCTGACACCGGTAGTGCAGAAAATTCTAGAGTCCATTATAAAAGATTTAATAGCTGAGCACTTGGAAAACAGTGGCAGAATCGGACAGAGTCAACATGGTTTTACAAAAGGTCTTGACAATGCTTGACAAATCTACTGGAATTTTTTGAGGATGTAACTAGTAGAGTTGATGAGGGGGAGCCATTGGGTATGGTTTATTTGGGCTTTCAGAAGGCTTTCGATAAAGTCCCACATAAGAGATTAGTGTGTAAAATTAAAGCGCATGGGATTGGGGGTAGTGCATTGAGATGGATAGAAAATTGGTTGGCAGTAGGAATAAACGGGTCTTTTTCTGAATGGCAGGCAATGACTAATGGGGTACCGCAGGGATTGGTGCTGGGACCCCAGCTATTCACAATATACATTAATGATTTAGATGAGGGAACTAACTAAATGTAATATCTCCATATTTGCAGGTGACCCAAAGCTGGGTGGGAGGGTGAGCTGTGAGGAGGATGCAGAGATGATTCAATGTGATTTGGACAAGCTGAGTGAGTGGACAAATGCGTGGCAGATGCAGTATAATGTGGATAAATGTGAGGTTATACGCTTCGGTAGCAAAAACAGGAAGGCAGATTGTTATTTGAATGGCTAGAAATTGAGAGAGGGGAATGTGCAACGAGACCTGGGTGTCCTTGTACACCAGTCCCTGAAGGTAAGCATACAGGTGCAGCAGATGGTAAAGAAGGCAAATGGTACGTTGGCCTTCATAGCGAGTGGATTCGAGTACAGGAGCAGGGATGTCTTGCTGCAATTATACACGACCTTGGTGAGACCACACCTTCAATATTGTGTGCAGTTTTGGTCTCCTTATCAGAGGAAGGATGTTCTTGCTATAGAGGGAGTGCAGCGAAGGTTTACTAGACTGATTTCTGAGATGATGGGACTGACATATGAGGAGAGATTGAGTTGGTTAGGATTATATTCGCTGGAGTTCAGAGGAATGAGTGGGGAAGTCATAGAAACCTATAAAATTCTATTAGGACTAGACTGGATAGATGCAGCAAGGATGTTCCCAATGGTGGGGGAGTCCAGAACCAGAGTTTATAGTCTGAGGATACGGGATAGACCATTTAGGACTGAGATGAGGAGAAATTTCTTCACCCAGAGAGTGGTCAGCCTGTGGAATTTGCTGCCACAATAAGTAGTTGAGGCCAAATCATTGTATGTTTTCATGAAGAAGTTAGATATAGCTCTTGTGGCGAAAGGGATCAAAGGGTGTGGGGAGGAAGCGGGAGCAGGTTATTGAGTTGGATGATTAGCCATGATCATAATGAATGGCAGAGCAAGCTTGAAGGGCTGAATGGCTGCTCCTACTTTTTATGTTTCTATGTAATGGTCTCTTGTGTGATGGAGAGATTGAAATGTGTGTTGATTTTCCAGGCAACTTGGTGGAAACATTGAACTTTAGTTACAAGACAGCAGCAGCAACTACTTGTGTGCATCAAGCTCTGTAATGAAAGATGAATTCTCCCCTCAAGGTTCCCCCACACTGCTAACTCATTGGTTTACACAGATCATGTGATCTTACAACATAGGATTATTCTTAAAGCTACAATCCTACGTTTATCAGAACTATAATTACTACATTCCTCTCCCTTTAACCTTTCTGTACATTTTGTATTTACAAGGATATTCATCTCATGACATTATAATATTTACACAGGTCACAAAATTACAAGTTCAGTCTTTCAGGTGGTTTTCTGATCCATAGCTCCACAACTTCCGAATCTTTGACAGGAATCACATTCTCTGGAACTGCATTAACATCAGGAACCTCATTAGGCACAGGCAGTTCAGTGTTTTCCAATCCAAAAGAGACATCAGGCATGTCTATCCTTGGTTGGGAAACTTCAACAGGAACAACAGGTTAAGCAATGGTTACAGATGGAACATCATTTTGTTGGGCTGGTTCCCTTCTTCTTAAATGATCCACATGCTTACGGGTGATCCAGCCCTCCACTTCCACATAGTACGACAATTGTCCGGCCACTGAGCGCATTTTACCAGGTAACCAGTTCTCCAAAAAAATTATTTACATATATTGCTTCTCCCAACAGTAAATTGTCGTTCACAACTATGCAAATCATGAGTCGCTTTTTGATTCCCTTGACTTTTCTCCACCTTCCCCTCCAAGTTGGGAAGTATCAGGCTGAGTCTTGTTCGAAGACGGCGCCTCATCAATAATTCTACATCCTCTTCCTACGTGTCTTCTTTCTACCACAGAATTTGGTCTTGGCCTTTTTTTTTACTTCACTGTTGGTCAGACTTCTCTCAGATGTAATCGCAACTTGTCTTCGTTCAGTAGTTGAGCTACCCAGGACTTCATTATCTACTCACATGTTGAAAATTTCTATGACTTTTGATTTCAAAGCCTCTTTAGCTTCATTCAGCTGATTCTTCAGCTCTTCTGTCTTCTTGCATCTGTTGGCTTCCTCCTGGAACCTTGAACATTGCTGCGTCTTCTCTGCCACCTGGTTCTTCAGTTTGTTCAGAGTGATGTTAAGTTCTTCTTGTTTCTCTTTGTGGTTTTCCAGAGGTACAAACTTTGACTGGAGGGATCCTTGTAGCGTATGAAGGTCTTTCAACAGGTTTTCATTTTCTTTGCGAAGCTCACTCGCTTCATCTTGAACTCTGTAACTCAGCAGCGTTTCCTTGAGTTTCTTCTGCTGTTCTTCCATGTCGTTGTTTAAGACAGTCTTCATTTCTTCAGGTTGCTGAATGTTTACACACTTTTTTTCATCCAGTTGCAGTCTTGGACTCTCCAGGCTCTTTCTGAAGTGCCTTGCCTGTTCCTTTTTCAACTCAGGAACTCCTCCTGCTTCCTTTTGAAATCTCACTGTCCAATCAAGGTTAATTTTGCTCAACCAATTTCGACCTAGAAGCCTTGGTCCACTACCTTCTAATACCATCACTGGTAGATGTGCTGTTTGGTGTTTAAAATTAACTCTGGTGATACCTTTTAACTGGATTTCTTCGTCTGTGTATGTTTTCAACTTGGCAGATGTTTGTTCCAAGTTTAATTGTTGAGCACCTTTATTTAAATATCTGAAAGTGTGTTCTCCTATTACAGTTGTAGAAGCACCATGTCTATTTCCATTTTTAATAGTTTACCATTCACTTGCAATGTAATTGGCTCTGTCTTCCCAACTTTCATGTTGAATAAGGAATAAACGTCAGAATTGGCTATTTCTGGCTCTTTCAGGCTGTATACTTCATTGGACTTCGTTTGTCGCCTGGAAGCCTGTTTTAATCTCGCTTTGCAATGTTTCAATATGTGCCCACTTTTGTGTCAAAAATAACACTCCACCTTTTAAAATTGTCAAGCATTAGGAGTATGGTCATTTCCACATCGATAAAAATTAGTTTTCAAATTTGCTGCTAAGCTGTTTCCTCTAAATTTTCTGTTAGCGGGGGCTGTTTCCTGCTTTGCGGCCGAGTTGAGTCCCGGCTTTTCGCGCCATTTTTGGCTGACCGTTCCCTCCCAGCTAGGAAAACTGTGCCATTTCACGCACCTTGAATCGCTTGTGCATCCCTTGTAGCACTTTCCATCGCAAGCGCTATGTCTAACGCTTTCTTAAAATTGAGATTCACTTCAGCCAGTAATCTTCACTGAATAGCATCCTCTTGCATGCCACAGATGAGCATATCATTCAGGGTTTCACCGAAATCACAATATTCCTTTAGTTGTTTTAATTTCACCATGTAATAGCAATGGTCTCCCCTGGGGCTCTAATCTGTGAATTGAACCTGATCCTCTGCCTTGTGACTGAGAGCTTGGGTTGGAAATGTCACTTAAAGATGTCTACTAATTCACCGAGGGTCTTCTAATCTGGGGCACTGGGGGCCGTCAAGCTTCAAAGTAAGCCGTAGGTCTTGCTTCCATAAATACTTGGAAGAATCACTCTCCTTGTTCCCTCCCCTGTGATTTTGTTGGTTTGAATGTCGAACTCAAGACATTCTATATATTGAGACCAGTCATCTGTAGCTGGCTCAAAGAGATTGATTCTGCAAAACAGTGGCACCTCGGCTAAGTATATTTTCCTCTTTTTAATTATCTTAGGTACTCACAACCGCTGGGCAAGGGACACTACCAAATCTGATTTATCCTCATTGCCACTTTGTTATAGAGTTGATTTTCCAGGCAACTTTTCTTGGTGGAAACATTGAACTTTATTTACAAGACAGCAGCAACAACTACTTGTGTGCATCAAACTCTATAACTAAAGAAGAACTCTCTCCTGGAGGTTCCTTGCACTGCTAACTCATTAGTTTACACAGATCATGTGATCTTACAACACAGGATTATTCTTAAAGCTACAGTCTTACATTTATCCAAGCTATAATTACTACATGTGTGCTCAGGTGGCGATTAAATATGGCACGCGGACCTTCGACCCCGCCAGGTAATGGCAGGGCAGATGAATCAGCTCCCGACCTGCCAGGTGATTCGGAGAGATACCCACCTGTGCACAATTAATGAGCTTGCAAGCGTGGAATCGGGAGCGCCTTCTTGCCATTCCATGCAGCAGGATATGTGCTGCGGAAACTGCCTGGACTTAGTTTCAAAAACAGAAAATTCTGCCCTCTAATTCTTTATTATGTGCTTGTTTGCTTCTCATTTTCAATCCACACCACGGGCTAGCAGCAATGCAAAATGGAGAGCCAAATGTGTAATCGCTCCCTTTCAGTACACATCTTTCCACTGGTCAGTCCTCTGCTAAAGCTTTTGAGGAACTTGGAGGGGGTCTGGCTCTCAGGCTTGCAGTGTGCAGGACCACTGGCATGTGGGCATGCCCTGGCACACATGATCAAAATCATCAGCTGTGGGCAAATAGCCCCACTGTCTTGTCGATTCCTCCAGAGAGTTGAAGGCAAAAGGAGTAAACCCTGGAAAAGAACCTGGAGTGGAGCCCTGTGATGGACTGATGTTTAAATATGTCATCTTTACAGCAATCCCTGCAATCAAGCCATTGCCAAACTCTGCATTCCTTTGGACCCGACTGGGGAGGTTGAGAGAGGGACCCTGACATTTGAGCAGCCCAATGCCTCCATAAGTTTTGGCCAGGCTTGCACCTTGGAAAAGACACTCCAGTTTCACCGCAGAGCTTGCAGCAGGAGGGCATTGAGAGAGGCTGATCAACTAAATGAAGAACAATATAGAGTAAGGGGTCAAGGAAACTCAGAAATACAGAACATAGAAAATGCTGCAGAGAAGATGACCATTCAGCCCATTGTGTCTCAGCTGCCTGAAAGAGTTGTCCAATCTAACCCTGCTTTCCAACTCTCTCTCTGTCGCCTTGTAGCTTATGGCACTTAAACTGTATACACAATTATTTCTTAAATGTGATGAGAGTTTCTGTCACTACTGCCCTTTCAGGCAGTGATCTTCTTGTTCCCATCAACCTCTAGGTGGAAAAAAACTCTCTTAAACCTTATCCTTCTATCAATTGTTTTAAATCTATGCCCCTAGCTTTTGATCTCTTTGCTAAGGGAAATAGATCCTTCCTTTCCACGCTATCTAGGACACTAGAATAGGCCCCACATTGTTTATAAAAACAAAAAACTGCGGATCCTGGAAATCATTGTTTGCTGTTTTCCCAGGAAATGGAAGATCACTCATTTTAATTGTAAATTCTTCTCTAGGTCACATGTTTGTTGTGGGGAGCACCAGGTGTCTTACAGTCTGCTGCCACCATATATGTTGGCGGTCTTGATGTAAACCTCAAGGGATCTCTCTCTGTGCTAAGCAAGATATTGAGACTGATGACGGTTCTAGTCAAACACAATTACATGAAGTTTATTACTAGCAACAACTATATACAGCTACCCACAAGCCTTGATCTAGCCTGAGTACTAACTGCTACATAGGGTGTTAACATGACTATATGCCTCACTCATAAGTTATATATATAAAGTCTTACTTATAGTCACAGACAGTAGTGAACATCTGCAGTAGAGATCACAGGCAATAGTGAATATCTAACATGGAGGCTGTATCTTTTATCCTCCAGCCTTACACACGGTGATGTTATAGCGATATCACTATGCAACTTTTTAAAGGTACATGTCATTTTCTGCATTGGCATGTACACAATATCACAACAGGGAGAACTGTAATTCTACCAAAGGTGCAGAGATGCCTTCTTTCCAACTAAAAGCCTGAGTCTTGCTAGCCTGCTCTTGGTGTAGGGTTGCCAGACCCTGGATTGTATAAGTGTATCCAGGGACTCAATATTAAACGCCAAGACTGCTGAGAGCCATCAATGAGAAAAATCATTGAGGCATTAAAAATAATTTTGTTTGTTTTAGTATTAGCCATTAGTTTTTGATATATTTGTTGATTAGTTATGACATTTTTGGAGTTTTTTCATTCGTTTGGTTGGGGGGTGTGCATTGCTGGTTAGGCCCATCCCCATTTGCCCTTGAGAAGGTGGTGGTGAGCTGCTGTCTTAAAACGTTGCAGGAAATCTGATATTGGTACTCTCATAGTGCTATTAAGGAGGAAGTTCCAAGGTTTTCACCCAGCAATGAAACAACAGTGAAGCAATGACGATATAGTTCCAAGTCAGGATGGTGCGTGAATTTGAGAGAAGCTTGTAGGTGGTGGTGTTCCCATGTGTCTTTTCACTTTTTCTTCTAGGTGGTAGAGGATCCATGTTCAGAAGGTGTTGTTGAAGGAGCCTTGGCGAGGCGGCTGAAAGGCTGTTTCACTGACAGTGAAGAATACCAGTTGGGTAAGAAAGAGACTGTAAAAACAAAAAACTGCGGATGCTGGAAATCCAAAACAAAAACAGAATTACCTGGAAAAACTCAGCAGGTCTGGCAGCATCAGCGGAGAAGAAAAGAGTTGAAGTTTCGAGTCCTCATGACCCTTCAACAGAACTGTCGAAGGGTCATGAGGACTCGAAACGTCAACTCTTTTCTTCTCCGCCGATGCTGCCAGACCTGCTGAGTTTTTCCAGGTAATTCTGTTTTTGTTTAAGAAAGAGACTGTGTTTTTCAATTGGGGTAGAGAAGTGGTACACTGCAAGGATGGACGTATCAGGCAACCAATAGTGGCAGTGTGGCCGCTGAGATGGTTGGAGGCTGGAGGTCATGTGATGTTCTCCAAGTATACATCCAACGAGAGTTGGTAAACTTATCATGACAAGAAGCAATGAACTGAGTTCTCTTGAATCATGACCCCAGTAGTATAACATCCTATTGTCCATAATGACAGGACATGTGCAATCAAAATGTTCAAAGTTCAGCCATCATTTAGAACTGGAGATATACCAACCAGTTTGCTGTGGAGTTCAAATGCAAAAAGCAGAATTTATTTGAAAACAATCTCCGGGTAAAATGCACCTTATTATTGTACTCACATAGAATGTTAATAAGACAGTGCTTTTCTTAAAGATGTACTTCCTGTTAAGCTGAAGCCAACATTTGAAAAATAGAGAGGATGAACAGGCTGTATTTCCAACTTCAGGCACCCTAAGCAGCTACCCATGGCTAGGCCAGCATTTATTGCCAGTCCCTAACTGCCCTTGAGAAGGTGGTGGTGAGCTGCCTTCTTGAACCGCTGCAGTCCAGGAGGTGTAGATACACTCATAGTGCTGTTAGGGAGAGAGTTGCAAGATTGTAACCCAGCAACAGCAATATATTCCCAAGTCAGGATGGTGAGTGGCTTGGAGGGGAATTTCCAGGTGTTTGTGTTCTCATGTGTCTGTTGCCCTTGTCCTTCTAGGTGGTAGTGGTCATGGGTTTGAAAGGAGCTGCCTAAGGAGCCTTGGTTAATTTATGCAGTGCATCTTGTAGATGATACACACTGCTGCTACTGTGCATCGGTGGTGGAGGGAGTGAATGTTTGTGGAAGGCTGCCAATCAAGTGGGCTGCTTTGTCCTGGATGGTGTCAAGCTTCTTGAGTATTGTTGGAGCTGCACTTATCCAGGTAAGTGGAGAGTATTCCATCACACTCCTGACTTGTGCCTTGTAGGTGGTCGGCAGGCTTTGGGGAGCCGTTGTCAGCGGTGGATTCCTAGCTTCTGATCTGCTCTTGCAGCCACAGTATTTATATGGCTAGTCCAGTTCAGTTTCTGCTCAATGGTAGACCCCAGGATGTTGATCGTGGAGGATTCAGTGTTGGTAATATCACTGAATATCAAGGGGTGATGGTTTGACTTTCTCTTGTTGGAGATAGTCATTGCCTGACACTTGCGTGGCATGAATGTTACTTGCCACTTGTCAACCCAAGCCTGGATATTGTCCAGATCTTGCTGCATTTGGACAAGGACTGCTTCAATATCTGAGGAGTTGTGAATGGTGCTGATCATTGTGCAATCATCAGCGAACATCCCACTTCTGACCTTATGATGGAAGGGTCAATAATGAAGCAGCTGAAGATGATTGGGCCTAGGACACTACCCTGAGGAACTCCTGCATGTCCTGGAGCTGAGATAATTGACCTCCAACAACCACAACCATCTTCCTTTGGATTAGATATGATTCCAATCAGTGGAGAGTTTTCCCCATGATTTCCATTGATTCCAGTTTTGCCAGGGCTCCCTGATGCCACACTCGGTCAAATGCTGCCTTGATGTCAAGGTCAGTCACTCTCACCTCACCTCTGGAGTTCGGCTTATGCATGTTTGAACCAATACTCTAATGAGGTCAGAAGCTAAGTGACCCTGGCATAGTCCAAACTGAGCATCAGGGAGCAGGTTATTGCTAAGCAAGTGCCTCTTGATAGCACTGTTTATGATAAATAATAAAAGGTAAATATGATTGGTTCACCTCCATGCAGGGAGAAGGAACTGGTTGGTTTAAAGATACTCCAGATAAACACATATAATAAATTACTAAAACACACCCTTATACATTCAACTGTTCACTATGAATAAAAATAGATTCCAAAATGCACTGTTGATTCAAGAACTGAGTTGTCAGTTGATAATGTTTAATGCTTACTTGGGAAGTTTGTAAATGGTCATTTGGCAGCATATTATGATTGGATTGAAGTTTTAACACGTATATGTTGTGCTGGGATCAGGAATTTGTTACAATGGACGTGAATGAGAAGTGGATTGGCACACTGAAACTGAATATCAGTATGAAAATAGAGTTCCAGAGTCTCTTGGTGGTTTAATGAGTGACGTGTGTGATGTTGTCTTAAACCATGAAGAATATTCATGGTTTCATTCCAAATCTGTGTGGTTCTAGTCTAAGCAAATGCAAAATCAAGAATGTTAAAATGGCCTTGCACTATAGGACTAAGGAAGGAAAACCTCAACCAGCTTTCCAACATATTTGTCAGTACTTTCAATTTTCTAAATTACAACAGTGACTACACCTCAAACGTGTTTCATTGACTGTAAAAGGCATTTGCAGGTCATCAGATCATGTAAGGAACTCTGTAAGTGCAAGTTTGTCCCTTTATTTGTTGGCTAGAGTCTATAATTGTTATATTTTGAAAATAAATCTAAGCCTAAAAGTTACTATTTGCAATTAGAAGGAAAGACTAGCACTTATGTAGCCTTTACTTGACCTCAGGATATCCTAAAGCGATTTACAGCCAGTCAAGTGCTCTTGAAGTATAGTTGTTGTGTAATGTAGTGTACAGACACTTATTACATTTGCACTCCAGTACTCTGTTCTAACAGACAAGTTAATCCATCAAAGAGTTAACCCTCTAAAAATGTCTTTTGAATGCACTAATTCTTCATACAATAACATCAGAGTTACTTTTTACAGTGTTAAAGGTTCTACAAAATTGCAAATTGTTGTAGAATAAGATTTTAATATAGTGATTCTCAGTGTCAATGGTTAATATGAGTAGAATAGGAGGAATTACGAAAGGGACGCCAATATAAGCTTCATCAGTGTTCCATGCTATCACGTTAGGATGCAGACATGGCACATATATGGCTATTCCCTTATATCATCCACTTACAAAGGGTGAAACACAATGTTATTATGCTCACATCTTATGCAGTGATCAATAATGGTGAGAGAAAAAAATGGCCAATTAATAGAAATGTTCAGAAAAGAAACTCAACAAGATCTTTCACAAGTAGACTGTTATTTCTTTAACTGGATAGTCCCATGTGGAATATCGCACTAAATACATATTCATTAAAAAGGTGCATATTTTGCCCAGTATGGTTTTTTTTAATTCATTAAATGTGGGCTCCACTGACTAGGCCTGCATTTATTGTCCATCCCCCTAATTGACCCTTGAGAAGATGATGGTGAGCTGCCTTCTTGAACCGCTGCAGTCCATGTGGTGTAGGGACCCACAGTGCTGTTAGGGAGGGAGTTCCAGGATTTTGACCCAGCGACAGTGAAGGAACGGTGAGAGATGTCACGTTGACATTGCCTCAACTAGGCTTAGGAAATAATTTGTGTAACTGTGCAGTTAATTATCCCATTAAGCAACATCTACCTTTCTTGAATTTTTACTGTGATTTGCTATGTTGGTGACTCAGTACCTATAACCGCTGAGAAGTGCAACAATGGTTTCAATTGTTGGTTTTGGCCGATATTTAAGCTTGTCACCCATGTTCAAATGAAGTCTTTAAGACAAACACCGGGCATTCCCACTTCTGTACAAAACACAACTGGCCTGAGGCGAATCTTTAACAAGCTATTACAAGCACAAACCATTCTCATTTTTCAGTGCAGCACTCCACACATGCACATGTACAAAAAAATAACTTACACAGAATATAAAATGTAATCAATGTACAAATTGTAGTAGCTGGTTTAATGAAATGTATACTTACCTGCCTTTCATGCGGAGAATCAGAAAAACATTACTGGATCAGGATCTCTAAACGAACATGATAGATATTTACCCAACTCGGCATCTGATATTAAAATCTAATATTTCAATTCTTTGTTGTTTTATCCATGGGAACAAAAGTTGAGTAGTATTATATTAGGCTTAAGTTCAGAAAACATCACCAGATGTAGTATCATTTGTGTTGGAAGAAGCTGTGCATGTAAGCCTTTGATTGTATTGTCTAATGGCTAGCGTAGAGCATTCTGAAACTTTGGGCTGAATTTTACAGGGGTGGGTGTACGTGAATTTTACAGGGGGTGTGCGTATTGCTCGACCTCCTGGAAGAAATGTCGGACGCCAACTGATCCACATTAAACAAGGCCACCCTGCAGAAATAACATGCTGCGGGCGGTGTGAACAACATGAAGATGGGACTTCGCCCCCTCAGTGCAAGGAAGTCCCACCCTCGAGAGCTGTCACACAATCTGATTGGCTGGCAGCTCTGGCAACCCATTGTGGGCGCTGCCGGGATGGCAAGCAGGCCGACAGATGAAGAGGGCATAGCCACCAGAAGGAGATAAGTCTGGGGTTTTGGTCAGGGAAGCTGGACGGTGGGGTGGGGCATGGGATTTGGAGGCCAGATGGAGTAGAACATGGGTGAGTATCATCTTGTAGGGGGAGGGGGCGGTGATGATACCCCCATTGCACACAGGATAGCCACCACCACCGCCCCCCCACCACCCCCCCAAAGGGCTTCCCTCATTTTGTTCCCGCCTTTTAAGGAATTTGCTTTAAAAAAAGGCCATCCTATGCCAATCATATTTATTCGTGGACAGGACATTATTCCGGTCAGCATGCTTGGTAACAAGCTCAATTGACCGTTAATTATTTATTTAAAAATGGCAGATGGGCTGTTGATTTCAGCACCCACCCATCTACTGTATTATGGGGACCGGGTCAGGGTGGGCAGGAAGGTGGTGGGTTTGGCATGCCTCGTATTTTACGTGCCCCCAGCATCCCCACCAAAATCAGCCGTAAAATTTGGCCCTAAGATGTACGATGCTTGTTGTATTCATTCTGCAAATCCTTATTCAATGTTAACCATTATTTCTTTATCTTGCTTCTCCTATTTCACTTCCTCCTTCACTGTAAATAATGACTGCCATAATATGGAACCATAGAGGACGCCATTTCTGAAATAGAAACTCTTCTCATGCCCACACATGTGGGCCATTCGAGCGACAGGCACAACACAAAGCGAGTAGGGTGTTAACTATTTTTTTCTTTTCACCAGGCTTGGGGCTCTGAGGTAACTGCAGTGCCCCATGTTGCCGCTCTAGGTGTGATCCGCTAATGCAGCATGGACTAAGGAACAAACATGGGGCTAGATTTTGTGGCTAGGCTACAAGTCCCAATGTTGACCTTACAGTGGCCAGTCAATTAGCGAGGGCCGTCCTGTTGGAGCAGGATACAAGGCAGCGGGGGCGGTGTTAGGTAGTACAGTATCAGGTGCTGGCGCCATACTTAAAGGGCTAATATTTTCTGTTGGTTGTTCTGAATTGACTGCTGCCAGTCCTGCATTGACTGCTGACTGCCTGTGCTGCACTGGCAAGCTAAAAGCTACAGCCGCAATGGCATATGGGAGAGCCCGGATAGCCTGCGGTTCAGCGATGCCTCCCTGCAGATCCTCCTCCAGGCTGCAAGGGCAAGACAGGAAGCCCTCTTCCTCAGGGACAGGAGGAGAATACTAGCCCATCTGGCCAAGACAATCAGAAAAGAGATTTCAGAGGAGGTCAGCAGGTGTGGGCTCACCCACCAAACCTGGATCCTCTGCCAAAAGTGCATCAATGACCTTACTCATTCAGCCAAGGTGAGTACTCCAGAACTCTTTTCCATTTGGGGCTTGCACGTGCCAAAGTGAGACGGTGAGTTAGTTGGAGAGGGAGTGACAACCGATTCAATGGCAAGGGGATCAGGCAGTAGCATATACTTCAGAGGCATAGCTGCATCTCAATGAGAGGCATCTGACTGATTGCTATTGTGCCTGTCTCTGTGGAGAGATCATCAGTGTTCATCAATGTGCTTGCAGGAGAAGATAGCATAAGATGAAAAAGAATAATCCAAGACAACTGCAGGGATGCCAATTTTAACTCCATAGAGGAGGAGGAGGAGGCAATAGAACTTACAGGGAAAAACAGTGGCTGCTCCACCACTGACAGTGAGGCAGGACTACTCAAGAGGGTGAGTGGGTGAGTGCAGGGGCACAAAACGGCAGCTGACACACATAAGACATGGTGCTCATGTGCTCACATGTTCACCATTGGACCCATAGAGTTCCACAGTAGGGATAGTTAGAATGATGCAATGCAAAGCCCATAACCCTTCATCTACTTGTTGTCTCACACAGGTCAGAGTCATGCCGAACAGCAGAGAGCTGGAGAGACTGGGGCCCAGCCTGCTGCCTCTGGGGAGGAGGAGTGAGCCTGAGACGGTGCAGTGTCACATCATTCCATGCATCCTCCACCCTTGTCATGTTGGTGGATATGCGCTCACTAGTAGAATCAGGGTCACAAGCTGGGGAGCACAGCACAGACATCTCTGAGCTGTGAGAACTGAGACCACTGACAGTCAAAGGAGTGCGGGAGGCCAGGGAAATGCTGAGCCTCAAGTTGATGATAGGAATCTGGGGTTGTCTACAAAATAGCAACTGCTATGTTTACATTGAGAGGTAATGGAACATCTGGCAGAGTTGCCAATTGGCAATGCATGCTTAAGCATGGAGAATGGAAGAGTCCAGGCCTTGAGTGCTGCCATGAAAACCTGGCATGAAATGGCTTGGATATTTCCATTGAGAGGTTAGCGGACCTCATGGAGAGCCAGACCCAGCAGACTGTTCAGTTGATATCAGAGGTGGATGCAGACCTGCATAATGTGTGCTGTGCACCTGGGCACCTCATCCATAAGCTCAATGCAGCAGTGGCAAGGCAAAAAGGGGACGAGGATTCTCTGTTAGTTTCTCGTCCTTCTCCAGTCAGCAAGAAGGTACAAGTGTGCCTTGCAAGGGAGGAGGTGCAGCTGCTTTCAGCTTCTGGTGGCTGCTCTGAGAGATCTCCAAGTGTAGACAATGGTTCATCAGGCCTTCTGCCAATGTCATCAGCACCTCAGTGTCCACAATGACAGTGGATAATCCTGTATCTGTACAGGAGGCCCTCAGCATGGCTGGGGTTCTCCAGGCCTCAAGCAGCCAGAGGACAATCACCAAGGTCATCCAAAGCCAGGAGGCAGCAGTCTACCTCCACCTCAGCTGCGTGTGCAAGATGGAGCACAAAGTAAGAACTCCTGCATGAAAGTTAAGAAGAGCACCTCACTGCACTTGGGGATTATGGGTGAATGGAATGTCTAAATGTTAATTCTTGCATCTGTTTCGCTGCTTAGTAAAGAATTAATGAGTTTTGGACTACATCTTCTTCCATTTCTTGCTGTAACTTTGGTTCCCTGACTCCACCAGTCAGCTGGTTATGAGGGATTATGCTGCATGTGATTCATATATCAGCCTAGCTACTGTGCATTGTGCACCTGGGTGCTAGGCAATGAAGGGCAAAATGAAGGAGGCAACAACAGGGCTTCATGAAAAGGAAAGCTTTATAGGTATGATTCCAATCAGTAGTAAGGGTCATATGAAACACTTATATAAGCCATTCCTGAGCCACCCTTGTGCCTATCTCATTGCATCTTGTCCATCGTTTTTACTCATTCATGGGATGTGGGCATCACTGGCTGTGCCAGCATTTAATGCTCATCCCTAATTGCCTTTGAGAAGATGGTGGTGAGCTGCCTTCTTGAACCGCTGCAGTCCATGTGGTATGGGTACACCCACAGTGTTGTTAGGGAAGGAGTTCCAGTGTTTTGACCCAGCAACAGTGAAAGAATGATAACATATTTCCATGTCAGGTGAGTGGCTTGGAGAAGAACTTCCAGGTGGTGGTGTTCCCATGTGTCTGCTACCCTTGCCTTCTAGATAGTAGTGGTCGTGGGTTTGGAAAGGGCTGTCTAAGTGAGTGGGGAGTATTCCATCACACTCCTGACTTGTGCCTTGTTAGGTAGTGGACAGGCTTTGAGGAGTCAGGAGGTGAGTTACCCATCGCAGGATTCCTAGCCTTTGACCTGCTCTTGTAGTCACTGTATTTAATGGCTAGTCCAGTTTTATTTTTGGTCAATGGTAACACCCAGGATGTTGATAGTGGGGGATTCAACGATGGTTAGATTATCTCTTGTTGGAGATGGTCAATGACTGGCAGTTGTGTAGTGCAAATGTTACTTGCACTTGTCAGCCCAAGCCTGGATATTGTCCATGCTTTGCTGCATATGGACATGGTCTGCTTCAGTATCTGAGGAGTCACAAAGGGTGCTGAACATTGTGCAATCATCAGCGGACATCCCCATTTCTAACCTTATGATGGAAGGAAGGTCATTGATGAAGCAGCTGAAGATGGTTGCTTGCTTTGTCACAAACCTTGCTTGTTTGGAAACACATCTAGTCACCTCTTGACCTATTCAAATTAACAACTCGACAATTGCAGTGTCACTTGAATTCATGGTGACAGAAGCAGATAGCAAGAAGGCTGTGGGTTTTAAAGCAGACCTGGAGTGAGATGAGAGAATAGAATCATCTAGCATTGGAGGAGGCCATTCAGCCTGTCATGCCTGTGCCTGCTCTATGAAAGAGGTAAAAAATTAGTCCCACAGCCCTACAAGTGGAATGCAGCCACCATTAACTTGGCATTAAGAAAGAGCGTGGAAGTATTGATGAGAAATGGATATAGAGAAAAGAAGGCTGAGAGGAGGCTTGATAGAGGTATTCAAGATCCTGAAGGGCACGGACAGGGTAAATAATGATAAACTGTTCTCACTCAAGGGAGCACCAAGAGCTAGAGGGCACAGATTCAAAATAATTGGCAAAAAGGAGTAAGCATGATGCTCGGAAACATTTTTTCACCCAGAGGGTGGTTGGAGTCTGGAACTTCCTGAAAGGATGGTGGAGGCAGGCTTGATTGAGGTATTCATAAGGGAATTAGAAGGCTACCTGAAAACAAATAATGTGCAAGGTTAAGGGGATAAGGCAGGGGAGTGGGACTAAGTGGGATGCTCTTTCAGACAGCCAGTGCAGACTCGATGGGCTGAATGGCCTCCTTCTGCCCTGTAAAGATTCTGTGATTCAATTAGATGGGCCAGGTCAATGAATGCCAGTTTATTCCAGTGTGCTGTTTATTGGTTATTTAACAGTAATAAAATGTAAGTGTTGGTTAATATTATAATCCACCACTGTATCTTTGATACACTGGGTTTTCCTCTAAACACCCTTACATTTCTATAGTACCTCTGGATTTCACTTTATTTTTTAAAAAAGAAGCTGATTTTAAAAATTTACGTTTCCCATCAAGTGTTGCAACATACTCCTAAACGATTGGAAAAAATGACAAGTTCTCACTGAATGCATCACAATATAGTTTCAAAATAATGCACTCATCACTGAGACTAGACAAGTTGCAAGTCTGGAAGAACATTCAGAGTTTTATGGGGCAAGTTTCAGACATGCAGATAGTATGATCAACAGCTGGGATAACTTGCTGGGACTGGGGGAAAGTTGGGTTAGATGAGACATAGGTTTGCCAGACCTCCAGGATCATCCTGGAGTCTCTAGGGATGAAAGATCAATGGCTGTGAAAAGCAAGGACAAAGAATCATTGGGACATTAAAGAAAACACATTTTTCATTTTCTTTGAACATTTTCATAATTTGGTACAAATGTTTTGGAGATGGGGAATAAGGCTGTTTGACTAATGGTTGTAAATCACCCAATGAGGTAATGAAGAGTCTGTCCATTCCTAGTTGGCATGGGAAGGGTACGTCACAAGGAATGGTATGTCAGGTGACTAATAGTTAGTGCGTGGTGGGAGGCGGAGTATCATATGATGAAACTTCCAGATATGCATCAGGGCAGTGTCAGCAAAGTTAATTTAAGATGTAAGACTCATTATTTTTTAAGCAGCTAGAACAGCTAATGGGAAGAAGAAATGGCTGATAATTAGGATCAAATGGGCCAAAATGATTTTTTTTTTATCCAGACATATCTTTTGCGAAATATCAAACACTCAAAGTCTGCTGGGTATTGCGTCTCACAGAGTAATATCACCAAGTGGCCTTTCTACGGGTTGGAGTGGTGACTGTAAAAAGGTTGTTTGACCATAAGCAACTAAAGAGCATTCTGCCATCACTTGTAGCCAGTGAGAATTCAGATGCTTAATTAACAGCACTTCTTTCATTTTATTCTTAAACATTGATCATCAACACTTGGTGTGTCATACTGATACCTTTTTGTCAGTGCCAAATTTATTGTTAAATATAATTTCATAGAATTTACAGCACAGAAACCAGCCATTTAGCTCATCAGTGGCAATTAGGGATGGGCAATAAATGTTGGCTCAGCCAGCGATGGCCACACCCTATGAAAGAATGAAAAAAAAATGGGACCTCCTACCACCTTACTCATCTCACCCTATCAACGTATCCTTTTAGTCCTTTCTTCCTCATGTACTTATCTAGCTTAGTCTTAAATGTATATATGATATTCGCTTCTGCTTCTCCATGTGGTAACAGTTCCACATTCTTACCATGGAGAGTGAAGAAAATAAAAAAGATTTTCCTGGATTGCCTATTGGAATTGTTAGATGATATCGTATGTTGATGGCCCCTTGTTTTGGACTCACCAACAAGTAGAAACATCTCCTCCACATTGAAGCTCTTCATAACTTTAAAGATCTTGATCAGGTTGCTTATCAGTCTTTCACCAAGAAAAGAGCCCCAGTTTTTTCAGCTTTTCACAGAATCACAGAATCACAGTGCAGAAGAGGCCCTTCGGCCCATTGAGTCTGCACTGACATATGAGAAACACCTGACCTACCTATCTAATCCCATTTATCAGCACCTGGCCCATAGCCTTGAATGTTATGACGTGCCAAGTGCTCATCCAGGTACTTGTTAAAGGATGTGAGGCAACCTGCCTCCACCACCCTCCCAGGCAGTGCATTCCAGACCATCACCACCCTCTGAGTAAAAAGGATTTTCCTCACATTCCCCCTAAATCTCCTGCCTCTCACTTTGAACTTATGCCGCCTTGTGAATGACCCTTCAACTAAGGGGAACAGCTGCTCCCTATCCATCCTGTCCATGCCCCTCATAACCTTGTACACCTCAATCAGGCTGCCCCTCAGTCTTCTCTGCTCCAATGAAAACAACCCAAGTTTATCCAACTTAATAACTTCATAACTTAAATGTTTCATCCCAGGCAACATCCTGGTGAATCTCCTCTGCACCCTCTCCAGTGCAATCACATTCTTCTTATAATGTGGTGACCGGAACTGCATACAGTACTCCAGATGTGGCCTCACCAAGGTTCTATACAACTCCAACATGACCTCCCTACTTTTGTAATCTAATTTGACTATGGGCTATCTCTGTGAGTACAAACCTTGACCATGCCTGATAGGCATGCTGGTTTGGTTGCTAATATTTATTTGCACCTTCTCCAATGCCTCTGGGTGGGATTTCGGAAATTCCCACCCAAAGCCAATCGACTTTTGGCTGCTCTCCAAATTTTCCGGTCCCACCCATGCCGATTCCTGCCATGAGTGTGACCAACATCCCAGCCTCTGCATCTCATTGTAATATGGAGACCATCTGCAGAACTCTTAAGGTTTTATAATATTTTAATGCTATTATCAGCATGTATGAGATTTGAACAGGATCAGGACCATATCCTCAAGTGAGAATATATTAGTTGTAGACAGGCTGGCTGCAGCATTCTTCAGAAGTACAAATTGCAAGCAGGGAGAACAATAGTAAGTTCCAGGAACCAAGGGTTGAAGCTCTTGCATTAAAGGCAAGCATCTTAGGTCATTGGCACAGATTGCCCTTATTCAATATCAATGGACTCCTGACTTGAAACTCTATCGCTGTTCCTCAAAAACCTGAAACTTCCTCCCTTACAGCACTGTGGATGCACCAACAGCACATGGACTGCTGTGGATCAAGAAGGCAGCTCAACACCAACTTCTCAAGGGCAATTAGGCTAGGGAATAAATGCTGTCCTTGCCAGCAATGTCCACACCCCATGGGAGAATGTTAAAAAAGCTATTACTTGTTCAGATATATTTATGAAAGACGTGGGTGTCTGCTGCCTTTGTACTATTTCTGTCAGGATACCTGTGGAAGAGTTCACAAGCCTACAGGTTACAGAACAAAGAATTGGTCCTAGCCTGGGGTGGGGGGTCAATGACTTTGATTGACAGCTGATTTAGGACATTTGGGAGTGGGCAATGTCACTGATTGGCTGGAAAATTCAATGGTTGACAATTTTGCAGCCAGCTTTATCATTACAGAATTATATTCAGAGCTTGTTTTCTGTTTACAAAAACAAAAATATCTGGAAAAACTCAGCATCTGCGGAGAGGAGCACAGTTAACATTTCGAATCCGCATGACTCTTCAACAGAACTAAGGAAAAATAGAAAAGAGGTGAAATATAAGCTGGTTTAAGGGTGGGGGGGGTGTGGTGGTGGGACAAGAGGAGCTGGATAGAGGGCCAGTGATAGGTGGAGATAACCAAAAGATGTCACAGACAAAAGGACAAAGAGGTGGTTGAAGGTGGTGATATTATTGAAAGGAATGTGCTACTTAAGGGTAGGAAGCAGGACAAGCAAGGTACAGATAGCCCTAGTAGGGGTGGGGTGGGGTGAAGGAATCAAAAAAGGCTAAAAGGTAGAGATAAAACAACGGATGGAAATACATTTAAAAATAATGGAAATAGATGGGAAAATAAAAATATATATAAATTTTGGAAAAACTAAAAAGGAGGGGGAAAATCGGAAAGGGGGTGGGGATGGAGGAGAGAATTCATGATCTAAAATTGTTGAACTCAATATTCAGTCTGGAAGGCTGAAAAGTGCCTAGTCGGAAGATGAGGAGCTGTTCCTCCAGTTTGCGTTGAGCTTCACTAGAACAATGCAGCAAGCCAAGAACAGACATGTGGGTATGAGAGCAGGGTGGAGTGTTGAAATGGCAAGCGACAGGGAGGTCTGGGTCATGCTTGTGGACAGACCGAAGGTGTTCTGCAAAGCGGTCGCCCAGTCTGCGTTTGGTCTTTCCAATGTAGAGGAAACTGCATTGGGAGCAATGAATGCAGTAGACTAAGTTGAGGGAAGTGCAGGTGAAATGCTGCTTCACTTGAAAGAAGTGTTTGGGCCCTTGGACAGTGAGGGGAGGGGGAAGTAAAGGGGCAGGCGTTGCACCTTCTGCGGTTGCATGGGAAAGTGCCATGGGAGGGGGTTGAGGTGTAAGGGGTGATGGAGGAGTGGACCAGGGTGTCACAAAGGGAACGATCCCTATGGAATGCTGCTGGGGGTGGGTGAAGGGAAGATGTGTTTGGTGGTGGCATCATGCTGGAGTTGGCAGAAATGGCGGAGGATGATCCTTTGGATGCGGAGGCTGATGGGGTGATAAGTGAGGACAAGGGGGACCCTATCATGTTTCTGGGAGGGAGAAAAAGGTGTGAGGGCAGATGCACGGGAGATGGACCGGACACAGTTGAGGGCCCTGTCAACCACTGTGGGTGGAAAACCTCGGTTAAGGAAGAAAGAGGACATGTCAGAGGAACTGTTTTTGAAAGTGGCATCATCAGAACAGATGCGACAGAGGCAAAGGAACTGAGAGAATGGGATGGAGTCCTTACAGGAAGCAGGATGTGAGGAGCTGTAGTCAAGGTAGCTGTGGGAGTCGGTAGTCTTGTACTGGATATTAGTGGACAGTCTATCACCAGAGATTGAGACAGAGAGGTCAAGGAAGGGGAGGGAAGTGTCAGAGATGGACCATGTGAAAATGATGGAGGGGTAGAAATTGGATGCAAAATTAATAATTTTTTCCAGGTCCAGACGAGAGCATGAAGCAGCACCGAAGTAATCGTCGATCTACTGGAGAAAAAGTTGTGGGAGGGGGCAGGAGTAGGACTGGAACAAGGAATGTTTCACATACCCCATAAAGAGACAGGCATAGCTGGGGCCCATGCAGGTGCCCTTGGCCACACCTTTTATTTGGAGGAAGTAAGAGGAGTTTAAGGAGAAATTGTTCAATGTGAGAACAAGTTCAGCCAGACGGAGGAGAGTAGTGGTGGATGGGGATTGTTCGGGCCTTTGTTCGAGGAAGAAGCAGAGTGCCATCAGACCATCCCCGTGGGGGATGGAGGTGTAGAGGGATTGGACGTCCATGGTGAAGAGGAGGCGGTTGAGGCCAGGGAACTGGAAATTGTTCATATAATGTAGGGTGTCAGAGGAATCACGGATGTAGGTGGGAAGGGACTGGACAAGGGGAGAGAGAATGGAGTCAAGATAGCAAGAAATGAGTTCTGTGGGGCAGGAACAGGCTGACACGATCGGACTGCTGGGACAGTCCTGTTTGTGGATTTTGGTTTCATGGTAGAAATCAGTGATGATCGGCTACCAGCTATTACTCTGCCAGCTTAGCCAGGAAGGTAAACTAGAGGAGGTTTATAGAAGGTAGCTTTTTGTTCAAGGTTTGTACTCACAGAGATAGCCAATAGTCAAATTTTGCTTGATCATGCTTCAGTGGGCTCCTTGGATCACAATGGCATAGTGGTATTGCTGCTGGACTAGTAATCTAGAGACCCAGTTTAATGCTTTGGGGACCTGGGCTTAAATCCCACCCTGGCAGATGTTGAAATTTGAATTCAATAAATATCTGGGATTCGAAGTCTAATGATAAACGATTGTTGTAAAAGCCCATCTAATTCACTAATGTCCTTCAAGGAATCTGCTATTCTCACCTGGCCTAGCCTACATGTGACTCTAGACTCACAGCAATGTGGTTGACTCTTAAAAATGCCCTCTGAACATGGGCAATTAGGGATGGGCAATAAGTATTAACCAGTGATGCCCACATCCCATGAGAAAATTAAAAACAATAATTACCCATTCAAATTCAAGTTGTTTTATATATTGAGGTCTGTATGTTTCACTGTTTAAAACTGTATGCTGTTCTATCATCTATTCATGCAGTTAAAACTGCCTTACTGACAAAGTTTATGCTTCGTTTTGGCAAGAATAGGGGTTAAAATTCAACTTTAATGCAGGCATTAAATTTGAAGTGGATTGGCCACCTGTCAAAGTACATCCATTCCTTCTGTCCATTGTTGTCAATAGGCAGGGTGACCAACAGATGGCCCCTCTGCTACCACTCCTCCGCTGAAGTTGATTTTTGTTCGCAATAATTTTCCAGTTGTATGGTTGAAAAGCAGGGGAATGAGTCGTGGCAGCACAACAACAACAACTTGCATTTATATAACACCTTTAACATCGTAAAACATCCCAAGGCACTTTACAGGCGTGTTACCAGAAAAAATATTGCCACTGAGCCATACAGGGAGATACATGATAGGTGACCAAAAGGTTTGTCGAGGAGGTAGCTTTTAAGGCACAGCTTAAAGGAGAAAGAAAGGCATAGAAATGGCAAGTTTTAGGGAGGGAATTCCAGATTTCAGGGCCAAACCAGCTGAAGTCCTGTCCGGCTATGATGGAATGTTGGAAACCCAGTGTCCCTGGACCAGAAGAGATTTCAGGCCCGGAAGAATGTAACAGTACATTGTGACCCAGATCTTCCATTCCATGTGGGGCTTTTGCGGGGAGGGGGGGTGGGGGGCGGTGGGGGGATGGGGTGGTAATACTCCGGAGGTACCCTGGAAGATGCGCTGGGAGACCCCAGAAAGTCCCCAGGCAAGGACTGCACAGGAATTGCCTGGGAAGTTTCAACTTCCATTGGGCACTCTGTGCCTGGAACCTTCCAAAACTCTGATTTAAAGTTGGAGACCTTGGATGGTTCTGACTTACTTAGCAGAATAGTTATCCTGGAAAATTTAGAAGGGAAGGATTAAAACCAGTTCTAACTCTTGGGTAACTATATTACTGATGCTCTGACCTCCCACTGAAAGCCCAACTACCCTACTAACATCCCCCAACTACTCACTGGGTCCTCCGACTACCCCACCACCCCACGACTACCCCTCCAGCCCCAACCCCCGACTAGCACCCCATCCTCTGACTAACCCCCAACCCCTGATTACCCCCCTACCCTCATACCCACTGACTAATCCCTACCCCTTGACTACATCCTCCACCCCCTGACTACATCCTGAACCCGCTGAACCCCGACCAGGCGCCCCCCCCCCTCCCAACCTATCCTATTCCCTCACCCGCTTACCTTATGCACTTACTTTCTCTCCATGGCTTGTCAAAGTGGTTGGGGCATTTGAACTTACTGGAACATGGCAGCTGGTGACACGAAAAGGGAGTGTGGCTTCACTTACCCCGACGCTACTCCACTCCGAAGGAAGTGTCCGGAACCAGTACATTGCACATTTGTCAGGAGGCTCGGGTCAGAAGTCCGGGTGAGAAATGTGGAGCTCTGGTGTAGCAGTGGAGCAGAGAGGCAATCTGAACATGATTGCCACTCCACAGAAGATTCAGCCCATTATATTCTAGCAGTTGAAGTATCAAGTGAGCGCCATCTGTTATGATCAATTGGTATCCTAGATATTTATTTAGACATTAGGAGCATAGAAGCAGCAGTAGGCCATTTGGCCCATTGAGCTTGCTCCACCATTTAATTAGATCATGGACGATCAGCTGCCTCAGTGCCGTTTTCCCACGCTATCCCCATTTACCTTGATGTCATTAGTATCTAGAAATCTATCAACTTGAACATGCTCACCGATTGAGCTTCCACAGCCCTCTTGGGTAGAGAATTCCAAAGATTCACCACCCTCTGAGTAAAGAAATTTCTCCTTACCTCCGTCTTAAATGGCCTGCCTCTTATTCTGAAACTGTGTCCCCCAGTTTTAGACTCACCAGCCAGGGAAACCTCTTATCCACATCCACCCTGTCATGCCCTGGAAGAATTTCGTAATCTTCAATGAGATCACTTTTCATTCTTCAAAACTCTAGAGAATACAGGCCCAGTTTCCTCAATCAATCCTCATAAGACAACCTTTCCATCCCAACATGGCACTAACATAAAAGTAAAATACTGCGGATACTGGAAATCTGAAATAAAAATAGAAAATGCTGGAAAAACTCAGCAGGTCTGACAGTATCTGTGGGCAGAGAAACAGAGTTAACATTTGAGTCTGTATGACCCCTCAGAGCTCTAAAGCAGGGTCATCCAGGCTCGAAACATTAACTCTGTTTCTCTCTCCGCAGATGCTGTCAGACCTGCTGAGTTTTTCCAGAATTTTCTGTTTTTATTCCAACATGGCACTGCTATTCTTCTAAAAGCATGCTTGCAAACCTGTATTGTACTGCTCCATTGCACTCCTTCTATGGTAAGACATCCTTCCTAAACTGTGCACAATACTCCAGATGTGGTCTCGCCAAGGCTCTATATAACAGCCCCAAGACATCTTTACTCGTGTACTCAAATCCTCTTATGATGAAAGCCAACATATCATTTGCCTTCTGAATTGCTTACTGCACCAGCATGTTAGCCTTTAGTGACTCATTAGGCAGAGAAAAGATGCACTCTGGACTGCCGGAAACATGTGGTCCACTTAACAGAAGTGCCAGTGGTGCTGAATCTCAGAAAAATTCTAGCCTAATAACCCAAAAACATGGCACTGTTATTCTTCTGAAAGCATGCTTGCAAATCTGTATTTTACTGCTGCCATTTATCGTGCAAATATGACCCATTCATCTGAGGTCTGATAGCTTGGATTGTTTCAAGATCTTATGAAAATTATGCTGCCTTTCCACCAGCCCTTTGCGATGATATCTAGCCTTTAAGCGATTTTAACAGATTTCCACTTTATTCTCATCCACCGAGATGTTGTGTTGATTATAAGGTTCAATAAAAAGAAATTGAATACTCAAGTTAAATCCAGTTTACAAGTGACAATAAGCCAGCTGAACAAGTTCTAGGTCACAACATTAATAACATTAAATGCTTAAAGAACAGGTTTATGTTCTGAAATGCATTATCTTGAAGTATCCATTTTATTTGTTGGCCTACCATGAAGAATGTTCAGAAGTTCACAATCAAGCAAAAATACTAGGCTGAACAGGAATAAATCTCAAACGTCTGGCTATCTCACAGTGAAAAATCGGGGAAATATAAAGGAAGAAAAGTGTGAATGCTGCAAATCTGGAAAAGGAGATACAAAAAATGGTTGGTGAGTGCCTCAATTGTGCAAGGTGAGGCGGGGTGTGGAGAATTAATGAATGTTTAAGATGTAGACCCTTCTTCAGGACTGTTGAAAAATCTTCACTTCAAACTTCTGTTTTCTCCTTTGCAAATGCTAAAAGACCTGTTATGTTTTTCCTGTGTTTTGTTACAGAGGAAATTGTTAGCCAAAGGCTGATATTTCTGAGGAGTGCATGATCAATACATTGATCTTGAAAGGTAATTTTTATTGAGTTAACGGACAACCAGATTCTATGTGTAGCAAGTAGTTGCAACAATGACTGTATGCAATATTTGATGACGGTTGGTTCAATAGATTTAGTATTTCCAACCTGTTAAATGATCAGTTTTTGTGTTTCAACTAACAAAGCACAGACTTAACTGTGTGGCAATTTTGTTATTGGCAGCAATAGGCCCAACTATAAGCCATTTATATTTTAACCCTTCAGCAGTGACAATGGCATCTATCTGCTTAATGTTTATTCCTTTTCTTGGCAATGTGTTGCAAACAAATCTCCATCATGTACTTTTCTGTTATATGTCAGGATCTCTGAATAATATTGCTTTTATACCAATAAGTGAAAACATATGTTTCCTTAAAAAAAAATCTCCATCTCATTCACATCTGATACAAGTTCTCACAGGTAATTTGTTTTCATTTCAGTACTTAGCTTGATGCAATACATCATTATTATTGTTAAATTTCCTCTCATTTCTACTGCCAACAATAAGATATTTGTCTAAGTTGCTTACCTCTGGCAAATGGAGAGTGAAGAATAATATCAGAACATTGTGTGGTACAGTGGTGTCGACCAGTTTATCATGTATTTTTTATTTTTTCAGGATGTGGCTGGCATTTGATGCTCATCCCTAATCACCGTTGAACTGAGTGGCTTGCTAGGCCATTTCAGAGGGCAGTTAAGAGTAAACACATTGCTGTGGATCTAGAGTCACATGTAGGCCAGACCAAGTAAGGAAAATGGATTAAGCACGTCAGTGAACCCAATGGGTTTTTTTTATGACAATCAATGATGGTTTCATGGTCATGGTTCCTGGCTTTCCATTTCATATTTATTATAAATATGCCACTGTCTCTGCCCCACATTGTTTAATGTATTCACATGCTCTCTATGTCTTGTACATTGACTTTACTTCTTTAATTTCTTTAATTTTGTTTCTTATCATCTCATGACACTTCTATCATCTAACCTTGATTCCACATAAGCACTTTGCAAACCATCTTGCCTGTACTCACCTTGGTCTAATCTGTATTAAGTAGCGATGCTGGGTAATATGAAAGTAATTGCATTGGAGAACTGTTTCTGAAAGCGCATTCCATTTCTTTCACTGTGTATGTTCTCCCATGCTATTGCCTTCATTTTAAAGACTGCTCACTTGTAATATATTCCTGTCCTAATGAAGGATTTGCACAGTCTCAATAATAACATTGTTCTCTCTGCAGATGCTGCCTGGCCTGTTGAATAATTCCAGCAAGTTCTGTTTTTATTTCAGGTTTGTAGCACCTACACTATTTTCCTTTATGAACAGATTCCTCTTGTCACCTTGAAGTGTGAAATCACAGCATGAACTATTTAGTATCAATAATGTAGCAATTAATTGAATCAACACACCTACCCAAAAATTGAATGCTCTTTCAGAAACAATTCTCCAATGCAATTACCTTCATATTACCCAGCATCACTACTCAATACAGATTAGACCAAGGTGAGTACAGGCAAGATGGTTAGCTGAAATACATCTATCTAAAAATTAATCAAACAATTGTCAAATGATGATTTTATTTGACAATGAATCTCATGTTTTATTAAGCAGACACCAAGTATTATCCAACAAGTTTACTTTATATAGTACAAAAACAGAATTACCTGGAAAAACTCAGCAGGTCTGGCAGCATCGGCGGAGAAGAAAAGAGTTGATGTTTCGAGTCCTCATGACCCTTCGACAGTTCTGTCGGGTCATGAGGACTCGAAACGTCAACTCTTTTCTTCTCCGCCGATGCTGCCAGACCTGCTGAGTTTTTCCAGGTAATTCTGTTTTTGTTTTGGATTTCCAGCATCCGCAGTTTTTTTGTTTTTATTACTTTATATAGTAAATGGATGACCTCTCGTGACGAAAAAGCCTTTGAAAGGAAGGTAAACTGGAATCTTCTTTGTACTTTATACCTCGTACAATCTTTTACAACTTGATGTTCAGTTGCTAGAATATCCAATCAGTCAACTTAGACTTGGAATGACAGTTTCTCAGAAATACCCTGAATGGTAACAAGGGTTACAAGAAGGCAACATTTAAATTGAGTATGCTTCAAATTGAAGGATTATATATTTCTTAGATACACTGATTGAAAAACAAAATGAGGGACAACCAAGTGAAGCACTGGCACATGCCAAGGACTATGTGTGGAAGGACAGACTGAAGCTTGGGGCAGCTGTCGCAAAGACCCAGTGCAGAAAGGCCCAGTCTAAGGCCCTTCCACCAGAATACACCTTGAACTCAGGTAAAACTCTCAGGATGTTGGAGCCAGTGAATGTTTGACTGAAATATAAAGACGTACAGTAAATATAAGATGTAATTGTAAGCGTAGTGAGGCACATCAGATTGCCAAGTACTGAATTGAAAGACATTGAACAGTAAACATCTTATGTAATGCCAAATTTGAGCTGTTATATAATGTACATTTACAAATTTTATAAATAAAGTATATTTTTATTAAAAAACTACAAAAACCCAGGCTTATGCTCCAGTGCACTATTGAGAGATGCTGCACTGTTGGGAGTGCTGTCTTTCAGATGAAACATTAAACTGAGGCTCCATCTGTTCTTTAAGGTGCATGTAAAAGATCCCACTGCACTATTTTGAATAATAGCAGGGGAGTTATCCTTCAATTGACATCACTAAAACAGACTGCCAGGTCATTTTTACATTACTGTTTGTGGGTGTTTGCTGTGTGCAAATTGGCTACTGCATTTTCTACATTACAATCGTGGCTATACTTGGATTACTGCCATGTACTTTTAGATGTCCAGAGGTCATGAAGGGTGCTATATAAACACATTTCCTTTCAAATTTTTCTTTTCTATCAGAATTGTTACCAGACAGCTGTGCAACGGTATGGTAAATAAATTTCAGGGACCAGATAAGATGTAACTGAGAATCCTTGAGGAAATAAGAAGGAAAATTGCAAGAAATCTAACACAGATCTTCCAGAAATCACTGCATACTGGAGAGGTGCCTGGGAACTGCAGAAAGTCAGAGATTACTTCCATTTTTAAATAAACTTGGCAAAATTGACCAAGGAAACTACAGACCAGTGAGTTTTACACCTATTGTGGGTGAAGTTTTAGAAATCCATATTAAAAAAAATCATGCAAGTCAAATTACAAAAAATTGCCAATTATTCAGGAAAAGGATGCCTTATCAATTTAATACGTGACTTTTCTTTCAGGGTGTGACAAAGGAGGTTGATAAAGGTATGACAGTGGATGTGATATATTTAGATTTCAATTAAACCTCTGATACTGGCCCGCTGGAAAGGTTGATACTGCAAACAAAGAAAGTGGAAGTCAGTGGAAATGTTTTACAATGGTTATGTAATTGGTTAGCCAATGGAACCCAGAGAGTGGTAGCACAGAGGTTATTGTCAGCCTGGCTGGTTGTTACCGGTGGGCTCCTATTTGGTCTATTTTGGGACCTTTCCCATTTACCGTATTCATAAATGATCTGGAGCTAGAAATCATAGGACAATGGCTAAATGTGCAGATGATTCAAAGCTAATGAAAGTGGTAGACTCCAAAGTTGAACAAGGTATGTCAGAGGAGGATTTGAATAAACTTTGGAATTGGGCAGATAGATGGCAGGTGACTTTCAATGTTGAGTGGTGCAAAGTGCTTCACATGGGGACAAAATATCCAGGAATAAAATGTTACTTAGAAAAAGAAAATAATGTGCATGGCTGACTATACCGATACACTGCTGGCTGGTCACTCACATTCTGCCCTGAGTAAACTTGAGGTCATCCAAAACTCTGTTGTCCATGTCTTAACTTGCAGCAAGCCTTGTTCCTCTATCACCCCTGTGTTCACTGACCTACGTTGTCTCCCAGTCAAATAACATCTTGATCTTAACATTCTCATCCTTGTTTTCAAATCCCTCCATGGCCCTCCATAAATCATAAAAGGCTAGTATGCTGGTGCGGCAAGTAATTAGGAAAGCTAATAGAATGTTATCATTTATTGTGAGGGGAATTAATTACAAAAGTTGAGAGATTATGCTTCAGTTGTGCTGGACACTTCTGGATGTAAATGCATTAGAAGCGGTTCAGAGAAGGTTTACTAGACTAACACCAGGAATCGGCAGGTTGTCTTATGAGGAAAGGTTGGTCAGGTTTAGCTTGCATCCACTGGAGTTTAGAAGAGTAAGTGGCGACTTGAATGAAACCTTTAAGGTCCTGAAGGGTCTTGACCGGGTGGATGATGAGAGGATGAGAATCTAGAACTAGGGGTCGCTGTTTAAAAATAAGGTGTCGCTCATTTAAGACAGAGATGAGGAGAATATTTTTCTCTCAGAAGGTTCTGAGTCTTTTGAACTCTCTTCCTCAAAAGGCATTGGAAGCAGACTCTTTAAATATTTTTAAGGCAAAGCTAGATAGATTCTTGATAAAGAAGGGGGTGAAATCGGGGGTAAGCAGGAATGTGGAGTTGAGGTTACAATCAGATCAGCAATGATCTTAGTGAATGGCGGAGCAGACTCGAGGGGCCAAGTGGCCTAATCCTGCTCCTAACTCGTATGTTTGTATGCCCTGCCTCTCCCTATCTCTGTAATCTCCTCTATCCCCACAACTCTCCAAGATATCTCAGCCCTTTAATTCTAGCCTCCTGTGCGTTCTGAATCATAATTGCTCCACCATTGGTGGCCTTTAGTTGCCTTGGTCCCAAGTCTGGAACACCCTCCCTTTATCTCTCCACATCTTGTACACAGCTCTTTTAAGATACTTGTTAAAACCTATCTCTTTGACCAAGCTTTTGTTCATCTGACATAATAGCCCAAATACTTCGGTTTCCGGACCACCAGAGGCCAGACGCACAACCTAAGATGTGTATCAGGACCCAGCAGAAGTCCCGATACACTGACCTTGTGGAATTTCCTAGGAATTTTGAACTACTAATGGGCGATTCCCCTACTCCCTGGTACCCTCCAGTAAAGTATTTGACTCTGAGTTGGGGTCAGAGACTTCAGAATGTTCCCTGGCACTTACCTACATAATTATCCAGGAAATGTTACACAGAAAAATTCCTGGGTAATTAAACAACTGACAACCAATCATTCACACTGACTACGCCACCCACCCCTCCCACCCCACAACTACTTCCCCTGACTCCCTGACCCTTCCCTAAACCGACTACCCCACCCGACCCTACCTGACTACCCCACCGACCTGACCTGACTAGCCCCCACCACACCGACTACTTCCCCCGGACCCAACCTGATTAGCCCCCGCCACCCAACTATCACCCCTGACACAACTTGACTAGCCCTGACTTGACAACTCCATCGACCTAAGCGACTACCCACTGACCCACCTACCCACTCACCTGCCTATCTACTCACCACCCACCCACCTCATGTACCTGCCACCTACCTACCTGTCACCCTACCCACCTGCCACCCTGCTACCTTACCCAACTGCCACCTCACCACCTCAGCCACCTCCGCCCTACCCACTTACCTCAACCACCTTACCCACTTACACATTTCCCTCACCCACCTACCCACCATACCACCCCACCCATTCACCCATTCAATAACATTTACACATTCACTAACATTCACACCGGATACTTAAATTTACCTCCCGGCAGCAAGTGCCATTAAAAAGGGGGTGTGTCCTCCGCGCTGACTCTCTTCGCTGCTCTCATAGTGGATCAGAATTCGGAGCCAATTTAAACATATCCAGGTAAGTGGGGAGATTTCTGTCTGATCAGTGTTGGACACAGGGGTTCCCACTCTGATCAGAATGTTTGAGGCATTATTTCCTTTTGTGGCTTGTTGTCATACTTTATTTTATAATGCTCCTCTGAAGCGCCTTGAGACATTTCATCACTTTAAAGGCACCATATAAGTATAAAGTTTTGTTGTTGTTGACAGTACTTTTTTAAAAAATTCATTCACGGGCTGTGGGCGTTACTGGCTGGACCAGCATTTATTGCCCATCCCTAGTTGCCCCTGAGAAGGTGGTGGTCAATTGCCTTCTTGAACTGCTGCAGTCCATGGATTGTAGGAACACATTGCAATACTATTGCAACCATTCTCAGAGACAGTGGGGGAAGAAAATCAGTTGATGCAATCTGTAAAAATAATTCAATATTCAGCCTAATAATAAGGTCGTCCTATCCCAATATAAATCATCGATGTGACAACACTTACAATTCTTTGTACAGCCCTGGTAACCTCAGTAGAGAAAGATTATTAAGAGAATGCAGAATAGATCAAGCGGGGGGGGATGGAGGATTGAATTATTAACAGCGATTGTGTCATTTGGTCATGTTTCCACACGGAAAAGAGAAGGTTGAGAGCTGCTATAATTGCTGCTTTTACGATTCGAAAAGGACCCAGATAATGTAAACTATTGCATGTTGTTTCATGTTGCCAAAACAGTAGAAAATTTAACATACAATTAGCAAGCAATTAGGAAGACAAATGACATCTTAGCCTTTATTGGAGAATAAGAGTAAGGAAGACTTCCTGTAATTATATAGGGCTTTGGTGAGATCAGTCCTGGAACACTTTCCATTGTTTTGATTTTCTTACTTAAGAGAGAAAACACTTGTGTCAGAGAGGGTGCAACAAAGCTTCATGACTAGATTGATTCCTGAAATGAGGGGGATTGCCTATGAATATAGGTTGCATAGATTCAGCCCTTATTCTCTGGAGTTTAGAAGAGTGGGAGGTGATCTCTATTGAAATGTATAAATTTTTTAGAGGGCTTGACAGGGTAGTTGGAGAGAAGCCAACAATAGTCTCAGGGTAAGGGTCAGCTGTTAAAGACTGAGATGAGAAATTTCTTCCAAGAATCTTTGGAATTCTCTACCACAGAGACTGTTGATACTCACTGGATGAATAAATTAAAGATTGAGATAGATAGATGTCTGGGCACTAAGGGAATCAAGGGAAATAGAGATAGGAAGGAAGTGGAGTTGATATAAAAGTTCATGATATTACTAAATGGCCAAGCAGGCTCGATTGGCTGGGTGGTCTACTCCTTATTCCCTATGCTCTTAACTAGAGCTTGAACCACAACTTTCTGATTCAGTCTGTGCTTGAAGCCTACTTATTCATAAGGTGCTTTCACAACCTCAGGACATCCCCCAGAACACAATGAAGTACTTTCGAAGTGCAGTCACTGTTGTAATGTAGGAAATACAGCAGCCAATTTGCATAACGTGAGATCACAGAAACCACGATCAGTTTAGTGAAATAAAAACAAAAAATGCTGGAAAAACTCAGCACGTCTGGCAGCATCTGTGGAGAAAGAAACAAGTTAACATTTTGAGTCCATATGGCTCTTCTTCAGAGCTCTGAAGATCTGAAAATCTATGAAGAAGAGTCATACAGACTTGAAGCATTAACTCTCTCCACAGATGCTGCCAGACCTGCTGAGTTTTTCCAGCATTTTCTGTTTTAGGTTCAAATTTCCAGCAACTGCACTATTTTGCTTTTAGTCCACTTAGTGATGCTGATTGAAGGATAAATGTTGGCCAGGAAATCTCCTCTGGTCTTCTTCAAAAATGCAATGGGATCTACCTGAGAACGCAAAAGGGCTTCAGCTTAAGGTCTCCGCTGAAAGACATCGCTTTCAAAGTAGGAACACACCTTCAATACTGCACTGGAATGTCAATCTGGATGCTTTACTCAAAGATCTGGAGTTGGGCTTGAACCCACAACTTTCTGACTCAGAGGCAATACTGCTACCACTGAGCAAAGGCAAACATCATGGCAACTAATATCTGCTTATCAAGGCTTCAAGCCAGCGCTTGTCAGCTGTATAATAACTAATCAGCAAACCTGCTCTTGGTAGAGATAAGTGGTGTCTCTTTGGGGGTCAAGATAACTCTAAAGTGAGAAAGAGATCTAGAACTATGTGACAAACTCAGTAACCAATACTTGAGTTGAGGAGATCCAGAGTACTCAAAGGCACTGTTGGTGGTTGGCCAGTATGACGGATTCACTTATAGAACCTGGAGGGGTAATCCTATGACTGGAACCTGAGACTCTTTCTACTTAGGAAGCAATAGCCTTGATTAAAGGGGCCATCCTGGTTAAGTGAGAAGATCTGTAATGGCAAGGTGTGAGGATTTATTTTGTTATGCTCCAGCAATACACCTGCATCTATTGTGGGGGTTCCTAAGCTTTGGGTGCACCAACCTACAGCTAGACTTATACAATAGAGAACATCGAAAATACTCAGCAGGTCTGGCAGCAACTTTGGAGACAAGAATAGAGTAACATTTCAAGACTGTGACCTTTCATCAGAAGTGGGACAAGTTTGGGGCAAAAGAAGTTGGGCAAAAGATCAAACGCTAAACTCTTTTAGAGGGTGGATTGCAAAAGAGATTAATTGACAAAAGAGTTCATGGTACAAGACCAAAGGGAGTGAATAAGGACAAGTAAAGAAACAAAAGATGTGTCTAGATGAGGCATGAATGGCAGGATCCTGAATAACTGTTGCCTGAAAGCAAAGAAAAGAAAATGAGAGAAATAAGAGAGCAAAAAGAAACAACAAAACAAACCAGCAAAGAAAAAGGAAACAAAGTAGGGGCAGGGGTTACAATCTAAACTCTTTGAGCTCAATGTTAAATCCAGGAGGCTGTCAAACACCCAGTCGAAATCTGAGATGCTATTCCTATGCATTGTGTTGAGCTTCATTAGAGCACTGTAGGAGGCCAGGTACAGAAAGGTCAGTAAGAATAAAATAGAAAAGTAAAATGACAGTCGGCTGGAAGCCCGGGGTCATGCTTATGACTGAATGTGGTCACCCAGCATGTGTTTGGTCCCCCAGTGTAAAGGAAATCACATCATGAGCAGTCAGTACAACATGCTAACTTGAAAGAAGTACAAGTAAATTATTGCTTCACTGGAAAGAGTGTTTTGCACCTTGGACAGGGAAGAGGGAGGAGATCAAAGGGTTTATATTGCATCTTCTGTGCTTGCATGGAAAGGTGCCATTGGAAGTTGTTGGGGTGACTGAGAAGTGGACAGGAAGGAACAGTCCCTTTGGAATGCTGAAAGGGGAGGGGACAGGAAAATGTATTTGGTGGTGGAAGTTGGCAAAAATTGTAGGGGATGATCTGTTGAATACGGAGGCTGGTGAGGTAGAAGGTAAGGATAAGCCAAACATTATCATGGTTCTGGGAGGCAGAGATGAATGCAGAAGTGTGAAACACAACAGATTCGGCTGAGGGCCTCTGTTCAAGTAGAAGGAGGCAGTTTTCAGATTATCCTGGTGGGGATGGATGCGTAGAGGAACTAGATATCTATGGTGGAAAGACACAGCTGGGCTTTCTGAGTTTAGGTAAATGGGATATGTACGAACAAACATACAAACTAGAAGCAGGAGTAGGCCATTTAGCCCCTTGAGCCTACTTTGCCAATCAATAAGATCATGCCTAACCTGATTGTCACCTCAACTCCACATTCTGGCCTACCCCCTGATAACCTTTGACACCCACTCCCTCCATCCCAGGTGTCAGTATAAATCCCTATATAAACAGTGTAGGTTCTAATAAACAAGAACTCTATCTGTGTGGATTTCTCAATAGTTTGGTTTGAAGAATTTTAAATATTGTGATTGGTTTTCATGTGGATAAAAAATAAATAAATAAGTTACATTGAATTTACAATACAGGAGGAGACCATTCGCCCAACTGGTTTCTATAGGTTGCTTATTATTCCACACAAATTCCATCCCATGCTTCTCAATTTAGTTCTATCTGTGCATTCTTTTGTTCCTTCCTCCCTTCTATGTTTGTCTAACTTCCCCTTAAATGCAAGTTCCACATTCTAACCACTGTCTGGTTAAAGACATTCCTTCCAAATTCTATATTGGATTTATTAGCGACAATCTTATATTTATGGGCTCTAATGGACTATAAATGAGATCTGGTGAAATTAGAAAATAGTTGAATGGCACTCCTTTGTTTGATATTATTGCAGAGTCATTATAAATAAATGGGTTAACCCTGTATTAAAATAGTAGACAGAGGATGATCATATAAATGCATTAAATGCTTATTGATCAATATCAACTGCAATAATTTCCAGGCTTGAGCTAGTAAAGTTTCTCCTTCCCCCGATGGTCCAGTGGGTAAATAAAGGGCATCATGAGGCACAGTTATAGATCTCAGACTGTATTCCAGATCTCAGGCCTATTGGACCACAGCTGAGATAGCAGTAGGACAGTACAATTGATGTAACTGCACCAGGAAGAATTAAAAATCTGTCATGCTGTCACTCCAAACACAATCCAATGACCGTGCTAGAAATTGTACATTCATGAACAGCATTAGGCTCAATTATAATGCCCCATGACACAATAGCCTGTTGAAGGTAGCTACCTGGGTTCACAAGGTGGAACTTGGACATAACAACATAAGAAAAAGGAGCAGAAGTAGGCTAGATGGCTCATTGAGCCTATTCCACCATTCAATAAGATCATGGCTGAACTTTTACACCAACTCCACTTGCCCGCACAATTCCATTGAATAACGTAATAGAATACCACTAGCATTTTTGTGGAACTTGTAACTGAAGAAGAAAAGGGCTTTCAGAAGAGGACAGTGTGAAAGAGATATAAAGGCAATTCCTCCTTCCTTCTCAGAACTCTCTGAAATGAAAAGGCCATAATAAAGCTGTTTATAAAAGGCAAACCGTATATACAGATAGATAGACTTTGATCCCTTTATCACCAAACGAAAGGGTGATAACCCTACTAAGCTTCATTTGATTACTAGGCAGAGCAACAAAGTTCAGCATTGCATTGTTATGGAGAAAATAATCATCTCTATATTCCAATCTGCATTCTGTATCCAGGGTGCGAATTGTTCATGGCTGGAAAGGGATCATTATCATGATTGTAGTACAAGTTCTTATGGAAAGCTACAATTGGATTTTAGCCTGGATGTACACAACAGACTGACAGGAGTTTGATATAAAATTTTACATTATCTTATTTCCATTACATTGACACCAATCAAAATGTGTTGCTTTGTTAAGGATATAAATACAGCAATAAAGTCTTTGTTAAGATTCAATCCTTAGACAATTTCGCACTGATGCATGTGAATTACCAGTAGTTTGCTTCGATACATTTGTCTATAAATTAACAGAATTATAAATCTTATTTAGCTGATTCATGTGCTTCCAAAATTTTCCTAATAGTCATTATTATTTACTTCCTAAATGCTGTTATATTTGAGTGGAGACCCAAATAATGCTTTCTAAATACTTGGTTGACATCTACCAGTCATGTTCACAAAATGACCACTGAATAGTAGTAGTAAACTCACTGGGCTGGATTTTCACAGAGTTGGGATGACCCCAGAGGCCTTTAAAAATGCCAGGATTCCCATACCCATTCCCGGCACTGGCAATTTTCTCTAGTATGGGATAAAAATGTGAGTTGTGAGGCTGCAGCCTGCAATCCCAACCTGGCTGGTTCCCTTGTGGAGAGTAAGCATCTCACACTCACCCTGCCCTGCAACTTTTGCGGAGTCAAGCCAGCTTCTCCATGATTTGTGGTACATGGCCTCTGAGAGGAGTTTTTAAGCATTGTATGGATTTGGGAATCTTTTGAATGGCATGTTTAAAAGGCCTTTCCATGCTCTCCAGACCACCTTCCTGTATTGAAACTCAGCCAATGATTCTATCTAGAGAAACAGATGTCTGGCCATCTGGTTCTAATGATCCAGTTGTCAGATGGCCTCATTATGAATGATTGGCTGAGCTTCTAGACTCATTAATGAATTAGCCCAGCAGGATTTTTTTTTTTGCAGAGGCTAAAGTTGAGTGTTTGCTTTGATTGATTGACAACTTCATGAGGTTATAATAAATGATTCTTTCTTTGAACTATTCAAAGGAGATGTTTGAATGTTTTTTTTAGAGTGCATTTCAAGGCATGCTATTGTTATTATAGAGCTTATTGGTTCCATAATGCATACTGCGTGAGTGGGCATGGAGGATGTGGGGGGGGCGTCGCAGAAGGGTCATGGGGGATGGAGGCCACATGAGTACATGGAGTGGGTATGGGGGACATGGGAATGGATGGGATTGAATGAGTGTGAGGGGTGAGGGCTAGAAGGCCTAACAGCCTTTAATATAACTGGGATGAAGTCCTGGAGAACCAAAGTGGGCCTTCAAACCAGGCCACCTTGGCATTTGCCCTCCTCCGTGGCCGATTGGAACTGCTACTGGGGTCGAGCCCAACCCAATCTCATTTCTACCTCTCCGGGGCAAAAATAGTGCATGTGGGGGACCATTTATGTAGAGATGGGTCGGATGAGTTGGAAAAGCCCACAACTCGAGCTTCCCGCCTCAATGGCAAAAATCCAGTTCACTGAGCCAGAAAGGTTGTGTTCAGGTTTTACTCCACATTGGTTAGTGGAGGAAACCAGAGCACGGATCTGAATTCCGGATAAAGTTTCCTATAGTGACCAAATCCTATTCTGCATAATAATAGGGGTCAGAAGGTACCTAAAAAGCTCTCCCAGGCTTGGCTTTGTCAAACTTGTTTTTACAATAATTTTAGCATTCCTGCATGTCAATTATTTAAAAAATCAGTTCATCATTTGAACTCTTGCAAAGATTGATCAAATACAAGGGTTGAATGTCATCCATTTTTAATCAATATTTTCATCAATATCTTCATGTTTGCTGACTTCCTCCATGCACAGTTTACATTTATTGCTGCTGCTTTATCATTTGCAAAAAAGAAAAAAAGGAAGACAAACCAGGTTCCTTTCCACAAGTGTACACAATTTGTCCAATCAAAAGCTATAGTGAGACAAGAAAAAGCGCATGGAGCACACAAAGATTCCAGCTCACAAGCATCAAATGTATGAGCAAATTGACAAAAGAAAACTTATCCTAAAGAAGCAAACTCCTTACAGTGGACAACTGTTACTCGACATTCCAAATCACAGAAAAATCACTGAGAGTTCAACTCTTGCATTGTTGCATTGTTAAACAATGGGAGCAGTAATACTTTGCATCCAGCAGGAGTGAAGGTTACTGAAACTGAACCTTTCCCTTTTATCTCTTCCCCTCACTCTTTGCAAAAAGGTTTGAGCTTAAACCTGGACTTGAAGCAAAGCAAAAAAACAAAGCTGGGATGTGGCACTTCAAGGCACTTGAAGGTTAACCTTGCCATCCAGACCACGAATGGTATCTCCAGCACCTTGGGTCATCTCAGACTCGGTGATGGATGGGGGCTCTGTGCTGCCCAGATTATCCCCCTTGGTCCCAAGCAGCTGGAGGACCACTCCAGTGCCTGGTATAGGTACTCCAGGCACAGGCACAGGCCTCGGGCCATTCTCTCTGGCTCCTGCTCCCTCTGGCCCTGCTCATCCCACCGCTCGTGGCCTCTGGCTCCACTCCCAGGAACCTGCCAAGAACACCATTTCTGACCCTGAAGGAACCCTTGGGACCAAACAATTTCCTTACCAAGTGCTCTCCCCTGCTATTGCCACTTGCTGGTGGGGATCCGGTCTACAGCCACCACAGCAACAGCAGGGAGCAGTGCAAAATGGGGAGACAGCGCAATGTCCCTGCTACCTATTGAAGTGTTGTATCTGAAAATGGAAAATGTTAGGAAAAAAAACTGCCATTCATAATCGTGCTTTTCACGACCACAAGATGTCCCAAAGGACTTTACAGTCAATGAAATACCTTTGAAGTGCAGTCACTGTTGTAATGTAGAAAACACAGCTGCCAATTTGTACACAGCAAGCTCCCACAAATCCAGATAATGACCAGAAAATCTGTGTGATGTTGGTTGAGGGATAAACACTGACCAGGACACCAGGGATAACACTCCTGCCCTTTTTCAAAATATTGCTGGGGATTTTTTGCCACCACTTGAGAGGGCGGATAGGGCATTGATTTAAAGTCTCATCCAAAGTCCAGCACCTCTGAGAGGGCAGCCGTCCCCGAGTACTGCACTGGCGGGTCAGCATTGATTTGTGTTCAAGTCCTGCAATGGGTTTTGGATTCACAACCTCCTGACTCGGAGGCAAGAATGCTTCCAACTGAGCCACAGCTCAGAAAAAAAGAAAATTCAGACAGGAGCAATAAATTTTGGGAATTGAATTTTTTTCTCTTCACCAGTGCACTAGAGGATTTGCTTCTGAGGGACTGGTTTGACATGAAGTGATGGATTGACACACATGTCAGGAAATTATATTGAGAGCTGAAGACCAGGAAAAAGCAAAGGTACAACACAGGTACTAAAATTGGTTCATTTGTACCATAAAAGTGAGAGCATCTTTCATTGAAGTAAACTCTACTGGCATTTTGAACTAAAATACAATTTGCTTGAAAAGGCAACGTCAACCAGGACTGCAAAAAACAATTGCTATAATTGTTATCACGTCTCTGAGCTTCAAAGGGGAGAAAGAAAAAAATATATAATGCCAAGATCTTAAAACGAAAAATTTGAAAAAAAATATTGGCAGATGTTAGCGTGCCTCTGGATTGTGTTGCCCTTGACCTTGTGTGTTGCCCTGTGAGATAGATTTTTTTGCCCAATCATAATCAACTGCCTGAAGAAGCAATGGACAAGTTGAAGTCCAGCATCAGAGTATGGTAGTACTCACCCTGCAAAACTTCTTGCAGATGTACATCTTCTTATTACAGTCAGGTTTAGGATCAAGAATCTTAGCTAACATTAATCATGTCAATGAACAATATGTTTTACGAAAAGAAAATGGTCTTCAGCCAAAAAACTCACCCCCACAAGGAATACCTGCAACATTTGATATCCATGACTCTTCCAGATGTGGAATTTTTCCTGTACTTCACACAAAAATGAAAGCAAATGCCTTCACCACAGTCAAAATTGAAAATAGCATTGTGGCGATGAAAATTGCTGTAATTGAATTAACTAAACAGGTTTTGTTTCAATGACAAATCTAGCACCAGTTAATAGCTTTTGTCCAGTGAGCCATCAAGAAGTGAGCTGAGATTTCCCATTTTCTCTTCATTACTTTAAAATCAACACTGACAGAAAACTTTCACTCTCTTAGGCAGGACTCGATTCAAACCTTGGTTCCAAAAGGTGAACATTTAGTCTGCCAACTTACTCTGCCAATCTCTCCGTAAAACAGTTATTGGAGTCTAACCCACAACATGGACGTTCAGACCGTTGATCTTCATGTGCAAGCCGACCAGTTGTCAATCAATGGGTTCTATGCTTCTGCTTGCAGCTGCTCTGTTTAAAGGTCTAACTGATACCTATATGGTTGTTGTATTCCCTTACTGAAAATTTGCGATCAAATCTATCGCAGGTGTAAGTAAAACAATCCTACTTCAATCTCCCAGGAAAAAAATCTTGGAACAGAGTTAAAGAAATAAAACAGAGTTCCAGAGTTAATAAGAGATTATCAAATCTTGTGAAAGAGACAAGCGGGTAGGTTTTCATTTTTACTATCTGAGTGTTATCTATCTCATGGCCCTTAAATTACCTGGCAAAGTTTTCTTCCGTTACTTTCAATTGAAGGAAAAATTAGGCCAGTTCTATTACTGATGAACAATCCAAAATCAGTTTTTGAAGTGCTAGTCATTTTTGGTAGATGAACAATTGATTGTCAACCAATTTGTGCACAGCAAGATCCCACAAACAACAATGAAGTAAAACAATTAGTTGATGTATCTTCGTGGTTTTATTTGAAGGATAAACATTGGCCAGAAGAGTGGAAAAATTCCATTGCTCCTCTTCGAATAGTGACATGGGATCCTTTACATTCACCTCAGTAGGCAGATGTTACACGCTTGTAACATCCCATCCAAATACTTCGGAAGATCCTGTAGGAAGGAAGCCAGTGATTGTCAGCAAGTTATTCAACTGTGTGGGGCTTCACAATCCTGCACCGCAACATGCATGGCCTTTCCAACAGGGCTCACTGGACGTGATTGGATGTGAGAGTCTTAGCTGATTTTTCTTTCTTGTAACCAAGAGACATAGAAGCAAGTTTTAGGCCTCCCATTGTTGCTCCAGCTAAGAGTATCTAACTCAGCACAGATGAAGACTATTACTCCTTGCATTCCCAGATTTTGTAATGTTCCAATTACTTTCATGTTTTCTCACCTTTTTAAAAAATATATTCTGCAAGCATGCTGCAGTGTTGGAGGTTCTCACAGGTTGTTGTAAAATAAGAACAATATGCTTTGACAGACAAATCCCAAAAGGAGGAAACAATAAGGACTGACTGTGAAACATTGCACATTTTTGGGACAAAGTAAGAAATTGTGGCGCAGACCCTTTTATGTTCAGCAGGAAACATGGCAACCAAACAAAAAAAAATCTGGATCATGTCGGATATGAACCTGGAACTTGTTCATGTCTATTACTTGGAATTTATGAATGAGTTTGGGAAATTTCCTCTGTTTAAAAATAATGTGGTTTAATTTTGCCAATTTTAGCTAAATGAAACCAGTTTGTATTTGATAGTGATCACTAGGTTCTTCAGACTGCCCAATATTGCAAATGAAGTCACCCATGACTAAAATCCCTGCTCACATTTAACTGCCAAGTTATTTGAATTCAAACTTCAGGGTAAAAAAAAACTCAGGTTGGTTAGCAACACAAGTAAAGGACTTTAAAGGGATTTTCATTGCAAATATCTATATTGCTCACTCTAAGATATTTTTGATAACTCTATCATTTCCGGAACATCAGCATTTGACACACAATCTCGGTTATTTTAAGATTGTTTCTCAGACGAAGAAAATATGAATTGTACTTGATTGCCCAAGGTGGTTGTTTCTTTGACACTGTGCCCCAGGAGTCATAGCAGAGTGTCAGTCCTTTTTTATGCTATTTTTCAGCTGAGCGCAGATGATGAACATGTTAGATGTAGCAAATAATTCCGTTTTAAGTTTAAGGTTACAATAGTCATCCAGCTGTAAAGGGATATTTAAAGCATTAGGGTCTCTGAAATGTCTGAAATGAGATTTAAATACACAGACACCCCTGCTATTCATCCTTAGAGTGCAGATTTTAAACATATATAACCCATCCCATTAAATAAAGCACCTTGGGCTCACTGATATTTGAAAATGCAATTGAACATTCACACTATAAATGGAGCAGTGAAACCTGCTTATCATCATTGATCATTATTTATTCCAATGCCATAATCTATTTATCATAAAGTTCCAAAACACAAAACTAATTTAAGTTCATATTTATAGAATGTATTCCATAATAAAACCCCTTTAATGTACCAGGGCTGACAACAGCTTTTATAAAAATATTATCTACTATGTCTCACATTCAGAGCACGATTCTTTTTGTTACATTGGGAAGTGAATTCCATAACAGTACCATTCAACAACAGCATTGCCCTGCACTCTGGTTCCTGCCTTTATACATTGCAGGGACCTTGGGTGATGAATTGTATAGACAGAGAGGCATAGATTGCTCAATTTTCTGAAATAAACTAAGTAGTAAAATTCATTGTGCAGAATATTTCTGTTATATGTTGTATATTCAGTAGGCCTCACAAAGATGTTCTAAGTCTTCCTTGGTTAAACTTTAAGTGTTTATTCATAACACATAACTATGTGCATGCATATGGGTATAATCCAAGCTAAGAACTAACTTCATGCTGGCTTCTACATAAGTCTCTGTCCTGTCCAAAATTCTCCCTAGATTCTGGTCATGTTTCTGTTTACATCACACTGTGGGCAGCACTGTTCCCAGTCCCACATTAATCCTTGCTGTGCCAGATACCCTTACACTACATCTCCCCCAAGTCTTTACCCCAATGTATTTACAGTGCTATTGTGTTTGGCCAACATATTTATACTACAGTTATGCTATTCCTTCTGCCCCCTCAAGTCTGTGTCTTTACAGATTCAGATGGTTTGGAGGCTTAATGATTCTTCCAGATCTTGTTCTATTAATATCTGGAGGAGCGATAGGCTCTGTTGACTTGGGCAAACCTTGTTGACTTGTTGGTTGCGTTGTAGGTTGTCTTTCTGACACTTGGTTGTCTTCTTCTAATTCTTTATTTCCGTTCCCTAGGGTTGAACCACTCCTTGTCAACTCCCCAACTGCTCTGCTCGAGGGCCGCTGGCTTATCTCATTCCTGTTTATTCTTGATGCAAATCCAGTTTATTTTTGCATGTGGTCTGCCATGATCCTTGTGGGAACTGAAGGGATCTGTCCCCATTGTGTACATGTTTCTTATTGATGGGGTTACCTTGCTGTTTAGCGATCATTCCCTTTGGTGTGCCTCTACGCCTCACTGAGATGTGCTGTGGCAAGTTGATGGCTGCTTTCTTATTCCAGCATCGTCTTGCAGTTGGGTGCACTGGCTGGAGGTTGCAGCGTCTGTGCCGTCGCTCTTAGGGGTTATTGTGATAACAACCATTGGAGCTTAAGGTTGGGGCTCATCTTGCTGCTGTTGGTCATTCTCTTGAGTGTCTTCCACTTGAGGCACCATGGTAACTATCTGAGTGGCTGGCTGGTCTGACCAATGAGGACCTTCTGCCTCCTGCAAAGAAATTGGGCCATCTGGTTCTGCAAGTTCCAGTCGAGATTATCCTTACTGTCGGGCCTCTCAGGAACTTGCAGTTCTGTAATTAATGACAGGGGTTGTTTTAATGTCTTCTGCCATTTTAAGAGTGCTCAGGGCAACACAAACATCTCTGCTCAGAAGAGACAAAGTTTGTTTATGGGTGTCGTGCATGACTTCAACTATCTGCTTGCTGCCATACCTTAATGGTTCCAGAATCATGCCTTTAACCAGAGGTTGGATTCCTCTGGACCCATAGAGTGGTGTGTCTGTCATTCATAGCCAAAGGTTTCTCAGCCACGGTCCCTTGTCTGAGAGGATTGTAACCTGGCTCCCATGTCTAATTCAAAGTTTGTGAGGTGATCATTCACTGAGATGCTTGCGTTCCAGAAAGAAAATCCAGGCTCTTTGACCTCACCCAAGAAACATAGCTGGGTCTCCTCCGGTGAGGTACCTCAATCTCATGAATGGCCTTGGGATCCTCTGCTTGTCTGGTGTTTTAGCTTTGCATAGCTTCCCAAAGTGATCCACGTGGCTGCAATTAAAGCAATGTGCTGAGGTTACTGGACATGGCTCACGTTTCTGAGGACATTTGGCTCCACAGCGCTGATGCAGTTGCCCACCCTCTTGTGGCCAATTTGAGTATTGCTTCCCTTGGCCTGGTGTATCTCTGCCTGTTTACTGCTTCACTAGTTGGACAGTTGTTCTGTATCATGGTTTGCTTTCGCCACGTAAAATGGATCAGTTCTGTGGGTGGATTTCAGATTGCCTGACATCCTGAATGGCCTTTTCAAGGGTCAAATCTTAGTTGGCCTGAAGCATGTCTGAAAGGGTATCGTCTATCACTCTGACAGCAATTCTGTCCTTTATAAGCTCTGATTTAGGTCATCGTCGTCACAGCCTTCAGCCGATCTGTACAGTTTGTTCATAAAAAAGTAAATCAGTTCTCTTGGCCATTGGACATGTTTGTTGAACTTTGTACTCTAAGGTTTTGTTGCTTCTCAGATTAAAATATGTATCAAATGATTTTAAAACTTCAAATTTAGCTGAAGATTCATTGATTCCTTGCCTCACTATAATACTGTCGGCTTTCGGACCTACTGAATAAAGTGGCATATTCATTTGTTCAGTTTGCCTTTTTGTCTAGGCCTGAAGCTATCATGTATCAAAGGAATCTCTTCCACCAAAGTCCCCAATTTTGTGTTTGATCTGGACCATGGATGAATCCAAGCTGGTCTGGTAATTTTTTACCCATGGTTGTTTAAAATATTTTGTGGTTACAGCTTTAAATGCTCTGCAGGCTTCAAAGATGGCACCACAGTAAGAGTCTTCCCATACGCATCGGGTTTTGGCTGGCTCCCACTGCGATGGCAGTCCCGGCCTCTTTGTCTCCCGCCTTGTGCAGCAATTCACCCAATGGACTATTCTGGGCTTTCAATGCACTGTCGGTGGGTTTTTGGGTGTTTTAACATTATTTCCCAGCTGTGGGTGGGTTTTTTAAACTCCCGACTTTTTTTCTGGCTTGCTACAAGCTCGGCTGTCTCTTGGTATGTTGCCGACTCTGAACCAGGGCTGGCCACGATGTTTTCGGAAATGGGCTACCCTGACTTTTAAAAGGCTGAAAATATTTTTAAACTAGTTCTGGTCAAGAACTTCATTTTTTAGCTCACCCCTGCTAGGTCCTTTGACTCTGCACTCTATGGGTATTCAAAGTGGACCTCCATGAGATGTTATGGAGTCCTCATTTGTGTGGTGGAGTTTTTTTCTTCTGCCCTCTGCTTTCAATTCTGCAATGGAGCTCCTCTCAGGTGATCTCCCTCTGTGTCTTCACCTCAGGTATGTTCAGTCAGGCCAGATGCTGCTCCTTTAGTTTTCCATCTTTCAAGTTTCTCCTCCAGCTTCTCTGAGGTTTTGGGTTTTCACAAGAGTTCTAGGTTTTTCCAGGGTATAGTCCAAGCTAGGAGCTAACTCCATGCTGGCTTCTGCACAGGTGACTGTCCAGTCCACAACCCAGACTCTGATCAGTGACTGTTGACCTCACACTGTGGACAGTACTGTTCCCAGTCCCACATCAACCCTTGTTATGCTGGATACCATTATGCTACAATTTCTTCCTTCCACTTTTGGTTCTCTGGTTGTGTATTCCCTGGTTGCCTGTGAATATAACTGAACACTACAGAATCATCAGTGAACAGCCAATCTCCAGACCTTGTGCCAGAAGAAGGTCATTGATGAAGTGGTTGATGTGGGTGGACTGTGGACAATTGTCTGGAAAAAGCCCTGCAGTTATGTTTTGGGGTTGCAATGATTGGTGCCCAAATACCACAAACATCTTCCTTTCTGGCAGGCATCACTCCAGCCACTGGAAGATTCCCCTGTTCTCCCTATTTGTGGGACTTCTTGCTGCCCCTGGCCAGACAAATGCTGCCTTGACATTGAGGGCTGCTAATCTCACATCTCCCAGGAACATTCCAAGGCCCCTGAATGGATCATTTTGAAGTGCAGTGACTATCAGAATGCATGACAAGGGAGTGCTTAACTGAGGTGGAGATTGAAAGAATTTTTAACCCTTCCCTCTTCTGATCATCCCCCACCCCCATATTATCTGGTGTTCTCAACAAAAAGGATGGACAAATGACAAGCTGGGAAGCCTCAATTAAAACTAGCTATTAGGAAGCAAGACAGGCAAAATCACTGTCAGACGTTGTCCCCTCCTATTGGAAAGCACTTTTCCTCCACTTTGCATCTTTCCTAAGCAGACTAGCTGAAAATAGGATAACCTTTAGAGCTTTCAAAATGGACGGCATTCTTCTCTCTCGGGATCTAAACGCTAATTCTCTACAAACGTCTCAAGCTCCTTACTGATAATAACCTAAAAAGGCATAATATAATTTTCTAAATTATCATTTGCAGCTGTACATCCCAATTATACTGCATGTTTCGTAAACCATGGTGAATTTTTGCATCTCAATGTGCCCACATAATGATGCATTTAAGTTTCTAATGGCAGGCTATCCCATCAGTTGTTTTCTCCCTTGTAAGTGTGTTTGGAAATCAGAAACAGAGCTCTATGTCTGTTCTTACATATATATTCATGGAAATCTTTCTAATTCAAGAATGCAAGAGTGATTGTAGCAGGCAACAAAACCACAGCTCCCCTTTCACACTGCTCGGAGGCAGCAGACCTTGCAGTATGACTAGCATGCCAATCTTGTTATATTTCTGATTCCACTAATGCAGCCCTCAATTGGAAAGGTAGCCAGGAGTTGGTTTACAAATTCTATTCCACCATTCATTTTGCAATATCAAGGTTACTGCTGCATAGAGAGCTGTTTCATTCAGCTTTCACACTCAAGGACTATGTTTAGCACGTAGCCAGCTTTCAGAGTTGTCATCTAAATCACTGCTATTGTTTTGTTACCATCATGTCCTTGTTGTCTTGCACATTAACAGCCCAATTCCCAAAAGCTCAGTGTAACTTACTTACATAATGAGGGCTCTTATTTGGTTTGGAAATTTATACTGTGGGCGTCACTGGAATCTTTTACTCTCCTGTTAACGTTTCTCCTCACATTATCTGTTGATCAGTGGGGTACACCATGAACCGCTTCCACCTCTTTTCCCCATAAACCCCATTGGTAGCGCATGAGGGTATTCCAGTTTAATCTGACGATGCGTTTGCCTTAGCACTCTGAGCAGAGAATTATAAAGGTGAAACAAAAGTGAAATGCTGCAGATCCTGGAAACCTGAAATAAATCTGAAAACGGAAACACTCAGCAGGTCCGGCGGGAGGAACACAGTTAAGCTCCAGAGCGTCGGATTCGGGGTGAGGGGGTTACCGCAAAGATACGCTGGGGAATCCCCTTTGGAAATTCCCAGGTAAAGTTTGTACGGCAATTGCGTGGAAGTGCAAACTTGCCCCACACTGGGAGCCATCTGAAAAATGTGATTTAGGTCTCAAACTTTGGATGGTTCTGACTGGGTTATCCAGAAAAGGTTAAAGGAGTTAAAACCACTTCAACTTCTGGCCAACTATTGCATAGACCCACACCAACCTCCCGACAAGACTCCACCCACATCCACAAATCATCAGGGGTCTCCCCCCAGTCCCTCCCACTTGAAGGGACACCCCCAATACTCCCAGGGTCTCCCTCCAACCTGCCCGACTACATGCCTCAACGGAGAATCTTCCTGCCCTCCTGCCAAGCCTGACTCTCACCCATCCCTCCCCCTCCCCCACACCACCCCCCCAACCACCCAATGCCTGCCACGAGGCCCAACCCGACCAGGCCCAACACCACCGCCCCAAGGCCCAACACCTCCCACGCCCCACCGCCCCCGAAGACCAACCCAATGTCTCTGCCAAGGCCCGAACCCACTCAAACTCCCTCCCCCAGATCCAACACAATCCCCCCTGCCACCTGAGGCCCAACATGACCCCCTCCCCGCCACACCCCACCGAGGCCTAACACCACTCCTCCTTGCTGGCACCCAAGACTAACCCGACACTCCCCAAGGCCCAACCTCACCCAAACCTCCTTCTCCAGACCCAACACGACCTCCCTACCGAGGCCTGACACCACCCATCCCCGCACCCACCGAAGTCTGAAGCCCCCAACCTCCACAAGGACCAAACTCCTTAACCCCCGCCATGAGGCCAGACCTCTCCCCCCAACATGAGGTCAAGTTCCTCATCCCCCAAGGCCTGATTCCCACACCCCGAGGCCCAGTCACCACCCATCCTGGGGCCTGACTCAACCTAACCGTCTCCTCCAAGGCCCAACACGCTCTCTCAGGGCCCAACCTGGCCCCCCTCCCCACCACGATGCCCGACCTATGAGGCCCCACCCTCCCATCCTACTGAGCCCCTCCCGGGCCCCTTCCATCCCCCGAAATCCTACGCCTTACCTTATAGGCTTCCCTTCTCCCTGGCCTGTCAAGGACCTTTAAACTTCACTGAATTTGTAAACTTACCTGCTTTACGGCAGCTAGTGCACTACACGAATCTCACCCAGCCTGAGTCAGAAGGTCGGGCAAGCCAGGATTTCCAGTAAGAAACTGGGATCAGAGTGGCAATCCAATGCTGATTGTCCCCCTAAGGAATTTCAGGCCCGAACATTTCAGGCCAAGGACCATTAATCAAAACTAGCAAAAGTCAAAAATGTAACAAGTGGAATAGATGCTCACAAAAGTGACTAAAGCTGTGTTAGCATAACTCACTTAAAACGAGTATGATAAATATCTGATTGAGAATATGATTGAGATAGACTGAGTTATCAAATATCCCACAACTTCTGTGCTGCTAAGATTGGGGGTGGAGAAGGGAATAGAAGTGGGGGAAGGGAGTTTTGGGTGGGGAGGGTAGGGAGTAGTGTGAAGTATAGAGAACTTCAAGCCAAGGTTTAATAGCAGAGCTGCTAGAGGATAGAAAATCTAGTGCTTAACTTTAGGGATCTTGCAGTATATGAAAATAATTGTCCTCTGAGAAGCTTAATTAGATAGAAAGAGACCATCAAACAATTGCTTGCACATTGTCTGTGAAAGGAGTGAGTTTAATAGGGTGAATAGCAATTTCCCATTCCATGTTTTCTCATGATCTTGTGACTTGCAGAACTCCCTTAGCTAAGATTACCACATGACCTATCACATCTTTTCTGACATATTGCACCTGCCAGTTTGCATCACTTCAAGAGATCAGCATTTGTGCAATTTTCAAAGCACTTGTATTGATTGTTCAGTGATCTTATTGATTGAATACATGTTCCATGCATCAGTTGTGTCCATCTGTAACCTCCTCTATCCCTACAAACCTCCGAGAGTGCCACGCTTCTCCAATTTCTTTCTTTTTCCACATCTCCAATTTTAATCACCCTGTTGGCAGCCATACCTTTAGCTGCCTGGACCCCAAAACTCTGGAACTTTCCTCCACGACTCCACATCCCTCTCTCTCTCTCTCTCTCTCTCTCATCACCAACCCCCCCACCCGCCACCACCACCACCACCAACCGCCCCCCCCCACCCCCCTCCCAACCTCCTTTAAGGCTCTCCAACTAAGTTTTTGGACACCTCTCTGAACATCTCCTTACGTGGTTTGGTGTTTCAGATTGCTTCTGTGAAGTGCCATTGGATATTTTACTGTATAGAAGACACCATGTAAATGTAAATTTGTTACTGTTGTCACATAATTTTATAAGTTCAGAGATTAAAAATGATAAATGGTGATTGGGGACTGACTGCTGGAATATTGGTGACCGTAGATGTTGGCGTATAAGTTGACCTTTGAAGCTTCAAAAAATCCTTCCAAAAAGTGGGAGGGAGGCAACTTATACACTGAGTATAAAAGTGAACAACTGATGTGGGTGTGGGTGGTCCCTATTTTGAAATGTGAAAAAAATATATAACACTGGTCTTTCATAATAAATTAATGTGGCACGGTTTATTGAATAAATTAAGTACAAAGACACTTTCACTCACAATCAAAGCAGTTTAAAGCCCATTAATTTCTCTGTCATCAGCATCCTACGTAAAGCGTAGGCATGTCTTAAAATCCCACACATCTTTGCAATGCAGCCCCTATCACCTGCTTGATCCCATGTGCTCGGTTATAAGGTATCAGTAAGTAAAAGACACATTTGTGGATGAAAAATTGAGGCTGACTATTAACGTGAGTATAGTATGTCGTGGCTAAAAAGAAGGGATCAACTTATATGCCGAGTAAATGCAAAAATATGATTTTTGGGGCTGGAAAAGTGGGGTTGACTTATGTGTCAAGTTGACTTATATGTCATGCTTTATGGTATTTAGAAATTAATTTAAGATGAGGAACTTTGTTTTTACTCAGTAAGTTGTAATGATCCAGAATTCATTGCCTAAAGAGGTAGTGGAAGCAGGTTCAAAAGGGAATTGGATATATAAGTAAAAAGGAAAAAAAAACTTTCTATTGAGTAAATGCAGGGGAGTGGAAGTAATTGGCAGCTTTTTCAGAGAACTGACACAGCACGATGGGCTGAATGGGCTACTGATATGATTCTAACTTAATGATCAATGCAGAGGAGCAATTCAGAGGAGATATATATATAATATATATATTAGAATGCATAAGAAAGAAGGCAGCATGTGCCACATTTACTGATGCAGAAAGAAAATGTCCTAACATGCAAGTGGCCCTCACTCACTTTAAAAATAATTTCAGTTTGCTACATGTTACCCTGGCCTTCTCCCCCAGCAATAAACATACCAATACACAAAACCCATTAGAGTTTGCAGGTATTCAACTTGCCTCCTACAGTGTTGTTTCCCTGGGGAGTCCGCCAGTATCCTGCTTTGCCTTCTGTGGGACAACAGGAGGACCTCTGAATAATTTCAGGATCATGAAGCCTTAATGTTATTGCATTGTCCATGCATTTGTGTTCCAGAAGTGGAACCTCTCTACAAACCAATTGACAATAAATGCCGCATTGTTATGTCTTCAGCTACAATGAGTTAGAAATAATTACACTTCAGACTCAAAAATGCTGGAGCTTCATTGAGTGTGTTTCTTGCAGTTCTCCATATGGCTGGTGGACTGGTAGATTGACACATTGGCCCAAAACCCCTTATCTCTAGGGTGTCCAGGGCGGGTTAGGTATCCTAATGATACGCTGGGGACCACCCCACACCCACCCACAACCCCTGGAAGTTCCCCACATAAGGATTGCATGTCGATTGCCCAGGAAGTTCAAACTTCTGGGACAATTATACTGTACCTAGAACCATCCAAAACTCTGAATTAAATCATAGAATTCAGATGTTTCCAACTGCCTTACAGCAATTGTTACCCAGGAAAAGTTAGAAGAAGTAAAACCACTTCTAACACCTGGGTAACTATAGTACGGTCCCCTCCACCACCCCGAACCCCCAATGAAACTCTTGACTACTCCCTCTGACCCCCGACGACCCCCTCACACCCCCAACTACCCCCCACAACCTGACTACCCTCCCGCCTCCATGACTTGCCCTCCCACCTCCCCAGCTACCCTCCCGACCTTCTGACTAACCTCCCCCCACCGCCCCCCACCCGGACTACCCTCTGTAACTCTTCAATTTTGCTGGTCTCATTTCTAATTTGACTCAGTTTCACTGTTGTTATGTTCACTAGGGTGATGTATCTTTATACCTAGATCTTTAATCTCATGTTTTTAATATGGCGACAACCAAGATTGGGTATCTGCCTGCACCATTTCTCTTCCTGGTTTATATTTCAGAGTGAAATCTTAACTCTGAAGCCTCAGGAGTAGCCTCCGCAGTCTTGCTGGAACTCTACACAGATTCATCTTGTAGATCTGCTCCAGTGAATGATGATCACGATCCACTATGAACTTTCTCCCGTAGAGATATGTATGGAATTTCTCACATTCATACACAACTGCCAAAAGCTCTCTATTGGCATATCTGGTCTCAGCTGATGTTAGCAGATGCAATTTCTATTGGTTTTCCTCTTGTAACAGGGCTGTTCCCAGTCTGTTTGTAGATGTATCAAATTTCAGAATGACAGGTTTCTTCCTGTCATGGTATGACAGACCTGTCTCAATGTTTTTGGAGTTTGTTGAAAGTCTCTTGTGTGACTCTGACCACTGGTACTCAACATGTCTCTTAAGCTCTGGTAGGCTTGCTGTATGATCTGACATGTGAGGTATGAAAGAAGTCATGTATTGGATCAAGCCAAGGAAACTTCTCAGCTCTTTCTTGTCTCTTGAAGCTTCCATTTCAGTGATAGCTGTGACTTTTCCAGAACCTGGCTTGACTCCGTGAGGTGTGTACACCATTCTGAAGAAGCGATACTCATAATGCATTTGTCTATGTTTAGCTTAATCTCTCCATCTCTTTTCTGGTTCTCTCCATGGTTTCATGGTGGTCATGATCTTTTTCATCTACGCCATAGATTTGGATATCAGAAACATGCCAACTTCTCCTTTGCATCCTCGATATCTCTCATCTACTTTCTGCTGGAACACATCCTGGATCACTTTACTGCCAAAAGGTAGATGCAAGAATTTATACCAGTCTGTCTATTGAATTGTGTCAACAGTTCCTCAATCAAGATTCACATTCCAGTAGCCATTTCTGGCATCAAGTTTGCTGAAAACCTTTGGCCCTGCCAGTGCTGATGTTATCTCTTCCAGTGCTGGAATTGGGTACTGATCCCTCTTTTTGGTTGATTCAGATCTTTAGAATCGAGGCAAATTCCTAGCCGTCCTTTGGCTTCTCTCCCACCGCAATGGAATTTACCCAATCTGTAGGCTGTATGACTCACAATCGCCTTCTTTCCTTCCATCTCTTGGAGCTCTCTTTCAAACTTTCTTTCTAGTGCTATTGGTGCTTTACATAGGAGATGAATCACTGATTTCATCGCTGGGTTACTCGTGATGTGATACTCAAAAATCTTCAAAGCAACCAACCGCCTCATCAAAAGACTCCGGATACATTCGTACCAGATCTTTCTTGCTTCTGAATGGATGGTGCTTTTCAATGGGTGTCCTACCTTCTGCCCTCAGTGTGACCTCCTTCCTCTCTTGGTTTACTGAGATCAACTGCAGCCCTTCACAACTGTTCAACCCCTGGATAGCAGGAGCACCTGTTTCAGTGATGTAGAAAATACAGTTAACATTATTTCCTTTGTGTGCCCCTCTGATTTGGGTTGTTCCTAGCTGTTGAATTCTAGTTCCCCTATATGCTGTGACATTGCTCAGTTTCAGAGCATCTGTCCTTGGACAACCATTTTCTTTTAAATTTTCAGGAAAGATCTTCTGGTATAGTTTGAGTGGAATGATGTTACTCTCTCCTCTGCTATCAAGCTTCAGATTTATGGTTATGAGCTTATTTCTCATTCTCTTCCTGATTTGAATGGTAGTATGAATTTCACATGCAGCCATTTCTTGCACTTATATGGTTCCCATATCTAAAACAAAAACAAAAACAGAATTACCTGGAAAAACTCAGCAGGTCTGGCAGCATTGGTGGAGAAGAAAAGAGTTGACGTTTCGAGTCCTCATGACCCTTCGACAGAACTTGAGTTCGAGTCCAAGAAAGAGTTGAAATATAAGCTGGTTTAAGGTGTGTGTGTGTGGGGGGGCGGAGAGAGAGAGAGAGAGAGAGGTGGAGTGGGGGTGTGGTTGTAGGGACAAACAAGCAGTGATAGAAGCAGATCATCAAAAGATGTCAACAACAATATGGTTCCCATATCTCAAGTTCTGTCGAAGGGTCATGAGGACTCGAAACGTCAACTCTTTTCTTCTCCACCGATGCTGCCAGACCTGCTGAGTTTTTCCAGGTAATTCTGTTTTTGTTTTGGTTCCCATATCTGTTGTTTTCTCAAACACATCGAGATTTTCCAGAGGATGGATGATTTGATTTCTTTTTCTTCTTATTCACCCTGTTGCTCTGACTTTGATAACTTGTTTACCATTGTTTTTCTTTGTTCTGCACATCTTTTCCCAGTGATTGGGCTTTCCATAAGCTCTGCAGTTTGATCCATATGCGAGACAATTTCCATATATCTGCGAACTCATGTGGTCATCCACAGTTCTTGCACATCTTTCTCTCTGTCTGGTGTGCATTCTTTTATTGCTGTTTCACCTCATCAACCCTACTGCCTTTCCCTTGGCATAACCGAAAGCTAACTGCCTGGGTAGTCATCATCTTCATCTGTCTACTTGTGGCTTCATTTGCACTGGCAGTGTCTATAACCTGCATATTGTGTGCTTTTCCTTTCCAATGATTCATTTGTATCTTAGAGTGTAGATTCCCCCAAATGAGCTGATTTACCAGCCTTTGATCTGTGCACCTGAATTTCTATTTTCTGGCTGCATTTTTCAGCCATGTTAGGAAATTGACAACAGGCTCACCTGATTCCTGCCTTATGGCTTGAAGTTCATATTAATGATTTGACTTTGGCTAGAGATGCGTGCTGAATTTTTTTAAAAAATTTGTCTGGATTTTTGCTGTCATCATCACTCAGCTCCCAGCCATTGAACAAATTTAACCCTTTCTCTCCTGCCCACAAAAGAATGTAACTGACACTTTCCTGTTCACTAGTGTTTTTTAGAAAACTACCGAATATTAGATGGCACTTTTGCTTAAACTTCTCAAATGCTCCCTGGACATCATCAGCCTCCCAATTTATCATGGGCTGGAGTTGTGCATTCATTGCTTTGGCGGCTACTTCATTTTCATACGATTCACTCATTTTTTCTCTCTCTCTCTCTGGCACTTATTTGGGTTGGTTTTTCAATCTAATTCAGCCTTAAATTTGTCTGAAAAATTTGGGTTCTAACTTACAGGGAACAGATGCCACTATTTTATGTCTTCTGGTTCCCATATATTAAAAGTAAACACACTTTAGACTCAGAAATGTTGGAGCTTCATAGAATCTATTTCTTGCAGTTCTCCAAATGGTGGATGGATAAACGGATACATCGTTACTCGACACATGACTGCAACGCAGCAGTAAAATGTGGTTCCTCCAGATGTACATTCTCATAACAGTTTGTTTCTATTTCTTCACGAATAAGTAATGGCGTAACACACATTCTGCAGCTTTCCAGCTAGCTCTTTGGATAAGTGCAGTCTTTGCCCAACATGTATACTAAATTCAACCTGGTTTGTGCTGAGCCAGCTGGGATTGTGAGGCCTACAAGCAAACTCGGGAAGGAAAGAAAAATCTTCGGTTCCAGCTCCTGATCAAAGGATTTGATAGAGCAAATAGAGATAATCAATTCCTTCTGGTGGGGGTGTCAAGAAAAAGGAGGTAAAACTTGAAAACTGGAGCTAGGCCATTCAGCAAACACTTCATCACACACAAGGTCGCCAGAATGCCAAAATGCTGTTGAGGCTGTGACCAACTGGAACTTTCAAAACGAATACAGGTAGATTTTAATTAGGCAAGGGTATTATGAGATACAGTGGGCGGGATTTTCCACACTCGCCCGCCACTGGGATCTTCTGGTCCCGCCGCAAGTCAATGGACTTATGGTGGGGGCGCTGCCTTTCCAGCAGCGGGTCCTACCCGCGATGGAACCGGAAAATCCCGGCCTGTGCGTAGATGAAATTAAGATAGGGATTAACCACAATCTAACTGAATTGCAGAACAGACTCAAGGGGCTGAATGGGCTACTCTTGACCCTATAATTGTTGTTCATTGACCTTTGCTGGAAAATGCAGAGGGGATCATTAGGTAAGGACAAGATTGGTCTTGGCTATGATGCTGTGAGTTGCTTGTTTGACACTCTCACATGAAGATCTGCCATTGCGGCAAGTACTGGCTAGCTAATGGCATGCCATGAACAGTATACCAGGATAAGTAAGCACCTTGACAGGAGAAGGAGAAAGAAGGAAAAAGATTGGAAAACAAGCTCTCTTTTACAAAAGTCAGATTTATCCAGGTCAATCATTATTGCTTCCTTAGCATATCGGCATCTAATGAGAATCTGGGATCAAGAGCTGTGTCTGATAGAGGATGCAGGATATATTATACAGAATATGCTGTCAAGAAATTACCTTTAGAAATTCCACATCAAATAAAAACAACATGTCTTATTAGGTTATAAGGAGGTTTGTATCATCATAACAAGCATTCATTATATGGGGGAGAACTTTGAAGATCACTTCCAATTTGCCAACTTAAAACCTAACCTTTAGCAGAAACCACAGCTTACCAGAAATAATGAGACATTAGCAGTAATGGAATTGGGCTATCTCAGGAAAAGGATATAATCCTGAAAGAACTCATAATAGAACTATAATATTATCCTCTTGAAAGTAAGTTACCGCAGTATTAACCAGCATGTCGATGCATAAAGAATTCTCCTTCAATCTAATCTTACATTTTTTCCATTAAGTCTCTGCAAACTAAATACTAGATATTCCAAAACCATTAAAAATTCTTGCTCAAGAGCTGTTCAATGTTTGATGCTTTCAGCAAAGATCTCACTTAAATAAATTCCTATTTTCAGAATCATAGTATTTAAATACTTTATAGCAAGTGTGTGATTGCTGTTTGTAGAATGGAAGTAAAATAGTAGGTGAACACTGAAAAATGTAAAGCTTGTTTGAAACTGTCTCTTGTAATGAAATTCCTATTTAAGGAAGGAAGAATTTATGGTTTATACAGAGTTTGCAGTGTTACAAAACCAGGTACTGTGTTTTGCTTGATGGTCAAGTTTATGAGTGGAATTACCTTCTCTGTGAATTTTAAAACCATCAGAACGAAGTGACAAATTCAAGACTAGGGCGAAGGAAAAATATTGTGTACGCCACCCTGCCTGCTCCTTGCCTACTGCTTTTAAAACTCTTGTTTTCATCTCCTTTTGTGGTCTTGCTCCTCCCAAGCTCTGTAAACTCCTCCTGCCCTGTAACCTGTCCAGATCCGAGTGCTCCTCCATTTCTAACCTCTTGCACATTCGCAATTTTCATTGGTCCAACATTGGCAGCCATACCTGCAACTACCTCATCTTTTCTGTCAGTTTCACAATGTTCATTTGCACAAGGTTAAGTGGTTTAAAGGGTTTGTGGCTGTTGTTATTGATACTTTAAAGAGTCTGGATGATTGACACTTCTATTGCCTTCCAAGTGAAATGGTAGTTTTTAAGACAGTAGAAAGTTTTGAATGCATTACTTTTTTAAAATTTATTTTTACACTGTCACTATATGATTCATTGATTCTATACACTGGATATTGGGTCAAAGGGTATGGAAGTACTGTAGCTTGGCAAAGAGGGCATGAAGGATTATGTTGGGGTGGGGGGGGGGATAGAAGACAGAGGTTAACATAAGGGGCATGCCAGATTATAAGGGGTGGTTGAAAGGGCAGAGTTTGGCCTAATGGGAGTAAGGGCCAGTGGCGGTGGTTGGGGGGCATAGCTTGGCATGGGAGGGGGTGTGAGGGATGAGGAAGACCTTTTGGACTTCTTTTCAAAAGGTTCCTTCATGCAGCCTTGGCTTCACGACTCCTGAGGGGCCATGAACCATGACTCTTTAAAAACCTGGCCCGAGTCCACGGATATTGTAGAGGAGTAGGGCATGCCTATCTCCACAATTGAGCTGGTCAAGTCAAAAGTGCTGGGTGCAGGCTTTTGACAGGAACCAGCTTGTAACCTTTTAAAGGCACTCACAAAAATCAAACAGCCTGGGAATCCTGGAATTAAGACCCACCTGCTATTTTGAAAAGGCTCCCAAGTCATCCCCACTAGGTGAAAATCCAAGCCTAAGAATTTGAGTTCCAAATCTAAGCTTTCACTTCAGTATAAAAAGTGAGAAAGTGTTGCATTGTTAGAATAGGATGTTAAATCAAAGTCCTGTGTAGAGGACACAATCAAAAATTAATGTTTAATCAAAGAAATAAATATTAGGAGGAAGGAGGCATATTAATGGAGATATTATCATATGTGACTAAAAGTTTGAAAAACTTAGTGGATTTTAAGGATGGTCTTAAAGTACAATGTGAACATGGCAAAGTTCCAGGAGAGAATTCCACAGGATTAGACCTGAAAGATGCACAATAGTCCATAGCCAACGGAATGCAAAGTTATGGGAGGATTATAGTACTGGAGGATGTTACAGAAAAATAGATGAGTATTTTAAATTTAATCCACTGAGAAGCCAGAACCAATATAGGTCAGCAAGCACTTGAGTGTTGAGTGAGCAGAACTTTCTTTGGAATGGGATACATCGAGCAGAGTTTTCGATGAGCTGAATTTTATGGGTGGAGGATGAGAGTCTGTCCTAGAGGCCAAATCAGTAGATGAAACTGGAGGGGGTAAAGGCATGGCTTAGGGTTTCTGCAAGAGATGAGCTGAGGCTGCGACTGTATGATTAATTGATTCTATACACTGGATATTGGGTTAATGGGCATGAAAGTGCCGTAGTTTGGCAAAAGGGGCATGAAGGATTATGTGGGGGTTGGGGGGATGGCAGTTAGAAGACAGAGGTTAACTTAAAGGGCATGCTGGATTATAGGGGGTGGTTGGAAGGGCAGAGTTTGACCTAATGGGAGTAAGGGGCAATATCATGGGAGTATAATGGGAGTAAGGGGGCTAAATGGGCCATGTCACAAAGATGGAGAAAGTCTTTGTGATGGAGAAGGCATAGGATCAGAAGATCAGCTTGGAGGCAGGTAAGGTGCCTAAATTGTGAACAGCTTGATTCAGCACAGGAGAGGCTAGGTAGGGGGGTAAGGTAGGAGTTTATGGCAGAGGTCAAAGACAATAGATTTGGTCTTGACAATGCTTAACTAGGGTAATTGCAGCTCATTCATTACTATTAGTTAGGCAATCTAACAACACAGAGGGATGGGGAAATATAATTTTTGATGTAATTAGCTGTTTGTGAAGTGCTTTGAGAGATGTAATAAAGCAATTATATCAATGCAAATCTTTTCCTTTTGCACTGCCAGCAGATTTTAAACAAGTAATTTGCAGTTTTAGTAATAATTCAGAAATTATACCTGTGTTTATTTAATTTTTTGGTGGTTCTAAGTCAAACACAATAGTTTCTCATCCAGCCAAAGAGCCCAGCTCACTTGTCACTCCTCCTGCCTGCCTATATATTGGAACCGCTTCATCCAATTCAGGGTCGCAGGGGGTTGGCACCTATCCCAATAGACAATCAGTACTAGGTGGGGTATATCCAGGACAGGACACCAGTCCATCACATGGCACACACGCACACACATACTGGAGGACAATTTGCCGTAGCCAACCCACTTAATATCTATGGACTGTGGGAGGAAACCAGAACACCTAGTGGAAACCCACTTAGACATGGGGAGAACGTACAAATTCCATGCAGACAGGTACCCAAGGTCAGGATCAAACCCTGGTCCAGCAGCACTACCTACTGCACAACTGTCTCCGCACTCCACCCCCCCCACCCATACTTGTTGTTAATAGTAAATTAATTGTATTTAATTATATGCAGGTGGAGGGCATTAACTGGGGATTCACTTGTGCTCCTACAGAAAGGATCAGGAGCTTGGCCTAAATAGTCAAGTGGTTATGGTATTGGGTTTGTAACCCCAAGATCAAGAGTTCAAATCTCACAATGGCCAACTATAAAACAATATAACTTCATCTGAAACAGATGGAAAACAGGTTTGTACTCGAAAGAGTTACAGAAAGGATCAGATGCATTGTTTGAGGCCTTCTGTGCCCAGTGGCAACAGGGGTTGGAGTGCTTTATTGACCCCTTTAATCATGTTTAATTTGAGTTTCGTAAGCTTAGTTTAAAGTGTTGTCTTTCTTTTTGCAGTATCCCTTTAAGGGGCTGCTTTTTACTTTGTCCCTGATTTGTTAATTTAATTGGGTTAATCAAAATAGTATAAATAGGATCCAGGTTGGGGGGGGGGTGGCAGTGGTGTTGATTGAGACCTTCCTTGACCAGTGGGTACCTGGGGGGTGGGGTGATTTATTGACCCGCATAATCACATTTTGGTTTGTCCTTTGTAAGTTTCCTTTGTGATTTTGACTTTTGTTGCAGTCGCCCTTTAAGGGACTACCTCTTTAATTTGTTCATTTGATCTTTTGCTAATTTGTTAATTTGTACCATTTAATTGTTAATTTGGTTTTAAAAAGAGCCTTGGTTCAAACATGGACAAAAGAGCTGAACTCCAGAGATGAGGTGAGAGTGACTGCCTTTGACATCAAGGCAGCATTTGAGCAAGTGTAGTATCCAGAAGCTCTAGCAAAACTGGAGTCAATGGGGGAATCGGGGGAAATCTCTCTGCTGTTTGGAGTCATACCTAGTACAAATGAAGATGGTTGTGGTTATTGGAGGTCAATCATCTCAGTTCCAGGACATCACTGCAGGAGGTCCTCAGGGTAGTGTCCTAGGTCCAACCATCTTCAACTGCTTCATCAATGACCTTCCTTCCATCATAAGGCCAGACATGGCAATGTTTGCTGTTGATTGCAAGATGTTCAACACCATTTGTGACTCCTCAGATACTGAAGCAGTCCATGTCCAAATGCAGCAAGACCTGGACAATATCCAGGCTTGGGCTGACAAGTGGCAACTAACAGTCATGTCACACAAGCACCAGGCAATGGCCATTTCCAATAAAAGAGACTCTAACCATCACCCCTTGACATTTGATGGCATTATCATGGCTGAATCTCCCACTATCAACATCCTGGGGTTTATCATTGACCAGGAACTGAACTAGACTAGCCATATAAATACTGTGGCTATGAGAACAGGTCAGAGGCTAGGAATCCTGTGGTGAGTAACTCACCTCCTGACTCCCAAAAGCCTGCCCACCATCTACAAGGCACAAGTCAGCAGTGTTATGGAATATTCTCCATTTGCCTGAATGAGTGCAGCTCCCACAACACTCAAGAAACTTGACACCATCCAGTTCAAAGCAGCCCACTTGATTGACACTCCTTCCACACAAACATTCACTCCCTCTACCACCAACAAACAGTGGCAACAGTGTGTACCATTTTCAAGCTGCACTGCAAGACCATACCAAGGTTCCTTTAGCTGTATATTACAAACCCACAACCACTACTATCTGGAAGGACAAGGGCAGCAGATACATGGGAACAACATCACCTGGAAGTTCCCCTCCAAGTTACTCACCATGCTAACTTGAAAATATATCGCCATTTCTTTGCTGTCCCTGGGTAAAAATCTTGTAACTCCCTTCCTAATAGCACTGTGGGTGCATCTATACCACAGGGACTGCAGTGGTTCAAGAAGACAGCTCACCACCACCTTCTCAAGGGCAATTAGGGATGGGCAACAAATGCTGGCCTAGCCAGCAACATTACCATAGCATAAATGAATAAAAAAATACATAAATATGATCAGAGGGGTCCTCCGACTGTCTGCCCCTCTTCTGTGGCTGTGTTCACAGCCGGGTGCCCTTAGAGAGGGAGCATGCAGCGTCCACCATATTGATTGAGGCCTTCCATGACCAGTGTGCACCATGGGGGCTCGGGTGCATCATTGACCCCAAAATCACATTTTAATTTAAAGTTTAGTAAGTTTCCTTTGTGATTTTGTTTCTGGTTGGTGTCCCCTTAACATGTTCATTAGGTAAATTGTCCCTTTGTTAATAATTTATTAATTTGTTGATTTGACACCATTTGTTTTACTCAAAAGAGTATAAATTGGATCAGACTGAAACTATGGTTCTTGGGTTTGGAAATGCATGTTTGTAATGTGCTTCCCTGTAGATAAATATTCATGGAAGTGTGTAAAGATTGCCTCCAATTCTATCCTTCACCGCTTGGTTGTCCGGTGTATAATGTAGTAGTAGGGGATGATTGCTTAACAGTGAAGGTAGGAACAAAAATATGTAACAGATAGACAGAAAACTAAAATCCTAGTGCTATTATGAAAAATGGCAGAAAACAGATGTAAATTGTTGGGAGATGGTTCCGATGTTTATGACCAGTGGAAGAATGAAGTGGATATGTGGACAAGGGTTATGTCTTTACCAAAGAGTATGGTCTTGATGTTGTCATTTCCTGCACAAAGTAAAATCAGGAGTATTTTGTGTGCTGGATGCCCATCAGTTAGTTTGGAGTTCTAGGATAAAATGTATAAGAAAGGTGATCTGTTAAATGCCCCACCATCCTGTCAACTATTGCCCCACCTCCTCTTTTTCTTCTCCAAAGCCCTTGGGCATGTTGCTGCCTCCCAAATTCATTCACCTCTTTCCCAGAACTCCATTTTGAATCTCTCCAATCAGGTTTCCACTTCTGCCAAAGTTTCAAAGTGGCTTTTATCAAAATCACAAATGACACCCGATGTGACTGTGATAAAGATAAACTTTTCCTCCTCTTCCGGTCTGCAGCCATTGATGTTGTAGAACACACCATCCTCTTCCAAAGCTTCTCACCGTCATCCAGCTGGATGGAACTGGTCTCACCTGGTTCCATTCTTATCTCCCTAATCATAGCCTGGGTGAACTAAAATGGCAGGGGGATGGGAACCTCTGCAAGGAGTCAGAGAAGGGCAAAATCAAGGACATGAACAAAAGACAGAAAGTGGAATAAAAAAAAGTGGTAGGCAGAGAAATCAAGGGCAAGAGCCAAACAGGACCTCATTGAAAAATAGTGGGAATGGGGCAAGTAATGTTAAAAAGAACAAAAACAAGAATACCTGGAAAAACTCAGCAGATCAGACAGCATCTGTGGAGAGGAACACAGTTAACGTTTTGAGTCCGTATGACTCTTCACCAGATCTAAGGAAAAATAGAAATGAGGTGAAATATAAGCTGGTTTAAGGGGGGTGGGACTGGTAGAGCTGGATAGAGGGCCAGTGATAGGTGGAGCTTGCCAAAAGATGTCATAGACAAAAGGACAAAGCGGTGTCGACGGTGGTGATATTAGCTAAGAAATGTGCTAATGGTGACATTAAAGGTAGAAAGCAGGCGAGCAAGGTACAGATAGCCCTAGAGCGGGTGCGGTGAAGGGAAGGGATTGAAATAGGCTAAAAGGTAGAGATAAAACAACGGATGGAAATACATTTAAAAATCATGGAAATAGGTGGAAAAAGAAAAATATATCTCAATTATTGGAAAAAGGGGGATCGGAAAGGGGGTGGGGATGGAGGAGAGAGTTCATGATCTAAAGTTGCTAAACTCAATATTAAGTCCGGAAGGCTGTAAAGTGCCTAGTTGGAAGATGAGGTGCTGTTCCTCCAGTTTGTGTTGAGCTTCACTGGAACATTGCAGCAGGCCAAGGACAGACATGTGGGCATGAGACCAGGGTGGTGTGTTGAAATGGCAAGCGACAGGGAGGTCTGTATCATGCTTGCGGACGGACTGAAGGGGTTAAAAAGACACGCCTTAAGGTTTTGTGTCTTCACGCGAGGAGCATTCACAATAATGTGGATGAATTAACCAGGCAAATAGATGTAAAAAGGTATGATATAGTCGGGATTACGGAGACATGGCTGCAGGGTGACCAGGGATGGGAACTGAACATCCAGGGGTATTCAGTATTTAGGAAGGACAGACAAAAAGGAAAAGGTGGTGAAGTTGCATTGCTGGATAAAGAGGAAATTAATGCAATAATGAGGAAAGATATTAACTCCGATGATGTGGAATCTGTATGGGTAGAGCTGAGCAACACTAAGGGGCAAAAATCATTAGTGCAGGTTGTATATAGATCCCCAAACTGTAGTGGTGATGTTGGGAATAGCATTAAATAGGAAATTAAAGATGCATGCAATAAAGGAACAGCATATAGATTGGGCAAATCAAATTAGTAACGATACGGTAGAGGTGAATTCCTGGAGTTTATACAGGATGCTTTTCTGGACCAATATGTTGAGGGACCAGCTAGAGAGCATGCCATCCTAGACTGGGTATTGTGTAATGAGAAAGAAATAATTGGCAATCTAGTTGTGTGAGGCCGCTTGGGGTTGAACGACCATAATATGATAGAATTCTTCATCAAGATAGAGAGTGAGGTGGTTAATTCTGAGACTAGGGTCCTGAATCTTAATAGAGGAAACTATGATGGTATGGGGCGCAAGTTGTCTATGCTGAATTGGGAAACATTACTTAAAGGGATGATGGTGGATAGGCAATGCAAACATTCAAAGAGTGCATGGGTGAACTGCAACAATCGTTTATTTTCCGTCTGGCACAAAAGTAACACAGGAAAGGTGGCCAAACCATGGCTTACAAGGGAAATTAGAGAATGTATTAGATCCAAGGACGAGGCATACAAATTGGCTAAAAAAGAACAACAGACCTGAGGATTGGGAGCAGTTTATATTTCAGCAAAGGAAGACCAAGGGATTGATTAAGAAGGGGAAAATCGAGTACGAGAATAAGCTTGCGGGGAACATAAAAACTGACTGTAAAAGTTTCGATAGGTATGTGAAGAGGAAAAGCTTGGTGACGACAAATGGGTGTCCCTTACAGTCAGAAACAGGGGAATTTATAATGGGGAAAAAAAAATTGGCTGACCAACTAAATACATACTTTAGTTCTGTCTTCACAAAGGAGGACACAAATAACATACCGGAAATGTTGGGGAACACAAGGTTTAGTGAGAGGGAGGAATTGAAAGAAATCAGTATTAGTAGGGAAATGGTGTGGGGGAAATTGGTGGGATTGAAGGCTGATAAATCCCCAGAGCCTGATAATCCACATCCCAGAGTACTTAAGGAAGTGGCCCTGGAAATAATAGATGCATTGGTGGTCATCTTCTGAGATTCTAAAGACTCTGGAAGAGTTCCTATTGATTGGAAGGTAGCTAATGTAACCCCACTATTTAAAAAGGGAGGTAGAGGGAAAGCAGGGAATTATTGACCAGTCAGCCTGACGTCGGTAGTGGGGAAAATTCTAAAACCCATTATAAAAGATTTAATAGCTGAGCACTTGGAAAACAGTGGCAGAATCAGACAGAGTCAGCATGGATTTACGAAAGGGAAATCATGCTTGACAAATCTACTGGAATTTTTTGAGATGTAACTAGTAGAGTTGATGAGGAGGAGCCAGTGGTTTATTTGGGCTTTCAGAAGGCTTTCGACAAAATTGCACATAAGTGATTAGTGTGTAAAATTAAAGCACATGGGATTGGGAGTAGTGTATTGAGATGGATAGAAAACTGGTTGGCGGACAGGAAACAAAGTGTAGGAATAAACGGGTCTTTTCCTGAATATCAGGCAGTGACGAGTGGGGTACTGTGGGGTTCGATGCTGGGACCCCAGCTATTCACAATATATATTAATGATTTAGATGAGGGAACTAAATATAATATCTCCAAATTTGTGGACAACACAAAGATGGGTGGGAGGATGAGCTGTGAGGAGGATGCAGAGGTGCTTCAGTGTGATTGGACAAGCTGAGTGAGTGGGCAAATACGTGGCAGTTGCAGGACAAATGTGGACAAATGTGAGGTTATCCACTTTGATAGCAAAAACAGGAAGGCAGATTATTATCTGAATGGCTATAAATTGAGAGAGGGGAATGTGCAATGAGACCTGGGTGTCCTCATACACCAGTTGCTGAAGGTAAGCATGCAGGTACAGCAGATGATAACAAAGGCAAATGGTATATTGGCCTTCATAGCCAGAGGATTCGAGTACAGGAGCAGGGATGTCTTGTTGCTCTTATACAGGGCGGGGACTGACATATGAGGAGAGATTGAGCCGGTTAGGTTTATATTCACTGGAGTTCAGAAGAATGAAAGGGGATCTCATTGAAACCTATAAAATTCTAACAGGACTAGACAGGGTAGTTGCAGGAAGGATGTTTCCGATGGTGGGGAAATCCAGAAACAGGGGTCACATTCTGAGGATGCAGGGTAGACCAGTTAAGACAGAGATGAGAAGAAACTTCTTCACCCAGCGAGTGGTGAGCCTGTGGAATTCGTTACCAGAGAAAGTAGTTGAGGCCAAAACATTGCATGTTTCAAGAAGGTGTTAGATATAGCTCTTGGGGCAAAAGGGATCAAAGGATATGGGGAGAAATTGGGAGCAGGCTATTGAGTTGGATGATCATCCATGACCATAATGAATGGTGGAGCAAGCTTGAAGGGCCAAATGGCCTACTCCTGCTCCTATTTTCAATGTTTTTATATTTCATTACTTGCAATGGTTTCTCTTCTTACTCCCACATCATTATGCCTGCTATCCCCAAGAGTTTATTCTTGGGCCCCCGCCTATTTTCCATCTACATGCTGCCCCTAAGTGACATCATCTGAAAGCATAGGGTTAGTTTTCACATGTACACTGACAACGCCCAGCTCTACAGCACCGCTACCTCTCTTGATCACTCCACTGTTGCTAAATTATCAGTCTGCTTATCCGACAACCTGTACTGCATGAGCAGAAATTTTATCCAATTAAATATTGAGAAGATAGAAGTTGTTGTGTTTAGAGCCTGTTCCAAATTCTATTCCCTAGCTACCAACTCTGTCTCTTTCCTTGGCAGGAGTCCAAGATTAAGTTAGACTGTTCACAACCTTGGTATCATATTCGACCTCGAGATGAGTTTCCGATCACACATTCATCATCATTATGACTGCCTATTTACAACTCCATGACATTACCTGACCTATCCCCTGTCTCAGCTCATTTGCACTTGAAACCCTCATTCATGCATTTATTATATCTGGACTTGACTATTCCAGAAACACACAATCATAGAATCTTTACAGTGTGGAAAGAGGCCAATCAGCCTATAAGTTTGCACTGGTTCTCTGAAAGAGCATTTTGCCTAGTCCCACTCTCCTGCCTTATCCCTGTAACCTTGCACATTCTTTCTTTTCAGGGAGCAATTCAGTTCCTTTCTGAATACTTCCATCGAACCTGCCTCCAACACCCTCTCAGGAAGTTCCTTCCAGACACCACCCACCCTCTGACTGAAAAATTTTTCCTCACATCATTTTTACTCCTTTCACCAATTATTTTGAATCTGTGCCCTCTAGTTCTTGATGCTCCCTTGAATGGGAACAGTTTCTCATTCCGTCAGGATCTTGAATACCTCTATCAAGTCTCCTCTCAGCCTTCTTTTCTCTGAGGAAAACAGTTCCAACCTCTCCAATCTATCCTCATAGCTACAGTTCTTCATCCCTGAATCGTTCTTGTGAATCGCCTTTGTGCTCTCCTCAAGTATGGTACCCAGAACTGGAAACAGTAGTCCAGATGAGGCCTAATTAGTGTTTTATACAAGTTCAACATGACCTCCTTACTCTTGTACTCAATGTCCCTATTAATAAAGCCTAAGATACTATATGCTTTATTTATTGCACTCTCAACATGCCCTGCCATCTTCAATGACTTACGTACATATACATCAATGTCCCTCTGTTCCTGCACCTCCTTTAGAGTTTCTTAATTTATTGTATACTGTCCCTCCATATATTTTCTGCCAATGAATCATTTCACACTTCTCTGCATTGAATTTCATCTGCCACTTGTCTGCCCAATCCACCAATATGTCTCTGTCCTTTTGAAGTTCAAGATTATCCTCATCACAGTTGACAGTGTTTCCAATCTTTGTATCATCTACAAATTCCAATGCACTCCAGACTGGTCTCCCATATTCTAACCTCTGTAAACCTGAGGTCATCTAAAACTTTTGTTATCCACGCCTTAACTCACACCTCTTAACTGTCTTAACAAAATGTACTGGTCAAAAGGTGTTTTAGTCCTGTGATGAATGTATTAGTTGCAGACTCCTCTAACTGTGCAGTATTAGATAGTGCTTGTACTTCAACAGTATACGGAACAATTAGTTAAAGTATCAGCACTAAGATAAAAGCAAAAAACTGCGGATGCTAGAAATCCAAAACAAAAATAAAAATACCTGGAAAAACTCAGCAGGTCTGACAGCAACTGCGGAGAGGAACACAGTTAACGTTTGGACTCAATTGCTGTCAGACCGGCTGAGTTTTTCCAGGTATTTTTATTTTTGTTTTAGTTAAAGTATCATTTTGACTCACTAAGTAGTGAGGATCAACACAAGGTTAAGGAATATGAAATTATTACTTGCTGTAGGCTGGTGATAGCAACACTTTGAGATCACTAAAGAGAGTAGTAATTCCATGTAAAATAGCTGGAGTAAGTCATTTTATAAGTACTGATGTAATTTCTGGTGAGATGTCTATGCTAATTAATAAACCTATGAAAAGGCACAAATTAAATTTGATATGAAGCATATTAAGGCAATTCATTTTGCAAAGTCAAATAATCAGGAATTTAGCCAGTCAGGACATTATTATATCCCCTTAACAAAACCTGATGTTTCTCATCAGAATGTTAGATACCTATTAATAGCATTAGCTGCTAAGAATCGGAGTAGAAAATAAAAACAAATTATCTTAAAGTTACATAGATAATTTACTTAACCAGCTTGTCAAAGGTTAAAAATCCCACTAAAAGGTATAGAGAGTGAAGAGCATATTAGGCTGATAAAAGAAGTGCGTGCAGTGTAAAATCTGTATTTTTTTAAAAAAAGAAAAAAATCTCTTGAAGGATGGCAGCACGTCCTATTGAAAACCTTTCATTGGCCTGTGACTATAATGAAGGCATTATCATTGTATGGAAAAGACAGAAATATTTTAATTCCACATTTTATAAACCTGGCAACCAGATTTAGTATTTCTACAATAAGGACAAAAGGTTCATTATAGACATCTTAAGTAAGTGATATTTGTATTTTTGGGTGTTAGGAATGAGGTTTTGCTTTAATGTTTAAGTTTGATTTGTATTTCTGCATCTGTGTTAAGAAAAGTTCAACTTGAGTTTTAGTTTCACTTTAAAAAGGTGCTTGCACTTCTAATGAGTTTTACAACTCATCTCTCCAATAGACACACATAGGAAAACTAAAGAAACAGCAGTTTTGGCTTGAAGCCACCTAGAAGGGACAGATAGCCAGTCCCAAGCTAAAATTGGTTGAAAGTAGCTGCCAGAGAGAGATTGGAGTGAAAGGAACAGATGCAAATCCCAAGCTAAAGAAAAGACCCCAGAATCCAGGGGGGTGGAACAGGAGAAAGCCCCAAGCAGACAAGCCCCTTTGTAGTCAAAGGAAGGACGGGAACCTGGAAACGGTCCTGTTAATGAAACTGAGTGAGGGGCAGAGGGAAAGGCTCTAAGCTTTTGATTTAAAGAGACAAAAGCTTCAGAAAACAGATTTAAAGTAAGAACAGTTTCCAAGAAGCAAGAAGGACCAAAGAAACAGCTGAAGATCTTTAACTCTCTGCTATGGGCATATGAAGCAGTGGTACTATTGATGGCTGAGCATTTCAGAGGGAGTGCATGGAAGACAGCTTTTTAAATTCATTCATGGAATGAGGGCTTCGATGGCTGGCCCAGCATTTATTGCCCATCCCTAGTTGCCCTTGAGAAAGCGGTAGTGAGCTACCTTCTTGAACTGCTGCAGTCCATGTGGTGTAGCTATACCCACAGTGCTGTTAGGAAGGGATTCCCATGATTTTGACCCAGAAGCAGTGAAGGAAAAGCAATATATTTCCAAGTCAGGATGGTAAGTGACTTGGAGGGGAATATCCAGGTGGTGGTGTCCCCATCTATCTACTGCACTTCTCCTTCTAGATGATAGTGGTCTTGGGTTTGGAAGGTGCTGTCGAAGGAGGTTTGGTGAATTCCTACAGTGCATTTTGTAGAAGGTACACACTGCTGCTGTTTGAATTCACATGGTGACCCGGGGAAAGGAACATTGGAAGGAGGGTTTGAAACCCTGGAGGTGAACCATTGCAGAAGGCAACTATGAGAAAGCGGAGTTTGGGAAAAGATCCCAAAGTGAGTTCTTCGAGAGTGGAGATTGGAAAGCCTTTTGTGAAAGATTGAGCTCAGTGAAACTGGTTGGCTCATGATGTGACAAGCACCTGGGGGGAATTGATGAGAGATCCATAGCATCCAGTTGAGGTTGCATCTGACCCTTGGTTTCAGAGTGTGATGTGTCTGACCACAGGATACCAATTGGATTACATGGACTGTGTCCTTACTGTGAACATTAGAGTATAAGATAGCTTTTGTAACTTCGTTATCCTTACAAATCTCGACATATCTGTAAAGGTACATTGTGGGTGAATAATTATTGTAATTAGTTAATCTTGTCTTGTTTAATAAATGTTTTATGCTTTTGTTAAAAGTTTATTAGCTTACTCTGGTGACTCTGTTCAGTAGACCCTCCCCACGTATCTTTTCTCTTTATTCATTCATGGGATGTGGACTTCGCTGGCTGGGCCAGCATTTATTGCCCATCCCTAGTTGCCCTTGAGAAGGTGGTGGTGAGCTGCTTTCTTAAATCGCTGCAGTCCATAAACAAACAAATAAGAGTTAGAATCTATCAAGTTCTGATGAAGAGTCAAACGGACTCAAAGCGTTAACTGTATTCCTCTCCACAGATACTGTCAGACCTGCTGAGTTTTTCCAGATATTTTTAGTTTTGTTTCAGATTTCCAGCATCCTCAGTATTTTGCTTTTATCTTAGAATCAATCAAGCTGGTTTCCATTCAAGGATCAGGCTTGTCCAGGGGTAACCTCAGCTGGGATCATAACACAATCATGGAAATAGATAGAGACCATACTTAGGACACTAGCAAAATTTCTGACTGATAATGAAGGTGAATTCACTAATGATGAATTCTGAGACATATTCTGAAACATGGACAAACATGGTCATGGATACCACAACTGAAAGTCCTTTCTGTAATTGTCATGGTATAAGGAATTATGCAGTGATAGATTAAATGTTGCATAATATTCCAGCTGATATAACCAGACTGCAAGTTTGCAACCTCCCTGGCATGATTGCAAAGCTTCCTTGGCCAGTTGAACTGGTTGTGCACTCAGAATAGATCAGATGTTAGTTTTGATGTGTTGGAGTTAAGTACAATGTTTAAGCACCTTGAAGTAGAGACTGTTTTAAGGAATAATAAAACTTTAATAAAGTTAAATATGGAGCAATGCATACTTATGTTTCCATCCTTATGTGACCCAAAGAACATGAAGCTAGTCATAGTTAGTGATGCACCCCATGCTAATCTCCCTGATGGTTATTCCAGTATAATTGGTCTCATAGTACTACTAATGGTTGAGAATAGGAAATGTCCTTTAGCTTGGGAAGCTAGGAAAACAAAGGGAGTTATTAAAAGTACTCTGGATGCTAAAACACTGGCTCTTGATGTGGCAGTGGGTATAGGATTCTATTTGTTGAATATTTTAAATGCGGTCTGTACACTGGGTGTGGAAAGCGTGAGTAAGAAAACGTTACTAATTGATCTTGTCTTGGAACAACTTCTAGACAGAAAGGAAATCTAAAATTAAATGGGTGGGTACAAGTCATCGGCTGTTGGATAATTTTTCAAAAAGAAATGCTTGTGCAAAGAAATTGTTAGGGATCACAGGGAAGGAGTGTTTCACATTGTAATTATTTCTATAGAATATGGAGGTCATTGGTTTAATCTGTTTTGGAATTTTGGTTGTGAAAATCAATCTCTCTTTTTATTTAAACAGAAAGGAATCTGTTAATTGTATATTAATTGTACGCAAGTGTTGGGCATAACTGGGGATTCACTTCTGCTGCTATAAACAGGAACAGCTGAAAACTGTAATTAGATGGTTTGGTGGTTCATGTTTGCCATATGCATCTCTGTAAATAAAAGTGTACAAAGATTGGCTTGAGTTCTATCCTTCAGCACCTGGCTTACTGGTGTATCATGCTTGTTGAAGTTATAGAAACATAGAAACATAGAAACTAGGAGCAGGAGTAAGCCATTTGGCCCTTTGAGCCTGCTCCACCATTCAATATGATCATGGCAGGTCCTCTATCTCAAAGCCATATCCCTGCTTTCTCTCCATACCCCTTGAAGCCCCTAATATCCAAAAATTTATCAATTTCTTTCTTGAATTTACTCAGTGACCCGGCCTCCACAGCCCTCTGTAGTAGAGAATTCCACAGGTTGACCACCCTCTGAGTGAAGAAACTCATCTCAGTCCTAAATGGCCTGCCCCATATCTTGAGATAGTGGCCCCTGGTTCTAGATTCCCCAGCCAGGGGAAACATCTTCCCTGCATCCAGTTTGTCTAGCCCTGTTATAATTTTATATGCTTCAATCAGATCCCCTCTCATTCTTCTAAACTCCAGTGAATACAGACCCAGTCAAACCAATCTCACCTCACACGACAGTCCTGCCATCCCCAGTATCAGCCTAGTGAAGCTTTGCTGCATCCCCTCTATGGCAAGTATACCCTTTCTTAGGTAGGAAGACCAAAACTGCATGCAATACTCCAGGTGTGGTCTCACCAAGGCCTTGTATAACTGCAGTAAGACATCCTTACTTCTGAACTCCAATCCTCTTGCAATGAAGCCAACATACCATTTGCCTTCCTAATTGCTTGCTGCACCTGCCTGTTTACTTTCATTGACTGGTGTACAAGGACACTCAGATCCCTGAGTACATGGCATCGTCGCAGAAAGGAAAGTTGCAATCTTAAAGCATAAATAAGTTTTAATTTTTTTTGCCACATACTCTCCTAGGATGAGATAACCTTTCAATTTTTTTTTTATAAACAGCAGAAATGTGAAAGATTTGCAGCCCTTGTGCCAAATAACATTCCAAAAAGGGTGTGGGGCCTTGATAAAAATGTTTCTCTCTAAAGAAGCAGAATCTGCAAAAATATTCACGGAACGTTAAAGATACATTAAATGCTCTGCATGACACAGTAAACAGAAAGCAGAGCAGCAGATGGCTGCAGTTATTATTTACTTTACTGCAACAAGAGTCTTGTCCCAACATGACATGGAGCAGAAACCCGACAGTTGGCTCATCACAGTGATGAAAGGATCTGCATGAGAACTCAGTAAAGCTCAACTCACTTTGGCATACAGTCTGCACCTTGGTGTGAGGAAAGTCACTGATTTCCTTTTTTATAATCACGAGACTCACAAGCAAATGCAGACAGTTCACTTGCTATCTTGACGCCAAATATTAAAGGCAAACAATTAATTTCAGAGCGAGTTGGTCTTCTGCTCAAATCTCCTTGTGCAAATGAATACTTGTCTGCCTTGTAGCTTTAGTTCTTAAACCAAACCATTAGGTGGTACTTTTGGCTTTTCTTAAAATGACAGTAATGCTAGTACACTTCTGGGCCTTTAAGAGAGCTATTCACAGTTATGATGGTGATAATGTTTCTGAAGTGCTTTGCTATGGTAGGAGCTATTACTCTTACACTGTAGGTTGACTTGGGATGCGGAGCAGCAAGGACTGACTGATGGGGCTTGGGGTGGATCAATTGGTTTTGCAGTGAACTCCGATTTCTTTCAGCATCAAACTGATGAAAGTAGCACTAATTAACAGCCAATCAGCTGTATACTTGATAGCATGACTACACTTTGGGGGTGGGGGGAGAGAATAACCACATATTTAATGGATTTCTGAAGTACACATAAGATTTGAAAGTGACTTTTTTTGGCAGACAAGCTAAACAGGAGCAATAGTGCGAGGATTATTTTCCAAAAGCATTGCTTCAAACCTGGTGCTCAGAGTAGCTGTCAGTTCATTTAACCCTAGAATTTGGAATGGTTTTCAACATTCTTTTCCCTGCTACTGAAGGCAAGCGCCAAGAGTAGGATTTTCCCACTGGCTTTGAGACCCAACATTGGGACCAAGTGGGGATCCTGAGCTTGCACTTGCTGGGAGCCAGACTGGAGAGCTAATTTCCCAGAGGTGAACCCATTACTGACCGCCTCTACATTCGCCATCCTGTTAAGGATGGTAGTCAGGCTCCCAGTGCTGCCAATCACAGGGCCAGCAGCTCTGAAGCTTTGGCAGCCCCTTTCAGGAGAGGCGATGGGTGATGAGGCAGAATAGGTACCGTGAAGGTAGCTCAACATGGCGACGTACTTGGAGACAACACATTTTTTATAGTGCTCCAGCTGACAGGCCCCTTGAGTCACTGGCGAAACAGCAAGGGCTGTCTTAGCAGCCAGCAGCTGTCGCTGTGGGACACTAATTATATAAATTGACTACCCACCTCCAGTCAGTGGGTAGTCAATCCGCATCCTGGCCCAAATCTGGAAACCTCCCCAGAGATGAAAACATGTTGCCTGGAGGAAGTTTGAGATAGAGAACATGGAAAGAATTGAAAATCAGGATGAAAATTTTAAATTTGAAGCATTGGTAGACCAGGAGTCAATATAGGTGAGGGGTGATGTAACAGGGCTACCCAATTTGGAAATGCAGTCCTTCAAGCATTACTCTAGAGACTGCAACCAGGGAAGATTGTCCTCTTCAAGGCAGAAAGCCATGCCTATTGGGGACCAAGTGAAAAATGATTGGGTAGAAGTGCAAGTCAATTCAGATCATTTATGCAAATTAATCCTTGGATTGTAGGAACTTGTTCAGGATTTGGAAATTTTCACAGTAAGACTAGTCTCAAATTTGTCTATTCTTAATACAAAACACAGCTCATGCTGGAAACCTGAAATAAAATCTGAATGCTAGAAATACTTGGCAGGTCAGACAGCAGATCTGTGGAGAGAAAAACAAAGAATTAACATTTGAACTCAGTGATCTTTCATCAGAACCTTGGGCCAAAGACAATGTAAGCATGGGAAAGGAGGATGAGTTTGGCAGCCTCACGTAAGCTCAGGGCTAGTGCTATCCTTTGCTTTTTATTCTTTATCTCCTGCATTCCCCTTACTGCCCCAAACAAACTTAATCATTGACAATCAATGACAGCGTATGCTGTACAGCTATTTTGATTTATGTAGCACTTTTCGATATTGATTCTGTAATAATATTTTGAAGGGGTTTTACAGGGTGGATCCTGAGAGGATGTTTCCTCTCATGGGGGAATCTAGATCTAGGGGCTCCCATTTAAGATGCCAAGGGTCTTGGGCCACAGGCAGGAAAGTGGAGTTAGGACACAATCAGATCAGCCATGAATGATGGAGAAGGCTTGAGGGGCCAAATGGCCTACTCCTGCTCCTACTTCTTAGGATCTTATGATCCATTGCAGCCCCTGTTGTCCTTGTTATGACATAGAAAAGCATGGTAAACAACTAAGTCTGAACTAAGTAAGAGCAAGTGAAGTGGCAACAAGGGAGACAAAGCAAACTGCCTGGGGAGCCAGCTTGAATCTTTCAGCTGCTGGACCCATGGACTGTCAGCTCACCGAATAAGAAAAGTATCGGAGGAGCCTTGCTTTTCACCAAAGTGTTTGGTAATGGGAATGCACTATGCAACTATAAAATATCACAAAGAGATTTCCTGATGGCATTTTCCTTAGAATGCTGAGGGAAGTTGGAGAAAAAATAGCAGAAGCTCTGGCAACAATCCTTCAAACTTCCATCCTTGGATATGGAAGCTGCACTAGGGAACCGGGAGGTTAAAGTAACCCCTTTTTTTTAACCGGTGAAAAGGATAAATTGACTAACTATGGGCCAGTCAACCTAACATTGGTAACATAAGCTTCTGGATGCCATAGTACAATACAAAATGTATTCTCAATTAGAAAGATGTGGATTAATTAAGGACATTCAGCAAGGATTCATAAAAGATAAGCTATATATAGCAAATTTAATCACCTTTGAAGAAATAACAATGCATCGATAAAGGATGTGTGGATGGGGATTTTCAAGAGGTGTTGGATAAATTGCCACATAGGATAACTGCCAGATGGAATTAAAAGAAATGCAGAAACTAGGGTAAGAAGTTGTTCCAAGGACAAAATGGAGAGTTATGATTAATGGATGTTCTTTGGACTGCTGCGAGGTAAATGATGATGTCACCAGGAGTCAATGTTGGGACAATTGCTCTTCTAAATGCCCAATAATGATCTGGGCTTGGGCATAATCAACATTTTTATAGGTGTCTTTAGAGTTGACTGTGCTCTAAGTGACTTTGAGAGAACATAGGCAGATTTACATTTTCAGTAGATAAATGCCAGTTGAAATGAAGGCAAATTGATAATTATTTAAAAAGAGCAAATTGACGGAGAGATGCTGACGTTCAGATCCAAAAATTGTGAAATGGGGAGGGTAAGTTTAAAAAAACAAACATTTTTCTCAAAGAAATACAATCCTAAATCTCAGTTTGTTATGCTGTGGATATTTCTCATTTTACTCACCATTTGTATAGCTCTAACCATCTTATTGATTACGGCACACAGAAATGGAATTTCTCTGGTGGCAGAATCCATAAACAGGTAAGGGTGACCAAATAAGGAGACAGTGATTAGTGGTTAGGACGCTGGAGTCATACTCTGACGTTGCTCGGTCAAGTTATGTAACAGAATCCAATGAACCTGGTCTTTTGTAAGCTAAAACCACTCTGCCTCACAGCAACAAATGTTGCCTAGCCATTGTTATCCAAATCCTGAGCATAAATAAAGGCAACTGGACAGGTTATACGGTCAGGCAAATCTTGATTTGCATTAGGTATAAAACACCACATGCATTAAGTTTGAAATCAGCTCATTTTCTACAATTATTGCAGTTATCTTCTTCTGCAGGCAATTGTACAAAATACAGGAATGTGGGATCTGGCTTCAAATCCCCATACAATAATAAAACGTTTGTGGAAAATATCCATTTAGGTCCATTTTCCAGTGATGTTGGATCATCCTGTTGAGGCAGGTGACACAAACTTTGTACCCCCTTGCACATCTAAATGAATTCTGTGTGCAGCCAAGCATGGCCCGTGCTGTTGACTGGCTGTTAGTTCAACAGTGGGACCAGCAGCATTCACAGTTATTGCATTTTTCAGCTAGCCTGCCCGTCTTAAAGGCAGGCTGCCCCTCTTACAGGGAGCTGCGCTCATCGTGTAGAAGCTGCTGCTGACTATGAAAGAAGTGACAACAAGAGCTACATTAAATGAAGCGCTGGAGCAGAGAGAGGGCAAGAGGTATTAATACAGGAGATGTGAAGGAGGGAAGAAGCAATGTTCCTGCAGACTGAGTCTGCATGGCACCAAACGTGGATCTCATGACCTCAATCTGACCTCCCACTGCAGCACTGAAACATTGTATGGTTTCCACCTGTGCTTCATTGGAAGCTGAGACACCCAGAAGGGAAAAAAACATAGTTTGAACCAGTACTTTTCTTTCCCAGTATTTACTGTTTTTTTTCAATCTGGGCTGTGGCACCAGACGCTGAATCATGCTGAGTCTGCAAGTCCACTTTGGAGCTGGCAGCCACTTCCCTGCTGGAAACGATGGGCTTCAAGCTCTGTGCAAAGCCCTGCATCGAGTGGGAGCCAGACTCCTCCATACTTCTTTATAGTGACAGGGGGCTATCTAGCAGGCCTGCCAATGCACCAAGCATCTCACTGATCATTGTTACTAGTGTTCTCCTGTACGCCGCCCCATTGAAGTCCACATCTGAGTCACCAGAAGCAGATCTTGCCTGTGACTTCACCCTCCAGGGAGCTGCGACACAGACAATCTTTTCTCTCTGGCCTTGCTGCAAGATACACATGACCGGTGACTCCCAACCCTGATACCCTCTAAAGTACGTGCTGTGCCAGCATCTGAGTAGCTCACTACCAGTTTCAGATCAAGTGAAAGCGCTTCTTCTGCAAAGTTCTGTAGCAGTTCTTGTCCTGCCTCATGGGGTAGCAATGGTTGGACAAGTAGCAGTTCTTGGATGTCTGAAAGCTGAAATGCTTTTCTGGATGATGTGCCTGCCATAGATGAATAGCTGTGTAAGCAGTGAGAGCTGAATGTCAGGCTGGAAGTATTGGTACATATGTGAGGGAGAATCAGAGTGTCTGAATGTTAGGCCTGAGTCCTGACTGCTGATGGGTGAGTGACAGGGGCGTGGGATATTGAGCAAGATGAGAGCTTGGTGGTGTGGTGGGTAGCTTTGCCAGTGTCCTTGCTGTTGCCCCTCAGCCAACCCATTCAGAATGCTACCAACCATTCTGAGGTGGTTTAGTTCAAAGCTGGGGCCCCTAGGCCTAAAGTTGCTCGAGGTTGTCCTGCAAGGTCATCTGCAGTTTCCCCTACTGAAAGTCAACAACCTTCCACCAGCCATGCTGCAAACACTGGAGCACTAGACCAGCCAAAGCCACTCAGAAGACATGCACTAAGGGAATGTTGAAGGGTGAATAATTCAGATTTGTGTGTAGCTTTGGAACATGCATCAAAGTTTAGAGTTTAGTAGAATTAGAGGTGATCTCATTGACATGTGCAAAATTTTTTTGGGCTCGACAGGCTGGATGCAGGCAGGCTGTTTCCCCTATTAGAGGGTTTAGAACCAGGGGACACAGTCTCGGAATAATAGGTAGGCCATTTAAGATCAAGAAGAGGGGAAATTTCTTCAGTCAGATGTGAATCTTTGGAACTCCCTATCCCAAAGGGCTGTAGAAGCTGTAATTGAGCGTGTTCAAAGCAGAGGTTAATAGATTTCTAGATACCAATGACATCAAGGGATATGGGAATAGTGTGGGAAGATGGTGTTGAGGTAGAAGATCAGCCATGATAAATGGCAGAGCAGGCTCGAGGGGCCAAATGGCCTACTCCTGCTCCCATGTTCCTACCAGCCTGAGCGGCAGATTCTGCTCACTGTGAAAGTTTCCAGGGTGTGCATGGCACAGGGGAGAAACCTTACCAGCGTTCCTTGCTATGAAGGCTGCCCTAGCAGTGGCTTGAAGCAGTGTGTCTAGCTGCCATTTTCGGCAACTTTGAATTGGATTCATTGGCACTAAAGAGTCAAATTTTCCAGATCTTTTGTTTTATTTACTTACAAATTCATACACAATGGGCAGAAAGGAGCCACCAATTACCACGTTGTAGGCTCTGTGGGAGGTTTGCTACTTGAAACATCGAATCTTTCCAGTTGGCAAATCAGAAGTAATGACTGACTCTACTCACCACTGAATAAAAATTCACAGACATTAGACTGATTCTCTCATCCCTCACAAACAGCCTTCATCCATTCTCACACTGACTTGATCGTTCCTTACCTGAACTCCTGCTGAACCTGAACTAAATGGCAACATATGTATATATATATATATAGACATATAATTCATGGAGGGCTGTCATAATGGGATCTTTTTACATTTGCCATGGAGAGCCGTATTTTCTAATTTGGGCTATTTAGCTCTCTGGTTCCAAAGGATTCAGAAATTTCGATCAGTAGTTCTGCCATGGAAGACATTGTCTAGCACATTTATGGATTTCCACTATGACATCACACCATAAAACTGTTTCACATAAATCATCAACATCCTTTGGCAATGCATTCTGTGGTGCCAATAGTGCAACTGAACGCTTTGCGAATCTGACCAACATTTTATGCTGGTATCCTTTCTTTGTCCAATTTTCTCCTTTTACCTTAACTAGCACCTCACTGGGGGTTCAGTTCCACATTGCACAAAACCCTTGACTTACCAGTCATGCTTTATGATCAAGCCCAGGTAAATTGTACGCCAATAAAGCAGAACCACGTTTGCAAATTCAAGGCGATAAGCAGAAGAGGGGTTTCTCAGAAAACAACCTAGGAAATATTTCTTACAGGCAGAAGGTGATGTGGCTTTGATTGTCAACTGGCCTAGCTCAGGGCCTGACTGATTGCCACTCGCTCATAATGGTCAGCTGCAGCAGTGTGGAAATGGCTCAGGCCCCATGATGGCAGCAACAGGCAGGCTGGCAGGCACTGCTCATTGCCTGCTAGAATTGAAATAAGCCCTTCTATCTTCTTGGGAATGCAGGAAGGTCAGCCACACACTGATAAAATACAAGGACAGAAGAAGGATTTTGAAGCATGTATTTTGCTGCTTATCCCATCCGAGACATTCCCAACATGCTTCACAGCCAATGAATTACTGAACTTGTGGACAACTGTCGCCAATTTGTTCACAACAAGATTCCACTAACAACAATTCAAAGAATGGCTGAATATGTGTTGGTTGCAGAATTAATGCTGGCCAGGCCAGGGGGAACTTACTGCACTTCATGTACTGCTATGGGTTCTTTAGTAGCCACCTGCATCTCCGATGGTTCAGCACTACACCAGATCATAGGGTTGTTAAATGTAATTGAATGTATTCCTGGCTTTTTCATCACATGACCTGCCCCCATGCTCCAGCCATTCGTTGGCCAACACATCCATCCTTGTGACTCATTGCCTTCCTACGCCACTTGGAAAGCAAAAAGATTTATTACCCAATTGGACGATGTTTGACTTTTGGCCAAACAGCCTTTTCCTTCCCATTTTCAATACTTTTATGTCGGGTAAAGGGAAATGTTCAAAGAAAATGACAAAAAAAAACCCAATCATTTTTAATGTCCCCATGGTTTTTCTCCAGGATTGCACACAACCGTGTCCTAGAGATTGATCTTCAATTCCTGGAGACTCCAAGCCAATTCTGGAGGGTTGGCAACCAAACAGCATCATCCTAGATTGCATGCTTAGTCCTAGTGTCGGGTTCAGACCCATAACCTTCTGACTCACAGCAGCACCATCTGAGTTAAGCTGGTGCTCCACAGTGTTCTGAGATTGTAGGTTAAATGTTGTGTCGATCTTAGCTGTCATCCGGTACAAATCAGAAAATTGTAAGTGCAGAGTCTTGCAAAATTCATCATTGTGGTTAGGTTTTATTCAGAAATAAAGAAGTAATGGAGTAAAAAAGCACCTGCTGGGTGTACTGTAAATCAGACATAGGGTGAAATCGTCCCAGAATTGAACTAAGTATGGTAAGCGGGCATGTAAAACACGTTTTACCCGTCAACCACAATGGCGGGTTTTCGCACCGTATCATCCCCTTCCCACCTCATTATTTATGCAGGCAAGGGAAACACGTCATTTCACTGGCAGCTTTCCTCCAATTCACCCCCCTCCCCCCCCACGTCGTCACCTCGCCACCTCCTCATGCCAAGCGCCATATTTGAACTGCAGCCACACACACAGCTCTCCAAGTTTGCAGCCCAGGACTACGAGTGCTGTTAAAGAGGGCTTTAAACTAACTCAGCAGGGGTGTGGGAACCAAGAAAAAGTATTAGAGAGGAATACCAGTGTGCACAAAATACTGGGAGGGACAGGTAGCACTAGTATAGAGAATAGGAAGCTAATAGGTAGAGTCGGGGTAAGGGAGAAAGTAACAAAATCTGTATCAGGGTTACTATTCATGTATGTGAGTGCACGGAGTATAGTAAGTAAGACTGGGGAGTTACAGGAGCAGATTGCCATGTGGAAATATGATGTTGTGGTGATAACAGAGACCTGGCGCGAGGAAGGGCAGAACTGGGTGTTAAATACTCCCAGGTACAAGGTGTTCGGAAAAGATAGGAAAGGAGGACGGGTGGCAGTATAGGTTAAGTGCTGGAGAAAGAGGATGTCCCACCGGTTCAAGGACGGAATCAATTTGGCTAGAACTAAGGAACAAACGGGGTTCAATTACGTTGCTCGGTGTAGTCTACAGACCGCCAACTGTGAGAAGGACATAGAAGAAAAAATCTAAAGGGAAATTACAGAGCGGCAAGCATTATAAAGTAGCTATAATGGGGGACTTTAATTACCTGAACGTAGACTGGGACAGTGGTAATATAAATGGTGGAGGGGGCAAAGGTTCCTAGGTTGCGTTCAGGAGAATTTTCTGCAGCAGTGTGTCCAATCCAACAAGAAAAGACCTGGTTCTTGGAAACGAGGTGGGCCAAGTAGATCAAATGTCAGTGGGGAACATTTAGGAGACAGCGATCACTGTATTGTACATTTTAGGATGATGATAGAAATGGACAATATGCAATCCAGAGTAAAAATAATTAAGTGGACGAGAGCTGACTTCGATTGGGCAAGAATGATGCAGGGCCATATAGGCTGGAACAAAAGATTGGCAGGAGAAACTGTAGCTGAACAATGGGCTACCTTCAAAAAACAATTGGTTCAGGCACAGTCAAGGTATATTCTATCAAAAGGGAAAGATAGGGCAAACAAATCCAGAGCTCCCTGGATAAAAAAAGAGATCTAAATGAAATAAGGAAGGAAAAGTGCGCTTATGACAGGTGTCAGGTAGAAAATACAATTGAGAACTAAGAGGAATACAAAAGATTCAGAGAGGAGGTGAAAAAGCATATTAGAGAAGCGAAGAGGGGCTATGAGAAAAGACTGGCAGCCAACATAAAGGGGAATCCCAAAGTCTTCTACGAGCATATAAATAGTAAAAGGGTGGTAAAAGGAGGAGTAGGGCAGATTAGAAACCCAAAAGGGAATTTACACATGGACGAAGGGGCCATGGCTGAGGTATTAAATGAATACTTTGCAAGGAGGTAGATGCTACCCAGGCCATGGTGACAGATGGGGAAACTCTGTCACTAGCTTAAAAATTGACAAGGAAGAAATGTTGAATAGACTGTCGGTACTTAAAATTGAGAAGGCACCAGGACCAGGTGCATCAAAGGGTATTGAAGAAAGGGAGAATGGAAATTGCAGGGGTACCAGCCATAATTTTTCAGTCTTCTCTAGACTCAGTGGTGGTGCCAGAGGTCTGGAGAATTACAAATATTACACCCCTTGTTCAAAAAAGGTTGTAAGGATAATCCAAGCAATTATAAACCAGCCAGTTTAAAAAGTTATTGTTCATGGAATAAAAGGGACAGTATCAATGCGGATACAAGATTGGCTGAAAAATAGGAAGCAGAGTAATAGTTAATGGATATTTTTCGGGCTGGAGGAAGGTTTGTAGTGGAGTTCCCCAGGAGTTGGTATTAGGATAAAAGCAAAAAACTGTGGATGCTGGAAATCCAAAACAAAAATAAAAATACCTGGAAAAATTCAGCAGGTCTGGCAGCATCTGCGGAGAGGAACACAGTTAACGTTTCAAGTCCTTATGACTCTTCAACAGAACTAAGTAAAAATAGAAAAGAGGCGAAATATAAGCTGTTTTAAGGGGGGATGGGGTGGGACAGGTAGAGCTGTATAGAGGGCCAGTGATAGGTGGAGATAGCCAAAAGTATTAGGTATTAGGACCCTTGCTTTTCCTGGCATATATTAATGATCTAGATCTTGGTGTGCAGGGGATAATTTCAAAGTTTGTGGATAATACAAAGCTTGGAATTGTTGTAAACTGCGAGGAGGACAGTTTGGAACTTAAGAGGACATAGACAAGTTGGTGGAGTGGGTCAATAGGTGGCAGGTGACATTCAATGTGAAGAAGTGTGAGGTGATGCATTTTGGTAGGAAGGACATGGACAGACAATATAAAATAAAGGGTGAAATTTTGAAGGGCGTGCAGAAGCAGAAAGACCTCGGTGTACATGCACATAGATCATTAAAGGTGGCAGGACAGGTGGAGAGAGCAGTTAATAAAGCATATAGTGTCCTGGGCTTTATTAATAGGATAAAGAGTACAAGAGCAAGGAGGTTATGCTGAATTTAGATAGACCTCAGTTGGAGTATTGTGTACAGTTCTGAGCACCACATTATAGGAAGGATGTGAACACATTGAAGACAGTGCAAAAGAGGTTTACAAGAATGGTTCCAGGGATGAGAAATTTCAGCAATGAAGATAGATTGGAGAGGTTGGGACTCTTCTCCTTGGAGAAAAGAAGGCTAAGGGAAATTTGATAGAGATGATCAAAATCCTGAGGGGGCTAGACAAAGTTGATAGCAAGAAGCTGTTCCCACTCGTAAAAGTATCAAATGAGAGGGCACAGATTTAAAATGATAGCAAAAGAAGCAAATATGATGTGAGAAGAACATTTTCACATAACGAGTGATTCAGGTCTGGAATGCACTGCGTGGTAGAGGCAGGTTCCATCAAGGCATTCAAGAGGGCATTAGATGATTATTTGAAAAGAAACAGTGTGCAGGAGTTCGGGGAAAAGGCAGGGCAATGGCACTAGCTCATAACGCTCATTTGGAGAGCCAGTGCAGACACGATGGGCCTCCTTCTGTGCCATTAAAATTCTATGATTGCTGCACAGAAGACATTGTCCCAAAAGGCAAGAAGACTGCAGCCCACCATTTTCTGACACATCCTTGGAACGCCTTTTGGATGCTGTGGAGGGCGCTACAATGTCCTCTACCCCAGCTCTGGATGCAGGAGGCTCATCAGAGTCACCACTCCAGTTTGGGAAGTGGTGGCAGTGGTGGTCAGTGCCAATGCTGCACAGAAGATGTTTGCCATCCAGTGCAGAAAGAGGATGAATTATCTCATCCATGCTGCCATGGTAAGACAACCATTTTATCACTCTAATCTTACACACGCATAAGCCCATTATACATTCACTCTCTCACTCACTGCCAGCTCAAGAGAGATCACCACTCACTCTCTCACACACATCCTCACATCTCCATCTTGCCTCATCTCCTCCGGAGACTATGTCCTCAGCCTCACCCTCTTGAGGCCACTTGCACAGATCAACGTTTGTCCCCACACACACCCTGGGATACCTCCCTTCCCCAGCACAGCTCTCACCCTACAACCACTTCCCTTGCCTGAGGTCACTTCTCCCCCTTCCCCAAGCAAGCCCTAGCCCTGCAGCTGTTGAAAAGCCACCCCCACCTTATGGTCTGGTAAGTAGAGACCTGCCCGTGAGCCCCCTAAAAGTAATATGGTGCTGCCGGCAGTGAAGCCTGTTGCTGATGGCCATGAGTGCTGCCTGAAGCAAGGTCGGCAAACAAACCTCAAAGTCCCGAGTGAAGTGCAGCCGCCAGGTGGACGTTGCTTATGTTCAGTTGTGCCCATATGATCCAGCATGGGGAATGATTCTGGTGGGCAGGCAAGATGATGAGGGCCAAATGCATTGAAATTAGGTTCAGATTTGCCTCAGGTTATAATAAGGAGTTTGTAGCGGTTTTGCCACACATTAACAATTAGGGTTCAGCCGACTTTGGCTCGCAATATGCATGGATAAGTGATAGAAATGGTAAATACTTCTCTCCTTTCTAATTCTTTGGAAATTAGGGTTTTCTCATGTTAGAATTTCCATTGCTCTTTCTGGAGCCCCAGCTGATCACAATTTCAGCTGCGAGGCAGCAGATGCGCTAGAGAACTTTCAGCCAGATAGATCCTTTGAATTTGCTTACTTGTCAATTTATTTCCATTTTTTTTAACCTACTGGAGTCCACAATGGATGCTTATGATGAATTTGCTTTATCTGTTCTCTCTAACTCCAACGATTTAGCATTTTTCAGTAAAATGTCAGAATGCTTTGCAAGAGGCGGCAGCAGCATGTCACTGATGATGGAATATATCAGACATTTCTATGAAGATAGCCTTTTAGTTTAGAGAAAAAAAACAGGCTTACACTCATTTTCCTACAGCAGGTCAAACGATCTGATTCACCCTTCACCTATTTTATTATGCTTTGTTATGCTTCCCTGTTGCACTTTGTCCCAGAGAATGTGATCTGCATCTGAAAGCAGATGTTCTAACTTAGTCAAGGAAGAATGGTCTCTTTATCAGCTCTGTCATTGCCTTCTAGTCCATAGCTAATGCAGAAATCTCCAGATTCTTCATTCCTTGTGTCTTGTGCAACTTTTTACAAAGGTGGCATAAGGTGACCTGTTTCCTATTGATACTTGGGGCAAGTTATATTCTCAGGTTGGTAGCAGGTAATTGTGTCGATCACCACCAGTACTGTCAGTATTGAAGTGTGGTTGATTGCTTTCCCGTAAATCGTCCGCTGAGAGTTCTGCAAATGCAGGTAAAGATCGGCCAGTCGTTCAAATTCAAATGGTTGGAAGGTACAGGTGCAAATTTTCACACCAGCAAAACATCTCAATCAGCTCTGGTGCATTCAAGAAGACCAAGAGACCCCAAATATCAGGTTTAATAATGCACTGTAATTCAGTCCCATGATGTGTCAAACCCACATGATGTGAGATTCCTTCCTGAAAGGGTCCACACCGCCTTTTTCCAGAGCTGGGTGACTCAGCGCATTAGAGCACTTCAGTTTCACTCCAAGAATTAAACTGCAACCTTACTGCTGAACAGTGGAAACAATCTTAAAATTATAATAATGACATACCTAAATGTCAGTATGCTACGAAGCATTTAAAAGGATGAGGAGATTGTCCTATCAGGAGAAGTTGAATAGACTAGGTCCCTATTACTTAGAGTTCAGAAGAATGAGCTGTGAACTCATCGAAACATATAAAATCCTTAAAGGGACTGACAGGATAGACACTGAGAGGTTGTTTCCCCTGGCTGGGGAGTTGAAGGCTCAGGGTCACAGAGTCAGAATAAGGGGCTGGTCATTTAGGACTGAGATGAGGAGAAATTTCTTCACTCAAAGGATTGGGAATTTTTGGAATTCTCTATCCCAGAGAGCTGTTAGTATTGCTCCATTATTGAATATATTCAAGACAGAGGTCAATAGGTTTCTGGGTACCACTGGTATTAAGGGATAGGGGAATATTGTGAGACAGTGGAGTTGAGGTAGAAGATCGGCCATTGTTTTACTGAAAGGCAGTGCAGGTTGCAAGAGCCAAATAGTCTATTCCAGCTCCTATGTGTTATGTTCCTATTCTTATTACACTGATGTGGAAAATGGAATGGTGATGTATAGAGGAAATAGACCCACTGACACATCCCTCTGTCAGTCAGATTCCGAGCTCTGGTGCAAGTGGGTTCCAGTTCTGATTACTCCCTTACCAGTACAAAATACTTGTTGCATTCATGCCTGTAATGCCAGTGAATAAAATCAGGTCTGTCACATTGAGACAACTACTATATTTAGAGGGGCTATGTATTACAACCAAATAGTACACAGCTTCACCATTACAAAATCAAAACTGATCTTTCACCATCATCTGCTTTTGCAAATTGGATTGAATGGTGAAGAAACAGCTCTGAGAATTAATTTTCTTTGTAGCTCCAGTCTGCAAGCTCAGTCACCTGTCTTTTGATGCAACCTCCAGTCTCACTGCCTTTGTAAACTCAGGGCCACCAATTCCTTGAAGAATACAAACTCCTATATGTTTACTTATATCACAAGGCCACGTATGTTACTAGTGCAAAGATGAGTCGTAGGAAGTAGATAAAGAAATAAGTGATTAATGTTCATGTATCATGTATTAATGTATTTTTCCTGCAACTCTGTTGGAATTTTAATGTTTTTGCTTTATGGTTTTATGTGAGGGAATGTAAGCATATTATTCTGGATGCTGAAGGATAAACAGTAAACTTCTTACTTTATATACTGCAGACTTCAACTCCTATGATTTAAGTGAATTTTAGGTGGATGAGCAGAAGTGTTGTCCTCGTAAGGCTTTGCTCTGTCACCTGGGCTTTGAATGTAAGCTGAAGGTAATTTAAGAGTGAAGAGATTACACTAAGGCATGTTCCATATTTTTCAACAGAGGTATGCTCAAATTCTACGGTGTAAATAAAGTTTATGGCACTGATTTTATGATGTTTCTTATCCACTGTCACATTGAGAAGGACACAAAAATTATGCAAAAGCAAAGGCTTCAAGGTTTATCAAAGTTCACTCCTCTAACTGAAGCTCACTCCCTCTGACTCCATTTGGAATGGTACAATACTCATAGAAAGTCTTAATCAAAGTATGTCCATGTGTCCATGTCACAATGCCAACTGTTCAAAAAAATCTCTCAATAATCATCAGCAAGGAGATCTGAAAAAAGCAGATTTGTACTTCTTAAGATTGTTATTTATGAAATAAATTAGCATAGCAGCATACCAATTAGGAGCAGGAGTGGGCCATTTAACCCTTCGAGTGTGCTCTGCTATTCAACAAGATCATGACTGATCTAATTGTGGCCTCAACTCCACTTTCCTTTCTACCCTCCATACCCTTTGATTCTGTTGTAAATCAAAAATCTACCTATCTCTGCCTTAAAAATATTCAATGACTCTGCCTCTACCGCATTCTAGGGGAGAGAGTTCCACAGACTCATGACCCTCAGAAAAAAAATCTCTCCTTATCTTCATCTTAAATGAGAGAGCCCTTATTTTTATACTGCGTCCCCTAGTTCTAGTCTCTCCCATAAGGGGAAACTTCCTTTCAATATCCATCTTGTCAAGTCTCCTCCGGATCTTATGTTTCAATAAGATCACCTTTCATTCTTCTAAACTTCAATGGATACAGGCCCAGCCTGTCCAACCTTTCCTCATTGCATAGCCCCTTCATTCCTGGAATGAGTTGAGTGAATCTTCTCTGAACTGCTTCTAATGCAACAATGTCCTTAAATAAGGAGAGAAAATGTGCACAGTATTCTAGATGTGATCTTACCGCTACCCTATACAAGTGTAGCAAAACATCCCTACTTTTGTATTCCATTCCCCCTGCAATAAATGACAGTATTCAATTTGCCTTCTTAATCACTTACTGTACCTGCATACTAATTTTTTGCAATTCATGTACCAGAACACCATGATCCCTCTGTACCTCTTCCCATTCCTGCAATCTCTCCCCATTTAAATTATGTGTTGCTATTTTGATTGTTCCTGCCAAAGTGGACAATTTCACATTTTCCCACATCATATTCCATCTGCCAAGTTTTTGCCCACTCACTTTACCTATACATATCCCTTTGCAGACTCCTTATGTCCTCTTCACAACTTACTCTCCTACCTATCTTTGTATCATCATAGCTACCATACATTCAGTCCCATCTTCCAAGTCATTAATATGGAATGTAAATAGTTAAGGCTCCAGCACTGATCCCTGTGGCAATCCACTCATTACATCTTGCCAACCTGAAAATGACCCATTTATCCCTACTCTGTTTCCTGTTAGTTAACCACTCTCCTATTCATGCTAATATGTTATTCCCCATACCATAAACTCTTATATTGTCTAGTAAACTTCGGTGTCAAAACTTATCGAATGCCTTCTGGAAATCTAGTTGTACCACATCCAGAGGTTCTCTTTTACCCATGGTGCTTGTTACTTCCTCAAGGAACTCTAATAAATTAGTCAAACACAATTTCCCTTTCCCTTTTAAAAAAAAAATTTAAATCTTTTATGCTCTCCCCACCCCCACTAGAGCTATACCTTGAGTGTCCTACCATCCATTCTTAATTAGCACATTCGTTTAGATAATATCACCAACTTTAACTTTAACACCTATGTGTTCTTTTGTACTATTGTTGTTGACATCTTTTGATGATCTGCTTCTATCACTGCTTGTTTGTCCCTACAACCACACCCCCACTCCACTTCTCTCTCTCTCTCCGCCCCCCACACACACACCTTAAACCAGTTTATATTTCAACTCTTTCTTGGACTCGAACTCAAGTTCTGTCGAAGGGTCATGAGGACTCGAAACGTCAACTCTTTTCTTCTCCGCCGATGCTGCCAGACCTGCTGAATTTTTCCAGGTAATTCTGTTTTTGTTTTTGTTTTGGATTTCCCTTTCCATGTTGACTCTGCCTGACAAAATTAAGATTTTCTAAATAACCCAAAATAGAAACATAGAAACCTAGAAAATAGGAGCAGGTGTAGGTCTTTTGGCCTTTCAAGCTTGCTCCACCATTCAATATGATCATGACCGATCCCCTATCTCAACAGCAAATTCCCGCTCTCCCCCCAGAACCCTTGACTCCTTTAATGTCTAGAAATCTATCCATTTTCTTCTAAGATGTATTCAGTGACTTGGCCTCCACAGCCTTCTGTGGTAAAGAATTCCACAGGTTCACCACCCCCTGAGTGAATAGATTTCTCCTGATCTCAGTCCTAAATGGCCAACCCTGTATCCTAAGACTGTGACCCCTTGTTCTTAACCCCTCCAACCAGAGGAAACATCATCCCTGCATCCAGTCTGTCTAGCTCTGTCAGAAATGTATATGTTTCAATGAGATCCCCTCTCATCCTTCTAAACTCCAGTGAATACAGGCCTAGTCAACCTAATGTCCCCTCATACAACAATCCTGTCATCCCAGGAAACAGTCTGGTGAACCTTCACTGCATTCCTTCTATGGCAAGTATATCCTTACTTAGGTAAGGAGACCAAAACAGCACATAATACTCCAGGTGTGGTCTCACCAAGCCCTGTACAGCTGCAGTAAGACATCCTTGGTCCTGTTCTCAAATCTTCTTGCAATGAAGGCCAACATGCCATTTGCCTTCCTAACTACTTGCTGCGCCTGAATGCTTGCTTTCAGTGACTGGTGTACAAGAGCACCCAGGCCCCTTTGTACATCAACATTTTCCAATCTATCACCACTTAAATAATACTCTGCTATTCTGTTTTTCCTACCGAAGTGGATAACTTCACACATATCCATGTTATACTGCATCAGCCATGTATTTCCCACTCACTCAACTTGCCTAAATTGCCTTGAAGTCTCTTAACACCCTCCTCACCATTTACATTCCCACCTAGTTTTGTGTCATCAGCAAAGTTGCAAATATTGTATTTGGTTCCCTCATCCAAATCATTGCTCTACGGTTGGTTCTAGCAGATACTGCTATAAGAAATTGTTCTAAAAACACTCTATCTTCCAGGCTATTTTATCCAATCTGATATTCCCAAACTATATGTAGATTAAAATCACCCATGTTTATCGCCATACCTTCCTCGCAAGGTTAAACTGGCTTAAAGGAATTAAATGCAGTTCATGTAGGGAGGTTGGGAGAGAAAGGGATAGAATAGTATTTTTATTTATCTTTGAATTAATGCCTATATGCAGTGTGGATTAAGGTTTAATCTGTTTTTTACATTTCTACAAGATTGCAGATATCCTGACAGCAGGAAGCATACATACACAGGTGAATGTTTTATAAGTGGCAGATATGCTATTGGGCTGGATGAGTACTTATTGCAGATATTGTTCAGGAAAAGGCTGGAAGTGAGGGTGGGTAGGGGCGTTAATGATGGGGGCTGGGATAACAAACAAGCAGACCTGAGTAATTACAGTTGCATTTTAGAATAGCCAAGGCATTACTTTCGCAGCTTTGCTTCATTGCGCATTATACATTCAAAAAAGATTAATGTATATCTCCCACATTCACTTGATTATTGTATGAAGATTTTTGTTGCTTAAAACCTTAAAAACAATCTCATCAAATTTGCCAAGCTGGACTCTTAAGTCCAGAATTGGTTAGGACCAAAAGAAGGAGTCGATGGAGCATAAAGTCGGGTGGGACATTAAGCCTCTGACCTGAACACGTCATCGTGGCCAGGCAGGATTGGTTAAATCAGAGCTACGGACTCTAGACACCTTGACCTACTACCCTCTCCTTGTTATTTGCATGGTGGGTGTGGGGTGGGGGGGTGGGGGGGGGTCAAAAAATCTAGACCAGGTCTAACAAATCTACATAACTCAAAGTTTTAATGGGTGTCAATTGAAAATTCTCTTACAACATGAGCCAATATTCTTCAAAGAAGGAATGGATCCACACACAACTGGTTTGTCACAATTCAGTCATCCAAACATATCACAATGATGTCACTCTGCTGTTGTGCATGATTACATCAGAAGTGCAGTCAAAATGATCTCTGTGGTGCAAACTTGGTGGTTTTACTACAGGCAGTATTCTTACAATCTTTCAGCAAACTCCTGCCTTAAACATCTGCCACTATTTTGCATTAGAGCAACTGGGAGCATAATCTACTGACAAATAGACATTGGATTGCTGAATACTCCAACTGAAAGCATCGATGAAGCATTAGCGTTAGCTGTGGCTTCCTGGTAGCATTCTCGTCTCTAAGTAAGAAGCCTTGAGTGCAAAATGAGGGCTGACACACCAGTGCAGAACTGAAGGTGTGCTGCACTGTTGAAGTTACCAGCTTATAGAGACATTGGGCTGTTATTCCTAGTCCTGTAGGGCAGGGCCAGGGAAACAGTGGGGAGCTGTGCCGGGATGGCTGCCTGGCTCATTCCCATCACCAGGGACTTTTCCAGGGTGGGCTGGGAAGAGGGTTGGCCACCTGTTCCACAGAGGCAGGCAGCCAGTTACTGCACTAAAGGCCCTACTTGCAATCTACTTTGCTTTCCTACCATCAGAGAGGCCCACAGCCATGTGCAGTGGCCACCAGCTCCCTCGAGACAGCCTTCCAGCAGCAAGACACGGGACCATTGGAGCTAAAGGCTCCATGCCCCAAAGATGTGGGGATGAAAGGCCACAACCCAAACTTTTACTAGAACAGTGGGAGGGTTTACCCTCTACTCTAATTTCCCAACCAGCTTCAGGCGTCTTTATTTCATTGACTCTACGCAGACACCTGAGGGTGTTTCCATGTTGAGTTGCCCTTGTGCTTGCCTGCCTCTCACTGCAGTGCCCGCCTTTCCCAGTGGGACTCATGGCCTGACGTTGTTGCAGACCCTCTAATTGGGCCTGCAGCCTTGGGAGACCACCTGCCATCCATAATGGGATTGCGAACATGGAGGTGGCCAATTAGAATGCTACCTCCCGGTTGGTTGTGCTGGCAGGCATGTTGCCAACATGGGCAGGCTCAACTTTCCCAAATAGGCCTTAAAATCCAGCCCATTAAACTGTTCTGTTACTTAGTTCTGTTAAAGAGTCATAAGGACTCGAAACGTTAACTGTGTCCCTCTCCGCAGATGCTGCCAGACCTGCTGAGTTTTTCCAGGTATTTTTATTTTTGCAACGGAAGATGCTGTTTGGCAATTGTGTTGTAAGCTCTGCTCAATGTGGAAAAATACTTTAATAATGTCCAACAATATGCAAAGTAAATTCCTTCCCTCCCTCCAGCCTCTGAACAGCCTGGTGTGCAGAGGAGAGCCATTTTCACCCAGACGGTGACAGAAACTGGCAGTAGTGGATATAACCTCCACCCAAGTTTTCTTTCGCTGGGAAGGTCATTTTGACTTTGGCTGGGATTTTCTGGCCCACCTACCACTGGGACCTCCAGTCCTGCCGAAAGTCAATGGACTTTTGGCTGAATCGCCAAGTATCCCATGGGGGCCAGAAAACCCCGGACTTTGGGTGGTGGTGTAAAACAGATGATGGCGGATGGCCAGCCTATTATGCATCTTTACCCACTTTCATTTCCATTGAAGTAACTGGAAGTAAGAATCAGGAGAGGTATAAATCAGGCTGGTGATTTGCTATCATCCTTTTTGCACTATCACACAAAGTCAAAGTGATCTCCACTATCATCAATGGCAGGTAGTAGTTACTCCAAAAATGACCCCTATAATCTTAAAAATGATCACTCACAGCACGTTGAGTTCAAGATCTTCAAACGTTAATTGCTTTCTTTCAGTGTCTTTTTTTAAGTTTTCTAACTTTGGAGTTTTTTATCACCCATTTCTCCTTCTCCTCCTCAAAGTATTGATTCATCTGAGGATGCAAGTCCAGAATTGGCAGCAGGTTAAGGGTCATTGCTTTCACGACAGATAATTTAAAGTATGGTTGATGTGTGAGGCTGGTTAAATCCCCTATTTTACGTGCTGTCTCTCATCACTTAGCATTTGCAGACCTGGGCAGTGAGAGTGTATCACATTTTCATTAATACACTGGTGCAAAATTTGGCACAGAATTGCGAATCAGAGCCCACATGTCTTTTCTTTGCCAAAGTGGTTTCTTGAGAATAGGCCTCACTTTTCCCTATTGACTTTTAAAAATGTCACTCAAACATCAAAGGCTCAAAATAGTACACTTCAAATTGAACAAGAATTTCATAAGCAACAGATGGAAAGATTAATTAAAATGAAGCTCTGTAATGATTTTTGATAATCTCTATCACACTGTTACAACTCTTCAAGCTGAACAATGTAATATGTCACGCAATGACAGAATGAAAATTGTCAAAATAGTTACATTGTGCACCATGTATAATTTATCTCCTAAAGGTCCAGTGGGTATAGCTCCATTAAATATTAATTTTCAGAACCTGGTTTGGTATATTTTGGGATAGACTTTTATCATAAGTATGAAAATATTCTCTGCTATGTATTCATGAAAAGATATAACCCACTAAACCAGACTAAGAACTAGAACTGTGAATCATGTAGATTGTGCTAATCAATTAACAAAATAGTGTGGCCAGGATTTTGCAGTCAACGGTGAACAAATAGTAACAGAATTACCTGGAAAAACTCAGCAGGTCTGGCAGCATCGGCGGAGAAGAAAAGAGTTGACGTTTCGAGTCCTCATGACCCTTCATGAGGACTCGAAACGTCAACTCTTTTCTTCTCCGCCGATGCTGCCAGACCTGCTGAGTTTTTCCAGGTAATTCTGTTTTTGTTTTGGATTTCCAGCATCCGCAGTTTTTTTGTTTTTATCTCTGTGAACAAATAGTGCTCAGAATTCTTCACACTTATACTTGGCCACATGCTTTCAGGGGTATTAAGGAAGGCAACAAGACTTCACCCTCCACTGGAGAGCCTGTAAAAGGGATATGCACACCTCCTTTTGGAAAATCTTACCTGAATTAAGTGCACTGACTTCAAGGGATTCCACCCACCACCCCCACCCACCCCCCCCCCCAACCCCAGGAGCCCGTATGTAAACATGATAGCGTTTGGGATTCCCACATGTCAACTGCCCAGTCTGCTGTTAGCACCATTAAAAATGTAACTTGTTCTGGAATAGACATGCCTTTAACTTTTTCTGGCCAGTTTAGTGGATATCTAGTGGCTAAGTACTGCAACTCCATGTCCGACAGGTGTTTGAATGCCTAGCCTTTCAGTGAGCTAGCAGAGGAGCATGACGATTTGGAAAGCAACTTTGTGATTTTCACATTTAACTGTGCACACTTGCAGTTGCCAGAAGTTGCTGTACAATTTTTTCCTTGGTAGCAGCAAGTACCTATCGCCTCATCATTATTCTCAACATATCCGCATCATAAAATCTGGGCCCATATGTGCTTGGTTTTTAACTCTTGGACCTGGCTATCCAATTACACATTTTGAGCCGATGTTAGTAAGTTATTCCTCATATCTTTTAATTGGCCCAAAACCTCCATTCAAAATAAGACAAACAGATATGATATAGATTTGATAACTGCTCATCCATTAACATCGCCAACAGTAATTTCTAGGTTTTTATTTCAAAGTGAATCACTGCCAAAGTAACAGATAACAAAATAGCTTAATTATAACAACTGAGGTTTACAATATTCATCGGCAATGATTTACAATATTGACTTAATCTTTTTTTTTGTAGCCTGTTCATGTGCATCAACAGGAAACCTGCAATGCTTGAAATGATGTTCTGTTCTATTGTGATTTCTCTTTGCCCTGAGGGGTCATATTAATTCTGCCTGCTCATTAATAATTAATTGTTCAAAATTGGTTTCAAAATTAAAAATGGGTGAACAAATCAATAATACGTAGTTTCAGCTGAAAATGTCTTAATGCCTTCCAACAGAGGCTGACACGGAACGAGATGTACCTAAGTCAGGTGTCAGGTTGGAGCAATAGGTAAGGATAAATCTTTATTGGCCTCAATCTATCAGTTTATTAGTGAGATGGGATTGTTTAGTTTGGGAGGGTGTGGTAACCTCGTAGTTATAGCACACAACTGGGGGCTGTGAAATTAAAACCTGCCTTTACAAGTTATGAAACATGTCATAAAAAATGCCATTGGATTACTAATGTTTTTCAGAGAAAGTCGTTATAAGGAAAATGCTGCAAGCTGATTATTGCACTGCCTGAGTTCCCTTGTAAAGTTGATCACCAGCTGCTTCGCTTTATATAAGAACATATGAATTAGAAGCAGGAGTAGGCCACTCGGCCCTTTGAGTCTGCTCCGCCATTCAATAAGATCATGGCTGATCTAATTGTAACTTCAACTTCACGTTCCGCTTACCCTGCCGATAACATTGCAACTTATCAAGAATCTATCTAACTCTGTCTTAAAAATACTTAAAGTCACTGCTTCCACTGTCTTTTGAGGAAGAGGGTTCCAAAGACTCACAGCCATCTGAGAGAAAAAAATTCTCTTCATCTCTGTCCTAAATGGGCGACCCCTTATTTTCAAACAGTGGGCCCTAGTATTAGATGCTCCCACAAGAGGCAACATCATCTCCACATCCACCCTGTCGAGACCCCTCAGGATCTTATATGTTCCAATCAAGTTGCCTCTTACTCTTCTAAACTCCAGCAAATACAAGCCTAGCCTGTCCAACCTTTTCACAGGACAACTCACTCAACCCAAGTGTTAGTTTAGAAAACTTTCCCTGAACTGCTTCCAATACATTTACATCCTTCCTTAAATAAGGTGACTAATGCTGTACACAGTACCCCAGATGTGGTCCCACTAGTGCTCTGTACAACTGAAGCATAACCTCCTTACTTTTGTATTCGATTCCCCTTGAAATAAATGATAACATTCTATGGGCTTTCCTAATTATTTGCTGTACCTGCATACTAACCTTTTAGAAACATAGAAATATAGAAACTAGGAGCAGGAGTAGGCCATTCAGCCCTTCAAACCTGCTCCACCATTCATTATGATCATGGCTGATCATCCAGCTCAATAGCCTGCTCCCATGTTCTCCCCATACCCTTTGATCCCTTTCGCCCCAAGAGCTATATCTAACTCCTTCTTGAAAGCATACAATGTATGATTCATGCACTAGGACACCCAGAGCCCTCTGAATCTCAGAGCTCCGCAATCTCTCACCATTTAGATAATATGCTTCTGTTTTATTTTTCCCACCAAAATGGACAACTTCCCACTTTCCCACATTATACTCCATTTACAAAGTCTTTTCCCATTCACTTAACCTATCTATATTGCTTTGTAGCCTCCTTGTGTCCTCCTTACAACTAACGATCTGACCTATCTTTGTGTCATTAGCAAATTTAGCAACCATACCTTCAGTCCCTTCATCCAAGTCATTTATATAAATTGTAAACAGTTGAGGTCCCAGCACAGATCCCTAAGGCACACCATTCATTACATCTTGCCAACCAGAAAATGATCCACTTATGCCTACTCTCTGTTCCTGTTAGCCAGCCAATCTTCTATCCATGCCAATATGTTACCCCTACAACATGAGCATTTATTTTTTGCAATAACCTTTGACGTGGCATCTTATCAATTGCCTTCTGGAAATCTAAGTGCAGTACATCCACCAATCCCCCTTTATCCATAGCACATGTGACTCCTTCAAAGAATTCCAATAAATTGGTGAAACATGATTTCCGTTTCACAAAACCATGTTGACTCTACCTGATTACCCTGAATTTTTCTAAGTGCCCTGCTACAATGTCTTTATTAATAGATTCTAATAATTTCCCTAGGGCAAGTGTTAAGCTAACTGGCCTGTAGTCTGCTTTCTGAGGACGTGGACCGTGCCTGTGGCAACTGTGAGGTCAGCAGTGAACACCCTCATGAGGATCTGGCACCACATCATCCCTCTCTTAACACAACTGTGAGTGCTCTCTCTCCTGCTTTGGCTCTGCTGCCAAGCACTAATTATCTCTACATTTGTTAACAGTGAACTCTGTCAAGTGACCAACGCCCTCAACGAGCCAGTCCCTTAGCTCCATCTGCCTGCTTTCTGATGAAATGGTGCTCACTCGTGCGTACACGGACATCTCCATGGGAAGGATGGCACACATCATGGAGACCCTGGACCAGCAGAATATAGAAATGCCCACAGACCAGCACCCCATCGCATTAGCCATGGGTGCATTCCTGCCGTGGCAAAGCAAGAGGGAAATGGGGCACCTCAACATTCCTCCAGATGCTCCTTCCCCTCAAGGAGTCAGGCCGGGGCCCTTGGGCACCCGAAGGGAGGAGCAGCAATTGAACACCCCTGGGTTATCCACTCAGGAATCTCAGATGCTGTACGCTCCCTCCGAGTCCCCTTTGCCTGTAAATCCCTCAACCTCATCCTCTGTCTCCACAGAGGGAGCAGCTGGCCCACAGGAGGACAGACAAAGCAAGTCAGGTCCCTCAAGGCCTCAGCTCTCCGGGGGACGCACGCTGATGTCATCAGTGGCAACAAAGCCAACCATTGCACAGGTTGTCTGCACCCTTGCTGCGGATGTCAGGGCAGCACCTAGAAGAAGTGGTAGGCCTAGAAAAGTTAAGAAATTCTGATCACAAGTGGTTGCACGGGTGAACACATTTTGCAACTTTATAATCTGGAAATATATTCGCTTTCACTGAATAATGTGTAATGTTGTCTTTCAGCTTCATTTACAGGCTTCACGAGTCCTCCCACTTCCCCCCACCCCTAGCAGTTCAGCTGCACGTAGCCGGCCCACAAGTGATTCTGGAGGGAGATGTGTGTGTGTGTGAGACAGGATCTTTCAGAGCCTCATGCATGTGTTCTCCGACACACTCATCCATCACACTCATCTCAATGACCTGAGCATTTTCAATGCTGCTGCTGGGGTTCTCTTTCAATTGTCCATCTGTGCTGGCGTGCATCTCCACCCACCCACTGATCGCACTCCCAATCAGCACCTGTGTCCTTCCAACACAAGGCACCACTCACTTTTGATTTTGTTAACCCCGTTAGTCGTTAAGTTTCTGATCAGCTCTGTCATCCTTTCCCTTCCCCCAGTCACCCATATCCTTTTACCCATCACTGTCGAACCCTTAGCATCACCTTCCACCTTCCTACCATCACCTACCAACCCAAGCCCTTGTCTTTCCAGGATGTCCAGGTGAACGTGCATGATCCCTACTTTCCTGAGAATCCTAAACCCATCCACATTGACCTCCCGACCTCATTCCCATCTTCAGGGCTCATGTCTGCCTCCGATTCCCCATTAACCATCCTCACCATCCCTTCTACTGATACCAATGTATTCTCATCCTCGCATCTTACCAGCTCCTTCTGCCACCTCTTATACTCCCATTCCCCCTACAACTCCTACCCTCAGTTCGCTTCCGAAGAGGCAATCATTGACTGCACAGACCCTCCCTTGCACGTTTACCTGGACTTTCCACCCCCCCCCAACCCTTATGACCTCCTCCACCCTCCCTCCCCCAACTGAGATCCCTCATCCCACGGGACACCTGTCCTTCCCAAATGTCACATAGCCTTCAATATTCAGGTACCAATCTCTGTCATCCTGCAACCATGGGCAGAAAATTACGCTTAGCAGGCATGCATGAGCATGACCAGACCGAGTGTAAAATGACACGCAAAGATGGCGGGGAAGCGTCCCGACACCATCGCGCAGTCCCACGGTATTTCACTCAGCGGGCATGCACCATAATCAGCAGCACACTCGGCAACAATTAAAAGGCCCATTAAGGCCATTAAAAAGCTAAATAAATAGTCCGGGTGAGGGAACGTCCGAACCCCACCCCCCCCCCACCCCCACCCCACCCCACCACCACTGCCTGCACAAGGAGCGCATAGCAGTTCCTGGTAGACGTCATGCTGGCCGGGCCTTAATTGGCTCGCCCACATAAAATGGTGGTGCACCGCCGATTGGGGGCACTGATCGGAGGCCCTCCCGTACCCGGTCCTGCACTTCCCCCCCCATCGGGGGGATAATTTTTCCCTTGGCTCCTTAACATTTCTGGGAAATTATTTGTGCCTTCTTTTGTGAAGACAGAACCAAAATATGTGTTCAATTCTTCTGCCATTTCTTTATTCCCCATTATAATTTCCCCCATTTCTGACTGTAAGGTACCTACATTTGTCTTCACTAATCTTTTTCTCTTCACATATTTATAGAAGCTTTTACAGTCAGTTTTTATGTTCCTTGCAAGTTTACTCTCATACTCCATTTTCCCCTTCTTGATCATTCTTTTTGTCCACTTTTGCTGAATTCTAAACTGCTCCCAATCTTCGCCTTGCTACTTTTTCTGGCAATTTTATATCTCTCCTCTTTGTATCTAATACTTTCCCTAATATATTTTGTAATCCAAGGTTGATCCAACTTTCCTGTTTTATTTTTGGGCCAGACAGAAATGAATAATTGTTGTAGTTCTTGCATACATTCCTTAAATATTAGCCATTGCCTATCCACCACTTTTAGTAAGGTTCCCCAATCCATCATTGCCAACTCATGCTTCATACCCTCATAGTTCCCTTTATTTAGATTCGGGACCCTAGTTTTGGATTCAAATTCTTCACTCTCCATTTGATTCGGCAATTCTATCATTTTATGTTCGCTCTTCCCCAAACACAACAAGATTATTAATTAATCCTTTCTCTTTGCACAATACCCAGCCTAGGATAGCCTGCTTTCTACTTGGTTCCTCAACGTATTGGTCTAAAATAACCATTATATACACACACCAGGAAATCCTCCTCCACAGTATTATTGCTAGTTTGATTTGTCCAATCCATACATAGATTAAAGTCACCTGTGATTACAGTGCGATTGCTCCGCCCATTAAGATAGAATGCCTTTAGACTTGCTTTTTTAACCTTGTTAGTCATCTTTTTTTGATTCTGCGCTATTTGATCTCCCCATTTGTTCTTCCCCCTTGTTTTTTCTGCCTTCCACATTTGCTTCTTACTTTTCTGTCTTTTGTTTCTATCCTTGTGTCCCACTCCACTGTCTCCCTGCTCAGGTTCCCATCCCCCTGCTATTCTAGTTTAAACCCTCCCCGACAACACTAGCAAACACCTCCCCCCACCAGAGGACATTGGTCCCGGTCCTGCCCAGATGCAACCCGTCCTGTTTGTACTGGTCCCACCTTCCCCCAAACTGGTCCCCATGTCCTAGGAATCTGAATCCCTCCCCTCTACACCATTTCTTCAGCCATGTATTCATCCAATATATCCTGTTATTTCTACTCTCGCTAGCACGTGGCACTGGTAGTAATCCTGAGATTACTACCTTTGAGGTCCTACTTTTTAATTTACATTCTAACTCCCTATATTCAGTTTGTAGGACCTCATCCCTTTTTTTTACCTATGTCATTGGTGCCAATATGTACCACGACCACTGGCTGTTCCCCTTCAGAATGCCCTGCAGCCTCTCCGAGATATCCTTGACCCTGGCACCAGGGAGGCAACATATCATCCTGGAGTCCCTGGAGGCCACAGAAACACCTGTCTGTTCCCCTTATTATTGAATCCTCTATCACTGTAGCCCTGCCACTCTGCTTCCTCCCCTCCTGTGCAGCAGAGCCACCCGTGGTGCCATGGACTTGGCTCCTGCTGCTTTCCCCTGAGAAGTTATCTCCCCCAACAGTATCCAAAATGGTATATCTGTTAGAGAGGGGGATGGCCACAGGGACACCTGCACTATCTGCCTTCCTCTACTCTGCCTGCTGGTCATCTATCCCCTTTCTGCCTATTCAGTCTTTACCTGTGGTGTGACCACCTCACTGAATGTGCTGTCCATGACAATGTCAGCATCGCGGATTCTCCACAGTGAATCCACCCACAACCCCAGCTCTGAAATGCGGTTAGCCAATAGCTGCAGCTGGACATACTTGCTGCACACAAGGTCGCCAGGGACACTGGAAGTGTTCATGATTTCCCATGGACATAGGAGGAGCATATCACAGGTGTAAGCTCTGATGCCATGACTTCCCTTTAGATTAAGCTGGTTAGTTACTCCCTTTAAAGAATATTAACTGCACCAGGGGACTTATTCCACTCCAGCACACCCAGTACAGCCCAAAGTCCTCACCTTATTTTGTTTAAGCTAATGGACTGCAGCAGTTTAATTAGTAGAAAAAGTAGAAGTAGAAGTACTCACCTGCCCCTACTTACCAATCAGTTGCCTCCCCTGCATTGTGTCACCTTTTGAATCATGATGTAACTTTGAACTCCACCGCTTGAAGGTCCTGAGGATATGCCTCTTCCCTCTGATCTGGGCCTCTGTTTTTCACACCATTTTATACTGCTCTTGCTGGCCTCTCCTCTCCCATCTTGGCCTCTGGTTTTCACGTCCTTTTATACCACTCCTTCTGACCTCTGCGCTCCGGTCTTGGCCTTTGTTTTTTGTGCCCTTTTATACTGCCCTCACTGGCCTCTCCTCTCCGGTCTAAAACTCACCTTCTTCCTGACCTAACAGCAACTTTTGGTTAATTGCTAAATTAAAGAAAGACTAGACTTTAGATAGAATTTGACCCTTAATTTAACCCTTAAACAATGTGGGGGATTAAGTAACTAAGATAGTCATCTTAAATGAGGTGTAAAGGGCTTATCCAGCAGCTGCCCCTGTCTTTTTTATTACATTGTAAGTGTTGCCTTTAATTGAATGCTATGGCGATGGGAAATGGTGAGTGGTAATTGTCCATCTATTGATGGTTGATCGCCATGAGCGTGGGTAATATAAGTTGTGGGGACTGTATGTGAAAGTGAATTATACAGAGCATACAATAATAATGGTGATCAGGTAATAATGAGAATGAAACATGTTAGGTAGGATTTTCACTCCTGAGGCAGTTAGCATGAGTCAGGACATTTCCGGTTCTCAGCGCCCGCCTCCAGTTAAAGTTTCCCTTCACCTCAATTTTCACTCCAAGTGGAAAGGTGAAGAATGGAGGTGGCCCCACCACACCCGGACTCAGATCACAGGTGTCTGCAGGGGCGGCCAAGATCCAGAGGTGGGCTGTTTAAAAGGCCCACCTCAGTTCACTGCGACTTTGTCCCAGTTACCATGTCAAGTATTAGGCCTTCAAGCCCCCATCTCTCACATCCCATCATCCTCCCCACCCATACTTCATGCTGCATTCATGCCAGCTCGTGTGGCTCCCCAACCATCCACATGACCTCAGATAGCCCGTATGCCAACAATGCCAGCTCATGCCAACCCACCTCATGGGCCCTCATAGCCCCCATGCCAACTTAATGCCAATTAATTCCAGCCCTTGTTTCCTCACCTATTACAATTTTCCCTTACATTCTGCATGCCAACTCACACAGCATCCACCATGGGCAGATCTCAGGAACCATGTTGAGATGAAATAAAATGCAATCTTTACTATAGTAAAATAAACACTCTCTTTTATGAAAGCCCATTCAAAATGTTAAAAGCCCCTCAAATATTTAATCCCTTCCAAAAAAACATAGTCTTATATGTATAACCACACATCAAAGAAAGCTAACTCTTTAATAGCCTCTTTGAGCTATCAATCAAACTATAATTTTACAATGCCCTGCTGTAATAATTGTAGATTATGGAAAGCAACCGAGAATTAATAAGGGCTGTGGATTTAAATAAATTCACAGTTTGACAGTTCTATATACCTTATCCACCCTTCATGAACTTTTATGTCTCCATAAATTCATGACTCCCATGCTGTGGGATAAGGCAAAATGGGGTCTGAATTCAGCACTGAATTCAAATGGCCCTGCTGAGTTCAGGTTTCCCGCATGTGAGTCTCATTCCCCTACCGGCGAAAATGGATCAATTGGAAATGGGACGGGAATCCAAACCCAGGTCCTGCCTGCCATTTTTAAAAGTCAGAGCCTTCACAATTCTGTGAAAATCCAGCCCACTGAGGGCCAAACTTGGGTTATGCCAGGGAACTTGTGTAATTTGTGTAGTCAGACTCAATGCTGTCAAAATTACCAGTTGCATACTACATCCACCTACATATGCATGAGTGATTTATGATGGCATGCCAGTGAGGGAAGAACACAATATGATATATTTTACACCTGGGAATGCTGGATACTAGGAACAGTTATGCGCTTCTGGCATTCAATGTCATTAAGGTCTTTGAGGAGAGTTACATTTTAAATGGCCTGCTTCCCATTACTTTTGTAAAATATTTGGCCTGCATATCCACCTCTGTTACCATACCACAGTAACTTTTCTTTCCCACTACCTGAGGTAGAAGCCCCACCTGTGCAATGCGGACACTTTTCCGAAATATTTAAATTCTCCTCATTCCAGGGAAGTGCCCAGGATCAGTGATGCAAATCATAAGGCAATGGTGATCACATACTGCTGCTCCTCTTTCAGGTGTGGTGTGGTGTGCATAGTAAGTTCCGACCTGGTTTGTGTGTGGGTGTAAGATCTATTAATCAGTACTCATTGCAACAAAGGGGGAGCAATATTCTAAGGCCTGAGAGAGAGGGAATGTACGCAATGCTGGTTAGGATTTTGCAATATAGGGCTGCACCCGGAACTATTAGGTTTCTGCCTCACACAAGAACTGTCACGATTTGCTTCCAAGAAGCTTAGGTGCTTCTTATGCCGCTCCCATGCCCTATTACTTCTGTAGGCAGCCCTGGGGCATATGTAGGGGAATATTACAGGGTTACCTCAGAATTTCCATTCAGCTCACCACTTGATAGGACTTGTGCTTACGAACAGCAGGTGAATATGTCAGGAATGCTGCAAAGGAAGATAATTGATCCCAAGGGAATTGGTTATGTTTGGGTCTTTTAACACAGAGGCGGCAAATACACGAAACATTCCGTAGCATTATGCTTACTTGTCCCTTTATCCCCAGAATGGTTGTGTGCTGCTTTGATTTCCGCCCCCTTATTTCAGTAGACACCTCTGTTGTGTCTCTTTGGGCATGGGCTGCTCATAGGAAAATGGAGCAGGAGTAGGCCATTTGGCCCATCGAGCCTGTTCCGCCATTCAATTAGATGATGGCTGAGCATCTACCTCAGCACTATTCAGTGAGGTGAGTATGGGGACTGGAGGTTTCACTTACCCCGACGGTGCGGATGAGATCCTTCATTCTTTTCCCATACTGCAGGTCGGTCCTCCTATGATTGAATTGGCACTCACCACCCTGGCAACCTCCTCCTAAGCAGGTGTGGTGAGACAGGTGGGCCTCCTCCTGTCATCTCTTGGACAAAGGATGTCCCTCCTGTCCTTCACTGCTTGAGAAGTGTGACCAGCAGGGAACGTTGGGGCCAGGGCTTGTTGACTCCTGACTGCCATGCCCAGCTCTGAACTCCAGTGCTTGATGAATGAGTAGGCGCCGGGACATGATGGCAGAGCTCGCGACTTGCCCTGCCCTGCTGCCTGATTGCCTAGGAAACCCCTGGCTGCATAATTAATCAGCGCAGCATCATACGATGCCATGGGCTTTCCTGCTAGGCTCTGCAGCAGAGGTTCCTATTATTTCCCCCCCACCGTCCCCTGCCCAGGGGATTTAGGCCCACAGCAGTAAATCCCGGCCGATATTTTGCCAATAGCACTGTGGGTGTATCTCCACCACATGGACTGTAGCGGTTCAAGAAGGCAGCTCACCACCACCTTCTCAAGGGCAACTAGGGTTGGACAATAAATGTTGGCCCAGCCAGTAAAGCTCACATCCTGTGAATGAATAAAAAAAAACTTAAACAAATAAATAAACAAACAAATAAACATGACCCTGAAACAAAATGATTCACAGCTGTAAATCTATGTGCGGGTGTAACTTGCTGTTTTCCTTTAATTCAGAAACCCTGACCCCTCCGTTCAAAGTTCTGACGCAAAGCTTTTGACACAAATCATATGTTATAGTTTGTGGCCAGCATTTCAAACAAAGTCATAAATATTTCCAAAAAATCTTGTCATATTTGCTTCCAAAGTAGGTGCAAATTTATATCCTGATTCACACTCCAGTCAGGCAGTTTGTCAGTACTGGGTAAGATGCCAACAGCTTTGTTTCTGTCTACATTTAAGGCAACTAATATCTTCAGCCTGAAGCTTCATGTAGATTACACTGGATTTTTGTGCAATAGGAACAAATACAGGATAAGTCTTTCGGGCCCTGAAAATTCTTAACATTCTGCTCTATTTAGTCATCAATGGAGACAAATGCTGAAATGTACCCTGATGGCTTTATCCCTCTATACCACCCATATCGAACCCTATATTGCCTCTGATTTGTCAGGCTACACTTTTGACGCCCAGTCCTGGATAAATATCAGGAAGACTGTGGCACCAAAAATATCTTCAGCACATTATTACATTTATCTGAATGATCATGCTTCCTCATCCTCCTCCGACCAGTTGTTTCTGATGCCAGGTATTTTTCACCACAGGTGAGCAACAGAGGGTCAGAAGTGAAAGAGATTTAAAGGCCATGGTCCAAGGATTCCAAAACAATGCAACATTAATTTGGAACTGATACAACATTTAATCATTCTGTGCATCTCAAAAGCAACTTAAGCGGATGCAACCCATTCACTACAAGTTTGGCCCTTTGCTCCAACAGGTTGGATGCTCCTGATGTACAGTCGATGTACAGTCGACACTTAACCCTATAACTTGATGACATTTGGCAAACTGAGGGACTATCACTAAATTAATGGTGAAGGTTGCTCTGTCATCAAGGACATTTTAAAAAGGAGTTTGCAATAGAGCTATTAAAGAATAGCATTCATTGCAGTTTAATCAGAGCTTAAAATTGCTTACCAGACACACTATGCAATTTCCATTCTGACTGATGCAACCCAACTCCTAGTTTCTTCACAGAAACAAAAATACCTGGAAAAACTCAGCAGGTCTAACAGCATCTGCGGAGAGGAACACAGTTAACGTTTAGAGTCCGTATGTTCAACAGAAGAGTCATATGGACTCGAAAAGTTAACAGTGTTCCTCTCCGCAGATGCTGTCAGACCTGCTGAGTTTTCCAGGTATTTTTGTTTTTGTTTTGGATTTCCAGCATCCGCAGTTTTTTGCTTTTATCCTAATTTCTTCACCCTTGGGTTATGCAGTAGAGTTGCTTGTTGAATAAGCAGCTGCCTGTCACTGAACAGCTTCAATTTATTTCAGATTTCTGATTGATGTATGTTTACAACCAGGAGATGTGCAGCTTTCCCAGGTTTTCCTGCATGAATAAACATGTCAAGGTAAACAGGCTGATACTGAATTACTAGCCCGGAGGAGCAGTGCGACGACTGGCTGGACTCCATGCTCCCTTGTAATATGGAAAGGTAATATGGCATCCTTTTGTACTTTTACTTAAAGAAAAAAGGTTTAAAGCTTTTGTGATTTCTTTTTGCTGGCAAGTTTGGTTTCTAATGTAAATCAGCTTGAAGATTGTTTTCATCTACAAGATCATCTTGTTTCTTCAATAAACCTGTTGAAATTCTGAATAAGAATAATCGCTCTGCCCGACTCACTCCCCAACACCCACCTCCCCCCCACTCCTCTCCCAGCAGCACCTTCACCATCCAGGGTTGAGTTTGCTTAAAATGTCTTTGTTCAAAATAAATATATAAAATGCTCTTCCTTTCGCCCATCCCTTCCCCACTCTAAAAAAAATCCTTAAACAATGCACGGGATGATTTCATAACTGATTGCTGTTACGCATATTTTTTTCAACTGCCAATCCTAAATAGTTGAACAAACGGAGACAATAACCGAATGCATATTTGTCCTCTAAAGCATTCATTGTGAGCGAAATGCTGCAACAAGATTCTCTGTCTGTTTCAGAGGACAAGGTAGCAAGCTGGCATCAGCAAATCATTTATATACTTTGTAACAAAATTAAATTAGAATTGGGCAGCTCGGTTTGGTGCAGTTGTCTGTTACAGGAGCAGCTACGAGAAAGTGATTACTTAACATAAGTAGGTTTTCTTATCTTGCCTGCAGATTCGGTTTATAAAATGAATTATAAATCATCTTGTAGTGCAATAAGAAGATCGCATTAGACTGACACAGCAATATGCAAATATTTGACTTATGGCATTTTAACCATCATTTCTCGTGACACTGGTAGATAAGCATGCTTAAAATTAATTTGGAACTTATGATTCCAATTCAAAAAAATATCCTCATCCTTTAGCATTGCTTTCTTTTGTGATTTGAACTATTATTTTTACATTTCCAAAGCTTATACTCCAGACCTAATTGGATGTTGCGTCATTTTAGTATTCATTTCAAGCTCCTAGCCACCAAGTACAACCATAGGTCTAGAAACTCCTTCTAATGATTATAATAGGCATTAATTAGGGTTTTATAGATGTGAGGATGTCTTGTTTCCTTAACAGAGAACTACAAAATTTTAAAAAACCTTCCCTTTGTCTTGCTATTTCCTGCCAGAAGTAGCTGCTTAATTATTAATGGCCATTGCATTTAGACACAAGCAAGTAATGATACAACATATACTTGGTTAAACTGTACTCCAGCAGATGCAATCCTACCCCTTCATTCCCTGCCCCAAGGTTTACTTCAAATGATCTAAATCCACTTCTAAAGTCTTCAGAGGTGCATTTTCTCAAGGTTTCTCCCACTCTGCCGCTGTAGCTTCAGCAGAGTTTTGGCAGTGGCCTCGCTTGCGCTCACAAAAAGATTTCCGCTGAAGTTAAAGTGCTGGATCAGGAGAAGCCCCCAAGGAAATTCACTCACTCCCAGCCTTTAGGAGAAGAAGTCACATTCTTCCTGGACCACCAAGAAAATTTAACCCTTGGATCCATACATATAGAAATACATGGGCCGGAATCATCCCAGATTTGCACTAAGCGCAGTAGCGAGCGGGTAATAATGTTTTACCTGCCAGCCACAATGGCAGGTTTTCTTCTTTTTCATTCATTGGGTGTCATTGGCCAGGCCAGCATTTATTACCCATCCCTAGTTCAGAGGGCATTTAAGAGTCAACCACATTGTTGTGGGTCTGGAGTCACATGTAGGCCAGTCCAGGTAAGGACAGCAGATTTCCTTCTCTAAAGGGCGCTAGTGAACCAGATGGGTTTTAAAACAATCACTTCATGGTCATTATTTAGACTTTTAATTCCAGGTTCTTATTGGATTCAAATTCCATGCCATGGTGGGATTTGAACCCAGGTCCCCAGAACATTATCCTAGATCTCTGGATTACTAGTCCAGCTACAATACCACTACGCCACCACCTCTCCCTCACCTCATTGTTCTAAACCTGCCACATTATTTATGCATTCCTGGGAAGCATGCCATTTCCATGGTGGGCAAGCTCTCATTCACCCGCCTGCCATCACCCCACTGCTGGGTCATGCTGGACACCATATTTAAAGTCCAGCCGCAAGCACAAATCTCTGTGCTTCCACCAGTGCTGCATGGAAGACATGGCCCTGAAATTGAAGAAGACTGCAGCCCCCAGGTTCAGTGATGCATCCCTCAGGCGCCTTTTGGATGCCATGGAGGCCCGCCGGGATGTCCTCTACCCCTGGTCTGGTCTTGGGATAGGCAGAAACAGCACCGATCCAGCTTGGTGGTCAGTGCCAATGCCCTTCTGAAGAGGACAGCCACCCAGTGCTGCTAGAGGTTAAATGATCTCCTCTGTTCCACTAGGGTAAGTTAATGTTCTCATCACTCTCAACTCACACACTCACAAACCCATAACACACCCACAGGGCCCTCACTTACTGCTGGTTCATGGGACATCACCATTCACTCTCTCACACTCACCGTCATTGTCCTTATCCTGTCCATGGGACCACACACAATCCACACATGCCAGACATACTTGTCATATGGCCTGCAGGCATCCCACTTACACTTTCTCCATGGGCAGAATATTGCGCTTGTCGGGCGGGCCCGCGCCTGACCCAAACAAACGTAAAATGACACACGATGACATCGGGCGAATGTCCCTACATCATCTCGCACTGGCGTGATATTTTGGCTGGTGGGCGCATGCCGGAGTTGGCAGCGCACCCACCAACAATTAACAGGCCTATTAAGGCCATTAAAGATATAATTAAATGAAATTTTGCGCTGCCTGTCCAACCTTATGGGGGGCGGGCAGGCAAAAAGGCCAAGCGGCCTTTGGATTTTTTGTGAAACCTCATCCACGGGCTGGATGAGGTTTCGATCAGCCATTGAAAAAAAATTTCAAATTTTCAAACTAATTTCTAACAGAGTCACATGAGGGGACATGTTATTACCATTTTTAAAATCTTTCTTTTTTATTTAAAAAAAATCTTCATCTCCCTGAGGCAGCTCTCTGCCCTCGCAGTCCCCTTACCCCACCCGCACAGGCAGTGTTCAGTGCTGCAGCACACGGTTCACGCTGGGCAGACCTTAAGTGGCCCGCCAGCATGAAATCAAGGTCGAGCCCTGATCGCGGGCGGCAGTCGCTTTCGCAGCCTCTCCCGGCCCCGCCTGCCCGACGAGGGCAAAATTCTGCTCGATCTCTATTCATGCAGGGCAAGCTGGCACACAACAAGAGGGAAAGGTCGCCTCTCATCATTTTGACTTGGAAATATATCGCCGTTCTTTCACTGCCGTTGGGCCAAAATCCTGGAACTCCCTCCTGAACAGCACTGTGGGTGTATCTATACCACATGGACTGCACCGGTTCAAGAAGGCAGCTCACCACCACCTACTCAAGGGCAGTTAGGGATGGGCAATAAATGCTGGCCTAGCTAGTGATGCTCACACCCCATCAACATATAAATAAATAAAAAACAAAGATAACAGCACCACTTAAGTACACCCTTTCCTGTATGACTAACATCCTTCAATAAAAAAAATGACGTATCAGTGTGTATTCTATTTTATTGCAGTAAATTCCAAAGTTCACATAACCATCCTACTCTTCCTTAATGCCATGTTTATCCTGGGTGACTGTGCCCACCTTTTCTAAAATCTTCGCCTCAAGTGACTGAGCTCAGCAAGTTCTGATTAATTCATCAAATAAACGATCTGGTGGTTTATGAATATTTCATTTTTAATTGTGAGAATGTTGCAGCTAGTGTATAGAAGGCCAAAATGTCCACCACAGCAAGGCTAAATTTCCTGCATAGTGGTTAACAGTGAGGCAAATTTAACTCTTGTTCTGCTCAGTTTCCAACTAAAGTTTTGAAAAGCGATGCATCGAAGGTTACCTGATTGAGAGATCTGAATCAGCTACTGGAATAGAGAAAGTGAACCCGGAATAATAGTTCCTGAATGAACCAAAGATCATAGTGTAAAAGGGCAGATTGAGGATAGATTATAGGAAGAATTTTGTTGCTTTGAAGGTGATGAATTGCTGAAGCAAGTTGCCAGGAAATGTGGCTGAGGCCAGGAAGACTGGTCTCATTTCAGAAACAAATGCTGTAATAAAAAAATGATAGCGCTGATAATCCAGAAATATGAAACCTGTGGGCTGTCGTCATCTGAAACTATCTTATGTGTTTTGTGCACATTTTTCCCACATGTGAAAAATGTGTACTGATTCAGAGGGCAGACTATTCCCGGTGCCAACAACATTGGGAGGCCACGATGGCAGGTCCAGAGGCAGCCAGTTAGGAGACCGAGTCTGGTAAAATTGCTGAGCCGGTCCCATTGCCAGCAAGTAAAGGCTTGGGACGCCCCATTTGGTCCCGACTTTGGGGTCCCAAAGCCCATAAGAAAATCCTACCCAAGGTAGCATCGCCTATAAGAATGAGAGCCATTACACTGTCACAGACAGGCATGTTTGAATAGTATATCTGATCCTATTAGGGTTGAGATTAATATTGGGTCAACAGAAGGTTACACTAAATTTACTCAATTATGTTGACTATACTTCATCTGTGCAAAATCCAATCAGCATGTACCACAAGGGAGAGGAAAATTAGGTTAGCAGTTACTTCATGTAACATGTAAATGAAGTACCATCATTTCCCTCATCAATTATAGGCCATTTTCGGCATCGCATAAAACTCATCCCCGTAAACTAACAATGCAAATAGAACTTAGTTGCACTAAAACCAGGAGCATTTCATTTAGGATGTATGAAGAAGAAATCAAATGTCATCTTTTAAACAAATATTTCCATTGACAGAATGCTCACTAACTAGTGTGCACTGTACTGTGAACCCAATAACCCAAATCTAAAATGTGTCTGTTTAGACTGCCAGAGAATTCCTGTGGCTCTAGGAATGAATACTAAAGACGTAAATAATAGCCCAGGTTTTGTGGTCAGTGGTGAAGCAAGTGCTCTCACCTTTGACCTCGAAGAAAGCATAAGAACATACAAGAAAGCAGCCCGATTAGGCCATTTGGGCCTTCCAGCCTGCACCACAATTTCAATAATTTCATGGTTGATCTTTGACATCAATTCCACCTTCCCACAGTATCCCCTTACCCCTTAATTTCCTCAGCACCCAGGAATCCATTGACCTCTATCTTGAATATACAGGTTTCTGTGACTTGGGTGAGAATTCCCTCTGTTGGGGGGGTGGGGTTGTGCGGGGGCAGGTGGGGTCGGGCGCGGACCCAATTGGCGCCCCCCAACCGAGTCCGCACTGCCAATTAAGACCCACCCAGTGTGACATGCGCCCGGAAGCGCTGAGTGCTCCCTGTACAGGCGAGGGGTGGGTTCCCTGAGTCGGGACCTGCACTCTTTCACGCGTGCGTGGGAAAGAGCGCAGAAATCTCCCTGAGGCACATAGCTGCCTCAGGGAGATAAGTTAAAGCATGTGGAATTCTTTTACCATTATCGGAATGACCATTGCTGGAGAAATCTGACAATACACAAACATAAAATTAACTTTTCAGAGACAGTGTGAGAGTGTTTAGCAGTAATTAATAAGTTAGCACAACATTAAAAAAAACAGTTACATTTCATTCAACTAGATGGAAGTTCTCGTCAGTTCAAAGATTTCCTATTGTTACAATCCTGTGAGAGACAATTAACATTTAAAGAAGAAATCCAAACACCCAGCAATTAACCAGAGTTACGCCACTAGATTTCATGTTTTTTAACAAAAAAACTTTATTTTATTTATGAAGAGGAATTAAACAAAACAAGCAAAACTATAGCTTATAAAGGTTTATGTTATAAACAGAGTTCTACTTTTTATTTTCTCCCAAGAGTTCCCTTATCTTGCAAAATCTTGAAGGTTCATTCACTTTTCCTGGGACCAACCCAAAACATATGCCTCAGCCTTCTGGAATTTACTTTAATTCTCCTTAGTATTCCAGCTATTTCTCTGAGGTAAGATTCTATGGGGGTCCTTTTGTTAGCTTTTTGGCTACGTGCATCTCTATCTTTTCCCTTACCAGCCTCATGACCATGGATGCCTCAGCTTATTTTTTGGGTTGCTGACAGATTTCCAACTGCCTTCCCACAGCTTTCTAAGCTAACTCTGCTGCCTGCTTCCTGTCACAAGGCTCTGTGAGGGTCGCTATAGATTTCTTCCACTAGCTGCACACTAGACAAATCTTCCAACTACTTTTCCTGACATATATAGATATAGAGATATAGAGCCCCATCTGTGTTCCATGCAGTGAACGGTATTTTTTCTGCTTGAAATGCAGGCCTAACTGGCTATCATCTATATAAAAACAAAAAAACTGCGGATGCTGGAAAACCAAAACAAAAACAGAATTACCTGGAAAAACTCAGCAGGTCTGGCAGCATCGGCGGAGAAGAAAAGAGTTGACGTTTCGAGTCCTCATGACCCTTCGACAGAACTTGAGTTCGAGTCCAAGAAAGAGTTGAAATATAAGCTGGTTTAAGGTGTGTGTGTTGGGGGCGGAGAGATAGAGAGAGACAGAGGTGGGGGGGGGGTGTGGTTGTAGGGACAAACAAGCAGTGATAGAAGCAGATCATCAAAAGATGTCAACGACAATAGTACAATAGAACACATAGGTGTTAAAGTTAAAGTTGGTGATATTATCTAAACGAATGTGCTAATTAAGAATGGATGGTAGGGCACTCAAGGTATAGCTCTAGTGGGGTTTTTTTTAAATAATGGAAATAGGTGGGAAAAGGAAAATCTTTATAATTTATTGGAAAAAAAAGGAAGGGGGAAACAGAAAGGGGGTGGGGATGGGGGAGGGAGCTCACGACCTAAAGTTGTTGAATTCAATATTCAGTCCGGAAGGCTGTAAAGTCCCTAGTTGGAAGATGAGGTGTTGTTCCTCCAGTTTGCGTTGGGCTTCACTGGAACAATGCAGCAAGCAAGGACAGACATGTGGGCAAGAGAGCAGTGTGGAGTGTTCACTGCATTGTTCCAGTGAAGCCCAACGCAAACTGGAGGAACAACACCTCATCTTCCGACTAGGGACTTTACAGCCTTCCGGACTGAATATTGAATTCAACAACTTTAGGTCGTGAGCTCCCTCCCCCATCCCCACCCCCTTTCTGTTTCCCCCTTCCTTTTTTTTCCAATAAATTATTATGATTTTCCTTTTCCCACCTATTTCCATTATTTTTAAATATTTTTAAATCTTTTATGCTCCCCCTACCCCCACTGGAGCTATACCTTGAGTGCCCTACCATCCATTCTTAATTAGCACATTCGTTTAGATAATATCACCAACTTTAACTTTAACAACTATGTGTTCTTTTGTACTATTGTTGTTGACATCTTTTGATGATCTGCTTCTATCACTGCTTGTTTGTCCCTACAACCACACCAACCCCCCACCTCTCTCTCTCTCTCTCTCCGCCCCCCACACACACACCTTAAACCAGCTTATATTTCAACTCTTTCTTGGACTCGAACTCAAGTTCTGTCGAAGGGTCATGAGGACTCGAAAAGTCAACTCTTTTCTTTTCCGCTGATGCTGCCAGACCTGCTGAGTTTTTCCAGGTAATTCTGTTTTTGTTTTGGCTATCATCTATGTTGGCTCTCTCAATCCGGTCAAAGCAAAGCTACAATGCCTTTGTTTGTTCCCAAACTGAACTGCCTCCTTCTGTCAGTAAACACACACAGATGAATTAAACAAAAGAACCTTCTGCCCAAGGCTCCACCCTGAATCATTATCTGAACCATGGCAATGCGACATGCTTTGGGGTGATTCAACCAGAAATACAAACAAATGGTTTTACCTCCAAGGCTGCCCTTTGATTCTGCAACCCATATGAATAAGTTCTGTCTCTATTGGGGTTTTATGACTCTCCTTTCAGAAATGCTAGCTTTTAGCTTCTTTTATTGAGATAATGATCTACCTGGTTCTACCCAGAGGTGCAGGAATGGGTCATCCATTGTTCAAGCATTTACACCTCCCCCTCTGACTTTGTGAGGTAAACATAGGGCTGTATCTTCTGGTCGGCGAGTGGGGGGGGCAGGGCCCGCCCACGTAAAATGGCGGTGCACCCCCAACTGGGGGCGCCGATCGGGAACCCACCCGCCCACGCCCGCTCTCGTACATCCCCCCTGATGGGCGGAAAGTTGCCCATAGGGTAGCTTTTAACTGTAATTAATTCCCAGCTTGTTTTAATTGTATTCACTTCAGCAATATTGCCAGTTTCTCAATCAGGATTTTCCATTTATGTTACATTTAACAGGATCATAGAATCACAAAATGTTTACAGTGCAGAAGGAGGCAATTCAGCCCATTGAGTCTGCATTGGTTCTCTGAAAGGGCATTCTACCTAATCCCACTTCCCTGCCTTATCCCTGTAACCTTCCACATCCTTTCTTTTCAGATAGCAATCCAATTTCCTTTTGAATACCTCAATCGAACCTCCCTCCACCACCCTCTCAGGAAGTTCATTCCAGGCTCAATTTCACCCTCTGGCTGAAAAAAAAATTAATCAAATCACCAATACTCCTTTTGCAAATTATTTTGAATCTGTGCCCTTTAGTTCTTGATGCCACTTGAGAGGGAATGGTTTAATACTTCTTAACTCTTTAACCTCCAACCTAAAAGTTATATTCCTAAAACTAAAAGTTATATTCTAAAACATATGAATCACAAACTAGATATTCACAACACTACTGATTGTAGTCTGAGGGTATTTCAACAATGCACTGTTTAAGAAAGCCAAGAATCACTGACAACTTCTGAAATTCCACATTGCTCAGCACATGTGCGGACTCCAGGAATTGCTATCAGTTTCAGCAGAGTAACGACAGTGAATTCTGACAATTTTGCTTTCATTACCACTGCAAAATTAGGGCCAGAAAAGCTCTTGAAAACCATAATGGAAATCTATTCCCAAGGTCCGGTAAACAAGTAACTTTTAACTTCCTGCTTTCAAAGAGAAAATAACTGCTCTCGGAAACCATAAGCAGTTGAATAAAAAAAAAAATAGAGGCAGATTTTTTTTAAACTGCAGGTAATAGTAGAACAAGCAATAAGCCAACTTTGGATGACAATAACAATTTGCATGATCCTTTGTAGGAAATTGTATTATACCAATGCACTAAAAAAGTCAACATAGCTAATTATTCAGGGACAGATTAATTAACTGAATGCACACAACATATTCAGAACTATAAGCTGACATTTCCCATCAACAGTATCAGACTTAGCTGTCGTGCCCTTCACTGTCAAATAGTGTCACTGTCCAAATTTTGAACATGAATAATGATTACTTGGTTGAGAAGGAGAAAGGTTACTAACTCCTGTGGCAATTATGTCCCAAAGAGGGTTTAGTGCATTCAAGACTGAATGAGAATGGAGAAGATTACCAAAGCAAATGAGGTTGAAAAACTGTCATGGACTGGCATCATTTGGAATACCACGATAGTTCTAGTTATTGCCGGAACAACATGGAATATGAAACTTTGTTTTCTACATAAATTTGTCAGGTTTTCCTTCCACATTATGAAATGATCCATTAAATAAAATCTTCTTCACAGATTGGCACTGAAGATCAGTACCACCTCAGCCACAGAAGAACTAGATGCTTGCCCAGAAACCATATGCAATGGTCTTAGGAAAGCTGAAGGAAGCTTTAATGATGCATTTTGCAATTAAAAGAACTATAGCAGATGAAGGTGTTGGAAGAAAAATGGGGTAATATCTTATCAATGAATCAATGTCATTGAACCAGCAAGGGGAGAATGAAAGGTTCAGCTTACTTAGGCCTCATCCCTTCCCGCCTCCCATGCAATCCTTTCTATCTGGCCATTATTGAGGTGGAACAAACATTTTGCTCGTCTGAACTTTTAAATTTCGATTATTAATCAAGGCTACTGGTGGTTCACTGGTGCAGGTCTGCAGCCCCCTTTACCTCCACCATCCCCACCCTGCCATCACCCACTACCCCATACCTGCACCCTTAAGTCCAACAGAAGTGGTATGAGTTGTTCACTGGGAGAACCTCTTGTTGATGTCCATAACCAGTAGCCAAAGGCATCTAGAGCTGAAGATATGATTTGGTACCTGTAAAGCAAAGATAATTACATTTTTCCCAGCTCCATTTTGTTACCTTACCCTCTCATACCCTTTGACTTGATAGGGTCTGGGTGCACAGCCACAGATCTCCTTTTCTGAATGCCTCCATCTGGAAATCTACACAAAAATTACAGAAAGGAACTTAGGCAGAAGAGCTGGTTACATTCTTTATCAAGGAGACACTTAGATTGGGGCTCGGGGCTTCAGGGCATGGGGGCAGTAATAATAGGGGTTTTTAAGGAGAGGAGAGAGATTGGAACAGGGTGAGGGGCCTGAGGGAGAAATAGGGGCAGAGACTGAGTTACAATTGATTGAAAGGATCTGTGCTGCCATTATGGTGGTGTAGGCAGGAGCTGGGAAGTATAGCCAGGTAATAAGACACAATAAAGCAAAAGCTGCCACCACATTTCAGTAAAAATCAGGTTACCAATTCAATTATGCAATAAGGCCCTGAATGGCAGCAGTCTTGATCATGAGTGGATGGATATTCTGGGGATAGTGACTGTTAATCCACTGACTGGGTGCGAGTAGACATTGATAGGTTGAATGAGGTCAGACCCTAGCAAACACTCCAACTACAAAGGAGGATAGGGCATTTGGGGTGACTGATCTTAAGGAGATGGTGATAATTGCCTCAGTAGGCCCTTTGGAGAATACCAAACAGACCCATTATAGGTAGTATTAGGCTCATTCAAGTGGCATTCAAACTTGAGGCTTTAGTTGGACAGTGGGGTGGTAATAATGTGTTAGGATAGGGATTGGGGGTCAATATAAAAAGTGATCAATGCTTGGTATGAACTTTCAGGTAGAATTGTGGAGGCAAAAGCCCAGGAATCATTCTAGACCCAGTAATATCCTGTGACAGAGTCTCATTGGATTCTATGGATGGATGACTTAGATGGGCTGAATGGCTGCTTCATCTGTACTTATATTTGCCATTATAATAATTATAGAACTTTCATGAGGAAGGTTACTGATCGCACACTGAGCAGATTTGCCACAATGCTAACCTGTTAGAATATATTACTAAAACAAGAGTCCAAAGATAATGGCCAGAATTTTGCCCTTGACAGGCAGGCGGGCCCAACCGACTTGGCAGCAGGTGGGCAGCCTATTGCCGCCGTCGAAATGGGATGCACCACTATTTCCCGCGGGCGGGTTAGTGACTCCCGTGGAGAACGGGAAAATAGTCACGGGGCGGGCGTGTTCAGACCACCGGTTCCAATGGGGAACTAGCAGCCTGCATAAAGAGTGGCCAGGCAGCCTGCTTGAGGTAGTGCACCATGGCCACTTTGGGAGAGAGAGAGGCAGCTGTGGTTAGACAGGAACAGGAGCAGGAGGAGGGGGGCAGGCTGCAGGAGAGGCCAGCACAGGGCCACTGTGCCCCTCCCTTCCCCGATGCATGCCTTGCTGTCCTCCTCCAAGAGGTTTCCAGCCGTCGGGATGTATTCTATCCGGATGATGGGGACGAGGGCCCCCCATGTCACCTGGCAGGCGTGGGAGGAGGTGGGTGACACAGTAAGCGCCCATGATGATATGCGGTGCTCAGGAACACAGTGCCGCAAGAGATTCAATGACCTGCTGCACTCTGGAAGGTTGAGTACCTTGTCAGCCTTGGCCATTTGACCCAGCAGGTAGCCTTAGCCTTTGAGCCCCACCACACCCCCCAGTCTGCAACCCCCCCCCCATCCCCACCCCCCCACGCCTTAGTGTTGTTACTGCACTGGACATTTGGCACACGCTGGGTGGGCAAACAGGTACTGACCATGCTTACATCGGCCTTAGAGGTTGAGGAGAAGATATGTTGGTGTTTGTCGCATTTGAGTAGTCTGGAGGCAACCTGCAGGGGAGGCAGTTAGACACATACTGAGAACTCCAACACATGTCTCATTGATGGTGATGAGATGGTGGAAGCGGAGCCTCAAGTTGTCATGGCCAAGAGCCATCTGCTGGCCTCGGTGCCGCACCTAGTTGCGCCTCTTTGCCATGGGCACTAAGACCCGTGCGCTATTCAAAGTGATGGATGCCGAATGTCAAGGTGTCCATTGGGGGAGGGGGTTGGGACCAGCCGTACTATCTTCTGGGGACTGATCACCAGTAGTGTGGACAGGAGCCACTGGAGGCCTCAGATGGGCCACTGTGGTTGGGGTGCAGTGTGCGCGTGCAGAGTGCATGAGCGATCAGCCCCAATAACTGCTAACTGCTCTTCTCTGTTCTGCAGGCAAAAACAGAGAACAATCAAAGGGAGCGCCAGCGGATTGGTGGTGGGCACGCCCTGCTCCAGTGCCTCAACAACTATGAGGAGCAGGCCATGGAGCTGGGGAGGAGGCAGGAAGCCATGGCAGCAGGGGACGGTGAGGCTGGGGTCCAGCGGCCAGGTATTTGAGGTCCACAATTCCATTCACTCTGTCTCCCCACCATCCAAAGCACTGATGGTTGCTGCAATTGTTAATGCAGCAACACTGCTCATTCACAGACTGATACAGTCAGACGTGTGGGTCATACACAAAGGTCCCTCATACCCATGAGGATGCGTGTCTCCAGCACCTTCCAAAGTCACCTTATCCCATTTGTGACCACTATCCCCATGGCCTAACATGCCATGGCATCACTGCTGCACAGCCAAAGACTTATTGAATCTTAGGAGGGTTTGTACCTCCACCATCCTTACAGCCAGTGCATCCCACATTACTCTGTACAAAAGGCCCTCAGCATCTCAGCTGTGAACCTCATGACACTCAACTTAAATAAATGCCACCACGTTACTCTTCCCTGCGCCAAATGGAAATGTTGCCTTTTGCCCAGCCTGTCTATGCCCCTTCTAATGGTATGAAGGTCAATAATGTCAATCTCCTGTGCTCCACGGCAAATGTTGCAAGTGTTTGCAATGTTTTCTCATCACTCCAACTCTCCAGGCCAGAGTACATCCAGGCCAGGTACCTCTGCACTCTCCCCACTCCAATAGTACATAACATGCCATGTGGCACTCCTGAGGCCATCTGTCTGTATGCGCGTGTAATGTTTGGGCCTCCTCTTGACTCTTTTCCACCCCACCAATGCTCGTCTCCTTAGGGTCTTGAAGGTTGAGCAACTCAAGGCTGGGGAGGAAATGGATGAAAGGTTTAACTGACTGAACGCTAACTGATGCACTGTCCTTGTTGTTAATTTCAGCATCACCACCGCATGACCACACCCAAAGACAGCACAGCCCCCCCTCCACACCTGAGGGCCAAGACGTGCAACTTGCAGCACGTCATTTCAGCCAGCCAGGCACCAGCGCAGACACAAACACCTTGGTGGGGAATTTAACGTCGGCTAGTGTCCTGGGTCACAGTGGAGAGGGCACTTCACAATCGCTGGAGGAGATGGCAGGGGTAGAGACTGCCGATGGTGCCAGCAGCTGGAGGACAGCAGGGGACGAGGCACATGCTGAGTCCGGCACTGGAGATGTCAGCCATGCAGCAGCTGCAGGACAAGCGGCAGGAATAGTGTTTGCATCTGGTAGGGTTGCATGAGGGTGTGCTTCAGTTGGTCTCTGCGATGGAGGAGTCCAGGCAGAGTACAACTGAAGGCATGAACCTCAGGGCAGATCTTCAGGCTTCTTCCACTGAGAGATTGGCGACTCTAATGGAGAGGCCGTTCAATCGGATGGAGAATCTTCTGATTGGGTTACGCTCTGACCTGCAAGCCCTCACAGCCGTACTGGCCACCGGTGGTCATTACCAATGTGGGAGATGTTGTGGGCACCAAGCATCGGCGCTCGGTACCCATGCATCTGCTGTGAGCAGGGAGGTCCAATGTGACCTCATGCCTGTCGTCGCTGCGAGCTCCTCTCAGGGCGCTCCGGATGAGGGCAGCAGCTCCTCTGCCCCTCTGCCAGTGACTGTTGCATCTGATGAGGCTGCGACAACTGGGGAGGTACCAGTTCTGGAACTGGACACTCCCTCCCAGGCGGGGCCAGCACAGGCTCCACGGGCCAGAGGACGCTCGCCAAGGTCATCGAGGCCAACAGGACAGCAGAGTCAGCAGGCTGTTTCACAAGCCACTCCGAGCGATGGGGCGGCACCTAGACGTAGCACCCGCAAATGTAAGCATAAGGCACGTTAGGTACTCACAGGTTTGTCATTGGTGATTTTGTGTTTGCCTTAGAATAGGGAACAATATACTTATGTTTGCAAAGGAGAAGTTTCTGTTATATTTTGGACATAATAAAGTCCACTTTTCTGACCATGGCTGAGGGTGTTCCCTTTGTGCTGCAGTTGTATGTTTCACAGATATCTCATGAGTGTTTGAGTGGACATTGATGTTTCTGTACTAAGCCCTTAGTTGCAGCTGATGAGTGGAAGATGTAGCACCTAAGTGCCACGTGTGGAAGCGCCAGGCAATGCTGGTCCTGCAGATCCATGTGTGTGAAGTTAGCTGAAGGTTCTTTGGATTAAAGCGTCTCAGGCGTCCCTGCCTCCTTGGTGTAATAGTGGGTTGGCGTGCTGCCCCTCATCATCGCCCTGTGCTTCCTCATCCTCTAAGCCACTGCTGGATTCATCATGTGCAGCCTCATCCAGGGCATCAATGTCTTCATTGTCAACTGCATCCCCCCTTTCCAGCGCAAGATTGTGCAGAGTGCAGCATGCTACCACTATCAGAGAGCCGCAATCTGGGGGGTACTGGAGTGCGCCTCCTGAGCGGTCCAGGCATAGGGAGCACATCTTGAGAAGACTGATGGTTCTCTCCACCACAGCCCTTGTGGAGCCGTGGCTCCTACTGTAGCGCTCCTCAGCTTCTGTTCTTGGATGGCGGAGAGGCATCATGAGCCACCTTCTGAGGGGATAGCCCTTATCACCCAGCAGCCATCCACCCAGCCAAGCCAGAGCACTGAAGAGCCCCGGCACCTGGGAATGTCTGAGGATGTAGGCATCGTGGGAGCTGCCTGGGTACCTTGCGCAGACTTGTAGAATCTGTATCCTGTGATCACACACTATCTGTACGTTCATGAAGTGGAAGCCCTTCCTGTTGACGAAGGCACTGGGCTCACCTGCTGGCGCCTTGATGGCCACATGTGTACAGTCTATTGCACCCTGGACATGGGGGAAGCCAGCAATGGCCGCGAAGCCTCTGGTTGTCTTTGTCTGACTTGCCTGGTCACAGAGGAAGTGGATGAAAGTCAATACCCATCTGAACAGAGCGTCTGTAACCTGCTTGACACAAGTGTGGACAGCTGATAGGGAGACACCGCAAAGATCACCCACCAAGCCCTGGAAGGAGCCAGAGGCATAGAAGTGGAGGGCAGTGTGACCTTCAGAGCCGCTGGCATGGGGTGTCCACCCACACAGATAGGAGATATCTCAGGGCCAATCATCTGACAGATGTAGGTGACTGTCTCCCTTGAGAGTCGGAGCCTCCTTCGGCACTGCACCTCAGTCATATTGAGGTAGCTGCTTCGCTGCCTGTATACCCTGGCAGCAGGATAGTGGCATCTTCTGCGGCCCTTGCACCTTGGACAACCTCTTAGCCCTGTGCCCCTTGTGCCTGCACCTGGCCTCCCAAAGGTGGCTCCCCTGGAGGCTGATTGTCCAGTCCTGGCCTCCTCCTTATTCTATTCCTCCCTTCCTCCTCAGAGGAGCTGCCTCCAGTGGAGATGTCAGAACCCATACCCAGGCTAACTGGAGGCCTCCGGAAAGCTGCAGGCCCGACCAAGATTACTGTCTGCAGACTGGTTTCAAAGTACACAAAAAGGTCATGGAAATCGATGTGAACTGTTAACAATCACACAGGCAACTTTAAAACACTTTCTGAAATTAAAACTTTGTGGAAAACATGAACAAACCCTCTGCGTCCACATATCCCAACATTGCATGACTTTTGTTAAAAAATCTCCTACCCGCCTGCCCGTTGGGCCTGTGTGCCCACCCAAAGTTCGCACGAGCCTCTCAAAATCTTGGACAATTGGCAAGTTAAGGGCCTTAACGAGGCCTTTAATAAATGGCGAGCGAGCGTCCCGCTGCGGTGTGCAGCCACCGATCGAAATATCGCGATGCCGCGCGCTGACATCGGGGCGCTCGCGCGACATTTTAAGCGCTGACATGCCGGCTCCGCCACCCGCATGTCAGCCGGAAAATTCTGCCCAACGACGTTAAATCCCACCTTCGCAAACTGAAATTGATTTCAATACATGTAATCAACTGTGGCTGATAACTGAAAAGAAAAGAATCGCCATAAAAATTGCAATTGTCATAGAAACCCAATCACTTCACAAATGCTTTCCAAGGAAGGGAACATACCGTCCCTTCTCATTCTGACCTGCAAATGACTCCAGTCCCACAATAATTGATTGTCTCTTAAAGACCTCAGAAGTTGCCACACAGTCGCAGTGTAATAATGGATGGGCAATAAAGGTACAAAAAATATTAAAGATGTACCAACCCCAATTGTTTCCAGCTTGCATTTTACTATGACTGAAACAAGTATATATTGTAGCTCCTGCAGAGTATGTTATGATAGCTAATATGAAGGACCATCATCTATCTCATCTGGCTGGCATATCATCTGGCCTGGTGTTGCAAACCTTTTGGCTTGACTGGTTCACATTGAGGAATTCAGCCACAGGTGAAAGGTACAGTGGATGGTTGCTGCTTAGCATGTCATCAATGGTACTGTTGGTCTGTCCTCTCCTCCTGGCTGATTCTTCTCACAATCACCCTTTTGCTAATTTCCTAATGGCTGGACTCAACAGAGCTGGATAAAAGAATAGAGCCATGAAACACATTTCCCTATTAAATACTTCTAACCATAATGGTCATGCAGAAAGGACTATTGAAGATTGATGTAACCATTGATGTAATTCAACTGTAATTCGACAGAGTAAAATAGTACAAACTGTTTTCATGTAAGTCATGACTTTTTTTAGAAATATTTAAAAGCTAATTAAAGAAGATGTTACAAACTTATTTGAGGCAATTGTTAAAAATAGTCTTGCAACATCATAAGAACATAAGAACATATGAAATAGGAGCAGGGGTAGATCATTCAGCCCCTCGAGCCTGCTCCGCCATTCAATAAGATCATGGCTGATCTTGTGTTTCGATTTCCACATTCCCATTTAACCCCAATAACCTTGGATTCCCTTGCCTAACAAGAATCTATCTATCCCTGCCTCAAAAATATTCAATGACCTCGCCTCCACCACCTTCTGAGGCAGAGAATTCCAAAGTCGCACAACCCTCTGAGAGAAAAAAATTCTCCTCATCTCTGTCTAAAAGGGCGACCCCTAATTTTAAAACAGTGGCTCCTAGTTCTGGACTCACCCACAAGATGTCCACCTTGTCAAGGCTGGTCAGGATCTTGTATACTTCAATCAAATCACCCCTCACTCTTCTAAACTCCAGTGGAAACAAGCTCAGTCTGCCCTACCTATCCACATAAGACAGCCCATTCATCCCAGGTATCAATCTAGTAAACCTCCTTTGAACCGCCTCCAATGCATTTACATCCTTCCTTAAATAAGGAGACCAAAATGGCACCCAGTATTCGCGGTACAGTCTCACCAATGCCCTGTATAACTGAACCATAACATCCTTACGTTTATGTTTAAACCCTCTCGTAATAAAGGATAGTATTCCATTAGCCTTAATTACTTGCTGTACCTGCATACTAACTTTTTGTGACTTGTGTACTAGAACATCTAGATCCCTCAGCCCATCAGAATTATACAGCTGTTCTCCATTTAAGTAACATTTTCACTTTAAGTCCTCTGCCCAAGTCAACTAAATATATTTTCTATGCCTTCAAGTTTTTATTCCAGTATGACACAGACTTCCTATATTTAAACTTTCAGGGGTGTTTTAAGTAACATTTATTCCTGGGATAGGAATTTTCGCTTGGCGGGCAGACATGTGCCTGACCCACTCGAGTGTGAAATGACATGTATTGATGTCGGGCAAGCGTGCCGGCGTCAACACGCAATCACGCGACTGTTCGTTCGGTGGGCATTCACTGGAGTTGGCAGTGCGCCCGGCAACAATTAAAAGGCTTGTTAAGGCCATTAAGTAATCAATTAAATTAAACTTTTCGCTGCCCATCCAATCTAACGGCTGGCGGGCAGGCGAAAAGGCCAAGCGGCCCTTGCATTTTTTTGGAAACCTCATCCACTGGAGGGATGAGGTTCCCAAAAGCAAATAAAATAAAATAAAAACTTCAATTTTTCGTTAATATAATGTCCTTGCTCATGTGACAGAGTCACACGAGGGGACTTGTTTCATTACATTTTTTATCTTTTTTGATTTTTTTTCATATCTCTTCACCTCTCTGAGGCAGTTCTGTGCCGTGGGGAGATTATGCAGCATGCATTCACGTTCGGTCCACTCACCCTCGCCCCCTCCCCTGCACAGGGAGCGCTCAGCGTTGCTGCTCGCGTTTCATGCTGCACGGGCCTTAATTGACCCACCAGCGTGAAATCACGGGCGGCAGTTGGCATCCCAAACGCCCCCGCCTGCCCCCACTGGGCACTCCAGTCAAGGGCAAAATTCTGCCCCTGGACTTTATATAAACAGTGAATTATTTGACAGTATAATTTAATGGGCCTGAAATTAAATTTCTTTATATTATGATATTGACAATTTCAGAAGGTACTTCATTGGTTGTGAAGTAATTTGGGGTGTTTTAAAGGGGCCTCAAATGCAAGTTCTTTTCTTTCTTTATGGGCAGAATTTTTAGCTTGGCATGTGAACGCGCACCCAACCCGATCAGACGTGATATCGCACGATGGTTTAGTCAGTGGGTGCGCGCTAAAGTCAGAAGCGCGCCCGCCGACAATGAAGAGGCTGGTTAAGGTAATTAAAGGCGCAATTGTGTCCGATTTTTCAGGGCCTGTCTAATCTCACGGTTGGCGGACGGGCGAATCAGCCAGGTGGACTTTGCATTTGCATTTTTCATAAAAGCTCATCCGAAACGGGATGAGGTTTCCAGCATTAAATGAAAGAAAAATTAAAATCTATGTACATCCTCACATCCTTTAAAAAGTACCCGGATGAGCACTTGGCACGTCATAACATTCAAGGCTATGGGCTAAGTGCTGGTAAATGGGATTAGGTAGATAGATCAGGTGTTTCTCACATGTCGGCGCAGGCTTGGTGGGCCGAAGGGCCTCTTCTGCACTCTGTGATTCTGTGATATGTTCAGGTGACTGATTGTGATGCTTGCACACTTTTTTTCCTGATTTTAAAATCTATACTTAATGCTTTTCAGATCTTGAGCACCTTAATGCAGCTCTCTGGTTTCAGGGAGCTTTCTGTCAGCGCTCGCCTGCACCAGCAGTGACATCAGCGCCCACTCTCTTCCCACCTCCACCCTGGCAGCACTAGGTTCGGGGGCCGATCACGGTCAGCGGTCCATTCCCTGGCCAATCCCGGGCCTGCCAATCATGCCCTTCCGCTGACCTAAAAATTCTGCCCTTTGAGATATTAGCAGAAAAATGCTTAATGCATTTATTTTCACTTCCTCTCTCTCTCTCTGCTGCCTGTGGCTCAAGGAGCTTCGACTCAGGGTCAATGAGCTGGAGGCCGATCTACGGACACAGCAATGCATCAGGGAGTAAGAAAGTTACCTTGTCACTTTGTTCCAGAAAACAGCCACATCCCTTAGGATAAGGTCATCAGATTTGGTCTGTGGTCAGGGACAGGAGGGTATGACTGCAAGTGAGGCAGGTAAGGGGATCAAGAAAGTAGAGGTGGAGGAGCCTCAGCCTTTGCAATTGTCCAACAGGTTAAGGCTCTTACAGCTTGTGTGGATGAGAGAAGGAGCTACATGGTGGATGAGGGAACTTACCATGCCAGTATGTTACAGGAAGCCATTCAAGTGCAGGAGAATAAATAGGAATATAGTGGTAGTAGGAGATGGCATAGTCAGGGGGATACATACAGTTCTCTGCAGCCAGGAGAAAGAGTCCAGAAGCCCATGTTGTCTGCCCAGTGCCAGGGTTCAGGACATTGGCTCGGTGCTGGAGAGGAGCTGTACCACTGAGACAGTCTACGCCAGAAACATGCTGGGTGATTATATAACTAGAGGAGTAGAGAGCACTTTAAACTAAATGCTGGGGAGAAGGGATCATGTGAGAGGAGATGTGGTAAATTAAAGGGGAACAACAAGGTAATAAAGCAGCATTACAATTTGGGTAATGATAACCAGACTGTGACAGGAAGGGACAGATATAGAAAATTAATAGTGCACCAGCAAAAAATGCCAGAGATTGCAAAAATGGTAATAAGACAGAATTAAAGACACTGTAACTGAATGCACACAGCATTCATATCAAAATGGATAATTGTTGACACAGATAGAAATGAATATGTATGATCTGATAGCCATTACAGAGACATGGTTACGAGATGACCAAGGCTGGGACCTGAATATTGAAGGTTATTTGACATTTTGAAAAGACAGGAAGCTTGGAAAATCTGATGTGTACAACATTGAGAAATGACCTTAGCTCAAAAGAGCAAGATGTAGAGTCCATTTAGACAGAGATAAGAAATAGGAAAGGTAAGAGATCACTTGTGGGAGCAGTTTATAGGCCCCCCTAACAAAGGTTACACTGTAGGACAGAGTATACAGGAGGAAATAAATAGGACATATAAGAAAGTAACCACAATAATCATGGGTGACTTGAATCTATATGTAGATTGGGATGAATCAGATTGACAAAGGTAGCCTGGAAAATGAGTTCACAGAGTATACATGGGACAATTTCTTAGAGCAGTATGTTCTAGAGAAAACCAGGGAGTTGGCTATTCTAGGCCTGATGTCATGGACAGAAGGTATCTGATCTCTTAATGCCTATAATCAGTGTGTTTTGTATAGAAAGAGATGTGCCTTTTTTACCCTTGGAGTGTGTATTCCATTTAAGTAATTCAGCTGAAAGCTTTTGTGAGTTTAAAATAAAGATGGTTATTTATTGTCACACACTTAGCTGAATTAGCACATTGTCACACATTTGGTCTGACACGCGCACACACACACACATACACACACAATGATTGGATACAGATAAAGATAGCTCATGCACTTTTACAGATTATGGTTACATCAGTTTCTGATTTATGATTTCCATTCTCCCATTTGGCAGGCACATGGTTTCTTGAATGGATTTGAGGATTTAAATTTAAAGTGAGGGTCTTGTAAAGCAAAGGGCAGAATTTTGCCCTAGGTTAGCGGGCTGGCAGCCGAACTCCACCGCCAAGGGAGGCCCCGCCGCCATTTTAAGTGGGCGGGCCAATTAAGGCCCGCCCAGCGGGCTGCCGGATGGGAAGCATGCGCTTCCTGTGCAGGGGGGGAAGGAATCCCCCACTGTCAAACTGCGCTCTTTCATGCATGCACGCAAAAGAGCGTACTGCTCCCTGAGACTCAGGGAGATCACTGACAGTGCTTCAAAGTGTCAAAATAGAAATATAAAAAAAAAATTAAACATGTCCCCCTCAATGTGATAATGTCATACAAGATGCAACATGTTAATAAATCTCACATAACGTTTATTTAAGATTTTTAAAACAGACATGAAACTTCATCCCGCCAGCAGATGAGGTTTCATGCTTTATCAGAAGCCCGCTGGGGCTCCTGACCTGCTCGCCAACCTTAAGGTTGGACAGGCAAGGCCTTTAATTACCTTAATTATCCTGTCTATGGCCTCAATTGGCCATTGGCAGGTCGGCGGGTGACAGCTGATTTCGCTGTGCCGCTGCCTCCCTGAATATTTAAATGGACCGGGATGACGTCGGGGATTCCTCCTGACATCATCCCGTGTCATTTTCCCGTCGGTGAATGGGCCCCGCCCCCAAATCACCGCCAGGAAAATTCAGGCCAAAGGGTTCACAGCAGATTATGAGGTTTCTTGCAGTAGAATATCTAAAACATTGGATTTCAAGTGAACTTTGAAACTGGAACAAATTAAGTAGTTTGGCTGCGTGATGATTGCAACTAGTTTCAGAGTCTGGTTCTCTGATTGGCTGAGTGCTGCTGATGCTGCTAACAGATCTGTTAGGGTCCTGGGGTAATAAAGGTGCAGTCCCTAAAACATTACTTCAGGGTTAACACCTCTGAGGCCCAACCAGTCTAGTTTAGATGGGGGAGGCCATCATAATACAATGGGAATTTGATAATGGTCATTGAGATTTGATTCTCCCTGGAGAATCCTGGAGACAGGCAGTCTGGAAATTCCGTAGTCTTTAGGTGTTGGCCCATCCTTATACAATGAGATGTGTGAATTCCATAAATGGCCTTGAGGTACCATTTCCTATGTCCACATTTAATTAGGTGTTTGCTGGCGACATAAAACTGCCTGAAGTCCTAATGCCAAATGTCACATGATTTGTGGCTGCCATCCTAACAGCTTGTTTGTGTCCAGTTTTTAAAAGCATTAAAGTTCATAATTCGACAAGCCTTTGCTGGGCATGACACCTGGTAATGTGCAACGTGACAAGATTAATCAATAAACTCATGATAATGGAGCCTCTAAGTGAGAGCAATCATAACATGATAGAATTTCACATTCACTTTGAAGGGAAGAAGTCAGAGTCCAAGACTAGTGTCTCAAACATAAATAAGGGTGATTATAAGAGTATGAAGGCAGAGTTAGCTAAATTGAATTGGGAAACTAGGTTAAAAGGTAAGATAGTAGAGATGCAGTGGCAAACTTTTAAGGAGATATTTAATAACTCTCAGCAAAGATTTATCCCAATAAGAAGGAAAACCTCCTTAAGAAGGCTGTGTCATCCATGGCTAAACAAAATAGTAAAGGATAGTATCAACTTGAAAGAAACACAGTACAAATCTGCAAAGATTAGCAGTAGCTCAGAAGATTGGTTGATTTTAAGAACCAGCAAAGAATGACTAAAAAAAAATAGAGGGACAAAGTATAGTATGAGAGATAGCTAGCAAGGCCAGGATTTTCCCCTCAGCGATTTGGGAGTGGGGCCCACTCGCCGAGGGGAAAATGACGCGGGATGATGTCGAGAGGAATCCCCGCAGTCATCCCGGTCCCTTTAAATTTTTAGGAGGGTGGGCGGACAGCGAAATCAGTTGTCCACCTGCCGACCTGTCAATGGCCAATTGAGGCCATTGATAGGTTGATTAAGATAACTAAAGACCTGCCCGTCCAACCTTAAAGCTGGCGGGCAGGCCAGGAGCCCCAGCGGGCTTCTGATAAAGCATGAAACCTCATCCACCGGCAGGATGAAGTTTCATGTCCATTTTTTAAAAATGTAGTAAATTTTAAGAGTTTATTATTAACATGTCCCATTGCGTGTGACATTGTCACATGAGGGGGACATGTTAATAATTTTAATATTTTTCCATTTTTAGACTTTACTGACCTCTCACAAATTTTCCTGAGACAGGACTTTGCCTCAGGGAGCAGTGCGCTCTTTCGCCTTAATTGGCCCACCCACTCAAAATGGCGGCGGGCCCCGTTTCGGTGGCAGGGGCCGGTTGTCCACCCACTGCCGAGCCGGTGGGGCCCACACGCCCACCAAGGGCAAAATTCTGCCCCAAGTAATATAAAAACAGATAGTGAAAGTTTCTACAAGTACTTAAATAGGAAATGAGTAACTAAAGCTAGTGTTGATCCTCTAGAGAGTAAATCTGGGGAATTGAAAATGAAAAACAAGGAAATGACGAAACGTTGAACAAACAGGCATATTGTGTCTGTCTTCACTGTAGAAGACTTAGAAAGCTTACCAAAGATAGTTGAAAATCAAGAGCTGAAAGAGATGCAGGAACTTAAAACAATATCCAGCTTTATTAATTGAATGTAAAGTCCCCCACTTGACATGGTGGGATTTGAATCCATGGGAAAAATTTCCCTCCCGTTGGGAGGGTTGTGCAGGGGCAGCAGGGGTGGGCACGAACCCATTCGGTGCCCCCAATCGGTGGCGCGCTACCATTTTATGTGGGCTGGCCAATTAAGGCCCGCCAAGTGTGACGCTCAGCTGGAAGCACTGAGCGCTTGCCCGGAAGCGCTGAGCGCTCCCAGTGTGGGCGGGGTGGATTCCCTGAGTCGTTCCCTGTGTTTTTTTTGTGTGCACGCGCGCGAAACAGCACAGAGATCCCCCTGAGGCACGGAGGATTAGTTTGACATGTATTAATTTAAATGAAGTCAGAAAAAAACTTTTAAAACATGTCCCCTCGTGTCACTCAGTCCCATGAGCTGGGACATGTCAAAGAAGTAATGTTAAAATTTTTAGTAGAAAACACTTCATGAAACCTCATCCTGCCCATGGATGAGTTTTCATGAAAAATGCGTAGGCTGCCTGGGCTCTTTGCCAACCCGCCAACTTTAAGGTTGGACAGGCAGCTCCGCTAATTGAATTAATTACTATTTAAATGGCCTTCATAGGTCTTTAACAGTTCGGCGGGCGCGCGGCCTCTAAATGACACGCGATGACATTGGGACGCCCGCCCGATATCACTGTGCATCATTTTCACGTTGGCGAGCAGGCCCCGTCCCCACTCGCCAACCAAAGAATTCTGCTATAATTCTGTTGAAGGGTCATGAGGACTCAAAACATCAACTCTTCTCTTCTCTGCCGATGCTGCCAGACCTGCTGAGTTTTTCCAGGTAATTCTGTTTCTGTGTTGAGAATTCTGCTCCATGTCCCTACAGCATTAACCTGGGCCTCTGGATTACGAATCCAGTCACATTACCACTATATAACCGCCTCCCCTAAACATGTTTTCCCATACATGTATTCTCCCATAACATATTTAAATGGATAAAGGATTGGTTAGTTCACAGGAAGCTAAAGTAGGGATAAGTGGGTCTTTCTCATGTTGGGAAGCATAACTAGTGGAGTGTCACAGGGGTCAGTGCTAGTGTCTCAACTATTTACAATTTATATCAATAACTTGGATGAACGGACCAAATGTATGGTAGCTAAATTTGCCGATGACGCGAAGATAGGTTGGAAAGTAAGTTGTCAAGAGGACATAAAGAGTCCACAAAGGGATATAGATAGATTAAGTGAGTGGGCAAAAAATTGGCAGATGAAGTATAATGTGGGGAAACATCAATTTGCCCCATTTGGCAGAATGAATAGAAAAGCAGCATACTATTTCAATGGAGAGAGATTGCAAAACTCAGTGGGACAGAGGGATCTGGATGTCCTGGCACATAAATCACAAAACATTATTACGCAGGTACAGCAAGTCATTTTGAGGGCAAATGGAATGTTGGCATTTATTGCAAGGGGAATGGAATATAAAAGTAGAGAAGTTTTACTGAACCTGCACAGGGCCTTGGCGAGACCACATCTGGAATATTGTGTACAGGTTTGGCCTCCTTACTTGAAAAAGGATGTAATTGTGTTAGAAGAATTTCAGAGAAAATTCACTCAACTCATTGCTGGGAGAAAGGACTTACCTTATTAAGAAAGATTGAACAGGTTAGGCTTATACCTATTGGAATTTCGAAGAATGATAAGTTATCTTATTGAATCATATAAGTTCCTGAAGGGACTTGATAGGGTGGATACCAGGAGGATGTTTCCTCTGTGGGGGAGACTAAAACCTGGGGGCAGTTTAAGAATAAGAGGTCACCATTTTAACATGGAGATGAGGAGAATTTTTTTTTCTCTCAAAGGGTCATTAATCTCTTTCCCAGAAATCAGTGGAGGCTGGGTGATTGTATTTGTGCAAAGCTGAGTTAGATAAATCTTTGATAGACAAGGGAGTGAAGGTTATGTGGGGTAGAAGGGAAAGTGGAGCTGAGACCACAGTCAGATCAACCATGATCTTATCAAATGTCTGAGAAGGCTGGAAGGGCTGAATGGCTTCCTCTTGCTCCTATGTCCATTGCTCCTACTTTAGAGGAAGCCTTCATCCATTTAAAATAAGTGAACTAATCTCTCAATTAAATATCAAATTTTGATGGCACTGTCCTGTTTTATGTGTGAGTAATAAGGTAGGCATAAAGTGCATGCTTGATCATTACAAGATAGAATTGTGCCATCTGCCATATTGATGTAGGCATCCACAGCCTGTACCTGAAACAAGCATTAGGCCCTTTGCATGTGCAAATAAGGGTCTAACATCTGTTTAATCCATCTCTGCAAAATTGGACTGCCCTGATGCAGCCAGCAACAGTGACAAAGCGACCTAATCTTGGAAGCCTCTTCTCCTATGAACTGCCTGTGGATGCCCATCACAGTGATGATAATGAAGCTTGGGCCTGATATTAGGTGTGCATCAGATCTATCCATTCAGAGATAGCAATCCTTTCCACTCCCTGGTCTATCTGCTCCATTCTCGCTTGCAAGACTAATTTTTGTTTTAATAAGCATTTGTCAATTGCCATCATATGCTATAATTTCTGTGGTATTATTTTGTTAGTGCCAGGGAAGCGAGATGCCCGCACATTTCTACCAATTCTTCCTTGTATTGGGCATTAGGTAGTTAATGTTTTGCAACTGTCTTTGTCTGGAAGCCACAACATTTCTTCCTTTTGAGCTTCAATGTTGTGACAGTTGGTGATCTGTTATTTTCCATTTTATATAATAGTTGTTCTGTATTACCAGAACCTAATCTAATCATCTGGTTCAATTAGGAAACCCATGGGGGGATTGTTTTGTGAAGGAGCAGAGCAGTGCCTATTTATTTTAATAGGCCAATGATAGAGTTTTCACCTCAAAAAAAGATTTACTTTAATTCAGTGTAATTGAACATTGTTGCGCTACATCATATCTTGCTTTTTTTTATGAGTAACAAATGGTTTAGGCTAGCAATCTGTCAAAAGGAGATTAAGCAACAACACTATAATGATTTTACTTGCATTCTGTACAGTATTTTGGAACTCTAAAATAAAATGCTTGGTGAGGGCATTTTGCTGCTATAATATGCCTCATCAGGATGTTTTACTAGTTATTGTTTGCGGACTAAAATAAAAAAAAATACTGATCATCGTTTAATTCCCCATGAGCCAGCCCCAGTTTGTTTGCAAATGTATTAATCTCCATTACTGGAAGAGTGCCTAGACAGTCACAAGACCTGATGACTCACAGGTCAATGGAACAGCTTAGACTGGAGCAAAAGAGCCATCAGTAATAGGCAATGTTTAATGCATTATTACTGTGTTGTAGAAAAACAGTCTTCAAAGCAAGATCATTCTTTATAATAAAAATGCACCTTTTCCAAGAACAGACAGTAGATTACAATGATGGTTCGATTCCTTATATCCAAACATATTTGGAATAACAGGCACTATGAAACCCATTTAATATTAAACCGCTGTAAAGAGTGAAGTGAGTCAACCTAGTAGTTTCGATGTACTTCCATTTCAGATAAGGTCACATTCCTGTTAATCATTTCCTTTCTTTTCATTCTTGAGACTTATTTTAAACCTGTCCTTAAAAATTGCAAGCTTAGTCATTAACCACCACACTACATAAAAGGTTTTTGGTGCACAATTGGACAGGGCTCAAAAACGAGCATGGGAATGGCGATGTGGGATTAACCCCTGCCAATTGCTTTCAATGCAGGCAGCACACAAACTTCATGCTAAGTAATATGATTGCAGCCTGCAGATAGCGCCAAGCACAATGTTGAGTGGTTGCGTGTTTGAGCAGGGGGCATAAAATCATGAAAGGTTAGTTCAAGTTAAAGCTAGCCTGCGCTTCTTATAAATCAGCCAGCAGCTTTTAAAGAGGAGGCTGAAACTGGTGCTGGAAATTGTTATAAATGTGGTTTTGGTCTGCAGAGCACTCACTAATGGCGCAACATGACAGAGGGCGGCCTCCAAGGTTTTCCGACATTGCACAGAGGCCTTAGTACCAGTACAATTGGGGGGATAAAGAGATGTCTTCTATTCACAAAGATCCAGAGGTCCTCCAGACAAATTTTGCAAAGGAAATTGGAGAAGATAGTGTGAAAAGCTCAATACAGTGATCATGGTCAGCAAATTTATCTTCAAATGCCAGCTGAACCTCCAGCTTCACGTACTATTCAATGCATCACACCCTCATTACTCACCTAGCAGCAATCTCTACCAATCACAGCTCAGTCCTAACTTTATCTCTCCCTCAGACACGTAGCACTGCTGCAGGCTTCACACCTACACCTCATAGCTTACACACACTGCCAGCTATTAAACCATAACAGCCGCATCACCCTCTTACACCCGTGCTTCTCTCTTGCAGGACAAGTTGAGGCATAGCTAGAGACACCAGAAGCTAACAGGAGGGGTACAGCCATCACTGTATGTCCCTACCTCCATGAAGGAGACAGTGCTTGCCAAGATTAGAACAGCCAATGCTAAGCACATGGCCAGCAGCAGGGCTGAAGCCAAAGACAGAGTCTTCATACCTAACCTTCCTTCTCAAATCCCACTTTCCCCTTCATCCCACATTTCTTTTGATTTACAAACTGCAAATGGTGTAAACGGAAATCATAAGAGCTGATATTGATTTATGTGGTTCTTTTATTGTTGTTATCCATAGTTGTAAAAACTCCTTTTTTCTCGATCCTTCTTATTGTATGTGTGTGTATGTATGTGTGTAAGATTGTGAACAATATCCTCCTACACCCTACCACCCACCCTCGGGTTTGAATGTGAAATAAACTAACCTTCTAAGGTAATCATAAAGAGAGTTTGCTGCCTGGTTCTTATAAAATTAAACCACACAAATTGAGAGTTTGGGAAAACATGCCCCAGCCCACTTTAGAAATAATTCAAAAAACACCTCTGCTTAAGGACAGACGGGAGACAGGATAAAAAAAGTTCAGTTTGCCTCTCTCCTGTCTGTAACACTGTGTTGCATTTATTTGCCAAAATAAAGGCCACTGTGTTTCACCAGAGTAAGTGGCTAACACTATTGCTACTCTGTAACATTCTCACCTATTCTAAAACTGTGAAATTAAAATTATTTTGCCCTTCTGAAATGACTCTTTGTTATCTCTATATCCTTTATTATCTGCAAGTTAAAGAGTCCCTACAACCTACATGTAAATGCATATCACATCTAATTTTAATAAAGCATATCTTCACACACACATTTCTCCCTTTAGAGATTAGTGAGGAAATGGCAGAAGGGTTTACAGGCACTGCATGTTGAACACTCCTTCCATGGCCAACAAGTCTTGGTATGGGACTTGAACCCAGAGCTCATGGCTGCCTCTGCGGCACAAGACTACCAAGTTACATTTAGCGAGTCAACTGAAACCAAAATGATTCAAGTCAGGCCTGGAATATTTTTTAGAGGTTCGGTTGAAGCCACTATGGGCAGAACTTTGCCGTCAGTGAGCAGAAGGTGGGGCCCACTCACTGATGCATAAAATGACGCAGGATGACGTTGGGCGGAACCCCCGACATCATCCCGCCCCATTTAAATTTTCAGGTAGGCGGGGGCGCAGCAAAATCAGCTGTGCGCCCACCAACCTGTCAATGGCCAATTGAGGCAATTGACAGGATCATTTATACAATTAAAGAACCTGCCCGTCCAACCCCAAGGCTGGCAGGCAGGCCAGGAGCCCCAGTGGCAAATGGAAAAAACATGAAAACTCATCCACCGGCGCAATGAGGTTTTATGTAGGGTTTTAAAATGTTTAATAAACTTATTATGTAAATTATGAACATGTCCTATCTCATGTGACATTGTTACATGAGGGGGACATGTTAGGGATTTTTCTTTCTATTTTTTCATATTTTTAAAAGTGTCAGCGATCTCCCTGAGGCAGCATTTAGCCTCAGGGAGATGTGCGCTCTTTCGTGCTCATGTACAAAAGAGCGCATTCTCGATTTGGGGGATCCACCCCACCCGCACAGCAAGCGCATAGCACTTCCTGGTGGACGTCACGCTGGGCAGGCCTTAATTGGCCCTCAAATGTAAAATGGCAGCAGGGCCCACTTCTCCGGCGGGGATCGACTCCCCACCCTCCTGAGATTGGGTCAGGCCCGCCCGCCCGACAGGCAGAAAATTCTGCCCCATGGGTTAGAAGGCTCCTATCTGCCTAAAGAATAGTAAAATATTCAACTCCCCTAACGCAAGTTACATTTGTTTATGATACTTGAAGCTATAACCGCTATCAGGAAACCAGAAACACACCACTAGTGGCTAGAAACCAGAGTATGTCACAGATGTGTATCAACCACTAGACCAGCAGGAAGGCAACACATAACAGCGCAGTGGTAATCTTAACCCAACCCACAAGGTGGGAAAAAAGGTCACAATCAGATCGGCTGCCTGTTGAAGTCAATGGAAAATATCGGGTAGGGTGTGTAAAATGGGACACCAATCTGATCCTGTCAGTTGCCCACCAGATGAGTTAAGTTAAAATGGCCTTTTAATGGCTACAAGCTGGCAGTGCTGGTGTAGAGCTTTGTTTGCTGGGAGTACATTATCTGGAGTTTAGATACTGAAGGCAGGAGGCTCTGAGATTTTTGGTCCAATGCAAAGTTAGAATTCATACAGAAAACCTATAGGCCCAGATCTTCTGTTCGACGGATGTTCATACCCTGGAAGATGGTCTGGGGGACCCCTGGGAAGTCTCCACACAAGGACTGTACAGGGATTGCCCAGGAAGTTCCAATTTCCATTGGGCAATGACGCTGTGTCTGGAACCCTCTGAAACTCTGATTTAAAGTTACAAGCTTTGGATGGTTTCGACTCTCTAAGCAGTGAAGTTCAAAGGATTAAAACTGTTCTAACTCCTGGCTAACTATAGTACTGATCCTTCCCCCAACCACTCACTGGACACCCCCTGACCACATCTCCTAAGCCCTGCCTGCCCCGCTATACCGCTGACCCCTTCTTGACCACTCAACTACCCCCACTATCCCTGATTACCCTCCTGACCCCTCGACTACCCTCCTGGACCTCCGACTAACCCTCCGACCCCACAATCCGACCATCTGACTAGTCCCTCACCCTCTGACCCTCCCACGCCCCAAGACCCCTCATCACCTCCACCCCCAACCACGCTCCCACCTCCTGATCATCCCACCCCTGACTAACTCCCTCCCCCAACTACACACCCGACTACAGCCCCCACGCCCTCCCCCCCACCCCGGCTATCCCTCTCAGACCCTCCAACTACCCCCTAACCACCTGACTACACCCCACCCCTATTAAATCCCCAACCCACACCCCGACTACCCACCTGACACTCTGACTACCTCTCACCCCGACAACACATGCTGACCAGCCGACTAACCCGAGATAGACTTGTTCTTGATTGGTAAGGGGATCAAAGGTTACGGGAAGAAGGCGGAAGAATGAGGTTGAGAAACTCATCAGCCATGATTGAATGGCGGAGCAGACTCGATGGGCCGAATGGCCTAATTTCTGCTCCTATGTCTTATGGTCTTATGGTCTTAACCCCCACCGCCACCCCATGACTAAACCACCCTCTCCCGACCAACGCCCCCCGCACCACCCCCCCACCTCACCCATTTACCTTACACACTTGCCTTCTCTCCTGTCTGGGACCTTTACAATTACTGGTTTATGGAAGCTAGTGCTGTAAAAAGGGGGCGTGGCTTCACATCCGCAGTTGCTCCTCACTTGCACTGAATGCCTCCCGGAGCAGCTATGCTGTGCATTTCTCAGCAGGCCTGGGTTGGAATTCCAGGCAATAAGTGTGCAGACTCGGATGAAGCAAAAAGGAATGGGGAGACAATCCAGTGGTGATTGTCAGCCCTTGGAAGATTTGGCCTTAAAACCTACTCTGTAAACTTTACTAGATCAGCAAGAAATCAGCCTAAGTCAACTGGGTCATCAGGTATTCCAATGGGAGATTTCTCTGGCCAGCAGATAGATAGAGTCTGATATCTGTAAAACTCCCCAAGGCTCCTTCGACAGTAACTTCCAAACCCATGGCATCTACCACCTAGAAGGACATGGCAGCAGATGCATGGGAACACCACCACCTGCAAGTTTCACTCCAAGTTCCACGCTATTCTGACTTGGAACTACAGGTGGAATTTTCTGTTCCCGTTGGCGTTGGGTGTCATGGTGGCCATGAGTGGACAATATGACGGGAGGGCCAAAAATGAGTTTCCATGCCATTGTGAAACCAGTTTGCAATTATGCGCTCTGTGGGCCACGTTTCCCACCGTCACACGTCGGCAACTTCATTGTAATACATCTGCATACCATTATAAGCCCAGCTCGCTGGAATCAGGCCCCCCCCACACACACACACACCACCACCACCCCCACTGGATCATCATGCCGATATGTTTCACAACTGAATATAAGCGACGTGCACTTGGTGAGCTGCACTTCATTCAGAACTTTGAGGTTTGTCTATCTTGTGGCACTCAGGGTCATCAAAGCCAAGCTTCCCAGGCAGCACCACATCACTTTTAGGGGGCTCACGGGCAGGTCTCTTCTTATGAGACCAGCCGTAAGGCAGAGATGGCTTTTCAATGGCTGCAGGACTAGGCCTTGCTTGGCGAAGAGCGAGAAGCAAGGGAAGGGGCCTTTAGCAAGGGAAGAGACTGCAGGGTGAGGGCTGTACTGGGGAAGGAGGGTATACCAGGGTGTGTGTGGGAACACATGTTGATCTGTGCAAATGGCCTCAACAGGCAGCCTCCAGAGGAGATGAGGCCAGATGGAGATGTGAGTGTGTGTGTGAGAGAATGAGTGGTGATGTCCCTAGAGCTGGGAGTGAGTGAGACACAGTGAATGCGTGATGGCTTTGTGAGTGTGTGAGTTTAGAATGATGAGATGGTTGCCTTACCCTGGCGGCACAGATGAGATCATTCATCCATTTTCTGCACTGACAGCCTCTGCCACCGCCCCCCAAGCTGGAGTGGTGACCCTGATGGGCCTTCTGCAGCCAGAGCGGGGATAGAGGACATCATGGATGGCTCCAGAAGGCATCCTAGGGATGCGTCACTGAATCGGGAGGTGGGGGGTTGCAGTCTTTTTGCCTTTTAGGCCCATGTCTTCTGTGCAGTAGTCCTGGGCTGGAAGCACTGACAGGTGTGAGTGCCTTCGCACTTTACAAAAGGTGCCAGGTGTGAGGAAGCGGCGAAGTGATGGTGTGGCAGGCAAATTAGAGGCTGCCCGCCAGTGAGATGGCGTGTTTCCCGGAAATGCATGATTAATGAGGCGGGATTGGTCTGATACGGCGTGAAAAGCTGTCATTGCGGCCAGTGGATAAAGTGCTCTTTTTCCCACCTGCTACTGCGCTTAGTGCAAATCTGGAATGATTCAGCCCTATATCACTGTTCTTTCACTGTCGCTGGGTCAAGATCCTGGACCTTCCTCCCTAAAAGCACTGTGGGTGTACCTACACCACATGGACTACAGTGGTTCAAAAAGATGGCTCACCAGCACCTGCTGAAGGGCAATTAAGTATAGGCAATAAAAATGCTGGCCTCGCTAGCGACTGCCATGTCCTACCCAAAGAATAAAATAAAAAATATGTATCAGGCTAGCGGTTAACTGGATGTATATAAACAGGTTAATACAACATCTGACCTCTAAAGAAAGTCTATTCAGAAACATTCACTTAAAGATTAAATTGTCACTGTTTTGATGCATATCGACTACTAGGCCACCAGATACATACTCTCCACCAGAATGAGAAAGTGAACATAGGCTACAGAATGTATTTGTGAAATATGGAAACATTTTTGAATGGATCAAAATCAAAAATTACCTCCTGAGGAGCGATTCACCTGCATTTGTTGACATCTGCCTGGGCAATGTGAAATATGGCATTGCATATATGCAGTTTGAAGCAAATACATGTCTTTGAAAGGAAAGACACTGAAACTAGCTGAAACTGAGACAAATTCAGATTCCTCTGAATGAATTCAAATCAGCCGGATAACTTGGATACATTTCCCATGCTTAACCAATATGCCAATACTCTGCAGACTGTGATAGGGAATACTATTGCTAACCTTCTAATTATTAGAAGGCAATTAATCTCGGCCTGAATAGTAATCTTTGCCAATTGGCAATTTATCAGGACTTTCCTGGAATCCCCAGCATTTCCTGCTGTGCTTTCAGCAGAGCAGACTAAACCTTCAGAGGCATTCAAATAATTGCCAACTCCCAAAAGATAACCACATAAACGCCAAACCTACTTCTTGCTCGCCTTTTCTCTGATCTCTAACGGCCTGACAAATGGTATCGTTTGTAATTCTATAATACAAGGAGCCCAAAATAAATAACAACTCTCTGTACACCACAGCAACAGTGCTAAAACAAAGCCCCAAAATTCAAATCAAACTGGCCATTTGAACAGAACAACGATAATATTTAACATCTTACCCTACAGACAGCACAACAACAATGCAGCATTCCCTCAGTACTGCCCTGTGCTCTGGCTCTGGAGGGGGCTTTAACCGGAGGCTTTCTGAAGTGGCAGTGAGAGTGTTTCCATCTGAGCCAAGTTGACATGAAAGGAAGATAGGCTTGTAGATCAGATATTTGAACAATTATTGCATGTTAAGTAGGCTTGCCTAGCCAGTAGCACAGCTTCTCTACACCCACCAAAAGTGCCAGCCTCAAAATCTAACCCACCACAAATTGACATGTGCTTAATATTATAAACTTCACACTCCATGGTCTCTGTACTGATGGTAGAACGTTGTTACATGCAGCTTATTGCACCCAAGTTTTCTTCAGAAAGATAACATATATGAGTTATTTCATAATTCATAACAAGAATTAGAAGATTTTATGTCCTCTACCAGTAATGACAGCAGCTTGGATTTATATAGCACCTTATTTTTAGTAAAACATCCCAAGGTGCTTCACACAAGCATTATTAAGCCACATTTGACATGGAGTCACATAAGGAGATATTAGGAGAGATGCTTGGTCAAAGGGTTAGATAGATTTTAAGTAGGGCAACTCCTGAGCTTGGGGCCTAGGCAGTTGAAGGCATGGCTGCCAATGGTGAAGAGATTAAAGTCGGAATGTGCAAGAGGCCAGAATAAACAAGCACAGAACTCCTGCAGGGCTGGAGGAGGTTATAGGAATAAGGGGGGCAAGTCCACAGACAGACTGAAAATAAGAATGAGAGTTTTAAGATTGGGACATTGCGAAAAAGGGAGCCAATGCAGATCAGCAAGCACAGGGGTAATGTGTGAATAGGATTTGTGCAAGCCAGGATGTGAGCAGCAGAGTTTTTGCTAAACTCAGTATTATGGAATAAAAACAGAAATTGTTGGAAATACTCAGGCAGCACCTGAGCAGAAGAACAGAGTTAACGTTTCAGGTCAATGGCCCTTCATCAACAGGGTTCTGATGAAAGGCAAAAACAAAAACAGAATTACCTGGAAAAACTCAGCAGGTCTGGCAGCATCGGCGGAGAAGAAAAGAGTTGACGTTTCGAGTCCTCATGACCCTTCGACAGAACTGACAGTTCTGTCGAAGGGTCATGAGGACTCGAAACGTCAACTCTTTTCTTCTCCGCCGATGCTGCCAGACCTGCTGAGTTTTTCCAGGTAATTCTGTTTTTGTTTTTGTTTTGGATTTCCAGCATCCGCAGTTTTTTTGTTTTTAATTCTGATGAAAGGCTTTTGACCTGAAACTTTGGGCAGAAGCTTGTGCCCTCCCCTGTGATGAGTTTGGTGACAGAGGGGTGCATTTAATCAGGTGGCAGAATGGCAGATGGGGTGTCCACTACCTTCCTGCCTCCACCCTAATGAAGTCCGTCGTGGGAAGTCCAATGGATGGACCACCAGCCCCAGTGCCAATTGAGGCCCTTAAATGGGTAGGTAATGCCCACTTAAGGGCCTCATCCTTCCTGCCACTGCTGGTATTAACCTACCAGTAGGCGGGAGATCGCCATACAGTGAGCAGGATAAGAAAACCCTGGCATTTTTGCTTGTGAGCTCCCAGGGGAGGAGGGGGGGTGGGGGTCCCTCATTCAAAGGCATTCAGTGCCTGATCGAGGGACCCATCATCAGGAAGGAAGAGGTGCTCTGAGAGCCACCGTCCACCCCTGCTGCCAACCCCCTTCCCTCTATAACTCATGTCCTGCGATCCCCTTCCCACAGTCACTCACCTGTGCATGGGTCCCTCCATGAGCCGAGGCCTTGGGTGGGTATAGTACCAGAAGCAGCCACCGCTTTCCTGGTGACGCTGCTGATTGCAGAAGAGCTGCTGGCCTCTGCATGGTCAGCAGCTCTCGGCCATCAGGACTTCTGTCCCCAGGGTCCTTGATTTTTATTTTATTCATCCAGGGTTGCGGATTTTGCTGGCTGGGCCAGTATTTATTGTCCATCCCTAGTTGCCCTTGGTCCTGGGGGAAGGCCCACCATTGGCCTGTAAAGTGCCTGAGTGGCACAAGATGCAGCAGGTCTTCCCAAAAAGGGAAAAGGGGTGAGCGGGGATCCCACCAAATCTCAAGCCAGCAGCCAAGACTCCCTTTGTTTGCACAAAATTCCTCCCGTTAACTCTATTTTTCTCCGCGGGTGCTGCCTGACCTACTGAGTATTTCCAGTATTTTTTGGTCTTATCTCAGATTTCCAGCATCTGCAGTATTTTGCTTATGATCAAGTTTATGCAGGGCAGAAGATGGAAGGCTGGCCAGGAGTGCATTGGAATAGGCCGGGAGGTAACAAAGGTCTGCCTGAGGGTTTTAGTAGCAGATGAGCTGAGACGAGGGCAGATGTTACTGACATGGAAGTAAGTGGTCTAGGTGATGGAGTGGATATGTGGCCAAAAGCTCATCCTGGGGGTCAACTATTGTAAGCAATTTGGTTCAGCCTTAGGCAGGTGCCAGGACGGGAGCTGGAGTTGGTGGTTAGGGAATGGGTTTTGTGGAGGTGACCTTAGACAATATTGCCTTTGGTCTTCCCAATATTTGTTGGGAGGAAATTTCTGCCCAACCAAAAGGCATTCAATAAGGCTAGTAGGCAAGTTAAGGGCTAATGGAGTTGGAGGCAATATATTAGCAGTGATAGAGGATTGGTTAATGTCCAGTAGGTAAAGAGTGGGCACAAACGGGGCATTTTCAAACTAACAGGGTGTGACTAGTGGAGTGCCGTAAGGATCAGTGCTGGGGCCTCAACTATTTACAATCCATATTGCTGACTTAGATGAAGGGACAGACTGTAATCTAAGTTTGCCGATGATACAAAGTTAGGTGGAATGGGAAGCTGTGTGGAGGACACAGAAAGGCTGCAAAGAGATATAGGCAGGTTAAGTGAGTGGGGAAAATGATGGCAAATGGAGTATAATGTGACCTTATTCACTTTGGACATAAGAATAGAAAAGCAGAATATTTTTTAAAAGGTGTGAAACTTGTAAATATCAATATTCAGAGAGACATGGATGTTCTCATACAAGGAACACAGAAAGTTAGCATGCACGTACAGCAAGCAATTAGAAAAGTAATGGCATGTTTGTTTTTATTGCAAGGGTATTGAAGTACAGGAATAAAGATGTCTTGGTGCAATTATACAGGGCTTTGATGAGATCACATCTGAAGTACTGTGTGTAGTTTTGGCCTCCACGTTTAAGGAAGGATATATTTACATTGGAGGCAATACAATGAAGGTTCACTAAACTGCTCCCTGGGATGAGGGGATTGTCCAATTGTAGCACAAGATTAAAACACATGGAATACATGGAAGTTCCAGCACAGGCATTTTTTTATCCCACCAACGTAAAACCTGTAAGTCCACTCATGAAACGTTTTATCCTAAAGAAGTAAAGTCCCTACAATGCACGACTGTAGCCCAACACCCCAGACACCTAAAACAAAACATCGAGAGCTAACTTCTGGTCTTGAATCAACCATGTTGTAGACTGGGTTGTTAAACAGCGGGAGCAGGGATGCCTTATATTCAGCAGGACCTATTGTTAGTGCTCCAGATCCTCTCTCTTTTACCTCCTATTCCACCCTTCACAAAATGGTTTTGGGGTTAAATCTGGATTTGAAGTGCGGCAAAGAAACAAGGTGGAGAGCCGGCAGACATTGAACTCTGTCACTAATTCCCTTCGAACACGTGAACCAGATTACCTCATTATCCAGATCACGAAAGGTATCTTCCGCACCTCGGTATCGTATATTTTATATCTCAGAAATAAGCAGAGATGACAGACCAGCTTATATGTGTGCCACAGGTTTTATTCACAGTGCTTTAAACCGTCTACTCCATGCTTCCAGTTTGTTTACTTTTCCCTTAGTCCACACCCAGGCTTAACCAATCAAGCATAGTGAGCATCACTGCAGGTCTGTGCTGTCCAGACGTCCTTGGTCCCTGGTAGCTGTATGCCTGCTCCAGTTCTTCTCACTCCTGTTCCTGAGCTCACTATTCGTGGCTCCTGCTCCTTCTGCCTGCTCAAGCTCACTCCTTGTGGCTTCAGACTCCAACCCCGTTTCTGCCCATGCTTATGGCCTCTGCCTCCGTCCACACTTTTGCTGCCCACCAAAATTGCTCTCCATCCAGAAGGCAACAGGGTCTTCACCTGACCCAGCTGACAGCCATCACAAGAGCTTTGCAGAGAATGTCCCACAGAAGGATGGGTCCAGCAACCTGGCTCGAACAGCAGTTCAGAAGTCAGGGCTCATTACAACCTCTCTGCTTTACTATGATGAGAGGCTGAGTAAATTGGGCCTATTTAGAAAATGAAAAGTGATCTCATCCAAACATACAAGATTCTGAAGAAGTTTGATAGGGCAGATGCTGAGAGATTGTTTCTCCTGGTCGGGGGATCCAAAACAATGGAGAACAATCACAGGAGAGGGGGAATCATTTCGGACTGAGATGAGGAGAAATTACTTCACTCACAGGGCTGTGAATCTTTGGAATTCTCTACGCAGAGGGTTGTGGATGCTTCATCGTTGAATACAGTTAAGGCTGGGATAGACAGATTTTTGCTCTCCCAGGGAATTAGGGGATATGGGGAGCAGGCGGGAAAATTGAGTTGATGCCCAAGATCAGCCACAATTGTATTTAATGGCAGAGCAGGCTTGAAGGGCCATATGGTATACTCCTGGTCCTATTTCTTGTGTTCTTGTGGATGTCAACCAACAGGGTGATGAATTAGAGACAGTGGAGAGGATGATCAGAATGGAAACAAAATTGGCTGGAAAAACTCAAGCAGGTCAGGCAGCATCTGCGGAGAGAAACAGAGCTAAGATTTCAGGGTGAGCGGCCCACTCGACTTAGAAACATCAATTGTTTCTCTCCACAGTGGCTGTCTGACCTGCTGAGCTTTTCCATCACTTTTTGTTTTTATTTCAGATTTCCAGCATCCACACTATTTTGCTTTTGCATGAATAGAATGGAACTTGGCATTTGGCATAAACAGATTGCAAAATCGGGCATGCGACTTTAAGTGCCCAGTTTGCAGTGCCAGCACTTTTGTGATATGTCATATATGGTGGCAGATGGAAGTCGCAATACAGCCAAGCACAAACTTAATTTAAATGCAACTTGCTAATCAGATTCCATGCCAAGTTGCATGAAGTCATACATGGGACCTGACACCTCAGCTAAACAGGTTGGGCTACTTCAATGAAATGCTTAAAGCAAGGTTTTTGTTGCAGGGTGCTCCACTAGAGTGTCTGTCTCTCCCACCATTTTTCTAATGCCACATTTAAGATTTGACACGTTATTTTCTCTTCTGCATTTGATCATCGTTGCTAAACCCTTTGTTGCTAAGCAACATATTTCAGCAGTCTTGGTGCTGCATTGGAAGTTTCAACTGATAATGTAAATCCCTTCGGCTGTTCCCATTGTGCTGCACGAAATAAATGAAGAGGAATTCATGAGGGGCCTATACCTTCAGAGCCATTGATACCTTAGGCAGTGTGTGTACTTCTGTTCATAAGCAAGGAGACCTATTTATAGATCCTCAGTCCCACCGGTCTTTGTCAGAGACTGTCTTTGCTACCTTCACTTCGCTGCAAACAGCAAGCAGGCCAGAGGAGCTGATGCCACTGATCCCAGGTACCTCAAAGCACTGCATCTGTTCCAAATACTAGCATGGCTCCTAGTACTCCAGAGAATTAGTGTTTGAGAGTTAAGGGAGGGATACCAAGTGATTCACAACTCACAAGTGAGTAGCAAATTAGGGTATATTCCACTACCCAAAATCCCTCAAGAGTTGTTATCATCCCAGCTAGACAGAGGCCAGCTCAAATGCTGGAAACTAGTTCCTTTGCAAAGCATTGTGGGCCACAACCCCTCCAAAAACACATCAGCAGCACCTGCCTTTGTAAGCCAAAGGAACCCATTCAATTCTGCTTGGTAAACATTAGGCCACACAAGGTGGAAGAAGAAATTTACCCTTCAACAGCCTTCAGCTTTTACACCGATTCGACGGCCTCCCCATTCTTCCACTGCCCCCGCTGTGCCCCACCCCCGCCCCAAACCGGCTAAAGGTCGGACCGAGCCTGCCTCCACTTGTCAGGTCACCCCGTTGCGATTTAATTGCCATTGGGCTGTAAATTGGCTCAGGGCAAGACTTAGACCACCATCAGGAGCAAGTCCCATCTCCCAGAGCTGCCAGCCAATCAGATAGCCAGCAGCTCCCTAGTTGCAGTGGTGCCACCAGGGGTAATGGCCACTATTGGGACTGCAAACAGTACCTGAAGAAAAAAGGACATTGGTTCTGACTTCAAGGTAGCCCGGGTTTTTCACCGGAGTCAGGCTGGCAGGCTCTGCCAAGGGCTGTGGGAGTCCAGGTTTGTCAGGGTAGGGGGAACACAGGACATGGCAAACAACCTTGGAGGGGGTCTCCTTTGGGCACAGGTTGTTCGAACATAGGCTTAGCTTCCCTAGCCCAGGGAACAAGGTTGTTAGGTTTCATCTTACGGTGTTGGCACATCGCATTGACACTTCCTGCCACGAGTAAAATCCCAGTGGAGGTGGTGAAGTGAAGGGTGCAGAGCCACTGCCATGACACTCAATTTTGTGCCACACTCTGCCTACCAACCCACTCCTGTTGTTAAGAAAGTGGGGCCCTAAAATTCTAGCCTTGGTTTCCAGAAGGAAACCTTAACAAATTAATGGAAGCTTCTTAGGGATAGGCAATAGTTCCATCTCACTGTGAAATCACCAATGGTCATTGAGTCCAATCCTCTATCACCCTGACCTGCCCTACATTCACATCCACCTTCACCTTCCCAGCACTACTGCCTGATGTATGTTCTATGCTCAGCAAGTCTCACAAAGAGATTCTGAGTCTTGTTTGGTTGATCATTAAGTGTTAATTGATGACACATAACTATGTACATAAATATATGGTATAGCCCAAGTTATGAGCTGACCTCATGCTTGCTTCTACACAGGTCTCTATCCAGTCCATAACTGACTCTAGTCACAGGTCATGTGTCTCATTACGTCACACTGTGGGTGGTACTTTTTCCCAGTCCCTTGTTATGCCAGATACCCTTATACAACACCTTACTCCAATCTTTACACAACATGTTTACATTACTATCACGCTACCCCTTCTCCCCCTACCCTCAAGTCACTGACTTTATAAATTCAAGTTGTCTGGAGGTTTGGCGATTCTTCCAGATCTTGTTCTGGTCACATTCAGAACAGCGACAGGCTCTGTTGATTTGGGCGTCCATTGTTGATTCAGAGTTTTGGACGTAGTCTGTGTTTCTGGCACATGGTTGTTTTCTTCAGGTATGCTTATTCCGCTCCTTGGAGTTGAACCTCTCTTTGTCAACTCCCCATCTGCTCTGCTCAGGGACCATCAGCTTCTACTGTTTTTTCCAGAGAGAGTGTTCACTCTGTTCATTTGTGGTAGAAACCCCATTTCTCTTTTTCCATGTGGTCCACTGTGATCTTCGTGGGAGTTGAAGGTGTCTCTCCTTACCGTTTGGATGTTCCTCATCAGTGGGCTCACCTTGCAATTTGGCTTTCATTGCAACACTGTGTTCTTCCATGTGTCTCCATGCCTCATTGAGATGTGCTCTGGTGAGTTGACCTCCATGTCTCACTGAGGTGTGCTTTGGTGAGTTGATGGTCACTAGTTCCCTGCTCCAACATTGTCTTGCAGCTTTGCGCATTGGTTGGAGGGTGCAGTACCTGTGCCTTAGTGTTTACAGGTAGTGTGGCAGCAACCTTGGAGCCTTGGGATGGGGCTCATTCCTCTGTTGCTGGTCATTTTCCTGTCTGTCTTCCACTCAAGGTATAGTGGTAATTATCAAAAAGGTTTGTCTGCTCTGACCAAAGAGGAGCTTCTGCTGGCTGCAAAGAAATTGGATAAACTGGGTCTTAGAAGAGTGAAGTCAATTCAGAGCAAAAGCCCCAGTCGACATCTCTTTATTGGTTTCGGGAACTTGCAATCCTGCGTAGTTGAAAACAGAGGTTGTCTTGACATCTTCTGCCACTTTAAGAAGGTTACAGGCATCATAGGCATCTCTGCTCAAGAGGGAAAAAGATTGGTTGCAGACAATGTAATGACTTCACACATCTGCTTGTCACCATAGCTTATTGGCTCCAGGATCATGCCTATGACTGGAAGTCAGATTCCTCCAAACCAGTTTGGCAGTGTGTCTGCTGTTCATAGCCAGAGGTGCCTCAACCACAGTTCCTTATCCAAGAAGACTGTAACAATGAGTCCCGTGTCCAATTTGAAGTTGGTGAGGTAACCGTTTACTGAGATGTCCACATTCCAAAAAAAACATTTTCAGGATCCTTGACCTCAGCCAAGAAGCACAGTTGAGTCTCTCCCTGGTGTAGCACCTCAATCTCATGGATTGTCTTGGAACCTTCTGCCCATCTAGGTGGCTTAACTTTGCCTAACTTTCTGAAATATCCCAGGTAATTGCAATTGAAACACTGCAATGAGGTTGCTGGGCATTTCTCTTGTCTGTGAGGTCGTTTGACTCCACAGCGCTGACATGGTCTCTCATCCTCTTGTTAGGGTTGCTCTGTACCATGGCTTGCTTTCGCCACATGAAATGGATTGGTGCTGTTGGCAGATTTCAGACTAACTATTTGGATGGCCTTTTCTAGAGTCAGATCTTCCTTGGCCAGTAGCATGTCTGAAAGGGCATCATCAGCCAATCCAACAACAATTCTGTCCCCTTATGAGATCTGATTTATGGTCACCCTAATCACAGGCTTCAGCCAATCTGTATAATTCTTTTATAGAAGCGTCAATCGGTTCTCTAGGCTGTTAAACACACTTGTTTAATTTCGCTCCCTCTAAAATCTTGTTGCTTCTTAGATTAAAACATGCAACAAATGATTTTATAATTTCATCAGATATCCTTGCCTCACAATAATATCATCAGCTATCAGACCTACTAATAAAGTAATATATTCACTTGTTCAGCTTCTGTCTTTTTATCTAATCCTGCAGCCGTCAGGCATCTTAAGAATCTTTTCTGCCAATGTCCCCAATTTTATATTGGCCTGGCTCTTGGACCAGTCCAAATTGGTCTGATAGTTTTTGATTTGTTGTCCATGGTTGCTTTGAAGTTCAGATGAATGCAGTTCTAAATGCTATGCAGGTTTTAAGGATGGCACCACAGTAACCATCTTATCAAAGAGGCTTCCTGCACTTGTTACGCTTTGGCAGGCTCCAGTAGTCATAGCAGTTCCGACCTCTCTGTTATAGTTTTGTGCAGGAATTTACTCAATCAATAAAGCTCCACATGGCAGAGTGGTCAAGAAAGTAAAACCCCATGGGGTACTGGGGAAGGTGACGAGTTGGATTCAAAATTGGCTCAGCGACAGGAAACAAAGGGTAATGATTGATGGGTGTTTTTGTGAATAGAAAATGGTTTCCAATGGTGTCCCACAGGGTTCAGTGTTGGATCCCTTGCTGTTTGTTATATACATTAATGATTTGGACTTAAATGTGTGTGACATGTTTGGGAAATTTGCAGATGACACAAAAATTGGCCATATGGTTGATAGTGAAAAGGATAGCTGTTGTCTCCAGAATGATATCAGTGGTTTAATTGAGTGGGCAGAGAAGGGGCAGATGGAATTCAATCCAGAGAAGTGTGGGGTAATGCATTTGGGGAGGGCAAACAAAGCTGGGGAATGCACAATAAATGGGAGGATATTGGGAGGGGTCGAGGAAGTGAGAGACCTTGGTATATATGTCCACAAGTTCCTGAAGGTGGCAGGACAGGTGGAGAAGGCAATAAAGAAAGAATATGGAATGCTTTCCTTTATTAGGTGAGGTATAGAATACAAAAGCATGGATGTGATGATGGAACTGTATAAAATGCCAGTGAGACCGCAATTGAAATCTTGTGTACAGTTCTGGTCACATTACAGGAAGGATATAATTGATCTGGAGAGAGTATAGAGGAGATTCACAAGAATGTTCCCAGGGCTTGAAAATTGTAGCTATGAGGAAAGATTGGATAGACTGGAGTTGTTTTCCCTGGAACTGAGGAGGCAGAGGGGTGACCTGATTGGGATGTACAAGATTATGAGGAGCCAAGATAGAGTAGACAGGGATGCCCTAGCAGAGGAGTCAATTACCATGGGGCACAGATTGAAGCTGATTGGTAGAAGGGTTGGAGGGGACATGAAGAAAAACATCTTTATCCAGAGGGTGGTGGGTGTTTTGAATTTGCTGCCTGGTGGTGGAGGCAGAAACCCTCAACACATTTAAAAGGCACCTGGAACTGCACCTAAAGTGCTATAACCTGCAAAGCTACGGACCAGGTACTGCAAGGCAGGATTGAAATGGGCAGCTTTTTTTAATTTTTTCTTTTTTGGCTGGCGTGCACACAAGGGGCTGAATGGCCTCTTTTTATGCTGTAACCTTCTATGATTCATGAGCCTTCCCTGTGATATCGAAGGATTTTCGGGCATTTTACAATTGATTCCTGGTTATGGCTGAGGTTTTTAAACTTTCTGATTCATTTTTGATTGTTTTTCTTTCTTACAATGATCTCATGCTGATTGTGAACCTGGCTAGCCATGGCGCTTCAGTAATGTGCTGCTCTGGCTATTTTTTTACAGCACTGAAGCTTCTTAAACTATGCCTAGCTTAGAACTGAATCTTTTTTTGCTCACCCCTGTTAAGTCCTTTGGCTCTGCACTCTGTGGGCATTCACAATGGACGTCCATGAGATCTTGTGGAGTCCTCAGCTGCACAGTGGAGTTTTTCCTTCTGTCTTTCTGCTTCCAATCCTGCAATGGAGCTTTTTTCAGATGATCTCCCTCTCTGTCTTCACCTCAGGTGCTTCCAGTCAGGTCAGAATGCCGCTCCTTTAGCTTTCCAGTGTTTGAATTTCTGCTCCAGCTTCTCTGAGGTTCTGGGTTTTTCCATTAGCTGCCACCATATTGTATGTTGTGTGTTCAGTAGATCTCAGAAAAAAGTTCTTAATCTTGTGTGGTTAAACATAAAGTGTTTATTGATTGCACATTACTATGTACATATCTACAGGATATAGCCCAAGCTATGAGCTAACTTCATGCTTGTTCCTACATAGATCTCTGACAAGTTCACAACTGACTCCAGTCTTAGGTCATGTGTCTGTTTACATCATACTCTGGGCGGTACTGTTTCCCAGTCCCATATTAACCCTTGCAATTCCAGATGCCATTAGACTACCCTTCTTCTGTGTCAGCTGCTGGAAAAAAAATCTCTCCCGATTCATTTATTCCACTCTCAAAATCCCAACTGTCTAACCTTTGGCCCTCCATTCACCATTGCATTTCTGCATTTATCACCCACACCTCTACCTTTGATGTCATAGTCCCCACATTCCTCTCTGACCCTGGCCATTTCTGCTGCTATGGCTTTCATCTCTTCTCCCTTATGTCCAAGGAATATAGACTTGAATGCATATGGTGGAGTTATTCATCAGCAGATCTGACGAAACCACACTATGCAATATTGAGTCCTGCACTCATCAGCAAGAACTGCTCACTATTCCTGGGTCATTTTGGAATGCAAACCATCTTCAAACTTCTCCTCAGTCTCCTCCACCCTCACTTCCATCAAATGCAAAGAGCTCATGGGCTTCTTTGTCACCAAGATTGAGACCATCCATTCAGTTGCCTCTCCTGCTTCCCACCCTTCCACTAGCCCAGCAGGCTTAACTTCCTCTACAGTCATCTGCTCTCCTAGCCCTCACTTGCACCTTTCTTTAGTTTCACTCATATCTCCCTCATGCCCTCTCTGAATTCATCTTGGAAATGTGATTCCATTCTCACTGAACTGCTTACCACTCAACTTCCCATCCTGATTCCCATGTTAGCCAATGTTGTTAACCATTCTCTCTCCTCAGGTACTAACACTTCTCCTTCAAATCTCCCATTACCAACCCTCTCCTCAAAAAAAAATGGTCTTCCAACCTTACAAACTACCTTCCCATTTCCAATTTTTCTTTCCACTCCAAAGCCCTTGAACATGCTGTTACCTCCCAAATCCATTCCCATTTTCCCCAGAACTCCATGTTTGAATCCCTCGAATCAGGTATCTGCCACTACCGCAGTACCAAAATGGTTCTTATCGAAGTCACAAACGACATCCCACCTGACTGTAATAAAGGTAAACGTACCTTCCTCATCTTTCTTGACCTGTCTGCAGCCTTTAACACAGTTGACCACACCATCCTCCTCTGACACCTCTCCACTGTTGTCCAGCTTCATTGGGGTGGACTCATTTAGTTCCATTTTTACTCATCCAGTCACAGCCAGAGACTTACCTGCAATGGTTTCTCTTCTCACATCTGCACTGTTACCTCTGGTATCCCCCAAGGATCTATCCTTGTCCCCCTTTATTTCTTATCTGCATGCTGCCCGTCAGCAATATCTTCCAAAAACACAGCATCAGTTTTCACATGTATGGTGACAACATCCTGCTCTGCTTCACCATCATCTCCTTCAACCCGTCCACTGTTTCTAAATTGTCAGACTGTCTGACATTCAGTACTGGGTGTGAAGGGATTTCCTCCAACTAAATATTGGGAAGACCAAAGCACTTTGAGCCCTGCCCATCCGTTCCCATGCCTACCCCATCCCATTCCCCAGCAATGGTTTGAGGCTGAACCAGACTGTTTGCAAACTGTGTATCATAGTTGAACCCAAAATGAGCTCCTGACCACATATCCATGCCATCACTAACGCCGCCTATTACCAACTCGATAGCATCACCCCATTTGCTCCTGTCTTAGTTTGTTTGCTGCTGAGACCTTCATCCATGTCTTTGTCATGTTTAAACTTGACTTTTCCAAAGCATTTCTGGCTGACCTCCCATGTTTATCCTCCATAAACTTAAAAATCTAAACCTCTGCTAACCGTGCCCTAACTCGCACCAAGTTCCATTCACCCATCACCCCTGTGTTTGCTGAATGTACAATGGCTCTAGATCAAGTAATGCCTTGATTTTAAAATTCTCATCCTTGCTTTCAGATATCTCCATGGCTGCTTCCCTCCCTATCTGTATAATCTCCTCCAACACCACAACTGTCTGAGATAGCTCTTTAATTCTGGCCTCTTGAGCATCCCTGATTTTAATGGCTCCGCTGTTGGTGCCAATGCCTTTAGCTGCCAAGGCTCTAAGCTCTGGAATTCCCTCTCTGTCTTTCCGCCTCTCTACCTCTCTTTCCTCCCTCAGGATGCTCCTTAGAGCTCACCTCTTTGACCAATCTTTCCTAGTATCTCCTTATGTGGCTCAGTGTCAAATTTGGTTTGATAATGCTCCTGTGAAGCACCTTGGTATATTTTACTGAATCAAAGTGTTATATAAATGCAAGTTGTTGTTGGTGGAGTTGTATGAGTATAGGAAGGGAGAATAAAGATAATACCATTTCAGATCTTGAAAGGGGAGGTGCCTGCTGATACAAAAAATACATGCCACCTTGTGTGAGTATGAACATGCAACATGCTAATAAAGATTATTTCTGTTGAAGGGTCATTCGGACTCGAAACGTTAACTGTGCTCCTCTCCGCAGATGCTGCCAGACCTGCTGAGTTTTTCCAGGTATTCTTGTTTTTGTTTTGGATTTCCAGCATCTGAAGTTTTTAGCTTTTATGCTAATAAAGATCTTTTCTTGCCATTGTGCTTGACAATGCCAAATTGAAATTTTATTTGTGGCATTAGAGGCTTTTTTTTTTCAAACGAGCAACAAAACCTGTCTTTCCTATATGAGAGTAATATCCGCAGATTAGGCAGCCCTAACTTTTCTGTTCTCCATTCTGTGCCAGGCTTGAGTTTTCTTAATCCTCAAAGCGGCGTCCCTTTAAATGCAAGTCGCAGCCCACTCTAAGCACTGGAAAATTCCCACATTAATATGTTGCCTAATTCCAAACCAAATAAATTGTGTTGAGGCCTGTGTAAACACCTGAGCATTTAACGTCTGCTGGTGTTTTCCTGATCATCCACTGTAAGATGTGCAAGGACCCAGGCAATACAATGGAAGGATCCCCATGGAAATTAATGACATTCAATTCAAATCTCTCTCAGCCTATTCCAACATATTAAAGCATGTATTGGAAGGTATGGCAATTTGAGAGTCTCTATCAGACATAACATTTGTGGGAGTGCACTGAATTAAATTCCGTTCACAAGGGAGAATGGATTTAAATTATACTTGTAGCTGACCAGCAAAACAGAAAGTTATTACTTTTTTATTCTTTGATGGGATGTGGGTTTCACTAGCCATTTCGCTAATTGACCTTGAACTGAGTGGCTTGCTAGGCCATTTCAGAGGGTAGTTAAAGAGTCAACCGCATTGCTGTGGGCCAGACCAGTAAGGACAGCAGATTTCCTTCCCTAAAAGACATTAGTGAACCAGGTGGGTTTTTACAACAATCAATGATATTTGTCATGGTCACCATCACTGAGACTAGCTTTCAATTCCAGATTTATTCCTTAAATTTAAATTCCACCCGCTGCTCTGGTGGATTTGAACCCATGCTCCCAGTGCATTAGCCTGGATTATTAGTCCAGTGATGTTACCATTATACCAACATCTCCCCTTAATTTGCTGATGTAATGGAGAAATCTCAGTTTGGTTCTCAGAAGGCGTGAGAGCTGATTTTACATACTGTGCTGAAGATTTTCCAACCTTGGAAATATCATTTCAAGAGACAATTAACAACCTAAGAGGAAAATTCCGATCTACATAAATTATTATACAACATTCAAAACATCCATCAATCTTCATTAGTTCACTCTTTCATTCTGAGTATTGGGTTTCCAACCATTATGTCCTTGTCTTATAGGCCAGGAAACACTATAAGCTATGGTATGGTCAGCTATCCAACAATTATACCCAACTCCATAACCTCCAATCTTGTTGCCAGTCAATTATTTATTGAAATTCTCTTCAAAGGAATGAATTCTCCCAGCTGCAACTGTTCGTGCTTGAAATCTGTTTAACATTGCTTCTTGATTGCCCCACCAGAGGAAATAGTTATTCTGTATCTATCTCCTCTGATGGGGGAGTTGTGAACAAGGACACATAACCTTAAAATTAGAGCTGAATCATTCAGGAGTGAAATCAGGAAGCAAAGGCAAGTAGCTATCAGGAATTCTTACCCTCAGAAGTAATGGACACTGGGACAATAGGAGCTTTCAGGACCAAGTTCACTTGATTTTTGTTGGTGTTATGGACTTGATTTTCCAGACAAGTTTCTCATAAGAAACAGTGAAGTTTATTTACCGGGCTTCAGCAGCAGTTACATGCTTCCATCAAGAACCACAGTTAGACACAAACTCCACCCCTAAGGTTCCCCGTGCTACGGGTTGATTCAATCACACTGTCACATGATATTACACAGTACAATAAGTCTTAAAACTACAGTTACTATATTCCTTAAAGCTACAGTTACCACATTCTGCCCTCTTTAATTTTTTTTTACAATTTGTATTCACAAGAACAACTACACTCAAGACTTTACAAATATGTACAAGGGTTATGAAATTATAAGATCAGTCTCTCAGGTGGTTTCCTGATCCGGGTGGAATGTTGTAGCTCTATGACTTTAGAACCTCCCACTGAATCTTCCTTTTCTGGAACTGCAGCCACATCAGGTACCTCCTTAGGCACAGGCAGTTCAGTGTTATCCACTCCGACAGAGACATCTGGTACATCTACCCTTGGTTGATTAATCACAGCGGCAGCCACAGATTCTACAATGGTTACAGGTGAAACATCAATTTGTTGAGGTACCTCCCTTCTTCCCAAATGATCCATGTGTTTTCGGGTGATCCGGCCCTCCACTTCTACATGGTACGACAAAGTCACAAAACTATTAGACCAGGTAACTAACTTGATCCACCACTGAAGTTTCATATAAATACTGTTTCACCTACAGTAAATTCTCACGCTCAACTATGAAAATCATGAATCACTTTTTGATTCCCTTGACCACCTTACCCTCCAAATTAGGAAGTACCAGGCTTAATCTCGTACAAAGATGGCACTTCATAAGTAATTCTGAAGGTATTGAACCAGTGGTAGTGTGGGGAGGTCGATCATTATCTTTTCTGAACCATCTTCCACTTTGTCTTCTTCTGTCTATCACAGAGTTTAGTCTCATCCTTAGTTTTGACTTCACAGTTGGCCAGACTTCGCTCAGGCAAAATCTTAACTTAGTTCATTTCAGGGGCTGAGCTACCCATGGCTTCAATACCCACTTGCATTTTGGAAAGTTCCATGACTTTTCCTTCTCTTTTGTTTCACTCAGCTGTCCTAGAGGAGATTGTGAGAGGAAGACCCTGGGACAGGCAGTACACAGCACCTAGAGGATCTAGTCTATCTAGAGGTTCTAGCATCTTGTCTATACTCAAGTAGGAATAAGGTTAAAATAGAAGCAATGGTCCATGTTCTATTCAGTTAAGATGTGCCTGGGGAGCTCAGTCCTGTGATTTGCACATCCTGCGCTATGTGGGAAATCCTAGGCACTCCTGGCAGTCCGTATGACCATGTGTGCAGGAGGTGCCTTGATTGGAGCAACTCGAACTCCATATTTTGCAGCTTGAGTGGCAGCTGGGGACACTATAGTGCATTCACGAGGCTGAGAGGTTCATGGACAGCATGTTTAAGGATGTGGTCACCCTGCAGCTTAAGGAAGCACAAGCAGAGAGGGAATGGGTGACCGCCAGACAGACGATGGGAACCAGGCAGGTAGCGAGGGAATCCATCGAGTGTCACTCGCTCACAAACTGTTTTTTGGCCTTGGAAAACAGTGAGAGTGAAGGCGTCTGTGGAGGCCAACCAAAGCCAAGGTCATAAGGTCATGGCACTTTGGATGTTCCAGCTGCTCGAGAGGTGGGGTGGTGGGGGAGGGGGGGGTTGGTGGTGGGGGGAGGAAGAAGTGTGGAAGGGCAATAGTAGTAGGGGATTCATTAGGAAAAGGAGTGGACAGGTGCCTCTACAGCCATAGACGTGACTCCAGGAAGGTATGTTAACTCCCGGGTGCCAGGATTAAGGATGTCACAGAACTGCTGCAGGGCATTCTGAAGGGAGAGGGTGAAAAGCCAGAGGTCGTGGTCCATGTTGGGACCAATGACATAGGAAGAAAGAGAAATGAGGTCCTGCAAACAGATTTTAGGGCGCTAGGTAGGAAATTGAACAGCAGGACTTCAAAGGTGGCGATCTCCAGATTATTCCCGGTGCCACGCAGTAAAGAGTATAGGAAGAGAAGGTTAGAGCAGATGAATGTGTGGCTGGAGAGATGGTGCAGGAGGGATGGCTTTAGATTCCTGGGGCATTGGGACTGTTTCTGGAGGAGGTGGGACCTGCTTAAGTTGGATGGGTTACACCTGAACAGGAACGAGGCCAACATCCTCGTAGGAAGCTTTGCTAATGCTGTTGGGGCAGATTTAAACTAAATTGGCAGGGGGTGGGTGGGATCCTGAAAAGTAGTTCAGAGGGGAGAGAAGCTGAGATGGAATTAGAAGTTAAAATGCTAGTAAGTGAGTCTGGAAGGCAGAGGAAACATAGGCTGGATAAGAAAGAAGTGAGTTTAGCAAGGCTAAATGGAATATATTTTAATGCAAGGAGCTTGAGGAATAAGACAGACGAGCTGAGGGCATAGATAGCTATAATATCGCGCCTATGACCGAGACCTGGCTAAAAGAAGGGCAGGATTGGCAGCTCAACATTCCTGGTTATAGGGTATTCAGACAAGATAGAGAGGGGTCGAAGGGTCATGAGGACTCGAAACGTCAACTCTTTTCTTCTCCGCCGATGCTGCCAGACCTGCTGAGTTTTTCCAGGTAATTCTGTTTTTGTTTTGGATTTCCAGCATCCGCAGTTTTTTTGTTTTTAAGATAGAGAGGGGGATAGAAGAGGAGGGGGGAATCGAAATACTGATCAAGGAATTAATTATAGCAGTGAGGAGCGATGGTATTTTAGAAGGATCATCAAATGAGACCATATGGGTAGAAATAATAAACACAAAAGGGGCAAACATGCTGTTGAGTGTGTATTATAGGCCCTCAAACAGTCAGGGAAAGAGAGAGGATCAAATGTGTAATCAAATTTCAGAGAAATGTAAGAATAATAAGGCAGTAATAGTAGAAGATTTAAACTACCCAAATATTAACTGGGATAGTTTTAGTGTGCAAGGTAGGGAAGGAGCAAAATTCTTAAATTGCATCTAGGAGAACTCTTCTAGTCAGCACGTAGTAAGCCCAACAAGGGCTTTCTGGGGCTAGTGACCATAACTCATTTGATTTAGGATAGTTATGGGAAAGGATAAGGTTGGGCCGGATATAAAAGTTCCAAACTGGGGAAAGGCTAATTTTACTAAGATGAGATACGATTTGGCCCAAGTGGACTGGGAGCAGCTACTTGCAGATAAAGCTATGTCAGAGCAGTGGGAGGCATTCAAGTAGGAAACAGCAAGAGTACAGACAAAGGTGGGGGGTGGCAAGTCTGGAGAAACCTTGATGTCAAGGGACATAAAGGTTAGAATTAAGAAAAAAAGAGGAGCTTATGGTAGGTACCGAGGGCTCAGTACAGCAGAGTCCTTAGGGGAGTATAAGAAGTGCAGGGGGAACTTAAAAAGGAAATTCGGAAAGCTAAGAGAGTGCATGAGAAAGCATTCATGGGTGGAATAAAGGAAAACCCAAAGGGGTTTTTTAAATACGTAAAGGGCAAGAGAATAACTAGGAAAAGAGTAGGGCCAAGTAGCTACCTTGGAAGTAATCTGTGTGTGGACCCAGAAGAAGTGGGTACAGTCTTCAATGAATACTTTGCATCAGCCTTCACAATGGAAAAGGACAACACAGGTATAGATATCAGGGCAGAGGACTATGAAATATTAGAGGAAATTAACATTGAGAGAGAGGAGATAGTAGCGGGTTTAGCGGCCTTAAAAGTGGATAAATCCACAGGTCCGGATGAGGCGTATCCCAGGCTGTTGAGGAAGGCCCTGGCAGTAATTTTCAAATCCTCTCTGGCCATAGGTGAGATGCCAGAGGACTGGAGGACTGCTAACATTAATCCCATTATTAAAAAAGGGAAGAAGGGATAGACCAGGAAATTACAGACCAGTGTCTAACCTCGGTGGTGGGCAAGTTACTAGAAAGAATTCTGAGGGACAGAATACATCAGCACTTGGAGAGACACAGATTAATCAGGGATGGTCAGCATGGATTTGTTAAGGGAAGGTTGTGTTTGACAAATTTGATCGAATTTTTTGAGGACGAAACTGGGAGTGTTGATGAGAATAATTAATTTGATGTGCTCTACATGGACTTTAGCAAGGCTTTTGATAAGGTCCCTCATGGCAGACTGGTCAAGAAAGTAAGAGCCCATGGGATCCAAGGCAAAGTGGCATGTTGGATCCAAAATTGGCTGAGAGGCAGGCTCAGAAGGTGATGGTAGAGGGATGTTTCTGTGACTGGAAGTCTGTATCCAGTGGGGTTATGCAAGGATTGGTGCTGGGGCCCTCGCTGTTTGTGGTGCACATAAATGATTTGGACTTAAATGTAGGGGGTATGATCAAGAAGTTCATGGATGACAAAAAGTTGGTAAATAGTGAGAAGGATAGCTGTAAACTGCAGGAGGATTTCAATGGACTGGTCAGGTGGGCAGAGCAGCAGCAATGGAATTCAACCCGGAAAAGTGAGAAGCAATGCACTTGGGGAGGTAAAACAACGCAAAGGTTTACACTATGAATGGTAGGACCCTAAAGTACTGAAGATCAGAGGGACATTGGTATGCATATCCGCAGAACCCTGAAGATAGCAGGGCAGATAATTAAGGTGGTTAAGAAAGCATATGGGATACTTGCATTTATTAGCTAAGGCATAAAATACAAGAGCAAGGAAATTATGCTGGAACTGTATAAAACGCTGGTTAAGCCACAACTGTGCAGTTCTGGTCACCACATTATAGGAAGGATGTGATTGTACTGGAGAGGGTGCAGAGGAGATTTACCAGGTTGCTGCCTGGGCTGGAGGGTCTGAGCTATGAGGAAAGATTGGATAGGCTGGATTTTCTTGCAGCAGTGAAGTTTGAGATGGAACCTGATAAAGGTGTATAAGATTATGAGGGGCATAAATAGGGTGGAAAGGAAGGCAATTTTTCCATTCGCAGAGGGGTCAATAACCGGGGGGCATAAATTTAAGGTAAGAGGTAGAAGGCTAAGAGGGGAGTTGAGGAGAAATGTTTTCACCCAGAGGATGGTGGGGTTCTGGAACTCATTGCCTGAAAGGGTGGTTGAGTCAGAAATTTTTGTAACATTTAAGAAGTATCTATTTATTTACTTGTGTTGCCATAGCCTCCAGGGCTATGGGCCAAGAGCTGGAAAATGAGATTAGTGTAGTCAGATCTTTGTTGACTGGTGTGGACATGATAGACCAAATGGCCTCCTTCTTGCTGTAAACATCTATGAGTCTATGTCCTGATTCTTCAGCTCTTCTGTCTCCTTCTTGTATCTGTTGACTTTCTCCTGACACATTGAACATTGCTGCGTCTTCTCGGCCAACTGGTTCTTCAGTTTGTTCAAAGTTATGTTACATTCACTCTGCCTCTCTTAATTTTCCAGAGGTACAAACTTTGACCTTGTGGCACGTGAAGGTCTTTCAACAGGTTTTCCTTTTCATTGCAAAGCTCATGTGCTTCATCTTGAATTCTGTCATTCAGCAGAGTCTCTTTGAGTTTCTTCTGCTGTTCTCCCATGCCGCTGTTCAAGACAGTCTTCATTTCCTCAGGATGCTGAATGGCTACACCCTCCTTTTGCATCCTGTAAAGGCTCTCTGAGTCTCCAGGCTCTTTGTGAAGTATCTTGCCTTGTTCCTTTTCCAACTCAGGAACTCTTCCGTTGAAAGCTCACTGGCCAACCAAGGTTAATTTCCCTCAACCAATTACGCCTATAAGGCTCGGTCCTTGCAGTAATTATAGATTTGAGAAAGATAGGACTGTAGCTTTAAGAACAATCCTGTGTTGTAAGATCACATGATCTGTGTAAACCAATGAGTTAACAGCGCAGGAATCTTTGGAGGAAAGCTCTTCTTTAGTTATAGAGTTTGATGCAGACTTGAGTTGCTGCTGCTTCTTGTAAATAAAGTTAAATGTTTCCACCAAGAAAAGTTGCCTGGAAACTCAACTCTATAACAGTCCTTCACCCTCCACTATAATCACTGGGAGCTGTGCTGTCTGGTGCTTGTAATAAACAGGTACAGTGATAATACCTTTCACTTGTATGGCTTCACCAGTATACGTTTTCAATTTGGCTGAAGTCTGCTCCATATTCAATTGTTGAGTACCCTTGTTTAAATATTTGAATGTGCGCTCCCCCACTACAGTGGTTGATGCACCATAATCAAAGGTTTTCCATTGACCTGCAGAGTAACAGCGTTTTCCCTACTTTCCCATTAAATAGAGAATAAACATCGGAATTAGTGGTTTCTGGTTCTTCCAAATTATGTACTTCGATCAGTTTAGTTTGCTGCCTGGGAGTCTGTCTCAATCTTGCTTTATATTGCTTCAGTATGTGCTTTCTTTTATGACAATGATGGCACTCTACCTCTTTAAAAAGGCAAGTTTCAGGGATATGGTTACTTCCACATCGGTAACAATTCATTTTCAGATTTGCTGCTGAGCTGTTTCCTGTATATTTTAAAAATTTTCAGGTAGCAATGAATGTCTCCCAATTTGCAGCTGACTCCCTGTTTTTTGCGCCACGCCCAGTGGTTTGTTCACATCCCAACTGGAAAACAGTGCCATTTTGTACTGCAAGGCCTGCAAATCCTGCTTGGCACTTTCCATCGCAAGCGCTATTTCCAATGCTCTTTTAAAATCGATATTTACTTCAGCTAATAACCATTGTTGAATGGCATCATTGTGCACACCGCAGACTAAACAATCCCTTAACATATCGTCTAAGGTCCCCTTGAAGTCACAATGTTCAGTTAGCTGTTTCGACTTCACTACGCACTTTGCTATTGTCTCCCTTGAGGCTCTTACTCTCGAATTAAATTTGAACCTCTGCATGATTACGGAGGTTTTGGGTTGAAAATGGCCCTTAATGAGGTCTATCTATTCGCTAAAGGTCTTTGAATCAGGGGTATTCGGTGCCGTCAAACTACAATTAAATTATAAATTTTATTCCTACAGCCGCTTAGGAGAATTGCTTTTCTTTTTACATCCACCATTATTTCATTTACTTGGAAAAAGAGACTGAGGCGTCCTAAAAATTGACTCTAATCCTCTGTGGATGAGTCGATCCGGTCAAAATGTGGCATACCTGGTGAATATATTTTCCCTTTCTTCTGTTTAAAACAAGATACTCACATTCACTGGGCAAGGGACAGTGCCGGAAACCAATTTATCCTCGTTGCCAGTTGTTATAGACTTGGTTTTCCAACAGGTTTCTCATAAGAAACAGTGAACCTTATTTATCGGGCTTCAACAGCAGTTACATGCTTCCATCAAGGACCACAATTAGACACAAACCCCACCCCTAAGCTTCCCCGCGCTTTGGGCTGATTCTTTCACATGTGATACTACACAGTACAGTAAGTCTTAAAGCTGCAGTCACTACATTCCTTAAAGCTACAGCTACTACAGTTGGACAAGAATATCAAGGAGGCTGGCTAACTTACATAGCTAGAGTGTGCTGCAGAATGACAACAGCAGTGTGGGTTCAATCCCGTACTAGCAGTTCTTGGGGCCTACCTCACCTTGCCCCATAGTAATATCTTAGCATAAGCTAGGATTGGCAACCCTTGGACAATGAGGATGCTACATGAAGAGTATCAAGTGGCATGGAGCAAAAGTGGGTAAACGGGGTTTAAGTGCAGATTAACCATAGCATAATTGAATGGTGGAACAGGCTGGAGGGGCTGAATGGCCTACCCCTGTTCCTATTTTTTGCAATTAGTGCATGTCTTTTCCTTTTCACAGATTGGGGTGGGGAAATGGAGATTGTTTCCCTAGGAGTCAGTCAAATTTTGCTGCTAGTTCTCAACAATATCTCAATGGAAGGTCCATGGGAGTTAGGTGTTTACTGGGATGGTGGTGGTGGGGGTGGGGGGGTGGCGGCAGGGAAGGGTGGTTGTGGAAACATGTCAATATTTGCATGATCTCAGAGTGTGTGTCAGTGTCTGCAAAGGTATCTCAAAGAAAAGTTTGAAAGCCGCCAGTTTAAGTTAAGTAGCCTGTTTATATCATAAAAGTACCAAAGTAGTCATTTATAAGGCAACACTGTCACAAATGGCTGTGTCTTTGAGTGAATCAATGTTTATTTATCGCACATGGAATTGTTTTTCTATTCTGGTCAAATTGAATTGGGGCAAAGTATTTTCTTTTGAGTAGTGTGCCTACAAAAGGCAGCTTCAGACTGGGTTAGTTCACTGCAGTGAATTTATAAAATCGTTCTTTTGCAATGACAAGGTTAAAAATGCCATCCTTGGATTAAAGATAGCACCTCCACTGATGTTAATTTGGCTACCTCACACAAAAAAATGTTGAAGCCAATTAGAAAGGGATAGTGATGTCACATGAACTTTTTCAATAATATTAAAATTGAAGAACACACACGCTGAGATTAAAGAACAAAAGCAATTAATCTACTGCCATCTATCAAAGAAAGAAAAGCTTGCATTTATATAGTGCCTTTCGTGACCTCAGAACATCCTGAAGTGTTTTACAGTCAATGGGTTTTTTGAAGTCTAGGAAATGTCTAAAAGAATGGCCCTTTAGATGTTTGAGTTACATATTGCTTCACACTTAATTGCACAACAGTTAGTCACATAATCTGCTTCATGTCATCATGCCCTAAATCCCCAAATTGTGTAATTAATAAAAATAATGGGTGGAAAATATGGATTGATACAGAGAAGAAAACAGCAAAAAAAAACACTCATGTACATGGATTTAATGTCTTGCAGATTTCCCAAAAGTTTTTTTTTTGCATTGAGCACAGATTTTTCCTGACTATGCTAATGACCCTCTGGCTTGTGCTATCAGTCACCCTTGCACATAGTGCAATGTAACTATTTGATTGACCACCAAAATAGCCAATATAAATTACCAAAACAATTACAGGAAATAAGTTTGGACACATGCCCATGGGATAATGAGATAAAAAATTAACATAAACCACTTTATAAAAGCACAATAAACTTTAACCCCTTCTACTGCTGCACCCAATGAGGGATGGTGTTTATTCCTAGGACATTCCTTGGTTGGCAGTACCTTATTAAAAGATGTGCATTTTCAGATATTTTGGCGATTGAGAGAAAAGGCTTGAAGATTCTATAGATGGATAGAAAATCTAGCCATTCCTCTCTGACACCGTCAGCTCCCACTGTCCAAAGAGTTTGATAAGCCTCAACCCAAGTTCCAGGGTAAAAAAATCTGGTGGATGAGTCAGAGGACTGTTAAAAGCAGAAAGGATCCTCTTCAAGCAAAGTTGAATTCCTTGGAGAGGTTGGTATGAAAAGTGGGCAATGGCTTTCAAGGAGTCACTTATCTTTTGCAGTCTGTCATCCTGCAGATCAGTAGAAGTGATGGACCTCAGCTCTGCATGTTGCATTCTTTTAGGATGTTGGCACATTTGCTCCCCGACCAACCGCCCCTTCCCCCACTCCCACCACCAATACCCAGCTCAGTGCCACAAAGCCAGTGGCCAAAATGCCTAGGCAGGAGACAAAGCACAGCAGCCAGCACCGAAGCCCCTTTGAGCTCAAATATCCAGGAGTTGCCAGCATCTTAACATTCCCACTTGTGCAGCAGAGCTTTCCTCCAGTTCTGCTGAAGCTTCCTGGGACTACATCATAAAAGTAGTAGGGTAGAATCTTTTGGAGACAATGGGGGTCTTGGACACCATTTGGAGAGCTGGTGAGATCCCCGCCTCGCCACTTTTCGAGAAGGTCCACCAAATCTTATGCCACTCAGGCAATTAACGGGCCTGGGCGGTATTTTCCCCAGGATCAAGGACCCTGGAAGCAGAAGTCCCAGCTTCTGAGATCTGCTGGCCAATCAGAAACCAGCAGATCTTCTGTACTTAGCAGCACCACCAGGAGGCAGTGGCTGCTACCAGTACTGCACCTGTCCTAGGTTTTGGATCAAGAAAGGACCCAAGCACAGGTGAGTGATAGCAGGAAAGAGGTCCTGGGGAGGGGGGGTGGGGGCACAGAGGGTTGGCAGCAAGGACAGGGGTGTAGGTCTCAATGCACCTCCTCCTGATGCTGGGTCTGTCGAACAGGCACTGAGTGCCTTTGAATGAAGGATCCCTCCAGGAGCCTGCAAGCAAACATGCTAGGGTTTGCTTATCGCCCTCATCAGCTGGTGAGCATCCTCCCTCCCCTGCCCACTGCTGGGTTAATACCAATGGCAGTGGGATGAGACCCTTAAGTGAAAACTGATTTTCCACTTCTCGCCCTGACTTAATTGCGGTGGAGACGGGAAGGTGGCAAAGTTCTGCATTCCCACCCACCATCCTCCCGCACCAAACTTGGCACTGGGAGGGCACAAGATTCCGTCCGTAGAGTTAAGCAAGGAAACCATCGATTATAAAAATTACTTTGAGCTGAGCAATTGAGTATCAAAAGACTTCATTTCAATTGTCTGTTTGTAGATTAATTCATCACCTTTTTTTTTACACTTCCTACATTACCACAGGGATTACACTTCAAAAGTTCTTCATTGGCTGTTGTCAAAAATGTTATATAACTGCAAGTCTTTCAAGTCTTTATTTGGGAGTTTTGTCTACTTTTCTTTAAAGCCAGCAAGACTGCAATGTCAGAATGTTGCTGATAAAGAGGTTGTTGAATGGATCCACTGTTTTTTACTGCGTAATGAAGAGGGTGGTGAAGTAGGTAACAAGGATTGTTAATTAAGTGCTGTTTGTCACTCTTCAGGTAAATGGAATGGCTGATCCCTCACCGCTGGTGCTCTAACAGACTCAGATCTCTGTCCCCCTGGTTGCCAAGGTTCCTGTTTGCTGCTCCTCTTCTTCCAACTCTCCCTCCAGTCTGAGTACATAAACAATACTGGCACCCTTGACATGAGAATGCTTAGTCAATCAGAGGGAAGCCATAAATTGAAAAAAATATGCTCATGGTGGCTCAGCTTTGGATATACAGTTAAGCTCTGCAGCATAGGCATCTGTGTGATGTTCTGCCCAAGATCCCCTTTAAGTTTTAATCAGTCTAGCCATGAAGACAATGTCTGTGACCAATCAATGGAGTTTTACTGAGTATGTTCGTGATTGGCCCAGTTAAGATAGCATTAGGTCCCTGTGGCATCAAGGATCGCTGTTTCGTATATATTGATGAGGCACCTACCTGCTTCTCGAGGGAACCCTTCTAACACATTTTAGTGCTGAAGTTAAAATGGCAGTCTGCAGGTTCCCAGTGGGAACAGGGCTGTAAATTGACACTTTGAGATTTTAACAGCTTGCTCACCCGATTCCCGTCAGGGGTGTAAGATTAAAATCAGGGTCGTCATGTTACCCGAATATGTACCTAACAAAATTAATGACCTCATACACCCCTTAAAATAGGAATTGATGAAAACAGAGATGGTTATTTGAAACGTCGATTCAGATCTGAAGCTATTTCTGTTGGCTGCACGGCAGCTTAGTTCTCTGCCAGAAATAAACTCAGACGGAGTGAAGGATTTACATTGCATGTCCTCCAGAATTCCCGAGACTCTAATGCATACCAAGATCTGTTACTCTCCCATGCACACAAGACCATTTCAACTCCATTGCACAGGAATACATTATGGGGGATATGCAATGGCATAATTTGGAAGAGTTCAAGCAATGACTTCTGCACTGGGTCAAGTTCTTAGTTGCACTTTATTTCTTTGCTCTTTGCTGCTATCATTGCAATGAAATCAAGGCCAATGGACAGAAGTCTTCTCCTATTTTTATGCGTACTTTTATAATTGAAGTGGATTCCAGAGCAGGGTCAAACTACTCTCTCTCTCTCTCCATTAAAAACATTGGAAGTATGACACTGTATTTCAAATGTGTCCTAGGACCTCTGGGTCTCAGTAAATAAATCCATACTGGTACATGGAACACCCAATTTTTAAAATTATGACAACAGGTTATAAGTAGAATAAATTTAGCAAACATATAGAGAGATTAGAAATTGGTACATTGAAACCAAGATTTAATAATAACAACATTCCTCCAATTCTGGTTCACTAATGTCCTTTAGGGGAGGAAACCTGCTGTCCTTACCTGGTCTGGCGTACATGTGACTCCAGTCCCACAGCAATGTGGTTGACTCTTGAATGCCCTCTGGAAAAAAAAAAGCATTTGAGGGATGAGCAATAAACGCTGGCCTTCCGAACGGAGCCCACATTCCATGAATGAATTTTTAAAAAGGCACACAAAATAAACTGAAAATAGCACCTAGAGTATGCACGACAGTTCTGCTTGACATATTATGCAATTGCCAAATAGTGGGATCCTTGGTAAAGTAGTTGATGATGACAATGAAGTGATGATGTGAATGAGGTCTGATGGGCCAAAGCTGGGCAAACGGAGTGTCGCTGACAAACTGAGTGAAGACTTGGAGTTTGGTGAGAGGGAGTTTTAAGTGTTAATTTTGTTTTAAATTTTGCTCTTAAAATCTAATCTAGTCTGTAATTAGCAGTAATTGGGAAGTACTGTATAAGCAGGCTAAGTACTTTCTTTCTTGCAGTTTAGTCAGGGTAAACTCACTTTCACTGTAGGAGCTGTGTAGTTAATTATTTAACTAGTTGAACCTGGTTACTGTAGCCCCAGTTCAGTTTACTATAAATTCAGGGTTTTTTAATGCAGCCTTGGCAAACTGAGTGAAGACATGGAGTTTGGTGAGAGGGGAGTTAAGGGAAGGATTTATTTGTTTCCTCTTTCTCACCTTGTAGAAATTGGTTCTTGCTCTACTACAGGGAAAGATGTTTGGTGAGTATCTGGTAAGTGAGTAAGTTCTTTTCTATCCCTAAGGATTAAAATAGTGCACAGTTTGGTGGTAAAGTTAATCAAATATATAAGAAAGCAACATTAAATAAGCAATTAATTCAATGAAGCAATTATTTAAAACACATAAAGGATGGCAGGTCAGGTGATGTGTCAAGGCTGCAGCATGTGCTCCTGGATAACATTGTGATCCAGGGCAAACATGTCTGCAGTAAGTTTTTGTGGCTTGAGAAAGTTTGGCTGAGTCATTGAGATGGCGGCTGAGCTGCAAACTCCATGACAAATCAGGGAGGCGGAAAGTTACGTGGATGCTTTATACCAGGAGGCAGTCATGCTACTTAGGATAGGGTCTTCTGATTTGGTTAGTAGCCAGGGACAGGGGGACTGTAAATGAGGCAGGTTAGAGGATCCAGAGGGCAGGAGTGTGAGCCTCTGCAATTGTCCAACAGGTTTGAGGCTCTCTTAGTTTGTTTGGATGAGAGTGAGGGCCTGCAGGGTGGATGAGCAAACTGACCACGACATCTTGGTACAGGAAGCCATCCAAGGGGGGGAGCAAAAATGAATCTAGTGATAGTAGGAGACAGTATAGTGAGGCGGATTGACACTGTTCTCTGTAGCAAAGAATGAGAGTCCAGACGGCTTTGTTGCCTGTCAGGTGCCAGAGTTCGGGACATCTGCTCAGGGATGGAGAGGAACTTGCAGTAGGAGGGAGAGGATCCAGTGGTCATGGTCCATGTAGGTACCAACGACATAGGCCCAAGATGAGGAAGGAGGCTCTGCATAGTCAGTATGAGGAGCCAGCCACCAAATTAAAAAGCAGAACCTCAAAGGTAATAATCTCTGGATTATTACCTGAGCCATGTGCAAATTGGCATAGGACAAATAAGATTAGTGGTTCAAAGACTGGTGTGGGAGAAGTGGATTCTGATTTGTGGGGCCATGGCACCAATGTTGGGGAAAGTGAGGGCTATACCGTTGGGACGGTTTACACCTGAACTGTGCTGGGGCTCGTGGCCTCGCGAGCCATCTAACTAGGGAAGTAGAGAGGGTTTTAACTGAATAGTGGGGGCAAGGGATCAAATTTGGGAAGATATGGTAAACCAAAGGATAGCAACAAGGCAAAAGACAGGAATTAATATAGCAAATGACAAACAGAGAGTACAATTCTAAAAGTAAGTCAGCAGATAAGGCTAAATGCTACAAAAATAATAAAAGGACAAAGCTAAGGACTCTACCTAAATGCATGTAGCATTCAAAACAAAACAGGTGAACTGATAGTGCAAATAAAAATAAATAAGTACGACCTGATAGCCATTACAGATGCATGGCTACAGGGTGACATAGATTGGGACTTGAATGTTGAAGGGGATGTGGCATTTAGGAAGGACAGGAAGTTAGGAAAAGGTGGAGGGGTGGCTCTGTTAATTAATGATGGTATTAGCACATTAAAGAGGGATGACCTAAGTTCAGGAAACCAGAACGTAGAAGCGGTTTGAGTTGAGATGAAGAATGATAAAGGCAAGAAATCACTTGTGGGAGTGGTGTACAGGCCTCCTAATTGTAATTACACAGTAGGATAGAGAATAAAAGAAGAGGTAATGGGAGCTTGCCAGTGGGAGAAAGGTACAGCAATAATCATCGAGGATTTTAATCTATATATAGACTGGAAAAGTAAGATGGGCAAATGTGGCGTAAATGAGGAGCTCATAGAGTGTTTTAAGGATAGTTTCTTAGAACAGCACATTCTGGAGCCAACCAGAGAACAGACTGTCCTAGACCTGGTACTGAGCAACGAGACAGGATTAATTGATAACCCTCTAGTGAAGGCACCCCTAGATAGCAGCGATCATAATATGATTGAATTTTATTTCATTTTGTAGGAGTAATTAGTATTTTAAACTTAAATAAGGGCAATTATGAGGGTGTGAAAGCAGAGATAGCTAAAGTGAACTAGCAAAGGAATATGTCAATAGAAGTTCAATGGCAGACATTTAAATAATATTTCAGAATACACAGAATATATACAATCCAATGAGAAAGAAAAATTCCAAGGGGAGGGCTCACCATCTGTGGTTAACTAAAAAGGTTAAAACCAGCATCAAAATTAAAGAAAAAGCACATAATTACACAAAAATAGGTGGCAGGTCAGAAGATTGGAAAGAACATAAAGAACAGCAAAGGATGACAAAAAGATTAATGAGGGAAAAATTAGAGTAAAAGAGAAAGTTATTTAGTAATATAAAGACAGATAGTAAGAGTTTCTATAGATATTTAGATAAGAAAAGAGTTACCAAAGTGAGCACTGGTCCTATAGAGTGCATCTGTAGAATTGATAATGGCAAGTAAGGCAGGTGGCAGATGAACTAAACAGGTATTTTGCTTTGGTCTTCACTATAGAGGATACAGGTAACATCCTGGAAATAGCTGTAAATCAGGGAGTGGAAGGGAGGAAGAAACTCAGGAAAATTACAATCACAAGGGAAGAGGCATTGAGCAAATTGTTGGGGCTGCGGGCTGACAAATCCTCAGGTCCGCATGGACTTCACCCTAAGGTCTTGAAAGAAGTGGCTAGTGAGATAGTTGATGCACTGGTTTTAATTTCCAAAATATGCCTAGATTTGGACAAGGTTCCATTAGATGGAAAATAGCAAATATAAGTCCTTTATTCAAAAAGGGAGGGAGACAGAAAGCAGGAAGCTACAGGCCAGTTAGCCTAACATCTGTCATAGGGAAAATGTTAGAAACTATTATTATTGATGTCATGGCAGGGCACTTAGAAAAAATCAAAGCAATCAGGCAGAATCAACATAGTTTTTTAAAAGGGAAATCATGTTTAACCAATTTATTGGTGTTCTTTGAAGGAGTCACATGTGCTATGGATAAAGGGGAAACGGTGGATTTACTGTACTTAGATTTCCAGATACAGTGCCACGTCAAAGGTTATTGCAGAAAATAAAAGCTCAAGGTAAAGGGGGTAATATATTGGCATGGATTGAAGATTGGCTAGCTAACAGGAAGCAGAGAGGTGACATAAATATGTATTTTTCTGGTTGGCTGAATGTGACGAGTGATGTGCCACAGGCACCAGTGCTGGCACCTCAACTTTTTACAATTTATATAAATGACTTGGAGGAAGGGACCGAAGGGACGGTTGCTAAATTTGTTGACGACACAAAGATAGGTAAGAAAGGTAAGAAGAGGACAGTAACGAGGCTACAAAGTCACATAGGTTAAGTGAGTGGGCAAAGATCTGGCATTTGGAGTATAATGTGGGTAAATGTGAAATCGTTCATTTTGGCAGGAAGAATAAAAAAGAAGCTTATTATCTAAATGGTGAGAGATTGCAGAGCTCTGAGATTCAGGGGGATCTGCGTGTCCTAGTGCATGAATCACAGAATGTTAGAATGCAGGTACAGCAGGTAATTAGGGAAGCTAATAGAATGTTGTTATTTATTGTGAGAAGAGTTGATTACAAAAGTAGTGAGGTTATGCTTCAGTTGTACAAGCCATTGGTGAGACCACATCTGGAGTATTGTGTACAGTACTAGTCTCCTTGTTTAAAGAAAGATGTAACTGTGTTAGAAGCCATTCAGGGAAGGTTTACTAGACTTATACCAGGAATGGGCAGGTTGTCCTATGAGGAAAGGTTGGTCAGGTTAGGCTTGTATCCAGTGGAATTTAGCAGAGTAAGAGGCAACTTGATTGAGACCTTTAAGATCCTGAGGGTCTTGACAGGGTGGATGTGGAGAGAATGTTTCCTCTTGTGGGTGAACCTAGAACTAGGGGTCACTTTTTAAACATAGGGGGGTCACTTATTTAAGATAGCGATGCAAAGTTTTTTCTCTTAGCAGGTTGAGTCTTTGAAACTCTCTTCCTCAAAAGACAGTGGAAGCAGAGTCTTTGAATATTTTTAAGGCAGAGCTAGATAGGTAATTGATTAACAAGGGGGTGAAAGGTTATCGGCGGGGGGGTAGGCTGGAATGAGGTTACATTCAGATTAGCCATGATCTTATTGAATGACGGAGCATGCTCGAGGGGCCGAGTGGCTCGCTACTGCTCCTAGTTCGTACGTTCGTATGGAACTTCATGCTGAACCGAGGGTTCTTTGTGCTAATTTGACATGTTCTTGACATGCTTCACACTTCAATGTCATTGTTCATGCCCGACCTATAGACTGTCTCTCTTGAGTCTTCTCCTTGATCTGTACCCATATGTAAGTGATGAAGTTTTTGAAGAATATCAGGTCACAGAGATTCCAGTGTGATGGCCTGTCTGCCTTTAAAAATTATTCCCTGTGAGATGCCTAGCTCATCCCTGTAAGGCCAAAATGGTCTCACCTGTTCGTGGGCATGTTGAATTGAACCAAGCCATCATTCAAATATAGTTCCCCACAGTTTCTGTCATGTGCAATCCTTCACTGTTTCTTTGTAGCTGATGGCACTTGTGTTGTGCAAAATGGACCAGTTCACTGGAACAGACTTGCGTTCTCCTGCAGTGTAATGTTGCAGTTCTCTTGAAACTGCCAATTTTGTTGAAACATTCTGGATATTTCAATGTTAGGTCGTGAACTGAGGTGATAGTAGTTTCTGAGGTTAATCTGTCTTGTGATGTGCAAATATTTCCATGGATTGTCACTAGTGTGAGGTCACGGCATGCTGGTAGGCCTGTGATTGCTGGGCCTTTGCTCTCCACAATGCTGAACATCTGTGAGACTCAGGAGGATTGATTATACTTGCACTCCAGGACTGTGGATCCTGCAAATGGAATCTTGTACGCTGAAAGGTGCGTAGTAATAGCGGCCTTCCATGTCTGTGGATAAATGTCTTTTAGAATTCACAGAGGTAGCATGTTGGCACTCGCCTGTGTCAATCTTGTCCAATAATGCTTTCTTGTGGCAGATAATTCGAATCTAGGCAAACATTTAAGATGGTTTGACAGCATTTATGTTTTCAATGAGATTGATGGTGTGAAACATGTGCTCACCGCTCTTTGTCTTGTCAAGCACATCATCGTCATTTTCTGGTTTGTCAATCACCTCACATATATGTTTCTGATGGGATATTGCTTGAAGGTACCTATTGTGAATGGTCTGTTTAGATCAGTGTATGGCTCTTTGTAGCTGCATAAGCCTTTGGCAGTGGCAGTGCAATAGAACAGTGGCCTTTTTTGCCACATGCCTTGCAGAGTTGATGGAAAGCTGGGCAGTTCCTTAGTGCATGTAGAAGTCCACATCACCTTCTACATGTCTTGCTGGGTTTGGTGTTCTAGTGAGTGCATCAACAATTGGGGTTGTACTTAGGACCTGTAAGATTCATCAGCCTACAAGGGTCGCTTCATACTTACATCCACCCTTAAGGGGCTCTTCAATACAATATGTTTTGGGCTTGTCCAGCAGATCTTTTTGGAATTTTTCCATGTGAGTAGATGCAATCACCAACTCAACAATTCTGTCTGCTAGCTTTGAGTTTGAAAAATCAGTCCATGCCCTTTCTCTGCAACTGCTAATGAAGTGGTCTATGGATTCCGTAAACTGTTGTCGAATTGACATGATCTCTAGTCGATGAATACAAAAGTTTAACCTGATTCCGAACCGGTCTTCCAATGTAGTCCCTATCTTTTGGGGATCATTTAGCTCTCCTGCTAACCCTTCATTCACAGTTGCCAAGTGAGTTTTTATGGCTTGCTTATCTGGTTCAGACACACCTGAATCAGAAACCCTAGCTCTGTACACTGTTTAAACATTTGGAAATCAGATGGTAGGTCAGCTGCATCCCAATTCAAACTGGAGAATTATGTAGATATTTTGACGATATTCCTTTGACCTTCCTTGCCCTTTAGTACCTGTAATGGATGCTGCTGTCGCTGCTTTTGTGCTTCTCTGAAGCTCCGCTTGTTATAATCATAACCTTCTCTGGCACAATTTTTTTTTATATGACTGTCCCTCACTCACTATCGATTCAGCCCACCCTCTGGTCACTTGTCTTTCCCAGCTGAGCTAACCTGGTGCTGGACCGCTTGCCACACTGTCCCACTCGCTGAACGGACAGGCTATGCAATGCAAACTCACCATGAAGGATCCATCAGCTTATCAACCTTTTTTAATTAAGCACTACCTCGGCACTGTGCCTTCAAAGCCTTTCTATGCAGTCACCACACTGAGGTTTCAACACTCTGGTTCTGTTATGGCCTGGCCAAAATGTCATGGGTTGGCTCATGCCATGTAGCATGATTTAAGACTGTTCACCATGCTGTACCTGTTCTTTACCTTGCTGCCAGACAGGGAACAATGTAGTCTAGAAGGATCCCACTATGCCTCCATGTTATGTGTTATGATATAAAGGCACCAATTACTCATTAGGGATTGTGCAAACATATTGTGGAATCACTTATTAATTCTAGACACATGTGAACAGATGTACATCAACAGAAAGCTTGAAGACATCAGAGCTGTGTGTGTGTGCTCTTTTCCAGGTGAAGTGAAACTGAGGCTCGATTACATGACACAATTCCCTTGAAGTGATGGCATGCTGCTATCCCTTAAAGGCATATTGCAACAGTGAGCTGCCTTCTTGAATCACTGCGGTCCATGTGGTGTAGGTACACCCATCATGCTGTTAGGGAGGGAGTTCCAAGGTTTTGACCTAACAACAGTGAAGGAATGTTGATATAGCTAGAAGTAAGGTTGGTGTGTGGTTTAGAGGGGAACTTGCAGTAGTGGTGTTCCCATGCATCTGCTGCTCTTGTCCTTCTAGGTGTAGTGGTCACAGGTTTGGAAAGTGATGCTAAAGGAGGCTTGGTGAAGTGCTGCAGTGCACCTTGTGGATGGTACACACTGCTGCCACTGCGCATGGTTTGTGGAGGGAATGAATACTGAAGGTGGTGTATGGGTGGCAATTAAGTGGGCTGCTTTGTCCTGGTTGCTAAAATAACAAAATAGGAGCACCAGTAGACCATGTGACCCATCAACCAAAGATCTATCACAGTCTTAGAGGTAGTCAACAGTGGAGTATCCATAATCCTCAAGTTGAGAAATCCGAAGATTCACAAGCCTTTGGGTGAAGTAATTTCTCCTCATCTCAGCCCTTTATCCTGAAACTGTACACCCATGTTTTAGATTCCCTGATCAGCATAAACAGTCTCTCAGTATCTACCCTATCAAGCCCCGAGCTTCTTAGTATTGTTGGAGCTGCACTCATCCAGGCAAGTGGAGAGTATTCCATCAAACTCCTGGCTTGTGTCTTGTAGATGGTGGACAGGCTTTGTGGATTCAAGAGGTGAGTTACTCACTGCAGAATTCCCAGCCTCTGACCTTCTCTTGTAGCCACAGTATTTATAAGGCTGCTCCAGTTCAGTTTCTGGTCAATGGTAACCCCCAGGATGCTGATAATAGAGGATTCATTGATGGTAATGTCATTGAATGTCAAGGGAAGATGTTTACATTTTCTCTTATAGGAAATGGTAATTGCCTAGCATTTATGGTGTGAATGTTATTTGCCACTTATCAGCCCAAGCTTGAATATTGTCCAGGTCTTGCTGCATATGAACAGGGTTTGATTCAGAATCCAAGGAGTCATGAATGGTGCTGAATATTGTGCAATCATCAGAGAACATTCCCATTTCTGGCCTTATGATGGAAGGAAGGTCATTAACAAAGCAGCTGAAGATGGGTGGAACTAGGACACTACCCTGAGGAACTCATGCAGCAATGTCCTAGAACTGAGATGATTGACCTCCAACAACCACAACCATCTTCTTTTGTGCTAGGTATGACTCCAACCAGTGGAGGATTTTTCCCAATTCCCATTGACTCCAGTTTTTCTAGGGTTCTTTGATGCCACATTTAGCCAAATGCTTAATGCAGTGACTCTCACCTCTTGAGTTCAGTTCTTTTGTTCATGTTTGGACCAAAACTGTAATGAGGTCAGGAGCTGAGTGGCCCTGGCAGAACCCAAACTGAGCATCAATGGGCAGGTTAGGAACTCCTGCTCCTCTTCTTCAAAAAGTGTTATTTAAAGCATAGGTTTGTGATTGGATTCACCAACAGGTTAGAACATCAGGTAAACGCACAAGCAGAAAAATCAGCTGTGAAAGTCGATTCTGATCTTAGTATTACCATCATCATTTCTAATGCCACACAGTGTTGTTTCACAGCTGAATGCTGTGTATGGGCACCTCCCGAATCTTACCAATTGATGCATCCTGTCGCCAAACTGATTAAACGCCTTTGTTTTTAAAATAGCACCACTTAAACTAAATTAAAAGAAGTATTAATTAAGGGAGGTATACTGTCAACTTCTGTCAGCTGCTAGAAATGCTGAAACGCGATGCTTCTAATCGCAACAGGGCATGAATTTAATCAAGTAATGATTTATGTTTTAGATGTATGTCAAAATCTGTTGTCATGTGCTAAGCATCCTGCAACAGAACAAAGGAAACAGGTTAGTTGGGGCTGCTGGCTAGCTGAAAGTATACCATGGTGAATGCCACACAATGCCCATATCATATCATTTTTTTATTGTGCTTATATGTCTGGCTATGTGATGTAGTATATCTGAGCGCTGCAGTGTGACATCAGCGATGAGCCACTCAGTGATGTGGGATGAGGGATTTCAGTTATATGGGATGAGGGCTTTGTTATCTGGAGATGTGAGAGCAGCTGGAATTCTTTTGCTCAAACTGGAGAAGGTTAATGGGAGATTTAACAGAGGTGTTCAAAATTATGAGATTTTGGAAAAGGGAGAAACTTTCCACTGGCAGGAGCATCAGGAACCAAAGGACATAGTGGACACAGATTTAAGGATGTGGGCAAAATAACCAAAGGATAGACGAGGAGAGATTTTGTTTTCAAGCAGTGAGTTGCTATAATCTGGAATGCACTGCTTGACAGAGTGGCGGATACAGATTCAACAATAACTTTAAAAAGAGAATTGGAGAAAGTCTTGAAGGGGAAGAACTGACAGAACTCTGGAGAAAGAGCAGGGGAATGAGGTTAATAGGATAGTTCCTTCAAAGAGTCTGCACAGGCACAATGGAACAAATGGCCTCCTTCAGTGTTGTATGATACTACATATGGGCACTTAAAATCCAGCAAATGTAGACATTTCAGATAATCTGGGCAAGTGGAAATGAAAGCAAAATAAAATTTGCACATTTCTTCCATTTTTCTTCCTCTTCTGAGGCAGTCCCTCTAGATCGAGGCTGACTTTCTTCCACTCTGTAGGTTCTGAGGTGGTTGATAAGCCCAATGTAAAATCTGCAGTCTGCCACAATGTGGGGCAGATGGTGCTTCCAGGGTTGGGTATTTTGGAGGTTTATGCGCTCCCTCCGATGCCTCGATTTAACCTCTGCTTCCCAATTCCTGATGAAGTCTTTCAATGTGCTCGTTACCTGCCTGGGTGAGCCTTCTCCATTTTGGTCAGTCAAAAGCCAGGTGATGGTGTTCCCATGTGTCTGCTGCCTTTGTCCTTCTAGATGGTAATAGTTGTTGGTTAGGAAGATGCTGTCTAAGGAGCCTTGGTGAATTTGTGCAGTGAATCCTGTAGATGGGACACACTACTGCTGTTGTGTGTCAGTGGTGGAGGGAGTGAATGTTTGTTCATGGGGTGCCAATCAAGTGTGCTGCTTTGTCCTGGATGGTGTCAAGCTCCTTGAATGTTGTTGGAGGTACACTCATCCAGACAAGTGAGGAGTATTCGTCACACTCCTGACTTGTGCCTTGTAGGTGGCGGTCAGACTTTGGGGAGTCAAGGGATGAGTTACTCGTCACAGAATTCCTAGCTTCTGGCCTGCCCTTGTAGCCACAGTATTTATGTGGCTAATCCAAAACAGTTTCTGGTCAATGGTAACCCCCAGGAAGTTGATAGTGGGGGATTCAGTGATGGTAATGCCATTAAATGGTTAGGTTCTCTCTTCTTGGAGATGGCCCTTGCCTGGCACTTGTGTGGCACAAATGTTACTTGCCAGCTGTCAGCCCAAGCCTGGATATTGTCCAGGTCTTGCTGTATTTGGCTATGGACTGCTTCAGTATCTGAGGAGTTGCGAATGGTGATGACGGCTGTGCAATCATCAGTGAACATTGCCACTACTGACATTATAATAGAAGGAAGGTCATTTGATGAAGCAGCTGAAGATGGTAGGGTCTAGGACACTACCCTGAGGAACGCCTGCAGTGATGTCCTGGAACTGAGATGATTGACCTCCAACAACGACAACCATCTTCCTTTGTGCTAGGTATGATTCCAACCAGCGCAGAGTTTTCCCCCTGATTCCCACTGGCTCCAGTTTTGCTCAGGCTCCATGATGCCACACTCAGTCAAATGCAGCCTTGATGTCAGGGGCAGTCATACTTTCCTAATCTCGGAGTTCAGCTTTTTTGTCCATGTTTGAACAAAGACTGTAGTGAGGTTAGGAGCTGAGTGGCCCTAACTAGGCATCAGTGGGCAGGTTATTGCTACCAAGTGGCACTTGCTTAGCACTGTTGATGACCCCTTCCATTACTTTACTGATGATCAAGAGTAGAATGATGTGGTAATTGGCTTGGTTGAATTTGTCAGGCTTTTTATGGACAGGACATACCTGGGCAATTTTCCATATTGCCGGGTTGATGCCAGTGTCGTAACTGTACTGGAACAGCTTGGTTAAGGGTGCGGCAAGTTCTGGAGCACAAGTCTTCAGTCCTATTGCCAGAATATTTTCAGGCCCCAAAGCCTTTGCAGTATCCAGTGCCTTCAGCCGTTTCTTGATATTGAATTGGCTGAAGTCTGGCATCTGTGATGCTGGGGACCTGAGGAAGCCGAGATAGATCATCCACTCAGCAAATGCTTCAGCCTTTTCTTTTTCAATGATGTCCTAGGCTCCCCCATCATTGAGGATGGGGATATTTGTGGAGCCTCTTCTTCCAGTGAGTTGTTTAATGGTGCCCCACTATTCATGACTGGATATGGCAGGACTTGGATCTGACCCGCTGGTTGTGGAATTGCTTGGCTGTCTCTATCACTTGCTGTGAGTAGTCCTGTGTTGGAGCATCACCAGGTTGACACCTCATTTTAGGTTTGTCTGGTTCTGTTCCTGGAACAGCCCTCCTGCACTCTTCCTTGAACCAGGGCTGAATCCTTTACTTGGTGGTAATGGTAGAGTGGGGAATATGCCAGGCCATGAGGTTACAGATTGTGTTCGAGTACAATTCTGCTGTTTCTAATGGCCCACAGCGCCTCATGGATACCCAGTCTGGAGTTGCTAGATCAGTTCGAAATCTATCCCATTTAGCACGGTGGTAGTGCCACACAACACAATGGAGGGTATCCTCAGTGTGAAGACAGGACTTCGTCTTTACGACTGTGCGGTGGTCACTCCTACTGATGCTGTCATGGACAGATGCATCTGTGTGACAGGCAGGTTGGTGAGGATGAGGTCAAAGTATGTTTTTCCCTCTTGATGGTTCCCTCACCTCCTGCCACAGACCCAATCAAGTCACTATTGTCTTTAGGACTCAGCCAGCTGGCCTGTAGTGGTCTGCATCCTTGCCACACTGAGTGATTCCTCCAAGTGGTGTTCAACATGGAGGAGCATTGATTAATCAGCTGAGGGAGGGTGGTATGTGGTAATCAGCAGGAGGTTTCCTTGCCCATGTTTGACCTGGTACCATGGGACTTCCTGGGGTCCAGAGTTAATGTCGAGCACTCCCAGGGCAACTCCCTCTTGACTGTATACCACTGTGCCGCCACCTCTGCTGGTTCTGTCCTGCCAGTGGGACAGGACATACCCAGGGATGGTGATGGTGGTGTCTGGGATATGATCTGTATGATTCTGTGAGGCTGTTGCTTGACTAGTCTGTGGGACAGCTCTCCCAGTTTTGGCACAAGTCCCCAGTTGTTAGTGAAGAGAACTTTGCAGGGTCGACAAGGTCAAGTTTGCTGTTGTCATTTCCATTGTCTAGGTCGATGGTGGGTTGTCTGTCTGGTTTCATTCCTTTCAGGCTTTATAGCTGTTTTGTACAGCTGGCTTTCCCTAGTTGCCCTTGTTCAGAGGGCAGTTAAGAGTCAACCACATTGTGGGGTCTGGAGTCAGGTGGATGACAGATTTCCTTCCCTAGTGAACTGGTTGGGTTTTTACAACAATGGACAATGGTCATCATTAGACTTTTTTAATTCCAGCTTCTGCCATGGCAGGATTCAAACCCAGGTGCCCAGAGCATTACCCTGGGTTTTGAGATTACTAGTCCATTGTCAATACCTCCTATGCCATTGCCCCCAGGACCAATGCTGTGTGTCTGACTGTTCAATGGACATAGAACACCTCAAGATGACCATCTTCACACAGCCTGGTAGACATGCAAAAGCTTCCTTTTCCACACCATCAGTTTTCTAGAATGGTCAGCCCTGGCCCTTGCAACCTGGAAAAGTAGACATATCATGGAGCCCTCAAGGTTCCTCTTCAATGATGATAATAAAGAGCACAGCTCAACTGCATTACATCCTTGCTCCTAGCCCATTTCTGCTCTCAGCACTGTCTTCCCATCAAGCTAATGAGAATTGAGACCGTGCTCAACAGCTCTATTGAGCGCAGTATATCTACACATGGATGTAGCATTGCTGAGCTCAGCAAGTGTTTAGGAGAGGGGAGGCTAAGTAGAATGAATGGCTAGTGCTGCATCCCTTCCGTTTGACGATTGCCGTGGCGCTATGCAAACTATTCTAAGGTGGAAAATGGTTAAAGCTGTAGCTTTAAGTGCCAGGACAAAATTGTGCCTGCGAGGGACAGAGCACCAGCACATTGTTGTGGGAAGGTGCACACACTTAGTGGTCAGCTTAGCAGATGTACACTCAGGGGAGAGTCGATAATGTGCAAGGCGGGCAGGAATGCACATGACCTCTGAGTATGGGTTTATAGATTGCAAACTCTCACGGATGACAGAGAGTACATGAAGGTAAAGGAAAGATTACCCTCCTCTGTACGTATCTACATCTCTCCTTGTACATTACACCTTCACTTTTCCAGAATGCAGACGAGTTAGAGGACTACCTGAGCCTCCATATTACACAGCCAAGAATGAACATCACTTGAACCTGTAATGAATGTCGACGAGATGCCTAGAACAAGTACTTTTGGCATTGAGAGTGAGACATCACTTATGTCGGTAATGAACAGGAGAAACACATACTGTGATGAGATGGCTGCACCAGAGGCACATGATGCCAAATTTGTGATAAAAAGGGGAGGGAACATTGTGTGACATCTGATCAAGCACAAGACAACTCAGTATACAGAGGAGGCATAGACAAGAGAAATAGAATGGGTATAATTTTAATAACAATGGTGCAAGGTATATACATGTGTGAACACCCGTGTCACCATTGTGCTTCTAGTATTTCTTGATCTTCCTAACCTTACCACTATGATTTGGTGCATCCCTGACATCCGCTGTGGAGTTGGAGGCAGCCTGCTGACAGCTACGCCCTGTTATCTGTGATGACTTTGGCGGGTGTCCTCTGGAGGGCCGAGACTTGGAGGGCCCCAGTCTGCTTTGGGTCTCCTGCTGTGGGGAAGGTGCATTTTCCTTGGCTGGAGGAGATGGGGGTCACAGGCAGAGGGGATTGGAATTGGCTGGACACTCCTGGAATCACCTGGGTGGATCGCCCCGGGGGTGTCCAGTTGCTAGTCCTCCTCTCTATGGGTGCCTGAGGACCCTGACTGACTCCTTGAGAAGAAGGGGCAGCTGGAATGAGATTACGTTGCCCTGGCCCACTCTTGCATAGCCACTGATGAATGCCACCATTGCCTACAGCAATGGAATGCAACTCCTGGTGCAGTACAGGACCTATGTCTTGAACCAAGGTCTCAATGGCAGCCGCCAATCTATCAGTGTTGATAGTGCACTGGCATGCCAACACTATTACCTCAGACTGAAAGCGGACAGGCTCCTTCATCGTACATTAAAATCTGTAGAATACAGCTGACAATCCTGCCTAACATGAATAAGGAGCAGGAGTAGGGCATTCAGCCCCTCAAGCCTGCTGGGCTATTTAATAAGATCATATGTGATCTGCTGGTAACCTCAATCTGCATCTGCTTACCCCTAGTAACCTTTTACCCCTTTGCTTACCAAGAATCTACCCACCTCCGCCTTAAAAATATTCAAAGACTCTGCTTTCACCACATTTTCAGGAAGAGTTCCAAAGACACTCAACCCTCTGAGAGAAAAAGATTTGCCTCATCTCCGTCTTAAATGAGCAACCTCTTATTGTTAAACAGTGACCCCTAGTCCTAGATTCTCCTACAAGAAGAAACATCCTCTCCACATCCACTCTGTCAAGACCACTCAGGATCCTGTGATATCCCCGTGTCTGTCACGGTAGCTTCAACATCTGAGTTAGGAGCGAGTCCACACGCTTGTCATCTGACTGGGGCTCAGCAGAATTCTGGCCTCCGGCAGTGCTCCGAGTGCCAATGATATTGGACATCCCTGCCTCTGCCTGCCATGGGCCAGATTCTGTGCTGTGCTCAGTATCAGATGTGAAGGTGTGTGATCCTTCAGACAACGAAACTGTGAGTGATTGTGACACTGAGCCTGCTCTATTTCCAGATTCCACCGAAGTGTGTGCCTCTGCGCTTGTAGAGGGTGTGGGTGAGCGCTGTGATGATGTCCTCAGGATCCTCATCTGAAGTGCTGAGGGGGCTCATGAGGAGGGGCTGGCTCCTGGTGCCCCTGGGGCAATTGGCGGAGGTGTATATAAAAGAGAGTAGAGATAATTAGTACATGGCAGCCGACTCGAAAACATGACAATGCACTCACAGCATCGCTGTCTGAAGGATCAGCTGGTGCAAGGTCCTCAGTTGGGTTTGCGCCGCTGACCTCACCATCGCCACAGGCACAGTCCCTGTCCTGTCTGGCCAGTCAACAGCATGTTCCTCATAGGGAGTCAGGACCTTCAGCTCAGGCACTCCCAGCTCCCCCCACACCCCCCCGCCCCCCAACCCCAGTCTGGAACCTCTCCCTTTTATTGTGGGTGAGTTTGTCCTGAATAAAGACACACAGGACATGCCATGGCAAATGATAACGATGTCTGCCACGTGTGGGCACTGAGCGGAGCCGTGCTCGGGATGGTGACAGGAGGTACACTGGATATGAGCCCAGATGGAGATGTGAAGGTGTGTGTGAGAAAGTGAGTGGTGAAGACTCTTGAGCTGGCAGCGTGTGAGATCCCTGTGGAGTGTCATCTTGCGAATTTATGAGGGGCTTGTGAGAGTGAGATGAGAGTGATGAGATGGTTGACTTACCCTGGTGGAATGGATGAGATCATTCAACCTCTTCTTGCACTGAATGGCTGATCTCCTCTGTGCAGAATTGGCGCTCGCCACAGTGACCGCATCCTCCCAATCTGCAGTTGTGAGGTTTGTGGACTTCCTTCTACCATCACGGTGGTAGAGCACCTCCCAGCAATTCCCGATGGTGTTTAAAAGGTGATCCAGTGAGGCAGCACTAAACTTGGGCACTGCAGGCCTATTTGGTTTGGGGGCCATCTCTCACCTGGAGCCATCCTGGGCCGCAGGCATTGAGAAGGCTGCTCGGGTGCAGGTTAAATATGGCGCCCGGAGCAATGATCCACTGAGGTCACAATGGGGCGGGCAAATCAGAGGCAGCCTACCCATGATGTGACATTTTTCATATTGATGTGTATTTAGTGAGGTGAGAAGCAGACAATGGGGTGCAAAAATGCACCATGACGGCCAGCGGGGAAAACACCACTTTTCCCGCCTGTCACTGCGCTTAGTTTGCAGAGGGGAAAACCCCACGCATTAAGTCTAGCTTGGCCAATGCTTGCCTGCGTATAGGTCATACAGATCAAACATAGTCCCTTGTACCATAAAACTAACAATAATTGATCACTTGAAACAAAAGCATAGCATTGCAATTTGCATTTAAGCATTTATGATACATGTTGCAACGTATGCTGATGTGGAGGCAGTGAATAGGCAAGTAAGCCCACATCCCATGAATAAAAAAAATCAAAGCAAGATCCTAACTATGAGCTCAGCCTCCAACCCATATTTTACCCTGTTTCCTCTATTGTCTCCATATTGATAATCCCTAAAGTCCTCTCCACACAAGCAGTAAAGTTTTGCAGCTTATATGAAATCCCTCTTGTCTGCATATGCTGCCTTCTGTTATGCGTGACCTTCTCCTTTCAATAGAATATAAAAATGGCATATGTGACAGAAGATGTGTGGCATCCAAGTACCCTGGGCACTAATCATGTCATGTGAATCAGTGAACATGTAGCATTAAGGAACCTTATGCTGCCACCATTCATGATGTTCTTTATTTGCTACATAAAATGATATAGGACCAACAGCTTAATGTAGCAATATTACACCATGCCATGGAAGAACTTAAGAGTGGCTTGCATTTATACCATTAATAAAAACTCTTAGAGGTAATGTACCAAGTTTACAGTGAAGAATGGTAAAAATGTTTAGTCACGTGCCTGCATACATGGCTAGTTTGTGCAGCTCACAACATTTCTTCCTCACCTGGTCCCAGGGTTGGACCACAGGTAAAATTGCATGCTCTTGTAACCTTCATCTACGCTGTCCTGATCCCACTGTTTATTACAAGGCAAAACTGCTGCCTGTTAGAGTCACCTTATACTGTTAAACTGATGGCAGAAGGACTCTTAAAGGATTATGACTGGAAGAGCCTGTTAAATTTCCACCCATTTTGATATCACTGCCGGTCAAATAGCTTTTAAGGGCAGAATGTAGCCTTTTAAGAGCTGCAGGCAAATGAACTCCTGTACTTGAGCTTCAAACTTGTTCAGCTAAGTGCTGTGAATGCCATAGGGAACATATTATCAGGCCTATAACCTCATCATATATAGAAGTGATAGATTTGGCTCATGCAAAAATTAGTCTTGATTCAAGATCACGCATTGAATACAAATAGGTGGCTTTGAGACAGCCATTAAAACCGCCTCATGTCAAACGGTGGGAGAATATAATGGGCAGCTTGACATAAAACTTTCCTGCTTAATTTGGATAGATTTAAGGTGCCTTGTGAAGCAATAAAACACGCATAGTGCCACACAAGATGCTATGAATTAATAAATACAATGCAATTTAAAAAAGGAAGTGACTGTTCCGAACACAAAATGCGGTACAAATCCAATGAAAGGTCATTGACCTGAAATGCTAACTCTGTTTTCCCCTTCACAGATACTTCTTGACCTGCTGAGTATTTTGAGCATTTTCTGTTTTTATTTTAGGAAAAATCCAATCCAGCCAATTACCACTCCAACAGTCTACTTACAATCATCAGCAAAGTGATGGAAATTGTCATCAACAGTGCTTTCATGCCACACTTACTGACCAATAGCCTGCTCACTGATGCTCAAGTTGGGTTCCACTAGGACCCTAGTTCTCAGAGATCATTACAGCCTTAATTGCTCCAGAAATGGAGAAAACAGCTAAATTCCAGAGGTGAGATGAGAGTGAGTGTCCTTGACATCAAGGCAGCATTTGGCCAAGTGTGGCATCAAGGAGCTCTAATAAAATTGGAGTGAAGGGAAATTGGGAAAGTCTCCACTGCTTGAAGTCATGTCTAGCACAAAGGCTGTGATTGTTGGAAGCTAATCATTTCAGCCCCAGGACATTGCTGTACAGGTTCCTCAGGATAATGTTCTAGGCCCAACCATCTTCAAACTCCTTCATCAACGACCTTCCTTCCACCATAAGGTCAGAAGTGGGGATGTTCACTGATGATTGCAAAGTCCATCCGTGACTCCTCAGATACTTAAGCAGCCATTCCACATGCAGCGAGACCTAGATAACATTCAGGTTTGGGCTGATAAGTGGACAAGTAATATTGGTGTCAAACAAGGGTCAGACAATGACCATTTCCAACAAGAGATAATTTAGTTATCTCCCCTTGACATTCAACAGCATTACCCCTGCTGAATTCCCAACCATCAAATTCTGGGAGCTTACCATTAACCAGAAACTTAACCGGGCCAGCCATATATATATTGTGATTACAAGAGTAAATCAGAGGCTGGGAATTCTGTGGTAAGCAACTAACCTCCTGACTCCCCAATCATCTGCAGGGCACAAGTCAGGAGTGTGATGGAATACTTTCCTCTTGCCTGGATGAGTGCAGCTCCAACAACACTCAAGGATCTTGACATCATTCAGTAGTCTGCTTGACTGGCACCCCATCCACCACCTTAAATATTCACTTCCTCCACCACTGATGCTGAGTAGCAGCAGTGGGTACCATCTACATACAAGATGCATTGCAGCAATTCGCCAAAGCTCATTCAACAGCACTTGCAAACCCACAACATCTAACAGTAGAAGGTCAAGTATAGTAGGCACATGGGAACACCACCACCTGCAAGTTTCCCTCCAAGTCACTCACCATTCTGACTTGGAAATATATCACAGTTCCTTCAATGCTGCTGAATCAAAAGCATGGAACTCCCTTCCTAACAGCACTGTGGGTGTACCTACACCACATGGGCTGCAGCGGTTCAAGAAGGTGGTTCACCACCAAATTCTAAAGGCCAATTAGAGATGGACAATAAATGCTGGCCTAGCCAGTGATGCCCACATCCCATGATCAAATTTAAAAAAAGACTCAAGTGAGCAATGCTGACTTCCAAGCATTGCTATGTCAGTGTGATTAAACTGTGATTAAAGACCTTCCTCATCATTACTCAGCCCAGTAAAGATCCACATTGAATGCACAATCATTGGGTTCTTGCTGCTCAGCTTAAGTTCTGATCTTTGAATCATCCATGAGACATTTCTGAATGAAATTAGTCCTCCACCTCTGTTTCAGGGCAGTGTTAAATAAATGGAATATGAAACATTTTGTTTTCCAAATTCCACATTTTGGGGGAGCCCTCAAGTCCTTTTGCTTATAGGTGAAGGCAACTTAACAAAGCCCATAACAGTGTAAAGTTGGTAAAGACTGTAGTTGGGCGTTGAGACATCTTTTTAATTTAAATGCTGTTTAATGTCCATTCTGAATATGAATTACAATTGACCCAGCAGTGTCTGCAATTTTCTGTTATCTCTGTGTTTGTTTTAGTATGGACAGCAGCTACACATACTTAAGTGATTTGAAAACAGAAAATAATGGAAACACTCAGCAGGTCATTTGTAGAGAGAGAAAATCAGAGATAATGTTTCAGATGAATGACCTTTCATCAGTTCTGAGAAGTCAGAAATGTAATAGGGTTTAAGCAAGTGAAAGGGGAGAGCAGGAATGGTTGAAAAAGAACTGCTGTTCTCGCTGCTTTCTGAGATCCATACTCAACGCTATGCGCTACCCAACCAAAAACCTTCCTTTTCTTTCTTTTTCACCCTCCCTCTCTCACTTGCTTAAAACCTATGCCATTTCTAACATTTTCTATTTCTAATGAAAGGTTATCAACCTGAAACACTTTGTGTGTGTCTCTCTCTCCATAGGTGTTGCAAGACCTGCTGAGAGTTTCAGACATTGTCTGTTTTTATTTTGGATCTCCAGCATCTGCAGAATTTTGCTTTTGTCCAAGAGATTTAGTGAGTTGAATTATTTAGGGCTATGTACATTGAAGACAAAGGACCCTGCGTTCAAAATAATTGTCCACTGCACAACATTGAATTTCTTTATTTTTTAAAATTATCACCCAGTTTCTCCCTTCATCACCTGCAGCTATTACTGCACAGGTTTGTATAGGGATAGCAGCTCTTCATCAGAGTGAACATTTTGCATGCTGATATCATGGCTGGTCCTGTCCATATGTAACATATGCCCAAAGGTACTCCTCAGTGGAGGTCACTGGGTATTCATGAGCAATTGGAATTTAACTAATACTCTTTCCTTTCCAATCTATGTCAACTGGGAGACTTTTCAATAATGCTTAGCTGATAACTGATAACTGCACAGATTGTATCAACGTTCATCCATCCAGTATGTTAATTATATTGTTGTAGGGGGGTCGAGTTGTATTATTAATGATAAATTTGATCTGCAAACACTTCTTGGGTGGAAACATTAAGTTTATTTACAATATACTCAGCAGCAACTACAGGTGTGCTTTCAACTCCAACTCTATCTCCACACTGATTAATGAGGTAGCCTGCGCTACTCTCCTATTGGTTACTACAGATCACGTATTATTCTTAAAGGTACATTATACACTAAATAAAACCATAATTATTACATTCCACCCCCTTTAGCTCGGCTATACATATAACATTTACAATGTCATATTTTTCAAGACAACTCGATAAGGAATTTACATGTTTAGTCTTTCAGGTGGTTTCCTGATACGTGTGGAACTTTGCAGCTTCACAACTTCAGATTCTTTGTCAGGAACCTCCTTTTCCAGAGTTTCCTGAACATCAGGTGCTTCAGTGGGCACTTGCACTTCTGTATCCTCAATTCTTACAGGAACACCAGACATGTCAGTCCTGGGGTGAGTATCCTCAACAGGAAAGGCAGACCCGGTCATGGTCACTGGTGGAACCACATCTTGGTGATTTGTCTCTCTTCCTTAAATGGTCCAAATGTTTACGTATGATCCAGCCTTCCACCTCCATGTGGTAAGATAGAGGTCCAGACACCGCACTTATTACACTTGATAATCACTTTGATTCTTCCCGGAAGATTTTCATGTATACCGGCTCTCCCACGGTAAATTTCCTCTCACGACTATGTCAGTTGTATCTAATTTTCTGGCTTTCCTGACTCCTTTCCATCTTCCCCTCTAAATTCAGCATTATTAAGCTCAACCTCATCTTGAGATGGTGTTTCAATAACTCTGTAAGTGTGACACCTCTTGTTGTGTGAGGGTTGGCCCTGAAATGAAATAAAAGGTGCTGGCTTGGTTGCCAAGGAATCACCAGTTAGCTTTATCATGCCTGCCTTGAACATTTGAACTGCCCTTTCAGCCAGACTGTGTGAGGAAGGGTAGTACCGTTGAGACTGATAAACGGTTGAAATTGAGCACTTGTAAATGCCATGCTGTTATCAGAAATGAGTACCTCTGTTAGTCCGTGAATGGCAAACCTCTGATGTAGTTTCTCAAATGTGGTCGTCGACATTCGTGGCTTCATCTCATATGCGTCCAACCATTTTGAATGAGCATCGACAATAAGCAGAAACATAGTTCCCAGAAAATGTCCAATGTAGTCAATGTGTAACTGCACGCAGGGTCTACCTGGCCACTCCCAAGGGTGTAACGGAGCTGTCACTGGCAACTTTTGCAGTTGCTGACATTGCACACAGTGGTTTACTAAACTCTCTATTTTGCCATCCATCCCAGACCACCATAGATAGATGTGTGCTATGGTCTTCATTCAGGAAATCCCTAGATGTGCACTGTGTATTTCAACTAAAAGTGGCTCCCTTCCCTTTGGAGGAGCCATCAGTCGTGCAATAAGATGCCACCCTGACTGGTTATTTCATGTCTTCTGTTGAAGTTTAATCTCATCAGATACGGGCTCCTGTGACCAGCCATATAACACTTGTTCTCGCACTTGAGATAGGACTGGGGTGCTGACTTGTCCAGTTTCTGATCTGTCGAGCACATACTGGTGAGGAATCTAAGAAACTTAACAGTAAAACAAGTTCCTGTGGAATTGGGACATGCTCATCGTTTTCTTGTAAAGGCAAATGGCTAAGGGCATCGGTGCTTGTGATTTGATTGCCAGGCCTATGTACAAAAGCGTTTTTGTGTGCTGCCAGAATTAAAGCCCATCGTTATATTCTTGCTGAGGCTATGGGTGATATAGCCTTGTCCTCATTAAACAAACCTAACAGTGATTTGTGGTCTGAAATGATTGTAAAATGGCGGCCGTGTATGTACTGGTGAAATTTCTTGACACAGATGATGAACAGGCCTTCTTTTTCTATGTGCGAGTGTCCCTTTTCCGCTGAGGTGAGCGTTTTTGATACGTAAGCTATTGGCCATTCCATGCCATCATCCATCCGATGGAAGAGCACTAGTCCCACTCCGCAGGGAGGTGTGTCACATGTCAGCACCAATTCTTTTGTCTGGTCATAATGCACTAATAAATTGGACGAGTGCAACAATTGTTTCACTTTTATGAAAGCTTCTTTCTGGGGCACCTCCTAAGACCAACATTGGTTCTTTTTAAATAGAGAATGCAGGGTGGCCAGCACTGTGGACAAATTGGGTGAGAACCATTCGTAATAGTTGATCATTCCTAGGAATGATTTGAGCTCTGAGGTGTTCTTTGACTCAGGTGCCTCTCTTAAGGCTCTCACTTTCTCCTGAACCAAGTGGAGGCCCTGTGAATCTACCCAGTGACCCAAATAGATTACCTCCCTTGCTTGGATCATGCACTTTTCTTTTTTTAGGTGCATTCCAGCTTGCAAGAAAAGTTTTAAGACTTCTTCTAGATTTGTCAGAAAAAGAGGTAGAAGCTTTGCATGAAGCCATGCGCGGCTACAGGAGTAGATGCCCGTACTTTAATGGTTTCACAGTAATCATGTTTTTTGGGATTGCAACTGAATGGCTTCAGCAGCAAGCATGCTTCAATACATTTGCCAAATGCTACTTTCAGTGAATCCTGCCACCAATATATTGTCTAAATAGATTACAGTCTGGGGCAGTCTCTGCAGTAAGTTTTCCATTGTTCTCTGAAAGATGGCACAAGCGGAGGAGACACCGAAAGGCAGTCGTGTATATTGGTATAACCCTTTGTGGGTATTATTAATTGTGATGAATTCCTGGGAGGCATCATCCAACCCTAACTGTTGATAAGCATGACTAATGTTAAGCCTTGTGTATGTTTCCCTCCTGCCAGTTTGGCATATAGATCTTCGATTTTTGAAATGGGGTGCCTGTCTAACTTAGCTACTTTATTAACCGTCAGTTTGTAGTTTCAACAAATTCGGACGCTTTGGTCGGGTTTAAAGACGGGGACTATGGGTGCTGCTCATTCTGAGAACTGAACAGGTTGTATAACGACCAGTTTCTCCAGTCTGTTCAGTTCAATGTCGACTTTGTCTCGCAGGGCACCTAGCACCGATCTCACCTTCATGAAGCAAGAGGTTGCTTCCAGATCCACATGAATCTTGGCCAACAGGCCCTGGATTTTCCCCAGTTCATCCTCAAAGATGGTGGCGTACTTTCTAAGTAGCTCTGGTAGCCCACTTGATCTCAACTGGAAAATTTCAGCCCATCCTAACTTAATCTCCTCTAACCAATTTTGCCTCAGGAGGCTTGGTCCTTCACCTGCTACCACCACCAAGGTTAGCTTTGCCGATTGGCTTCTATAATGGACAGTTACACTGCTTATGCCTTTTACTTGAATATCTTCATCTGTGTATGTTTCTAGCTTGGTAGCTGTTTCTTCCAAACTTAATTGATGCTCACCATTGTTCAAATATCCAAAAGTATGTTCCCCAATTAGTGGAGTAGAAGCTGCACTCTCCGTTTCCATTCTAACAGGTTTGTCATTTACTTTCACTGTGATGAATATTGGTTCTGTCGTACCAACTTTCAGATTAAACAATGAGTAAATGTCTGAATTTGTAGTTTCAGGCTCTTCTACATTGTAGATTTCTTAGGCTTCTTCTTTTATTTACAAGCCTGCTTGAATCTTTCCTTGCCCTGCCACATTATATATCCATTTCTATGACAATAGTAGTTTTTGATTTTTTTAAACTGCCATTCGCTAAAAGACTGATTGTTTCCACCTCTATTAACGTTATTCTTCGATTTTGCTGCTAAGTTATTTTTCTTTATACTTCAGCTAGTGGGGATTGTTTCCCACTTCCCATCAGAGCCTCGTTTTCCCGTGCCCCTTTTGGCTGAGGTTTCCCACCCGATGTGGATGATGGCGCCATTTTTCCCACTCTGCATTTCTTTTGAATCTCTTTCTGCTCTTTCCATGGCCAGCTCTATCCCCAGCGCCTTCCTGAAATCCAGATTCACTTCAGATCATCATCTTTTCTGAATAGTGCCCTCTTTCATACCACACACTAAACGATCTCTGAGCATGTCATTCAGAATCATACCAAACTCACAATATTCCATGAGCTGCTTCAAATTTGCCACATAGCATGCAATTGTCTCACCCAGGGCTCTATTTTGTGAATTAAACCTGAATTGTGACTGAGGGCTTGGGTTTAAAGTGACCCTTCACGAGGTCCACCAATTCATAAGAACATAAGAACATAGGAACTAGGAGCAGGAGTAGGCAATTCAGCCCCTAGAGCCTGCCCTGCCATTCAATATGATCATGGCTGATCTCATTTCGGCCTCAACTCCAATTTCCTGTCCTCTCCCCATAACCTTTCAACTCGTTACTATTTAAAAATCTGTCTATCTCCTCCTTAAATTTATTCAGCATCCCGGCATCCACTGCACTCCGAGGTAGTGAATTCCACAGATTCACGACCCTTTGAGAAAAGTAATTCCTCCTCATCTCTGATTTAAATCTACCACCCCTTAGCCTAAAACTATGGCTTCTCATTCTAGAATGCTCCACAAGGGCAAACATCTGCTCCACGTCTACTTTATCTAATCCCTTTAGCATCTTATATACCTCATTTGGATCTCCTCTCATCCTTCTAAACTCTAGTGAGTATAGGCCTAACTGCTCAATTTCTCCTCATAAGACAAGCCCCACATCTCTGGAATCAATCTAGTGAACCTCCTCTGAACCGTCTCCAATGCAACCACATCCTTCCTCAAGTAAGGGGACCAAAGCTGTGCACAGTACTCCAGGTGCAGTCTCAACAATGCCTTGTACAGTTGCAACAACATTTCCCTATTTTTATACTCTATTCCTTTAGCAATAAATGCCAAAATTCCATTTGCCTTCCTTTTTACCTGCTGTACCTGCATACAAGCTTTCAGCGATTCATGCATGAATCCCTCTGCACTGAAGCATTCTGAAGTCTCTCTCCATTTAAATAATAAGCTGTCTTTTAATTCTTCCGACCAAAATGGATAACCTCACACTTATCCACGTTAAACTCCATCTGCCAAATTTTGGCCCATTTACCTAACCTGTCCATATCCATTTGTAAATTTCTTATTTCTTCATTGCAACTTACTTTCCCACCTATTTTGGTGTCATCTGCAAATTTAGCAATAGTACCTTCTATCCCTGAATCCAAGTCATTAATATAGATTGTAAATAGTTGGGGCCCAAGGACCGAACCCTGTGGCACCCAATTAGTTACAGCTTGCCATCCAGAAAAAGACCCATTTATCCCAACTCTCTGCTTTCTATTGGTTAGCCAATTCTCTACCCAAGCTAATATATTACCCCTAACTCTGTGTGATCTTATCTTGTGTATTAACCTTTTGAGCGGCACTTTATCAAAGGCCTACTCGAAGTCCAGATATACTACATCTACAGGATCCCCATTATCCACTTTATTTATCACATCTTCAAAGAACTCTAGCAAATTAGTCAAACACAATTTACTCTTCATAAAACCATGCTGACTCTGATAGATTGCATTTTGACTTTCCAACTACCCCATTACTTCTTCCTTAATAATGGATTCCAACAATTTCCCAGTGACAGACATTAAACTAACTGGTCTATTGTTTCCTACTTTCTGCTGCCCCCCCTTTTTGAATAAGGGCATTAAATTATCATTTTTCCAATCCACTGGAACCTTTCCAGAATCCAGGGAATTTTGGAATATTATAGCCAATGCATCCACTATCTCCGCTGCCACTTCCTTTAAGACCCTGGGGTGTAGGCCATCAGGTCCTGGGGACTTGTCACCCTTTAATCCCACTAGTTTACCCAGTACTTTTTCTCTAGTGATGGTGATTGTTCTAAGTTCCTCCTTCTCTATATTCTCTGCACCACCTATTACTATTGGAATGGTACTAACGTCCTCCACCATGAAAACTGAGGCAAAATTTTGATTAAGCACCTCTGCCATTTCTGTGTTCCCCACTATTAACTCCCCAGTCTCACCCTCCAAGGCACCAACATTTACTTTAGCTAATCTCTTTCCTTTTATATACTTGTGGAAGCTTTTGCTATCAGTTACATTTTGCGATAGATTTCTTTCATAATTTATCTTTGCTCTTTTTATTATTTTTTCATCAAAATTTTTCAAACCTTGGGCACTGGGTGCCATCAAACTTCGAATCAGACTGTAGGTTTTGCTCCCACAAGTACTCAAGAGGATTGCTTGCCTCTTCTCTTCCCCCATAATCTAATTTGCTTGAAGAAAGAACATGAAGTGTTCTATTTATTGAGACCAATTGTCTGCGGCAGGTTCAAAAGGATAAATTCTCCCAAATTATGGCATTTTGAAAGGCGATACCTTCTCAAATTCTAACGGGGTTTGCTACCTACAAACACTGGGTGAGGTACAGTGCCAATTTCTTTTCAACTTGATTTCTTCTGTTCAATCCTGTTTTATCCTTGTAGCCAGTTTGTTGTAGGGTGGTTGAGTTGTAGTATTAATGTTAGAGTTAATTTGTAGCTACTTCTTGGGTGGAAACATTAAGTTTGTTTATAATATGCACAGCAGCAATTACATGTGTGCTTTCAACTCCAACTCTATCTCTACACTACTGCTGCGGTAGCCCACACTGCTCTCCTATTGGTTACTACAGATCACGTGATCTTGCCTAACAAGTATTATTCTTAAAGGACACACTAAATAAAACCATAACTACTACATATACATTGACTGTTTTTTATCTTTTGTCCCTAATGCCTGGCCCCCTTTACATGGAAGATTATTACAAACATTTCTGTTTTTACTCATTTGGGGATGTGGACATTGCTATCAAGTCCAGCATGTATTGCCCATCAAAACAAAAACAGAAATTACTGGAAAAACTCAGCGGGCAGAATTTTGCCCTTGATGGGCGGGCGGGCCCCACCAGCTCAGCAGCAGGTGGGCAGCCGATCGTCGCTGACAAAACAGGCCCCGCCGCCATTTTGAGTGGGCATGCGCACGAAAGAGTGCACTGCTCCCTGAGACTAAGTGCTGTCTCAGGGAAAGTGCTGAACGTTTTATAAACTTCAAAAATAGAAAAAAAAACAATTATTAACATGTCCCCCTCATGTGACAATGTCACATGAGATGGGACATGTTAATAAATATCACATAAACTTTATTAAAGTTTTTTAAAACAGACATGAAACCTCATCTCACCGGTGGATGAGGTTTTGTGTTTTTTCAGAAGACCCATGAGGCTCCTGACCTATCCGCCAGCCTTAAGGTTGGACGGGCAGGTCCTTTGATTGGCTTAATTATCCTGTCAATGTCCTCAATTGGCCATTGACAGGTCGGCAGGCGGACAGCTGATTGCGCTGTCCACCCGCATTCCTGAATATTTAAATGGGGCAGGATGACGTCGGGGGTTCCCCAATGGAGCAGGCCCAGCTTGCCGACGGAAAAATTCTGACAGCATCTGTGGAGAGTGAAATAGAGTTCACATTTTGAGCTGGTGTGACCCTTCTACAGTGGCCTCTTGTCCATTCCTAGTCATCATTGGTGGTGGGGAGTGTTCTTGAAGTATTGCAGTCTGTAGAATCATAGAATAGAATCATTGAATCATTATAGAAAGACTCCATTCAACTGATTGCTGGCTCTCCTATGGAGCAATTCACATACTGCTTTCCCCACCGTCTCCTCACATGCCTGCATACTTCTGTGTAGGAAGGTGATTCCACAACATTTGGGTTAAAATAAATCCCGTATTTTGACCCATATAGGTGTAAGTTAGGATTGTTGCATGACTTGGAGGATGGTATGTCATTTGAGTAAGGAAGAACTATTTTTATCTTAACTGTGCCCAGACAGCACTCCGTTCCCAGGCATAGTGAATAGAAAATAGAGGTGGAGACTCAATGGTTTGCATGGGCCTGCGAGTCTGAACTGGCTGGGGGGAATGGATCTCTGTGCCAGAACAGGTAGGCCTTGGGACCACACCACATTATGCCTCAGGCCTCAGTTATATTAGATTAGAAAGCTAGAGAAGTCTGCTGGTCATCCTCACACAGCTCCAAGACAGAGACCATTTGAATTTTGGGCCACCATGTTATCAACAGCAGCCCTCAGGTAAGTCTTGCTGAGAGGGAGATGTGATGGAAGAAGGAGAGTGTTAGGGACAGTGTGGTTGGACTGGGAGATGGCAGGGGACAGTAATCAAGAGGGCTAGAAGTTCATGGATGACACGAAAATTGGTGGGTGGTAAATAGTGAGGAGGGTAGCCGTAAACTGCAGGAGGAAATCAATGGACTGGTCAGGTGGGCAGAGCAGTGGCAAATAGAATTCAACCCAGAAAAGCGTGAGGTAATTCACCTGGGGAGGGCTAACAAGGCCAGGGATTACACTATGAATGGTAGGACCCTGGAAATTACTGAAGATCAGAGGGACCATGGTGTGCATATCCACAGATCCCTGAAGGTAGCAGGGCAGATAGTTAAGGTGATTAAGAAGGCATATGGGATACTTGCCTTTATTAGCCGAGATATAGAATACAAAAGCAGGGAGGTTATGCTGGTTATGTATAAAACGCTGGATAGGCCACAACTGGAGTACTACGTGCAGTTCCGGTCACCACATTATAGGAAGGATGTGATTGCACTGGAGAGGGTGCAGAGGAGATTTACCAGGATGCTGCCTGGGCTGGAGGGTCTGAGCTATGAGGAAAGATTGGATAGGCTGGGGTTGTTTTCCTTGGAGCAGCGAGGGTTAAGAGGGGACCTGATAGAGGTGTATAAGATTATGGGGGAGATAGATAGGATGGATAGGAAGGCATTTTTTTCATTAGTAAAGGGGTCAATAACTAGGGGGCATAGATTTAAGGTAACAGATAGAAGGCTGAGAGGGGAGTTAGAAATGTTTTCACCCAGAGGGCGGTGGGAGTCTGGAACTCACAGCCTGAAAGGGTGGTTGGGTCAGAAACTCTCGTAACATTTAAGAAGTATTTAGATATTTACTTGTGTTGCCGTAGCCTCCAGGGCTATGGACCAAGAGCTTGGAAATGGGATTAGTATAGTCAGGTCTTTGTTGACAGGCATGGACATGATGGGCCGAATGGCTTCCTTCTGTGCTGTACACATCTATGAGTCTAGCTGACCGGTATGGAGATAGTCAGAAGAGGAGGTCGACTGGGGAGGAGTTGTTGAGGAGAGGTAGCTAATCAAGGAGGGTTGATCAGGAGGGTTAGCCAATTGGAAAAGTAGTGATAGACACATTTGCAATACTGAAAAAAATTTAGCCTGACTGAAACAATGCTTTTAGCCTATGGTAAACAATGTGTCTCCTCCAAATAAGAAATATAACCCATTACTATTAACTCCTTGCAAAGAAGATATGAACGTGCAGTGGGCTGGAACATGTAATCTCTGAGATCTAGTCGTCAATCCAGTTGAAACAAGTTGCATGAAAATCTCCTTTCACTGCTCACCATAAGAGACCTCAAGAAATGAGTTTTCACACTGTCAGCCCAGTTCGAATAAATAGCTCAGAGCTGGCAATAATTCAGTACAGTTGGTAATTCCATCGAGAGAGGTCACTAGAATAGCTGAGGTGGGGAAAGGGAAACTTCACTCTGATGCAATAGATGGTGCTCTTATGAAACTAGGGTAAAAGCTCATTATTACTCTGAGAACAAAAATACTTTTATTTCATGTCTCTACCTGCTATGTCTTACCTAAGGCTGCTCAGTGTTGACAGTGAAGGGCAGAGTTGCCATTGGCAAGGTAAACTGCTGTCAGCACAGACTCAGAGGGCAGTTTTTTTCCCAGGCAAGTGAGGGCAGCTGTTGTTAAATCACCAAATGCAGAGAGTTAAATCACTGAAAAGTTTTGTGGGGTTGAGATCTTGACATCATCTTTCCCCCTTCCAGCTTGCTGCGAGTTGAAAGGTGGGTGAGTGAACCCCCATGCAGCTGTCAAGTGAGAAATGTAATTATTCTAATAGGTAATTAAAATTGACAGGCTGGGAAACCTTTGATCAACTGAAGAGCTCCAGCCTTGGCCAGTTAAGGGGCTGCTGTTCAAAGTGTGCTTTCAGTGCTTAACAGGCGATTGCCATCTTCTAGGATGCCACTTCAGCTGTCTTATACTTCACTTATCTTCAGCTGTACTTCCCTGCTGTCAGCCTTCAGCATGGCAAGGATGCAACTCATGCAGCTCCACCTTTGTTGACCATCAAGTGCAGCAGCAACACCAACAACAACAGCACTGGGAGCAGTAGAAGCAACACCAGCAGCAACACCAGCAGTAACACTAGCTGCCTGCTCCTTAGATACTTGCTGCTTCAAGAGTTGTCCCCGACTGAATGTTGCAGACTGGCACATTCCAAGATCCAGAACTACGTGCTGAGGGACACACTAAAGCTTGGGGCAGCTGCCACAAAGGCGCAATGGGGAAAGGTCGCTGTCTAAGACCTGCTATAGTGCACCGAGGGACTGGGAATTGTTTAGAGCCCCTCAGGCTGTACGGCTCACGATGAATGTATGCATTGAATACTAATTGTATTATAATTGTATTGAAGTACCTCAGAGTGCAACATAATGTATATTGATAACTCCCATACCATTGTCTGTAATGACCATATTGAAATGATTGTAATGTTCATTGTATTGAAGCACCTCGTGATCCATGTGTGGTGATTTACAAATGTTTTTTGATGTTCTTCCAGATATTTTAAGAATGAAGTATATTTTTAAAAAAAACATGCTGCTTCATGGGGCTGAAGAGATGGACACAGTTCCTAGGAGCTGACAGTCCCCCAACACTGGGTCTACAGGCAGAGGATTGGTTCTCGCGACATGTCTGAGCACCAGTTCTAGATTTCACGGCAGATTATTGCTGAAATCTGCAGCCTCCTGGAACAAAACCCTCCCAGTGAAGCAGATGGACACGTATTGCCAGTGGCTGTCAATATGCCTGTCACTGGAGATCCATTCTCCTGTGTGTCTGCCTCTCCCTTAGGTTGGGTGCTTCCTTCTCCTGCAAGGAGAGAAGGCAGAGAGTAATGAGAGTAATGTGAGGGTTGGATTGTGTGGGTAGTAGGGAAGGACATTTGAGGCATGGGTGTGAGAGGACAATTAGAGAAGTGTGAGTATTGGCTGTTCAGATGAGGTGAGGTGCCTGGAGAGATGGGAATGAATGGAGCTGTGAGGTGCACTGCTGTGAGCAATGCTGTGTGGGAGAATGCTGTGAAAGTCAGTGTCTGGTTTGGCAACTATAAGTGTTATGCCAGTCACTTTAACCATCTCTCTGAGGTCCTGGATCTACTTAAGTGCACTGTCTCCAGGTTGAGGAACCACACTGCTGACTTCCTCAGTCACCTCCACCCATGCCTGCTTGGTTGGCGATGTCCTCATCTTCCTATCCTTTGTGAAGAGAGCTCACTGAAGTCCTGGGGAGTGGCATTCCCAGGTGTCTGCTCCATTCCTGTGGTTGCTGCGGCCTCAAAACCTCATGTGGCAGGCAAGCCCAGAGTATCCAAAAAACCTGTGCCAAAATGGAAATGTCTTCCTCCATTTAGCATTGATAAAATTGTAGTAATATACAGCCCTATATTATAAATATGTTTCATCTGGAAGGATGGTATTTCAACTAGTAGTAACTAATTATTGATTTTTATAATGAGGCCAATGATTTTTTTTTTGGCTACCACCTTTTTTGCTCTTCTACAATACTTCCTGGTCAAGTCCAGAGCAGTAGTTTTTAAACTTTTCTCACTGATCCTCTGCAAATATTGCCACAAGCCTGAGGACTCCATTAAATAGCAGCAACATCCTGGGTATTGCCTGAAAATACTGGCATACTTGTGGGGTTCTCTGTAAATACTGATATACTCCTAGGGGCCTCTGCAAATGTTGACCCTTTCTTGTAGACTTCTGCAAACACTGACATACTCCTGGGACCTTTTCAGATATTGACAAGCTCCTGCATATTCCTGCCTTAAGGCACAGCCAATCATCAAATGTAAAACAATACATAACTACCATTGCGAATAAGTGGCGGATGGATTTAAAACCAGCTAAGTGTGATCAAGAAAGGAGAGATTGAAGCATTATTTAAATGGTGAAAATCTAACCCCAGTAGAAGTTCAAAGAAGTTGACTTGTCCATGTACCCAGCACTAAAATATAGTAGGTGACGGGAAAATGACTGCCCTTGATATCAAGACAATATTTGACCGTATGTGACATCAAGGAGCCCAAGCAAAATTGAAGTCAATGGGAATCGGGGAAATCTCTCCATTGGTTGGAGTCATACCAAGTACAAAGGAAGATGTGGTTTTTGAAAGTCAGTCATATCAGTTATAGGATATTGCTGAGGGAGTCCTGCAGGGTGTTTTCCTAGGTCCAAAGTCTTCAGCTGCTTCATCATAAGGTCATAAGTGGGGATGTTCGCTGATGATTGCACAATGTTCAGCACCATTTGCAACTCCTCATGTAGTAATTATGGTTTTATTTAGTGTGTAATGTACCTTTAAGAATAGTACTTGTTAGGCAAGATCCTGTGACCTGTAGTAACCAATAGGAGAGTAGCGCAGGCTACCTCAGCAGTCATTGTGGAGTTGGAGTTGAAAGCACACATGTAGTTGCTGCGTATGTTGTAAATAAACTTAGTGTTTCTGCCTGAGAAGTGTCTGCAGATCAACTCTATCATTAGTAGCACAACTCTGCCACCCTACAGCACCTCAGATGCTGAAGCAGTCCATGTCCAAATGCAGTAAGACCTGGACAATATTCAAGCTTGAGCTGATAAGTGGCAAGTAACATTTGCACCACACAAGTGCCAGGCAATGATCATCTCTAACATGAGAGAATCTAAGCTTCTCCCCTTAACATTCACTGGCATTGTCATCACTGAATCCCCCACTATCAGCAGCTTCCTATTGACCATAAACTGAACTGGACTAGCCATATAAATATGGTGGCTACAAGAGCAGGTCAGAAGCTAGAAATTCTGTGGTGAGTAATTCACATCTTGACTCCCCAAAGCCTGCCCACCATCTACAAGGCACATGTCAGGATTGTGATGAAATACTTTCCTCTTGCTTGGATGAGTTCAGCACCAAAAATACTCAGAAAGCTTGGCACCATCTAGGACAAAACAGCCTGCTTGTCTGGCACCCCATCTACCATATTATATATTAATTTCCTCCACCACTGATGGACAATAGCAGTAGTGTGTAGCATCTACAAGATGCACTGCAGCAATTCACCAAGGGTCCTTCAACAGCACCTTCCAAACCTGCGACCTCTACCACATAGAAGGACAAGGTCAGCGGTTGCATGGGAACACCACCACCTGGAATTTCTCCTCCAAGCCACAGACTATCCTGACTTGGAAATATATTGCAGTTCCTCCACTCTCTCTGGGTCAAAATCCTGGAACTCCCTTCCTAGCAACACTGTGGGTGTATCTGCACCACATGGACTGCAGCGGTTCAAGAAGGCAGCTCACCACCACCTTCTCAGTGACAAATGGGGATTGGCAATAAAGGCTGGCTCAGCAAGGGAAGCGCATGTCATGCGAATTAATAAATTACAAAAATATCAAGAACAAAAAGTAATTAGAGGCCAGTGGAATATTAGCATTTAGATCTGGATGATTAGCATATAAAGGGGAGGAAATTTTTGATACAGCTATACAAAGTACTATGTACAGTTCAGGGCACCAGACTTTAGAAATTATATATTGGTCTTAGAAGAAGTGCGACCCAGATTCACCAGAATGTTGCCAGGTCTCTAAGGGTAAGATTATGGGGATGTTACATTAACTGGGCTTGTATTCCTGGAATAAAGAAGGATACAGGATAACTCGATTGAGGTTTTTGTGAGTTTGAAAGGAGTTCATAATATAACTAGAAAGAAACTTGTTTCCACTGGTGGAAGAATTAAGGAAAAGGGACATAACCTTAAAATCAATGCCAGGCCATTCTGGAGAAATTATGAGACACATATTCATGCAAGGGGCGGTAGCAATGTAGAACACCTTCCCAACAAAAAAAAAATGGATACTATCTTAAAACTGAGATCAGTTGATCTTTGCTCAACTGGGGTATAAACAGATATGGAGCTGAGGCAGCTGGATGGAGTTAAGATACGGTCACGATCCCATTGAATTGCGGAGTTGAATGGTCTTATCCTGTTCCTTTGTCGAAAAAAAGTACACAGAAACAACCACCTGGAAAATTAACAAATATAGAAACATGTCAAAATCAAATGACCTTATGACCCTATGGGGATGCCCATCATGGACTTCCTCCCAGCAGGAGTCGGGAACTCACATTGTAAACCAATTAATTTTTAAATTTTTTAAGATTTCTGCAAAACATTCCATTGTGGCTCCATAATTAATGATGGCGTTGGATATAAACCTCACATCTTCCTCCTCTTCATTCACTGGAAACGATTGCTTCAGACTATGGATTCCTTAGAATTTCCACAATGTCATTTCCATGGTAAATAATACAATACTTTCTTTGTTCAGAGGGTGTCCATCTTCTTAGATGCCTTCAAAGGATGGAAAAGGCGCACTTTAGTATTGCAGTTGCTGTATAAAAAAGATAAATAGAAAATATCTACATATGTATTTAAACACCACATAAATCATAAAAAGGCCTCCTTTGTAGGGCTATAAATCTCATAATGAAATGCTGCCATAACTAAAATGTTCATAATTTCTGGTCAAAAGGCACTATGCATCCAACAAAAGAACCCTTTTCTATGGCTTTTAAATATACATTAGAGGCATTTGAAAATGCATGGGGATTTTTGGTATGCGGAACTCAAAGTACATCTGATTACATTTACTCATCAAAATTCCTTTCAAGCGACATGTTCCACCCTTCTTTCGGAACCAGATTGGAATGGTTTAAACGTTTCCCTGACAGTTACACATCTAAACTTAACTGTCAAACTGGCCAAATGAAAATCAACAGTCCCAGTTATCCGGGAATAGTTTGTGTCTTTTTAAATCTATTGAGATCAGTTCCTCTTTTTGTTAACCTCGGCTATCATCAAGTCATTGAGGAACTACTTATCAAGGCTGTTTCAAGCTTGCGAAATAGTGTTTGTGGTTACCATAGTAACTACATCCAGAGCTGTGAGGATGACAAGTGTTTCAATCTTGCACTACAACTTGCCAAATGGTTTCGCTAAATTTAGATTACACTCAACCCTATGGTGGAGCTGAGAAACACACAAATAAAATGTCACGGTGCTTTTTGATAGACTGAAATTCTAATGTATAAATACTATCATGAAATTGAGGTTGATTTCTCCAGGCACACAGTCACAAATCACACATGTACAAAGGGCATTTTCATTCATTGATAGAATGCAAACAGCTTTTATGCTGCCCTATCAATTCTCCCCTCGTGTACTTCCAGCACAAAAAAATTGACTGCCAAGGCTTCAGAAGAAAAGTAATAGGGTAATTTTTCCCAATTTTTATTTCCATTAATGTAAAATGGGTTACTAATTCTCCACTACCCATGTCACACTATCGCACAATGTCAAACTCATTCGGCTTACATTTATAAAACACCTTTAATGTAGTAAAATGTCTTAAAAGTGTGCTGATCTCTCAAAAAGCACTCTCATCTCTTGAGTAAAGAGGTTGTGGGTTTTGAGTCCTAATCCAAGCCTTGAGCGCAAAACTCTAGGTTAACACGCCAGCGCAGTACTAAGGGAGTGTTGCGCTGTCGGAGGTGTCATCTTTCAGATGAGATGTTTAAACAAAGCCATGTCTGTCCTCTCAAGTATACGTAAAAGAACCCATGGCACTATTTCAAAGAAGCTCAGGGAGTTATCCCCAGTGTGCTGGACAATATTTATCCATCAATCAACAACAACAAAAACAGATCATCTGGTCATTATCACATTGCTGTTTATGAAAGTTTGCTGCGCATAAATTGGCTTCCACATTTCCTATATCACAACAGTGACCACACTTCAAAAGAAAAAAACACCTGGAAAAACTCAGCAGGTCTGGCAGCATCTGCAGAGAGGAACACAGTTAACGTTTTGAGTCCGTATGACTCCTCAACAGAACTAAGTAAAAATAGAAAAGAGGTGAAATATAAGCTGGTTTAAGGGGGGTGGGGGTGGGACAGGTAGAGCTGGATAGAAGGCCAGTGATAGGTGGAGATAGCCAAAGATGTCATAGACAAAAGGACAAAGAGGTGTCGAAGGTGGTGATAATATCTAAGGAATGTGCTAATTAAGGGTAGAAAGCAGGACAAGCAAGGTACAGATAGCTATTGTGGGGGTGGGGTGGGGTGAAGGGAAAGGATCAAAATAGGCTAAAAGGTAGAGATAAAACAATGGATGGAAATACATTTAAAAATGGAAATAGGTGGGAAAAGAAAAATCTCATCTCCTCTGGAGATCTTCCTTCCACAGCTTCCAACCTCATAGTCTCCCAACCTCGGACGGCCTGCTTTTACCTTCTTCCCAAAATCCACAAACAGGACTGTCCCGGTAGACCGATCGTGTCAGCCTGTTCCTGCCCCATGGAACTCATTTCTTGCTATCTTGACTCCATTCTCTCTCCCCTTGTCCAGTCCCTTCCCACCTACATCCGTGATTCCTCTGTCACCCTACATTATAACAACAACTTCCAGTTCCCTGGCCCCAATCACCTCCTCTTCACCATGGATGTCTAATCCCTCTACACGTCCATCCCCCACTGGGATGGTCTGATGGCTCTCCACTTCTTCCTCGAACAGAGGCCCAAACAAGCCCCATCCATCACTACTCTCCTCCATCTGGCTGAACTTGTTCTCTCACTGAACAATTTCTCCTCAAACTCCTCTCACTTCCTCCAAATAAAAGGTGTGGCTATGGGTACCCACATGGGCCCCAGTTATGCCTGTCTCTTTATGGGGTATGTGGAACATTCCTTGTTCCAGTCCTACTCCAGCCCCCTCCCACAACTCTTTCTCAAGTACATTGATGATTGCTTCAGTGCTGCTTCATGCTCTCGTCTGGACCTGGAAAAATGTATTAATTTTGGTTCCAATTTCCACCCCATTCTCTCAGTTTCTTTGCTTCCGTCGCATCTGTTCTGACGATGCTACCTTCAAAAACAGTTCCTCTGACGTGACTTCCTTCTTCCCTTAACCGAGGTTTTCCACCCACGGTGTTTGACAGGGCCCTCAACCGTGTCCGGCCCATCTCCCGCACATCTGCCCTCACACCTTCCTCTCCCTCCCAGAACCATGATAGGGTCCCCCTTGTCCTCATTTATTACCCCACCAGCCTCCACATTCAAAGGATCATCCTCCGCCATTTCCGCCAACTCCAGCATGATGCCACAACCAAACATATCTTCTCTTCACCCCCCGGCGGCATTCCGCAGGGATCATTCCCTCCGTGAAACACTGGTCCACTCCTGCATCACCCCCTACACCTCAATCCCCTCACACGGCACATTCCCATGCAACCGCAGAAGGTGCAACACCTATCCTTTTACTTCCCCTCTCCTCACCGTCCAAGGGCCCAACCACTCCTTTCAAGTGAAGCAGCATTTCACTTGCATTTCCCTCAATTTAGTCTACTGCATTCATTGCTCCAAGTGCGGTTTTCTCTACATTGGAGAAACCAAATGCAGACTGGGTGACCGCTTTGCAGAACACCTTCAGTCTGTCCGCAAGCATGACCCAGACCTCCCTGTCGCTTGCCATTTCAACATTCCACCCTGCTCTCATGCCCACATGTCCATCCTTGACCTGCTGCATTGTTCCAGTGAAGCTCAACACAAACTGGAGGAACAACACCTCACCTTCCGACTAGGTACCTTACAGCATTCCGAACTGAATATTGAGTTCAACAACTTTAGATCACGAACTCTTCTCCTCCATCCCCACCCCCTTTCCAATCCCCCCTTTTTTTTTCCAATAATTTATATAGATTTTTCTTTTCCCACCTATTTCCATTATTTTTAAATGTATTTCTATCCACTGTTTTATCTCTACCTTTTAGCCTATTTCGATCCTTTCCCTTCACCCCACTCCATCCCCTCTAGGGCTATCTGTACCTTGCTTGTCCTGCTTTCTACCCTTAATTAGCACATTCCTTAGATAATATCATCACCTTCAACACCTCTTTGTCCTTTTGTCAATGACATCTTTTGGCAATCTCCACCTATCAATGGCCCTCTATCCAGCTCTACCTGTCCCACCACCACCCTTAAACCAGCTTATATTTCACCTCTTTTCTATTTTTACTTAGTTCTGTTGAAGAGTCATACGGACTCGAAATGTTAACTGTGCTCCTCTCCGCAGATGCTGTCAGACCTGCTGAGATTTTCCAGGTATTTTTATTTTTGTTTTGGATTTCCAGCATCCGCAGTTTTTTGCTTTTACACTTCAAAAGAACTTCATTGGCTGTAATTTTTTTTGCATGTCCAGAGGTCTTGAAATATGCTAATTAGTGCAAGTCTTTATAAGAGCATTCTCAAAAGCAAATTGACACCAAACCACATGGGGAACTATAAGGTGCAGGTTGGTCGAAGAGATTTTAATGGGCATCATAAAGGAACAAGAGCAGCAGAGAGGTTAAGGGAGGGAATTCCAGAGTTTAGGGCCTAGACCAGTGCTTTTGAAACTATTTTCCAATATGGCCCCATTTTAACAGTTGAAAATTAGAACGACCTCAGACATCAACAAAAATGAAACAACAATAAAACAGCATAGTAACAATTAGTATATAATTATTAAAGTTTGTATAATATATATCAATGTACAATACTTCATATAAATATGATAAGCTATGTTTTTAAACAACTCTGTAAAAATGTTATTATTTTATGTGCTCACCAGCCCATTACTTCATCTGAGCCACACAAGCTCATGGACATTGGCTAGGAAGCAGCAGAAGCACAGGTTGAAGATCTTGAGGTGGCTGATGTTAGAACCCAGGTTGCTCTGCAGCACCAGCGTGATGGGGTTGGGTTCAGAAAGGCTGCAGCTCAACAGCGGAGGCATCAGCACTGGGTTAATGGTCGGACCCGGACTTTATGAGGAATGTGGAGTCCTTCTGAACAGGCATAGAATATAATAAGCATTTCAGCCAAGCTCTCTGTGTTGTCCGGTGACAGAAGACTCCATGAGGCGGCCATGGGTCGAAGAGGAGACCAAGAAATTAAGAGGGCAATGTCAAGGCCAGAAACCCCTGGGCCTCAGTGCTTGGAGGAAGGGGAAGTTCATGATCGCATTTGCTGTTTCTGTGACCCCAATTGGGTTCATGACCTCCAGTTAGAGAACCACTGGCCTAGGCAGCTCAAGGCAGGCCAGCAATAGAATCAGGGATTCTCAAGTGGGCAGAATTAGAGACCGCAGATATCACTGAGGATTGTGGGGCTGGAGGAGAGTAAAGAGGTAGGGAGGGGTGAGGCAATGGAGTTTGCTTAAGATGTAGCCAATAAATGTCAGTGAAAACAGAGGTGATGGATGAACAGGACTTGGTGCAAGTTAGGACATGGGCAGCAGAGTTCAACTTTATGGCGGGTAGATTATGGGAAGCCAGTGTGTTCAAATAGTTAAGATAGAGATAACCAAAGCATGGTTGAGAATTTCAGCAGTTGGTGAGCTGGAACAACATTACAGAGGTAGCAAGAAACAGTCTTATTGTGACACTGCAAATATGTGGTGGAAAGCTCATCTCGGTAAAATATGACACCAAGGTTGTAAACAGTCTGATTTTGCCTCAGATGGTTGCCAGGGAAACAGATGGAGTCAATAGTTTGGGAATGGAGTTTGGAGCTGGGACCAAAAACAGTTGCTGCAGTCCTTCCGATAGTTAATTGGAAGAAATTCCTGCTCATCCAGTACTGGATGCTGGATGAGCAGTCTGACAATTTAACAACAGTGGAGAGGATGAGACAGGTGCAAGGGCAATTAGGGATGGGTAACAAATGCTTGTCTTGTCAGTGACACCCACATCCCATGATAGAATCAAAATAAAATGTAGGGCTGGGCATTGTCAGCATACATGTGAAAAGAACCCTGTGCTTTCTCAATATAGGAAGTATTTGGTCACTGAGATTAGGTGAGACAGCTCCAGTTGAAGAATCACCACTGCACTGGGCCAAAAGATCCCCTATGGTGGCTCTTACATGCAGCTTGAGAAATGTAGATATCAATATAAATCCAGGCAAAACTCCAAAAATAGCTGGCAAGGTGAATGGAGTCCATCATGATCACAATAAGTGTTAGCTGAAAGCATCCCTAGACAAAGTAAAACTTCAATTAGCACCCAGCATCCGCAGTATTTTGCTTTTATTTTACTTCAATTAAAAGTAGGATAAGGCATATGCTGCCCAACATGCTTTGCCTCCAAACACTGCACTATTACACCAGTCTAATACTTCCAATTCCCATGTTAGTTAATGTGCATATCTGCCTGAGTTGCCCTGAAGGTATGCCCATTAGGAACTACTCTCCGCTGAGTCAAGCCAAAAAATTTACATCTATTGGAGAGAAAGCTCGCCTGTCAATCTTAATGCTGAAACTCAGTTTTGGGAAATGAGATGACCTACTCTGAGATCAGTACCCTGCCGATGCAAATAAATGTTTTCAAGTTCACTTTGGCTATAAGCTCATTTGATTTATGCTGGCCCATGTCATTACCTGTCACGGTACACTGAAATGCTAACCACAACTCTTGAGTTCTCCCATGTGCTGACATGTTAGAAGGTAGTTTCATAACAAGTACAAAAGAGCATTACAGTTTTGCAAGTTCTGAAAGTTAAAGTGAGCTAAACAGGAACAGATAAACATCATTACTGTAAAGGCACTCATTTCAGATCCCATTCCTCCCCTCGCCACCGAGCTAAGATTTTTCTTTAACTCTTCGTGTCGGATAACCTTTGCTGACACAACTCATTCTTCCTCAAGGTCCTGTGATCGGTCATTTCCGTCACTGGTGTGTAATATGTGTGCATAGGGGAGTAATGTCAGGGAGCAGGAACCCCTTTAAAGTGCCTACTGCACTGAACAGGGATTTTTGTTCACTAGACACTGACTAAGCAGAGGCTTTTGTTCTTGCTTTCCTATTCCATTCTTGAAGGTAAGAATAAATGTTGGCTTCGAAATTTCATCTCAGCTATTTTAATAGAAGCAATAACCTTAAGTGGGTTAAAATCGTAAAAACAGCAATGAAGGAAGTCGATATAAATATGTTAGGCGCTTGCAAGTTAATATTACCGATGGTAATCTCTACCCCACTGAGACTCACCCAGGTCTTCATGTGGAGGTGACGAGGATGATTTTCAATTGTCTGTCACCCCATTTCTCAACAGAAAAAGTGGCGACCGCCAGTTGAAAAATTGAGGAGGCTGGTCACTTCAATTTCCCCCCTCCATTAATGTCCGATGCAACTTTCAAGAGGAGTGGGTCTGTAAATGGACAACCATTAAGCCTAATGTTTCCAGAAAGAAGCCATTTTAAACATTTGTAATTCAGGGACTGAGGTGTCACACACTCCACCCATCCATACCTAGTACCATTGGTGGACACTGTCCTCAGGTCCAGACATTGGGCCCAAACATTGGGAAAGTTTTACGGGGCCTACAGGAATACTCCTTCTGCTACACAAAAGTACCATGTCCAGCTGCAGGTCCATGTGCGACCCCTTTTGGGATTCAGTACTTCCCCTCTCGACCTCAGGCTTGACATGCCAGTTGTTTCAGTGTGGGATCCAGCCAATTTCCTTCCTTCAATGTGTCTATAGGTTGGATTTTACACTCCCCCCCGCCCCCGACCTCCCATTGGAGTGTCTGAAAGTGGGGGAGTTTGTAAAATAAAATGAATGGCCTTCCCACTGCGTTCTTGTTAATCCCTGACCCATCTCCCATATTATGGTGGTGGAGAAGGCATCAGGGAGCTTGCCCACCCTTAGGCCATGACCCAATTAATGGCCACTTAAGGGCATCATTCCACCTCCGCCATTATTTCACACAGCAGGGGAATGCAGAGGCATGGTGGGTAGCCCTGCAGCTAGGTTGCTGTTGGGCAAGAAGGGAGTGAGGTGCCTTATTTGGGGCGTCCCTTGTGTCCATCAGAGGCTCTCCATCCAAGATCATACCCCCGCATTAATCCTCTCTCCACCCCTGGCCTCTCAAACCTGGTCACTCATGCACCCCCTTGCTGGGGTCTGCCAGCCAGGCCCATCCAAAACCCCGGGCTCCATCATTTCTTCTTCCTCAGGCACTGCCTGTAGTCTCAGGAGTGGTCACTGTTCAATCCTGGAGCTGCCAGGATTACAAAGCTGCCAGCCAATCAGGTCAGTTGGCAGCACCCTAAGACGGGTGGGGACTGGGCTGGCCAGTAGCTCTGTAGTCCCAGCAGCACTAGGCATGAGTGGTGACTACTACTGTGATTACAGGCAGATTCCAGTGGAGATCGTCACTACAGCTGGATACCTAAGTTGAGGGGGGATGAGCATTTTACCAGGGTCAAGCACCGGCAAAGGTGGGGGGGGGGGTGCGTTGAGGGGTTAATGTGTTGTCGGTTTGAGAGGACATGAGGAATGGGTAAAGCGGTCAGTGTCATCTTGGGGGTGGTGCATCAGATGGGTACAGGGGACCCTCAAAGGAGGCACCTCCTAGCCCCACCACTGCCCAGCCTTGCCTGACACCAGCCAGCACTGCTAAAGTAGCCAGCTTCCCACACGGCGTGAGCCTCTCTCTGCTGACAGGTGAGGGCCTTTAAGTGGCCATTAACTGCCACTTAAGGACCTAATTCAGCCAAGGGCAGGAGATCTTCCCAATGCCTCCCCCACCTTCTGTAAATCTTGATACAGGTCGGAGACAGGAGGGTAGGTGTTGCGTAGGCCACATACTGGATTTTACGAGTTGCCCCTCCCCCACCCCATCAAACCTGCTAGGAGGGGAGCATAAACCCCAGCCCTGCAGCAGAACCATGTTGAAATTAAGCTCAAAATTTTATTTACAAATTACATTAAGTTGGGAGACTCATTGTTAAGAAATGATATGGCATTGAACTGAAGGGTTAAAAATGTTAAAGATTACTGCAATGTTCTGTATGGTTAACTTCTCATCCTTTGTGCTTTGTTATGTCTGCAAGCTACTCTTGGCCAATAGCCCATTGCAAACAAGCTAACAACTTTAATTGCATAAATACCTTTATTAAATAAATAGAGCTAAATAGGTGACTGAATTATCTATATTAAAAAAACTTTTCCTCCTTTACAAGATGGCATTATGTCTACTTGCGCTGAAAAGAAGATGCGATTTTAGTCTCTGATTGACATTATTGTGCTGTCTAACTACTGGGTGTTGACAATGTACAGATCTAATTAGCAAACAGTTCTGTGTTCACTGGTATGAATGGTAAACACTGGTCTTTCATGGATTTTTTTTTTAAACCAGTTCATTATCTACCATATGAAGTCAGACAGAGAAAACAAACAGCTGATATTATCAACCGCCAGAAACTGCATTTCCAAGTTCTGCGTCATCACATTTAATAGGTCAAAGTATCTTGGTTGCCAGTGAAAATTAATGCTTTCCTTTCAGTTTTTTTTGGGTTGCACTTTTTTGTCCATATATGACATGGAAGACCTCGGTAGCAATTTAGATTCCAGCTGCCATTGGAAATGTTCTCCAGTTTTCAGATAAATCACGTAATGTCCCATAAGCATTCCTATGATGTATTTACAAGATAAAAACATCTGCTCAGATGACTGTACTCTGAATACATTCCTCCATGGCAAAAAAAAATAATTTCACATTCCCATGAAACTAAATTGTTGGCTGGTCCATTCATTTTATGTTAATATTTCCCTGTATTTAAGTTGAGTTTGAAAATAGTTTCCTAGCCACAACCACACCAGTGTCAGACTCCTTGGAAGGATGGCAATATTTAATTGTGCCCTACTTATATCCTCTATTGGAACTAATGATTTTCAAAGAAAAGATAGAAAACTTTTTTTTATTCTCCATTGTTCTCTGTAGAAAAAAGTAGAGACAAAGGTTACACTATGGAGTGATGCAATGACATCACTGACCTGTTGCAATCGCATTCCAGTAACATGCTTCATGGCATAAATTGCTGCAAGCAGTATTGTCAGACCCTTTGATGCAAGGTTGATGTGTAAATTACCTCAACTGAATGAATTGCTTGTTTGAGTATTGTGCCTCAAATCTCCATCTAAAGAATGATGCACACGGACGTAATCTTGGAGTTGCTTGATAGGCTAATCTTCACATTCCGCATTCTTCCCAGACAAGGTACAGTAATAGGATATGAAACCCAATTTATCCCAAGTAACCCTTATAAACTGATTGAAACCTTATCAGTTTGGGGCCAAACACATTTGCAGTCTGCGGTCCATGCAAAATAACTAAAACAGTATTGTTTAGTAGATGCAGTGGGTTTTAACAACACAAAGGCATTCCACTGTGTGTGCAATTCAATGCAGTGCCTGCCCTCAAGTCCCTATCATGTAGAGGATAGGCAACTCTTTTCTGGCAGTGGTTCCTAAATGAGGGTAATGTATTATTAAAGCCCTATAATCTAGATAACATTATAAGAAGTGTGATTTAAATGCTTGATTTACATTGTTTATTCCAAAGATCAACATTATCTGGAATGTACTGCATGAGAGTGTGGTGGAGGTAGGTAGAATTCCGGCTTTCAGAAAGGAACCGGATAATCACCCAAAGAGAAAAAATGGCAGGGCTTTGGGGAAAGGGTGGGGAAATGAGATTAGCTAAGTTGCTTCTGCAGAAGACACAATCAGAATGGGCTAAATGGTCTCCTTCTGTGCCATAACCAATCTTTGATCCTAAGATTCTATATTTGCATCACTTTATTGACCATTTCTGAAGCAGGACAGAGAAAATCAAACAATGTCATACCATTAGATAAATTTGAACTTAGTTATATTTCTTCATGTAGAATAAGATACCATAGCTTTAACACTGGTAGATGAATGGCTGTTCTCTATATTCTGGAACAGAGAGGAAAAGCATTGATTTTAACACCGTAGAGAAAACGTTTTCTGAGGCCTTGGAGGGACTAACAACCTACTATGAAGGCAACCACCTTCGCACAAACCCATCAAAGACACAAGTTTGTGCATTCCACCTCAGAAACCGTGAAGCCAAACACCAGTTTAAATTAACCTGGTGTGGAGTAACACTGACGCATTGTGAGTACCCTATCTACTTAGGAGTCACCCTTGACAGATGACAAGAACCACATTGAAAAGTCAAAGGCAAAAGTAAGCGCACAAAACAACAGCCTGAATAAACTCACTAACACAAAATGGGGAGCAAGCTCGAAAATATTGCGAACCAGTGCACTTGCTCTTTGCTATTCCACTGCCGAATATGCCTGCCCTGCATGGGAAAGATCTACTCATGCTAAGAAGATGGATGCCTTCTGAATGCAAACTGCCGACTTATCACAGGTTGTTTAAAACCAACAAACACCAACAGCCTATATATCCTGATGGGTATCGCTCCCCCTGATTTAAGAACGGTAGCCAGCAAGAAAGAGCGACTCCGTCAAACATCAGATGAGAGGCACCCTCTACATGGTCATACACCTACACCCAGCTGCCTAAAGTCAAGGAAGACCTTCATGAACAGTGTTGTTCCATTACAATCAACCCCATCTGAAGCCCACATCGCCTTGTGGAAAGACTGGCTCGCCAGTCTCGAACAACCCCCCAGCGATGGAAATTCCACTGGATGAAAGCCTTCCCCCAGGAGCTAATTGCAACTGGGCAACCTGGAAGTGCCTTAACAGACTTAGGACTGGTGTAGGTCATTCAAAGGTGTCACTAAGCAAATGACGATATACAACCAGCCCGACAACTTGTGAATGTGGAACTGAGTCACAGACTATGCAACATCTCCTGCAATGTCTATCGCTAGAGGAACCCTGCACTGTTGCAGATCTTGCCGAATTCATCAACAAGGTGCAAAAATGTGTCCAGTTCTGGCTGGGCCTTGTATAGGCTGTTTGTGGACATGATAAGAAGAAGGAACAGAGTATGGCATGGTTTAAATTTCTCTCCTTTCCACTGTCTTCCGTAGCTTACTTGGAGTTGTCAATGGGTGCAATACTCTAAAGGTAGGTCAATAACCTCACATTTTAATTCTGATGGAGGTGGACTGTTGTGAAACTGGAGCAGGCATGGCTTTATGCACGCATACAGTTTGTGTGCACAATAGTCACTTCATTTCAAAGGGGATTTAGTAATGTAAAGTGCTTAGAGACATATGACATGAGCAGTTCTGCTCATGCTGCATGAATCCTCACCAAGCCCCATTCACCCATTACCCCTGTACTGGCTGACCCACATTGACTCCTGGTCTGGTAAACACTTGTTTTTAAAATTAAAATCCTTAATTTCAAATCCTTTTTGACCTTGGACCCCAATCTCTGTAACTTCCTGCAGCACCACAACCCTCTGACTTCTCTGTGCTAACCCAATTCTGTCCTCTTGCACATTCTTGATTTTCAGCACTCCATCAATGCCCTCAGCTGCCAAGGCCCTAAATTCTAGAATTCCCTCATACATGCGAACATACGGATTAGGAACTGGAGTAGACTATTCAGCCTAAACGAAACTAAACCTCTTCATCTTTCTATCTCTCTCTCCTCCTTTAAGACACTCCTTAACACCTAGCTCCTTCAACAAACCTTAGGTTACTTGCTCAAGTATCTCATATGTAGCTTGGTGTCAAATTTGATTTGATAACACTCCTGTGAAACACAATTGGACAGTTTGCTGCATTAAAATTGCTATATAAATGCAAGTTGTTGTTGTACTGCCTACATCCATCTATTATAGTTGTACTCAAAAACACAGAGCATTGGAATGATCTATTAACAAATCAAATGAGACGACAAGATAGCCAGTTCTCTTCATTCATTAAAATGTGAAAGGAAGAACAAAATAATTTCACAAAGCTGCTTTTATTCTGCAATTGAAGCAGATCATTGTTGGCACAGACCATTTTTTGCAGCTGGTTTTACTATTGGTATACATTTGCCTATTCTCTGATATATTTTTGGAATAAAATCGACAGCACAGTACAATAGCAACAAAAATAAAAGGCAGCTTAGAAAATGGATAAGCCAGCGGGGGTGGTAATTCCTTTACTGAAGTTGGGATTTTATGGATTTACTGGTGACTGCAGATCTATCGTCCTATCCCCACTCAAAGCCACTCTTTAATAATGAATGACCTGACCTCTGGAGACCCAACAGAATCACAGGCCCAAATTTACATGGGTTTCATGAGCAGCAATTGAATATTTAATTAAAGTTAGATTCCCTTTCCTGCGTCAATGGGGATTGCCGATTTCCAAGATGATCCACGGCCAGTGTCAGGAAGAAAGCTTAAGATGGAAGAATAGCACGTGCAGGTCATGTGTATTTGTTTGAACGCCACTCCCCTGAGGCAATGCTATATGACCTAAGGTTCGAAAGACATTTCCATAATCATGGCAACAACTTTGCAACTAATGAGTGTATACAATCCAATTCAGTAACCATACCAATTATACCCACAGCTGATAATCAAATCCATAAATCTGCTAAGCTTGCAGTTCCAACATTTATGTGTCAGGAAAACATACTGAAAACTGTAAACTACACAAGGCATTTTATGGTTTTTTTTCACAATTATTCCCTGGTCAGTATGATTTTTCATGATCTGATGGTGGAATCTAGTTTTTTTCTGTAAGAATTTGCTAGTTAGTTCGGCTACTGTTGACATTGCTGAGATTGACAGTAAAGAAGCCAGTTTAATTCACCTTCTGGGAGCACCATGATAGAATGTACATGCCCAGGAAGGTTATCAGCGACTGTGTCCTTGACTTTAGAGATTGGAATGTTACGATCTTCCTAGTTCATATAAAGCAAAGCAATAAGAATATTTTTAAAATCTGTGTTTGCGCATGGTTCCACCTATGACTTGGTAACTGCATTCCTTAGTCAGCTGTTCAATGAGGAGCACTCCGGCTTCAATTTTTAGTCTGAACTGAGTCAGCTGGTGGCAGCAGAGGGGATTCTGTAACGAGACAGTTCATTTTTGAGAGGGGAGGGAGAAATCTAGTGGCCTCAGCTTGAATTCTCATCTGCTTGGATATCCACTGAGAACAGGACCAAGCTTCCCTGAAATGCTATGGAGGTAAAAAAAAAATTACAAATACAGATTTGGATGCTATCAGTTTTTTAATGTTTCAGTGGAAAGATTGCAAAGCTGTCACTTGTTTTGGAGATTAAAGTAGGCAAAATTTGTTGAGTGTAAAATGAAAATCCCAAATTATCAGATATCCCAGCATTTATCAACGTCTGTAACCAATCAAATGCCACCTTAAAATGAGCTAGTAAATTATCAAATATTTGAAACCAAAATAGACCAGTGACGGTCACACATTCCACCAGATTAGCACAATTCTATAAAAAGCGAAATACTGAGGATGCTAGAAATCTGTAATACAAACAGAAAATGCTGCAAATATACAGTAGGTGAGGCAGCATTTGTGGGGGAGAAAAAAATTAGTGTTTCAGGTCTGTGACCTTACATCAGAACCAATTCTGATGAAAAGCCACAGAGCTGAAATGTTGAGCAGAATTCTCTTGGCTCCAGGGGAGGGGATCAGGAATGGAGCTGGTCTGGAAAATTACTGGGGAGCTGTGTCAGGATGGGTCCACTATGTATTCCTGCCACCGGAAAGTTTCCCTGTGACAGGTAGGAACCCAGATCAGCTGCACGCTGATCAGAGGAGGGGAGGCAATTACCATATTCAATGCCCCGACTAGGGGTGATTTAGATGGCCTGCCAGAATTTTGCCAGTGTTGAAGTAGCCCTCCACCACATGGAGTGGCCACCAGCTCCATGGAGGTGACATCCTCTTGGCAGTCCAGGTGGGGAGGGGGAGCCACCAGAGTCAGAGGCTCCAAGGCTGAACGAGCAGGCCAAAGACATTAAGGTTGCCTCTGCAGCCCCACTGAGTTTGCCCTCCAATTGAGAGGGGTTTACTTCTCTGAGGGCACCTCTATGTTGAGGCGCCCTCTTAATCTAACTGTCTCAGTAGTGCCCACCTCTCTCAGTGGGGTTGCCAACGCTTCAGAGCTGCAGGTGCTCTGATTGAGCCAGCAGCATTGAGTGCTTGTCTGTCACCATTAATTAGATGGTGATCTTGGAGACGGCCTATAGGAGGCAACGACTTCAGGAATATCCTTATTCTGGTCCCGCTGCCAGTGTGTGGGCTCAGATCCCCATTTGGACCTGATGTCAAGATCCAGAAGCCCATGAGAAAATTTAGCCTATGATAACTCTGTTTCTCTCACCACAGATGCTGCCAGACCTGCTCAGTATTTCCAGCATTTATATTTTATTTTAGTACATTTCTATTTTAGGTTTGTGCCCTGCGTCTAAATTCAACTTCGACATTCAGCTTGCTCCAAAGGATCCAAATATATTGCATTTTGGGAAGACTCTAGCCTATTTCAGTGGGCCACAATTCTACTCACATTTCAACTCAAGTTGGCAGTTTTACTCAGGGATTATGATTATGGCTTGTTACAAGGATGTGTTTTCTTTTAAAAAGATACAATTTCTAATTCTCCTTTTTCTGGCTGGATTTTTTCATAAAAATATTAAACTGTAACCCTATTAAGACAATGAAGAACTGCCAGCTAGCCAGAATATACAACTTGCATTCCGCCCGAGTGCGAGTTAAAGGGAACAGACATCCAAATCCCCATGAAGCTTGAAAGGCTCCCATCTCCTGTTGGCTTTCACACTATCCCAAAACTCTTCAAACGTTTCTGAGATGAGACATCAAAATGTAATTACCTATCCGACAAAACAATGGCTACAGCAGCCATGGTATTCGTATTCCTCTGGAATATTCAGCCAGCAGGACTTTTAAGGGCTGTTTACCAAGCTAGAAAGATCACAAAAGAGAAATCAGAATTCTATACTGAAAGCTGCAAGGAAGCTGTTTCTCTCTCTCTCTCTCGAAAGTATTGTACCCAGATTTGCAAAGTCACCACCCTGATAAAAGAAAGCTACCACCTGTGATCTTTTGATGATAAAACGTGGAAATCTGCTCCATACAACTATACCCAGGAAGACAACAAAACAAAATGGCTATAATGTGGAATCACAAAATATCAAGACCAGCCAAAGGACAGTTAATCGTATATTTCTTTGATTGCCAATCTTCTTCACAAACTGTTAAATACATTTAAGCCTATTCTCTTATTCTACCATCTGTATGTGTGTGTGTGTGTATGAGATGTATTTGCATTATGGTTGCAGTTTACCTAGTTTTATTTTAACTTGGGAAGTTAAACTTACCTCCTCCTTTGTTTAAACTCAGGAAACCTGTCTGGCTAATTCTTTATCATTTGAAAGTGTACACAGCGGGAATTCTGCCGTATTGGCAAAGCACATCCTCACTAAATTCATAAAAAACCCTATTACAGTCAGATTTGGAGTGGTATAATAGGGAGTCATTTTTACCCCTCCTCATGTTTTTGTAACAGGCTGGCTAAAGGAAAAGCAAAGTGGTTGGTTTTCCCTGTGAGGTTGGAGACAGAGACAAATTGTTTGGAGACAATCGAGGGAGCATTACTCTGGGAGTTGCTTGCTGGCGACAATTAGTGCCTGAAGTGCAGTGTTCCATTTTTATATTTGAAGATCTTTGTATTTATGAACAAGAAGAAAATCCACCAAGTGCAGTTCATTCTGAACACTGAAGTCAAGGAGAGTGAGGAGGGATGAGGTCACAGAGTGTGTCATTTTACATTGGTAAGAGCTGTTTTGATGATGTTGGAAAAGTAAAAATTAGACAAGGGCAACTTGAACAAGGACGTACTGGATAGATTAGAATGGATGCTACACTGATTCTAGAAGGTCCAACACCACTTCTTAGGGAAACCAGGAATGGAGCCTTGCCAGCATTGCCCACATCCTGAAAACAAACACCAAAACCTGGGGACAGTGACACAATCAAGAACCTTAGTAGAAAAGCTTTGAAAGCATTGGGCTCAATCTTAACCTCGCTTGTGACAATTGACATTGGTCCAGTATCCAGTGCCACAAGATGGAGGGGGGGGGGGGTGGTTGGTATCCCCAACTCTCCCCGTTTCATTTTCTGCAGTCAAGAGGTGCCAAGGCACAGAAGCATCCACAACACGTTGGTGATAGGCCTTGTAGAATCAGAGGGCAGAATTTTGCTCTCATTGGGCATGCTCGGTGGGGGCGGGTGGGAGGGGTCAGGAAGCCGACTGCCGCCCGCAATCAGGGCCAGACCATGATTTCATCCTGGCGGGCCAACTAAGGCCCACCCAGTGTGAATGCAGGTTGGAGGATTCCCGAGAAGGGGCGAGCGGGGGCAGGGGCCTGTTGGCAACCCAGCGGCCGGTTCAAAATTGGCGCAGGCAGCCCCAGGGAGGCGGCCCGTGTTGGCATTGCAGCAGCAACATGGCTACAAATGTGAGTGCAGAGACCACTCAGCCCCCTCTGTTTTTCCAACGAGTGCCTCGCTGCCCTCCTGGAGGAGGTGGCTGCCAGAAGGGACACCCTTGACCCTAGAGATGGGAGGAGGCAGCCACCGCACCTCACCCAGAGGACATGGGAGGAGGTGGCAGCCCGGGTTAGCAGCCACGATGTGGTGAGGCGTAACTGAGTGCAGGGCCGGAAGCGCTTCAATGACCTGCTGCTCTAAGGAAGAGTGAGTACCGTGTTGGCATGGGTCAGCGTGTTGAATTGGTTTGGGCTGGCCATTTCTCGCAACCCCACCCCCACTCCGTGCAGCTCAGACCCTGTTAGACCCTGAGTGGCAACTGTCAATCATGCTGGTGCTGGCCAAGGGGCTGAGCCCTGGCTGCTCAGACTGAGTGCCTTGCGCCTCGAGGTCCATGACTCGAACCTGCCCTGCAAGGTGGTCCTCAGCTGGGGTTGGCCAGGCTGCAATGACACTGCAGTTAGAGAGTGGACGAATCAATGCTCCTCTGTCCTTTCAGGAGAAGACATCCCATAGCAGAATTGAGAGGTCGCGGACTGGCAGAGGACCCTCACAGCTCCTCATCCTCTCTCAGTATGAGCAGAAGGCCTTGCAGCTCGAGAGGTGCCATGCACCTCGGTCAACCGGCCGCGGTGAGGCTGGGGTGTCAGACGAAGGTAGGAGTGCTGTGCAGTGAGGTGAGAATTTCAGCTTGTGTAACCATTCTAGTGCAGCCTCTTCATTGATGTGAGCCTCGAACCTGAAGTCCCCATTGATCATTGAAAGGCGATGGGACCATGATCCAGATCTCCATTGTCTCATTAGGGTGCCCGGCATGCACAGTGACAGTGTGATGAGTTTAACTAATGACATGTCCTTCTTCTCCCTTTCAGATTCGCCAGCAGGTGTTCACACTCTGGACCCTGAAGGGCCATCCCTGATCCCGGAGAACCACTATACTCTCCAAGAACCTGCGTCACATCCCCTCTCTGAACCAGGTACCAGCGCAGATACCAGCACCTCAGTGGGCATTAGTTAGGTGGATAGTATCTCAGTGCACATTGATGAGGGTACTTCACACTCACTTGAGGTGAAGGCAGAGGCAGAGAGTGCCCAGGGCACAGGCAGTCGGAGGATTGCTGGAGACAAGGACGATGCTCAGTTGAAGCCTGATGGTGAGCCTCTGGCGTCGTCCATTAGGCAGCAGATGCTGGATGTCCAGCAGGATGTGCGGGAGTATCTGGCGGACATCCATGAGGGTCTGCTTGCCATTGTCTCCATTGTAGAGGTGTCCCTGGGAGCGTGAGCACTGCATTGACCCTCATAGCCGAGCGTAATGCTTCCTCCATGGACAGAGTGGCGACTCTCATGGAGAGGCTGCTCCAAGAATAGAATCAGGGGTTCCTGGGGTTGTGCTTGGATTTGAAAGCCCTCACAGAGGTGCTGACCTCAGCTGGTCAGGGTCCATGTGAGAGATGGATGGGGCCACCCAGTATTCCAGCTAGGTGCCCGCCCATCAATGGTGAGCAGGAGACCCACATCAACCTCATGTTGACGTACGAGCTGCCTGTCATCTCTGCGGGCTCCTCTCAGGGTGCTCTGGATGATGGCAGCTGCTCCTCCTCCCCTCTGCCAGTGACCGTTGCATCTGATGAGGCAGCGGTGACTGGGGAGATGGAAGCTGTGGCACTGGCTTCTCCATCCTAGGCAGGGCCAGCACAGGTTCCACTGGCCAGAGGACGGCTGCCAAGGTCACCAAGGCCAACAGGACAGCAGAGTCAGCAAGTTGTCTCCAATGCCGGTGCCAGCGAGGGGGAAGCACCGAGACGTAGCACCCGTAAACGTAAGTTTAAAGCACTCCAAGCACAAGAGGCACTGGTGACGGATGATCTTTTGCTCCCCTGTTTTGTTTTTTTTTAATGGTGTGACTACCAACACTGGATATTGTTCCGTTCAATTCAATGTGAGTTCCAACATTAAATTATATTTGCTTTTGTGTAATTGGCCTGAGTACGCTTAATTTGTTTTGTAGGTGCAGGGTAGCCCAGTATGTGATGCTGGACATGGGTGGCTCAAACGTTATTGCCCAGACACTAGGTGTATCTTGGGGGCCAAGGAAAGGGTCATTTCCGCGATCCAGGATGGAGGCAGCAGCCCTGGCATGAGGTGGTAGTTTTTATTTGGCAGCCTAGTTGAAGGAATGTTGGATCAAGGCGTCCCTGGTGTCTCTGCCTTCCTGGAGCTTATTGAGGTCTGGCTCCATGCCCTCAGTGTTTTCCTCACTGTGCTCCTCTTCTGACTCACTACTGGACTCATCCACTGTGGCCTGTGCATCTGTGTCAACATCCTCTTCCTCCAGTGGGTCCCCCTTGCCAGTGCCAGATTGTGGAGAGCGCAGCATTCAACCACTATCAGTGACACTCACTCTGGAAGGTATTGTAGTGCGCCCCCTGAATGGTCCAGGCATCGGAAATGCATCTTGAGGGAACCTATGGTTCTCTCTACCACCATCCGTTTGGAGGCATGGCTCCTGTTGGAACGCTGCTCCGCCTATGTTCTTGGGTGGTGGAGAGGCATCATGAGCCACCTCTTCAAGAGATAGGCATTGTCACTCAGCAGCCATCCATCCAGTCGGGCTGGAGCACTGAAGAGCCTTGGCAGTTGGGAGTGTCTCAGGATATAAGCGCCATGTGAGTTGCCAGGGTACCTTGCACATACTTGCAGAATTTGCATCCTGTGGTCACACACTATCTGCAGGTTCATGGAATGGAATCCCTTCCTGTTGACGAAGGCACCCGGCTGACCCGCTGGCGCCTTGATGGCCACAAGTGCGCAGCTGATAGCACCCTGGACACGGGGGAACCTAGCAATCACTGCGAAGCCTCTGGGTCACTCAGCCTGGCTGGCCTCGTCCGTACGGAAATGAATAAATGTCATTACCGCCTGAACAGAGCTTCTGTCATCAGCTTGATGCAACTGTGGACAGCTGATTGGAAGACTCCACACAGATCCCACACTGACCCCTGGAAAGAGCCAAAGTTGAGGGCTACTGTGATCTTCAGAGCCACTGGCATGGGTGTCCACCCACACATTCGGAGCTGATCTCAGGCCCAATCATCTGACAAATGGAGGTCAAAGTCTAGAGAGACGGAGCCTCCTTCGGCATTGCATTTTGGACATATTGAGGTAGCTGCTTTGCTGCCTGTAAATCCAGGCAGCAGGATAGTGATGTCTTCTGCAGCCCCTTCTGCCTTGGACTTCCTGCTGGCCCTACATCCTTTGTGCCTGCGCCTCTCCTCCCACAGGTCCCTCACCTGGAAGCTGCATTGGGACACCTGGCCTCATCTCCTTTCTGCCCCTCTCTTCCTTCTCAGAGAGGTGCCTCCAGCGGAGACCATAATCCTCATTACTATGGTAAGGGAAGGCTGTCTGATACCTGGAAGGGTCCACATGGTCCGAATCCTAAGGTAGCCTGGAAGATATCAGTGGGTCCAAAATGAAGCCTGGAAATACTTCTTTTTTTTTTATTCAGGGGATGTGGACTTCACTGGCTGGGCCAGCATTTATTGCCCATCCATAGTTGCCCTTGAGAAGGTGGCGGTGAGCTGCCTTCTTGAACTGCTGCTGTCCATGTGTTGTAGGTATACCCACCGTGCTGTTAAGGAAAGAGTACCAGGATTTTGACCCAGCGACAACGAAGGAATGGCGATATATTTCCAAGTCAAGATGGTGAGTGGCTTGGAGGGGAACTTCCAGATGGTGGTGTTCCCATGTATCTGTTGTCCTTGTCCTTCTAGATGGTAGTGGTCATGGGTTTGGAAGGTGCTGCCTAAGGAGCCTTGGTGAATTCCTGCAGTCCATCCTGTAGATGGTATACACTGCTGCTACTGTTTGTCGGTGTTGGAGGGAGTAAATATTTGTGGATGTGGTGCCAATCAAATGGGCTGCTTTGTCCTGGACGGTGTAAAACTTCTTGAGTGCTGTGGGAGCTACATTCAACCAGGCAAGTGGGGAGTATTCCATCACACACCTGACTTGTGCCTTGTAGATGGTGGACAGGATTTGGGGAGTCAGGAGGTGAGTTACTCATCACAGGATTCCTAGCCTCTGACCTGCTCTTGTAGTGGGAGATTTAGTGATGGCAATGCCATTGAACATCAAGTTGCTATGGTTGGATTCTCTCTTGTTGGAGATGGTCATTGCCTGACACTTGTGTGGTGTGAATGTTACTTGCCACTAGTCAGCCCAAGCCTGGATATTGTCCAGATCTTGCTGCTTAAGGACACCGACTGCTTCAGTATCTAAGGATCGCGAATGGTGTTGAACTTTGTTCAATCATCAGCGAACATCCCCAATCATGTCCTTATGATGGAAGGAAGTTCATTGATGAAACAGCGGAAGATGGTTGGGCCTAGGACACAATCCAGAGCAACTCCTGCAGTGATGTCCTGGAGCTGGGATGACTGACCTTCAGTAACAACAACCATCTTTCTTTGTGCTAGGTATGATTCCAACCAGTGGAGCATTTCCCCCCATATTCCCATTGACTCCAGTTTAGCGAGGGTTCCTTGATGCCACACTCGGTCAAATGCTGCCTTGATGTCAAGGGCAGTCAATCTCACCTCACCTTGAGAGTTCAGCTCGTTTGTCCATGTTTGAACCAAGGCTATAATGAGGTCAGGAGCTGAGTGGCCCTGGCAGAACCCAAACTGGGTGTCAGTGAGCAGGCTATTGCTAAGCAAGTGCCGCTTGAAAGCACTGTTGATGGCCTCTTCCATTACTTTGCTGATTATCGAGAGCAAACTGATGGGGTGGGAATTGGTTTGGTTGGTTTTTTTCCTGCTTTTTGTGTGTAGTTCATACCTGGGCAATTTTCCACATAGCCGGGTAAATGCCAGTGTTATATCTGTACTGGAACAGCTTGGCTAGGGGTGCAGCAAGGTCTGGAGCACAAGTCAGTACTATTGCTGGAATATGTCAATGCCCATAGCCTTTGCAGTATCCAGTGCTTTCAGCCATTTCATGATATCACGTGGGGTGTATTGAATTGGCTGAAGACTGGCATCTGTGATGCTGGGGATCCGGAGGAGGCCGAGATGGATCATCCACTCGGCACTTCTGGCTGAAGATTGTAGCAAATGCTTCAATCTTATCTTTTGCACTGATGTGCTGGGCTCCTCCATCATTGAGGATGGGAGTATTTTTGAAGCATCCTCCTCAAGTGAGTTGTTTAATTGTCCACCACCATTCACGACTGGATGTGGCAGGACTGCAGAGCTTAGATCCGATCCTTTGGTTGTGGGATCGCTTAGCTCTGTCTATCACATGCTGCTTATACTGTTTGGCACACAAGTAGTCCTGTTTTATAGCTTCACCAGGTTGACACCTCATTTTTAGGTATGCCTGGTGCTGCTCCTGGCATGCCCTCTTGTACTCTTCATTGAACCAGGGTTAAGTCCCTGACTTGATGGTAGTGGTAGGTTGGGGGATATGCTGGACCACGAGATTACAGATTGTGTTCAAGTACAATTCTGCTGCTGCTGATGGCCCACAGCACTTCATGGATGCCCAGCCTATCTGAAATCTATCCCATGAAGCACAGTGGTAGTGCCACACAACACGATGGAGGGCATCCTCAATGTGAAGGCAGGATTTTGTCTCCCCAACGACTGTGCGATGGTCACTCTTACTGATACTGTCATAGACAGATGCATCTGCGGCAGGCAGGTTGGTGAGGATGAGGTCAAGTATGTATTTCCCTCTTGTTGGTTCCCTGAACATCTCCTTTAGACCCATTCTAGCAGCTATGTCCTTTAGGACTCGACCAGTAGTGGTGCTATCGAGCCACTCTTAGTGATGGACATTAAAGTCCCCCACCCAGAGTACATTCTGTGCCCTTGCCACCCTCAGTGCTTCCTCCAAATGCTGTTCAACATGGAGGAGCACTGATTTATCAGCTGAGGGAGTGCGGTACATGGTAATCAGCAGGAGGTTTCTTTGGCCATGTTTGACCTGATGCCACGAGACTTCATGGGGACTGGAATCATTGTGAAGGCTCCCAGTGCAACTCCCTCCTGACTGTATACGACTGTGCCGCCACCTCTGCTGAATCTGTCCTGCTGGTGGGACAGGACATACCCAGGGATGGTGATGGTCGAGTCTGGGACATTGTCTGTTACATATGATTTTGTGAGGATGACTATGTCAAGCTATTGCTTGACTAGTCTGTGAGACAGTTCTCCCAATTTTGGCACTAGCCCCCAGATGTTAGTAAGGAGGGCTTTGCAGGGTCGACAGGGCTGAGATTGCCGTTGTCGTTTCGGGTGCCTAGGTCTGTTTCTTTCCTTTTTTGTGACTTTGTAGCAGTTTGATACAACTCAGTGGCTTGCTTGGCCATTTCAGAGGGCATTTAAGAGTCAACCACACTGCTGTGTGTCTAGAGTCACATGTAGGCCAGACCAGGTAAGGATGAAAAATTTCCTTCCCTAAAGGGCATTAGTGAACCAGATGGGTTTTTACAACAATCGAAAATGATTTCATGGTCATCATTCAACTTTTAATTCCAGATTCTTGTTGAATTCAAATTCCACCATCTGCCATGGCAGAATTCAAACCTAGGTCCCCAAAGCATTACTCTGAGTCTCTGGATTATTATTCCAGCAACAGTGGCACTAGACCATCACCTCCCCATTGACTAACAACGAAACTCTGATCAGAGAATAATCTGACAACAACCAATAAGCCAATTATCTCCAGAAATCCTCACTACTCACATTGACAATACCACTGGCCCTTCTTACCCTGGCTGTGGGTGAGGTTTTGCAAATTGTGGCCTGCCCGCCTGCCCGTTTTTCCCATGCAACAAGTGAAAGATCACACAGGCAACGTTAAACTGCGCGTCAGGACACTCGCCCAACATTTTACACTCATTCAGGTCGGGCAGGCGCCCAACAAGCGGAAAATTCTGCCCATAGGTTCCTAGAGTGTTTACAGCACATAAGGAGGCCATTCGACCTGTTGTGCCAATGCTGTCTCTCTGCAAGAACAATTCAGTTAGTTCCACTCCCCTCACCTTTTCTTGCAGCCCAGCAATATTTTTCTCTCTCTCTTCTATTGGTTTAAGGGCCCAGAAAACACCAGCTGCTTTCTCATTCCCCAGTACAAGATCCTGATGGGGAATATGGCTGCATTGGCTATATAGCTGCACCATGCTAATGACCTAACCCACCAAGTACACCCAGATTGGCTGCAGTGTATTTCAAGTTTCCTAGATTTGTTCAGTGCCTGGACTGGGGCTGAGTGGCTCAAGAAATTAACCTCATTAGTTTTGATAGGCATGAAGCAATAAAGTGCCACGCACAGAGTTCCAGTACTGTTGCTTCATGTCTATTTGTATAATGATTTCAATTACAGAATGACTCTGGATTATGTGGCTCAATGTTGGACCTAAGTCAGGAACTCATAAATCATTTCAGAATAAAAGTAGCTTGATAACTGAATGAAGCCATAGTGCAGTCATAAACTTCCACTGCCCTTCATTCAAAAATCTCAGCCTTAGCAAGCTGATCTTATATAATATTGGCAAATGATTCAATTCAATCACACCAATACTCTCTCTTTGTCCCTGTTCAGGCATTTTGTGAAGTCCATGCATCAGCGCAGTGTAAACCTATTACAGCGAGCAGTTAATGTCATGAAGAATTTGAAATTAGACTTTCTAATTCATATAAATTAGGTATTTAACAACAGGACCAAGGGAAGTAACAGTCAAAGAGAAACTATGGTTGATGAAAGGTTTCTGACAACAACACTGAAAACAATAACAACTCCAGAACTTGTCACTCATTCAACATCTGTGCCATGTCTAACGGCATATGGAACCAAATCAATGCAAATTAAATCAAGTACACAAATATACAGGTTATAATCCAAGCTACCTGGCAATAAATGACATGTCAGAAATGTTCAGCGGAACACAAGAAAAATTGGTTGTTTAGATCTGAACCAGGTTTCCATAATTATTGAAGAAATGGCATGTGTAGGCAAAATATTCTCCAGTTAGTCAGGATCCAGATAATCACACTCTTTTAACTCTGTAGAGTCAATAATTACTTGTAATAGTCTGTAAACCGAAAGCCTTAGCCACTTTCAAAATACAGCTCTTATCTTTTACATAGCTGTAAATATGATTTCCTGTAATGTTGAGATGATAAACTTACAGAAAATACAGAATGTGCAGATCCAAAAGGGTTTTTTATACGATTCTTAATTCTTGGAATTGTGCTTTTTTTATTTATTTTTGGCATTGAATACTACCCAGCCTCTAAGGGAAAGTACAATTTGACTTTAATACACTTTATAGTGACAGGTTTAATTAATTAATAAGGCCTTAAATATATGACACTGCATCTGTGTGCTGTGCTGTCCAAGTCAGTCCAATACCATAAAGTAAACGGGATAACTCAACTCAATTTGTTTTATTGAACATTTTACCTGGCAGCCTGGGACAACAATGGAGAAGCCAATATCTTTGAAAGGTATTTTACAGTCCTCCAGCCAAAGCCATGTCCTTTCACAAGCAGCTGCATTCTCGAATTGAGATCCATTCTCATGAGGTTGGGGGAAGGAGAATGGTCTTCCTGTGTCTTGCTCTCTTAACCAACATCAGAGACAGAATAACCTTGAGCTTTATCTTAGGCTTAGGGAACATCAGAGGAAAGGTTATCCAGTAAAATCAAAACTGGGTCTCTGGTGACTTAAAATTATTTTTTTCTTGAGACAGGTTTGGTACATTTATTCTAAATTTGCCATGGTACTATTCAAAGGTCTATCTTCCTTCTACATCACTTTCCCAATACCATTTATTCCCTGAGTGTTTCACTTTTATTCCATGTCAGGAGGGGTGAAATGATTCCCCTATTCTCTCACTCTAGGCCTTAACAAAGTTTTTTTGTGAATTAAGAGAGCATGTTCTTTGAAAATACTGCAGCAGTCCCAATATTCACATTTTCAGATTGTAAAGAATTGGGGAGTCTAACAGGTTTTCTTAGGTTAAACAAAGAACAAGATAAGTTTATTGAAACTATTTCCTGAATTTAAAAAAAAAACTAAATAAATCACAACCACCCTTCATGTATCTCACATACTCACCTGGGCTTACACAAACATAAACATATGCAGACGCACACACTAGTACAGATGGCAGAATAAGGGTTTTAACAGTTTGTGAAGAAGATAAGACATTGGAGTATATGGTTAGCTGTTCTTTGGCTGGTCTGGCTGTGGTGATTTTTAAAAATTCATTCATGGGATGTGGGCGTAACTGGTGAGGCCAGCATTTATTACCCATCCCTAGTTGCCCTTGAAAAGGTGGTGATGAGCTGCCTTCTTGAACCGGTGCAGTCCATGTGGTGTAGGTACACCCACAGTGCTGTTAAGGAGGGTGTTCCAGGATTTTGACACAGCGACAGTGAAGGAACGGCGATATTCCCGAGTCAGGATGGTGAGTGACTTGGAGGGGAACTTTCAGGTGGTGGTGTTCCCATGTATCTGCTGCCTTTGCCCTTCTAGATGGTAGTGGTTGTGAGTTTGGAAGGTGCTGGCTAGGGAGCCTTGGTGAGTTCCATGTTGTGGCCATTTCATTCAGTTGTCTTCCTGGGTATAGCTGCAAGGAGCAGAATTCCACGTTTTATTCCCAAAAGATCAGTTTGCAATAGATTTCTCTGCTCAGGATCTTTGCAAATCTGGGCACAATATTTCCAAGAAAGAGAGAGGCAGAGAGCAAACAGTTTCAGGCAAACAGCCTGCTGCAGTACAGCAATCTACATCTCTCTCCTGCTTGGTCAACAGTCTCTTAAAGTACTCTGAGGCTGTATATAACAGGGACTTTCTACTAATCCATGCTTGCTGCAGTCATTGTTTTAAAACAGGTAATTGCATTAATAATTGCAGTTCTGTTGAATGGTCATGAGGATTCGAAATGTCAACAGTGCTCTTCTCTGCCAATGCTGCCAGACCTGCTGAGTTTTTCCAGGTATTTCTGTTTCTGTTTTTGTATTGCATTTTGAAGACTCATCTCAGAAACATTTCAGGAGAGTATAAAGCCAACAGGAGAGGGGGTCTTTCACACATCCCAGGGGATTGGGTACCTGAGGGCAGATTCAGATAGGACAAATTCAAAGCAGGGACTGCGAGACAGAAAATTAGCGATTGGCTCTGACAGACAGAAGAAGCAAAGGTTAAAAGGTTTACAGCACATGAACTTGGCAATGTTAAAAGCTATTTATTTAACTACAAGGAGTATCGCAAACAAAGCTGTTGAGACGAGGGCACAGATAAGCACATGGCAGCATGATATCATCGCTATAACAGAAACTTGGCTTAAAAAGGGGCAAAAATGGCAGCTCAACATCCCTGGATATAGGGTTTTCAGGCAGGTAGGAAGCAAACTGAAAAAGTGGGGTGCTTAAAGAATTAATTACAACTGTGAGGAGGGATGATATACTAAATGAATGATCAAATGAGGCTATATGGGTTGAGCTCAGAAATAAAAAAGGGGCAGCCACATTAATTGGAGTGTACTATAGACGCCCAAATAGTGAAACAGTGAAAGAAGAGTAAATATGTAGGAACATTTCTGAGTCCAAAAACAATTGGGCAATAATAGTTGGGGACTTCAACTACCCTAATATTTACTGGGATACGAACAGTGTAATAGGCACAAACAGCACAAAATTCTTAAACTGCATTCAAGGGTACTTTTTTTAGCCAGCATGTAACAAGCCCAGTGAGAGGGAGTGCAATTCTAGATTTAGTCTTATGAAATAAGGCTGAGAAAGTGGATGAGGTAACAGTGGGTGACCATTTTGGAGATAGTGACCATAATACAGTTATATTTAGCATGATTATCAAAAAGAATAAAGATAGAAGAGGAGTAAAAGTTTTAAATTGGGGAAAGACAAATTTTACAAAGCTGAGAGGTGATCTGGTGACAGCTACTTTTTTAATTCATTCATGGAATGTGGGCATCATTGGCTAGGCCAGCATTTATTGCCCACCCCTAATTGCTCTTGTTCAGAGGGCAGTTAAGAGTCAACCTTGTTACTGTGAGTCTGGTTGACATATTTCCTTCCCTAAAGGTCATTAGTCAACCAGATGGGTTTTTACAACAATCAACAATGATTTTAATTCCATATTTTTATTGAATTCAAATGTCATCATCTGCATTGGTGGGATTCAAACTCAAGTCCTCAGACCATTACCCTGAGTCTCTGGAATATCAGTACAGTGACAATACCACGTCACCTCCTCTCCATTAAAGGGAGAGGAAGGGAAATCAGTGACGGACCGGTGGGAGGCATTAAAAAGAGTGATCTATTGGTACAGTGTAGACATGCCCCCACAAAGAAAAAGGGTGGTACTGCCAATCTAGACCCGCCAGTTATCTAGAAGCATACAAGGTAAGATAAAGCACAAAAAGAAAGCTTATGACAGTCACAAAAAACGTAACACTTTAGAAAGCCTAGGAGAGTATAGAAAGTACAGGGCAGAAGTAAAAAGGTAATTAGGAAAGCAAAGAGATGGTGTGAAAAAATATTGGCATGTAAAATCAAAGAAAACCCAAAGATGTTTTCCCAGTAAATTAAGAGCAAGAGGATAACTAAGGAAAGAGTAGGACCTATCATGGATGTACATGGTAACTTGTGCACTGATGCTGAAAATGTGGGCAGGATTCTCAAGGAGTACTTTGTCTCTGTCTTCACTAAAGTGAGGGATGATGCAGATATTCTAGTTAAAGAGGAGGAGTATGAAATATAAGCAAAGTGAAATAGGATGTACTGGAGGGACTGGTATCTTGAAGGTGGATTGTATCCCAGGCTGTTAAAGGGAGCCAGGAAGGAAATAGAGGATGAGCTGTGGATCATTTTCCAATCCGCACAAGATAAGGGTGAGGTACCAGAGGACTGAAGGTCTGCAAAGGTTGAACCAAAGGGTGCGAGGGATAGGCCAAAGAAATATAGGCTGGGCAGTCTGACTTCAGGGGTGGGCAAGTTATTAGAACCAATTCTGAGGGACAGGATAAACTGTCACCTAGAAAGGAACAGATTAATCAGGGATAGTCAGCATGGTTTTATTAGGGGAAGGTCGTGTCTTACTAATTTGATAGAATTTTTTAAGGAAGCAATAAGAGGGATTGATGAGGGTAGTGCAGTGGATGTTGTCTAGATGGATTTTAGTAAGGCATTTGACAAGGTCCCATGTGGCAGACTGGACAGAAAAGTAAAAGCCCATGAGATACAGGGGAATGTGGCAAGTTGGATTCAAAATTGGCTCAGTGACAGGAAACAAAGTAATTATCGATGGATGCGTTTGCGAATGGAAAGCGGTTTCCAATGGTGTTCCATAGGGCTTGGTGTTGGGTCCCTTGATATTTGTTGCATATATTAATGATTTGGACTTAAATGTGGGTGGCATAATTGGGAAATTTGCTGATGACACAAAACTTGGCCGTGCAGGTGCTAGTGAAAACGACAGCAATGTCTGTTGTATATTATCCTCACTGTGTGTCATTTCTCAGAACAAATGCCTCCTTCACATGTCTCCAGAATGATATCAATGGTTTGGTTGAGTGGGCAGAAAATGGCACTTGGAATTCAACCCAGAAAAGTGTGAAGTAATGCATTTCGGGGATGCAAACAAAGCTGGGAAATACACAATAAATGGGAGGATATTGGGAGGGGTAGAGGAAGTGAAAGACGTTGGAGTGCTTGTCCACAGGTTGCTGAAGATGGCAGGACAGGTGGGTAAGGTGGTAAAGAAAGCATATGCAATGCTTTCCTTGATTGGAAGACATATAGAAATCAAAAGCAGGGATGTGATGATGGAACTGTATAAAACCCTGGTTAGGCTACAGCTGGAATTTTGAGTACATTTCTGGTCACCACATTACAGGAAGAACATAATTGCTCTGATGCAAGTACAGTAGAGATTTACATGAATGTTGCCAGGGCTTGAAAATTGTAGCTATGAGGAAAGATTGGAAAGGCTGGGGTTGTTTTCCTTGAAACTGAGGAGGCAGAGGTGTGACCTGATTGAAGTATACAAGAATATGAAGGGCCTAAATAAAGTAGACAGGGATTCCCTGTTTCCCCTAGCAGAGAGGTCAATTACCAAGGGGAACAGATTGGAGGTGATTGGTAGAAGGGTTGGAGGGGACATGAGGAAAAACCTCTTCACCCAGAGGGTGGTGGGTGTTTGGAATTCACTGCCTGGTTTGGTGGTGGAGGTAGAAACACCCAACTTATTTAAAAGGCACCTGGATCTGCACCTAAAGTGCTGTAACCTGCAAGGCTACAGACTGAGTGTTGGAAGGTGAGATTAAAATGGGCAGCTAGTTTTTTTATTGTTATTTCTTTTTCAGCTGGCACAGACATGATGGACTGAATGGCCACTTTCTGTGCCTTAACTTTGCTATGGTTCTATAGTTCGAGTGTCTTCTCTTTCCATTCCACTAGGTAGAATGCAAGCTGCATATTGTAGCTGTCTGGGCAGTCTCCATTACCTTCACAGGGTTTCAGTATTTCTTTTTAAATGCAGATAAAGAAAAATTTGAAACTGTATCTTGAAAAGAAAACATGGCCCCGTAACACTTTGATGAGCGTTAATAACTAAGTTATAACACTTTTGCATGGAATTTAAAAGACTACTTGTAATTCGGGATAATTGCTTCAGTAATGGCATAACTGAGACTATTTCCATTGGTGGCACATTGTTTAAATATTGCCTACCATGAGGTAAATGCATACTATTGTCAGTATGATTACATCAACATCAACAGTTTTCCAGCTGGGAGTTTAAAGTATGAGCCTTGAAAACAAATCAATTTGGTAGATAAAGGTGGCTGTTGGTGAGAAAGCCATTTTTCAGACCCTGTTACATGAATACATGGTTTTGTGCCCTTTGTACTTGAAGGCTAGAGCCAAAAATGAAGGAGGCATGTGTTCCAGGAGAATGGGTGTACTGATGATACATAGTAAGCATAATATACAACAGACATTGCCCACATCAATCCTCACTTAGCCATGTTCATGGGATCTTCTCTTGTTGATCTAGCTGACATTCTTGATCCCTTGGTCTTTTGCATCTTAACCTCCACATCAGGACAGCTCAAAGTCCTTCACTGACTACCGACAAACAGCAATGGCATGCTGAAGTGAGTGAAGCAAAGTTTCCTAATGGTCAGCAACCAGGTTGCAATAGCTGCAAGTGAATCTTTAATGTAATCTTCGAAGTGCCTTTGACGTCCGCCCTGCTTCCTTCTGCCATCCACCAATTCACCAGAAGGTACCTGTTTCACAACCATCCATGGTCCAGTTCAACAGACCTGAACATTAATCATCAAATTTTCAAAGCTGATTCTGTCAGCACATTCCAATGCCATATTGTTAGCAGTCTTGTCCCACCGCTTAGTACAAAGTGAGGGATGAAAGTATCTTTGATGAAAATGTTCTACATGTTAGGTACGTCTTCCATAGAGTGTTCCTGTTTTGCATCCTTATAGGGCTTGTAAGGATGCTCATCTTGTAAACCTGCAGTTTATTGACAACCTTCATGCTACATTTATTTAAAACATGCTTGGACTGAAGGCCACACTTGTTCTCTCTACATGAGCCATCATTTGTTGTGGATCCGTGCATCATCAGATATTATACTTCCAAGATGTATGATCTCCTTGAAAACATCCAATTCAGTTTCACCAATAATATTTGATGGTCTAATATGTGGGGTGGAATTGTTCCAGATTTGTATCAAGTGCGGTAGCGGGTTCATATTAGAAAAAAGTTTTTCTACCTGCTGGCCGCAATGGTGGGTTTTCATGCCATATCATCCCATTCCTGTTGCCTCATTAATAATGCTTTTATGGGATCACTCCGGATCACTGGCGGGTCAGCCTCTGATTCGCCTGCCCCACCATCACCTCAGGTCTATAGTAATCTGGGCACCACATTTAAAGAGCGCCCCTGCACAGAGCTAGCTCTCTCTAAGGGATCAAAAGCTACTGCAAGTCATGGCTGCCAAAGGCGCTGCCACCAAATTTAGTGATGCTTCCCTCGTCCTACTAGATGCAGTGGAGGCCCTCTGTGAAGTCCTCTACCCCAGCTCTGGGTGAAGACCAGCAAGCAAGGGAGGAGGTGGCAGCAGTGGTCAGCACTAATGCCCTGAAAAAGAGGACAGCTACCCATTGCTGAAAGAGGATGAATGATCTACTCTGGCCGCCAGGGTAAGTCACTCTTCTCATCACACTCAACTCACACACTCACTAATCCATCACACATCACCAGGGATCTCACTCACTCACTACCAGTTCAAGGGGCATCACCATTCACTATCTTACACACACCATCTGCCCTGTGGATTGTGCCCTTATCCTGTCCATGGCACCACTCACCACCCACATATTCCAGGCACCCTTATCATCTGGCCTAGCAGGTGTCTTACTTACACTCTCTCCATCTGTCTTCATGCAGGACAAGCTGGCACATAACAAAAGGGAGAGGTTGCAGACCAGTGGAGGAATGCTTGAAATCAAGGTCCTCACAGACTTTGAAAATTGAGTTATCCAGCTCGCTGACAACAATCTGGACTGTTCCTGTGCTGACGGTGAGGTCAGCGATGCTCAACAAAGTGAGGATCCACCAGTGTAACATCCACCAGACAACCATGCCGTGAGTGAGTTCCCCTGTTCCACAGTCCACGGCCATGCACTAATTATCTCTCTTTGTTTTCGCAGGCATATCTGGGAAGCAGCCAAGGGGGCCACGACCCAGAGCCATAACTCAAGCCTCAAAGACCCCTCAGAAGAAGAATCTGATGACACCTTAAATGAAGACCCATCACAGTGCTCACCCACATACTCCACCAGCGCAGAGACGTACACCTCGATGGGACCTAGTGCTAGAGTAGCCTCGAGGTCACAATCTGGTGAGCACATTTGCACTGTCTGATCTACAGCACGTGGAGGCAAGGGCTTCCAAGGCCTCCGACACTTGGAGGACTGCTGGAGGTCAGAAATCTGCTAAGTCTGAGTCAGATGGCAAGCCTCTGGACTCGGTCATGTCACAGTTGCTGGAGCAGCAAAGGCAAGCTCGGGAACATCAGGAAGGGATGTCTGCTGCACTTAGATTGTAAGGCATGATGGAGGAGTCTGTCCGCCTTCAGTCTGAGGTGATAGCACCGGAAGGCCAATGCACTGAGGTCAACACTGGTAGGATGGCCGCCGCCATGGAGATCTTGGTCCAGGACATCGGTCCTGCACTGCTGTGCGGGCTGAACTCTATCGCTGATGCCATAGTTGGCCTCCAGCAGTGTGAACACGAGAGGTGTGTGGGGCAGCTTGATGTCACTCCAGTTTCCTCTTCCCCTCAAGGTGTCAGCCAGGGGCCCTTGTACACTCACAGGGAGGAGGACCAGCAGCTTGACACCCTGGGGCCACCAACCCAGGTGACTCCGGGAATGTCCAGCTGATCCAAATCTCCTCTTTTTATGACCTCAGTAGCTCCAGCTCCATAGGTCGAGGAGGGTGCCACTGCCACACAGCAGGATCCTGAAAGCAGGCCGGGGCCCTCCAGGTCTCAGCCATCCAGACAACACCCATCAAGGTCATCATAGACAGTGCATAGCAGTCAGCAGGCTGCCTCCACCTCAGTTGTGTATGTCTGGGGAGCACCAAGACATAGTGGCAGGGTTAGGAAAGTTAAGAAGATGTAGTTGCACAGCCTGGGCACGGGTGTTAATCGCTTGTACATAATGTTCACTATTGTGAATGTCTCTCTACCTATGGCTCCTTGTTATGTTGAGCAGTGTTTGTGTCACTCAGATGTGAAACCTTGGTTCCTGCACAAGATAAGGGCAGCTGTCTCAGTCCAGGGCCTCTTCCCTGTGCAGTGTGTAACCTTCAGACCAAAGTGACGGTCCAGTGTCACACTCCCTGGACACATTACTGATGCCTGCACCTTGATGGTAATTGTCATTGCTGCCAGAATGTCATGGGCAGGCATCACAGAGTTCTGTCATTCTCTCTATGTGCACTCAGCCTCTGAGGTGGGACTGGCCCCCTATCTCATCTGCATCTATGACCAGTAACAGTGTGTTCCTGAAAGGGTCAGGTGCTGCAGGCGGCCAAAGGATCAGGTGCTTTTAAAGTTTCATGGTTGCGCCTCCATGATTTGACCCTGGTCAAGGGGATAAGCGAGCTGTCCTCAGCCAAACATTCACGGAGGCAATGTGAAGATCTATGGAGTGTCCATAGATGTGTCATCATCATCCTCCTGGAACCTAGCGACTGTAAGGGTTTCCGCTACGTCTCCATGACATGAGCCTGAGTACTGAGAGTATGTGCGCTGTCATCAGCCACACAGGAATCAAACATTCACAGATGCAAGGTGAGGATGTCAGGACTGTCCTCACTGCATCTTGTCATCATCCTCCACTAGTCTTGCGGCTATGAGGGCCTCCTGAGTGCGCCTGCCTTGTCTGGCCAGTGCGATGGCCTCATTGCCGGCATCCCCTTCGACATCCTCCTCATCGGAGGATGCGTACAGCTCTTCCATCCCCTCCTCAGCCAGATCCTCCCCCGCATTGCAGCATTGGAATGCGCAGCAAGTGATGTTGATGCGTGACACTCTCGGTGGACTATATTACAGTGCTCCACTGGACTTGTCGAGGCATCTGAACCTTATTTTCAAAATGCCTATCATTTTCTCTACCAAAGTCTGGGGTCATGGCATGAGCCTCGTTATACAGTCGCTCCACGGCTGTCTAAAGTCCCCGCACGGGCGTCATCTTCCTTGCCCTCTGTGGGTAGCCCTTAGCGCCAAGGAGCCAACCTTACAGCCACTGTGGACCCTTGAAGATGTCAGGGACCTGAGACCTACTAAGGATGTAGGTGTCGTGTACACTCCCAGGGGATCCTGTGCAGACCTGTAGGATGTGTTTGTGGTATTCGCACACCAGCTGAACATTCAGCAAGTGGAAGCCATTGTGGTTTACATAGTTGCCTGCTTGTTGCCATGGAAATCAAAGCACTATGTGAGTGCAGCCAATGGCACCCGGCAGCTGTGAGAAACCAGAGATCTGCACAAATCACAGTGCTCTTGCTTCCTGGCTTTCCTGATATTGGGCAAAATGCACAAAGCTCTGTGCCTTCGTGAAGATGGCATCCATGACCTCCTGGCTACCCTTGTGCACAGAGGCTTATGAGATCCCATACAGCTTACCTGTGGAGCCCTGAAAGGAGCCACTGGCATAACAGTTGGTGACTTTCACAGTCACTGGCAGTGGATGCCCTCCATGTCCCCGTGGTGCCAAATCCTGCAGGTGGAATATGTGACTGACCAGCTCTCTAGACTTGCGCAGCCTTCGGCAACATTGGTTTTCAGTCATCTGCAGGAATGACAAGCACCATCTATAGGCCCTGGGTCTAGCAAAGCACCTAAGAGTGACATCTTGTAGTAGATCTTCAACTGTGCGGGCAGCAGGCCCTGCCACCCCTTCATCTTGAGGATGGTGCTCCTCCCTTTGCCATGCCAGGTCTCTCCCCGCTCTCTTCTTCTTCTTCTCTGCTCTCTGTAAGCCATGAGGCAAACTGCTAAATCACAAGGCTCCATGATCCTGATGTTCTCCTCCTTCAGGATCAAAGAGAGAGATGTGTGGGTTCACATAGGTGGTACTTAGAACATCTCTTGGTTAAGTCTGATGGCCCCCTCATGCATACTGGAGAGGCCTGGCCACCACGTGGATGGCCAGTGTGTTGTGCGCTCATTGGCTGTCCGAAACCCCACCTACTTCCGCCCCACTCCACTTGACCAATTGGCAGCAGCTTCGGCCACTGGACTGCTTGCCGTGCTCTCAGCTCAGGCGCAGGAACTCTCCTAACCTGCGCTGCAAGGCTGCACTGTTACCTTGAACCATGGGGGAGACTGGTCCAAACCAATAAAGACATTACAAGGGGCTGTGAGCGCATCCACCAGCCCTCACACCACTACCCACCCACCAGCCCATCCCCTGCGCTGGAGCCCTTGCCCCACACCACTCTGAAAGCCAGCCGGGAAAAAGCGACTTGCCTGTGTGACCTGCGGATGCACACTGCCTCCTCTTTGATGAGCGATGCTCACAAGCAGCGTGCAAGGTTGTGTGCACTCACCTCCGAGATCCCCTCAAAGTTCAATTCACCAGATGCACACCTTTTAAAGGCAGTTGTGAAGCATGCCGTTCTGAGGTCACGCTGATGAGGGCACTAAATTTGACTTGCTGGTTGATTCCAGTGAGCAGGTCTTATAATGAGATGCAAAAGTATTGAAATTAGGTTCCCACTGTGCAGCGGCAGCAGAAGCCCAGCATTGACGGTTTCAGGCCATTGTGACTTGGTTTCATGTGAAACCAATCTGGCTTTCTTGCCATATTGTCGTTACTCCCCCACCACTGCCAGCCATGACGTCTGACACCAATAGGATCAAACGATTCTGCCCTTGGCTTTCCAGGAGCTGGTTAATTCTTTACTTCAGTTTTCTTCAGGCTATTAGTAATACCATAGTTATTAGTGGAATTTACGAATCTATCATTAGCTGATTTACAAGATTTAATCTAGAGCTCTTACGGAGCAGCTGCACAAACTGCCCTATCTGATCTAGAGGGAGGAGTAAGTCCCACAGCACCTAAATGATACAATCATCAACAAGGTATACAAGAACAAAGGAACAAAATAACGATTGAGGCATCTCACTTCTATTTATAGCTGGTTTCCCACATACCTAAATGATACAATATTCAACAATAAGGTATGCAAGAACAAAGGAACAAAATAACTATTGGGATATCTCACTTCTATCTATATCTGATACAATTCTGAGTCAGATTCTCTTCATTCACCTTCTTCCCGATATAGGGGACAGGAGTTTTCAGAATTGTGACACGGCTTCAGGGCTAACCGAGGAATCACTGTCATGGTCTTCATTGCTGGCTATTATCAGGAGAAATGCAGGAAACAAAATCAAGACCGACATGTTGCATTTGTTGAATTAATCAAAGCCTTTGGCACTGGCTGTCAACCCAGGTTTTGGAGACTTATGGGGAAATTTGGTTGGCTAGAGAAGTCCTTTCAGTTCTGAAACAATTGCATGGTGGGATGCATGGCTGAGTATGCATTGATGGCACTAGGTCCAAAACATTGTCCCTTTTGAATGGGGTACTGCTAGAAAGTGCACTGAGCCCAGCTTTGTTCACACAATTTATGTGCAATACTTGATGATGCAACAAGGGATCTAAAGTTAGGAGTAGGGATATGAACCTGCAGACTGGGAATAATTGTTTGAACTGTTAAAGCTAGGAGCATTGACTAAAATCTGTAAACACATTAAACAAGAATATGGGCAGAATTTTCTGCCCGTAGGGCTGGCGGGCCCGATCCAATCTCCAGCGGGCGGGGAGCCAATCCCCACTGGAGAAGCGGGTCATGCCGCCATTTTACGTGGGCGGGCCAATTAAGGCCCGCCCAGCATGACGTCCGGCGGGAAGCGCAATGCACTTCCTGTGCAAGCGAGGGGCATTCCCTAAAAGCGAGAGTGTGCTCTTTTGCGCATGCACACAAAAGAGCACACATCTCCCTGAGGCTAAGTGCAGCCTCAGGGAGATCGCTTCCACGTTGAAAAATAATAAAAATAGAAAAGAAAATTCCCTAACATGTCTCCCTCATGTGACAATGTCACATGAGATGGGACATGTTCATAATTTACATAATAACTTTATTAAAATTTTTAAAACCGCGCATGAAACCTCATCCCGCTGCTGAATGAGGTTTCATGTTTTCTCTATTTGCTGCCATGTCTCCTATCCTGCCTGCCAACCTTAAGGTTGGATGGGCAGGTCCTTTAATTGTATAATTAATCCTGTCAATGGCCTCAGTGGGCCACTGGGAGGTCTGCAGGCCCGCAGCTGATTTTGCTGTGTCCCCACCTTCCTGAAAATTTAAATGGGGCAGGATGACGTCGGGGGTTCCTCCCAAAGTCATCCCACGTCATTTTACGCATTGGCAACGGGCCCCGCCCAATGCTCGCCAACGGCAAAACTCTGCCCCATGTGTTTGCTTATAATTGCACCCTGTGGCACATTCTGAGAAGAATAAACAAATAGTAGCATTGAGACCCCTTTCCCAAATTAAATTAATTCTTTGCTCCCTCTCAATCTTGAGCATTAATTCAAGGAACCCCGCCTACACAGTAATCAGCAAAGATTTGCAAATCCTCTAAGCATCATGAAAGTGACTGAACATTTTAAGACTTCCCTGAAGAAATGACTCTCGGGTCTGTTACACAACTGTGTGCCTCAATTATTTTTTGGAGAAATTGGAGAATCCTTAATAGAGATGTTGCCTTTTGAGATCTTAACCATATAAAAATTCAAGACTAGAGTCTTTATTTTACTCATCTTTGGACTGCAACTCTGTAGGACTCCAGCATTCTCCCACCATAGCACCAGCTGAAGATGGGCGGAAACCCCAGAAAAGGAGCAGAGAATCCTCTGGGAATTTCTTCGTGGATTTCCAAGAGGAAAACATCCCTTTTATCCCACACTAAGCAACTTTTGTGGCCAGAAGTGGGGACAGGACCCGGAATCCCCTAAGACTGGAGATCCTGCTCCTGCTCAGCAGTTGGGACCAGGCATTTGGATGGCAGCTTGTGTAGTGCATAAGGGCTCCACCGTGGACTCCAAGATCAAGCAAATGCATTGAGCCCCAAAATAAGTGGCACTTTTGTTCTAAAAAGAAAAAAATATTCCTGGATCAACCCCTTTGATTAAATAAGCGTCAACGTTAGCAGGGACACACTCCCTCCACTGAGCTGGTGGAGGCTAAAGTTTCCATGGGCATGGGGCAGACAGGTACCAGAGAACCATCTTAAGCAGGGGCAGACAACTCCCAGCCAGGGGCCAGATGTGGCCCATTGCACTTTTTCATCTGGTGCATAGTGAGATTTCAAAAAAAGTGTATCTATGATGCAAACGTGTCCGCCATTCACTGAGTATAGATTAACATTCACTGCAGGGCTACTTTGTCAAAATATGCAGCCAGAACAGGGGAAGTGCAACACAAACAGTTGAGGCAGGAGCTTCAAGGAGGACAGTGCACCTTGTCTCAGGATAGCCCTGGGTGAGAGGTGTCACGGTCTCTGTTGCTTACCTATCCAGGGCAAATGCTGTCATTGAGTAGATACCGGCGAACATGGCAGTGATGGGCAGGAGGCTTTGGAAGCGGCAGTAATGCTGAACCAAATACAAACCATTGTGAACAGTGTAGAATCTATAATAACAAGGCTCATTAAGGAAAAACAAGCTCAGCTATTGCATTGAAGCAGTGGGTGAATTGAATGTATTCGCTCCAGAAAAATAAATAAAATAAATTGGTTTTTATGTGTGTCTGACCCATGACTGATTTTCTCTATGTGTGAGTGGCCCTTGATAAGTAAAAAGATCCCCACTCCTGACATAAAGTGATGCTTGCATCCATCTGGTAATGAATCATAAGAATCTTGAAATTTACAACACAGAAGAAGGCCATTCAGCCTGTTGTGACTCTGCTGGCTCTTTAAAAGAGCAGTCAAGCTTAGCCTTGCTTCTTGCCCATAACCTTAAAACTTCCTCAGCCTCAAATACTGGTCCAATGAAATGTTCCCCATTCTATCCTGTAGTACAGTAATTGGCTGTTCACCTTAGTTTCTCAGTTCAAATATAATTCTAAACAATCGGCCAAGTTCTGTTATTAATAGTGCGGAAAGGAATGTTTGGGAAAGATGATGAAACAGCTGCAGAAAGTTCAGCCACCCTTATCTTCCATAGGTCTTTTCTCTTGTTTCCTGCATTTTTTGCTCTCCTATAAGGTTATGTGTTAAGTGTCCGGCCCTGCTGCTGTAGCCACCATGGCATGTGGGGCAGGCTTGTTGGACCAGTGAGTCTTTTCCTGCCCATCAGTGTCATTTGTTCATATGTACTTCTTCATCTTTGTTCATAAGTACTTCCTTCCATCATCAGGCTGATGATTCAACACTGTTCAGCTCCATTCACAGTTCCATTAATGATAGAGTGCCAGTCTACAGCAGGACCTGGATAACATCCAGATTTGGACTGAACAGTTGCAAGTAATGACCATCTCTCATAATAGAAAGTCCCTTGTCCTCCTTCAATGGCATCACAATTGCTGGAGTCTTATATTCTCAACATCCTAGGGTCACCATTGATCAGAAAACTGACTGGATGTGTATTTGGATTTCCAAAAGGCATTTGATAAGGTGCCACATAAAAGAGCATTACACAAGATAAGAGCTTATAGTGTTGGGGGTGATGTATTAGCATGGATAGAGAACAGGCTAACTATTAGGAAGAGAGAGTCAGTATAAATGGATCATTTTTAGGATGTCAAACCACGAGCAGAATTTTACGGCCCCGTTTTGGCGGGGACAGGGCCGTAAAATGTGGCGAGCCGTTATAAACCCCATTGACTTCAGCGGGAAGGTAAAATCCCGCTGCCATAAAATTCCGCCCCATAACTAGTGGAGTGCCACAGGGATAAATGTTGGGACATCAACTATTTACCATCTATATTAATGACTTGGATGAAGGGATCAACTGTATTGCAGTCAAATTTGCTGATGATAAGACAATAGATAGGAAAGCAAGTTGTGAGGTGGATACAAAGGCCGGAATTTTCCAGCCTCTCACGGCAGCAGGGTCTCCTGGCCCCACCAATGTGAATGGAAATTTCAATGTTTTGCCAGCCCCACCGCAAGGGCCTGGAAAATTCCGGCCAAAGAGTCTGCAAAGGGATATAGATAAAGTGAATAGGCAAAAAATTGGCAGATGGAGTAAAGTGGGGGGAAATGTGAGGCTGTCCACTTTGACGGAAATAATAGAAAAGCAGAATATTATTAAATGGTGAGAGAGTAATTAGGAAGACAAATGGAATGTTGGCCTTTATTGCAAGGGGAATGGAGTATAAAAGTAGGGAAATCCTGCTACAACTGTACATGGCATTGGTGAGAGCATCCTAGAGTGCTGTGTACAATTTTAATCATCTTACTTTAGTCACCTTACTTGAGGAAGGAAATAATTAGACTGGAAGAAGTTCAGAGAAGGTTCACTCAGCTGATTCCTGGGATGACAGGGTTGTTTTAACAGGGAACGTTGAGCAGGTTGGGCCAATACTCATGGGATTTAGAAAAATCAGATGTGATCTTATTGAAACATATAACATTCTGAAGGTGCTTGACAAGATAGATACTGAGAGGCTTTCCCTGTTGTAGGGGAATCTCGGACTACGGGGAACAGTTTAAATATAAGGGATCTCCCATTTAAGACAGAGATGAGGAGAAATTTCTTCTCTCAGGGGGTCACTAGTCTTTGGAATTCTCTTCCACAGACAGCAATTGAGGCTGGGTCATTGAATGTATTCAAGGCTGAGTTAGGCAGATTCTTGTTCAAAAAGGGAGTTATGGAGGAGAGGCAAGAAAGTAGATTTAATGCCACAATCAGATCAGCCATCGTCTTATTGAATGGTGAATGGCTTACCCCTGCTCCTATTTCTTATGATCTTATGAAGGGAAGCCAGGGTAGGAATAGTTGATCTAGGGGTGGGAGTGTGGCTGGTTGGCTGAAGAGGAGCTGGATGCCATTGACACCCAAGGGACAGACTCTGGCAGATAGGCGGTTTTGTTTTGGATGATTACTTATCCCTGCACTGGACTTTATCAAAAGGGACTAGATTATTTTATTTTCCCTATCTGTCATGAGTTTGTTAGATCTCCAAATAAGAGGTTCAATACTCCCTCACCACACTCTGTCCCATTTAAAGCCACACTCTAAGGCTCTGTTGCACCTATGATTATCAGCCCTAACTCCTCGCAAGTAATAATCTGCGCAAGTTGTCGGCAAATTGTCAAAATTCTCCCAATACCAGTCCCTGCGCTTTAAGGAGCAGAACAGTGGACCATCAGTATGCGATTCTCCAGACCCCACTGAGGCACACCACAACTTCTGTGTTTCAGCCCAAGTACAGTCGCCTGTAGATGTGGTGCCATTGTGGTCCTCAATGAGAGTGAACATTGGGAAAGGAAAATCCAGGCCAATATATTTTCTTAATGGCCTGGATACTGGAATCAGCAGCAAAGTTATGGTACTCACTGCTGACGTCAAAGAAAGCCTTGTAGAGTGATCTAGCAATTTCTGTGGTGAGAACTCCAACTCTCTTGATGTGCATTTGATTGTAGCATTCTTTAATAGGGATTCCCAATATCAAGCTGCAGTGATATCATCAAGCTGTTTAGGCAACAGTAACATTAAAGAGTTCTCACTGACAGGAAACGAAAGGCAATAGTTGACTTACATATTAAAAATAAATGTTAAAGGAGCAAAATGAAGATTGGGGCATACACATATAGACTGGAGTATTTAGTCGTTGCTGTGGCCCTGCTCGCCAGCTGAAAAGTTGAGGGTGAGCCTGTCTACAACTGACCTGGGAAGCCATGACCAGAGTGCATGGTCATCAGGCATTTAACTGCTTGAAGTCATGTCTGCTGCCCCCATGTAGGAAAATGTACTGCCTCCAAGAGCTGCTGGCCAGTTTGATGGCCGACAGCCCTCCAGTCCAAGCACTGCCAAGCCGGGAGCAGTGCCCACTTCTGGCTCTGAAGTTAGTCCACGATGAGGAGCCATGGAGGAGAACCTTAAGCGGCCATTAATTGGCCACTTAAGGGCCTTAATTGGCTCAAGGGCCCAACACCTATGTCCCTCTGGTAAAATATTTGTGGAGGCGGGTGCACAATGGTCATGGCTCCCTCTGCCAGGTCACCCATGGCTTTTATGCACCTCTCCCACAGCTGCCAGCCAGCGCCTGGGGTGGGGAGGTATAACATTTCAACCATTGTTAAGGTAGATGCTGAAATATCATGGAAAATCCTTTTATTGTTAAAAAAAAAATGACATTTAAAAAATCAACTTTAAAAAATCTAGTAATTTATCATAATGGAGGCATTCCACATTTTCACGGTCAAATCACTGCTCAGCAGTCATTATTACTTATCATTAAGATCCCAATTGCACCTTATTCAACAAGGGGGTTTCTAACAGTGATATGAGTGTGGAAAAAGGGAAAATTCTTGACAGATGAATTGATTTTGCCAATTGCTGGCTCATGGTGGAATAGGGGGTGCTGGGGGATGTCACCTGTCTTGCCTGTATCAGAGCAGTGAAAAACAGACCACAGCTTCAGGATTTCTAGGCTTGCACTAAATCCTGAAGTTGCAGTCATATTCAGAGGGGCAACAACAGCCAATGCTAACAGTTCACCATCAAATATTTCACAAAATCCAGGCCAACAATTAACGCACAACTGTTTACCCAAATGCTGAGCCGTCTTGTGTGAACCTAGATAGCGAGCGTTTGTGGGAATCTAATTGTGGGACCATCACAACCATGACCCAGTCTTTACTCAGCATTTGTTGGCACAGTTACCCAATATAGGTCGCTGGAGTTTAAGTGAGGACAACCATGGTATTCCCAAACAAGAGTCATTTAAAAAAAATCAACTGTGGAACAGATGTTGTTATGCAACTCACTGACCCTTCGCTAAACTAAGTCAGATGGCCTTTGTACAATCAGTCAAGTCTGTTTTATGGATATGGCTGAAGATGTTTACAAATCATTTCTTGACTGCATTTCTCAATGAAGTTGCGCCAGATTTTGGAATTCCTCGGACATTCCAAGTTGTAGTGTTCCAAAAAACAATCTGTGTCCTATAAAATTTCAAATGTAATTAGAAAGGTCCCTCAGCACAAATACAATCAACCCCTTTATTAAAAAATGGTTATTTAAAAATATGTAATTTGTATATTCTGACAAAATCTTCTCCTTGCTCCTAGCTAAAACACCATAAATGGCTGTGGTATTTGATTCTTGATAAGATAAACTCTTTCATAATAGAATAGCTGTTTACAACATGCAGATTAGCAGATCCCAGGGCACAACCTATTATTTTAGCTCTGTTACAACAAACTATCCAGATGTAAATGCTTAACACTCACAGGAAATGCTTATTCCCATGAAAACTTTACAGAAGTGATTCTAACTCATGCAACAACTGAAAACAAAAGGGATGGGAGGGGGAGAAGCAAGGATTTTTTTTTAATAGAAAGAAAGGCATAATGTTATGCACAAACTTGAACATCAACCTTAATAACCCAACCTGGATTTGGAATGAACTGAAAATTAACTTTCAAATAGCAAAGAGCACCTACTGGACCGATTTGTATATTTTCAAACCTCAGATAACGTTACCCTCTTCTACCAACAGCAGGGGAACCAGATTCCTATGGATCAGATCCAGAGCTCCTTCAATCCCAGCCAGACTTCCAGGAGGTCGACATAGCCTTAATAGTAGGTGCTGGAGATGGCACTCCTTCACTCCCAACCCCAATTAAACACTAGGCACTACACCCGCCCTGAATGACGCCAGGGATTAAGCTAGAAATGAATCAGTTTTTTTTTAAATCATCGCCCTTTTTTTATAATTCAAAATAGCGGCATGAGTTGCTTCCTGTATGGAAGCAACAATTCTGGAGAGCACTGCCCTCGATTGAGAAGGGGCTTTTATCCCTCTACACTTCAACATTCAACAGCCATAGGTGGGGCAGGGACCTGGTGGTGACGGTGGTGGGGATAGAGGGGAATGGATGTAGTGAGGATGGGGGTGTATTTGGTGAGAGGGAGAAAGCAACATTGCAATTACAGGAGAAATATTAAATATTTGCATTTGTGCATGTGTAGAATCATTTCCTTTTATAGGAGGAGACCAATATAAGAGGATCCCAAATTTAAATTAGACAGATAAAAGCAAAATACTGCAGATGCTGGAAATCTGAAATAAAAGCAGAAAGTGGTGAAAAATTTCAACAGGTCAGGCAGCATTTGTGGAGAGAGAAAAACTGAGTTGACGTTTCAGGTCCAATATGGTTCTTCTCTAGAACTCTTCCAAAGAAGAGTCAAATTGGATCGAAACGTTAACTCTGTTTCTCCCTCCACAGCTGCTGAGTTTTTCCTGAGATTTCTGTTCTTATTTTAAATTAGACAAAGTTGGGATTTAGGAATTAATCTAACAGGAGCCAAAATGAAAGCAACTTGGATTCTCTCCCTTACCGCCTGCATCGTAAGATGTCATATCCTGGAAAGTAACTTTTATTCCACATAAAATAATTGTGATGTCACAGTTTCAAACTAATATCATCTTTTAAAATTCTAAGCAATATGCCAGTAAATGCCTGAATTAAACAAATAGCCTGTATTCTGATTTTAACTGTGCTTTGTTAAATTAAAATAAGCTCTGTTCAACTATGTGTTTAGCACTGGGGAAGGTCAACAGGCTGTGGAGGATTATAGTAAATGGTCTGTTTGATAACACTGAAACAAGCCTGAACAAACCTCTCTTAATCTATGTTGTAGGTGGTTTTGTTGTGTGAATTGGCATGCCCAGTCTGCCAACCATTTGCATATAATGGTTCAGTCCTTATATGTGAAAAGTAGCTGAACATTGTGAGTATGAAACTTTCATTGTGACTTTACATGGAAATAGTCCAAGGATTTTGTTTTTCAAAATGGCAAATACAGGATCAGTTTAGTATGTGAATAATGGAGAAGGGTGGCAAGTTTTAACAGTGCCTAACAAACATTACTATGAGATATGTATTGCATATATCACTTAAGTGAGGCCTGTAGAGACTCTATTAAGAAAACATATTTCCTGCCATACATTGTGTAATGTTTCATTTTTGAATGCTCTATTGAAAGAGAGCCCAATGAAACATTTTTCTACCTCACTTCAAAGATGCTTCCTGACATGCTGTGGGAATTCAAAGAATTTGAAAGGTTTAAGGCAGGGGGTAGAATTTTCATTCTAGAGACTAAGTGCGTTGGTAGGCAGGAAAGCCAGCATGTTTCCCGCTGGGCACCGAGGAGGAATTAACTGCCTGATTTTCCACTTTTCAGCTCATAATTATTCATCAACAAGAGCTCATTGAATCTCATGGCGGGACGGGCAGGGATTCGTCTGCTCTACCATTACCCCAAGGGGTTAAACAGCACCCAGACAAACATTCACTCGCTGCAGGCTAGGTGTGTTGTTTTGTTTTGGTTCTCAGTGGCTCCCAAAAGAACCAAACCCTCCGCTGCACAGTTCAATGAGGCCTCCCTGGACATCCTCCTCCAGGTCATCCAGGAAAGGTGGGAATTCCTCTTTCCTCAGGTGGTCCTCCCAGCTGACCACACCGGCCTAGGCGGAGGTTGCCAGGGAGGTCAGTGCCTGTGGGAAACAAAAAAAGGACCGCCCTGCAGTGCAGGAAAAGAATGAATGAAATTGTCATTGACTGCTGTGTCAATTCTGACTGGGCCATGTCTCTCCCAAATGCCAAGGCAATGTAAGACGTGGACTTGGCAGGCTTCCGGCGAATGTAAGGCTAGGAGTGTTTGTAAATAATCAAACAATGATCCTGCTGAACAATTCCCTGTGAGGACAATGTGAGCATAGCTTGCAGCTTTGGGTGCATTCTGTCAAGTAACAGGTCACTGCATCCTGATATCTGAAGGCATGTTGGGGCTCAGCAGCAAGATGAGGCCTTTGCATCATTCATCCATGAAAGCTGAAGTTTGGAGGGATGGTGCTGTCCAGGTGTTGCTCCCTCTTGCGATGGTCAAGTGCTAACCATTGAATATTTTTCCTGTTAATATCACTTTGCTAAATTGCTGTCATACTGGCATGAATGCATCCATGCGTGCAATAGTGTTTCAGCTGCTTGAAGGATGTCATGCCCCCTGACTTGTTGCCGCAATAGTTGAAAGCACCATATATAGTTGCTTAAGGAGGTTCACTAGTGGATTGCTAATCAATTTTCACAGCAGCTACATGTTCCCAAGGCTATTGCACCTTCCAAGGATGTCCCCATTGTGAGGGATGAAGATGACTCATGCTGCTTCCACAATCATTGTGAGATTGCCAACCTTTCTGAATTTGTTGATGCTGAGAATGAAGGTTTTGACATGTCCCCTGCATCAATGCCTGAAGAGAATATCAATTGTGAATACTTGTCTCACCTTATTCTTCTTGAAATCTTATAGCTATGAGATTGTCACGGGCGCATCTGCTGCGTCTTGCCCATGTAATGACATCCTCATGTGGCTCGTCTGAATCCTCACCCTCTTCATATCCCAAGTCATTTTGAAGTCTTTATCATCCGAGGAGATGTCTAGCTCCTCCATGTCTACCTCTAGCATTGTGTTCCCCCTTTGCAGCACAAGGTTGTGCAGGGCGCAGCAAGCAACAATGATGTGGACATTCTTTGCCATGAGTATGGGAGAGCCCCACCTGACTAGTCCAAACACCAGAGACACATCTTTAAGGGGCCAATAGTTTGGTCTATTAAGGACCTTTTGGCAGAGTGTGCAGCACCCTGTGGCTGATAAACAGGTGTCATTAACCATGTCTTCTGTGGGTACCCTTTATCATTGAGGAGCCAACCGCCTAAGTACTGAGGTCCCTCAGATATCTTTGGCATCTGGGAGTGATGAGTCCTGTGAATTCCCAGGGTGCCTAGCACAAACATGCTGAATCTGCTTTCTGTGTTCACAAATAAGCTGGATGTTCAGTAAGTGAAATCCTTTTCTATTAGTGAATTTCACAGGCTGCTGCCAGGGAACTTTCAAGGCCACATGTGTGCAGTTGATGGTGCCCTGCACTTGTGGAAAGTCTGAGATTGCAGCGAATCCCACAGCTCAGCCCCAGGACAGTCTCTTTGATATGCACTCCCCCCCAACAACATGGCCTCAGCCCTAGTAGGACAGTCTCTTCAATATGTCCCTCCATCAACAACATGGCCTCAGCCCCAGGACAATCTCTTCAACATGCCCCCAACAGTGTGACCTCAGCCCCAAGACAGTCTCTGACTCTTCCTTGGATAGTCTTAAAACTCTTGCCCCCGGACAGTCTTTCACTACTCTAATCTGTTCCATGACCACCCCCACTCCTGTCTCTTTCTCCTCCTGCTTCGTGTTTCCACAAAACCTAGTCCTGCCTCTGTCTTTCCACGCCGTGCTCATGTCTCCCCCTAATCTTGTCCTGCCCCTGTCTCCCCTCTCCCCTCTCACGTTCCACTCACCCCCCCCCCCAACCACCCATTCCTACCTCTGTCTCACCCCTTCCTCTTGTGTTCCACAACCCAGCCCCCCACCAATCCTGCCTCCATCTCCCCCCTCGTATCTCATGTTTCCCCCCCAATCACTCCCCAGTCCTACCTCCATTTCACACCCCCACCACTAGTCTTGCCTCCTGTGCATAACCTTAGTGCAGCTGTAGCCACCCAAAATCTCGCAGCAATGCTCTTTAAGGGAGGAGAAAGCAATGACTACTGACCTCCAAATCATGGATGAACTGAAGCCCGCCAGGTGCACACCATTTATAAACAGTCTGTTCTAATGATCCACTGGCAGGGCATTTAATTTGGAGAGGGAATGTATTTCTGGCAAGCTGGCCTTTTAATGAGCATTCATGAGATGCAAATGAATGCAAATGCATTCCTGATGTAGATCAGTGAGAAACTTGACCCACCTTTAGCTCGCCATCAAAGATGGGAGAACAAAATTCCAAACTAATTTCCCACTGACGGGAAACCGATGTTTTTCTTCACGCCAAATTTAGTGCCCCCACCCGCCAAGATTCCTAACGCTGATGGGAGCGAAAAATTCTGCCCACGATTTTGCTTAATAAACTAGTGACTGTCAAGTCACCAATGTCAACTTAGAAGAGTAGCAAATGCAAATTTAAAAGCATTGAATTCTCCCGGCACTCTGGAGGCGGGATTGGAGGGAGAACGCTGGGAAAATAGGGGGAACTGTGTCTAGACAGATCCTTGGTGCATTCCTGCTACCTGGGAAGTTTCCCAGGGGTGGACCGGGGAACTGGATTGTCCTGCCTATACCACTGAGGTGGGCAGTCAATTAAGTTGAGTTAGGCCCCAATAAGGGGCGATTTTGCAGCCTTGCTACCATTTTGATGCTGGCATAGTGACCCCCTCCCCCAACCCTTGCATGCGGAGGCCACCAGCTCAATGGTTGGGGGGGACGCCGGGGTCTTCAGAGTCAGGAGCTTCATGCCCCAGTGATATTGCCATGAACAGGAAAAGTAGCGGCCCAAACTAATCCTCTGGATGGGTTTCCCATCTGCTCTGAAGGGACTTACAAGATTCGACACTCATTAGTTTTTAATTTCATGAATGACTCCATGTTGAGGTGCCCTTGCAATCCCTGGTCTGTCTCAGCAGCATGCCTCTTTCCCAGCCTAGAAGTGTGGGGGAAACAGATTTAATAATAATTTTCCAAAATGGAATGGGATAAAAGCAAAATGTAGGATAGGGTTTACTTATGACTAAGCTACGAGTTTATGTTATGAAGTGGCATGGTACCGGTGGCGTAGTGCTGCCAGAGTGAACCAGAGCATTGCTCCAGCAACTTCTATTTAAAGCATACTTATCCAACTCAGTGCAGCCTGCCAAACTTGTTAGACATTCATGTGACTTGCTGTAAAGCTGCTCATCCAATCACAGGCTGGTTCCTCCCTGCTTTTATTGCTGAGCCTATGAGCAGCAAATGCAGAGAGAAACCAGCCTGTAATTGGACTAGCAGCAAAGAGTGGGCAGGTAAGCTTTGAAGGTAAGTTTCAGGGCCTGGAGTGCAAGACAGCTGGAGTGGCAGAGTCCAGGGCAGCCCAAGCGGAGCGCAAGGCAGCCAGAGCAGCGGGGTCCAGGGGAGCCAGAGCGGAGCGTACAGCAGCCAGAGTGGCATGGCCCAGGGGAGCCCGAGTGGAGAGTGAGGCAGCCAGAGCGGGCCCACCACCATCCAAGTGAGTGAGTGACTGAAGACTGTGTGAGAGAGAGACTGTGAGGGTGTGGGGGAAAGAGTGCGTGGGGGATGAGAGTGATGTTGGGGGTGGGGGGGTGGACAGAGAAAATGTGGGGAGAGACAGTGATTCACATTACTACCTTGGCTGTGATAGCCTGAGGAAGTGAAACACAGTATGGCATTTGTATTCCTTGCTGGCAGCTTTACATGGCATTTACAGCCATGGGAAGAGTGTCCTGCCATCAGTATCACTGTGAAGCAGCTGGGAAGAGTGTCCTGCAGTCAGCATCACAGTCTGCACTGGAGTGCTGCTTTGGGAGTTCGGTGAGGAGGGAATGAGATGATTTTTTGAGAACTGTGATATGGTCGAGTAAGTATGTACTACTTTTATCGCTTATAGTTTTTAAGGTCTTATTTTGTGGTTCATTATTTGCAAGGGCTACATTCTATAACAATGAGGAGCAGGGAAGAAGTGCTCTCGAGTAATTGATATTACTTGATATTAAATATCTTGCAAAATGTTTAATTTAACTTAAAGGGGTAAGTCGTGGCAGGAGAGCGCAAAGCCATGGTATGCACCTCCTGCTCTATGTGGGAAGCCAGGAACATTTCCAGTGCCTGGGGCCAGCATGTGTGCAGGAAGTGTCTCCAGCTGCAGCTCCTGGAAGCCTGGGTTTTGGAGCAGGAGCAGTGGCTGGGGACACTGTGGAGCATCCGCGAGGTGGAGAATATCGTGGATAGCACGTAGAGAGAGGTGGTCACACCGCCGGCTAAGAGTCCACAGGCAGGAAGGGAGGGGTTGACTACCAGGCAGAGCAAGAGAACTAGGCAGGCAGTGCAGGGATCTCCTGTGGCTATTCCTCTGCAAAACAGATATATCACTTTGGATACTGTTGAGGGGACTGGCCTCTCAGGGGAAAGCAGCAACCGTCAAATTCATTGCACCGCGATTGGCTCTGCTGCACAGGGAAGGAGTAAAAAGTGTGGGAATGCAATAGTTATAGGGGATTCAATTGTAAAGGGAATAGATAGTGTTTTCTGTGGCTTAAAATGAGACTCCAGGATGGTATGTTGCCTCCCTGGTGCTAGGGTCAAGGATGTCTCACAGCGGCTATACGACATTCTGAAGGAGGAGGGTGAACAGCCAATGGTCATGGTACACATTGGTACAAACGACATAGGTAAAAAAAGGGATGAGCTCCTAAATGCAGAATATAGGGAGTTAGGAAGTAAGCTGAAAAGTAGGATCTCAAAGGATGGCGATCTCAGGATTACTACCAGTGCCACATGCTAGTCAGAGTAGAAATAGCAGGATATATTGGATAAATATGTGGCTGAAGAGATGGTGTGAGTGGGAGGGTTTCAGATTCCTGGGACATTGGGACCGGTTCTGGGGGAGGTGGGACCAGTGCAAACTGGATGGGTTACACCTGGGTAGGACCAGGACTAATGTCCTGGAGGGAATATTTGCTAGGGTGGTTGAGGAGGGTTTAAACTAAAATGGCAGGGGGATGGGAACCTATGCAAGGAGTCAGGGGAGGGGGAATCAAGGACAAGAACAAAAAACAGAAAAGGGAATAAGAGGTGATAGGCAGAGAAATCAAGGGCAAGAATCAAACAGGGCCTCAGTGAAAAATAGTGGGAACAGGACAAGTAATGTTAAAAAGACAAGCCCTAAGGCTTTGCGCCTTAACGTGAGGAGCATTCACAATAAAGTGGATGAATTAACCATGAAAATAGATGTAAACAGGTATGATATAGTCGGGATTACGGAGACATGGCTGCAAGGTGACCAGGGATGGGAACTGAACATCCAGGGATATTCAGTATTGAGGAAGGACAGACAAAAAGGAAAAGATGGTGGAGTTGCATGGCTGGTTAAAGAGGAAATTAATGCAATAGTGAGGAAAGATATTAGATCCGACAATGCGGAACCTGCATGGGTAGAGCTGAGAAACACTAAGGGGCAAAAACGTTAGCAGGGATTGTAAATAGACCTCCAAACCGTAGTGGTGATGTTGGGAATGGCATTAAATAGGAAATTAGAGACGCATGCTAATAAAAGAACACCTGTAATTATGGGTGACTTTAATTTGCATATAGATTGGACAATTCAAATTAGTAACAATACTGTAGAGGAGCAATTCCTGGAGTGTATATGGGATGGTTTTCTGTATCAATACGTTGAGGAACCAACTAGAGAAGAGGCCATCCTAGACAGGGTATTGTGTAATGAGAAAGGGATAATTGGCAACCTAGTTGTGTGAGGCCCCTTGGGGATGAACGACCATAATATGATAGAATTCTTCATCAAGATGGAGAGTGACCTAGTTGATTCTGAGACTAGGGTCCTGAATCTTAATAGAGGAAACTACGATGGTATGAGGCGTGAGTTGGCTATGATGGATTGGGAAATGTTACTTAAAGGAATGATGGTGGATAGGCAATGGCAAACATTCAAAGAGCGCATGGGTGAACTGCAACAATTGCTTATTCCTGTCTGGCACAAAGGTAAAATAGGAAAGGTGGTCAAACCATGGCTCACAAGGGAAATTATAGGTAATATTAGATCCAAGGAAGAGGCATACAAATTGGCCAAAAAAAAAAACAAAAGACCTGAGGATTGGGAGCAGTTTAGAATTCAGCAAAGGAGGACCAAGGGATTGATTAAGAAGGTGGAAATAGAGTAAGAGAGTAAGCTTGCGGGGAACATAAAAGCTGACTGTAAAAGTTTCTATAGGTATGTGAAGACAAAAAGATTGGTGAAGACAAATGTAGGTCCCTTACAGTCAGAAACAGGGGAATGTATAATGGGGAACAAAGAAATGGCTGACCAACTAAATACATACTTTGGTTCTGTCTTCACAAAGGAGGACACAAATAACATACCAGAAATGTTGGGGAACACAGGGTTTAATGAGAGGAAGGAACTGAAAGAAATCAGTATTAATAGGGAAATGGTGTTAGGGAAATTGATGGGATTGAAGGCCGATAAATCCCCAGGCCTGATAATCTACATCCCAGAGCTTTTAAGGAAGTGGCCCCAAAAATAGTGGATGCATTGGTGGTCATCTTCTGAGATTCTATAGACTCTGGAACAGTTCCTACTGATTAGAGGGTAGCTAATGTAACAACACTATTTAAAAAGGGAGGTAGAGAGAAAGAAGGGAATTATAGACCAGTCAGCCTGACGTCGGTAGTGGGGAAAATTCTAGAGTCCATTATAAAAGATTTAATAGCTGACCACTTGGAAAATAGTGGCAGAATCAGACAGAGTCAGCATGGATTTACGAAAGGGAAATCATGCTTGACAAATCTACTGGAATTTTTTGAGGATGTAAGTAGTAGAGTTGATGAGGAGGAGCCAGTGGATATGGTTTATTTGGACTTTCAGAAAGCTTTCGACAAAGTCCCACATAAGAGATTAGCGTGTAAAATTAAAACGCATGGGATTGGGGGTAATGTATTGAGATGGATAGAAAATGGTTGGCAGACAGGAAACAAAGAGTAGGAATAAACAGATCTTTTTTCGAATGGCAGGCAGTGACTAGTGGGGTACCGTAGGGATCGGTGTTGGGACCCCAGCTATTCACAATATATATTAATGATTTAGATGAGGGAACTAAATGTAATGCCTCCAGATTTGCAGATAACACAAAGCTGGGTGGGAGGGTGAGCTGTGAGGAGGATGCAGAGATGCTTCAGTGTGATTTGGACAAGCTGAGTGAGTGGACAAATGCATGGCAGATGCAGTATGATGTGGATAAATGTGACGTTATCTTTGTTAGCAAAAGCAGGAAGGCAGATTATTATCTGAATGGCTATAAATTGAGAGAGGGGAATGTACAACGAGACCTGGGTGTCCTCGTACATCAGTCACTGAAGTTAAGTATGCATGTGCAGCAGGCGATAAAGGCGGCAAATGGTATGTTGGCCTTCATATCCAGAGGATTCGAGTACAGGAGCAGGGATGTCTTGTTGCAATTGTACAGGGCCTTGGTGAGACCTCACCTGGAATATTGTGTGCAGTTTTGGTCTCCTTATCTGAGGAACGATGTTCTTGCTATAGAGGGAGTGCAACGAATGTTTACCAGACTGATTCCTGGGATGGAGGGACTGACATATGAGGAGAGATTGAATCGGTTAGGATTATATTTGCTGGAGTTCAGAAGAATGAGGGGGGATCTCATCGAAACCTATAAAATTCTAACAGGACTAGACAGGGTAGATGCAGGAAGGATGTTCCCAATGGCAGGGGAGTCCAGAACCAGGGGTCACAATTTGAGGATATGGGGTAGACCAGTTAGGACTGAGAAGAGGAGAAATTTCTTCACCTGGGGAGTGGTGAGCCTGTGGAATTCGCTACCACAGAAAGGAGTTGAGGCCAGAACATTGCATGTTTTCAAGAGGAGTTAGATATAGCTCTTCGGGCGAAAGGGATCAAAGGATATGGGGAGAAAGCGAGAGCAGGCTATTGGGTTGGATGATCAGCCATGATCATGACGAATGGTGGAGCAGGCTCGAAGGGCTGAATGGCCTACTCCTGCTCCTATTGTCAATGTTTCTATGAAATAGACTATTTGGCCCACCCCATCTATGTTGGTGTTTACGTTCCAAATAAGCCTTCTTGATCACATTACCAGGGTAACCTTGGAGTTCTTTCTTCTTCATATGTATTTATCAAGTCCCTTGAATGTCAACATGAATCATAGTATGGTTACAGCAGAGAAGGAGGCCATTCAGCACATTGTCTTTGTGTCGGTTCTCTGCAACCGCAACTCAGTTAGTCCCACTCCTCGACCTTTTCCCTGTAGCCTTGTCTTTTCTCTTCAGATAATTATCCAGTTCCCTTTGGAAAACCCCAATTGAATCTGTTTCCACCACACACACTCATACAGTGCATTCCAGATCCAAACTACTGGTTGCATGAAGAGGTTTTTCCTCATGTCACTTCTGGTTCTTTTGTTAATCACTTTAGGATTCTTAACCTTCTGCCGATGGGAACAGTTCCTCCCCATTTACTCTATCCAGACCCTTCGTGATTTTGAACACGTCTAACAAATCTCCTCTTAACCCTCTCTTCTCCAAGGAGAACAGCCCCAGCTTCGCCAATCTATCCACATAACTGAACTCTCTCATCCTCAGAACCATTCTTGTAAATCTTTTCTGCACCCTCTCTAAAACCTTCACATACCTCCCATTAAGACTGAACCAGCGTTTTATGAAGGTTCATAACTTACTTGCTTTTGTACTCTATGCCCTTATTTATTAAACCCAAGGTTCAGTATTATTTATTGGTCTTTTTCTCAACCTACCCTGCTACCTTCAATGGTTTATACATGTACACCTGGATCCCTCTGCTCCTGTATTTCCTTTAGAATTATACTCCTTATTTTATGTCACCTCTCCTTGTTCTTCTGACCAAAATGTATCACTTCACACTTCTTTACATTAAATTTCATCTGCCACGTGTCTGTCTGTTCCATCAGCCTGTCTATATCCTCTTGAAGTCTATCACCATCCTCCCCACAGTTCACAATACTTACAAGTTTTGCATCATCTTCAGATTTGAAATTGTGCCCTGTACACCCAGGTCTAGGTTATTAATATAAATCAAGAAAACTGGTGACCTCTCTATATACCGTCCCCCAGTCAGAAGTGAGGAACATTTTCTCTAATTCATGTTTTTAATAGGTTTGAATTAAATAATTAAACTGTTGTATGATGAAATTCTAGCTATGTTAAAGACTAATGATTCAAAATACCACATGGTTCAAAACTAAATGCCTCAACTGTTCAATACATAGGAAATAAATGTTACAGTAGATTTAGAAATGATATGGCTAAGACTTTTCTTAGAACTCCTACACCTCAAAATTTGGCACTACTCCACTGCATAGTATGCACGTCTGCATCGGACCTGTAATTTTTTAACCCATGTCATCCAGATACAATCGCTGCGCACCAGTATGTTAGGAAGTGCTGCCCTCTTTTCCTTGCTATTTGATTGGTTCTGAAACAGAGGTATTTAACACTGAAATTGTGTCATCAGGTTTGTTCTTTAACAAGCTCAGAAAGCGATGATAAAACGATGATAAAGGAAAGTTCACTGGAGGAGGCACTCTGATGACAGAATTTTCAAAAGGTAGCTTCATAGTTTTGAGTCACAGCCTTTTGAACACACAGTTCATTTTTTTGTGCGAATATTCTTGTCACTTTCATAATTTATTAAATAAATTCCACATTAGGAATGTGATGCAGTTCGCAGGGAATTAATATTAAATATGAAATATATTAAAAGGCCATCAGCATCACATTGTGAAGTTTTCAGGCCAAATCAGAATTAATCTGCTCCAAAGACTCAGCTGAACATTTATCTTAGCTACTACGGACACATGTACTGTAGCGATGACTATATGTACAATTCAGTTTATTTTTGCGCATCCCAAGCCACATAAGGAGATATTAGGACAGGTGACCAAAAGCTTGGTCAAAGCGGTAGGTTTTAAGGAGTATCTTAAAGGAGGAGAGCGAGCTACAGGCTTAGAGAATTTTTATTCTTTTCGCAGGATGTGGGCACTGCTGGCTAGGCCAGCATTTATTGCCCATCTCTAATTGCCCTTGAGGGGGTGGTGGTGGGCTGCCTTCTTGAATTGCTGCAGATCATGTGGTATAGATACTCCTTCAGTGCTGTTAGGAAGGAATTTTGAACCAGCAACAATGAAGGAATGGTGATGTAGTTCCAAGTCAGGATGGTATGGGGCTTGGAGGCGAACTTGCAATTGATGGTGTTCTCATGCATCTGTTGCCCCTGTCCTTCTAGGTGGTAGAGGTTGTGGGCTTGGAAGGAGCTGTCAATGGAGACTCCTTTAGGGAGTTGCATTCCAGATCTCAGGGAGTAGGCAGCTGAAAGCATGGTGGGTGACAGAAATCTGGGATGTGCAAAGGGCCAGGATTGGAGGAGTGTGGATATCTCGGAGTGTTGTAGGGTTGGAGAAGCTTACAGATATAGGCAGAGGTGGGGCCATGGAGGGATATGAAAACAAGGGTGGGAGTTTTAATATCAAAGCATTGCCAGCCTGGGAGCCGATGTACGCAAGTAAGCAAAGTGCTAATGGGTAAACAGGAGTAGCTGTGAGTTAGGATATGGGCAGGTGATTTTTACTGACCATTATTCAGTAATGTGTGCTTTGATGCCATGTGAGGACGAGACTAGGTTTCGTTATTGTGCCCCTCAAGGCTGAATAACCCACTACAATCATTAACCAGGTTGACAAGAAACCAATGGGCTGTCACCTACCTGTAGATAAGCACTCCAGCCTGAGTCTTCAGGGAGAAGAAAAAGACTGGGGGCAAAATAAATAGCTTGTAGCTTGCTTGAAAACAATTTGGGTGGCTTCTTACTCAAATAAGATTATACAGCTTGTGTTGCTGCATTCTTAAAACCATCTTCATGATCAAATGGAGCTTCTGGCTCCACGGGCAGACTTAGAGACTTTTCCCACCTACCAGACCTCTGCAGGTGCAGGCCATCATGTGGAGGGGGGTTCCCCTGCTTTTATGTTGAAGTTAAAAAAACTTGGAGAGGGTACTTTGATCTTGGGGTGCCCTGCCTCTCACTTACCTACTAGAAAGGCAGCCGGCCGCTTCTTCCAAACAGAAGGGACTGTTTTCCACCTTGGAAAGCCCAGTTACCGCCCTTAATTAGATGGTGATACAGCCAATTTAGGGAAAATCATAGACAGGTGACCTTTCCCCTCAGAGTGCAGACCTCTGACTCCTATTTGAACCTGACAGCAGGTTCCTGAATCTCACAGGGAAAATTGTGCCCAAGGATAAATTCACTGATTTACAAACCCTGAGAAAGCAGAGGTCAAATCATTAGCCTTAGTGTTGTTCCCTCATCGGTAACTGTGCTTCCCTATATAGAGAGGGTTATGGACACCTGCGTGAATCAAAGTATTCATGACAGAAAGCAAAGATATTGGAAAAGTAGTCGGCCAACAGCAAAAGAGAGCGAGTTTGGGAACTGAGTTCTTTTGAGATTTGCAACTCAAGCAAACTTTCATTGTTTGGACTGTTATCTAAAACTTTGATGAGATGATAGGTTTATGACCAGTTTACTGCTGTCCTGTTTTCTATGCTAAACAGCCCAGGTCTAATAAGTCTAAGATGAATTTAGCACTAAAACATGATCCAATCATTTAATTTAAGTAGCATAAATAACACAGTGAAGTGCAAATATAGCACTTAAAATTCAATTAGCAGCTAATTCAAATTAAACAACTTCATTTTTAAAGCACTCTTTCATGGGATGTGGACATGGCTGGCAAGGCCAGTATTTGTTGCCCGTCGTTATTGCCCTTGAACCAATGGCTTGTGAGGCCATTTCTGAGGGCAGGTAAGAGTCAACCACATTGCTGTGGATCTGGAAACCAAGGTAGGCCCAGACTGGGTAAGCATGGTAGATATCCTTCCCAAAAGGACATCAAAGAACCTGATGAGTTTTTACAACAACTCAGCAGTTAGTTACATGTTGGGCATTACTGATAGATGCTCTTTTTTAGTCCAGAGTTATTTAATTAACTAAACTTAACTTCCCCAGGTGCCAAGATGCTGATGGAACAAGCCTCTATATTCATAGTCCCATGGCATTGCAATTACACTCTCTTTCCCAATTATTTCCAAATCATTTAATGGTT